>NC_060251.1:86042565-88442565 GCF_921293095.1 Ischnura elegans | reverse complement strand
GGCGGGCAACAACGTAAATGTCGTCGTGCAGAGGTAAAGTGTTTATTCTTGGACCAAATATCCCTAACACAACCACTTCACTAGCATAAATGCATTGAGGACTGAGGGAAGCAGCACAAGAATTGCAGAGAGCATAAATATTAACGAATCACTTTTTACACGAAGGCAAATGAATAACTACAGGTACTGTTATGCTGAAAAAATAGTAAAACGTGCTTTAAATGCACATTTAATAACAATTGATAGTTTTTATTATTAATCGAAACAATAATTTAAATTACTCTGTTATCCCTCTAATGCTGTTTTTTTTTAACTTTAGTCAATCTATTTCAATTCATAAATGCCTAAAAGTCACAATAATCACTAATTGGCCGACATTTTTGGAAATTTAAACCACTTAAACAACTACATATTTCAATGGAATTCATACGCATCGCAACAGAGGTATGCCATTATATCAATTTAGCTACATTCAACAGAGATGATATGGAATAGATGAAAAATATACTATAAGATAACCATTTTTTGGTATATTCCAAAATAATAATAAATAAAGAAAATTTTACTTTACTTTAAAATAATAAATTCAAGGTGTACAATAATATAACTTTTTATAAAACACAACAATGAATTTAAAAAAAAATCAGCTAAATGTAAGTCTGATGCTCACGTTGAAGGCGATTCACATCGTCAATGGCTTTTAAAGGTATGCAAGAGGGCCCGCCACTTAATTCTTATGCTGTTTGCCGCCCACCAACCCTATCAATTCCTATCCATCCACTGTATCAGTCGTACGTCCTTAATTTTACAAACATCCTCAAATAAATTTGCAAAACCTAGAGTTCAATTGATATTGGCCTCCCAAAAGATATAATATCGATAAGATACTACATTACGGCAATCTACTGATAATTTTGCAGCTCTCTATGCCTAATGATAAACATAAATATTATTGCAGCCGTAAGATTGGAACGCTGCAGCCGTTCATTCATCTCTATCACATGTTCCTTCATTCCCGTACACTATCAATACCTAATTCAAACATCCACTCGAATATTGGCTTTGATAAGAACGAGTACCACAAACCACGGGAAATATCTTGTGGGTGTAGTTTTCACACATCTATTTGAGCGATTTTTCCTTTACTTGGGCCATTTATCTCTCCGATAATTAATTTTTAGGTGTAGTGCAAATGCTTCACCCTGGATTTGAACTCCAAAACTTTTAAAAACCATGTACTCGCACTCACTCTCTCTACTTCGCACGGAATTGTTCGATTTTGAACCTCCTTATACATTTGCAGCTAACTACTTCCTTATCATAATTTAGTTTGAAGAGAGAAAAAATAATTTTATCAGTAACCAGGTTCTACTAAATGATATGCGGTGGAGAAAGGAGGTTTGGAAGGTGCAAGTACTAAGCGGGGAGGGTAAGTCAAAAACAGAGTTAGAGGGCAGAATGTTAGGTAAGGGTAGGAGGGGAAGACAGAGAAGAGTAGAAAGAATACTTCATGAAAACCTACATTGAAAGGTATATTAATTTAATAATGTTTCATAAGCTCCTCGGAACCTTGAAAAATTGGTTGTACTAAATGTGTCAGTGCAGATATGGGTGTGGCGAAGAATGGAGAAGGTGAAGTGGACGCAAAGTAGGAGAAGCGACGAAGTGCTGGACATGGTTTGTGAAGAGAGGCAGCTTCTAGATGAGATACGAAGGAGGTGGAAGTTGTGGATGGAGGGAGTACTTAGCGGGGAGGGGATGTTGAAAACAGTGTTAGAGGGTAGAATATTGGCTGCGCGTGGTAGGGGAAAAATAATAGGACTAACAGAAAGAACACTCTATGTAAGCTTTACTTGAATGGCGTTGTAATTCAATCTGTAGTGATAAAAATTTCAATTAAAAACCGTTAAATACGTTCTCATCTGAGACAATATTCGCTTTGACTCATTTCTTTCAAACCATAATGAATGTCTATTTTATAGTGGATTTAGGTTAATTAATACTATATCTCACTGGACACATAATATCTAGGATTTTTAACATTCAAATATGACAATATCTGATAAATAAGTAGCAAAATAAGGCGTAGGATTAAATCTTACAGAAAAACGGCACATACCCTCGAGACGGCAATATATGGAAATATATGGCGGGTTGCATAACTGCCGATAGATACCGAATTCGGCTGAAGTGGCGAAATCGCAACATTAATTTTTTACCATAAACAATATTTTTTAAAGGAAAATATTTTCAATTTACCTTATTTAGCATGTTATAAGGTAAATTGGAAATAATATATTTTCAAGTATTTCATTACTTGGCCGGTAATGGGTTAAAATATTCCACCGATTAAGGTAACTTTCCATGGAGTACTTAAGAAGCAATCTGGGAGCCTCCCCTTCCTTCATATTATTCACTCTTCAATTCACAGTAAGGCATAATCCCTTTCATAACTAAAAATCCTATTCTCTTCCTTTCCCTCCCTCTTTTACCCAACATTTAAAACTCTAACACCATTTTTAACATCCCCTCTCCGCTATATACACCCCCAATTCATACATTCTGTCTCCTCCACATCTCATCTAAAAGCTGCCTCTCCTAACCCACAGTGTCCAGCAATTCGTCGTTTAGAACAGTATAATAATTTATTAATGTTGTAGTGCTCACATCACCTTAATTAGTTGTATTCAAGAGACAATGTGACAGTACATTAGATAACATATCTATCTCGCATCTATTCCCCCCACAGGAGCTCGGCGGCATCTTTCACATCCAGCTTCTCGTCCTCGATGACCTCGTCGACGACCCAACAGCAGCACACCTTTGCCCCCGCGGCGCCGATGGTGAACCCACCGGTGGCCGGGGGCGTCGCGACGCCCTTCACCGCCGCCTCCCTGCCGCGCTCCTCGTCCATGCCGCGCGCCTCCACGCCTGGCGGCGCCTCCCACGCCGCGCTCAACGTGGTGCGCAGCGGCACGCCTGGCCGCGCCGCCTCACCCATGCCAGCGTCCATGTCCGAGGCGCTCAAGAGCCCCGTGGAGAGCTTGCCGCACACGCTGTTCCCAGTGCCGCCCACGAGCATGGCGGCCGCCGCCGCCGGCGGGCCGCCACCCCGCTCCACATCGCCTTTCCCATGCTTCCAGCCACCACCCACCTCCGACCCCGAGATGGAGGCCGTCACCAACCAGGTAATCAGCACACTCAATTCTCTATGCCAAGGGTGGACACCCTTTTTCTCTCTGCGGCCCTGAGTTCAATATGGTAAATGATATGGAGGACAAACTTAATCTAAGAAACAAAACTTTACCCTCACCATTCTAGGCCTGTAGTTAATACCCTTTTTCTGCGTACGAGTTCTGTGTTCAAAATGGCACGGGTATGAAGGTCAAACTTCTTCAAATAAACAAAAATGTGCCCTCTTTTTCTCCAAGCCCAGGGTCTTAATAGGTAGGAAATTACAACGGCTGTTTGTATCATATTATTTAACCTACTTCCTTGAGCAGCACACTCGATTCTTTATGTCAAAGGTCGGTCAAATTCTCTCCCTGGGCTTCGAGTCCAAAATGGCATAGGTATGGAGGGCCCAGGGTCGATACCTTTTTTCTGGTTACGAGCTCTGTGTTCGAATTGTCTGTGGTATGACAACCAGGGACCTACTAAATAAAGCAGTAAAAAGTTTACATTAAAGGAAGTTTATAGAGATTTCTTGCATTTCTGCGAGAAACTACCTCAAATTCATACACATCAAAGGAGGAAGACATGAATAATGAGCCCCTGAATAATGAAGACACGGGACAATGAACCATTCATAATCTGACTGTTCAATCAGATCCGTTATGGTAATCATTTTTTTTTAATCGGCACATGGTAGAGATGGGAAATTTATTTAAGTATTTTACGGACAAAGGTAGGTTTAGGAGGAGCAGTTGAGGCAATTGTTTTCCAAAAAATAATAGATACACAATGAGATGAATTCATCATCATAACTGATCAACAATCCTGAGATTGTTTAGACATATCTCTCCATTCAATTCTCTTATCAGTTAATCTTTTCACACCCACGTATATCTTTCCTTTCACATCCTTCTTTCCCTTCTCCATATATTTTTTTCGAGGTTTTTCTTTTCCATTCTTGATATCCACTTGTGCCTCGACGATTGCCCTCATCAGGCTATCATGTCTCAAGATGTCGCCAACAAGGTGTGTCTTCTAATTAAGGTTTTCATGAGGCTTCTCTCCTACTCTTGTTAGAAATTCCTCATTACTAACTCGGTCGATCCATTTGTACCTCATCATTCTTCTGTAGCACCATATTTGCAAGTTCTCTATCCTTGCTTTCTCCGCTGCTGTCATTGTCCATGCCTCACTTCTATACAGGAGCATACTACAAATGTAGGTCCTTATTATTTGTTCCATTAATCCCATATTTTAGTTTCCCGCTGTTAGCAGGTCTCTCTTTTGGCGGAATGTTCTCTTCGCTTGGGCTATTCTGCTGATAATTCCTTTCTCGCTTCTCCCGTGGCTAGTGATCCTGCTTCCCAAATAACAGAATTCATCCACCTCCATCAGTGTTTACTTCCCTATTTTAATGTTAGTCTTGGCTTCTCTTCTGCGGAGCTTCTTCGCTTCTTCTTCTCTTCTGAGATGAATTCATGCGTCCAAAAAACGCTGATCGATGCAATTTTAGCTCATTCTCACTCTCTCATTTTATCAACGCAAAGGTTGAAGTGTTGGGCGGTGGAGCCTCCCATCGGGACAGTGACGGATCAGAGATAGGGACAAGGGGGAGGGTAAGTGGGGTTAAAAATTCTAGCAGTAGTGGGGATCGGAAAAAATACCATTCTATCTAGTGTAATTGGATACTCAAGGGGGGGGGGGCTATAGCCCCTTTAGATAGATAGATCCGCCACTGCTTCGGGATATTACTATGGGGGCCAACTCCTTTCCCAGAGCCACAAACGTAGTTTACAACTTTTTAAATTCGTAAAATTAACGAAGGGCAACTATTGTAGGAGTAAACGCCAATCTTTTACTCCGTACTTCCTCGGCCTCAACCATATTGCTTGAACCGAAAAAATCAGAAGGAATATTCCTCGAGTTTCCCTCCGGGTTTGATATTAACCCGAGAAATATTACGCCAAACATAACGTCGGGGAAAAGTAAAATTCTACATTTAAAAAAATCAGCTTTACCTCAGGGCCTTTTCATGATCAACAGGAGTTGTTTAAAAACCACATAAATACAGATACAGCTGATGCCCGATATTCATATTCAATGGGTATTTTCCGAAATAACCTTATTGAATTATTAATTTCCTATACCAATAGACCACCACAACGTTCTATATAATAATGTTCTGCAATATCAGATATTCCTAGGTACCCTGCCCACTTAAAAGGCACGCCATTTTATATTAGTTTTAAAGATAAATAGTCTAATTTTGGCGATAACTTTAATGTATAACCAGATTTCAACCTCAAACAATCACATTTTTTCTTCAATCAGTGTATAGTATACATTTGCATATCACTGTTTACCACTGGCAGTGGAAGGCGAGGAAATGGGAATACCTACATTACACTGACGTGAGATTGTAATAACCTCAGGATTGCAGAAATTGTTGAAACCCGGCCGTAGAATAATAAAATATCGTAGTCATTCCCATTATTACAAAAAATGCATATCCGTTTTAAAAAGATACAGTTTCCGGCGTAATTCAGTAGAAATATTTGATACCTAACATAATGAAAGCACTTGTCCATTACCACTCCTCTTTATTTCAACCGAGCCAGGTTTCGGCACATAACGCCATTTTCAAAAGGAAGATGCCATTATGTGCCGAAACGTGGGTCGGCAGAAATAAAAAAGTGGAAATAATAATAAGCGTTTATTGTCGTGGACTCTTAGTGTCCTACAGCCTTTACTGAAATAAAAAATTCACTTGCCGTTACAAATTAGAAAACAGCAAGAAATAATAATGATAATATCCACAGACCTTGATTAGATATATTAGATTCAACATAAAATAGATAGTATCTTGCACATTCAACAATGTCTTCCACTTTGGTAAATAAATAAACCCAAAAACGTATAGCTCAAAATTTTAAACTCAAAAACATAACTCACTTTGCAGCAATCACTTCCGCTCAACACATAACTAGACCTCAAACGAGACATCTGTAACTGAATGTAATTCGAGAAAAATTAACTATGGAAATTTCAAAAAATATAAATGAAAGTGACTAAAATGGAATAGACTGTTTTAAAAAGCCTTTAACTTTCCCTTAAGCCTTTAACTAAGCCTTACTCAGAATTTCTGATCGATTACCACTTGCGTGTCGAGAAAAGCGTCCGCATCCATATCCCGCACCTCACGTCTGTCCGCTATCCCATTCATTCACCTCGACTATCAATCCGAGGACTGTGCGGAAAATCCGGAAATAAAATTCAAAGCGTCCACTAATCGCTGCCAAAATCATCCTCCCCACGCGAAAATAAAACCATCCCCCCTAGTACCCTCGGCCAAAAGACCCTTTAAGTTTTCCAGAAAAATCTCATTTTCCTCCCCTCTTACCCTTCCTCTCCAGCACGCCTTCCACTAATTCGACTCATTTTCGCAACTCCAGTCCTTCTCTTTCATCTTTCATCGTCTTCACAGAATCCTCCGATTTCCAAGTGGAACCAGGAATAAAACTTGACCCTCTACACCTAATGGCATGGATTCCATTGAAAGGATTCTAGAAAACTCGGAATTATAATATTGGGTTTCATTCTGATTGAAGATTCCTTGTAGGCAGCAGGATTAATAAACTTGACCTCCATAAATGCAGTGTTAAAGAGCTAGCTCTAGCACACGAACACCAATTTCAGGCAGTAGCATACGTATAAACATGAATGAAAAGTTAAGGCATAACAGCAAGGGGGGATCCAGGATTTTTTCTGGCTGGGACACAAGGGTGTGACAGGCAAACGGTATTCTCATTTTTGAGATTAAAAACCACATGCAACAATTCCCGTACCAAATTTTCCAATATGAAAGTTATTGACATGAAATTCAATGATTGAGGCTCCCTAATTCACAAAACAAAACGAACGTAATGATAACCGTGTTAAAAATCTGTCCATTTTTTAGCGTCCGTTTTTAAGCGGGGTGGATGCACGTGCCCCCGTACCCCTCGCCTAAATCCAATAAAAATGTATATCAAGGGGATGTAATGGGCATTGAATGCATTCAAAATCAATTCAAAAGGCTCCCTGAAGTTCAAATGCTGCTCAAAATATCATCAAAGACGAAGCGATTGGTAAAAACTCCAGCGGATATTAGAACGAATAGAATAAGGCATAGCTTTGCTTTTGCTTAAGTTTACCAGTTCAATGATTGTCTAGTTCTGGGTTTCCTTCTGAAATCACCATCACTTTAGCAATGTTCATGGAGCAAAACTCATATAATGATGTGATAATTCCTGCAAAAAATCATTAATTTTAAAAATATTACAAACACTCAACAAAAAAATGACGATTTAAATTAGTACTGCGCCTTAAATTGGCTTTGATAATAGCATTTCATTGACTTCCCAAAGAAATAGCATGCGTAACATCCTATGTCACCTTGAAGCCGTGATGATCTTCGACGCACTCAGTTCAACCAAAATTGGACCTTTTCCAGGAATCGGGACGCTCTATGGTAACCATCGAAGAAACAAGGGACCAAAGCTTCCGCTAACCCGAAACAATTGTCACTCTGATCACAAGGGTTTTCCATGTTTTAAAATCAGTCCTTCGAATAATAAACGCACAAGCACCTTATACTCTTTCGAAAACTATGCAATTAAAGAAATTTATTTTAACCTAAAAAGATTCAAAATAGAATTATGGGTGTAAGTTAGGGAAAAGGGAAAAATAACTTACTAGCGGAAATTAACTCTCGAACGAAAAAGTTAACTGAATCGTTGAAAAGCAAATATTAAGCAAAATATTTAATGTGAAAGTTTATCCGAGCTAATATTTTTACCAATTGAATTCAAATCACATCTAAAGTGAACATGAATATTAGAAAAAATTCCAGTTTTACCCAAGGTAGGTCGTTCAAAATCAATTTAATTACCACAGTTTCCTGAATGAAAATTTTAGGAAAAATCTTTAAACAGCTTCAAATCTTTAAACTCAAACGAGATAACAATAATAGCAATGAAACTTTACATTAGCCAACGTAGTGCACTCGAATGGCTTATTATGGAGTTTAAATAATAAAAAATATAGTTAAGCTTGTACCTGGTTGGAAAGACAGCAACATGCTACAATGATACGAAGCGTAAAATTACTTCGCCATTTTTGTGCAAATATTTTGCTCATTTCAAGAAAAAAATGTTGCATTTGTTATATATATTTTTTAAACAACTTCTTCGTAAATAAGCTTCAAAATTCATATCTGTCTAATTGTATTTCCTTTAAGTAAGTTCTATTAACCACAGTGGGGAAATTGCAACCACGTTCATTAATAATTGGTAAAGAGGTATTTAAAATTATGTCTGTTAAGCGGTGAAATTACACATGAACGGGATAAGCTGAGACCCTCTGTAGAAGAATCACAAAGGGATAGAGCAAACCAAGGAAGGACCATTCAGGCAGTAGGGCCCATTTTAGTAGATTTGGGCACTTAGTCATAGGGGATGGATCTAGCAACAAGGTGACAAAATCCAGAGCCTCACTCCTTGCTGCCAGAGCCCGGTTCTAATATTCACCAAACAGATATTTCCCTTAAAGATGCATTGCTATAAAATAATGGCAGATTTTAAGTGAAATTCCGCGAGTGAATTTCATTCTCAGAACGGGAAAATTACTTAACCATCACGGTAAGCTATTTTTGGATCATGATTCAAGTTCACCTCGAAGCTTTTGGCTGCAAGATGAAAGCTAAGCATAAAAAGTTTATTTGCTTCAACCAAGTAAAGACTGCGCTCAAGTTAAATCTTATCAGAGAGTTATTCTTAGAGCAAGAGATTCTGTCCTTTGCCTCTCGAAGACGTAGCAACAGCTATTCAAGGAAACGTACGCGTAATGATTTCACTGAAAGAAGTGTTACGCCCGTTTCTTAATGACATTTATAACTTGAGAAGTAATCAAACAAATTCAGATGAGAAAAGAAATAAAATTTTTTGACGATTTAAGTTGTATTAGTGTGAAGACAAACGAATTATTCCGCTTTTAAATTTGCACTATGTATTCCAAACACTTAAATTTTAGTCACAACCATTTATGAGTACCAAAGGAGTCTTTTTTTTCCTTTGAATATTTTCACCGCAGGCCCAAGGTATAAAGAATTCAAATCATATCGTATACGTACACTGACAAACATTATGAGTTGACCGGTCAGGTTCACTTACCCTGGAGGAGTCAACTCAGTAATGTAACTAACGTAATGTATTCTCTAGGTTTTTTTCAATTTCAAAAACATCAGGCCGCAATTCCTTTGATACGGTGAAATTTTCACCCATACCTTCGATATCTAGGGGCTGCATTTTTTAATTGATAACTAATGGAGCATTAGTAACGGTTGATAACCATGTAACATATCTACTACGACAAATACATAACAATGGTGTCAGTTTAATTATAGCAACTTAAAACTATGGCGTGTCCAGCAGCTTTACACAAAATAATTTTAAAATAAAGCTTCAAATTCTACGTCTTCAATAACTTGTACCACAACTTCTACAAAATATGACTAAGACTTATTTTTGATTAAAATATTATATAGGTTACTATCTCAATATGGTATTTTTCGCAAGAGGCAATAGTTTTCGTATAAAAAATGGCCTTAAAAGGAGCCCCTGACTCTTGCTCATCATCAGGGACAATGGGGTTTTAGCGGACTCTCATTGCAAAAAATTTATGCAATGCAAAAAATTTATGCCACACAATTTTAACATGGTTTTCCTAACCTGGCTAGGCTTGTCTGTTTTTTCGATAGAATATTGCGTTTAATTTTTAACCCAATTACCATCATCGGATCAGCTTGAAATTTTGCACATTTAGCGATCTAAATAATTAACTAAATTTCTATATGGAAAAATATTTTTGAACTTCTTCTGTTGATGGCGATAGTCTCTTACAGAACTCTTGCCGCTGAAAGCTGTCGGAAAGATTAAATTAAAAATGTACTAAAAAGTAATAAATAAGCTTTTTATCACTCGGAGATTAAATCGTAGGTGGTGATTAGGTTTAGATATTGGCATTACGTGCCAATCTTTGCCTATCAGGCTCTTCAACATCCTAATCAGCGCCCACGCTTAATCCTCCGAGTGATGAGAAGGTTATTTTTGTTTACTTTATTCTGATTTTTATACTGTAAATGTAAAATGAGTTGCTCTAAAAGCAGTAACGAGTTACATTTGTCCGTTTTAAATCGACCCGGGTTTGCTGCAATGGTTTGCAAAGAATTTGGAAAGCAAAGCAATACATCCTCTCAACCGTGTCTGGTCCCTACAGTCTTTTTCCATCTACAACCATTGCAGCAAAAATTATTCTCAACAGTTTTAGCTTTTGTGTCTTGGTGTCTACGTGTGTGTGTGAGTGAGTAAGTACCAAGGCTTAGCGGTTGAGAGGTTGTGTTTGGTCCCTGAAGTCCTTTTCCATCTTTGCAAGCCATTGCAGCAAACCCGGGTCGGTGTAAAACGGACGAGTGTACTCGTTACAGCCTATAGAGCAACTTATTTTACATTTACCTGTCAAGGGCGTAGAGATAATTCCCTCATATTTAGATATTTTTATACTGTTTTTTTTTAAAAAGCGTGTTTTCCATAAATTTTTAAAATTTCATTTTTAATCCCCAATTTATAAGTTTCTTTGACAAGTCTAAAATTAGATTCCACCCGAAAACATCACGGAATCACGCTAAAGGTGGCATGGCGCCTATGAGTGAGTGGCGCTTCTGAAGCGGTCACTTTCACAGCGGACGGCGTCTTGTATTTGGTTGGCCGCGCCACGGCTCCCTACACCCACCCGCTAACTCGACTCTTCCTCCGTTCCACCCCTACCCCCACCCAACACTCCGCCAGTTTTCTGGGAAGACTCGGAGATGGGAGTGGACGATGCTAGGGCGATTCTATTTCGGAGATATAAGGGGTAGGGGGTGGCGAAGTCCCCCTTTCTTTCCTCACCCTTCCCACCGCGCAGGGGCGTTCCCCGAACTCCCCACCCCACCTGCCCAACCTCCCCCTCAAATCCCCTTTCTCTCGAACGCAAGCTCCTTCGTCACTCATCTGACAGGATGGAAGCTTGCATCGAATCCAAGAACCGAAGCGTCGTCCGAGAGATCCACGTCGATGGACGGGATTGTTGAAAAATGACCCACCTGCTTGGGCGATGCAACCGAGACAAAACGGGGAAAATAGTTCTTATTATAGCACGCAGGATTTTCAAAAATTCGACTTAAAACGCCGAAGCGATTGGTTGCGAGAAAAAATAATTTAAGTGCCCGCATTAAATTACAGCGGGACCTGGATAATTCGAAATATTCTTTATTTCGAATATTTCTCTTGATCCCTAGCCTTTTATATTCAAACAATGCTAAAAATCGTGGATAATTCGAATTTTTGGCGGGTCAAATTCAGGTATAATTATAATGTATATATATATTCTTTTAGTCAATAAAGTACGTATTCAATGTTTTTAATCTCTTTGGTTATTATGACTCTATTGCAGTGTATTTAGCTATGACATCTTGTCTAAACGATTACAAGTTAAGTTGGTAGGGCATAGCAGTTCAAATGTTGCTGAGGACATTTTAAGGTTAGAATAAAAATGTTGCCGTACTTAACTTCGTAGTTTGTTGAAATAAATAATCCTGTTTTAAGGTTAATTTAATCTTGTTAATAGGCGTTAATCAAAGTATTTATATTTCAAGAGTGTCAATTCAATAAAGAGTTTTGATTGGAAAAATGAATATTATTGTTTTGGACCTATCTGTTATGAACTTCTTTGATTTGAATTTTTGGATAAGTCGAAGTTTTTACTGGTCCGGTCTTTTTTATTATTCATAGTTTTAACTGGTCCCTTGATGTTCGAATTATTCAAGTTCCACTGTACTTTACATTACGAATAAAGAGGGGGTTAAGGAAAAAGTAGTTGGTCATAACTTTAACCTTCCGTCAGGCGCAATATTGGAATTGTTGAGTTCAGGCGCAGTGTTCCCGACAGGCACAGATTTGAAAAATCATTTTTAACTCTTGCAAGTAGCATGGCTTAGTGATACACCTTTAAAGTTCAAAGCAACAATGGTAGTGTAGTTGAACACTTAAGCCTGAATCACACGATCATTTTTTTCGTCGCGAAAAGTGATCGCGATCACTTTTCCCATCGCGAAAAGCGATCGCTCTAGTGATTAATTTTCTGAATCACACGGTCACTCCCGCCGTCGCTTTTCGCATCATTGTCGATATCACAGCTCGTTGTCATAGCACCCGCATCACGAAAATATAAAGCGTGCTAATTTATCTATGTCGTTCCCACAATTGTCAAACGCTGCGCTGCAATCGCTCTATAAGGACATGCGTTCCCATTGGCTGATATGGGGTTTTAGTGACGGTTTCAGCGACGGAAAAAGCGAACGGACTAGTGATGAAAAATAGCGATGGGAATCCTCATCGCGATCGTGATCGCGAAAAACAATTGCCGGCGACGATCATTTCGCCTAGTGATCGCGATAGTGATCACTTTCGCGACGAAAAAAAATGATCGTGTGATTCAGGCTTTAAATATTGTCTTACTTGCTACGCATACACCCCTTTACAAACCGTCGCACGTCCCCGGATCGATCCCGAATGATACGATTTAACGTGCTCTTTACGCTTTTAAATATCTATTACTACAAGTAATTTATGTTCACTTGTGAATTCTATAAGATTAGGGTTTTTTAATTTGCTAACTTATTTAGCCAAATAATGCTTTTATTCTGCTTTATTGTGCCAATATTTTGTTAAACTATGTTAAGTAATCCGCCTCTAATCTGGGTGAAATAATGCAAAAGGCTGCATAGAGTATGTCAAAATAAACAGCTATTATAAGTTCTAAGGGTCTATTTCACCTAGTGGCGCGGAGAAATGGAAAAACATTCGCGATGTGCCTGTCAGATCCATTGCGCCCGACGCGAAAGCTGCATGAAAAGGCTTAAAAAATAACTGGGGGAAAGCAAAACTATAGAGTTTAACTGTATTTATTTAGGGAAGTAAAAGGCTTGTGAGAATGGCGAATAGAGTGTACAGATGAATAGAGACGTGGGCCCTCAGAGAAGAAGAAGGGATTAGATGTCAGGCGTTCGATTAAGCCATAAATAATAAAATACCATGAGGTAGACTAATATTAGAGACACCAAAGAACTTCTAGGCATGGTGGGTGAGGAGGGAAAATTGCCGAAGGAGAGAAATAAGAAGCGAAGAGTGATGATGAATTGCGAGTAGATTATGATGACCTTTACTGATAGATGATTTTGAAAAAAATAATAAAAATATTTAATAACATATCCACGTAAAATGAAAAATAGAAGTTACAAGTGAATAACCAACCGTTAACCATACGATTTACGATGCTAAAATTTTATAGACCTCAGCATAATATTAATTTCAACATTGGCCAGAGAGTTCAACTAATTATAATTAGAATTAGTAGAAATAATTAGCTCTAAATACGCAGTCGATAATGCCAGCCGATGTAACCCTCTAAGCATAAGAAGTAAATCTACACAGGCTAAAATAAAAAGATAAAATTTGTATTTTTTGGTATTATTCATTGTTTGGAGAATACACCGACTTAAAGATTCATTTTTTGCTCACGTTACAACAGTTCTTCACCATTTATAAAACTAGTGAAATGCCAATTAAAATTAACAAAAAATTATACGTACTCTCGCGAAACAAGTCGTTACTCAAGCTTCTGCATTTGAACGCGTTGGAAATTCAATACGCCAAGAAAACTTTCTAGGGGTCTACAAGTTCTACCGAGATTAGAAACCTGTTTCAAAAGACAAATCAGGGTGGTTGGATATATTTCTCAGATGAAAACGAGAAGACATGTAACCATTGAGGGTGCATCTAAATGGTGGCAGCAGACGGTACGAGGTCTACATCTGCATACTACCCCGCAAGCCATCTCAACAGGCGTATGGGAGGGGGTGTTAGAACACCAGACGTTTAAAAAAAAAATGCTTAAACGAAGTTCCGCCAAGCCTTCATTAAAGTCTTCTCTTCTTCGCGGGAAGAAATAACTTTATTCCCTATTCTTCGGTAAAATTTCCCTTTCAATGTATCGTTTCTCTCGGACCTGAAAACATAGTGGGGTTTAAATATGATGTTTTCCTTCTATCTCTGAAAGATATCTATTATCAATTGTTCAAACAATCTAAACCTAGCGCGCAGCATCAGAGTCTCTGGTGGTTACCAGCCAAATTCATTTAAAACCTGCGTAACGCTTTCTGTACGCAGTTTTATTCGGGGTGCGGTTGGACATGACCGGCTGGAAACACTGTTATATCATACACTCCGACTGGTTCATTCGCCGGCACACATTTAGAAGCGCTCGCTTCCGTTCCGATTTCCCGATCATAAAACACAAAACTGAAGGACCGCTCTCCCCAATCGCCGACGCCTCTAGAAAAAAAAATTCACCCACATATCTAAAAATAAGTTGACCGGCTTGAGGGGAGGGATTTTAAAACACATTTAAGCTTCATTTTGCACCGAAGCTTCGAGGCGAGAGATAGGATTTTCACCCACTGACTCCATCGACACAAAAATTTATAGTAGTGTATGGATATTTGTAACTATTCCTTGCACACATACTGTTTTCAACAGCACCTATTGAACATAGCATGTACATATAATATACCCTTTAACAGTAAATAATTCTTGGAATATTAACACTTTAATGAATAATAAATAGTTACTTCTTCATTTGCAACTTCAACCTATCTCAAGAAGAAATATGCTGCTGAAAAGTTTGAAAATAATTATTAAGCTTAAAATTAATACTGACAATAGTAAATGCCTAAGTGTGTTCTTTGCAAGGTATTTCTATCAAATGTGAATATGTATGGAAAATACAAACCGACCATTCAAATTCCCTTTTCCCATCGATTGCAAAATATGCTTGGAAAATTTCCTACGGTTAGGAGAATTAAATATGAAAGTGATCCAATGGACCCAATAACGCCTCAGCCGGTACCAAAAAAAAAGTTTTGAAAGAGTTTTCCCTCTCCTCGAAGATCGAAGCGATCACAGATGATAAAAAACGCAAATGATCGGATCACAATACATTTTTGCTCACCATACTTCATTCTGATCGTATTTTCAGTGTGAAACTTTGCGAAGAGAATCAGTGTACTCAGTAAAAGACTCAGAGGTCTATCATGGGCTGATCGACTCTTCGAGTGGATTATATTGAATTTCATAAAACTTGGCAAGAGGAAAGTTAGTCGCATGAATCAGGAAGGAAGGAATTGTAGCTGTCAGTGAGGATTAATTCTTAAGTTTAGGATTGAGGACTCCAGTGGTGCTTTTGGAGTCGATCCAAAGGGCATCCTTTAAAATACGGAGGAACACAACGCAAGAGGTACAACAGGCGTGGGTGTGGCCAAAATTAGACCTCTGGTCTCAACTAAAAGCATAAATTCTTGAGGTGGTGATAAAAGTTGGATTGCGGAGCGAGGGATAAAATGTGCACCGCCCGTCTGATTCCAAGAAGACCCTTTGCACGAGTGTGGCATAACCCTAATCGCAATGGAGATTAGATACGGAGTTCTTCCAGTGAGTAAAAATAAATCCTTACTCCGAGAAAAATATTAAATCGTCCATTTATACGCGTTTGTTTCGAAAAATAAACGAAACGCTTTAAACTGGTAATGACTGCGAAAGATCGCACGAACATGAATGGTAATTACGGCTTATTTTATTTCAAAGTTGGTTAAATCTTACGATCTCACCGTCTCCAGTGATAACCATAATTTATCAAATATTGATAAGTCTTCACTCCGTAGTTAGTTACACTAATTAACAATTAGTTAATTAGCTACAGTAAGTTAGTTACATTACTAGTCAAAATAAGATCGTCCATTTACCCGCGAGTTCTTCCCTCAATAAACTGTATGCTTCAAACTGGTAATGATTGCGACGGATTACAGAAAAAATAACAGCCATTTTGACTTAATTTAGTTCACATTTAGTTAAACCTTACGATCTCTTCATCTCCATTCCTATAGTCATAATTTATCATTTACCCGACAAATCTTCATCCCGTCTATGAAATAGCCAAATAGGACTATAATTGATCATCGTATATATAGAGGGAAAATTTGGAAATTTTATTATGACTAAAGGTTATTCATTCTTAAATATCAGCAAGTTCTTTAAGGTCAGTGGATAGGGGAGGCAAAAATGACGAAATTGATGCACAACATTCTAAATTTATCAGCTGGAGTTTGGGAATATTATTGCTTTCATTAATTTTATGAGAATTAGGATTTTTTAAATGGGCCGCGTAGTATTTATATCCACTTGGAAGTGGTTTCTTTTTTTCATTAAAACAAAATTTTCTCAACGCGTACGAATGTCATTTTTGCCACTCTTCGAAAACTATTTTTGTTGCCCCTATAATACGTTATTTTTACTGTACATTTATGGAATATAATTTAACGACAGTATAATATGGTAAACTAGCTGACTCGGCGAACTTCGTACCGCCTAATAATCAATGAACTTACAGTTTAGTTACACAATTTATAAATCAAGAGCGGCTGTATCACTTTTAATCATATTTAATTTATTATAATAAAATAAGGACGCAAATTCAATAAAACTACGCAAATGAGTATCAAAAGTGGTTGTCAGAAAGAAATTTTAATTATTGGATCTACATAAGGTGGATCGGAGCACGTTTACGCGGATTTTTTCAATAAATTTTCTTACATTTTAGCTTAAGATATTTTGGGCATTCCGGTTTTATAAAGCAGTTAATGAAATAAAAATTTTACACTTGCAGTTGTTAGCTATTTATTTATAACCGTAAATAAATGTTTTTAGTTCCAAGTTTGTTGCGTAAATTTGGCTTGTTCACGGGGTAGGTTAACGCAACGCTAAACCGACGCTTGACTGATGCTCAAAATAGTGTAAGAAAAGTCTCTGTGAAGCAGCATTCGTATCAAATGACTTTAGGCCTCCCTGTCATAGTTTCTCTGTTTGGAAAAAATGCACTGCGTTAACGTGCTGCATGCGTAAACGCACCACGGTGTGCCCTACACATTCGGGTTCAATGTATTGCGTCAAGCACCTTCTGATTAACAACAATTTTTGTTTTGTTATCAGGCGCAACGTAAAGCGGATGAAGCTAAAAAAAATAGCGAAGCGAAGCAGTGGCGCAGCGAGGGGGGTTTTTGGGGGATAAAACCCCCCCAAGAGCTCAGAGAATTTTTTTTATAAAAACTTATGTTACTAATGTTAGGGGAACGGATGAGTAACAAACAAAACATATTTAACTATTCACACACCCGCAAAACCAACTATTTTGAACCATTTATCTTAAAAAATGACTCGGATCATTCGTTCGGATCGTTCGGATCATGGAATCTGCGGAATGAGAACTTCCTCATCTTTGAATTTTCCTTAGATTGAAGTCGCGTGAATCATATTCATTGTCAATTTTTTAATCACCAAACGCGTTCGTTGGATAGTTATGGTTGGTTTAGGTTTCGAAAGATCATGAACACAGAGCCGACATTTAGTTATAAATCGTGCCTTGGTAAGCCAGGTACGTCCAAGGGCTTAAAATATTCAGATAGATAGTTGGTGATTTCGTCTTCGTTTGTTACACAGTAAAAATATTCGAATTCATGCAGAGTACCAACTATCTGATCCTTATATGCCTCGTTTGAGTCATCCACATCTTCGTTCTAGGCCGTCAAAATTGTTCGCTCAATCAACCATTTGATTTTTGTGGTGATCAGTCATATTCTGGAACACTTTGTTGATGAGCTTACCTTCCGATTAAACTAATTTGCAAAGTTCCTCGACAGGAACACGGACATAACCGTTTGTCAACAATTGCTTGGAGATTTGTTTACAAACACGGAGGTGAAAAGTCAACTCGAGCTGGGCTTACAATTAGCTCGAATTAATTTTTTTTAATGCAATTTCAATATTTTATATATATTTAGTAATTAAAGTGTTATATTGCTACGAAGTTCAGTTAATGAATTGGTAAAAACAAAACAAATAATTTAATTTGTAGTTTTGACCGACTTATCAATTGTTGTTGCGTTACTAACTCCTAAAAACATATCACTGAGAAAGAGATGAATTTTTTTGCGGAATTATCCTTTTTTAATGTCCTATATGTTATCCGGAGCTGAGACGAATCCAAAGAGCCTAATGTCACTAAAATCGGTGCAGCCGTTCTCGAGTTATAAGTGTTCTAACTAACACGATTTTCGACTTTCTTTTATATATATAGAAGAAGATATGAATTTTCACAAAAAAAAAACAACTTATGGTTAAACAGGGTGGATCCAAATTGGGCAAGCGGCGAAAATAAAAATTTAATCGGGCGTTGCTAGTGGAAAGTCGGTTTCTCGCGTTATATATTAGCACTACTTATGTTTAGCAAAATATTAATTAACTGTAAAACCAATGACTTTTAAGCTGTAATAAATTATATTTAACAACGTCTACTAGTCTGACGATATGTACTGGTGCAATGGGAGCAATTTTTTATATATTAAGCTTAAATAAACAAATAAAATAAATAATTTTCTAGTATCACATGAATTAAAGGCCTACTAAGTAAAATTATAATAATTAGTTAACATAAATATTACGATATCCGAGAAAAATATCGCATTCAATGAAAAGGTTTGAAGACGTCAAATCTAAAAGGAATCACCAAGCAATTTAGAGAGATTTTTGCTATTAAAGGTCAAGGAGGAGTAAGGTACTCCGGTGGGGGTCACAAATTTTGGCCCATGCTCCACTTCTCACATAAAAAGCTTTGAAGTGCCAGTCCATTCAGTTATCGACTAGTTTCGTCAGTCTTGACTTCGAAACATCTCATGCACATCTGCTAGGGCTTTGGGATGCCATGCTTGATATCGCATAAGGAAAAGGCATGCGCTTTCTTTAGGTATACCATACGAGAGCTTTGATGCTCGTTCCAATGATGGGTTCAGAGAACTGACAGCTCCATGCCTTAACTCAAGTTTGTCAAACAAAATCTGAATGTTTACTTTCTGTGATTGAGAAATCTATTTCACATAGAGAACTTAATTTACCCAAACACGTTCTAAAATACTGCTTATTCGTTCAAGTTTTCACTGCCTAAGGTGAAATGAAATCTGACTCAAATTTTTAATGTCTCATTCAACTAATAAAATTTGACAGTTAACAAATATGCTCTCATTTTACATTCCTGTCCATTATAACTCCAGAAATTTCCTCTTTTATGATACTTACTATTGTTTTCACTCTTTCACATTTTTGACATCACTCAAAATGAATTGGCTACTAAACGCTGGCGGTGAAGTTCTACTTAACAAAATATTTCGCCAATAATCCTGCAATAAGTGGAGGATTAGGGATCCATTTCACACTATAAAAGAAAAAAATAATGCAGGATTTCAAAGACTAGCAAATAGGAGAATTGAGTGGAGAGCTGCGTCAAACCAATCTTCATATTTTTGACTTACGACAATGATAATATAGAAAACTGGATCAGCAGGCTTGATTGACCAAATCTGCTCAAACAGTATTCATCACTACTTGAGACTCTCTGGCTAGTGATCAAAGAGCATTTTTTTCTCAAAACTGCAGATATTATGGGTTGTGAGCGGACAATTCGTTTAAAATAAGCATTTTTTTTAAGGTAAATACAAATTAAAAGCTATAATTTGTGGCCAGGAAAAATCTACATTTGCGGAAAAGAGCCGTAATTGGTTCTTGAGTACACTGAAGGTATACGGACATGGAAAACAACGATGAGGCAGGACTAGGTCAAACGTAGGAGAGCACTTGAAGAACGAGAACTTTCGGCGAATTGTGCAACGTCAACCTATCGTCAAGACAGAACGCAGGAGAAGCCACTAGAATGGTGAATAATGACGAGGCCCTTCACAGTGAATTGACGGTATGGATTCTTCTGCCATAAAAGACATAGACGTGAAGATGAGAAATGACGCAGGAATCCGTCAGACATCGTTCAAGGACCCTAATAAACTAGACGGGGTTCTCCATCTCAACAACAGCTCGCGAAATGAGATAAAAACTGAGAATAAAAAAATTAGCAATACACTAAAGTCTATAAAATTAAATTATTCACAAATATATCGAACTGTCCACTTCATTTTAATTTCACAAACTCTAAGACACGTGAAGGAAGATCTGATGCTTTCCCGGCGATTCTTTCGAAAAAGGCTACTCGGACCTCCAGCCCGACTCGTGTTCCGAAACGTCGGTAGAATGGAAAGAGACCGTCCGGGTGGAAGCCCGAATAGCCTTTTTCTACTACACGCGTTTCAATTGGCTTGCAATCATCATCAGGTACTATCGTTTAATATGCTGTTACACGATATCTCTCCGGAAAAAATTGACTTGAAAGCTTACCTATTAGTTCCGCCATATATTTAACTAAGCAATAATCGATGAAGGAAAAGCAATCATCGATTTTATCAGCAATTTTAATTCATTTTTGTGATTGTATTAGCTGTAATGTTAGTTATCCCGACTTTAAGTTTACCTTTTCAAATTATTCGCAACTTCCCCACTCTATTTTTGATCAATTGTTACGCCAAACGATGAATTGATTGTTTATTGAAAAATAAAATAATGGATAGATTTTATGGGGCTATTGATTTTATTCACTTCTTGTAAAGACCAGAGTATAGTAGGAGAGGAAAAGGGTAGGAATGAGAGAAGAAAGAAGATACACAGGTGTAGAATGACATTAGTGTAACAAGGAATTTTGGTCATGCAATATCGGGTGTCAATCACTGATGGAAAAACAGAAATGGAGAACTCGCCACTCTCGCGAAGCCTGTATTACCCATATGCTATATTTATTTCGAGAAGAAAGGAGGGGTAAATTGCATGTAGGCGGTTTCCTCAAGGGATGGCAAGCGAAGGGAAAAACAGGGGACGACTGAACTGTGTTGACAGGCAGAGGAATTACTCATTCACCGCTTGAAATATGCATAAAGCGCCCAAGTAATTTCAAAGCTTCGTACTCTTCCAAGGAGAAATTTCAATGAGCACTTAAAAATAGATTAGGAAAGTTGCGAATACGGGGAAAAGGTCAACTTAAAGTTCGTAATCTAACATCACTTGTAATAAAATTCAGAAAATGAAGTAAAACCATACTAAAGCTACATATAAAGATACTAAATATTTGGCATGTATTACACTCTCCTTTCTTAATTTAAACATGGTTTTCAGCCTAGAAGTGTCTTAAAATTTATTATATTATTATTTTCAGTGGTTTTAACAGTAAAATGAAATATATAAAGGCCATTTCGTGTGCTTTGTCCTACATGGATAAATACATCAGTTTTAAAAATCATCTGTGCTCTCTAACTGCAAGCATATGAAAATTTACATCAAAAGACACGTTGGTCATGACACAGCTCCAACAAGTTTCCGTAAGACCGGAAGACGAAGTGGAAAAGTTTTCCACAGAAATTAATACTTCTTACTCCTTCCCGTGGCCAACTCAGTCAATAATATCATGGTATTTAGAGAAGGCCACCAACAGATAAAATCGTTTGCACCATAGAGTAGGGTAGGAAAGGATGAGTAGAGGGAAAACCGGTGTCGGAATTAGTCCTCTAAACGAAAGGTACCGCGACTTAACGGCGCATCCGACGGACGAAGAGGTGCAGAGGTGCCCTCCACAAATCAGGGATAGCGCAGTCTCAGAAAAATCTTCGACACCGACAGGATTTGAACTCGGACTCACCAGATAGGAAGCCAATACTCTAGCCACCGCATCAACTTGATCTACTGTAATCAATTTGTTTAATATGATGTACGGACGCAGATGATTGCCGAATAGCTCGGAAAACCCTGTGCTTACAATGAAATTGCTAGAGAGTAACGGAAAAGTTGATGCCTCCTTTCGACCCATCTCAGAATAAAATTCGGTGGAATAGAGAAGGAAATGTGTGGAGGGGAAAAAAGAGTATTTATTACAGACCCGATCGCAAGAGAAATAATCGACTTGTCGTCAAGTCGAAGGGAGGAGGTGGAGGAGACGTTAAAGGGAGGGAGGGGGGGGGGAAAACCCGGAGGGGAGGGTCTTGATCGTTCCCAGAAGACTCCGTGAAGCGCTCTTTGGCGTGCGGAAGATGAGATTAGTTTTGCTATTTTTCCAAGTGAATGCGAAGAGCAGAGAGGAGCAGAAGAGGATTGCTTCAACTCAGAGAAGGGCAGGATCACACTACGAATTGGGTGTTTCGCTCTCGATTCCAACTTTCTCTCGAGCTAGTAACTCCATGTGCATTAGCTTAAAGCTACTGTTTACAATCTCAATACAATGAGTGTGTCAACTCCAGTGTCCGAAGGAGGGAAAATGATTTTTGCGTATCGATCATACATTCGGAAAGCAATTTGCTCCACACTTCTAAATTTATCATTCATTAAGCTACGCTTTAGAGTAGATAAATCACTTTAAAATGCTATTGATGGGCAGCAAAAGGAAATATAATGGACTTTGAGGGCAATCAAAAGGACGATAAAAGGATGCATGAATGGCATAGTGAGGTTTATATAAGAATACTTATTTACATTATACATCTCTTGAATTTAAAATATGGTCCCCCTTCATATGAAGAAGTTGATTGAAAATATTTGACTTCCATTTAAATTTCGAAGTTTTAACGTAACAGTCGTCAGCGGGGAGGGGACGTTGAAAATGGTGTTAGAGGGTAGAATGTTAGGGAAGCGAGGGAGGGGAAGGAAAAGAATAGGATTTTTAGATAGATTGAAAGGGAGTAGGCCTTACAGTAAATTGAAGAAGGCAGCGCTGGAAGGAAAGGGAGGCTCCCAAATCACTTCTTTAGTACTCCATGGAAACCTACCATAATCGGTAGAATACTATAATAACAATAACGTAATAATCGCAGGATATTTAGCTAAAGCGAGCCAGTGTGGAATATTTCCAGCCGATCCGAGCATGGGAAGAGGGTTTAAAATCGGTTACAAGATCCCATCAATGAAACAAAAACAGACGAAGCAAGTTCAGAAAAATCACGTAAAAATGAGCTCGCATTGGACGCCGTACGGAGCTGGAGGCTCCAGACGGAGGGGAAAGAGCTGGGGGAATGGACGGTGGGTGGAGGTGCGGAGACGAAAGATTTCGCGTGGGCCGTTGGAGAGACCACAGAGGAAGGGGGGGGGGCGTGTCCAGGGTACGGGGGAAAGGGGTGAACGGGGAAGTAACGGGCCCATCGGGAAGGTGGGACGAAGGAAAGAGGGAAAGAGGAGGAGGTGGAGGGACTGTATTGGGCGTAGGGGGGGGGGAAACACACGTCCTTCCCGAAGGGTCCTTCCAGAACCAGTCTACGCAGAGCAGGAGGCGAAGAAAGAACCGATCAGGTGGACCAGAGAGCCATTGCGATTATCCAGGTTTTTTCAAAAAGTTCGACAGTTCCAGGGGAGGAGAAGGTTACAAAATATCAGAAAAGTGGAAAAAAATTTAAGTGAACGCCAGAGGAAAAAACACTACCATCTATCTCTTAGCGTTGGTGCGGTATTTCTCTCAGAGAGCAAAAAAAAGTTTTCTCCGAGCTGAGACGAGTGTCCCACGATGTCAACGATGGCTATGAAGCCGAGGTGTCCGATTGTTTCTCGCGGCCACGAGGATTTGGACGAGACCACGTTGCTATGGGTGAGGATGAAGACCACAGCTGTTGTGCGCGTCGCTGCGCTGCTTGTTGTCAACAGTTTGGTGACCTGCCCCAAGGGAACCTCTCTGTAGTATTGCTTAACACGCTTTGGCACGATCTTGTATGCTTCTTTAACACAATGCATCGAGAAAAATATAATGAGTGAAAAGGAGCTTAAAAATACATAAACGCAGGTGCTGGCGCTGATAATCCAACTCATAAAATAACAGTAACTACGGAATGTTTTACTACTACTTTTTTTATTCCCATAAGAACTAAAATACGAAACTTTTAATCATAAATAGTGAAATTATGAAATAACTCATTCAACTAAAACGCCAAATGGGCACTCCACAATACCTTTATGAAATGTCAATAATTTCGCACTTAGAATATGGGAGAAGAAATATCTAGGATAACGAGAAGTATAATTTGCTGTTAAGTACAGGTACGAAACCAAAACATTTTAACTACAAAAGAATCAAATGTTTTTTTCCACAAAAATAGGCTATATCATGAATGTCCTTTTATTGAATGGTCTGAAGCCATGCATTTAAAGAAAAGTTGATTTCGTTTACGTCAATTAATACCTAATATCCTTCCCTACATAAATATAACATGATCCATAAAAATTAATATATATTAATTAAAAATGACTGCTTCAGAGATTATTACGCATAACACTGGGTTGTTCCACGACTACTAGCAACTGATGATCACTTGCTAAGAAATATTTAACTCAATGTATGCTCTAAATATAAGCGTATGACGATTAAAATGCGTAGCTTCTTTCATATAGGAGTAATTATACGGTAGGGTTTCTATGAAAAATAAAACTGACTGAAAGACGAATACTCTATTTTTCATTTTGTCCAGCTTCCTACTTCTTTCCAAATGAATGGATTATTTTTACACTCTAATCAGCTTGGACGAGAAGGGAGCATACGAGGACCAATACAGTGCCAACACAGAACAAAAAGCAGCTTTTATATCCAAGATTATATTTTAAAGAGTCAGTTAGCTACCACATCATTCACGATCAGGACCATTTGAACCCGATGGATGAATAAAAATTTTATAATACCTTAGCGAACAGAAAGTTATCTCGTCCCATAGCAGGACTGAAAAAGAGATGGAATATGTACATCTGAGGAAATATATTATATATCTATCTTTCATTTTTTGATGAATCAGATCAGCTCTTACTTTAAACATGATTAAAAATAATTAATACGCTCCACTACATTAACTCCTAACAACTGGTTGAATGTCAATAGCAAAATTTTCACGATCAAACAGATAATCGGTTTTTTTCTCTATCTTTCGAAGATTCTCCACTCTTCACATTCACTCTAACTCTGTAACACTGAGTCAATCAATCATTCCCGAAGACTCAAAATTTGAAGCAGAAAAAATATTTCCGGAAAACCCTGTACCTTTACCCGATTCACGTGCAAGAATGCAGATACTGGAGAATATAGGGTTTATCCAAGACAGCGATGGTAATGACTTTGCTGCGACTAAATATGTTTACATACAATAGGTTTCTCCAGTCATATTTTTTAAATTTAAACTAATCTAATCATGATCACAATTTTCACGCATAACATTTACCACGCATACGCATTCGGGAGTTTAAACTAAAACGATTCAAACAAACAGGCGTGTAGAGGAGAAAATTATTCGTTCGTATGCAAGTAACCTACATTAACACGTGACCTATTTACCTTACCTAAGGACTAAAGTCCACTTTCTTTAAGCGTGATACCCCTTAATTTATCTGTAATTTACACGATTCCAAACACGTGCATTAGGGTGAGCCGAAAAATTACTTTTTTTCGGGATTAAATTTGCCCTATACGTTAAAGTTGCGAACTTCTATGAGGGTCTTAGATCCGATTTTTTTTTCAAAATCGGATAATATTAGCCACAGCCACCCGTGCCCTAAAGTTTAAAATTCTGCAAAAATTCAGACTAATTTTGGAGACAAAAACCAATTGAGAAGAAATTATTGCAACTAAGCCCATTTCATGTATAACTAATGATGATTATAACTTATAGAATAATATATACATTGTGTCCATTCAGCATTATATATAATGTGCACAATTCACATATGTATCATTAATATACAATCTGCGGAGCTGTTTTAGGTGTACGATACACGTAGTGATATATAACCTAGATATACAGCCAGTGATATATAGCCGGTGATATACATGTCTAAAACAGCTCCGCAGGGCACGATTGGTACGAGATTACCAACAGTTTACGACGCACGGAATTACAGAGGGGATGGTCAAGAGATAACTTTGGAGAGCGGTAGGCTTCGACGGGTGCAGTGTTTATTGGAAGGCATTCCTCCATAGCCCTTTGAACTTCGGCCGGCTTCGGAATTCACATTTTACGGGAAGCGAGTACGCAGGCACGGGTTCCTTGAAGCCTCCTTGACTGGGTGGGAGAATGAGAGAGAGAGGGTAGCGGACGTTGAAAACCCCAGCGATCTCCGCTTAGCGGTCCAGCCCCTCCCAGCACCCTAGATTGGCATCAGGACAGAGTGGCGCAACGCATGCAGAGAGACGGGAAAGTAGACTGGCGGGCATTATTTAAGGTTTAGCTAGTTTTCAGCCAGGGAAAAATATATATACGGATAGAAATGGGAGCGTCGGAGAGGAAAATAGAACGCCGACACATTTCGTGTCACGATGCAGCAATCGCGCCTCGCTTGATGGAGCTGAAACGTCCCATTTTCTAACTTCCCACGGCGAGGAGAAGAATATTACCAACCACGAAGCCGAAATGTCTCTAGTAAATATTCGTGTGAATAGGGTCTTTCCAAGCGTAATATTCCCTCAGCGCGAGGGCACACCACCTTCTGATCTGAACCACCTTCATTACGATGCCAAGAAAAAAATGTGCAGAAACGTCTCTAATGAATGTTTGTTTGAAGGAAACCTTTCATAATTGGATTCCCAACGAAAAGGTAGAATATACACTATTATTTTTATTAACTTTCGTTCAATGTCTTTTTCCTACCTCTGAGGAAGGTGGTAGGTGCCACCGAAAATTTATTTGATTTTTTGAGTCTTTTTATTTTTGATTGTGTCTTTTACGGTATGTGCCCAACCTGGGATATTTTCTTATTATTTCTATTAAAGTATTCTAACGATTTAGGTATTTTTGCATGGAGCATTTACGAATTATTTTCTCAGTGTCCCTTTCCATCATGGACATTCCTCTTCAATTCACAATAAGGTCGAATCATTTTCATTCTATCTAAAAATAATATTCTCTTTCTTCCTCTCCCTCGTTTACCCGACATTCAACCCTCCGACACAGTTCTCAATATCCCCTCCCCATAAAATACATGCATCCCCAAAAAGTCACTGGCAGTTATACCTATGAACAGAATTTTTCACAACGGGTACATCGCTCACAATGTGCACCCAATGTTTATACTTTATACCAGAACAGAGGATAAAAAAGCTAAAAAAATAACGCCTTTACGGAATAGGTTTTCAAAGAAAATCATTCCCGACGGGTTTTCTTACTCAACGATTGAGAGTAAACAACTATGACAACACCTATGGAAATCAGGCCATACAATAGATGACCAACTTTGTGAGGTCTCAGTAGTGCATTACTGAAGAAAATGAGAAGTTTTATGGAGTTGATACACTCAATTTTTTAAATATTTCACATGGTGCAATATTTGCTAGCTAACCCTGAAACTGTGTAGTAAACACTCATTATTTTTCTCAATTAGTCTCTCAATGAAATGTGAGAGTGTGAAGCACCATTTTCATTAAAATACCTAGAAAAACGCACAGACACTCCTACAGTAACTAAATAGGTGGAGAATTCACAACGAATGAACGTCATGTATGCAGTGCCATTCGCCATGATAACTACGCGTCAAAGAGACATTATAAAGCATGAAACATCAAGAAATATTATTTAGCCATAATTTTGAACGGGACTAATTCTACGATAGAACCTCAGTTTTAAAAGCATCGATACGAAATCCATTAAGCGCAGGGGTATCTGACATGCATGTCTTCTCCCTCGGCACTTCAGACTGTCTTTTTGATTTTGAGAGAAAAAATATTTGCGTATGCATCAAACGTATGGCATTGTTTATGCCAAAATGACAGACACAGACTCTCTGAGTTGAACATCACTGGCCTAGATCATCCAAAAACCCTTCAGAACTGCCAGTGCCTGGAAGATCACACTGTTAAAGTGAAGACTATCAGGCTCCACAAGGGGATGTAGGTTAAATTAAGGATTACAATTTTAAAAGAAATCTCGTGTCCACCACATACTTTGATGAACCTATTTGCTACATATTTACGAAGTGACGACAGTTGGAAATCCATTGCATAGCACGAACTCATGCAGTAAATAACGAATTGTGAATAAATTTTTATAGTATTCAGTGACTCACATGTACGTACAATTCAAAGGTAACTAAGAAAGTTATCCAACTCTCATCTCAGTGTAACCACTTCATCTATGACCTAAATAAAGTACAAGTATGATCTCTTCAAAACTGCTACGAAGAAACAGGGAGCGTGACGGCTTTCAAAAGGACAACGCTTCGAACCACTATAGAATCAGAAGCGTGCCAGGCTTATTAACTTGAACAATGAATAACTCCTTCAGAATGAAACAGAGGATATCATTTCAGAACCCCACCATTTATCTAGATTCGATGGAAGATATAAAATATGACATATCCTGTGCGGAACGGTTATCTGTGAGAAATCCTTTTTCCTACTGGTAATGAAAGATGCTTATAAATATTAGGCCATAACATAAAAACCAAAGGTCACCCCTTAATTTTTATCTTAGGTTCTCGGCTGGTGCCATAAAACCTCCAACACATGACTATAGTGGCGGCTTGCGTGGTAGTATGCAGATATAGACGAAAATATAAACATTACTAAGAGAAATCACCATCAGCTATAGGATATTACGCGAGTTGTAGAAATAGAGTAGATAATAGGAATAGAACAAGAATTTACCATTCGCTGGTCTTTGCAATGATTGTTATTTTCTTCAGTAGACGGTCATATAATTTATCGAAGGCGAAGTCGAAACAAGTGTTATCAATCAACGGTGTGATTTAGCGGCGATATATTTCAAGATGCCACCATGAAATAACTCCTAAAATCAATACATATTCCTATTCACAATATTCCCGTATTTAAATATTAAAAAAACTAAAAACACGGCCAGCAGTTCATCACTATTATTAGAGGAGCTAATTGTCACTCACAGAAAGGTTATTTCCAGCATAAGTCGATGTTTTGTTTTGACTCTGAGAATTGTGTAAAGTTTCTTCGAAACTCCTAAATATTTTCATCCTCAACATGTCGGAGTGATTTACGATAAACAAAGTGAGTACTGCATTCCTAACCATGAGACGAGAGTTTCTAAATTCATCTCAGTGGCATAACATTATTTAAGTATTCCAAAAAGGCAGTTGGCCGCTTCTAAGAATCGTATTTCAAAGCTGTAACATCATCCAACAGAACTCCAACTATGTGAATGACAGCATTGCCGCCATAAATAACGTATTTTTCCAGACGTTACGCCATTGAGTAATGGCGCGCCAGGTTTTATTGAGAGATGGTTAACATACTCCTATATCGAATAACTTTAAGTAAAGAAACTATCATATTTGTTGAGTCGACTGGCAGGTCGCTTCCGAGTGCAAAAATTAGAATAGAGTTAAAACTGTCATGAGGATCAGCCTGAACTCATTGTAATGCAGAACTAACTTCTCTTTAGTTTCTATGAAGGTAGTTATTACATTCCGGAAAATAATTGTAACAAATTAAATCGATTGAAAATGATGATTCCATGAATTTAAAAAAATTGACCTCACTTTATATATATCCTTCAAATAGATGGAACAAAAAAAAGTTATACAGTTACCCTGACCAAAACAATTAAAGTCAAAGATCCTTTCCGAAGATTTCTTACTACATACTACGCCATGGTTGCAAACGAATTACAGTAAGATACCAAAAACTAGCTACGATACAGGGTCGTTCTTTCTTTGGTCCAAAGTCATGGCAAGTGATCAAATAAGTTTCGCTCTTTAGGATAGGTATTAGTTCAGAAGCCTCAGCTTGCGATAGTAGAACAACAAAAAAGATTAACATGATCACTATGATGATTAAACCTTGACATACCTCAAGTTATGATAACAAACATTACCAAGGAAAGGGAAATAACGACAAAATTGCTATTATCATTTGAGGAATAAATTTAGTAAATTATTAACAGAAAACAATTGCAATTATGGTAGCTTTAAATATAATTAATCGGGAATAATTTTTTATTTTCTCCCATTTTAAAAATCAGCTGGAAAAAGTTTCATCTTTATAAATCTTACATTTCTTCCATCATATTATCACACCACCACGTAAAATAAGCCATTATCACGGAAGAGCTCAAGAGCTGATTACATAAAAGAAGATTGTCAAAAGATTGAACAAAAATTTTAATCATTCAGATAAAATCAAATATGATGACGAACCTGATGCACTTAAGGTATTAAATACCTACGCAAACAGAAGAGTACTCATTCGCATAACACTGCACGTGACTTCAGAGCAGCTATCCATGTAGTGGGCACGTAAATATAAACATATTTATCATAATTTCGACTGGAGTGCAATAAATCAAGGTGAGAAGTTGGATAGAGGCAATAAAATGGGTCGATAAAATACTGAAAAGGAACTCAATGACTTAACTATGACTAACAGATTGATTTAAAATAGTTAACTCCACGAAGAAAATAAAACTTAACGGCTCACTAAAATCGTTCAATTGACAATTGGGAACTGTATGGAAATGGATCATAAAATAGTTCTCTTATCAGGGATTCTACGATGAAAAATCGTAATTTCGACAGATAGGGCAAATGCTAGCAATAAAAAAGTGTTAAATGAGGAATAATTATACATTCTTCACCAAACATGCGACTTTCAACAACAGCTTAACCTGTGGACACCCAAAGAACTCGTTTACTCTCAACTACTATCATAAACGATATGGATTAGCTCAATTTGAATTCAGGACCCCATGGGCAATAACTTGCATAATTAATTATAGCATTGGAAAACAAAGGGCGACACGATGGTCCAGAAATCTGCTTTCCTCAACATCCAAAAAAAATTACTCTCGTTTGTTGTGGAACACCAAGTGATACCATACTATAGAATCACTATGGAGTATACCTAATTCTCAATATTATTTGCAATATACTCTGGAGGTTTTAAGAGTCGCACCATTTGAAAAACTACTTTGGCAACCATATTTATCTAAAACGGAAAACTTGAGGAAACACAAATTGAACATGAGCTCATATAGGAAAATAAGGGGCGACATCAATTTTATTAACTAATTTCTATTACAACTTCACAGATGACCAAAATCTTGAATTAGCCTAACGTAAAATTAAGGCAAGAGATAAACTCGTCTTGTGCATCCTCCAATTTTTCCCTACCAATGACTAATACCGTGGCCTTGATGCAGAGAACGCGAGAAGACATACCCTTCAATAAGTGTCGCAATGACACAGTACTAGAGCAAATAACTGCTTCAGATTCTCACCGCTCAATCGCAACTACATCAGAAGTGCATCTAGAAGAAACGTCTAGATGCAGCTCTGATGTAGTTGCGATTGATACAGATGAGAGCAGGTGCAAAAAGGTCTGTCAAAGATTGCAAATATCAGGAGGTAAGGTGCCCTAAATTGATGATAAACGGGATAATAAAGAGGAATACGTCGTCAGCTGGATGAGAGAAAAGATTGAAATGAAATGGTCATTTAGAGAGATTTCCGGTCGGGGTATAATAAAATAGTATTTTCGATGCATGCAAGTGAAAACTTCGCTATCCCACATAAATACCAAAGTTTTTGCCTTCATTTATCAAACATGTTTAAAAAATTCAACCAAATCTCGCCGACCACAATTGATTTTGATCAATGAATTATCTATTATTCAAATCACATCGATCCGTGATTAAAATCGTAGAAAAGGTCTGATTAAAAAGCACTTGAAGGAAGGCCCATACAGCAGCATCCGATTCCTTGAAACCTGTATCGATAAACTAAGAGCGAACATGCCAGAATGTGTGCCATGTGAAAATGAGATTAGGTGTTCAAGAAATATCATGGTTTAGGTGTGCAGAAAATAGATAAGGAAATTGGAAATAGAGGAAAATAAGAGCTCTTTATTTTGAAGTCGTAGTTAGGAAGTGCACCCCGGGAAAATGAATTAAACAGAATGCACTTGTATTTACAATTAAAATATCTTGGTGAACTCAAGAAGAACAAACATACTTAACAATAACGCCAAAATATAATCTCATATAATGGTCACATTAAATCTTGATATTTAAACCCATCCGGGGAAGATCAAATTATTAGGTAAAAAGTTTTCCAATCAAAATAAACCAGTACTTGCGAGACCAAAAACAAATAAAAGATTCGCGAAGACAAAAATGTATTCATTATTTTTATTTTCATAAAACAAATTAATTCGTACGTTTTCACGCCCACAGGTGTAAGGATGCAGAAATTTTCTTAATATCATTACAATCAAACTTACATGAAAATGGCAGAAAATCTTGCATTTCAATATCCTCATCCCAAAACGAATGATAAAATTAAAAAATCCAACTGTATGTTTATAATCCCTATTAAACAGCATGAAATAAGCGCATCGGGATTGGGATTCTGCACCCATTACCGAATACAAGGAGATCTGTTGAGAAAGAGCCGTGTACCCTCCGTAACCACCATCGCCCCGTGCTGAGATTAGCAAACAGGCCTAGATTGCTTCAGATTTTCTAACTGCCTTCCCACCGGCTGTTGCCCCCATAACCTCCTTTCTCACCTAGGAGTTCTGACACCGGCTATCTTCAATACCAGTCGAAAAATACTTTATATTTGAAATTCTAGAGCGTTTTAAAATTAAAAAAAATAAGTGAATAACTAGCTAACCATTTCAACTTGATTCTAAAGCAATTTCACCCAAGAAAATTTGGAATTTGACCAAAGAAAATTTCAGTTGAGAAAATGGAAAACGTAGGTACATAACAAGTTCTTCAAGAAATCGTGTCTAAAGACCGCATTGGTCAAGAGCAAAAATCAATAAAAAGGCAATAATGAGTTGTACACAATTGCTGAAGTAACTCAATAACAGCAAAGAGGGAGGGTAGCAAACAGTATAGGGAGAGCAGTAAGTACCTATTCGATGTATTTACATACATTTAGGACTTAGAGGAACTACTTCAAGCAGGCACTCAATAAAACAAATTTGAACTCATTGAAATAAATTCTCGTTAGTTGGTATCCGCACATTTGTTTTAATTACATGAGTATAATCAATACTACTCTGAGAATAAGTCAACTACACTCTTGACAGTGACTATGACGATGTCATTTAACAAGTGCACTTTCTATAAAATTTCTTCTTTAACAAACAAGAAACTAGTGGCCATGAATCCCTTCGGAGGGTAAAAGAATTCAAAACAGCGAAAATGGGTTCATTCATTTTTTTAATGCTATTCGACGCTTGGTTTGCATTATTTTTCCAACGCATATTTAGTTTCCACCTTTCTGCCTCAATATCTCATAGAGGAATTTTTCATAGCTGTAAAAATTTCTCAAATATTTCAACGAGATGCATTGATCGAAATATCTAAAAACGTGATTCTAAAAAATTATGATTCTATAATAGCTAAGTTAAATATCTCTTACCAAAATAAGTCATAAATTTATAAATTCTTTGGGAAATTCATGCACCAATCATGATAACAGCAGTTGTTGCCTTTACGAATTGAATCCTATTTATTTAAGTGCAAAATATTGCCGTAAATAGACTCCGTCATTACACCAAATGGATACGAATTCGTTTATCCATAAACAGTGATTTGCTAATCTACTAAATTCCAACTTAATTCACCATAAGTTGCACTTCATTCACCGTCCCCACCGAGTTGACTTTCATGAAAGCTTCAATAGCAAATATACCAAATAATGACGCGACGATAAAGAAATTAGTCCATGCAAATAAGAGAGAGTTGGCTCAAAAGTAAAATATTACCCAAAATTAGTTTTAGCAATAAAATTGCAAAACACTGATATAAGTATCCGTATAGCAAGGTATCTTTGTCAATATTATCACTATTGTTCTTTTTTATTTAATTATTATTATGCCATTACCAAATTGATTTGCCGAAAGAAACATGAAAAGGAAAATAATGAGAACTTCTACCTATTAATGAATTTTTGTGTCATTTTTATCGATAGACATAGTTTAGAGGCAAGGAATATTGAGAGCCGACACGCAAAGAGACAATCCAAAGATTTGCACATAATGATTACATTACGGCATTTTGTCCTTCTCGGCCCAAAAACACAATTCGCTACACTGAGCATAACTGTAAAAGCTTCACGACTCTCCAAGATATGCGAATAATAAAAATATAGCATGAATATTGACAACAATGTACAAAATATACTTCAATACATCTCCCAACAAATTCTATTATTAAACGAGTGCAATATGATTAGATTTGAGTTCACCTTGTAATTTATATATTAATGAAGAATATACCGTCAGGGGAAAATAGTATCCCAGCAAAAGTTGCACCACCACTATCGCTATTCCAGAAAATAGGTTTCCTTTCTGACGGTGTCCATCCTCATAAACTAGGCTAGGGAAATTCAAATACGGCCTTTTCCTAGTAGCCAAGGTCGTGGGGGAATATCACCCACTCAACTGCTCCAAGAGGAAATCAGACTCATCCCTAGTATGATGGCGGTGCATTCGATATTCTTTGAAATATACATTGTATTTACCTCTCTCGACTTCTTTCTCACTCATTACTTTTCTGCTTTATCCCTCCCACCCTGCTCTCCTTTGAAGCTTCGCACTTAACACGTGCAATTGATCATCAAGCTCATTCCCACTCCTTCGCTTTCTTGTCCCTGAAAATTTGAGGACGGTATATTTTCCCCGTGGTACGTTAAAGGAACAAGGTAGAGGACAATTTCATCGAAAATCATGAGGATATAAGTACCATAATAGTTATACATTATCATATAGAGCTGAGTATATTTTATAATGAAGGTTAAGATTCACGAAGAGCTTACATGGAGTAAAGAGCAAATCGTTCAGAAATTTAGACCTAAATGGGGATGGATCAGAACAAACTTTGTGTATCTGATATTTAGTTCAGTAAGATAACGAAGAAGTGCTTAATAGGGAGGAAAATGAACAAGAGCAAGAGAGTGCAAGAAATGACACAATTAAGGTGAAAAAAATGGAGTTCCATCTCTTATTTTTAGCATTTACATTTGATTTTCAATAAAAATCTGCTTGATTTTAATGGGACCGTATTAAATTCGTTAAGTCGTCTCACGATGTCCTACGGAATAAATCGTTCTGTATTTCCAGTGTTTCAGCGTTCATCGTCATCATGGTGAATGTATTATTTGGAGTGAAAATAAAACCGCGAGTCCACAAAAACCGTTTTTCATTCACTCAAATTAATTCATTCACCCTGATGACGATGTGCGAGTCGTCTGTTGAAACGTCAGTGATACACAACAACTTTAATTTGTGGAAATTCAGGGAACTCCACGAAAATAATTCCACGCGAAAGAATTGTATCATATTTAGGACCGTATTTGGTTTTCTTCTGGGATTACATCCATTAGATAGTGAGGGCAATTGAGGAAAGAAGAACAACACATTTAGGACCGTATTAGAATATTTTCTGTGATCAATTGTCAAGTTAGGGCGATTCTATGCATTCATTGCTTCTCGCATGGGTCACCTAGTTTCATCCACTAGTAGTATTTTCGTTCTTTGAACTAGTCTATTTGGGCACCCTAGGCAAATTAAGCTTTGTTTTCCTCTATGGACGCCGTCAAAGACTCCATTCTTGCCTAGCGCTGGTCGGAGAGGGGACAGGTGTGACGTCTTCTGTTTTTTTATTCCATTTCTCCCCTAAAACACGTGAGAGAGGGGCGTCCGAGATCACTTTCCCTCCGACCAACCATCGCTCAGCATCCTTGGTCCACCTCCGCCGACCGTTCACCCCTTCGCAAAACATTTCAACACACACACACAAGCACACGGACTTCGCTTCGCCGATCCGATATGTGAGACTCTTCCCAAGCGGGAGGAGAAGCCAGCGAGAGCGGGCCGTATGTACGCCCCCTCGCCAAAAAAAAAATAACTCCGCATGATGTGTGCCAATGTAACACTAGATCCTCCCTACCACCCGCTGTTCCTTCTATGGGAGACGTGACGTCATGGGATCGTGGTGGGGGGATGCTAGGGAAAGGCGCGGCACAGTGGAAAGGGAAGAGAGGGGAAAGGTCTGTTTTTGAGGGAGTGGAGGGGGGGAAGAGAGGGCTTCGCGTCTATTCTGGGGACGTACTTCCCCTCCTCCCCCCTACCCGCCCCCACTAACCCCCTCCTCCCGCTCCTAAAAAGAGAATCTGCCGGGGAAGTCATTCGTAAGACTACTCCCCGACCACCACCACCCATTGGGAGAAAGGAGATTATGGTTACAACCCATTTACACTCGTACTCGCGAATATTCACGCATGTACCCGTCAGATCATTGATGCTGTCATGTCGACTTCCTCTATACTCTAATAAAGGCCTGTTCACACGATACATTAACACGAACGACAACGTTTGATTGCACGAACGATATTGGTGGACCGGAACGGAACATGTAATACTGCATGAATCAAATTAGAACTTATATTTTCCCAGCGTATTACTCTATATGTCAACATAATAACACGTTCCAGATCATAATATGCTGAGAAATAATAGATGATACCATGAAATTAGAATAAAAATATTTAGAAAATATCTATCATCATTAAAATTTATTAAACACTGGAGCCGATACATTTATTTTGGCGGAGGATAAAATTGTTCCCAAGGCACAGGAATTACCCAAAAATACCCAAAATTTTGTGAATCCTATCAGTTGGAAACATTTGATATAAGGAGTTGGATGACAATATTTTCAGTATATATTCTATATATATTCTATACAGTAGCTGAGAGCAAAAATGACGAAAACCATTAACAAGGCATATATTCTAGCTCTAATTTCATTCACAAAACACAATAAAAGTAATTAATATATAGAGAAACAAATAAGGTAACTCCATCAATTGTCCACGCGCAATGTTTTCCAAGTTTTAATCGCGGTTACCCTGGTACAGCTTTTGACAAAAGCAGTTACAGACCGTTTAGAACTCTCGCAACGAACCTACATGGCTTGCCAGAAAAGTTGACCAACGATGGTGTCACAACACGAAGCCACCGCCAAAACAGCCACCGCCCAAATCGTTGAGAAAGTAATCCTCAGAGAAACGAAAGAGATACAGCAACAATAGGGTAAAATTTATAAGCAATTACAAATACATACGTATTATTTCTGTCAATCGCACGTAAAATTCAGATGCAAAGGAAATAATGAACCAATAAAGCTAATTCTGTGAAATAAATGATACAGAAGAAAATGTTATTGATGAGGAGGAGAAGTAAATCATAAATGACAACACTTAAATATGAGAAATAGCTCTTCATTTTCTTGGATATACTGGATACCTCAGTAACTAATAGAAATACTTCTGTCAACATATGCTCGAATCTTATGTGTTTTATCCGAAATAACATGAGTGACATATAGTACATTGTTAGGTACAAATACAGCATGAAATTACACTCCTGCTTCAACCCACACACCAAAATGCGGTTCCGAGAAAAAAAATCGAAAATGTACATGGGATAAAACATCAAGAGGATGAAACTGACGAGGTTAGACCATGAGAAAGGAATAAGGTAACTGACCCTGCATATGCACTTCCAAACCTAACTTGGATAAAAATGAAAACTGAAACAGGAGTAGACAAAAAATTAAATGTTCTGGGTTACTTGTGCAAATATTTTGTGTTCGAAAAGTTAACAAAGGAACTAAATGCATTCCAGAGCAATTATTCACGTAGATTCATTATAAAACAGGCGTAGAACATTCAGCAAATATTTTACGATGGTGTATTCATGCCTATAGTCTCAATTTCCCCGAAGTGATTAAAAAACTGGACTTCATCAGGAAAAGTATCAAAAATGCCTTTTCCAAGATATTTCCACACCGGAAGAGGTCATAAAGCCACCTTAAATTAATAAAAATATCGTTGAAGATAGTTAACCAACAGCTGCAAGATCTAAAGAATAACCTAGATTTAAAACATGCAATATTATACGAGTATTGATGTCGATAGACATGTTTGGAACACAACACCGATGCAAATCATATATAAAGTAATTTCGATGCATAGCATGAAGGTGCTCACAAGTTAAAATTTACTACGTGAATCATAACTATTTTGGAAATCTGGCCGCTGAATTTCAAAAATGCAATTTGAAAACACTTCCTAATTCTTTCATGAAACTGTGACAAAAAAACAACAGCCAGGCTGAATAAAGGATGACCAGAACAATCGTAAAAGGTTAAATTAGAAGGCAATATTTTTTTTAAATGCACCTAATATTAAATCTTTGACTAAGGATTTTCACTTCTCCAGTTTTTCAAACAAGAAAAATTATTCTAACATCTATGGGATGAAGAATATTGATAATGACTAATTCCCGTGAAAAATTCCTTGCAATGGGAAACCGCCTTCACTAAAAGCCATTCGTGCTGCGTTTACACTCCTCCGGCGTTTATATTCTTCCGCTGCGAGGCAATAATTAAAATTCGAATGCCAAGCAGGAATACATTCAGAAAAATCTGTATTTCTTCTGCTTTACCGAATTTTACAGAGCATGCATTTCCACTAGAAAGCATCGCCCTCGCTTTGAGCTATTTTTGCTGCAACTGGCGTACACTTTTCCTCAACGCTAGCTTAAGACTCTTCCATGCCTAATCCTTCTCACAAGCACCATTATCTAAAATAGACGGCATACTGCGCACTACTCGTGCCATGAGACGAGCCACCATATTTAATTGCGCCAAGTATTTCGCCACTAGTTCTATAGAGGAAAGTTCTCACCCGTGTAACCTTCTTATTTAACACACTGCTCGACGCTCTTGAAGCTATAATTTGACCCTTTAACGACAGTAAATGGAGTTAGTTTTGGACGCCTTAACCAAAGCTTCACGGGAAAAGCAGAAGGAAAACATGTCAAGGAAATGTCATTTGCTTTTAATGAACAGACTCAAATCACTTCTCTCACTTAGTGCATAAAATTCATTACACGTAAACGTTATCCATTTCTAGGGCATTGTCATAAATACCAACAAATAAATACCAACCTACCTTTACATGACACAAAGGCAAATTCATATCAATAGGATCGCCAATATCTGAAATTGTATTAAAATTATATCCATTTTGCAATGCTAAACGAATTAAATACCACAGGACGTACCTCTTTTTTCTAATTATGTAAGCATTGGAGGAATAATTATAAAAGATCGGCAGGTATAATATCCCACAGAAGCGTGAAGAGATTCGTTCAAATCCAAGTTATTCCCTCGGCAGAAGTCTGAAAGTAATCTATTTCGTTCAGTGCTCACAACCGTGGCAGAGAATTAGTATGAATTAATTCTAAAGACATTTATAAATAGCCAACATTTTAAATTATCTGCACGAAAAAAATCTGGAAAAAAGGAGGTAAGCATTAATATATGTTTTTATAAAGTAACAAAATATTTTTACAACTACCCCTATAATATCAAATTCCTCACTTTCGGTTGCTAGCAAGTCGGTTGCTGTGTTGAAGATAACATTTTTGCTGGTACTACTGCCGTTCGTGCCAGAGATACGGTTGTCTTCGCCAAAGCGACCGGCAATGAAGAATTTCATCGCACACCGCTGAAATATCCGTTCTCATACCCCAAAAATATCACTAATAAACGAATGTCGTAACAAATCCCTATTATATCAGTTATTTGTGTATGCCATACCGACTATTTAACAAGGCTTTAGGGAGGAATTCCCCATTAAACCCGGTGCTATTGAATTGAAACAACGCCGATTCGACCTGGAGCGTCCAGTATCACCTGTCTGCTCATTTAACTCCGAACGGAACGACCAACTGTGACATGGCATCGAGCCACGACTCCCTGCCACCTGCGATATGTTTTCCGGATCTGCGATGATATGGGGAGCTCAGGGTGCGATGAATCCGAAGCTTATTTACGTGTTTCGCTCGCATCTTCCCACGCAAGGAACGAAAGTCCACCCACGCACTTGGGGAAGCAAGAGGGAAGCTAATTCTCCAGTGAATCGCGGAGCATTAACGCTGGAAAGGGAACCAGGAAAATGTAGATGAAACGGACCATATGGTGGAGTACTGAAATTAGACAACGTACCTGAAAAAGAACGGGAATGGATACAACGGAATAACCAAAGCAATATCCGGCACATGACTATTAAATTTGGATGAAATTAGCACAGGCTTTCAAAAGAAATGACACTTGGACGGCCTCTCCCTTCTATCATTATGATCATTTGCACTCAGCAGTCAATTAAATGTCCCCGAGCAGTGTATCATCACTTACATCGTTTAGTAACAAAAATGCATAATGTTTAGAAGACATAAATCACATCAAAGTTCTCAGTGTCACATTCTTGAAGCACGAGGAATTGGATTTTGGCTAAAACTGTATATCACACTCCCACTTTCACCAACTGCCAACACAATATAGTGAATTGACTTTTTACTTGGTTCGGGAACCAAATTCTTATGCAGATGAAGAGGTACTGATTCAGCTCCACTCGGATTTACTTCTTTTGCTCCGTCGGTTGTAATGGGCCATAGAAATATCTGATTGCTGTTTTCTTGTCTCAAATATATTGTCCTTTCAACAAAGAAGCGGCCAATTTGCAATGAAAACCGTTTTGGTTTGGGGAAAGCATTACGCTCTATGCATAATTATCATTCCTTGCGATTGTGCTTCCAAGGCGAGTAAATCCCCTTCGCTGTTTCCTTGTTCCAAATTATTGGCCCAAAACCATCCATAGTTCTATCTCACCAATAGCACTTTACACCTAGTCAAAGAAATTTTTCGATATCGTCCTCTTAAAACCTCATACGATCAAAAATTAATCAATACACACGGTCTTCAAGTTTTTTGTCACAAAGTTCACCATTTCAGGATTTATCGTGATATTCTTCACCGAAATTCATGCCGTTTCATTGAAAAACCACGACTCAAGCATCCTCCTCTACAGCCAGGATAAAACAATCCAAAATCCAAGCGTCATTTCCTTACTATTTTTTTTATCTCAGAACATCATCCTCCATTATAAAAAGCAAAATGCATCGTGCGTTTCAATCGTTAAAACGCAATGATTGCAGATCCAGATATTGTTTTGGGGCTCTCCGTTGTGAGGATGATCCCTACCTTTGCAGAGGCTCTTCTTCTTCTTGGTAGGCAGTCCACCGATGAGACCCTACCTGAAAAGTACATTAGAGAAACAATTGAAATAATAGGTATAGTAACTTTGTGGAATGAAATTCTAAAAAACTATAATGAATACTATAGTTCCCGCAAATGAACAAATATGGCGCTCGATTCGAAGGTGTGCAATTGTCCTCAAGAAAAGAAAATATTGTCCGCAGTTATTTTAAGCCACAAAACAATGGAAGATGTGGGGTAAAACGCCTGAGTAGGTTTACCATGGAGATTCGCGCGTACACTATAATCCACTGTGACAAAGAAATAAACATGAAACAGTAATTAGTGGCTGAAGATCTGTAACTATCTTTCTCATTTCAAGGCCTTCAAGAGCCTTAAATTTATGTAAATTACCGTTATGTTATGAAATTAAAAAAATAAAATCACGTTTACTATTATATTAAAATTACATAAGAATTATAAAACTAACGCATTTATATCATAGCCGTTCAAAAGGCCCTAAACATTACTCATCCTAAAATCAAAATTTCTTTGCATTTCTCTAACATATAGCATACACTCAGTGTGATATCATTTCAGATGTATAATGGCAATCTTTAGACATCAAGCTCGGGAATGTTATTATTCTTCATGAGAATACGGTACTGTTCATTCCATCCCACGTTACGTATATAAAAAAAAACTTTGCTTCCAACCAAAATAATTCGAAAAATCTATGCAACTTAAAGATAAATATTAAAATTTTCTTTTCGTTGAAATTGTTCTGTAGTCTAACAACTTTTAAATTGGCTGCATTAATCATTGTCTAATAATCGTAATCTAATAATTGACGTAAAGATGTGAAATGCCTTTTTTTATATAATCCAGAAAATCAAAAAAGTGAGGCTGCCTATGTCACCATTTCATCTCTGCACGACAAAAAAAAAACAAAAATAAACACCTTCCCTTAAAGGATTAGAACTATTACTAACGCAATTTAACCATTATAAATTATAAAAAATAACCTATTGTCGGAGGAATTGTTGGCCGTAAGAGATCTTTAATCATGAGAATAATTCATCTAGCGGTCAAGCCGCCCGCCTACCTCCACTAAAATGAATTTCTTCAAAAATAAGAACTCGCAAGGGACAACGTAGTACAACCACTATGATTGCCCATATTAAAATCAGGAGAGAGGAAGCAAGTTCATGATATCAATGCTCTAAAGCATTTTTTTACATTTGAGACTGAAGTTAACGATTATCCACGAAGTTAAGAATGATACACTTGTATACTGTTATATATATATCTGGCTATATATCTTAGATATATAGCCAGGGAAAACTTTAATAACATAAATGGCATAACTTACCTTTAATTAAGGATTATCCACCTTATTTGTGGCGCAGCTACGTTCAACGTTTCCTCTTCGCTTGAACATCACTTAAACACAGGTACTCACTAACACCAAATAACACTTTTCTCTAACATAAACTATTGGAACAAATAACACTTTTGGAACCAAATGAAAATATAACACACACTATACGACACAATGCATGCCAGCACACAAGCATTATCACAAAGCACAGATCAGTAACTTGTCCAACAGCCGAAGCAGATAAACACAAACAAAATAAAACTGCACAGACAAAAAACATACACACATACCAAACTCAAGCAATTAAGTGTAAAACTTGCAGAAGAATAACGGAAAAATCACCCCTTCATGTCAATGACTAGTCTCTGCTACCCCAAGAAGTTTAATGGATACGATGAAAATTGATGCCGTCGAACTGCAGCTCAGCATTGTCGAACGTGACTCAAGGAATATGCCTCAAGTTTACAGCTCCAATCTCGCAGAGGAAGCTGGAAAAAGTAGAAGAATCAGAATAGAATATCTAAACCCTTCCGAACAATCTAATCGATTTTAAAATACAACTGAAGAAAAAACTGGAAAGAGACGAATATTCTATGGATTTGTATCCTTAAAATAAACTTAATTGAATATAAATAATTCAAATTAAGGTATTAGCTGTCAGTATAAGAGAAGAAGTCATGGCTAACATTAAAATAGGGAAACAAAATCCGGAATGGGTGAAATGAATTTTGAAGGCAGAATAACTACCGATGGAAGAAGCAAGAAAGTAATTATCATCAGGATAGCCCAGGCGAAGAGAACATTCCACAAAAAAATCGGAGAGAGATATCAAAGATGGAGGCATTCAAAATGTGGTGCTACAGAAAAATTATGAGGATCAAATGGGTAAGCAATGAGGAAGAGTGATGATGATAATGACGGAATAAGTAATGAGGAAGTTCTATGTAGAGTAGGAGGGAAGGAAAGCCACGTGAAAACCTCGATAAGAAGACAGAACAACATAATCGGACATAAGCGTAAATTTGAAACAATTAGTTGACAGGAAAATTGATTGGAGCGATGCGCCAACCATATCTTAGGATTGTTGAACAGCGATGATAATATTAAATAATTCCTGGTCAGACATTCATTAACCAATAAGTTATTCACTTCATAACAAGAGCATAGATATTATGCCTACCACCCCTTCCGCTGTAATCTTACTGACATCTTTTTCAAGCAGTTCCTTCAACCTTATGAAACGATCAGCGAGGACATTGACTTGTAAGTTTGTGTGTTCACTTCGGCCTCTTTTTCGATTCTGATCCTCCGCCAAAAAACCTTTCGCGATCATAATCAAAAGTGAACGCATCGGGAAGGAATGTAAACAAACTCCAGCCACACAGAATTTATCTCCCATTCAACTGAATTCGCTTCACATGGCAACGACCGCTGTGCGACAGGGTTTCAAACCAACCCGACGATCCTAACACAAAATAGTACATTTCCAATCACCAGAGCTTGAGTGAAAAAATTCAAGACTTCTAATAAATAAAAGCGAACAAACTATGTATAAATCCACCAATTTATTTTTGTGGTACTACTAGTTTCGACGCAGCGGCGTCATCATCAGGTACAAAGGCTATAAAGAAACAAACATCCTTATATATCATGTGGTATCGGGAGGAAGAAGGTAGGTGGAAGGGGTGGCTGGGAAATCTGAGGTGTGTGATTGGGCGTTGTGGGAGGGTGGTGAGAGTTGGAGAGGGGTGGTGTGTGGAAGACCGTTGGTCGGGAGTAACGGAAGGTTTTTGGTGACTAAGGTAATGACGGGGGTGTCCGTGGGAGTGGGGGAAGGGGAAGGATTATGGGTTGTTGGTTTTTCCGTGAGGTTCAGGGAGGCTATTAGGAGGGGGGAAAGGTTCTCAAAAAGGATATCATTAAGAAGGGGACGTTTCTTGATGAGTCTTCTAATCTCCAACTCTTCTAGCTTGTTCATTCTTCTGCCTTTTTCCTCCCTGTGCAGAATTTTTGGCATGAAATCACTGTTGTGGTTCTCCTCCCACAAGTGCTTAGCAAAGTGGGATTGGGAGAGGTTACACGTCCGAAAACTCCTCTTGTGTTCCTCCGCTCTCTTTCGGAAAGTGCGGCCCGTTTGTCCGATATACGCTGCAGTGCAATCATTACATTCCAATAAATAAATGCCACTATTGTCCAATGGGTCACTCCTTTCCTTAGTGTTATTAAATAATCTTTTCAGGTTGTTGTTGTTATAAAAAGCAATCTTGTACAGGTTTTTAGGGAAAAGGTTGCTCACTTTTTGTGATAAAACACCGTAGAAAGGTAGCTTTCTCCACTTAAATTTTTCCTCCTTTGAGTCCCTTTGCCTGAATAACATTTCTTGTGCTCTTAGGGAGCGTTTTTTTACGAGTATTTTATCCACAAGAGATCTGTTATAACCATTCGTTGTTGCTATTGCTTTGATCGTTTCCAATTCCTTATTGAAGTTCTCTTCCGATAGGGGGATATTAAGAAGTCTATTTATCAAGAAGTGAAACGTCGACAACTTTTGGGAAATGTGATGGCGGGAGTCACTGGGGATTACATGATCAGTGGTGGTGGTTTTTCTAAAAATAGCAAATTCAAAACACTTAGCACTTTTGGAAACAGTCACATCAAGGAAATTCAACTTACCACTCGCTTCTTTTTCACATGTGAATTTAATTCTGTCACACTGGTTGTTTAAACTTGTTAAAAAAATGTCTAATTGTCTTTCGGTGCCCGTCCAAATTCACATGTGAAAAAGAAGCGAGTGGTAAGTTGAATTTCCTTGATGTGACTGTTTCCAAAAGTGCTAAGTGTTTTGAATTTGCTATTTTTAGAAAAACCACCACCACTGATCATGTAATCCCCAGTGACTCCCGCCATCACATTTCCCAAAAGTTGTCGACGTTTCACTTCTTGATAAATAGACTTCTTAATATCCCCCTATCGGAAGAGAACTTCAATAAGGAATTGGAAACGATCAAAGCAATAGCAACAACGAATGGTTATAACAGATCTCTTGTGGATAAAATACTCGTAAAAAAACGCTCCCTAAGAGCACAAGAAATGTTATTCAGGCAAAGGGACTCAAAGGAGGAAAAATTTAAGTGGAGAAAGCTACCTTTCTACGGTGTTTTATCACAAAAAGTGAGCAACCTTTTCCCTAAAAACCTGTACAAGATTGCTTTTTATAACAACAACAACCTGAAAAGATTATTTAATAACACTAAGGAAAGGAGTGACCCATTGGACAATAGTGGCATTTATTTATTGGAATGTAATGATTGCACTGCAGCGTATATCGGACAAACGGGCCGCACTTTCCGAAAGAGAGCGGAGGAACACAAGAGGAGTTTTCGGACGTGTAACCTCTCCCAATCCCACTTTGCTAAGCACTTGTGGGAGGAGAACCACAACAGTGATTTCATGCCAAAAATTCTGCACAGGGAGGAAAAAGGCAGAAGAATGAACAAGCTAGAAGAGTTGGAGATTAGAAGACTCATCAAGAAACGTCCCCTTCTTAATGATATCCTTTTTGAGAACCTTTCCCCCCTCCTAATAGCCTCCCTGAACCTCACGGAAAAACCAACAACCCATAATCCTTCCCCTTCCCCCACTCCCACGGACACCCCCGTCATTACCTTAGTCACCAAAAACCTTCCGTTACTCCCGACCAACGGTCTTCCACACACCACCCCTCTCCAGCTCTCACCACCCTCCCACAACGCCCAATCACACACCTCAGATTTCCCAGCCACCCCTTCCACCTACCTTCTTCCTCCCGATACCACATGATATATAAGGATGTTTGTTTCTTTATAGCCTTTGTACCTGATGATGACGCCGCTGCGTCGAAACTAGTAGTACCACAAAAATAAATTGGTGGATTTATACATAGTTTGTTCGCTTTTATTTATTAGAATGAACCTCCACAAAGTTGAGCCTGTTACGATAGAGATTTTCAAGACTTCTATCATCCTACAAAGAAGAATCGACTGAAAGCAGTAATAGCGAGCATAACAGCGTGAAGTAATTTAAAATTTTTGGAATCAATGCATAATTTTCATTTGCAGGATATCCACGGAATTTGAATTTTATAGAACCACCAACAGAAACTTTCAAATCATGATATGATTTCTTATTTTTATGCACAGGTACTTAATATCACGGTAAGATTTCCTCAGGCTGAGTTAAAGTTACAACACTTTAGTGTGAGGTACAGAATAAATCTCCTAAGCCTGAGAATATGTGATTCAATCCAATAATTACTTAATTATGAAATTACTGTATCATATCGTATATTCTACATTCATGAAAGAGACTCCAGCAATTTTGCAATTAGGAAGCACTGCTTCAAACGCTTATTAATGCTCGCACATCATTGCCAGTTCTCCTAACGGCACTAGATTATATAAGGTAACAATATTTTACTCTACGCATAAATACAATTTTAGTAGTACATAAGTTCTAACAACATGTATCTCAAAAATAGCAACTTTTCAGGAGGGCAAAAAAGCTGTTAATTTTTTATTGTATGTACCTAATTTTAATTGAAATTAAAAACCAAAAATGCATCAAACTGAAAAATAAGCATACAATTGCAAACAAGAGTTGTTATTTGCTTGAATTTTATTTTTTATTGACAGTATTAGCAATATTAAATCAGACCGGCCAAATGTTGAGATACGTGTTGTTAGAACTTAGCCATCGATATATAGTATTTGGAACATACGTACCGCAGTGAAAATAAGATTCCGTTTTGGGGTTACCGACTCGTTTCATCTTTGGATGCTTGGGATGTGCATCACACGTTCAAATACAGATATAACAAAGGAGTCTCAATGCCTGCAGTTACAAAAGAAATTCAAGAGTTGTACAAACAAATTTTATTTTTCAAATTAATTTAATACATAAAAGCGCTAAACTAAGACGCTGACATTCTTTACATTATTTAATCAAACTAGATACATCATCAATGGTAAATAACCAATTTATTACACCTTTTCCATAATTATATTAATTCCTTGCATTAGTTATTCATTAATACAACGCACAATATATGTTGGGTCCCAAGAAATGGAGACTTTGCTTGAAAATTTCTATTCTAGGAATTGATGCATCTAAAATGTGTTAATATTTTATACTCATTTCGCTAATTTGTTTTAATAATACTTTTGACAGTTATACTTTTGCTAATTAAGTTTTGAGCGGTATTTTTATCACCCTATTATTGACCAAGCGGTTTCATCATTTCTTAGCCGAAAGGACAATTTTGATGTAAATTGGTAAAAAAATTTCCCAAAAAACGTAGAGGAGCGAGAATCACTGTCTTTAAAAATTTTGCTCCTGGAGAAGTTTTTGCGGCCCATATGAACCTATGAATAAATAATGCCTACGTTTCAATAGCTTTGCTTGAGGATTTTCGTAATTTTAATATGCCTTCTCAGTGCTTTTCGCACTTTTATTGTTTCCACAGCCTTACTGACATTGTTTTTCTTTTCCCTTTCAGCCATATCGCACGACACCCCTGGTACTGCCTGGCGCCAAGACGAAGAAGGATCTCGCACCGACAACGTCTTCATACTTGCGACACCACCCGAACCCCATGTTCCGAGCTCCACCATCACACTTCGATCATGACGCTATGATGAGGCAGAAGGTGAGCCATGATTGCAAAAAAAACAATGCTTAAAAAAGCTCATTTTAAGCAATACACTACTAAACATTTCAATCCATTGTTCAGTAAAAATCAGATCTAAAATCAGTCAAGTCAAATATGGAACAGATAATTAGCTGGTTTATTTCATCTGGAACAGTACAAGGGCCTAGAGCCACATTGACCCACAGGTTCTCGCAGGTGAACCAAAGTTCGGCAATTTTGGGCCAGGACTGAGGTTGGATAGGTGTCCATACATTAGCGTACTACTCCAATAGTGTTTCCTTTATATTCATAACCGTAGCGTTCTCGTACGCAGTTTGCAAGTGACTTGGTTGGTATACATGGGGTTGACACAATGTGCCAAAAGGGTAGGTCGCATGACGGACGGAAACCCCGTACCATGCAATCTTATCTGATATAACTGCTGTTTCCTCACCGTTTCCATCTCATATCGACTAATTTCAGATCTGAAACTTATTTTTGATAGGAATAATTGGCGTTGACCCTATCATAACCCCCATACAACCGAATAATATTCTCAGCCCAATCTCTTTATGGACGCTTCACACGGGGCACGGAAATACACAATTTACAAACTTCAACACGTTTAACTCGATCGGGCGTCCAATCGTTTTAGAATTAGAGCCAGGGGCTTCTTTTCCACTTTGAACTCATGTCTTTGCGCATGCGTTTACGCAATCCAAGTCTTTTTACGATGCATTTTGAAATGCAATCTCTTAACTTCGTTCAATAACGCCATTTAAAACGGTCTAGAGAGCCGTTTTAAGCGCGGCAGTTCTTTACGTTCACTATGATGCATGCAGAAATTCGCGACGTCTGGCATGTATGAAATCTAGAGTGCTGTTTTCCCGCCTCAAGTTTATGAATTTGTTGTGCATTCGTATTTGCACAAGGTAATTTTCACTATGTCTCAAGACGAACTTGCAGAATGATCACAAATATTAGGACTAGAGATTCGTGAATATGAAAACTGGAACTACTAACAATATAAAGCGTAATTATATCCATAAATACGAACTAAATGGTCATCAAAACGCTTTCTCAGCCTCGAACCCTCACACTAAACGTTATAATTAGCATCTAAACTTGGCATAGTTATTGGAAATATGTTAGGTAACTAGCGTTCGTGAATGAGATCATATCAGAGCAATTTTTATCTCCTTAAGTTCAGCCTATATTTATCATATGATTCTCTTCAACCACCAATCTAGAGTCAAGAGAATTTTTGAGAGGTGATAAACTGCCTCTTGCACGCTCTGTCATCTCAAGTCATTCTATTTCCGTCTTCTCAATTAAGCTTTTCGCTTCGTTATATACGACTACGTCTAACTTTTGAAGAAATAGTTACGGAGGCATCCAATCGATGACAGCATCTACCATGGAGGGGACCGTTTACTGATGAAACGAGAACGAATGCTCTCCCTAATTTTACCGGTATCGGAAACCAGCCTCCTTGAGGCAGTTCCAATGGTAATTCAAGGGCAAAAGCGATAACTCAAACACAGGCGTCGTTTGAGCTATTCTCGAATCTCCTCGTCACAGACGTCTGGATGCAAATGGTGCTTCCAGATAGGAGCATGGAAGATAGCTCTCAAATAGCTGGCTTTAACGGTTGTAAAAATTTTGCGAAAAACCAATAGAGTTCCTGAATTTGCCCTTTAAAACACGGTATTATATTGACTTACATTCGAAACTTAGTACCAGAAACTTACCATAAACATAAGGCAATTAAATAAAGTAAAATTGGAGTATCAACTTTAAATGCCAAAATTCCCTATCATTCCAAGTATTAGAGTTAATCCGAGCTATATATTAAAAAATACCATTTCTCGGGAATGCAGGACGCCAATGCTATCGAAAGAGAATTATACAATAAAGTTTAACGATGTTACTTTAATTCATGTTTTCAAACGCCATGATTGGGTTATCCCACCAATAAATAGTATACTAAGTAGAGCACATTAACTACAAATCTTCAGGCCACTACCATCGCCATTTGGCCATCAAAGCTGAGTCAAATGAAACTAAATTTTATCGCGAGCAACAAATATCTTTTACCTCTAAAATGCGTAAAAGAAAACTCCTATCATGGATTTCAAAATTTACGTCCAAAGGGAAGTTTTATCTCATGATAATTTTGTGCTTTTCGTTAAGTGACTTTCTACCAACAATGACTCTTAAAGAAAAGTCATCGGCATCTTTTTCCCTTTTAGGCCAGAATAACTCAAAACACCGACGTTTTGATGTCATATTTCCTTTTATCGCGCCAAATCAGCCTGGAAGCGAATATTTAGATTCAATTACAAAAACGTGAAGGTCCTCGTGTTGTTTAGAATCCTCTCAGGCTGACATTAAATTGATTAGATACTCACAACATATACCGCGTCGAACAATTATGGAACGTGGCAACTTTGTCGTGAAATACCTGTATGCCTTGCATGCAGTATGAATTGTGACGTCATTTCCCATAATTCCCCGTTCTTACCGTCTTCATACTCGCTTTAAATCTTCTACTTTTTTAAATAATTTTTTCACCTGAAGCAATATTATATTGGAGCAAATAAGTAGTTCCTATAATGACAAAAAGAACTTCTTTGTTTTCTTTATTTAAATTTGTTCACAAGCCCGTTGTTGACACAGTAGACACACTAGATATCTCTCGATGAACCGTTGAAATTCGAATAGATCACTAACCGGAAGAAAAGATTCAAGATTTTAACATGCACGAAAAGCTCAAAATTTGCGAGTCAAGGAACTCCTTCGCCAGACCAGTGTGGCTCCATGAATTTTGACGGCATAATATTCGGAGTTTATAAAGGAGGGCGTGGGAGAAGATGAAAGGGATGAGGAAGGAGGGAGGCGGAGGAAATTTGGACGGGCCGAAGCGGTGGCGGAGAGGAAGAGGGGGAATGGGAGGTTGCACACATGCGGAAAGGGGGTGTATTTCTCGCTTGCTATTTCTAGGGTACGCGGGTGGCAGGGGGAAGGGAGGGGAGGGATGGAGAAAACGGCGAAGACGAACCACGAAAGAGAGAGAATTCAGCGGGGGAGGAACTGCAGGAACGAAATGCTTTTAGTCCAGAACCTACAGAGATTTTTTTAATTAAATTATTCTAGCGATTAAGGTAGGTTTTTATGGAGTATATAAGGGTGCATCCGATAATTTCGTGAGGCGTTTAGAGGGGGTCAAGCCAATTCTCATCCAATCTCACGTAAGGGAGAGGAGGGGTCCTAGCAAGTATCACGTAATTTTTTTCCGCAAGAATACAGTGTAAAAATGTGTCTATCATCTCAGTAATATTAAATGCTTGTCGTAACTAATATTAAACAAAAATAATTAAACAAATTGGTTTTTTAATAAATCCAATGTAATGAAAGATAGATTTACAATGTATTTACAGGGAAGAAACATAATTTAAACAATCTCACGTGAGATTAGCGGGAGGGGAAGGAGGTGCAGCAGGGGCGGAATCGGAATTCTTTTCTGGAGGGGGGCATAAGGGTCTTACAGGCCATCTCATATTTGAGATTAAAAACAAAATACAGCAGTTACTGTGTAAAATATTCTCTTTATTTTGAGATGAAAGTTGTTAATATTAAATTAAACGAATGAGGCTCCGTAATACACAAAATAAAACGAACTTAATGATAACCGCATTAAAAATGTAGTCTATTTTTTAAGTGTCTGGTAAGGCAAGTACAAGGCAAGTTCCCCTCCTAAACCCGCCTATGTCGTGGAGCTATATCTCACGATATATCACTATGGGGGGAAGGGTGTCCAAAAACCGTAAAAATCACCTCGCGTAATTAATGGATCCTAGGAGGCATGGTATTTGTGAGAGGCGATCAACAGCTGAGGTCATTTGTATCATGAGAGAAGGGTAGGTAAGGAAGGGTGGAGAGATACCCGGCGTCGGCATTGTCCAGCTCTTAACGAAAGGCGCCAAGGGGGCCACGGCTAAACGTCCCATCCGACGGACGGAGTATTGCGCTTCAAATATCCTCCACCCAATATTCAAGCAGGGATCGGCCAGTCTCTGAAAATTATCTGCCACCGCCAGGATAGGAAGCCAACACTCCAGTCACCACACCAACCCAATCCCCTTAAGGGCCCCCGCGCACTGGCAACTTTTATAAATCAACCATTTAGTTGCTTTGAGGAAGTCCCAATGAAACACACGGCAGTTGAGGCAACTAAAAAATCGCCCGTGCGCGGGGCCACAGTCAATTCCGTGTGTTTCATTGGGACTTCCACAAAGCAACTACATAGTTGCTTTGTTTAAGTTGCCACTGCGCGTGGGCCGTAAGAGGTACTCTGGCTGTCCCCCCACCTCCCTCTATGGACATGACTCTTCAATTCACAATAAGATCTATTCCCTTTCATTATGCCTAAAAATCCTATTCTCTTCCACACCACTCATTAATCGTTCAAATATTTCTGTAATTTTATAAAAGCAAATGGCCGGAATTCAAGGGGAATAATGCTACGCTCAGCCATAAAGGAAGGAAAATATGTGAATTATCCACATACTATGCACCTTAATTTTGTTTTTCAACATCAATCATCGTTAATTAAAGCATATGTTGACTATATGCTACAATATATAATATGAAGTTTTTGTCATCCATTCCACAATTGCTAATGGTCCTCAATAACCCCGTTTCACAAGGTGCTAGATCATACAAAAGATTGAAGAAAATCGCTAGTATGACATCTTTCAACGTTTCAAAAACTTTATACAAAGAGTTTAATGAGGAACGAACAGAATTCATAACGTTTCGCAATGATTTCCTCAGTAGAAGTTTCTGCGTAACGCACAGCAGGAAATACAAGGTAAATCGCCTTTTTGCGTAACTAATAAGTACAATCTCAGCACATACATTCGCGTAGCAAATCGAGTGATGCAAAATTATAAGGGTCCATTTTTCCGTCTCGCATTCATACCTTTGCGCAATGGAGAACTGTCAGATTTTTTAAAAGGATAGACAAAGGACTTGTAGCACAGCGAAGCAATCACAGCCCAAGATAGAAGTGATGCCTAATTTGTAGGATAGAAATAGCCAAATAGTCGAAATTTGAATGCCGCTAAAAAAAGGCAAAAACAAAAGGGGAGTGACATCATCTATAGTTATCTTCGTTGGAAGATGGCAGCTGTCTGGAAAATCCAGCTGCATTCCTGTAGAACGATGAAAGCAGAGTTTAAAAACAGAATAAAGCCAAATATAGTAATTTTCGATTTTGGAAAACCGCGCGAAATATTATAGGAGCTACCAATGCGATATCTTGCTCCTCATCACCACATTCCTCTTGCATATATTTCCTCATAATTAGTATTTAAATTTTTTTCAATGCTGCATTATATATGGGTTTGTCGACCAAGAAGGGTACAAATTCAAATTCGGTCGAGTATCAGCACACTTTCGTCAAAAGGAATTCTCGTACTTAGTTCATTTCCAGAAGCATAGAATCATTGTAAGGGGGTGTTGTGTTTTCGGGTATTATTTATTTGAGCCAAAACAGGAAATAAAACACAGTTTAAGGGAGGCCATGGAAATAAAAATGAAAACGCAATATTCCTCGGCGGTATTAGGGAACGTAATTGTTTATCCTTACGCAATAAAATATTGATAATCTTGAATTAAAAAGTAGACAACCCAACTTCGTAGAATTTAAACGAGAGCGTATGATTAAAATTTTTAATATTTCACAAGACATTTATCGATGCTTGTCCGGTTTTAACGCAGGTACGCGATTGTTTAAGGCCTCGCACAATCTCCTTTTTTTAGCAGCGAATATTGCCATGACGAGCCAGCGTTGAAACCGGTCGGGAATGATTAACTGTTATGAGGATATATTTCCGTTTCATTTTTAAATAAAATCATTTGATTGGAGGGCAAATTATTCCGATATAAAACTACAGACTTTTAATTAAAGTGAAATCCCCCACGCAGCAGTATCGTCTTCCTTCAACGCTTGCAACAGATGGACGAAATATTGATTAGGAATATTATAAATATTGGAAAATGGTACAAAGAGTAGCGCTCCGGACTAGGGGTGGGACGGAAAGGGATGGTAATAAGTGCGAGAAGAGCAGAGAGATGAGGGAAGGGTTGGCCTCTATATATTGGGCGAGAAGGGAAGGGAAAAGTGTTATTAGAGGCGCTTGGACTGCCAAAGAGATCAACGAACTCCACGAAGCCCAGATCGGATTTATTATTTTTTCACCCTGATACACATGGATATAAATAGCTTCTTGGCTTAATGTAGTAAGTGATTTTGAGAAGGACGAGGGATGACATAATACTCTCCCAATGTTCAGCGCGGAGGAAAAATTACGATCAACAAAAATCGGCGTAAAAACAATGTTAGATGTTACAATAAAAATGGAAAAGGTACAATCTAAACATCACCTACACATCAAAACGAGCGATAAATTTCGCTAATGTGAAAATTCTCGCTTTTGAGCTATTTACTTCTTATCGGATTCGAACCCATTTTCACAGCGTCATATTCGGTGTCTTTACCATTGTAGAAATGAAATAAATTAATAAACTGCGTTTTTAAACGAAAGTATCCATTTAAAACGACAAAAAATTAATAAAAAATTAATACGGCTGTAAGTTTTTGAGAAAAACTTTTTTTTGTTCAGTACACATCAGGTATTAACCAAATCTAGAATTTGATGAAGAAATCGAAGCCATTTTTTAACATCGATTTCCAATACCTTTTTTCCACAAAATTCAAACCCTCCTTATACTTATTAAATTACCGACAATCGCTCGCACACCGTATTACTTTTAAATGATAATTCATTCCACATGGACTCTCGTTCATTACCTTTGATAAAGAAAATAGAGTCTAAATCTGAATTAAAAATTTTCCACCACTACTACCTAAAGAAATCCACACAATTGGTATCTGCATTTATATTAAAAAAAGCTTTAAATATTTTACATTTGATTGAATTTTGATTCTATTAATTAAACTGCATTTTAACAAGTCGTTAAATCTATGTCCCGTTTTTACTACAGCTTAATAATCGTAACAAACCTCAAGTGTATATAATGTCTCCGGTGACAGCACTCAAGATTAGAGCCATCTAATTCCATAAAGTAGTTGGAGAAAAAGTGAGGTTCTACCCACAGTGCTATCAAAAAAAATCTAAAGGATGAGTCGATAAAAGTCAATGTTCGAATGGAACTGGTAAAATGAAGTTCATTCTCGCCAGACTAAATAGAAATCTTCCCAGAATATCCGACAGGCATGGATGCAGTAAGGCAAAAGAACTCGCGCTTATAAATTGGTCTTTTCATTTCTAATAATTCGTTAAGGAATTGATTCCATTAGCTAGCCAGAAGAGTATGCTTTGGTGGAGCAAATGATGTCCAGACAATATGAGCACAATCAAATACTAAATCTTAATTCAGTGAAACTGTGGCTTGACCTTTGGAGTAAGCTTACTCCAGCTGTTTTCTAGCTAGCATTTTGCCAAATATGAGGATAACTTACTTAATTATTCTGTGCAGATTCAGGATTTCTTTTGGGGAGAGTACAAGGGTCTGACAATCAAACGGTCTTATCATATTTGAGATTAAAAACAACATACTACAATTACTGTATGAAATATTATCTTTATTTTTAATATGAAATTTATTAATATTATAATACATTATTGAGGCCTCGTAATGCACAAAACAAAATTACATAATGATAACCATATTAAAAATCTAGTCTGTTTTTAAGCCCCTGGGGGGGGGGGTCTGGGGCACATGCCCCAGTGCACCCCCATAAATCCACCTATACCTGCCACTAGCCTTCTCTTTGTAAAATTGCTCTGCCACACTGCTCACAGCAAAATGCTCCTCACTAGCTGGTTCTTTCTAAATTTACAAGAAGATACTCGAATCAGCTAGCTCTTCCTTATTCATGAATGCATCTTTTCCTGATCTCTTCCATACCTCACATATTCACTCCTATGTGCCTGTTTTCCTCTAATTTGCAGCTGAAATTCTATTTTTTTTTCTACATAACTGAGTTTGTAAGATCTATTAATTAGTTTAGCCTCAAATTCCTTACTTTTGACAATAAAATACATCAAAAGGTCAAAAATTAGAGAAATTCAGCTAGACCATTGGCTCATTAAACCAAGTCTATGTGATGCTTGATCAAGGGGGCTGCAAAGGGCAAATATCGCCCCCTGAAAATTCAAGGGGAGTGGATTTTTGCTGACGCAAATAATTGATCTTTGAAACTGATCATGACCTATGGGTGATGTGGCAAATCACAGATGTGCAGACAACATGGGAAAACAAACAAATTTGGTAACCTAGATAACCTACAACTCTTCATTAAGCACCTACTGCAAAGCAGATATTTCATTGATTATATATTTTAAAAATTCACTTAAGACTATAGTAGACACCTCCTAAAATACTAATTTTTAGATGTAGTCGGTACTTCAAAGAAAATAAATACCTCACAGGTAGCGAGGGGAATCAATTCATGAGTTAACTTATTAATTGATGACATATTTTGATTTTTCCAACAGGTGGCTGGTACTGTTATTGATAGGGTAGCTGGTCAAGACATGAATGGCCCTAAGGTAAGAAAAATGATTCCACAGTTCTTAATAGCAACCAGAAAGGCCATCACTCTATAACCATCCTTAAATATTAATATTAGAATTTCAAAATAATAAGGCAGACTCATTCAGGAGGAAAAAAAGAAAACATCTTACATGCCAAGGCAAGACAGAGAGAGCCAAATATTTCATTCACAATATAGATGCAAATATGATAAATTAAATTAAGCTTTGTGGATTTTAAGGCCTAGCCATTGCCACACCAGCTCCCATAACATCACTGAAGTTAAACCTTGTTGGGTCCAGATTATGGTTGGATTTTTGACAATTCTGATCTTTACTGTGTAGCTCTGCCATGAGTTCTGCTAAAAAAATTGCTTGGGGGTGCATTCAGTGCCCTGGGACAATATATTGACAGGTGTGGCAACAAATATTTTTTGAAACAGTATTAGTTTTATTTTAAAGGACTTATGTTTAGTGGGTCTCCTTATTAACTTTGTACTTCACTAAAAAAACTGGTCCTAGTCAAATCACAGAAGTAGCCAGTACAATCATTGCCCAAAACTTTCATAACCCATAGGGGTGTAATTGCTAATCTGTATGGGTTTCAAGAAAATATCAAGCAAAAATATACGAGGAATGTTAAGCATCCATGAAATTCCTGGTACTCGTTGGAAAATAGTTTTATTCTTAATCTAATCTGCTAAGAAAAGTACTTCTTTACCCATACAGATTGTCCACAAGCAGTTTAATTCACCCATTGGCCTGTACTCTGATCAAAATATTGCTGAAACTATCCAACAGCAGACTGGAGCAACACCGTAAGTTATTATTGTTGTAGGAAAGCTTATATTTTACAACTTATGATAAACATTAGAAATAGTATTTAGCAGAGGCCAATTACCAACATTAAAAAAGTGGTATGCAGTAAGTGGTAAGTTTCTACATAATATACGTACTTAATTCCTTGATCAATTGGTTCCAGAAATACCAAAAAATTATGATGTTAAACACAGTAATACCATTTCAAGATAATGGATATTTCTTACACTGTTACACCACTACTAGCCACAACATGAACTTTCATTGTTTCACTTAGTTTGCCCAAACGGTGTTTGTTTTAGCTATATACATTTTTGAGAAACAGACAATTGATTACGTGCATTAAATTTTGCAAGACATGATGGAGAAGTCTTAACAGGGCAGATATTCTCTATCGGGCGACTTTATTTGGGATATTTTATAGGGAAGAGGAAAAAAGAAGCCCATCTAATGAAATGTAAACATTCTCACATGGGTGGATCAAGACATTTGACGAAGGAGGAGCATAAGCTCTTGAAGGGAAATGGAGCACCAGCTGGTACGTTTGAAAGCAAGTTGAAGGTTGGGAGACTTTGGAATACTATCCTAACAGAAGCTTACATCTTACAGGAGCAAAAGGTAGGGATGGTGAAATGTGTAGGCGGGATAATGGCAAGGAACAGAGGGGAAATGGAACGCAGATTGGCCAATATAGACCCTGAGTGTAGCCAAGAAATTCGGGTCAATCAACAAGTCAACGTATTATTGAACATTGAGCATATATCCAACTTTTCCAGGATTTTGCTAATTTAATTAAAGCAACACGAGACGTACACCTACATATTTATATAAAAGAGGATGTCTCTTTGTCTGTCCGCTATGAGTTTCCATATGGCTGCATGGATTGCAACCAAAGATAGTACAAAGATGCATCTCGTACTCCTAAACCCTATAGCACCACTTTCAGTTGCATTCAATGGGTCCTTTGGATCATTTTCCCATTACCATTTGTTATGTCACATCATTCAAATTCTGTGGTCGGACATCCTGTCGGGTAGGTACACCTCTTCACACTATCAAAGGGAGAACATAACTCAATGGACACTTACCTATTCATCTTGTCTGTGCAAACTTTTTATAGGGTATGAGTTCAGTTTGTGAAACTGCACAATTTTACTTTAAACAAGTTAATTACCTACACTATGCAAAGACAAAATGAATGGTGCTACCGAAAGAATGATGAAGATAAAAAGGATTGACCGCGTGAGTAACGAGGAAGTGCTAAGAAGAGTGGGAGAGAAGAGAAACCTCCTAAAAACCTTATGCAGAAGAAGGGACAACTTAGTTGGCCACATTTTGAGGCACGATGGTCTGATGAAGACAATCGTTGAAGGACAAGTGGAAGGGAAAAAGGGCCCCGAATGAGTTATATAGGACAGGTTATAAAGGATGTAAAAGAGAAGAAATATGTAGCTATGAAAAGATTAGCGGATAGGAGAGAGAAATGGAGAGCTACGTCAAACCAATCTTAGGATTGTTGAATTATGATGATGATGATGAGTTCACAAGACGTTTTTGGTCAACGCACGTATGGGCACACACAGCAATCAATGTTGTGGAGAGAAGTATTAACCAATCCCGTGCACGTTACACAGAAATCGTATCTTCCATTGTTTGGTGTTCAGCGTGCCTAAAAACCCTGGTATGTAAACATGAATTCAAAATTTAAAATTTCCCACTTCTGTGGGTACTATCTTTCCCAAGCATTGCCATGTGGTCTGCTAGTAGGGTACATATACATTTCATTCATTAGCAAAACTGGGAGTGTTTGAAAATAAAAATGAAACTGCACAATTTTACTTTAAACAAGTTAATTACACTATGCAAAGACAAAATGAATCAGGTTTAAAACTACATAGATTAACATTTCCAACAAAACTCTTCTCCAGTGACCTTACTCGAATTCCATCAACTTTGGAGCACCAGCCACAGTGAATAGCAAGAGGTATTTAAATTCATTGATCGCAAACAGAAAATTTGATATTTGGCAAAAAAATAAAAACTGTTATTAAAACAAAATATGTAGCTGAGTTAATGAAATTAATGGTTTTCCGATGTTTGCAAATTGCAAGATAAACAAAATATTGCAAATAATAGTGTAGGCTACCTGCTTACCAACAAAGCACCCCTGAATAATTTTCTGACTAGAAGCCTGTTCAGGTCTGATGCCATGATATTTCATGGCCACTAATCAATTCCATAAAACTCAACCGTAATATATCATCCCAGTTATCAGAACCACTATGCTTGGCATAAAAGGGCTTTTAATCCAGGATTATGCTACATACTGGAGAAAATATATAAGATATATGTCCAATACACATGGCAAGCATTAGTTTGAAATATCATATTTGATTATGAGATAAGAATATATGCAGTAGAAATATGTTCAGTTGGAGAAAATAGTCATGTCTTTGCGTCCTAGGAGAATAAATGGTTAGCAATGGAATAGTACAATTGTCAAGGCTATTTCATATACATATTCATTTAGATACCCACCATGCAAGGCTATCAAGCTACAATGAATATACTTTCAATGCAAATGTTTACACTAAGTACCTAATTGTAATTATTCAAAGCCACACTCCACGCAAATAATAATGACTAACAATGGCACCTATGTGACAGAATAGCATATGCTATCAATAAATCACTTTGTTCACAGAGTTCCAATTGCCATTTTAAAGTCTGTAGTAAATCACCTTTACCAACAAGGAATGAATAACTTCAAAAACTACATGATTCCAACAATATTTTTGAATTTTGACCTATCAAGTTTTTGAAACATAATACTGGATTACCTAATTTCATTTATTGAATGTAGTTATACTTTGTTAGGATTAAATACAGCAATGGCACCTGAAAAAAGTTGTTTTATTCTGCATTAGATAGAAAAGTATTTAATGTGAACAGCTTTTCTTCTGTAATGTAATTGTCAATGAGAACTGTTCACATTGACTTCCAAGAATAGTAAAATAAATATCAATGATTAATGCGCTCTGCAGGAAAATGGCAAGAGGATCACATCAGCCGCTATCTCCACCAACAAAGATGAGGCAAGTGGTGACAAATGATTGTCTAGGCATGAAAAAATTTGCCTGTGGGAAACATTAATAAGCTAACAGCAATTAAATTAACAGCTCCATTATTTCATTATGTTCATTTTCTATGTATTTATCTTTATTTTATTTTCTATTTATCTGAGGGTAACATTTGTATTTTGTTTATTTTTTTCTTCTGATGCATTCCTTTTGAAAACTTTCCATATTAATGCTTTAAGTAGGATGGATTTCAAAACTGTCGCTGACTAACTAACAATCTGTGAAGCTTATCCGCCAAACACATTCATTTATTACTTTCATATGCTATCTGAAGATATATTCTCAGGGTACTAATTAGCAACTATCAATTATGCTATCTGACTCTTCCATTTTCGAGCTGTCAACAAACCTAAAAAGTATACGTTACAATTAACAAACTCCTGAATTAAGTAAATAAAATCATGTTTCATATAAAGTCAACTTTAATTATTTTTACGCTTTGGTTAAAATACATTCTCTCTCAAAATTTTTAAGCCCAATATCTCTCTCATACTAAATATGATGAAATGGGCAAATATAATCAATTAAAGATCAATAATGATATCATTCAAATCAAAAAAGGCCTAATTTCAGTAATATGATACAGTATTTTGAAAACAATATTATTTATGGGTTTCACTCTCCAGAAGGGAGCAAGGTCTGGTTGGCTGGCTTTTTGTAACACTTAAAAACAGCTTTCAACAATGAGAATTAATTCAGAATTTAATTTATGAACTTTCGTTAATGAGAAATTGCACCTAATTGTAGGTTCCATCAAAAATGACCCATCAGGGACTTTTTCAGTGACAACCAGAGAAAAATATTTTCAAAGCTCCAGTATTAAATAAAGGTCAAAAGCTGTGAATGAAGAAGAACAGGCCATATAGCCATGACTTTCATTTGTATTCAAATAAACTGTATTGAAGTCCATGGCAACCTATTCTTAACTAAGTAGTTTCCTCAGTCATGCAAGTGAAGAGGGGATACTGAGAATTCCAGTCTTTGTGAAACAGTCAACAGTGGAACAAAAGCAGGGAAGAGAATTTGTCATTACCCTCTCCTTGATTATTTTTAGCTTCAGAGTATCTCAAAGGAAGCACTGAGCATGTGAAGCAAGTTGAAAGCTGCTGCCTATTAAAAAAATTACAAGCCCATAAGTGCACTGACTAGTGACAGTTATCAGTGTAATACTAATACCTAAAACTTACTCCATTTGCTGCAATAGGCCTTTTAGCTGGCGATGCCACCATGGACTAATTATTTAAAAAATTGCCACAGCTTAGCATTTACATCACAACTTTGCAATAATAATATCTCTATATTTTACCATAAATAACGCTGGGTGAGTCCCAAGAACCTCATTAACCCAGGGAAAGCAGACGGACACTTAAAGGGTGGTAAATTAATGATGCACTATGGATGCAATAATTATAGCTATTTTGTTAGGTAAGCAGAAGATTAATATCATCCTCAACTGTCAAAAAAGACTATATTTATGACTAGAATCCAGGTTTGAGCCTAGAAATGTCATTAAGTCACATTAGGAAGGTCATATCATCTTGCAACTATTTACCATAAGCGGTGTTCCATTAATGAGAAGAAGGCATTAAAACTTACGACCAATTGGGCAAATGTTAAAGTAACAAAATGTGAATAAATGCTCAAAAATGACTGAATTGTCATGGTGGTTTCCCAAAATATAGACCTCAGTCATTTCAAAGTGAATGCATGTCCTTTTCTATGAGTGGTTCAAAGGTCCTGTAGGTATGGTGTTATCATCTTAATCAATGATTTGTATTTAAAACAACAAGACTTAAGTTAATTATCAAAAGAGTATCTTTTTAACAATCAGTTAATGACTATTTCTCACTATGTATACATGTTTTCATAAAGTTTGTGTTTTCCTTAAAACTATGTTTTAAGCTACATATTCTCAGTAGAAAATTTGGTAGACGCCTGTTTTAGTAGCCTATGCTGCACATTAAAAACCTTGTATCTAATGGATATTAGAGTAACAATGCTGTATGAAAACCTCTTACAGTCCTCTCTAATGTCTAAATATCAAGTAGATAATTCCTTGTATTACTATGCTCAATTAATCTTTTCATAAGTACAAAACATACTTCGCCAAGTCACCATGAAATATACAATTCATACTTGCTAATTGGATTGTTTTAAGCAGTAGGTAGATTTTTAAGCTTATTTTAATTTCATTATCTTTTGAATATGAAACCTTCTTATTTGCTTCAATCTTTATAATGTTTTCATTCCTTGAAACACCCTACCAAAGTTCTCCCTTCGATGGTGTAGAGCATATCTTGACCACTAGTGGTCTATCACCTCGAAGTGATAACTTTTGTAGGGGACATTTTCTGCACAACTAATTTAGCATATTCATTGATCTCTCTTTTCTCAAACAAAAAATCGACGTACAAAAACAACAAACACAATCTCCCAAACCTGGTCCATCATACACACGCCACTTCTAATTACCAAAATTGTTGTTTGTGCCCTTGAAAAAATTCACAAACTACCATGATCGTATCCCAATAAAAACCATTGCTCTGAGATTAACATGAATTCACTCTAACCTACTGCCCCATATATTTCACCTGTGCTTGGAATTTTCTGCACGAAATGTGATACAATTTCAATGGAATGTTAACCCTGAGTTACATCATGTGAATTATTGTAAAATAAAATTCCATGCTGGTACAAATTGGTTACCCAAACCATTGCATAATATCTACCAACTGAATCTGTACATGCTGTCATGTGCCTCCTATCTTCGCTGCCAATGACATCCAAACATACCAACTAATTCACGAGGTTTACTTCTCCCTTCACCATGATTTTCTTTTTTTTTATAAATAAACCCGTATCGATGATAATTATTTTTTACTTGTTTTATACATTCTCATATAATTACCTACTACTTCTGAGTGAACTGATTCAAACTTCATTTCCCCACCATTTCTCAACATATTCAAATATCACCTTACATGCTTTTTTTTACTTCTCACTAAACATTATTGTAATACTGCTTAAATTGATAATAATTAATTTTTAATGCTTAAATACTAATAAAAATTAAAATGATACGCTACTGATGTATCTTTTTTTCACACATGAATTTAATGAATGCAAAATGAAAACCTGGGAATGAAAAAAATGTGATAAAAATGCTTATTTCATAAAATCTAATTCTCTACGGCATGTCATGCATTCAATCATAAATAAAAAATTGATTTTTTAAAAAATTCATCATGCATGAGAATACGAACACAAACAAAAACGAATACCGTCTCTTTTTCTGTTGCTCTCAAACAACCACCTCTCTCCGCCACCAACCCCTGTGGAACCCTGAAAAAAAAATGGGAATATACCTTGTGGCCTACCTCTGAAAATGTGCAGCCCCAAGCCACCTCCAGTATTTGACCCTCTCAAGTCAGAGGCATACAAAGCACTGAAGGAGGAAGAGCTGGGCATCACTGAGCCATCAGGTCCAGCGGCCGAAGTGAGCCCCGTTCAGCCCAAGGTGTTCCAACCGGGAGCGGTCCCACCTCCAAAGGCAAGGCCCCAGCCACCAGCGCCACAAGCTCACAGTCAACCCCAGCCTCACAAGGTGGTACCGAATGCTAAGGTGAGAAATGAAAATTGGTTACAATCTACGGTATTGAGGTTGATTTTCAGTAGTAACAGCATGGGCGTACACAGTGGGGGGTGGAGGGGGGCAGCTGTCCTCCCCCCCCTAGTAGCAAATTCAGAACTGGATGGAAACAAAAGTTTTCAACAAACTTTCTCTAAATCCACGAAAAGCGATAATAGCATAAAGAATGCAGCTAAAATAAAGATAATTTTTTCAAGCAAATCATTTTAAAAACAAATGATCACTGTAATAATTTTCTTAGAAGTTGGTTTCATTAACATTTTCTGTGCTAACATTTTACAACTTGAACAACCATGGATTGCCCCCCTCCCCCCCACCCTAGTTTTGATGCTGGTTACGCCCTTGAGTAACAGGGAAAAAGTAGGAGAGATGTAATTAATTTTCAGAATACATAGCTTAAATCACAATTTAACATTTAGAAAATATCAATATAACATGCAGTGCTTGATTTCGCCTGTAATTCACCAGAATGTTATTCAGGCACCTCTCTGGGAAAATCAACTTTCTAGCTGACCAATGTGACGATCATTACTCATAAAATTCAAATCTTTTCATAGATTGCCAATTTTCTATTTGCACCCAAAATTTTTGGGCAGCTTAACAGGCCATCTGAAATTTTGGTCAAAGTTGAGGTTTCTCAGAAAAAAAATTATTTGCTGGTACAAGACAGCTTTCGCTCACAGCTCATTATAGAATTTTCCAATGGTAAGCAAATGAAGGAGAAACAGGGATTTCAAAAATAAAAAAATTTTTACTCATCAAGGTATTCAAGATACTTTTCAAAGATTAAAAATATTTATTTTTTATCTATAGTAGGGTGAAAAAATTGCCAATATCAGTTTCCTCTTAGTAAATGTCTTTTCTCTATTGAACTCCATCTGGAGGAATACAATAGGGTCGTTTCCTTCATCAAAGAAAATGAAAGGCATTGATTTCGATTCGTTACCCACCATTGGTGTATTCATTGCATTAAAATTATTTGGTTTTAGACATTCCAGTTTAGAAAAATGTTAATGGTCAACATTAACCACATTTGAAAAAGGCCAGTTTGGCGGCCATGCGATGCCACTCCACCTGACGTCACAGGGACCTAGATGCTATAAGAGTAGATAGGAGTTTTACATCGTCTGAGATTACCAATGCATGCATGAGGCACAGAGCTCAGGGAAACATGCCTTAGTAATCACCTATTAAAATTGCCTAAGGTCGAAAAGTTTCCTTCATTTGATAGGGTATTAGGTAATAATGCTTATTTAAGCCAAGCACTACTTGCTACCTGGGTACTCTGCTACCTGCTAGCAGCCTGCATTGTAGCTGTGCTCAAAGCCTTGCCCCAAGGTCACCTCACACGGTGGCAGCGAGAACCAGAAATATGTACTTCACATGGGCTTTTCCCAGCATTAATACTTAGCAGTCGCATTTTTGCACACTTGAAAATTTTCACTTTCCATTTAATCTCGAAAAATAGATATCGTCATTTAAAAGTCTAAAAGCATGAAATACATACTCCAGGAGTAATAATCTTTCGATTTAGGCAATAAAAAAATAATAGGAAACCACCCTATTGGCATCAATTATTAGCTCCTTTATTTGCAACTGCCACTCAGAGGATGACTTAGTTTTAGCAGGAGCAAATGCATTAAACTTTCAGCATGCTCATCAGGAGCTCACAATTTGATTGGGCAAAACTCACAAGAGTAAGGATTTGGCATAATGATTGCATAAGTAATATTGGACATTGCAATATTTCCACTGAGTTTTATTTTTGGCACTACACGTTTCATTGCTACAAACAACATTATCAAGTACTGTTGTAATGTCCAATTTTACTTCTGTTAAGAACTTCCACCACATCGTGCCTAACATTATCCATGATATTGAAAATAATTGTTAAAATATTTGTTAAAATAAGTATGTATTTGGATCAGTAATCTCATGCCTACGTTATCAATCAAAGAAGGAAAATGATACTTATGATGGTACCAACAAATGTGGTCGAGGGGAATGCTGAATTTAATACAAACAAGTAAGCTAAATTACCTTCCTTTGCTACTATTACCCCCAATGAACACACTGTATTTATCTTTCAGGTGAACTCAATTGGTTCAGAAGAAAAAATAGCGCAGAGCTACAGCTTCAGGCGCATAATGGCTGAGGTTTTGGGAGAAAGTGAGTTCTGATTTCAAAAATTCAAAACTATGGTTGTTTCCAGCAATGGAAAGAACTTATAAGTACCAAGAAAGAATTTCAAAGTAACTGACGCTATCCTGGGATGTCCAAAGAGAGCAAGAGAGTAAGAGGAAGAATAAATGACTCCTAATAAGAAAATGACTGCAAATATGGTATTTTTGTATAAAGCATGCATAATGAGTTGTGAATTATATTAGATGCATGATGTACCTATGAGAAGCATATGCTAACACAGGATAGAAGCATATCATAACTCAAACAGATGAGTTTTAAAAAATATTTATGTGCAACGGGCTTCGTTACTGACACAGAAGCGACACAATTTTGCCCATGTAATAAGCCATATTTAACAACAGTTAATTTATTATGAACAAAGCTGTAATAATAGGAAAAATATCAATGAGGTTTCTCAACAAGTATCTCTTGTAGGAGAGAAGAATGAATGTCACATATATCATTTCATGGGTTATAATGATATTTAAATTTATATTTTGGAGACTGTGGAAGACTTCCCCTTTTCAAATTATATATCATGGATGGCATTTCTCAAACAAGCCACTCATCAGCAATGGTTTATCATGGATACTACTTCCAAGTTCCTAAATTTATCAGAAGTCCGCACATGATAAATGCCATTGTACTTAAATAGTGTGTTCTTTCTAGTCATCATAAATTAAAAAATAAGAGCACAGGCTAACATGTGTTCAATAAAAATTAGTAGATACATTTGAATTCAAAAGTATCTAAATAACAGCCTCTTTGCTTGTTTATTTATTCTTATTTCATATATGTTTAAATCCATAATTATTTCTGAAATTTTGAATGCATTATCAATAATTTTTAAGCTAGGGACTTACATATTTGAAAATTGCACTATGATTTTCTTTCCACATATTTTTGCTATGATTTGTTGTCGCATTGAATTGAATCACAAACTATTTTCAATGGTTATGTAAATATTCATATACATATAAATAATCACATGCCTAGCAATAAACCTAAATGATGTACCACACTGGATGTAGTAGGACTGTTTCGCAATTCAACACCTAATCTGCCTTGCAATGTACATTCAGCTGTTAATGTTGTGTGAATAAAGTCAATTGTTTACTTAATGTCTTTATGTTAATTACCTTCAAATGATGCCAAAGAAAATCACCGCAAATGTATTTGAAATTCAATTTAGCTATCACAATCCCTCTCAAAAAGTAATAAATCTCATAATTTTGGATCTTCTGATTTTATATTGAGTGGCATTGTTGATTAAACTTTGTGTGTGCTGTAGCAGACTGCAGTCTTCAGAGATCCAAACTATTTCAAAGAAAAATCCAGAAAAACGATAAAATAAGATGGTCATACATTAAGGTAAATTGTTCTTGAATAAAGATTATCAAATGAGTCCATGAACTTCATTAAAGCTCTCCCTAAACTTACTGGTTTTCTAACAGAAATACCTACACCTAAGTGATTCCAGCCTGGAAGAGTAAAGCTAGATAAGCCATTTGTGAACAAAACTAATGAATGCTGTTAAGATATTAAAAATATTTCTATACTCAAAATTCATTTCTTCTTCATATGTAACAACACTATTAACTCTTCAGCTACAGTAGTTAGATTGCACGTCTTGTATTCTGTGCAAGACATTTTGCCAAGGAGGCCTTAGCCTATTTTCTGTTGGGAGGAGTAGAAAAGGTTAAAAAAAAACCTTGTAATCCCCTCCTGACCCTTTCCAGAGAGTCCGTGGGGAGGAATACATCCACTACGAGGCAGAATTTTTGAATTTCGGATAATTTGGTATAATTTTTTCATCAGCCAAAATCTACAAAACAAAAAAATATGTAATCCATTTCTGTTTAACTTGATACGAAACACGAAGGAAATATGACAATATACATTCATAATGGTTAAAACTCTTCCTCGCACCTAATACCTTGTATCCAGTCTTCAGAGCACAGTCAGAAGATAATGGAAGTACAGTCGTGCACTGCAAGGGAATTGAATGCAACCACTTAAAAATGAGGGATGGACTAGTTTGGGCAAGAAGGGAGGGTTGTCATGTGTCCCATTCTTAAAAGTAAGAGTTTTGGTCATAAAGATAACAAAGAAGACCTGAGGGAGCTGGGAGAAGAGATGGTCAAGCATTCTTTTTCGTCATAGTCACCTGTACAATTGTACTAACGTTTTCTGCAGCTGAAGCATTAAAACTTCAATAAATGTAAGCTACAGGATTTCCTATGCTAAGTTAAACGCTGCGTATCTTCTCATGTGACATTGCCAATGTCTCAGGCAGTGGCATAGCCAGGAATTTCATTCTGGTGGGGGAGTCCAAAACCAGAGGAGAAAATTTAGGAAAAATGGAGTACTAAGTAGAGGGTTTTAAACTAATTTTAACAATTTTAATAATCAAAAAAACTTCACCTTTCAAAGAAATCTTTTGCAAATTCTTTATTTTTCAATATCTTGTTTCCTTTTATGAAGCAAAGTACATAACTGTGTTTTTATATATTAGAGGGGATAAAAACCCCCTGGACCTGCCCTCGCTATGCCACTGGTTTCAGGGCCCCAAAAGCAACAATATAAATTGTAGAACTTTGTCTGGAACATGAGAAAAAGATGTGAACTGCTCCTCAACACGGACGCGACCTAGATACCAAATCTCGTGAAGAAGAAAATGCAGCTCTTAATACAGAAAGATTTTTAAAAATTCACAAGGAGAATTACTGACTTCACTAAATATGTAGTACAGTGTAATCAGTATCTAGTCTTCATAGTAAGAATGTAAATTTAGCTAACTCAAATTAATGGGTAAATCACCAATAGGTATTTGAACAACTCATAATGCAAGAATGGATGTTAAAACACATTCACTATATTACTCAAAATCATATAATTCTTCGTATTTTATGCTTGAATTTTAAGAAGGCAATTACCAGTATATTTTCCCATATTTTTAAATTCATTGTTTTATCAAAATAATGTTCACATTATTAACATATCACGATGCCTGTGAGTAGTGCAAGTAAAGAAAGGATATGGTAGAATAAATGATGGGTTTTTGTGCAGTATCATCACCAGACAGGGGTGCAGCTGAGAATTAAGGCTAGGGGGGTTTTAGGCGCAACCAATACCTAGGAGTGTGGGGTATTGCATACCCGCCAGGGTAGTGGGAGTTGCGGGGGCCCTCCTCCAGAAAAATTTTAAGATTAATGGTTCAAAATGGTGAGTTTCACAGCTTTCTGAGGGGAATTTGATTAATCCTAACATATTCTATGAGTAATACTAATCCAGTAAAGTAAAATGGATTGAACTTAAAAAATTCTATAAGCTCTGGGAGGGGTTAATCCCCCAAAACCTGTCCCTCACTGCGCCACTGTCCCCAGATACCTATAATAGTGCAGCTGTAGCCACATTTTTTCCAAGATACATACAGCCATACACACAGATATACAGCCATCAAAATGACGCGATTGTGAGCCAAGTGAACTAAGCATACAGGCAAGGATTCGGATGTCTGGCTAGGGAGGAGGATAATCATGTCTTGTCCTTAGGTCATCTCCCTACCCTTGCATGAGAATTCACATTATAAATAATTTATTAAATATTCATAATAATCTCATTTAAAAGGAATTGGAATACCTTTCGCATGGATCCAAGACAAATGGTATTGGGAAATGAAACAGCAGACGCTGCCATGAAAGTGGCTTTACCCTTGGTGGAATATCACCATGACTTAGGTACCAAATGATGATTTGTGAGTGACTATAAACATTGGGATGATGGTTTAATTAATATGTTTAACAAAAATTACTGCATATTTCAGGGTATAAGACAGCTTTATACCCAGGAAAATCTTCTAAAAAGTTTGGGGTCATCTTATACACAGTGTCTGGTAACTTAGTGCCACTTTTAAAACTAGCCCTAGCAAAGAGTATCAGAGAACTAGCTCAGCAGAGGAAGAAATTAAGGACTCCAACTAACAATATTAAGACTGCATTACTATGACTGAATGAGCACTTCATTTACATGGAGAGCACATTAGAGGAAAAAAATACAGTAGTAAAGATATTGAAGAAAATTGGGGTAGTAAAGGAGGCATTCATGAATATGAAAGAGCTGATGAGAGAATCACTATTTATGAGTTCAAATAAATGGCTACTGAAGAGTCTTATGAGAGAGCAGTGCCTGAAAGTATGAAACATGGACACTTAAAGGAAATGATGAGAAAAGAATACAGAAATCAATTTTGTGTGTGTCCGTTAATGAAGGAGGACAAGAGAAGACTAAAGACGTTTGAGATGTGGGTGTGGAGAAGAATGGAGAAGGTGAAGTGGATGGAGAGGAGGAGGAACAAAGATGTGCTGGACATGGTAGTTGAGGAGAGGCAACCTCTAGGTGAGATACATAGGAGAAGAAGGTATGGATGGAGCGAGTACTTAGCGGGGAGGGGACGTTGAAAACAATGTTAGAGGGTAGTATGTTGAGTAAATGGAGGGGAGGAGGGAAGGGAATAGGATTTTTTGTTAGAACGAATGGAATTAGGCCTTATTAATTGCAATTACAATTAGGCCTTATTAATTACAATTACAATTAGGTCTTATTAATTACAATTAGGCCTTGTTAATTACAATTACAATTTTGAATTGAAGAGGGACGTACATGAAGGGGAGGCTGCAAGAATGCTTCTTAAATACTCCATCAGTGGTGGAACCAGTGGGGTGCTGTGGGATACAAATGGGGGGCCCAATCCCCCCACTCTTGCGGGGCCTCCTCCATTGCCAACATTACAGATCCACAATTGCAACATTTTTTTAATCATAGAATGGCATTGTCTGGTATATGCGTATTATTAGTTTAATTAAAACTTTCTTAAACTTTGCAGTAACTTGATTATTTTTCATTACGATAAAAGTGTAGGTAGCTAAAAATATCCTTTGCACCCCCCCCCCCCTTGAGTGTTTTCTGTATCCGCTACTGGTGGGGTGTAACCTCACAGCAGAAGTGGAGGTCAGAACAAAATTACCATTCTATCTAGTGTAAATTGGATACCCAAGGGGGGGGCTCTAGCCCCACTAGGCCCCTCTTTGGATCTGCCACTGGATTGTAACATACCAAGAGGGTGTAAAATAGTGCATAAGTTTAGAGCTAATTTGTACTTCAGTTTGTTAGTGTAGGTAAATATATATTGGAAAATATAACTAAATACTCTTGTACAAAGTCATTGGCATACACAGCTAGGGGGGCAGGAGGGGACAACTGCCGCCCTAGAAGCGAAAATAATATTGGTTCAACACAAAAATTATGTACATATTTTCCTTTTGAAGAAAAAGGATATTAGTATAAGGAATGTATGGAACTAAATAATAATATATGGAACTAAAATAAAAATCAATATTATTTCAAGCAAATAATTATAAAAACTACTAAATTGCTGACATCATTTCCTTAAAATTTTTCTTTCATTAACCTTTTCTGTTCAAAAGAGTTACAAATTGAACGACCACGGTTTTGCCCTCCCCTAGTTTTGATTCTGGGTACATCCATGTATGTAACAAAGTGGTAACCTCCAAAAATTTCGATTTTATCTAGTGCGTTTCGATCCAATGGTGGGGGAGAGCTATTGTCCCCTCAGTCCCCCTCCCATAGATTCGCCACTGTATTCCTTGGAAATCAACCTTAATCGGTAGAATTCATACATGCCTTCATAATATTAGAAGATACAAAAGGGCATTAAAATAATCAGGTGTGACTTTTGATGAGGAAATTGGCATTGCAATATCAGAAGTATAAATTTGATGTTTGATTTGAAAAACAAATGTCAGGAAAGACTGCAGAGCCATCCACAGGGAGAGAATTTTGAGGGGAAAATAAATAATCTGGGGTTTAATACTGGCAGGAAGAGCCAATGTGGCAACAGCCAGGCAAGTAGCCAGAAAATTCCTTCAGGGGGAGCTTCTGTGGTATGTGGGTTGACTATACTGATGTATTGCTACCAATTATCACACATATCAGAAAACCACGATTTTAATTAAGAAAGCTATACTTATATTTCATTTGCTTAACGCTGACAGTTCAATTCGCATTCCGAGTTATTTGGAGACATTATAAAATGTAACTACATCGAAAAACGGAGTGCTAGAGGGTAAGTGCCGCCCTCTAGAGGTCTCCTCATCAATGTACTGTGGGTAGTCGCCCTAAAGGAAAAAAAAATTTCCTGATGAAAGGCTGAATACCCCAAAGCCTGGATATGTGCCCGCCTTCATTATTGTAGGTGACGGGTACCAGTGGCGCAGCGAGGGGGGGTTTTGGGGGGTAAACCACACCCCCCATAGCTCAGACAATTTTTAAATTTAATGCATTTCACTTAATTGGATTAATATTACTTAGAGAAAAGTGTAAACTTTGATAAAATATTCCTCAGAAGGCCGTAAAACTCACCATTTTCAACCATTTATCCGAAAAATTTTCGAGGGGAGGGCCCCCGCACCTCCCGCTTACCCTGGCGGGTATTCCACACCCTCAGACACCACAGTGTTTTGCGCTCAAAACCCCCCTAGCCTTAATTCCTAGCTGCGCCCTTGATGGGTACCCCTGCTTATTGCATATGCTAAATGCCAAAAATGAAATTTTAGACTAAATAAATGGCCACGGTAATTCGCAACTCTACTTAAATCTATCCTAAATAGCCAAAGCCAAGGTAAATAATGGGCAGCAGTTGCTATCAATGGCCTTTACCTCTAAAGGAGTGAACTATGCATCCACTATAAGTGGCATAAGAGGCTTACTACGTTAAGTTTCAACACAATATCTTCAGATTGGAGAGGAGGAAATTAAGCATGTAACTGCTGACTTACCAACAACAGAGGAAGCGGCATCTTGACGGAAAATTATGAGGAGTCAGTATTCACAGCTCAAGCATATGACCCTCGGGCAATCAATCGCTACCAGGTAACAAGTCAGGTAAGACTGTTTTCAATGAATCCGTTCGCTTGACAAATTTTACGACACAACACATATGCAGAACCTACGAAAAGAAACTCGTTCACAGGAATGAAAGCTCAGGTCAATTAATCACGATTGAATACGCTGACGATTATAATCTGGTAACTTCGAGCTCCGCAAAGAATACAAATTTGATATTCATTTGTTTCACAGACTTTCAGTCCCATTCAGTCCTTTCAGTATCGATAGATTGCAGCAATAATTGGATAGTTGCTATTGCCGCAAATCATTAGCGTTATTATTACGTTCATAACTGTATCTATAAAAAATCTTCAACTGTTATTATTCCTAAATTTATAAAAATACCTAAAATATAGGTAACTATGTAATTAAGGTAATAAATATTAACGGTGCCTTGATATAGCGATATATATCGATTCATATCAAATGAGTTGACTTATTCGTAGGGTTTTTCAAGTAAAATATCCAATTTAATCATTCCACCTTATTAGAAATATCTGTAAAAATACTAATCAACTTGACCAGTCTGTATTTTCCTTTCAGAGGCAATGACATGAGACATATTAACTCCCATCTTCTGTGGACAGAAAACGGCGCGTCGTTCGTAATAGCCATCACAGTTAGTGAAGAGTTCTCGGGATCGCCACCGGGTCAGGAACTGCATAACTGCCGACGTTTCGATGCCCGACTCGGCCATCATCCTCAGGGCTGTGAGACTCACTTTACCGTAAAAATATCAACTGAAGTTAATCAATTAATCACCAATTTATTTAAGTAGGAACAATACATGTTCATTTATCCATAAATATTTGATCTAAATTTTAACAGGTTGAGATGAGAGAACCTACAATGGATTTTCATGGAAACTTACGCGAAGAATGACACTTTAACACTTTTTTTCGGCAAATATTTAATCTCGAGGTATTGTATGTCATTCTATGCTACGATATCTGGCAGTTCAAGATTATCTATAATACCTCTGGAGGGAGATTGACATAATCTTCATTAGAAAGAGGACATCCCACGTTATTTACAGAAATTTTGTCTTTAACTTTATTACTAGAGGCGAAAAAGTCGAAGGCTTGGCAAAATTAAGATACATATGTACCCCAAACCGTTTGTTGCAAAACAGAATTATCTATTAATTTCTGAACCATCACCTTGAGTCACCAATCCGAAGACTGGTTATAGGATGTGGTGACCACAAAGATGACTAGTGTAGATAGCCAATACTGGCTATCTACACTACTACTCTATTAATACTGCACTACAGGTGAGAAAAGTCAAAACTTTCCATAATAATGAAGAGACCCCTCCTCTATTAGCTAAGGTCGTTTAGAGACATATAAAGGCCATGAAATGGAGTCAGAGGTAACATACAGTGCGTCAGAGCAACCTGAAAGAGAAATGGAAAAGGGGCCTAAGTGCAACAGATCGATACCGGTTAAATAAATTGATTTTTTATGAAATGATCTGAAGACAGGTTAGTCCGTAATATTTTGGCTAGTTTATCCCCACAATTTATTGGATATAATTCCTTTATTACTCACAGAGGCAGCGCGGGACAGAGAGATAAAGAATTCTGGCTCTGAATGAGATATAAAAATGAGAAAAGATATTTATCAACTGACTGGGGCCTTTTATTATCCAAGATTGGCTCCGTAGTAACGTTCTCGGAATATGTCGGAATATTTATATATCTCTAACATATATACTCGGAACTTACATAAAATCACGCTGAGAAAAGATATTTTCTAACTTCACCTAAAAAGCAATGAAAATCTCTGAGATATAATTTTCAATGGTCTGCACCAAAAGCGCCTTGCTGATATCAGGTAGTTTCCTTGCCCGGGAAAAATGGCGTAAAACTATTAAATTAGAATTTATTATGAAACTTTATAGGAAGGAGATAGTCATCAAGAAATATGTCATCGTCACGGAATTATTGCATGTGATTCACTGCAAGAGTTTCAATACTAGATATGCATACTAATAAAGATAAAAAAAGAGATTATCAGGTATACAAATCATCGAAGTTTATGCCATAAGTTAATTCCACAACGACCGTCACGTCTAGCGTTTGAAGAGCTAAGAGACCACATTGAATGGTAAATTTTATGTTGCAATAAATTTATACACAGAATTGAAGAATGCGCCAGTATGTGGTCTCTTGCCCGCAAATGACTAAATTTTATTCCAATTCTTCCCTAAAAGTTTCAAAAGAGTGCAATGTAAGTCATTGGTCTGATTTTTTTCATCGAAGCATTGATAACAGAAGTGATATTTGAAATAATTACTCATAAATAAATTTGCTAACTTGCAAAAATACGACCATAAAAACGAATTGAATAGGTACCTTAACAAAAATTAGTAAAATCTGGTTGATCAATGATAGTTTCATCATATTTCTGAAAATTATTCAACAAATGAAATGAGAAATCGATGGTTTGCATGTCAAGAATAAATACTGGAGGAGGATTATTTCAATATAACATGAAATCTTTTTCACCTACCATAAACTGAAAAGAAAAAAATATATTCTATTTTTTTCACATTTAAACGTTTTTACTCAAAGCTGTACATAGAGTTCCTCTTTAAATAGCATGCCATGAGAGTTCCCACTATTAAACGGGATTATTTCAAATTACCGTGACTTGAAACCTGTGCTTCAAGCATATTCACAATCATAATGGGCACCGATTCATTATAACAAGTATCCTTGTCAATCTCCTCGCTTATTTTCCTTGAGTTTATTATTGCCATACATTTTATAAGCGTGGGACTTCAAACTGCTTTCTCCGATGATTTATGATCAAGGAAATAAAAACTGGAGCAAGTATAACCAAATAGATATAAAATGCGGTAAAGTGGACGTAAATATGAATTGGGGACATATTTAACCTCAATAACATTAAAGAACACGCAGGAAAATAAAGAAATCGAATATGGCTTTGTTTAAGGTCTGAAATTAGAATAAAAATATAGAAGACCTAAGCAAGATCAGTTCATCTTCTGACTAAATAAAGGTGTCTTCTCGGATAAAATTTCAAATACAAGCATGGAATATAGATGCTTACAGTTTAGAAACCGATTAATCAATAAACTACGCCTATGTTAAGTCTTATTTGGACAATAAGCTTACACGTGAAGGGACAAGCAAATCTGATATTTTTTCGGTAGAGAGAGGGGTACGAAAAATGGTATTCAAAAGTCCCTTTCAGCACTCCTGTCCTCATTTCATCCATCTACAATACCCTAATTGACGAGAAGAATATCAATCTGTACATTGATCTTTACATCTACTGCGGCACACAGTGGTCCCGAATCGAAAAAAGCTGGCGGAAAAAAGTCATTTTTTTACTTTTTTCAAGGAATTTTTTAACCTTGTATTAGAATTCTACAGGATATGTCTACATAATATACAACTAAGTTGGTAATTTTGTTCATCAGAGCGGCTGCAGGGATCCTTCAAACGTGGAGCGTTCACCGTAAAAATGACAGTTGCGTGAAATCGGTCGATTTCGAAGAAGTTCATCGTCATGGAGGACAAACTTTACGCGATACATTGATCGCCAAAAAACATATTTACCTAAAGATACCTATTTTCCGCGGTGGTTAGGGTAGAGGGACTGCCAGTACACCTCGACCGTTTTTATAGCTGAGGGAATGGAAGGGGATATATGAAGATTAGTTAATTAATTAGAGCACTATAAGTGGCGAAGCGGGAGGTAGGCCAGGGTGGGCCCGGGCCCACCCAAATATTTTAGGCCTATCCTCTGGCCAACCCAAATAAGACAGACAAATTTCAGAATCTTAGTCCAAAGCTCAAATTTATTTTATAAAATTGAAATAAATCGCATACAGTCATTGTACTTTCCATATTAACTCCGTGAAATACAAAAAAAAAAAACACTCGAAGTTGATTTTATGACGACTAAGTTAACATCGACCTATCCATTGATCCAGGCGCGCCTAGGCGTGGCATGTTAGGAAAGGGATGCCATTAGTATAGGTAAGGTCAATAAATAAATGTTATAAACAATATTTCTTCCTTCGTATTAATCCACGTTAAGTCGAGGTTAGACCAGTGACGTCATTGCAAAATTAGCAGTGCCGGAACGCACTTTCCTTAGCTCTTATTAGAAGTGAAATGTTACTCAGTTTGTTTTTTTATATAAGTTCTTATTTACATTTTATTTCAATTTTTTGTTAATAATGCATATATATTAGAAATTTTGTGGAAAATAATTGATTTAAGTGTTCTTTGACTATTATGCATTTTGTTAACCAGTGCCGAAACGGCGTTCCGGCATCATGACACCACTGGGTTAGGCCCACTCATTTTATAATCTGGCCCACCTATGTCACGCATTCTAGAGCCGCTGCTAAGCACAATGGAACGAAATTTCAAATGCATGATTATTGGATATTGTATTGTCATCAGAAGCGAACAAGTGCGCAAAATTTCAAGCTGATTCGACAATGGAAAATTTATTAAAAATCAATGACAAAGTTCCATAAATAAAACAGACAGATTGATGAAGCAAGTTGAGAAAAAGCGTGTAAAAAGACCCCGTGTAGGTCTCCGTTCGAGAGGAAGCGATGCATATCCCCTTAACCTGGAAAAGCCTTGCAGTTCAAATCTCGGCTATTGGTAGTAAACATCCACTTGGGAGCAGTGGCGCAGCGAGAGGGGTTTGGGGGATAAACCCCCCTCAGCTCAGAGCTCAGAGAAATTTTTAAATGTTAATCCATTTTACTTGATTGGACTAATATTAATTATAGAGTAATGTAAGGTACCCAGAGCTCAGAGAAATTTTTAAGTTTAATCCATTTTACCGAATTGGATTGATATTACTAATAGAATAGTGTAAGGATTAATAAAATATCCCTCAAAAAACCGTAAAACTCACCATCTTGAACCGTTTATCTTAAAATTCCGCAATTTATTAATCTCGCACCTACCTGGTGGGTATTCCATACCCCCACACATCCCGGTATTTGTTGCACCTTTAGACCATATAAGCTACGTAGCTAAGCTAAGTAGCTTATATAATCTAAGGTTGCACCTAAACCCCCAGCCTTAATTCCTAGCTGCGCCCCTGCTTGGGAGAATATATGGAAGGAGAGGTAAAGGGTGAAAATATGGTGGGCCCAAGGTTTTAAATTAGCTTAAAATGGAGTCCACATCAATAGCATCAGAGGTGCCTACCACGCGGACAACGTTGAAATGAGAGAGTTATGGTTCTCCTTCCCTCTCGAATCCGTGTGACGCCACAATATCACCTCTGCCTTAACATCACCGCCTGCTGAGAAGGCGGCACGTGAGTGATATATTTTTATCCGCGTTTAATTGAATCGGAGCAGCCCAGTCAGTGAAAATTTCAAGCAACTCACACCTAGCATTATTTTGGCCATTTCAGAGAAATAAGGAAAAATGATAGAGGTGAACGAATTTCAGGAATTAAAATATAACTATAAATTATATTAATATCGACAGTAGCACACAAGGTAATGTCACAGATTGCAATAAAAATATTTCGTTGATCAAAAACGACTGCTTCAGGAACTCATGTCCTTCATTATTTTTTGGACGCTATTACGCTTATCAATATTTTGTGATTCACCTAGGTAAATAAAAACCTGGAAATTCTATAAATTATTTAACATAACCACGAGGCATACCATCCAGTCTCATTTCTGTAATATCTACAAGTAAAAACTTATGACGATAATGAATTAATACATACCGATTTGACAATAGAATAATTTCCGATAGCTACAAATTTGTTGACGATAACGCATTAATTTCAATGCCTCAAATATTCTTTGAAGGAAACAAATCCTGACAGAATACATTAAAAAACGGCTTTGCGGGATTCATCATTGATCGTCAAAAGGATTCACCAATTACCGTCAAAGCTCTACAAAGAAGCGTGTTTATTATAAAATGGAAAATGTACTACTGAAAAAAATGAATTTTACTAGGAATTTTGAACGATGTACTCATTTTGTTGGGGGCAATTTTGGATCTACCAGTTATTGTCCTCAATTCCTCATTATCAAATTCTCAATAGCAATTGAAAAACATATTTACTTAAAAAGCAGGTTTTACGAAGTTGTCCAAAGACATTTCTATTGGGTTTTTAAGATTCTTCACTGTCAATAAGAAATTTAAGTGAGCCATACGGCTGGATATATTCCTTTGGAATGAGAGCCACCACGTCCTAGACGTAAAACATATGTAAGTGACAGGAAGGACTCACCCAAATGAGAAGAAGCCATTATATTCAGATTCATTTAACTTGGTAGAAATCCGGTTCCAAATCTCTTAGCTCAAAAAGCTCTCTTTAGTTGAAACCGTTTATACGGCTTTCAGCATTTGTTCTGCGGTCTATTTAGTTGACCCAAAACCGGCCAATTCCTATGAACTCCAGAAATAATTTGCATCTCAAGTTTGCTCAACATTTTGGCGAAAAGATATGACGCAACTAAAACGACACGAAGCCCAATGTTTAGGATGGCATGAGTGTGATTCAACGTAATGAAGAGGGAGAGATGGAACTGGACCAATACGACCACATTCCTCATGAGACTCATGGCACCCTTCAGTGTGCAAGGTACGCAATTTCCCTAACACGAGGTGAAAATACGCAAGGGGAATGAAAACTTGATTTAGGAATGTCAAAACCTACGTTTGATAAATTTCCGGTCAGATCCAGCACATGCCAGATCTACCGATTTTCCTACATAAGCCTGCCATGCGGTGTTGGGGTTACCTGTACACCTCCAGGCCATCCAAAAGATACCAAAGCAAAACAAATCTGCGATCAAAATATCATATAATATATCCAATGGGATCGTTCATCAATTTCATTTCACTGTCTCCTTTGACAAAGTTTGAAAAGTAAACAGACAGGTATTTTTTCCAAGTGTGAGAAATTCCACAAATGTAAAATCATTCGCCTCGGCTGGGATTCGAACCTCGATCCCTCGATTTCCTGTTTTATTCCACAAATTTCTAAAGAGGAGGCTGGTGCTTTGGCAGCTAATCTGCCTAATGCATCCGGCCGGAAATCGAGGAATCTGGGCTCGAATCCCGATCAAGGCGAATTACTTTTTCTCTGTAGAATTTCACACATTTATGCATTGCGGGTGACTCCGTAAAGTTATCACCATAGCTAGTAGAATGAACGAATTTTTCCGTTATTCCACTCGATGCCTGCTTATCGAGCTATCCGCCACGAAAAATCGACTGATTTAACCCTTACGCAGATATGTTGATGACGTAAGCAAACGAAGCCTGACGTTACACCGGTTCTCAGCAACTCCTCGGTCTTGTGCATTGGCCAAATGTGGTTCATTGTAGCTTACACTTTTTCCAGGGATTCCTTCTCTCAGTGAAATGTTCTTCCTCATCGAGTAAATGAACCAAAACTCTGATGACGCCACCAATTCTTGTGAAGTTCATTGGAAATTAGGCATTTTTTTCTGTTAAACTTGTGGCAAAATGGCTGAATGAGAAGAATTGTTTTTTCGCCGTGAATTATCTTCCCAATCCATCAACCAAATTCTTTTCCAGAGTTGCATCGTCGGGTTTGGGCGACCGACCCCATTTTGAATAATCGGTGGAAGCAAAAAAATGCCTGGCCCTTTCTTCGATGTTGTTTTTCATTTTGCAAGCTCTGACCCCTGATGATGACTCATATATTTGAAGGAATGCCCGATTGTTTAAAATTTTACAATTACTGCTAATGGGATGCAATAAAGTTAACGTCTTAACAGGTCTCAAAGATAAGCTAAAAATCATGGCTCAAAAATAACTTGAGCTGAAGTATCAGCAATTATAATGTTCAAGGTCCTTTTGCCAAAAATGTGAAAAAATTGAAATTCACAAAAATCGCACCATTTCTTCTCTGTATTTACTTCGAAGAGAATGTCAGCCCCTCCCATATTTTTTATCAAATCAAGTCTCTTAAAATAATTTCTCGTCGATTTGAGATGGAATGACCAATAGAATGCAGTTACATTCAGTTTTTATGACCTGTAATATCGGCCAGTCCATCTCCCCACCTTGAATTTTCGTCTCCCGTCTGGAATTCTGCTTAGCATTTTTCATTCTATACATCATCCTTATTTCCTTCTATCTTATTCCCCACTTACCTAACAATCTTCATTTCATCACACTTTTCAGCATCCCCTTTATCGCAAGAGCTCGTCCTAACCACACCCTTTACCTCCTCATTTCCTCTTAAAGGTTAAGTTTCTGCCTCACAATTCCTAGAACTTCCTTATTTTACATCTTCCCTTTCCTCAGCGTCCACATTTCCATCCTTACACCATTACTCTCCTTGTCAGATTCTTCTCCAGAATTCTCTATACACTTCATACTTTCACAAAACAAGAGAAAAAAGCTAAGGATCTCCACCCAAAGTTCATCAAAATATTATCAATACAAGAATTTCAAGGATAAAAAAATCATTAGTCAAGTACTAGACTCACCAGCATGGGGCATAGTGGTTCGACCAGTGAACGTACCAGGACCCTGATTCAATGAACTGAATTAAATGAAGAATGGCACCACATTGACTTCAAGAGAGAAACAAGGAATTTTTTTATAGAATATGACTCATAATTTAAAACCGCGTGCCTTTTTTAAACCCTTCGCATCCACTGTTAAACATCTTTAATAAGTGAAGTCGAACACTAGAGGGAAGCCGGTATGAGTTAATGGGAAGACATAGCTATTTTTTCATATGAAAAATTCACACTTAACGGGCACTTGCGGGAAACACAGTGTAGTTTCACTCTACTTCATGGCTGCTTACTGAAACACATACGTATTTTTAGGCGAGCATCCCTTCGCCCGGAAATTAATGATTAAGTACACTAGCATAGAATTAAGAGAAAAACATTTGGAAACTAAGATATAGAAGGAAGATGATTCTAAAGAAGATAAATGATGAGTCTAAAGGTACCCATAAAAGTGATGAATTCTTCTCCAACTGCCACTGAGAAAGACTCTACCTAACAAAGAGGAAAGTACATGAAGGAAAGGGAGAGGCTGCCAAAATACTTCTAAAGTACCCCATGGATACCTATCTTTATCAATAGAATACTTTAATAATAACCACAAAAATCTAGAATGACCAACTCAGTTTACTGTTGAAAGAGGAGAAAACTTAAATCCAGCGCGTTGAGTCCCAACAGCCTGTTTGAAATCGAGATCATTTTATCAATCTCTTATGTGGCTCAAAAGGCGGAAAACAGGACCGCGCCTCTCGGGGCTATTCACAACATTCGCATCTTGATAAAAGGTTGAACACCTTTGGAACCGAAGAACCGTTTTCTAAAACGTCGGTCTTAATCACCCGTGTCCTCCAAAATTTAAACGCGGTCCTAATTTGGATCGCTGGGGCCCTTCCACCTCTCCCGCGGCCAATCGGAGCGGGCGAAGGGATTCCTGTCGCGCGCCGCGGAGGAGGCAGCGGGGTGAGGGCCCGTAAATTTTGCGGCCCCCGGTGTGGAGGGAGGCGACGACAGCAGCGACCGGGCGATCACCTGCACGGTCACCGGGAACTGGCGGTTGGCGTCTGGCGGGCGCTGCCGATGTTGCGTCATACGGCACGAGCCAAAACACTTCCTCGGACATTAGCATAGACAAACTGCTGCAAACCAGTCCATTTCGGGAGAGCCTACCACCCCAATTGACTACCTCACCTACATAGTTCGTGCCTATTAATTTCAACTATCAATAGGCACAGTATGCTGTTCCTTCAAACCAAACAGTTCATTTCATCTATGCTTAAGTATTATTATAACATCATCGGGGATGGGAGGAGTGCTTAGCGGGGAGGGGATGTTGAAAATGGTGCTAGAGGGCAGAATGTTTGGGAAACGAGGGAGGGGAGGGAAAAGAATAGGATTTTAGATGGATTGAAAGGGAGTAGGCCTCACAGTGAATTGAAGAAGACAGTGCTGGAAGGAAAGGGAAGCTCCCAAATCACTTCTTTAGTACTCCATGGAAACCTGCCTTAATTATTATAATATTCTACCAATTAAGGCAGGTTTTTTCAAGGAGTACTTAAGTGGCATTCTGTGAGCCTCCCTTGCCTTCAAGCACTTCCCTCTGCAATGCACTTTAAGGCCTACTCCCTTTCATTCTATCTAAGAATCCTTTCTCTTCCTTCCTCTTCCTCGTTTACCTAACAATCAGCCTTCTAACGCAGTTTTCAACATCCCCTCCCCGCTAAGTACTCGCTCCATCCATACTTACTGTCTCCTTCGTATCTAACCCAAAGGCTGCCTCTCCTCACAGCTTTCTTCTTTTTCCTCTGCGAAAACGCGACAAGGTTGTACCCAAGGCACTGTATATATCTACAAAAGAGGATGTATGTTTGTCTGTCCGCTACGCATTTCCATTAGGCTGCACGGATTACGACCAAAGTTAGAACAAGGTGCAACTCATGCACCCAAACCCCGTAGCGCTACCTTTAGTAGCGTCCTTGGCGTCGTTTTCCCATTTCAATTAATTACGTCACGTTATACAACTTCTGCGACTGGGCATCCTGCCGGGTAGGCACAACTCTTGACACAATCAAAGAGAGAACAAAAAATCCTATTTTATCATGAAATCCAACTTCCAAGTTTCCCTCTTCTCTGGGTACTATCCTTCCCGGGTAGCGCCGGGTGGCCTGCTAGTATAGAATAACCTTGTATCAGGGGTTTTTATTTTGACTACTAATTTATTATAATTATTTTACGAAGAAAATTAGGCTTTCCCCGCGAATTGATAGTATAAAGAGTTCTCAGGTTTCCCACGGTTCAAGGGTTGATTTCTTCTGATGTATATATTATATATAAATAGCGTAATAAACAGCCAACTCATCTATTTCACAAATGAACGGTAGCCTCTATGCGATTAAATCATGAACGATATTTTTATATTTTAGCACACCAAATATCCACTGGGGAATACAACCAAAATTTCCTTGGAGCACCTCGAAAAGGCTGGATGAATCTACCTTACACGACCTAAATGAATGTACCTACACATTTGGCAAATCTACCTTGCACCACAAAATCCTGCTCCTAATTCCATGTAGTCCACGGTTATCTTATACGGTGTTATCAGAAAAGAGTGGTGCGGTTTTGAACATGGTTTAAATGAAAACAAAATTACTTATTTTTTCTAAATGTATCGCCTCATTGATTAATGGATTGCTAAAGATTGAACAAAAGATTTCCAATGCCTCCACAACAAATATTAACGTGCATAAAAATGAATTTGTCAACATTACCTGGTGAACTTAATAGGCACTAGTTATTGGCAAAATTACCATGAGTCTTAAGTTCTAAATACTCTTGCCAGTAAAGAACTACTAAATATTTGTTCAAGGTCAATACAACAAATAAGGAGATTTTATTAAAAATTCGGAAGAGAATATACTTTAAAAATGTAAAAAGGGATAGTGGTCTCATTTTATTTTAATTCTTCATTTATGATATTGGGTATGTATTCACGAATGGAATGGTTGTTAGTTTCCATACGAACGTCCTGCTTCCATGTAACAGTAAATAATGAATATGTTTTTACAATATTTTATATTGAAAACTAGGAATGCCATAAACTTAACCTTCAAAGATACTCAAATGTCCAATAAACAATGTATACTAATAAATTTACAGTACTCCCTCTATAATCCGGCACTTCACTTATCCGATCCCACCAGTAAATCAGCGTTTTAATAAATGAAGTTAACACGTATATAGCTCGCTAATTTCGAATGCTCTACTTCGCAGGCGAGCCTAGTCCAACTAAGAAAATAAAGTAAGTAGTGCTTACTGAGACGAAAGCCCTCCACTTCAATGGAATAATGTTGACTATGATACGACACATTACAGTACTGTAATGTATTTTAAATTCTCTTTATTGTAGTTTTACTTTACGTTAACACTTCAATTGCGTGCACACACTAGTGTAGTGTATGACACAATATATTTCATACGTGTATGTATGCAATTAAACCTAGCTTCTGCCGTTTAATTGTATCATTATTTGTGATATCCTTTAAAGTGGCGTTTTCTTTAATCCGGTAGTATTCTGGTCCGAGAACTGCCGAATCACCGAGCTGTATCACCATTACACCTATCAATACATATACCTAATCAGTACTCAGGAGCATTCCATTCACCAATTTGCATCGGGTAACGGATGTTAAAAAATTGGGAAATAGCGTTTTATTTCATGGGAATGAAGTGATAAGATATTGGGGCTGTTTCTTCGTCACGTTGGGGGGCATAATTCCGTTTCATTAGATGACAGATGGTAAAGACACAATAAATGACGGGGGAATATCCACAGATCGAATTCCAAAAGTGCTCAATACAGAGGCATTCTTTACGGGCGTTGGACTTGATTGCTCGACTCGACACTGGAACTTAGTATTTTTCTGTGCCCTAGAGCAAAACACAAGGCTAACGCCGGCGCCAGACATTTCTCCGCCTCCCGTCGCCCCACCTTGCCCCAATTACCCATTTATCCGAAATGGCGTAAATGACTTCAGAGCTTACTTTCAATTATTTTCCACTTGGCATCGCCTCAATGAGACGCCAGAGGTCTTGGACATAAAATGAGCAAATTGGTAAGACTGAGAAGTACTGAAGACGCCCTTGCCATATCCATAAATAAAATGTCATTTATTTTAAATAGAATAGCTCTCATTTCAAACTTCTCCAATTAATATGAGATCATGATCGTTAAAAAGCTACAAGAGTTAATCGATGCAATGTAACAACCACTAGCAATTGTTTTGAAAGTACGAACAGATGATTCTGACTATAGGTTACATGAAATCTTTCGCATAATCAGGGACAATTTCAGCATTTTCCACGATTCTGTTATGATTTAAATTTGTCATTGTATTCCAAAACGTACCGCCCAAATCCACTTAAGTTGACTGTTATGATTGCTATATTTTATAAGCCAGAATGCAGGCAAACTATCGATAAGAGCAAGTTGGATGTGATGAAGACGGTCTCTTTAACCAATTACATTACAGCGGCAGGAAGAGGTAACTTCCACGCGTATAACTTTTCCAGCATTGAGCTAAATGAGAGGAAACGCTTATACTTTTCAGGAATTATTCTCTTAATTATACACGAGTATCCTTCAATCCTCCCGTCCCTTTTCTCCATATCACAAGTGTACTCCTAACTTTCTCAGGCATTTTTCCATTCACACCCGAAATACTTAACATTTTCTGCTCCTCTATCTTAAAGTTCTCATTCTATCACAAATCCACACATCATTTTTGATACCTACTGCCTCATTTTTTTCCGAAATCCAGTTTTCTAGTGTAGTTGCGGAGAGAATTGATGCAAACCTCATTGACGTCTGAATGTGGCAGCTCAGGAAATAATTGAAGACGCCTTTCAAAAATATGTCAGTGTAATGCTCTCATACGAAATTGCATCCCTGAATTGCAACCCCTTGCATCGGGGAAATATGCGGCGCAGCCTAACGATGCGTTCAAAGCCCAACTACAGCCGACATGTTGGGCATAGAAACTGCTTCCAGTGGTGTAGTGGATTAAGTTTCAAGCTAAGGTTCAGATGTTCAACCGATCAAATCTTGGTGACGGATGGTGGTGGAATTCCGTTGCAGTTGGGACCGTTATTAAGATCACAGACAAATTGCAGAACAAAATACGAAGTGCAGCAAATGATGAATAGCCATGGAAATCTTAAGCCCTCATATATTTGTTGAAATTCGACATAACCAAGTATAAACATCGGAGCAGCTGGCAGTAGAAAGAAATTTGACAACCTTTACCGCATCGACCAGCTCCGCTTAAGTGCCCTTAGCCATTATCTACATGCGTGACGTATCACCATGCTCTCAACGTTATCTTCCTCCATCATTTAACGGGTAAATTCTTCCAGGTTCGGCAGAGCAGAGTCAAGGCAAAAATTGAAACCACCTATTTATACCAACCAGCCTCGGAGCATTCGGGTTTCTGTTCCCAATGAAGTATTTCAGAGCTCTGCTCAATACTCATTTCCATATAGTAAGTTTTTCCCTGTAGGTTACATTACAATCACTTAATATAATGCATTAATAACGAAACTCTATTCAGAAATGACTTAGTTTAAGGAGAATATTGATTTTTTGACTGATCTCCAAGGTGATGAATAGATTTTCCGCAAAAATGAAGTGTAATGTTGCCTTTTTTTTGTCCGAAGCGTTTCCTGCATAGTATTGGTTGTCAATAGTTCCCATCTTTTGAAACTTTATCGCGGCTCTTCTTTTGTTAGGTAGCTCTGGTAAGTCAAAAAAGAAGAGAAAAAAATTGGAATGAAGGTTAATTGATTCGTCCAATCTTAACAATAAAATCTCTTCACTGATAAGAAAATGTAATTGGCTGCTTGTTTTTTATTACAACATTTTGTATAAAATCGTTTCAGACTTAATTTTTTGGAAGTTTGCTATATTCATGATAAAAACACACATGATAATTTCCACACCATTTAACACTCAACGACCGACTATGTTTTTAACACTTTGTGTCATTTTTAAGGTAAAAATTCCTTGAAAATGACACTAAGTGTTGACGCCATGGTCGGTCGTTGAGTTTTAAATTAAATAGTGTGGAAATTACCATTTGTGTTTTTATCATGGATACAACATTTTGGTTGGTCATTTAGTCTTTTGAACATTAACGATGCAAAATCATGTAGTTCAACAAGAATTTATGAAAAAACCATGGTTATGAGTTATCCTCATCATGAACGTGAAATTTTCACGCATAAAATAAAGCAATTTTCACAGAAAACGTCTACGGTGAAATATTTCAAAGCCTTGGACATAATATGAGTTCCTTGATAATAGGAGCATATATGCAAAATTATTATGTGTAATTCACATTTTGTCGGCAAATTTTTGCACAAACATAAAATTCTATTCACTCGATTATTTTTTCAATTTACCGGTGGAATAAATGCAAGCGCGCCCAGAATTTGAAGATCAAAAAAGTCAATGGTCAGGCGGCGCCATACTTTGCTTTCACACAGCTCTACCGAAACTCGGGGGCTTTGCCCTTAAAATGAGGAAGGAAGAGAGCTGGGATGCATCGGAACAATAATTCTCTGAAGCAGCTTCATGCCCAACATCTCGGCAGCAATCACAGATATTACAACCAGAGTGAAACTTATCCTAGGTGAGACGTGGTCGAAAGCATAATTTGGAAAAAAATATGGAAAAATATAGTGCTTGGGTCTTTTCTGCGTCGTCATACTGAAACGCACATGATTAAATTACCCCAGTATATGTGATATTTTGTTCGAAACTTACCGGTTATGTGAGAATATTCGGTCGGCAAAATTTTGGAAGACGGATACCTTCAAGAAATTCCTGATCTGGCCGCATTCAGACGCCAATGAACTTTGCATTCATCATAAATCCATCAAACGATATGCCCACTTTAGAATCTCGCGCGAGAATTTCCTTGGCATAAATATCAATCAACGGCTCTTTCACGGAGCTAATTCCTCAACAAATATACATGGAATTACAACAATTAAAGAATTATTACAAACCACTGTGATGATTCATTTTCTTGACTTACTCCAAAAGTTTTCAAATATGGACAGCACTAAAGTTGATGCGTAGTTTGCTAGGATTCTACGACAGCACAACATCGTAACAAGATTCACTTGTGTCACCAAGACTGGCGATGTGCTACCGGGTCCAAAAGACGTTTTGCCGCACGACATTCAAGAAGGTGTCTATAAGGTGCCATGTTCATGCGGCAAAGACTACATAGGAGAGACGTGTATATCAATGAAAGTGCGCATCCAGGAACACAGAAGAGCCACAAGAAATAAGCAATTTCAGCTCTCCGCCATTGCGGAGCAAGCATGGAGCGAACCCGGACACCAGATACTGTTTGACGAAGCAACAGTTGTTGCAAAAGAAAATAGATATTATCCCAGGCTATTAAAGGAGGCTATCGAAATATTCAAGACACCGGAAAACATGAATAGAGAAGACGGCTACCCCCTCCACAGCTCGTGGAAGAGGGTCATACGAGAGAAAAGAAGGTGGACCAATCAGCATCCAGCATGAAAAATTGGCGCCAAAAGTGAACTATGTAAGTCACCAAAAATTGAATCCCGACATCGACCTGAAGACGCCGGTTGGAATACCGGAGAAACTGTCGTCACAAAGAAAAATCCACGCGGTGAAGCTCAGAAACATGGAGACATCATGGACAGCACTATAAATAGATCAAATCCAGGGATAAATGATCACTGATTATAAAGTTACAAACTAGATTCAATGGCTCTCTATCACTTTTAATTCATTTTAGAAATTCTCAACATACCATATAATAACACATACCTTAGCACCATTCAATTAATGCATTTGGCGGTCAGAAATAGGTGGCAGTTTGTGTTAAACAATGTCTTATCTTATTTCAAGTTTATTCTGGAAACGTGCTAAAAAATAAAGAATGGCTATTATTTATTCTGAGAAAGCGAACTCTTTATTTTCGTAGGAAGTTACGTAAATATCTGAGAATTGATTGTTGCACCTTTCCCACCAAACATTTCTTTTGGGTGAATCTGTTAAAATTTACCAATGGTTACCCCGCGGTACCGACCTAAAAAAAACGAATTCTACAAATATAATTTCTACATCATCAACAAGGGATGATTTTAACTTCATATATGAATAATTTAAACGATTCATAATGTGGAGCAAGGTTTCAAAAAACTTTTGAGTAGTTTTCAATCGGCGTAGAAAAACCAGTATCCAAAAACGAGTGAAGAAGATGAAGTCAGTAGACCCGCGTTAGTAGCGCTAAATGACGAAAATATAATGTTTAACTCCTAGTTTAACCTTTATGGAAAAGATATTTCACTTAATAATGCATCACCTTGTTTTTACTTCTTGAAAAAAATCACATGTTATAGATTGGATGGTGCAATACTGACTATTTAGCCGAATTTCATTGCATGACAACAACGCATCGAGTGGCTTATTGAAAGTATCATGGGACACTAATTCTCCATAGAAAACCGTTATGTTAACTAAATCTGGAAACTCACTCGGCCATGCATTCTTACCGTGCACCACCATTGCATCAGTTTGTTTTTGACATAAGTCGCTCCGTTTCCATTCACGCTTCACATGAGCTACTGATTATTTTTTCTCATGGTAAACCCGACTCTCGGTAATCCGGCAGGTATCGGACCAGAACACTGCCTGATAACCGAAAACGCCGAGTTACTGAAAATCACTAATAATGACACAATTAACCGGTATAAGCTATGTTTCATTATATAGTGTATACATACACGTATATAACACATTGCCTTGTACACTCCATTAGTACATACAAGCAATTGAAGTTTTAACGTAAAATACAACTAAAACAAAGAAAAATCAAACTTATAATACAGGACTGTATTGTTTCGTATCAATAGTCCACATTATTCCATTGAATTGGAAGGTTCCCCTCTAAATAAGCACTTCATTCTCTATTTTATGAGTTGGACTAGGCTCACCAACGAAGTAGACTACTCGAAATTACCGAACTCCCCCCTTGGTAGCTGCATGTATACAAACGCCGGAATACTGGCTGGGCCAGAGAAGTGAAGTGTCGGAATATAGAGGGAGTACTGTGCTTCTAGCTAAACGATACGGACAATCCTTTCTATCCGAATTTTTCCCTAATGCTTCCAAACCTACCAGGTGCACGGCGGTCTAAAAGCTTCGGACCCCGCTTTCAGACATTTTCAGATACTTAGCACACACTACACTGAAAGAATACTTATCTGCGGCACAGTCCGTAGTCGCGTGCCTTCACGGGAAAATCTTTCGTAACGGTAGCATATCTTTCAGCCGTTTTCGAACGCTCGCCTGCCGTTTAGAAATGAGGAGAAAGAGAGAGAAAAAAAGAACATTAGCGTGTTTCACATTATCACTGACCCAACATTTAATGCCACATCAGGACGTGCCAAGTTTCGAAAAGAAGTCCCCGGCACATAATTTCTCGTCTCTCGATAGGTTAGAAGCATTCAGAAATAGAAAGTCAAATCGCGTTTGCAGAGATATCGTGGCCCAATGACATTGATCATCGGAATGTCTTGCGCAAATATGCAAGGATAAGTGTATTTCCTCGCCAATGCGATACGGACAGCGGCAATGGATTTTACGATTTTCGCTCAGAATTCGAGTGAAATGCCGACTGAAAATCACAGTGAGTAAGATAAGTGGATAATAATCATTAGTAGGTACATAGTAGCCCCGGAGCTTAAAGCTCAACGTTGTGATTTCCTTGTCCAAGAATCGTGACTCGAAGCTGCGACGGTAAATAATCAGACCGGGAAGCTGAAGTGGGTCACATTCTGGGCTCTTTTTCGCAAAACGTCCGAAAATAGCCTGGTGATTGCATAAATCGGTATTCAGGACAGGACTCATAGCATAGGCCTCTAACCACATTAACACGGCGCCAGTGAGTGGCACTGAATGGCTTCCCAGTTTAATTGGTCGCGGGACATATATTCCTTCGTCCGTCATCGCTATAATTCTCGTCCAAGCTTCTGTCGAAAGGAAAATACCCCGAATACACGTTTCGCATCAGGGGCGCAGCTAGGAATTGAGGCTAGAGGGTTTTTAGGCACAACAAATACTGGGCAATTAGGGGGTCCAGAATACCCACCAAGGGAAGCGGGAAGTGCGGGGACCCTTCCCCAGAAAAAAATTAAGATAAATGGTTCAAAATGGTAAGTTTTACGGCCTTCTGAGGGATATTTTTATAATCCTTACATCATTCTATAATTAATATTAGTCTAATCAAGTAAAATGGATTAACATTTAAAAATTCTCTGAGCTCTGGGGGGTGTTTTATCCCCCAACCCCGCCCCCTCGCTGCGCCACTGTTTTGCACTACTGCAATATTCCCCACCAAAGCCACAAAAATATTATGCCATAAATGTAAGTTCATTCCTTAAATACCCTTGAATTTGGAGGAGAGAAAGTGAGAAAAAAGTAGGAGGTAGGGAAGAGACATCACTGTAGGAGAGCGCCGTCATGTTCGGCCGGGAAGGTCGAGGAAGGGGTGGGAAAAACGAACGCGAACTCAAGGACGAAGGACATGACAGCTATGACGTCATTACAAAAAACAATATGCGAATAAATTTGGCAGCCATAGAAATTTCATCTGGGGAGAATGGCCATCACATAAAATATAATTCACTGGGTTGCAAGTCCACGTCAATCCATGCTCTAATACACCGCCGACTAGGACTAAATTCTCGGAGGCATGGCCAAATCACTGCCTCCACTGAAGAGAAGCAAGCCCTTCAGTGTGATGAGTGTAGGTGCCCTTCAAGTATCCGACACATCCTGACAGTATGTGACAAATGCCGTGACGCGCGGATGCGGTTCAACATAAGGGAGGACCTTGAATCCCTCCTAGGAGACCACCCTAGTAATTTAAATAGTATAATTTTGTTTCTCAAGTTAATAGACCTGTTCCTTAAAATTTAAAATTTCCTGTCTATTTTATGTAATTAAATTGTACAATAACCATAATTTAAGATACTGCTTGAATAAAATGACTGATAGTGAGTAGTGGTGCAAAATGACCTAGCCGTCAACGCACCCTAACGCTAAATTCTAATTTAAGACATGGCCAAATTCTCCTAAAATGAAAATATACCGTAAAACAAGACACAAACCTCTCTCTGATCATGTATTGGACTATGATTCCGAGGATAATAATATTGATTAAGGAAACTGAAGTTATATGGACCATGGACTCGTAAAATACAGGAAGAAAAAGAGATGTAGTTCTTGGTATTGTTTCCCACTTCGCAGAACAGGTAGAGATTCAAACAAAACTCAACCAGTTTCCAAGTTACTATAAATGTAAAGAGATGGTCATCGCATAAATTATGCGATGGGTCGTTTGGCACAAAAAATACTTTTCTGGTGTTTAACGAGAGGTAAATTCACGTCTCGGCACACAACAGTATACATAAGGTTTCCTCCCACTCATTTAAAACTCTCCGTTTTATCTACTATTTATTTATACTCGAAATAACGTCGACTAAAATGCGCTCCTTATGCAAGCAATGCAGATGTCATGAGGTTTACACGTCATCAGCATGGCGTCGCCCGAGAAATACGTTTTTGGCGCGGAATTCAAGTTGAAACTTCAAACTGCTCTAGAGGCGAAATTATTCAGCGCTCAACTGTAAAATTTTGTGAGAGCCTTTCTTACACCCATTGCATTATAAATCAAACGTAATATTTGGTAGTGTAATCCCCTCTATTTAATGGGCTAGGTGGTTCCTCAAAGTAAAGCTACAAACGTTATCGTGAAATGTTCTCAAGAGACTCAAAGCCCTGACGACGATGGCTGAATCGGACATCGAAATGTCGGCAGTTATGCAGTTCCTGACCCGGTGGCGATCCCGAGAAAATTTCACGAAGTCTATTCGCCGGGGAAGCACTACATCTTTCTTCTGGAAACGTTTATCGGTGCTAAAGGGTCATGTCCTAAAGATGCGTAGGGTGGGAGAGGTGAAACGTGTGGGAGGGGTAAAAAAATGGACGGAAAGAAAGTAAGCACATGAAACATGGCTGGTAGAATGTCTAACATAGCGTCTCAACATTTAAATGGTATTCATAGCCGTACTGAAGAAGTCAACTCGCCGTGGACCATGGAGCACGCTGACGACCCACCCGAAGGAAGGGACAAGGGGCGAGTAGCTGGAATCAAGCATCGGAAAAGAGCCCGGTTATATTCATTTACATTAAATAGGATCGGAAACGCCAGCGCCCAAAATGTCTCTATAGGCAGTGACGGATCTATGGGGGTGAGGGGTAAGGGAACTATAGACCCCCCATGGATATCCAATTTACACTAGGTAGAATGGTAATTTTGTTCAGACCCCTACTACCGCTGGGAGGTTACCCCCCTTTTCCGTATCCTGGATCCGCCACTGTCTATAGGTACCATGTTTTGACAAATACCCTCCACCACCTAAAGGTCATAATTAAGCCACCTATAGTGCCTGGGTACCGCCAGGGAAAACCAGGCCGGGTACGTTCATATTCTATCTGATTAACTAACTTTTTTAAACTATCTTTTTTTAATTATAAAAACAAAGAGTCACAAACTTTATCCTAGGAGCGCATATTTTGCACTAACATCTACCATAATGGACACGAGTTACCTTTCCATACCCATGGTGATACCCCAAGTAGAATTTTCATACGAGTCCGCCTTGCATTATTTAGCTCGTAGAACAGAAAGATGGGCCTTGGGTAACTACCCACGTTAACTAATGTGCTAATACTCCGCAGACAAAGACTGTTTTCCTGCTCATATAAACCGCTAACTCTAGAAAGGTATCATATCCAATGTGGCCAACTTCACAGGAGAGATAGAAAACCTAGTAAACCCATGTACACCACATATATAATTTTTTAAATATTTTTTTATTACTGCGCATTTGGTACTTGTTCATACTAATTATGTAAGTAAAATAATTTTAAGAGACCTAGCTAGAGATATTTGGCGCTAAGGACATGTTTCTTTTCTGCCGTAAACAAGAATGTTTTAGGGAATATCATGGAGAACAATCATTTAAAAAATTTCTTTGTTAACATTTATATGAATGGAGAAAAGCATTGTTTTGCTACATTATTTCAGTTTTTAAATTCTTTGGATGCTGTTAACGTTTGCCATGACAAATTCAGATTCCAAAAGTTCAATTTTTATTCTGTTGTGAATACCTTTATTTTATTGAAATATTCCATTTTTTTATATCAATTGGAAGTACCGTTCAGTAGGCTTTTTTTGTAGGAGCCCGAATCGAATATTATGCGTTCCTCCATAAAATCCTAATAACAATAAAGTCTAAAATAATCCATTGCCAAACCGGCGAAGTTAATGTTACACTACACCGTGTGGTGCTTCTTGGATGAAAAAATTATTGCTCTGTATTTTGATACGGAAAAGTTCCTTTTTTGGTTTTTTGTTTTTATTTTAATCTTTGTCAATTTTGTTTTCTTATGGACCACTTCAACATTGTACACACTTTGTGAGTCCCCTTACCGCCATCACCTTCATGATAGATAAAAGTTGGACATTCCTTCGTTGAATGATTACGCACACCTAAGACATTAAGAGTGAGCCTTCTGAGGTACTATATAGGTGTCTTGAACAGGAATACAAGGGATCAGGTGAACTGGATGTTAGTTCACGCGTCTGGCACGGCTAGCGGGCAGCTGTTTACCGCAGAAAGGGAACTAGCCCTGGACTACACAATATTGAAGGCGTTGTCATGCTAATAAAAAAGCGCGGACATGTTTCCTTTTTGTTGCAAACGTTGAGTCTTGTACCTAGCAACAACTCCAACTTGGACATGATGCCTTTCTGCAGTTAGCGAGTTATACGGCCAAATTCCCGGGAAAATGAGTACATTGCCAACTGTACATAAAACACGAGCAACATTTATTTGACCCTAATCGTTTGCACAAAAACTACCAAAATGGTCAACATTCCTCAATGAACTTGATGTCGAATGGCTACGGCGATTTCTTAAACTACTCTGACGGCGTCTTTCCGAATTTGTAAGGCACAAGCAGGAAAACTTTTTTCCCCAAGGATTTCCCATGTTTTTTTCCAATTTATAAAACTACACTACGAGCGGAAATAGTCTCAGGCACTTAACAGAGGACTACGAAATATCCTATATACTTGGATTCGAATTAATTCTTAGACTCTTAATCCTTTGAGCCCTAAGTGTCGCGATCGTGAGGATGACACTTGAATACTTTCCAATTTATCTCTCAAAAGTAGATGACACAGCATTTTCATTTTGGGAGGGCCGGAAATTGGCTTATAAAATTCGCCGTAACCGGAAAAATTGTCTCCTGCCATCTGGGTCACAGATAAGATTTTTTTTTTCAAAATTGAATACTACCATATTGACCACTACCGCCGGAGCCTTAGAATTTAAAATTTTGCGAAAATTCAGGTTGCATTATTATTCAACTATGACAAAGTGATTTCTGGGTTAAGCGTAATCGAAATCGATATCGATAGTAAGGGGAAACGATCCGATGCCTAATTTTCATACGAAAATCCTCTAAATTTTCGAAGTATGTTCTGTAAAGGTAATCGCGCTACCGAAGGGCTACTAATTATCTGGGTTACTATTTATCAAAGAGAGCTGTCAATAGATTCAAAAGAATGTTCAAGTGAAGTCCTTAATATTTTATTCTAAACATTATTCGTTCTATTATTTTTGTTTTCGGCTATCATTTCAGGAAAACAATGACTAAAAGGCGGTCGATACCAATAGTAGTACCTACGCTAAATTTCCAAATATTTTGAGATACAAGGTATAAATGCCATTTTTTCTTCTAGATTATAAATCCTGAGTAGTAAATCTATAATCTGAGCCACATTCCGTAGTCGCGTGCCTCCACGGGAAAATCTTTCGTAACGGTAGCATATCTTGCAGCCGTTTTCGAACGCTTGCATGTCGTTTAGAAATGAGGAGAAAGAGAGAAAAAAAGAAAATTAGCGTGTTTCACATTACCACCGACCGCATAAACAAACTGTATATCCCGAATATTGGAAGAAAATGGCTTTTTTTTACAAAGCTGCCATCTTCAAAATTTCACTTCCGGTCCATTTAAGCTGGGCATCCGAAATTCTCGTTTTCAGGGGGTCGAAATAGGAGGATAAGCACGGATGTCCAAATATTATTCGAAATGCCTCTCAAAGTGTAAATTTCTATAAAATTAGCCTAGACTATAATACAAAGGCTTTTCGGATTTAATCCTGTAAATACCATTAGTTTACACCTTAAAATACTATCGTATTGTATTCTGTAATCACAACTTGTGAATTTACAGAAGAAAAAGCACCCGTATTGTGCTTGTAATTCTGCCCCTGAGTATTCAACAACCGTATTTTGCAAACGTTGTTTTTTGTGAAGTTAATACACTATGGAAAAGAAAATGCGAGGAAGTTATATACACGGTCGGAGAGAGAGAAAGCTACGATAAAAGATACAAGTAAGCCTAAGGGAATGAATGCTCTGAACACTGATGAAGGATAGAGAATGATAACCGTGATAAGAGAAGGAGGCTGGGAAAGGAAGGAAGGAGTTGGAAGATAACAGGATAATCAATTATTTACTGCATACAGTCGTTTAATGAAAGGGGTTTTAAGAGCTAAACCTACAATACCTGGTCACAGAGTCGGGATATAGGTGGAGGATTTGGCACATCAAGGATACTGGGTACCGCATGGCTATGCAATCGGATTTTGAAAAAAAAACCGGAACATGATTCCTTCAAAGTGGATACTACAAATCCAGCAGTTATTATGTAAATAACTTACAGTATTGTTTTTTAAATCCGAGCGGTGGCATCGAATTACCCATTCCTTGGACCTGCGCCAACATTGCAAATTCTTATAAAAAGATTTCGACATTTTCATTTCACATGCAAAAAAATACTCCAATAGAAATTTAATTCCTTTAATCAGCAATATAACTCAGAAAAAATATGAAATTACTTATATCAAAGGGTATTTTGGGAAACTGAAGAAACTCAGCTTTTCTTCCGTCATGCCCGCATTGTTTTTGCAGTTCATGGCTGAACAACAAGCAAAACCGCTTCTTCTCGTCTTATTTTCCATATCCTTCATTTTCCACGTTTCCTTAAAACACTAGCACACTACGTGAAAGCATTGAAGAGTGGAAGAATACAAATTGTTTCTGCAACAACACTCTACGCCAAGCTCGAATGATAGTAGCTCAAGCCATGTCTCGCTTATTTAGAATATGGTGGAATGCGCAATCAGCTGATTACCACCTTCAGCCGTTTTCTCCTCTCTGTATATTCCTATTCCGTGGCCTCGTGCTAGTAGTGGACACTGAATATGAACGAAAACGGATTGGGTGAGTAACGAGGACGTGTACCGAAGAACGAGAGAAGAAAGGGAACTGAGTAGCATCATACGCCAGAGACCCTGTGAAGAGATCATATCATCAAGACACAGTAATTACTTAATAAATATAATGGAGGGAAATATCGAAGGAACATGAGGGAGATGAACCAATAAGTACGTAGAGAAAAAGAACGAAAGGTGGAAGAACATTATGGAACTGAAGGAATTAGCGCAGTGTGAGGAAGTGAGAAATGGAAGACTGCAGGATACCAATCTCAGGATTGCATCCTATGAATGAATACTCGCTTTCGCTCGCTTGGTGTGTTTGCCTGTCATTCTACCAGTTCTTACCATTTTTTTCCGTCGTTTGTTCCTTTCGTTCTATTCGGTGATATCCAGCATAATGTAATTGAATCCTAAGAATACCAAACTGTCATTGGTTTACAGGCTTTCTGACTGTTCCCAGATGTGGAGTTAAGCGGCTACAATGGCCTTGGTGTCTTCAATTGTTTTCGTCTCAACTTATTGGAAGCTGAAGTTCACAAATGACAAAACGACTTCGTTTTTTTTCACGGATTTATTTTCTTGGTACAACATGTTTCAACCTCAACAGTTCATTTTCAAGTACATGACCTCTTGAGGTTGAAACATGTTGTACAGAAAATAAATCCGTGAAAGAAAACGAAGTCGTCTTGTCATATGTGGCTTTGGTGCCATTAACAACCTATTCCGCGAATTTCAAATTCCTCACTACCATTAAGTTTTTGTGTCCCAAATTTCCCCAAAAAGGTAGAGTCATAGAGGCAGCTGGGAATATAGTAATAGATATCAGATTTACTGTTTCGACAGTTTTTCTTAGGTTTTCAAACAATTTTGGCGGGGGTCGGTGTTATGACTTTTTTGTCGTATCTCGTCGCGCACACCCCAAAAATTTGTTTGAACCAATCAGGGATAGTTGAAGACCTACGGTGGGTCTTTAGAAGGGCACAACGCACGAGGATTGGAAACCAAGTATCAAAACGCATACGCCCAGAAATCCTCGGGAGGATGGAAAAAAGGATGGAGCACCACCGCGATGTGAGCCCGACGACGCCTCCAGGGTAAGGATAGGGAACGGAAGGAGTGGGATGGGAGAATCCCTCGCCTTCATTAAGGCGACAAAGCCCACCATTAGTGTAATCATAATAGGGTGGTTTCCTATTATTAATTTTTATTGCTTAAATCGAAAGATTATTACTCCTGGATTACGCGTTTCATGCTTTTTTATTTATAAATGACGATATCTATTTTTCGCGATTAAATGAAAAGTGAACATTTTCAAGCGCGCGAAAACGCGACGGCTAAGTATGAATGCTGGGAAAAGCCCATGTGAAGTCATTCTGGTACCGTGTCACTGTGTGAGGTGACCTTGGGGCGAGGATATGTGCGCCGCTGCGATGCAGGCTGCTAGCAGGTAGCGCTTGGCTTTAATAAGGATTATTAATACCTTATCAAACGAAGGATACTTTCCGACCATAGGCAATTTTAATAGGTGAATATTAAGAGATGCTTCCCTGAGCTCTGTGCCTCATTTATTCATTGGTAATCTTAGACGATGTAAAACTCCTATCTACTCGTATAGAAAAGAGGCCCCTGTGGAGTGACGTGGAGTGGCATCGCATGGGCGCCAATCTGGCCTTTTCGAAATGCGGTTAAAATTGACCAATGCCATTCGTCTAAACTGGGATTTCAAAAACATAATAATTTGTATATTATGAATACAGTAATGGTGGGAAACGAATCGCAATCAATGCCTTTCGTTTTCTTTGATGAAGATAACTACCCTATTTGATGTAACCTCAGAAGGGGCAGATTTTTTCGATGGAAAAGGAAAATCTCCCAATTCTTCAGTAGAAAATCAGTCAGTTAATGGTCAAAAGTAGGTTTTATAGTTTTGATATGAGTGAATTCGATTCCGCGAAAGAGATGGCAAACTAACTCATGTTCTCTCCTCGCTGGGTGTCATATAAAAGCTCTTAAGCTCCTCGCCTCAGCTTGAGCGCTCTTACCGTCGGAGTAAAAGTGAGGACTGACAAGAACGCGGAACGAAGGCCTCCCCGACTAGATTAGTCCCATGACCGTGCACCTGTCCTGGCTTGGATGGCCGGCGACGCCCACGGTTCGCTTCTTATTCCGCGCTGCAATCCACCCACACCTGAGAAGCCCGGAAGCCTTCTGGAGGCGGGACGGCGATAAACGACCGCTTAGCACGTGCTTCCGCACCAAATGGTCGGCAGACCGCTCCCTTCCCGCACGATCCGGTCCATTTAACCACAAGAAAATCCCTCCTTGAAGAACAAACAGGCGAGCGATAACTCTTCAGGTAATCCTTCGGCCACAAAGTCACGTACGCTTGGGCGGATTTGCGACGCAGGCCTGAGCAGAAGATTGGAGTTGGCTTGACAGCTTTGCCTACCATCAGGAGGAAGCATAACTCCCGCTCAACGTGTCTTTATCCGTGACGCATTGCAAGCCAGAAATGTTCACAACCATACTGAATTGTTCAGGGCTTTTACCAATGCGGTTTATAGAAGAAGGCTGCAGATGGCAGATACAGTGAGGTTAAAATGAAGGTACGAAGAAACTGAAGAGGACTTGACTTGACTTTGCTGTTTATTTTACCAGACAGAGGTGAGGCCACAATCCGGCCCCCTCTTCCCAAGGGCCTGGGCTCTTTTACATGGTACTTGTTTTGGTATTGAACTAAAATACAGGAATTGGTACTTATACATTCTTTCGTCTAGTTGTCCATCGAGATTTGATAGAATTTCTCCTTCCTGACATCTTGTTGAGCCGGTCAAGTCTTTAAGGGGCCTCCTGTAGCTGTCACCGCTCAGGAAAGTATGATACATGGTAGGAATAAATTATAGATTAAATTTAAGCCATTAGAAGTTAACCCAAACCAGGTTAAAAGGCATGATAAAACAATGAATAAAAATATGTGAGGTTTGAAGAAATTAAAAACTGATAACTGAACAAATTTGTATAAAATATCAATACAGATGCAGATGGCAGATACATGGAGGTTAAAATAAAGGTATGAAGAAACTAAAGAGGAGGCCTTAGACATGAGGAAGAGGAGGATAAAACTTTGTTGTTTGGGACCTGCCAATGGGCAGAGAACCAGATGATGATGATGAGACTCTTACGAGAATTTTCCATTGGATCTCACAAGAAAATTTAGCCAAATATCTTCTCCTTTTTTATTAAATACAGAGAATTTCTGAAAAGGGTCGACTCATAATCCTTAAAATTTGAAGGTAATAGCGTAACTTTTAAGCAAGAAAACTTTATGGAGTGCGAAAAATTAGGCCAGGTTGGTTTAGATATTTCTAATCTGATTAAAGGCAAACAAGCTTCACAGGTGGATTCTAGACTTCAGACCATCCTATCATACTTAGCATGGAATAATTTAGGAAAACACGACGGTAAGCAGTTTAACTCTTTATGTATGGAGCTTTTCATCTAGTATTAGGAACACGAAAAGACACTCGAGATTGAATTGGGAGTAAAAAACATCGCTCATAAATATAATCGCATTAAAAAGTTTCTAAAGATACCCTTGCTTTTAGATGGAGCACATTAGTGCGTGTGATAACTCAGAAAGTAATGTATAGAGGTGTAAACATTTTCTTTTACTATTTTTATTATGACTTTCATGTAATAACTTATTTCATATCAAAACTAAATATGCAATCTAATATATACTTTTGTAAAAACTAAATATATACCCTATAATTTATACTCGAATATATAATATATCTTTTACTGGTATTTTATTTATGAATAATTTTATGTAACCGTCAGAGGTCCCAGTATATTTCGTATATTCGATGGTATTCCAAAATATCATAGGTAATTCAGAAAGACCTATTTCATGTAATTGCCTTCGGTCTACTGCCCTAATTAAGAATATATTATTCAATTCGTTCATCGTTAGAACCTTTTTAATGAGATTATATTTATAAGCGATGTTTTTACGTTTTTTACTTCCAATTCAATAATTCACCATTAATAAACTTTAGTGCGTATTTCTTTCACGAAAAAAATGAATTCGCATTATTAGGCGAGAAATCAGGCCATGTTTACTTTATAGAGTTGCTCATTTCCCACGTGGCAGGGTTCATCGGGCTAAATAGATTCCACCTTTCCACCCAGCATAATTCTCTTGTATCACCATCAAAATATAATTTCAATAAGCAATAAAATTTTCTCCTTTTAAGTTATCATATGTATGTTATTTATCCTCTGAAACTTAAAAAATACACGACTATTATGAGGAGAGCTGCTGCCGATCAGCCAAAACGCTGTTAACCTGTTGAAGATGAGAGCCATCTCGTGGAGGATTATTTAAAAACATGGAAATGAGAGTCATTATTTCTCAGCGAATCATGATTTCTTATTGTTACAGCTATCCCAAAAGATTGCATCAGCAAAGCCTAAAATTATTCCAATTGAAAACATTCCCAGGGGCAAAAGTTGAACGATAGTGATGAAAGTCATATGTAAAGTATGACATATTTCTGGAAATGATCCATAAATTAAACCAAAATGAAGGGCTTATTTTATCGGAGGACTGGATAAATGAAGTTTCTATTTAAAACAATTATCTTTTATGTTTCACATTTTTTTACATCTTGATTTTGTCCGAATAATCTCAAAATTTCCTCCGAAATAAAGAATATCCGGCTTCTTAGAAAAAATGAGTTAAAATAAAAAAAAGTGATCTTAACTTTGATTTATTTCAAAGTGTAATGAAATTCCCATCTGAATGTGCTTTAGGATTTGTGTTTTTACTGTTATACCACAGTAGAGAAATATATAAACTAGCAGGACTACTTCCACCGGTTCTTGCAAGTCACTTATAATTTTATTAGGAGGTCACAACTTTCGAACACCGGTTTGCGTCAAAGGGAAACTTAGTTTCAAATATCAAAATAGTACGTTATGGATAGCGAAAAAGAATTGATCTTTCACCTTCAATTAATTCTCATTAATTCACCGTAATAGCTTCTCATGTTTGTGACCCTTCCTCATAATCTGAATAAACGTGTTAGTTCCCAAACGATAAAGAAAAGCTTTCACGCCGCACATACATAATCTATTAGGTGATGGATAAAGGTCTAATCTCAATCTCGCGTAATCACATGATCGCCGCATGTTTATCACGACCCGGAGGATGCAAAAATGTCCCCTATCCCAACTCACAAATCCTCGCTTAAGTTATGTCCACGTTTTAAGCCAGCCACACATGAGCAAATGTATGTATGTGCTTTGATAGAGCCGCTCCACATCAGATCGCCTTCTTTTCTTGCTCTGTCGTCATATTTTTTTTCCTTTTACAGCGTTTCCGCGATAATTACGGGAGAGACACGGTCGTGGTCGCGCTACACAAGTCGCCTCTAATTTTTCGACGTCCGAAGCGATAGACATAGGATGAGGAACGCATATGAAATCGCACAATTTAATGAGAGAGCGCAAAGGGAAGGAGCTTGCGACCGAAGCGTGGACGGGGAAAAAAGAACGTTCCCCTCCCACATCCCTATGCTACAGCCTCTTTCCCCCCACCCCATTTCATACCCGACCACCGGTTTGCAACCCGGGATTCATGCCCTCGTTGACTTCCTGGGCAAGCCCGACATGCAACGCGCCAAAGACAGTTTCATTCGCTTCTTTCTACACAGACGGAGCAAAAGCAAGGAATGGAAGAGGATAAAAAAAAAGAGGAACGGCATCGTATTTTCTTTATTTTAACTTCGTATAATCCAATCTAAAACGCTCGATTCCCACGCGTCCGTGGAAAAAATCGATTATCAATTCGAAACCAGTTCGAAAGTAAAAAAGAAGCGGTTGAGTAACGAGACGAAGAAGAAGAAAAGTTGGAGGAAACTTGAGGGAATGCTCGGTAGATGCATACTAATGAGACGCGCGCCTCATGCAAAACGTCAAATTACCGATTGCTGTTGATCGTTACACGCACGCTGGCAGACCGGCCGTTGACACGTCTGATCGTTTCGATAGAAAAAAACTGCAATTGTGGTTAAAATCCGTCTATATCGGGGGCAAGTAGGGTTTCTGAGGTAGACACTCTTGAAAAATGAATACCAATACTTTACATCCACATTACACCCTGTGAGCCACCTCTAGGGTGTTTGGCAGGGAGTGATCAATCACCAGCATGCAGCATGCAATTGGACTCCCACATGCACACCACACAGTCCAAAAAACGTCACGCATGCTAAAAAATTTTGAAATTCTTTTAGAAATAGCAATGAAATTAAGAAACATGCATTAAGTTTTACATAGGTTAGAAGGCTACCCTACAAGTCATCTAATTATAATCTATTTATGAGTTCTATCGCTGCCCTTATAATCTCTTATTGATCGTGGGAAAAAATACATTCTGAATCTCTCTGTTCTACAGTCTATCTCTCTTATTTTTTTAATGATCTGATCTTCCGTAGTATGTTGGCGTCCGTAAGATATGGCTTACTTCGTCGGAAAAGACACTGCTCTTGAATTTATCTAAACATTTTAGTCTTTATCACGAAGTTGCGGGTTTGATTCAGCAATAATTCAGAGTTAAGGTTATCTTGAAGACCTACGTAACGATATTCAAGAGTTTTCCCTCACCTGAAGCCATAGTGAGCATAAATTCTCTGAGCGCATTAAGATCACAGCCAACTTGTTGGGTTAGATGGTCTCCAGGATACATCCACAATACCTTTATGAAACTTGAGTTTTTACTTTCAGTACGGGATGTAATGAGATTTAGATACGAATAATTAATATTTATTCAATTTGGATACCAGAAACTATAGTAGGACGTAAAAGTCTTTTGTAATGGTTCATAAACTCCAGGGCTTGGATTGACGAATCAATACTTATGGTATTAAATTTTTACTGAAAAAAAATGATTATTTATTAGTAAAATCTGTCCATAACATTCAATTTATGAATGATAAAAGACTCTTGTTGTCATTTCACGTTCACAAGAAAGGTTATTGTACGAGAAACTTGGTAGCAAGCGAAAAAATGTAAAAAGTCGTTAACAAATCTGAAAATATCTTACTATTAGCACTAGAACTGTCACTGAATATACTCAGGATACATTTTTTATTATAACCATTGCTACACCATTCAAGTGATAAGGTTCGTATTTAACAACTTTTCAACATTTAGGACTGGGAGTATGCGCACAAAACATTTTTAAATATAAAATAAAAATAATATAAAATATAAAATCCAGATATCCAGATTTACCTCCCACCGTCAGTGGGTCTCCCTAGATCCAATGGTAGCAATTATGATAAATAACGTCAAATCAAACTAATTCCTACCTCCTCGGAACTTTAATAAGACCGGAATCGTGACAAATCTAATTCATATTATCATTTTAATTCTCTATGACGATTCATGGCGCTGAGCACATGGCCTATGATTATTGGCCACCATTAAGAGAGACACTTAAAGAAAAAGCATCAGAAGATCAACACTCAACCTGCCCCACGCAAGATGACCCAATATTATCTACAGCCAAAGAATTAGGGTACACAGCAATCTTTTAATTCCATAGATATAGATGGAAAATAGAAGCAAATTGATTGAGAATTGTGCTCTAATGGAAAGACTAACATAATATTAACAACAGCTGCCACACAATGCAGGATATTTACTGGAGAAATATTGACGACGTGAATACAAAGAGAAAACAAATCAGTAAATAGATAAGACATTATAGCAATTGAATGGAAGAGAAAACAAAGAAGTGAATAGATTAGACATCAGTACTATTGAATGGATGAGAAAACATGGAATTTAATACATGAGACATTAACCCATTAGTGCCCGTCGGCAACTTTAGTTGCCATGCTACATTTTGTCTCATACAACGTTTACTAAGTAGTCAATTCATATGATTCTTCGTGTGTGCTTTTACTAGACCTTACATTGTTGGCCAGCGCTGCTCGTTCCTCGTCAGTTCGATTGTGTTTCGCGTACTGGTCGGATTACTGCAGCTCCTCCAGGTGTTCAGCCGACGACTGGTGACTATCTTCTTTATCATGTTAGCTGAGGACTTTTTCCGTATTATATTCACTAATATTTATTTTTCAACTTATAGTGAAAGCTTTAATGAATTACTATCCAAATTATTACGTAGAAATATGGTTTTGTTTTTTTTCTATGCCAATGTAAAAAGTGATGGCAACTTAAGTTGCCGACGGGCACTAGCGTAGTCAAAAATTGCAAATATTCGTATTTTTTTGATTTAATTCAGTTTCAAAGTAGTATAAGTACTTAAACAGTAGCTATTAAAACTTTATTGAGTACTTTTGAACTTTTCATGCATTATTCGGTGTTTTGTTCTTCTAATCTTCCTAAAATATCGATATATTTTTGATTAAATAGCAGGTTGCCCATTTTTTTGGCATTGGGAAAAAGCACTATTATTTGCAAATTCTATCGAAATAAGGTCGGTTTCATTTGCTATGTTACACACCATTGTTTATTAATTCGCTTTTAGGGCCCATAGGAATTGTATTAAACGAGGCTCGCGCCTGAATGAAATTCTAGATGCCCTATTGGAGGACGATGTTTCCCCGGAAAGCATTGCCATTTGCCCTCCCGTTGAAGAGAAGGGAATGATAAGCGATCAGGATTCCGATCTTTCTGACGAGGAGGTGGAAGGAGACTTCAGCCATCTTCCGGCTCGTATTCTGCAGTCAGAGGTTCATGCTGACTTCTCCGAGGAGGCTGAGGAGAGATTGGTCCAGAATGGACGGGGTAATTTCAGTGAAATGTGTGAAACCTCGGTAACGCTAACCGTGAAGAAGCCCAAGAAGCGAAAGCGTTGTTACCCGGTGCGATGTTGGGAGGAAAACTGTCAGGACTTTGCTTCCAAAATTGAAAATGTATCGCCAAAATATCTCCCCAATGCGGAAGACCATTTGCGCGAAACTGTGAACTCCCCATTTGATGCCTTCAAAGCAATTTTTTCGGAATGTTTAGTGAATCGTATAGTCATAGAAAGCAACCGGTATGCCGCCCAACATCTTGTTCATGGTTTAGAGGTAACAAGTGACGAAATACATTCATTAATAGGGGTAATGCTTTTGTCAGGATACCACCGCCTCTCTCAAAAGAGAATGTATTGGAAGGTGGACCCGGATTGCCACGTGAAAATAGTTGCGGATGCAATAAGGCGAAACAAGTTTGAAAATTTACTTCGCTACCTTCACCTGGCAGATAATGATGCTAACAATGGGAGTGACCGAATGTACAAGGTACGTCCTTTGTTTGATTTCCTCAACCAGGCATTCAAACAAATAGAACCGGGGAACAGTTTGAGCATCGATGAGAGCATGATTCTCTATTACGGCCGGCATGGGAGCAAACAGTTTATTAGAGGAAAACCCATTCGCTTTGGATTCAAGCTGTGGGTTGCTGCTGATCCAACAGGCTACATACATCATGCTGAGCCTTACTGCGGTTCATCCACTCGTCTTCCTGACACTGGGTTGGGCCAAGGGGGGGGACGTTGTGTTAGGTTTAGCAGAGGATTTCGACAACCTATTTACGTCAGTTGAACTTTTAACTGAGTTGACCAAAAAGAGATTGGGAGGAACAGGGACATTGCGAGAAAACAGAGTCGGATCAAATATGAAGCTACCTGACAAGAGGGCTTGGAAAAAGACGAACAGGGGTTCTACCGGTTTTTCCGCTTCTTCTTATCTAATTGCGGTACGGTGGAATGATAACGCCGTTGTCACCGTTCTCTCAAATTGTGAACCCATGGAGCCTATGAAAAAATCAACTCGGTATTCCAGGGCAGAAAAAAAGATTCAGTTTGTTGATGTTCCAGGTACAATCGCTAGGTACAATGCAAATATGGGCGGGGTGGATATTTGCGACCAATTTGTTGCAACCTATCGCACAGCAATTAGGACAAAGAAATGGTGGTGGCCATTCTTTGCCTGGGCGGTAGACATTTCAGTGGTCCAAAGATGGCTTCTTTATAGAAGATTATTTGGTAATGAAATGCCCCAACTTGAATTCAGGCGCCAGTGTGCAATTTTTCTCCTTAAATCTTTTGCTGTTGCCCCGTTGTCACCAGGAGTGCGGTCACCATTTTCGTCTTCTCCGAGAAATAATTTTCGCCGAGATCACAAAGATCACATAATTGGGAGGGGGAATTCAAAGTATCGGCGATGTCGTGTTTGTAAAAAAAGAACACAGCATCTTTGCACAAAATGTGATGCACCACTGCATGCTAACAAATGTTTCGGAGATTTTCATTCGTAGTGTGTAAAATGTGTTTCTTTAATTTCCTATTGTTCCTTTGGGCGCATTGTTGTGAAAGAAATGAAAGTAATACATTTTGTTCAAATTTTCAATATATTCATTCTATAATCTATTGCACAAACTACATCTTAAAATCACTGTGCTTCATTTTTTTTCTGAAAATGTATATGATCTTGAGTTTTTTCTGCCAGTCCGTGTTAATAAGTTTTATTTGTTTGTAAAAATGAAACATATCAAGTGTTGTCATTTTTGTAAATGCGATTTATTTGAAAAATATATGTGCAATATTAACAATTGTTTTAAGCTAATAAAGTTCAAAAGAACATTTTAAAAGTGTCGCGATAGGTTATCGAATTCACAGAAAATCATTACCCATCTTGCCAGAATAACATCCCATTCTTGTGTGAGGAAATGGTAAGAATATTATAAAATAGCAGTGCCCGAATGCAAATATTTCATAATCTCCTCTATTGCATTGCAATAGGAGCACAGCATTTATTTTGAAGAAGTTAACCTCAAAAAACCACTGGTAAACTGAAAAATAGCGAAGATGGAATGAAGTTTGCATATTTTGACTATGCTAGTGCCCGTCGGCAACTAAAGTTGCCACTTCAGAAAACAATGAAAAAATTATTATTGAGTGCTAAATTTAATATATGTTGTTTCAAAAACTCCTAAGACCATTTTTTGAAGATATTGTTCAAATATAACAACTAGGGAATTATGGGCACTAATGGGTTAATACTGGAATTGAATGGAAGGAATACAGAAATTTTACTTTCGCACATCGGAGAGTTGCAACTCTCATGGACATAAATCATTCTTTTTACCATTTTCACATGCCATTTAAGGAGACAAATAAAATGAACTTGAATACTGACTAGGAAACCAATAAGCTCCTCTTTTTATCATAAAACTATTACGTTAATAAAGTAAATCAGCTACATATTCATAGAAACGTAAGCGCTCTCATATACCTATATTCCAGAAAAATTATTTAAGCCAAAATTTGGATAAAAAAATATAAAATAAAGATAAAAATTTGGATGAATGAATTAATTAATAATGAGATTTTCCATTCCATGCAACGGTTAGCCGTTTTTTTTAGCCGAAACTGGATGACAAAAAAGTACCTATTAGTGGAAAATATAGGTTAATTTGTGATGTTTAACTTTTCCATTATGGAAATATTTCATTCGGTAAGCCATAGTGGCATTAAAAATAAAACATTCAATAGCTTTATTCTATTTATTACTTTTTAGCAATGGGATATTCACCTGAAAATACTCCATAAATTGAATAAAATATACTCCTTGAGTATCTTTTAAAAAGCACGAAGTACATTTTTCCCAGTGAGTGAACACAATGAAAATATGTATATAGGTACCAGAAATAACAGCGTAACTTAACTTCAACCAAAAACTTATCTGAGCATTAAGTTTTAATTAAGTCCATATTTATCTCTACCGGTTAAGGTGTGCTCACATGGTGCGTTTTGTGAGTTAGCTCATCCTGCTCAAATTGGACCTATCTCTTCAATTAACAAAGTGGGGCACTCCCTTTCCTTCAATTACGTCCATAGTAGTGGGCAAACCAAGGCAAGGGATGTTTCCCTAGGAACACAAGAACTTTCAGTCAGGGCGATCCTTTTCGCGAGAGCATATCAATTGAGATTACTGTATTTATAGGTTCATTTATAGTCTTGGACGTTATGTGTTCGAAAAAACTATTTCCTGAACTCGTTCCAAGGTATTTCAACCACTGGCAGTTTTTAAAAAATGTCTTTTCTCACATACTAGTTCTTCAAAGTGACACCGTCACCAACACGGCTGCGCTCACGATTTCATCATTGCAGAGCAGCGATGGACATAGTTTAGCGCTCGGTTGATTCATTATGCACTCTTTCATAAACACATACATTTCATCGCAGATCGTAGTCTTTGATTTAAGCCTTTGGCTCTATGAAAGTCGTTTTACCAGATATAAGAAAATTTTTGTAATGCCATTTCTCGCTTATTAAATAATAAAAAATGCATCGAGTATTACAGAAAAACCTAATACATATGGATATGATTCTTCCAAACGTCAACATATTCCCTTGAAATCACCGCTGAGAAAGCAGCCACGCTAAGGGCCTTAATTGAGAGAATATGATAGTTTATCTACCTAATTACAAAAGCGAGATATCTATCAGGTGAATGTGGCCTTTCATTGGCATAAAAACACTTTTGTGACTGATAGAAATGGACAAGAATAGTTAGTAACCGACTTGAAATCAGATACCGTACCGAATACTATACGATTATGATTACGGACAACGGTGATTTCTTGGTTGTATTTATTATGATAGGCACTAAATATGTTAAAAATAAGAATCAATTCGAGATATTTTTGTCGTAAAACCCGCTAATACCAGTCAGCATATGTCTGGACCGCGTATTGAACCACAAACTTTCAGCTGTATAGTCACTAAGCCGCATGCCATTATTCTTACCAACAAAGGCAATTTTACTAATTACCTACCCTAGATAGCGTATTAGTCTTTGAAGTATCCCGAAAAGGCAACCTTTAAAATAACTAAATTTATTGTGGAAGTGACAGCTATAGGTACTACGGTACTACATGATTTTAATCTATACTCCACACGTTAAAACTGAGTATATCGGCAGAATGAAGTAATCCACGCCACCCAAATTTTACAAGCAATTATTTGCTAGATAAAAAATTATTTTTACAACCTATATATTTTATGACCTTTCTCCAGTCATTATTTATGTTGTCTTAAATCCACCAATTAATATTATATTCACGATATTAGTGAAACCTTACCTAACTCCAAAATAATCGAAGCAGAGCAAAAAGCGCAAGAAGAGATGTGATTGCTTCCTCAATTTCAACGTGATGCTCTTTTAGTACATAAGTTTCTAGTTAGCGCTATCTCCCATAATTTGGGATTGAAACTCAACCTCTCACATTCGGTAACGGAGCCCGTGACATCAGCAGTTTTTATACAAACACGAAGGAATGATTCAATGTAACTGGATTTCGAATCAATCTTAGCGGAAGCCAGGGTTTTCTTCGCAAGAATTGCGTAATGATCATAATGGCGCACGTAAATGCTGTAACATGGGGTAGTTTCGCCGATGGCTGCCTAGGGCGTGGGGTCGCACAGTTTGAAGTCCACCCTTTTCTTTTTTCTTTTTATTCCCCAAGTCGGAAAAAGGCGTGCTCAGTCACGCGTGATGCTGGATGGTCGTAGCCACGCGGCACGCTCTTGCCTTACTTTTTATCCATTAATGCGTCATTCCTCTTTAAATTTCCACGCTCCGTTCGAAAAACGTCCACTGCAGAAAAGTTTTCCGATTGGAACCCCACCGCAGGGACTGAGGAATTACCCGGCTGTTATTCAGTTACGATAAGTCTTGATATTAATGGCACTGGAGGCAAAAAAATAACATGGAAGGTATGGAATATAAGGGCAAAATGTAGGGAAAAGGTAGTTGCCTTACGGACGCAAGTTACGAAAAATCGTCCTTCTTGATGGAGGGCTCTCACAAGGGTATAGATAATCCTTCCGTGTTGCTCCTACCATTTAGCCCTTTCTAACCCAGAGCTGTTTCTGGGAGAAATCAAATTTCAAGATTTTTCAATTTGAAAACTTGAAATCTTTTCACTCAATCATAATGTATGTGGCAGCTAAATATTTCGTCATTACAATTTACACCACAAGATAAAGCCCAGTTCACATATTTCCTAAATATAGCAGAAAATTTATACATTTTTGATGTTGCTTAGAAGCAAAATTGGGTTATAATGGGTTAAACAATACATTAGGCGGACACAAATAACATCGGTCAACCTGAAAATGAAAATTTATATTTCTAGCGACTTTTTTGACGTTTCTTTTCAATTTTATGACAAAATAAGGGACTGAAAAAATTACTTTTTAGGACCCACAGCTTGATATTAATTAACAGCCAATTCCCATACTTCCGTCAGAGACCATAATACTAACAGTTATCATCCACAACTTAAGGAAGAGTTTTGAAATGATTGTTCCCTAATTACGTGTAACTAGGCACGCAACCAGTAGACAAAAAGAAAATCATCAATTACGATTGAGCAGCAGTCTGTGTAAACAAGGTTTGTCGTAGTTTTATAGTTTTAATCGGAAAGATATTTAAAATTTTCAATGATATTTCGAGGAATCCAGATCTATAAACAATTAATTTGGCAGCCATTGGCTATGATTTTCCAGCAAATCTCTGAATACCTCGAGAAATAATCCACGTAAAATCATACACTAAATTTATGGATATGTTAATCGTGAACAATTTTTAGCTATAGTTCAGTCTGAAAGCGTCTGCTTTTATGCTTAACAAAATTATACATGCCTACACTCACATTCCTTTCACTTTGACTACAAATTTGTCGCGGAGGAAAGGCTTACCCGTTCCCATGGCCCCCTAGAGCTTTACTTGCGGAATCAATTCTCCATAATTACTCTCCGTAGGGGCATCCATGCAAGATAGGTTGAAGAGAAGGAGCCAGGTGAAAGGTAATCCACGTGACGGTGTCACTTAAAAGCCGTTAGAATAGACGTAGAAAACCTTACCAACTATCTCTTCCCTGAAAAAATGGAGTTCAACCAAATGAGCCTCGAATGGAATCGCGGTACTCGGTCCTTAAAGGCGGATGTCGCAAGTGACAGCGAGATTGGCGAAGTCCTCGAGGTCCTTGTCATGCGAAATCCATGTAGAGACTTATCATCAGCAGCATCCAAGAAAGAAGAAAAGAGGACCAAGAAGATGGAGGAGTAGAAGGCAGCGAAAATGTATGGACATGGGATGTTAGGAAAATTATGAAAGAGAGTAAGCTAGAAAATATAAAAAGGGAGATGGAGAAAAGAAGAGTAGATATTTTGGTTCTGAGTGAGGTGAGATGGAGTGATAGTGGGGACCGCGGGAGTGATGGATACAGGGTTACATATATGAATAGCGAAAGCGAGGAAAGTCGACGAGGGATAGCTTTAGTATTAAATGGGAAGATAGGCAAGAGAGTGGGTATAGAGCAGGAAAGAGACTGGATTCTGGAGATAGAAATTGAGGCGCGACCCACCAACCTTGTGGTGGTTCAAGCTTACATGCCCACTAGTAATCATAAGGAGGGAGAATTGGATGAGGTGTATGAAAATCTCGAGGAAATTATGAGAGAAATCCCGTGTAAGAAAAAAAAATTAGTAATGATGGGATAAAACGCCTCAGTCGGGTATGGTAGGGATGGAAAGGACATAGGGGAATTTGGGTTAGTAATGCGAAACTACCGAGGGAAGAAAGCAGTAGAGTTTTGCAGGAAAAAATGGTTATTTATCACATATGTACATGGTATCATATAAGCACATGGTTTGAGCATCATTGCAGGCGGAGGCACTTTTAGAAGAGTCCAGTGGATACAAGGAGATACGAGATAAACTTCGTCATGGTAAGACAGAGGTTTATGAATAGTGTAAAAAAACTCACGCAGCTACCCCGCTATGGATGCGATTCGCTATCGCAACTTAGTGCTTATGAAATGGAACGTAAGTTTCAAAAGGTTAACGAAAATTAGAATGGCGAGAAATTGAACGTTCAAGCTCTGAAGGGGACTAGAGTAGGGAATAACAGGAACTAGTGGAGACTAATATCCGGGAGATTTGAAATACACAGACTGTAGAGGAAGGGTGGGATAATACTAAAACGGGAATAGCGAAAGCGGCCGGGAAATCAATTTGCTACGTGGACAGTAGAAGGATAAAAATGCCAGGGATATCGGAGGAAATGATGGAAGAAATGAAATATAGAAGAAGGTGGAAACAAAGGAAACAGAGCGAAGCAAAAGGATGCATGAGCAAATAATTAATGAAACTAAGAGGGCAAGGGAGGCTTGGTGGAAAGGGCAGATTGAAGATATGGAAAAGTTTCAGAAGGACATAGGGAAATGATCTGTATGACATCGTGGACAAACCAGAGAGGCTGAACACAGAGGGGGTAATTGAGGTGAAGGAAGATCTCGAACGCGGGAAATGAAAGATCGGGACACGAAGGATAGGAAAGCGGTGGGTGTGGACAATATCCTGTATGAGCTTAAGAAGGATCTAGGGAGGGATGGTAAGAGGAGGATTTTTCGAACGACACCGAATTGTCTATGGGGAAGGGTCTCGTGCGGAGTAGAAACAGTTCTTATTCCGCTATCCAAAAAACAAAGCTGTATTATCTGGTCTCTGTAGGACTATTACTCTTGTATCGGATGGGGCAAAAGTAGCTATGAAGAGTATAGAAGAATGGAGGAAAAAAAGGATTATTTGGGTGAGGATCAGTTTGGTTCCAGGAGAGGAAATTAACCTCTTGAGGCGATAGGGGAAATATATAATGGTATTTTTTAAAGACTAACAGGAAATAATAAATTAATAGCTGGCTTCATAGCTATCATTGATTGAAGGAAGCATTCAAAAATTGGAATATGAATGAGCCGTTTCATCGAGATTTCTGCTTACATTAAACATTTGAATAGCAATGAGGATGAATAGCGGAAATAATATTCATAGTGGGCGAGGAGAGAAATATTGTTGATGAGAATACGGAATTTATTCACTTGCATTTCATTTTACTAGTAATGAAACAATGAAAAGGAAATCCCCATTTTTTAAGGTAACTTTCACGTTCACTAAAATAGTTGATTTTACTCTTTTCCAATGATTGCTTCTATCCTTCAAATAGCTAACACCATCGAGGAGATATTTATGAGCACTACTCGGAATTACAGGACTTAAAAATGAAAAAAAGAATAACTTAAGAAACACCTAAAGCGGTGAATGTTATGCAATCTAGTAAATGGTAAAATATGAGCATAGGCTAGCAGATACAGATTGTATGAATGAGAATTACGGTGGAATCATTCCTCAAGTGGGCAGCTAATTCATACATTTGGGTCCTCCAATCAATTATATAAACATCTAATGCATATCAATTATGAAATTGTTTGAACTATCAATTCAGAACACCGTAGATTGAAAGTTTTATATATTATATAGTATAATATAGATATTTAGGAATTAAAAGTAAAGCGCCAAAGTAATATTTTATAGTTACCTACTAGGCCATTGTCCTGAAATGCTATTTAGTTGGGTGTTATATGTATCTTTTCACGTGGAAACCACAGCGGAAAATCAGACTACTTTTCTGCAGACCTCAAAAGAACAAAATTTTAAGTTACAATATGAATACATACTAATTTGAGGCAATTTCAAATCACGCCAGTGTTCGGCATATCATAACGGTGGTTATGAAAAAGACTGACTTCGGAGATTGCTCGAGGCCACGACTGTAAAAAAGTGAGTCCACTTCATACCCTGAAGCCTAAGGAGTCCAACGAATTCCGACCGCAATCACATTTAGCACATGAAATGTCTGTATTTTCCATCTGAAGCCACTGTGTCTTTTGTTAACGAATTAAATACTTCACAGCGTGTATTATTTCGCTATTTTCAACTATCTCTCGTTGCGCACTATATCAGGCGTGATTTTATAACAACTGTCCATTTTTATTTGGAATACATCAATGTTCCACAAAAATTCTACTAAGTTCCAGCTGATACAGAAAGATAAATGAGATTGTTTCGTTTCCTTGAATCAAAAGAGTTTTTTCTTTCCATAATTATTGCTTCTCCAATGGCATTTAGTTCGACTAGCAATGAAAGAGTAACAAGAATATCCGCGTTTTCGAAGATAAATTTCATGTTCCTCCAAAATTACAATCACTTTATTACATTGAATTTTACTCTCGTGCAATGTAAACTTCTATCCCAAAAAAAAGCACTTTTACCAGCACATTGCTACGGCTAAACACAATCGACGCTTAGGCAATGCACAACAGTTATAAAAAATTGAAGAAACGAATCGACATTGTGCTAGGATTTTTTTATTTTTTATTATATTCACTGTAAGACCGTCTACCGCAGAATGGGTGAATTAAATAAAATTTCAAAAATTTAAAAACCATTTTTTATTAAAACTTTCACTAAAATTGCATTATAATGACCATAAAACCACCTTTTGCCAATTTGCACTGAATTAGTAGCAAAATACAAGGCTAGCATTAACCCCATTCAACCAATCATTCAACAATTGATCCAGTCATTCAGCAAATTACAATTTTACGCTGCATGTCACAAAGAGTGGCTTATAACGACAATTAATAATTCATAGCTAATAGCAGCCATCAAAAAACCCAAGATATTGTACTCGCTATGTGAAATAGACGGTTATCGTTGCCTCAACGATGAAGTAAGAGTTATTAGACAAGAGAATACTTTTGTATTAGTTGTATATATGATAAGGAATAAATGCCGTTCTTTTCACGACATAATCAGAGAACTAGAGTATTTTTTTGATTCGTGCAGTGCTTTACAACCCTATGGTTTATGTGGGTAAGTGACTTTAGAGCTCACCCCAGCCTGAACAACAAGCATATGAATTACACACTTTCATGGAAGGAGGACCAATTCCTTTCTCTTGGCTACCACCTACAACAGTAGGGATGCTGGAAGACTTCGCCCGGCATTTGAAACTGAAACTAGAAATGCGCTTGTCCTCTTGGTCACCTTACTCCCTCACTTTCTTAAAAACATTATGAAATCATCATAAGCAATCAGTGTTCATTCAAAAACTGTAAGTTGCTCGGAAAACACGCTTTATATGTATCGCCGATGGCTAAAATCATTAGCACCACTTTGCTTAGATAAGTCGAAAGCTAACTGGAGAGTTGTTTAAACCCTTACCTTGCAGCATAATAATAAATAGTATTCTACCGATTAAGGTAGGTTTCCATTGAGTACTAAAGAATTGATCTGGGAGCCTCCCTTTCCTTCAAGTGCTGCCTTCTTCAATTCACTGTAGGGCATTCTCCCTTTCAATCTATCTAAAAATCATCCTATTCTTTTCCTTCCCCTACCTCGTTTTCCTAACATTTTACCCTCTGACGCCGTTTTCAACATCCCCTCCCCGCTAAGTACTGGCTCCATCCAAGCCTTCTGTCTCCTCCGAATCTCACTTAAAAGTTTCCTCTCCTCACCCAACATGTGCAGCACTTTGTCGTTTCTCCTACTCTCTGTCCATTTCACCTTCTCCATTCTTGTCCATACCCACACACAGGCATTTAAAAATTATTGTAGTTAATGCATACAGTCATAGGCGGATTTAGGGGAGGGGAACGGGGGTACGTTCCCCCCCATGATACTCAAAAAAATGACAAGATTTTTCATACGGTTATCATTACGTTCGTTTTATTTAGTAGATTACGGAGCCTCAATGATTTAATTTCATATTCATAACATTCGTATTAAAATAAAGAGAATATTTCGTACCGTATTTGTCGCATGTTGCACTTAATCCCGAATATGAAAAACCGTTTGCCTGTAAGACCCTTGTACCCACCCACCCCCCCTGAAAATAATCCTGCATCCGCCCTTGCGTGCGATGCTTGTTATGATGATTGAAATTAAATGAATGATTAATGAAATTTTAACGGAGATGTTTATGTCTCCGTTTATGTTTCACGATGGGACCTATGTTTATGCTTCATTTCGTTTTTACACGCAGTTTCTTAACTTGCTTCATCCGATTGTGTGTTTCGTCGATGGAATCTTGTCATTGTTTTTTTGACCCATTTCCCATTGTAGAATCGGCTTGAAATATTACACCCTTGCTTACTTCTGATGACAATGCAATATTCAATGATCAGGCATGTTGCTCCTTTGCGCTGTAATTCATTTAATTTCCGTATGGAGAAATAATTTTTATATTTCTCAATAGATATATTTAGATATATTTTTTCTATACATAGCGTTAGATAGATTTTTTGGCAGAAATTTTTTAACAACTCTCCTTTCATCAATTACATGATTCACCACTTAAAGAGAGAAAATAAAAATAAGCTTAAAAAAATCAGTGTAAAATGCAATAAAAAGTTAAAAATAAGGTTTTTATCACTTGGAGTATAAAGCGTGGATGCTGACAAGGCTTAGATATTAATATTGCATGCCAATCTCAGTAACTTAACAGGCTCTTCGAAACCTGTTTGTAATAGACCTAATCAACATCCACGGTTCACTCACCGGATGATGAGAATATAATGTTTAACTTTTAAGTAAGTGCCGGGAGTAGGTATTCCGGGAGTCTTAGATTCTGAACGAGATCAAAGGTGCTCGCTAGGAATAAAAAAATGTTATAAAATCTCTGTGAAAATCATGCAAAATATGCCTAGTTGAGGGTTCATAGTTTACTTCTATTTTATTTACTTCACAAATCAGCGTGAATCGGTTATGGTCAGTTGGGAAAGTAAGGCTACGTTGTAAGAAATGTAAAAAAGTTATAATAAAATTCGTATACTGTGCCTACTACATACTGTGCCTGGAAAAAGCGAATTTTATTATAACTTTTTTACATTTCTTACAACGTAGCCTTACTTTCCCAACTGACCATAACCGATTCACGCTGATTTGTGAAGTAAATAAAATAGAAGTAAACTATGAACCCTCAACCAGGCATATTTTGCATGATTTTCACAGAGATTTTTAAAACATTTTTTTTAAATTCCTAGCGAGCACCTTTGATCTCGTTCAGAACCCAAGACTCCCGGAACTATCCCACTGGCATGCGTGCGCGCATTACGTCACCGCAATCACGATTATTACCTACGCCTAGAAAACACCCTGCCACTTGAAAATAATAATCCACCGGACTAGATCAGGAAATATTGGATTCCTTAAGAGAAAACTTGGCGAATCATGGTTTATTTTTGAGCGCAAGCCCGACGTAGAAATTCCCATTTACATTGACATTCCTGCACGACTTCCCCTGTGCGTTCATCGCAGCAGCATCGGCTTTACCATTTAATTCGTGTCGGCCAATTTGCAGCTTTTAATTTCCCCCCCGAAGCGTAATACGGACGCGTTGGCTCTCCTTTATGTAATCACGTCTATACGATGGGGGAAAAGTGGACTCCACCGATAGCAATAACATCTCCTTTCTCCAACGTCTAGACCACGACTTTACATTGGATAAAGCATTCTGCCTCCAGGATTTACCTCGTTAAACGGTATGCCACAAAGGGGCGAAAGTAATTTTAAGCTCTTATTCACGCCTATTAATCCCACAACATCAACACTTCGTTGGAAAGCTTTGGTGCTGCAGAGCCGTATGGCCGTTCCGGAAGAGTTTTCAGAAGTCGATGCGGCATGTTAGAGCTAAAGAATACGATGAATCATATTATGTTTAATTACATGTTTATATTTTTCATTTTTAATAATAGTAATTGGTAAATATCATACAACACAGGAACATCCTTTACCAAATTTCTTTTACCAGCTCATTTAATGTATATGGCCGATTTTTCGACCAAACTATTTCATAATTTTTAAGGGAAATCATTTTTTCTAAAAAAATATATCTCTATTATTGCTCCATGCCTGTAAGCCCCAAATACAATTTTAGGATTAGGAAAATCTAGATGCATAAAACACATTTAAATACTTCTTAAAAATAGCTGCAAATCTTAAATCTAGAATTTTTCTTGAAAAAGTCTTGGCAGTATTTTACTCGCCCCATTAATACCGCGCTATCAGAGGGGAGGAGATCAGAGTCACCATTAAGAGGTAAAGAGATGCGTTTATCAATATCTCCTGAAGCCTTAAGGGTTTTCAGACGAGCACTATTGAAATTAAAGTTCGATAAAGGAACCAACAGAAGTTTCATATGTTAGGCGAGGAATTTCTTCGGCTGACGCTTAAAAGCACAGGGAGAAGTATTAGTGCCACAAATGCAGATGAAAAAGCCAATTCCCTTCACTAGGGTACTTCATCCCGGAAGGGTGTGATTGGGGAGTATCAAAGGCAACAAGCGGATGTGAAAACCTTATATCCAAAGCCACGGGCTCGATCTACCATTACAATACGAACTACGCTCTCCTAACCAATTAATGCCCATTGGCAGCATGAATTGCCAAAATATTTGCTCGTTTTTGAAAATTCCTTTCCCCCCAATATGCATCTTATACTACCAACTGTTTCCTTTGTATACTCTCTACTCCTTCCTTTGCCTAGCAAGGTCGGAATTTTACCCTGCCAATTCAGTGGCGTAGCCAGGGTAGGTTCGGACCCCCCCCCCCCCAAAAAATTTAAAAACACCACTATTTTTTACCATAAAAGATAACAAAATATTGAAAAAATCGTGAATTAAAAATATTTTTCAACAAAGGAAGTTTTTTGCGATTATGAAAAGCATAAAAATTAGTTTAAAACCCTCTAATTAGTACTCTGTTTTTCAAAAGTTTTCCCCACTGACTTCGGCCCCCCCCCCCCCCCACCCCCGAACGAAATTCCCGGCTAAACCACAGCCTGCAATTAAACCTAACCGCATCTATGAGGACGAGTCTGTGAAGGGTACACAAGAGGTCAAGGCCGAGCTTGACATAGAAGAGTTCATTCGTGCCTCTCGTGATACATTCTGCATATTTCTGTGCGTTGTTGTGGTATGCGCACGCGTAACGTGCGTTTAATTTCACTGTGAAAAAGTTTTGTTGTTCGTGAATTGTACTTGTGATTTATAAACTGTCGAACGTAGCTGGCATCTTAAGTTGTAAGAAAAAAATTTTCCGCTTGCATCATATTTTTAAAATTATTATTCCCGAAAAAGGGTACCTATGGAGAGAAACATTAACTTTGATGAAAATTCTCAAAAAAAATTAACTGGGCATTAATTGGTCTATGCATTATAATATCAATAACATCATTTCTACTGAACTATTATTGCATTCATAATTAGTTACCATTGAATCAATTATGCATGATTAATTTTAGAAAAATACTGTTATGCAATGACATCCAATAATTTCGCAAGACAACTATATATAGCGCATTCAAAAGAGCCGGACCATACTTCTAGTCAACTGGGCTAGCGCGCGCACTCAACTATCTAATTCCAGTTCGATTCGATTCGAGAAAATGAGGAAATGTCACCATTCGGCAGTTAGCGAAAATATGATTTTTTCCAGCTCCAATATTTATATCACCGGGTATATTCTATGACTTTCCAGACTTATTATACTCATGATTATCCAGGTTTTCCAGAATATTGGTGACTCTCTCGGCCCAGTTATATGACACATTTACTCTTACGAACAGGGTGGTTTCCTATTTTTTATTGCCTAAATCAAATTATTATTATTACTCCTGGAGTACGTATTTCACGCTTTTAGATTTTTGAACGACGATATCTATTTTACGCAATTAAATGAGAAGTGAAAATTTTCATGCGCGCGAAAACGCAACGGCTAAGTATGAAATATGGGAAAAGCCCGTGTGACGTCATTCCGGTTCCGGCTACCGCTGTGTGAGGCCACCTTGTGCAAGGCTATGAGAACCACTACTATGCAGGTTGTTAGCATATAGCAGAGTACCCTGCTAGCAGGTAGCGCTTGTCTTAAATATGTGTTATTAATACCCTATCAAACGAAGGAAACTTTCCGATTATAGGCAATTTTAATAGGTGATTATAAAGGAATGTTTCCCTGAGCTCTGAGCCACAAGCATGCATTGGTAATATCAGACGATGTAAAATTCCTAACTACTCTCCATCTGGGTCCCTGTGACGTCACGTGGAGTGGCATCGCATGGGCGCCAACCTGGCCTTTTTCAAATGAGGTTAAAATTGACCATTAACATTCGTCTAAACTGGGATTTGTAAAACCAATTAATTTGTATATTATGAATACACCAATGGTGGGTAACGAATCGCAATCAATGTCTTTCATTTTCTTTGATGAAGGAAACTACCCTATTCATCAATACTAGCTACTAATTCACAGCGTCATGCATCATCTCGGAGAATTCAAGAGTTAAAATTGAATGGACTCTTAATGATTCTGCTGTTGAAGTGTTGTGCAGATAGTAGTTATTTAGTTCGATTGGAAGACAATAAGTTTGTTTCAGTTAGAATGGATTTCTCTGCATGGAGTGAGAAGACGGAATGTATTCTCTTTTGGAATATTCTCACCAAATTCGAGCAGAAAGTATAAGTAGGATAAGTGTAAGTCAAATCTCTAGCATTCTAACGAGACTCATGAATATATTGATTAGCGTTGGAAGAAAGACTGGGATGGATATGATGGAATAGATGCGTAAGAAATTACTTTGAAAGAAATTTATTGATAATTATTTAAATATTACCTAATAATGGCCCCGTGAGGCTTCTATACTATTACCAGGTGGAATAGAAATTGAGCCAAAAATGTTTAATTAACAAAAGGTGTTCTGCTAAAGAATCGATAAGAAGGTGACCACCATGCTTTCAAGTGTTGAGGATTTGAATAACGATAAGACTGGTGAAGAACATTCTAACAGCCTGGTTACACGATACATTCACCCGTGCTAGGTAATGCCTTAGTGCATGAACGCCAGAATGAACGTCAAAATTCACCGTCTATAAAAAGTAAATTATTATTGCAGTATTCTACCGATCAAGGTAGGTTTCCATGGAGTACTAAAAAAGTGATCTGGGAGCCTCCCTTTCCTTCCAGCACTGCGTTCAATTCACTGTAAGGCCTACTCCCTTTCATTCTATCTAAAAATCCTATTCTTTTCCTTCCCCTCCCTCGTTTCCCTAACATTCTACCCTCTAACACCAATTTCAACATCCCCTCCCCGCTAAGTACTCCTCCCATCCATACGCTCTGTCTCCTCCGTATCTCATCTAAAAGCTGCCTCTCCTCGCCAACCATATCCAGCACTTCGTCGTTCCTTTTCCTTTCCGTCTATTTCACCTTCTCCATTCTACTCCATACCCACATCTCGAATGCCTCCAGTCTTCTCTCGTCTTCTTTCCACAGTGCCCAGTGTCCACGTTTCCGCACCGTAGAGAGCTACACTCCATATGAAACTCTTCACGAACCTTTTCTTTAAACTTACATGACGATCCTCTCAGAAACTCCTTCCTGTTCATGAACGCCTCCTTTTCTAGTGCAATTCGCTTCCTGATGTCCTTACTACTGTGTCCGTTTTCCTCTAATGTGCTGCTCAAATAGTTGAATGCTCTACCTGCTCAAGTTTTTCCCTACCCACTTGTATCTTGAGTCTCACATTCCTCGCTCGCGATGCTTTACAAAACCCCAATACCACTTTGAGCCTATAAAAATTAATGAGCTTTCTATAGTATTTTATTTTAATATACGTTTATTTTCTACTTTTACGGGAGTTATTAGCCGTCCATGGATTATTCATTTACTTTATTGACAGTTGTTTAAGATAATTGAGACTTTTTAAGTGTAAATTATGTTGAAAACAAAATTTTTAATACAAATTTTCTGCTTTCACTGGAATGCTTCCTTGCTTTTGAAAAAATGTGGATTATTCTTTTAAGTTATCGAATATAGTCTAACATTATTAGGTCTTTTCCACTGCATTTTTTAAAATTCAACATCAGGAAATAGAGACTGTTCTAATTTGACCCATGCATTCACATGCTCCATGCCAGTTCAACGTTATTGGTCGTGCCTTTAAGCGTTAGCTCGTGCGGGTAAATGTGTCGAATGACCAGGCATTTGAACAGTGGGTTTCTTTCTCCCATTTGTGTGCGGGCCAGGGTGAGTGCCCAACAGAGATATTTCATCGAGTATTACTACCGGTCGCCCAAATGAAGTCGCGATCGGATCATAAAAATGAAAGACGTTTTACTCGTGTTGTCGCGTGGGTGTGGAAGTGAGCGGAGCGGGACGACGGGGCGTCGATATGTTTGGCAGTGGGTGCGGCCGGTAGCCCGGCGAGTGGGCGCGGGACCCGTCAGCGGCTACCGCGCTTACGGACACCAAAACGTCACCCTGACGAAGAAATACGTCCCAGTCATGGGTCTCTCATTCCCGCTGGTAACGACTTAAAGCAGCATCCGCCTAGGGAGAAAGGGACCATGGTTTTTTAAAATTTTATTCCTGAGACAAGAGACAATTTTTTTCATATGGTTGCACCGAGGGAAAAAAGAGTGGGTATCATCTTCGTCAAAGTGTAAAGATATTCCCCACACTACCTGAACTTCAAATTGTCTTTAAAAATTACTGAGCTTTCTACAGTATATTTTTTGGAAATGGCGTTTCAAAATACGAGACATTCTATTTACACGGGAGCCTTTACCAGTCGTTGATTCATTCCTCTACTTTATCGACTATTATTAAAAACTATTGGAATTTTAGGAGCAAATTTTGTCGAAAATAATGTTTTTCAGCCCAAAAGTTTGCCTTCACTAGAGTGCTTGCCTATCCTCGAAGAAATGTAGATAACAATTGAAACATAAATACCTCTGCGACTAAAACTAATGTAAATATACTCATTAATAAAGATTACGGTAAAAATAAATCGAAGAAACACCACCATGAAACTTTAGGGGGCCATGATCAGTTACTAAGGAATTGAAATATGTCAAATGAATGAGTGTTCATTAAAAATCAAATCAAGCCGCTGGAAAAGGTTTAGCTCCTATACATGCCACTATCATAGCCCAAATTAAATGAAAAAAAAACCATGAACTGTTTCGATAATTCACAGAAAAATATCACATATTATCGTTTAAGTACTCAGCAATTTTGGCGAGGGCTTCTTTCATACTCAATATGGGGAAAGCGGCGTGCGGCGTCAACAATTTATGCTTCCTTGTGAGAATGAATTATGGGCACATGGGCGTTGCAGTACGAGTTTCTCTGGGGAAAACCTTTCATGACCCGATGATGAATCACCAAGTCCGTTTATTAATAGTTCAGTCTTTAATGGAAACAGAAGCGATTCTTTATTCTATAAATACGAAATCTAAATTAATTTTACGAATTTTTCTACCAAATGACCCTTTGCTTAAGTAAATAAACTGTAAATATATTTTTCAAAGGCAATTAAGTGAAACGAAGCCTTAAGAATTGTTAAATGGAAAGAAACTGTGGTAAAAGCATTGATCGTAAAGAGAAATTTACCATTTTGACCGAAAGAACTACCTCTCCAGTCGTGGTACGGGTTCATAAATATAACATGCAACGCAGGGGTTACCCCATGAATTCAAATGCATTAACACTCATGGTGGAACATAATAATTCTTGTACTCCAGCCATGATCTCATTCAATTTTAATGCGGGAAATAGTCGTCATTTCACACAAGCATAGTTAATTCACAAACTAACAATTAGTATGCTAGCGCACCAAGGTAAAGGAACTTGAACTACATCACGATAATTCTTTACTTGCGTTACGCCAAAAATATCTAAATCAATATAACGGAGAGGATTGAATAGACAAAAAACTATAAAACAATATGCAACTCACGGAAAAATTAGTACCTATTACATAAAATATTTGCGGTTATTTGTATAACAATATAAATATAAAACCATAAAATACTTCGAGCGAAACAAAACGAAGACTAAGACCGATGGGAATTGAATTAAGTGGAACAATTCAAATATTTTTGGACGTACGATGACAAAAAATGGTCAAAATAATTAAAATAATTATGAGAATAGAAAGGAATGATATGGTATTTGAAAGAAGCGACCGACATCATAGGTCATTGGCGCAGTATCAAAGGGAAGGGAAGGATGAGAGGTAAGAAGCCAAGCGTCGCCACTAGCCTGCACCCAAGGCGCCAAGGGCACCACAACGTAATGTCCCATCCGACGGACATTTCAAAAAGCACAAAAAATGGGATAGGGCGGGCTGAGATAAATCTGTCACGGCCACGATTCAAACCCACACCCACAGTTTGGGAAGCCAACATTGTTGCCACTACACCAACCGAATCCCAATAGGAAGGGAACAATGAAGCGAAGAGTTCTGTCACAGGAGCAAGTTAATTTAGGGAAATAAACATATTTTATCATGAAATTTGGAAAAATTACTACAAATGCTTTAGATGAAGTTTTATTAAAGTATTCTTCCGATTAAGATAGGTTTTCATGGATTAATTAAGAAACATTCTGGCAGCCTCCCCTTCCTTCATGTAGTTCCCTCTTCAATTCACTGTAAGGCCTACTCCCTTTCAATCTATCTAAAAATCCTATTCTCTTCCTTCCCTTCCCTCATTTACTCAACATCCTCTATCCTTTACCCTCTATCACTTTTTCAACACCCCCTCCCTGCTTATACACACCTTTTAAATCCCAAGCAGAAAATAATCACAGCGAATAAGTGCTTAGTTTCTGATAACCAGGGAATTATTATTAGTTTGGAGGAGAATGGAGAGTTAAATAATAATATGAGAAGTTCTGGCCTCATGATATGAGATGAAATTTAGTGAAATTGTGAATGAAACAAATTTTTGCCGAGTCATAATGTATCTCTTAATTGCAGCATTGATTATTAATTGAGCGTAGCAATAGATATCATGGCAAACAAAGAAGGTTTTGCAGGAGAGATTAGTTACATGGATATTTCATTATCCAGGCCAACCACCCTAAATTGAAGGATTACATCCATTAATAATAATGAATAAATAGGCGATTTCTTCAAAAAGGGTTCAGTCAGACTCCATGAGTGTAGCTAAAAACTTAAATTTTCGTATTTAAACAAGAAAAACTCATTTAAGCGCTGTGACTTTGGCCTATTATCTTTGTCTTGAGGGACATAATTTATGGTCGTTTTATTTCAAAACGGGGAACGAAATAATGCGAGTAAACAAGCAATTGCACCATCGCTACAGTTTAATTCGTGGACATGACGATAAATCAGTTTGACTGTTAGGACCGAGTCCGGATCAGCCTTGCCAAAATAGTGCACCACTTTATTGCCGAGTCCGAAAAACTTCGATGTACAAAATGCTCATTTCAACGCGTGCGTGGGGAGAGAGATAAGACAGTTTACCCAATCGCGTTGGAGAATTCATTTTGGCTCGTGGGCGGCGAAATCCAACTGGAAGAGTTGAGGAAAGGATATACTTTCTCCGTATTCATGAACAAAAAAATAGATAAGTACTCACCGCAGTGGGTGACATACAGCGCATTTTCTCTTGCATGGATCAGTTTTTTACTGCGAGTATTATATTAAACTGTGATTTGTATATCAAACTGCGGTTAGTTTATTATTAGGTATAATGCTAAAATCAACCTAAAAAGTGAATGGTGAAGGAACCTCTAAAAAGTTTTTTTTTTACAGAAATCAGTGCCTACTGCTAATATTAAACTGGGAATAATATTTTTCGAATGCAATTATTTCAATTGAATCACCTTTTCACAATGCTTTAAAATTAATGGAAAGTTTACAGCACAAATATTTTTTACCTGAACTCAATAAATTATTGAAGTTATTTCGCAAAGTTCTCGAAAATCGCAAAAAAAGTATCATACATAATCAAACAATATCTTAAACTAACGTCGTGAATTCGAGACCTGGGTATTATCATATGTTTTTGGAAATGGCATTCCATACAGAACCTAGAACTATCACCGAAACCATGTTACTTCGCATGGTATTCTGTAAATTGACGTGAAAGTGAGGACATGCATACAGGCAAGCCGAAAACAATTGCTCCTTTTTTCCCATGCATGGGAAAATAGTAAAAAGACACACACACACAAGTCATGAGGTAATGGGGATAGATACCTCGTTTTCTGGAGAGGTATCGAAGAACAACATATTAAATGAAAAACCAAGATATCTTACTACTCACTTAAATTTATATCATAGCTCTAGAACACGTGTTTCGATTGACTGAAAATCATATACATCTACAAATTACCCTGCGAGCCACCTCTAGGGTGTTTGGCAGGGGGTGATCAATCACCAGCATGCAGCATGCATTTGGACTCCCACATGCACACCACACCGTCCAAGAAACGTCCCGTATAATAACAAACTATACTACTATATGCTGTTAGAAATAGAATATAGAATAGAAATTCAGAAACATGCAGTACGTTTTACATAGGTTAGTAGGCTACACTACAAGTCATGCAATCTATTTACGCGTTCTATTGCTGCCGTTATAATCTCTTATTGATCGTGGAAAAAATGAAATTCGGAATCTGTCTGTTCTGCAATCTATCTCTCTTATTTTATTTATATGATTTGATCTTCCGTAGTACGTTGGCGTCCGCAAGATATGGTTAACTTCGTCAGAAAAGACACTGCTCTTGAATTTATCTAAAAGGTTTAGTCTATTTTTCAATCTACGGTCCGACAGAGATTCCCATCCGAGTTTATGTAAGAGGTCAGTTACACTAACAAGACTATCGTAACGACCTTTCACATACCTGGCAGCTCTTCTTTGCACGCGTTCTAACTCTGTTATTAAGCCTTTTTCATGAGGGTCCCAAACACTGGCAGCGTATTCCAAATGTGGTCTAACGAGGGAAAAGTAGCTAATTTCTCTCACTTTGTCGTCGCACTTTCCTAATATTCTTTTAACAAAACCCATTTTACGATTAGCTTGACCGGTTATTTCTCGAATATGTTTATTCCACGATAGATCATTATTGAGTCTAACCCCTAGATATTTCACAGATTCAACTGCCTTTAACTGCGTGCCCCGAATGACATAGTTACGCTGTAGGGATTTATTCTTCTTCCAGAAATTCATTACGACGCATTTTTTCAAATTTAATTCTAACTGCCAAGCATCGCACCAAGCTTGGATAGCAGCAAGGTCATTCGTTAGTTCATCTATATCTTTGCTGGAACGAATTTCTCTGTAAACTACAGCGTCGTCTGCAAATAATCGTAACTTACTCTGCACTACTTCGCCAATGTCGTTTATATAAAGAAGGAATAGAAGTGGGCCAATGACACTACCCTGAGGAACGCCAGAAGTCACTCTAACCTCATTGGAGACTGCACCGTCTAATACTACTCTTTGGACGCGGTCGCTCAAAAATTCTCTAATCCAGGAAATGACATCTTCGTCTAGACCATAAGATTTCAGTTTTATTATTAACTTTCCGTGGGGTACTTTATCAAATGCCTTTTTGAAATCAAGAAAAATCGCGTCTACTGGAATGTTGTCTTCCCCGGAGACTAAAATATCGTGGGCGAAAAGCGCTAACTGAGTTTCGCACGATCTGCTTTTCCTGAATCCATGTTGATTTCCCATTAATAAGTTTTGCGCGTCTAGGTGTTTCATTACCGAGCTGACTACGATGTGTTCAAGGACTTTGCAAGAGATGGACGTTAAAGATATCGGCCTGTAATTAGATGGCTGTTCCTTGTCTCCACTTTTAAATATAGGCGTTACATTAGCGATTTTCCAGTCATTAGGTACTTCGTGTTGCTTGATGGATTTACTGAATATTAACTGCAAGTAGGGGGCAAGTTCTGAGGCTAGTTCTTTATATACGCGAGAAGGGATTTCGTCTGGACCAGGTGATTTATTTGGACTAAGCGATTTCAATATATTTTCTATTCCGAGCGTACTAATGTCAATAGCTGGCATCTTATGTAGACAGGGATTGTCATCGGTCTCGGGTAAGTTTTCGGAAGGCTCCGTGAACACGCTCTTAAAGTAGGAATTTAATAAATTGGCTTTATAAATCATCAGGTACTTCTCTTCATAATATTTTACTTCACTGAGAAGCCAGGCATTAATAATAATGAAACAAGCCGTGGGTATTCCGAATCTAGTTCATCGTCAAGACACTCGGTAATTCAACCCGTGGGTTTTTCTATAGTTGGGATAGAGCACACCTCATTGGTTGTCACATGATTGTGAAATCCTATCATACACATACATAAAGTATGGATAGGAAACCTCAAATTACGAAGATTTTCATTTGAAAGTGTCTGTCTTCAACCTTACTTCTCCAGCCTGCTATCACCATGAGACCCGGATTTTAAACAAATAAATGGTCACGATAACTGCGTTACTGTAAACCGAAAAGAAAACACACGGATTCATTACATTTCCAATCACCCAATATGAATAAAATTTGTTACTCGACATTTTTAATTGTGAAACTGCAACCACTTTACACGCTCCTGCAGTGCAAACAAGGGCTCGTGCCATACAAATTAGCACACAGGGGCTTGTTAAAATGATTACTCAACAATAACTTTTGTTTAAACTATTAAAATTAAATTTATAATGTAAATTAATTTGAAAATAGAAATATCTAACATGGTCTGCATCGTGAACGCCATCTGTTTTAGCCATTTTGTACTGCTGGTTATTCCAGCCAGTGCACATCAATCACATATCATCAGTTGATGACTTCTACAATATTTGTCAAAATATGGTGGAAGAGCAAGCCGAATAAAGTGACGTTTCTTTTTATTTTGCACTCACCATTATGTATTTATGCCTCGAATAAACGTGTTTTAAAGCTTTTGCTTCATCAGGTACATTTAACGACAGTAAATATCATATTATAATAAGGAACTGCAACTCACTATCACTGTACATGAAGCAAAAGCTTAGACGTATATGTAAAGAATAAATTAATACATCGAGGGCATTACAAATTCAAAAAGTTTTTTTTATTATTTTCCGCTTGCTTTTCCACCATTTTTTGTTAACAACTCTTCCATCATTTTTAAATTGCGGCCGCAAAAAGCTTTACTTTTTCTATTCAAAACAAAATGATATGTGAAATAAGTAGAAAGAGCAGTATAAATAATTCTAGTCTCGCACCGGGAGATTATAACCTCTTAAGATGACTTGGCACGCATAACTCGGAAGTGAATAAGATAATCGCTGGCGCCAATTCCTAAAGACTGAGCGAATAAAAATATCAGAAAACACTCGGCTTCGACTTGATCTCAATGCACGCGCCAAACCGTACGGGTTCCCGTCAATAACGCATTAAGCGACGCGCCGTCCACATGCGTGAGTTCTTGAACCATCTCTCTTGAGCCATTAAAAAAAATCCGGGCAAGAACGCAGCGTGGAGGAGTCAGAAACGAGTCTGACATCTCGCCGACTCGAGGGGATAATCCGAGATGGCGACGGTCAACGGGTGGTACTTATAATTTAATCCGGGTAACAAGTGAAAATACATAGATGGTATCGAAGGAGGAACGAAGGTGAGGGTAGGCGAGCAGTGGGTGGCAATGAAACAATCGATATGCGTGAAGTGGGTGAGACCATATCGGACGGAGTGATCTGCTCGCTGGAAATGCGGCCGAACGAGATGGATGCAAAAGACTTGATCACGGCCCCAGAGCATGCCAAAGCAATAAATATCCCCCTTACGTCTCCTACGCGCACAGCAATACCCTGATTCTGTCATGCGGTATAACTCTACACTTTTACGCTGTTTTTGAGGAATAATAGAGTAGTTTCCTTCATCGAAGAAAACGAAATACATTTATTGCGATTCGTTACCCACTGTTAGTGCGTCCATAATATACAAACTATTTGGTTTTAGAAATTCCAGTTTAGTCGAAAGACGAGGAAAATACGTGAGAAGGTGGTTTGAGGAAATACTGAAGGGAGATGGGATGCTGACGTCGGTAACAGAGGGAAGGATGCTGAGCATGCTGGGAACGGGAAGATGGAAAATTGAGTCTTTGGTTGCGATGAAGGGAGGTGGGATGCTGAAAGATGTCGTGTTTCGAAATTAAGTGCAAAATCGTTGAGATAATAATGCTTCGATTCCGTTTTGGGGTTTTCGTGTTCTCTAATAAAACTTCTCTCCGTCTGTTTTATAGATTGAATGATACGGGGGATAAACTATGTTTAGGGTTTGTGGGATAAAAGAATAACTGGCACTGTTTCAAATGTTAGCTAACAAACGAATAAAATTATTTGATAGGGTAGTTTCCTTCATCAAAGAAAACGAAATTCATTGATTGCGATTCATTACCCACCATTAGTGTGTTCATAATATACAATTTTTTTGGTTTTAGAAATCCCAGTTTAGACGAATGGCAATGGTCAATTTTAACCACATTTGAATAAGGCCAGATTGGCGCCCATGCGATGCCACTCCACGTGACGTCACAGGGGCCCAGGTGCTATAAGAGTAGTCAAGAGTTTTACATCGTCTGAGATTACCAATGCAAGCATGTCGAACGGAGTCCAGGAAAACATCTCTTAATAATCACCTATTAAAATTGCCTATGGTCGGAAAGTTTTCTTCGTTTGATACGGTATTCATAAGCCTTATTTAAGCCAAGCGCTATTTGCTAGCAGGATACTCTGCAATCTGCTAGCAGCCTCCATTGTAGCAGCGCTTATAGCCTCGCACCATCACACAGCGGCAGCCGAAACCAGAATGACGTCATACAGGCTTTTCCCTGCATTCATACTTAGCCGTCGCGTTTTCGCGCTCTTGAAAATGTTCACTTTTCATTTAATCGCGAAAAATAGGTATCGTCATTTAAAAATCTAAAAGCGTGAAATGCGCACTCCGGGAGTAATAATCTTTCGATTTAAGCAATAAAAAAATAAAAGAAAAACCACCCTATTAAGAAAAATTTGTGTAAGAGAAATTGAAAAAAACATCGTCTCTTGAGTGGATTCGCGCAATATGGTTATATCAGCTCGTGGCTCAGCTTACCTACAGTCACTGAGTGAGACCTTCGGGTAGCGGATGGAGGGTTGACCGCTGGGTTACCTGCGATATCAGCAAATTTCGAATAAGCAGACGTGGACATAAAGCGACGGAATTTTAATGTAGAATGGGTTTATTCCTGGGTAGTGAAGGAACCAGAGAGGGGCTACGGGGATATAGCACCCTAAAATATCCCATTAACACTATATAGAATGGGTATCCAATACTAGAATTCCTATACTAGATAAATCGGGAATTGTGTTCGGACCCCCACTACTGCTGGGAGATTACCCCGGAGGCCCCCCACCAAGCTCCGCCCTTGTCCCTATCCTGAATCTAGCGCTGTCCCTGAGTAAGACAGACCATCTTAATGGTAATTTAAGCCTGTGAAGATACCATGACTTGGCAACGGGAGGCCGCCATTAACTATGCTACCCAACACCCGGGGAGAGGGACGGAGCTCTTCGTCATATGAGTGAAGGTGGAGACCACAGTGATCATAATTTCACTGCAGGCGTGGTAACATTTACTTTAACGGCTGTAGTGATGCAATGTGGAAGGCAAGTGGAAACTATCACATTATTACCCCGAGGAGTCGCAGCTACTCCATTCATTATAGAAAGACATGATGAAATTCCCTCGAGTAAAAATGTTCCGGAGGTAAACTAGTCCCCGCTCGGATCTCCGGGGAGGAGTACTCGAGAGAGTATATCGGTCAAAGGTGGCAAAATTCTGAGGACAGGAAAATGGACATCGAGATAGCTTAGGAACTACCAATGGCTAAAGAGCTCGAAGGTAGGACTGCGTAGATTCATCTACATCTACATTCTACCCCGCAAGCCGCCTAAAAAGCGTGTGGCAGGGGGTATTAGGACACCAGCCATTTGCGTTCCATAAGAAGGAACAATTTTTTTCAACATTTTCATTGTTTTACAACATGAGATTATACCTCGACGTGCAAGGAATAATCGAAATTAAGTGGCCAGAAGAGAGAGAAAATTTTGGAGTGGATGTTATGGAGATGATACACAGGATATCTAAATGATAATTCTGAAGTTGGGATAATATACAGGTAGAGTCCCAGAATGCGGATTAAAAGTTTTCTGCAGTAAAATGAAAGGATAACCATAGTTAATATCGCACCCAATCCGGTTGATACTGTCGGAGTAAAAGTTTTCATACCAATGACATACTATGAAGATGAAGAAGTGCATGATGCCTACGAGTATATCGCGGAAGTAATCAAACAGGATAGAGGGAAATAGAATCCTATTTTTTTTATGGGATTGGAATTTTGTGGTCGGAGAATATCAAGACGGAAGAATTACCGAAGAATATGGATAAGGTAAGCGAAATGAAAGAGGAGAAAGATAACTGGAAATGTACTTGGAATAAAATCTGGTGGTTGATAACACTTTATTTAAATTTCATAGCCGGAGATGTCCTTGAAAATGACAGGAAACGTGAGAAGATTCCAAATATACCTCATCTTCGCGAAGCAGAGACTTATAAACCAGGTGAAAGACTGTAAAAATTACCCAGGGGCAGATAACCACAGCGACCACAATTTAGTGATGATGAAATCCCTTCTAAAATTCAAGAAACTGAAGAAACCGAAATGTGAATAAAGTTACTATGGCACGCAGGAAAATTGAAAGAAGCTCAACATCAGTTATCATTTCAAGAAACAGCAAAGAGTGAGTAAAAAAAGGACAACAAAAGGCGGAAAAAGAAATTATTGGGAGAAGAAAAGCTGTCAAAAAAATCCATGAATCATAGATGTTCCCTTAGAATCTATTAAAGAAAAAAGAAAGTCCAAGATTGATAAAACTGAATATCGGCAATTTAACTACAAGATAAAAAGGAACGAAATAAGTCGCAAAGCGGGGAAAGCTAAAGAAAAATGGATGATGTGCAAATTAAAATCTCGCCGGTAAAAGTTGAAACTCCCTATACTTTAGTGAGGAACCAATTCAAGGAGCAGACCGCTAGATGCAAAAGTGGAGGTATCCTGATTGAAAATGGAGAAAAATGAGGAGGTGGAAGTGTTATCTGGAAGACAGCACAGTGGAAATAATGTTGCACTGTAAGTAATTGAATCGGAAAACGAAGTCGAAATGGGTGAAATGATGCTTCAAACTTAACATCCGAATTTGACGCCGCAATAAAGGTATTACAGACGAATAAAGACTCTGAAATATAAGATATTATTACAGAACGTATTTAAAATGCAGAAAAGACATTAACTCGGATCTACAAAACCATCAGCAACATAATACACAACAGGAAATATGCCAAGGGACTTCGAGAAGAAAATAATCATTCATATTCTCAAAAAGAAGAGAGCGGAGAGATGTTAAGATCTTAGAAGCATTCGCCTAATTATTCATTTGTCAAACATATTGACCAGAATCATCCAAAAGAGAATTGAACAGATATCAGAGAAGTTCCTGGATGAAGACCAATTCGAGTTTATGAAAAGCAAGGGTTCAAGGGAAACCGTATTGGTTCTTCGGCTGCCCGCATGGAAAAGAATGGAGAAGACCAAGCCTATACTCATTGCGTTTGTGAACTTAGAAAATACTTTTGATAACGTAGTTCGGAATACAATGCTCACAATCCTGAAAGAAATTGGAGTGTTTCTATAGTTCCGGAGAATTATCCACAATTAAATAAAAAAACTCAAGTGATTAAATCTAGATCCAGTTAAGAAAAAGCAAGAATAAGGAAATGATTGAGACAAGGGTGTGCTACGTCTCCTGTAACCTTCAATGTGTTTATTGAGAAAGCTATCAACGAAATGAAAGAGAAAGCGTCAGGAGTGAAAATCCACGGTGAAAAATTTAGCATGCTGCGATTTACCAATGGCATCGCAATCATAGCAGAGATAGAAAGAGACCTGAAGACAGTTCAAATAAACATGGAAGAGAATATGATTAGGTATAAGCTGAAAATCAGAGCAAAAAAAATATGCAGTACATTGGTTTGTTGCGGAAATAAAGGGCTAAGGCAATCCTGAAACTAGAAAACTTGAGCAAATAATTGTTAATTAAATCAATCATAAAACGTTTCGATTATTCCTTTAATCTTGTTAGGTCCAAGAGGACATGCACGCATCTTCCTCCTACAGCTTCTGCCTTTGGATGCAATAATAGGCAAGAAATGAAACATAATAGCCATAGAAACTCTACCAAGTTTTTCGAACGGCGCCCTATAATAGATAAATAACTCGTAAAAGATTATAATGAAAACTATTTTGAGCATTAATGATGTATAACTTACATTTAATTTTAGTTTTTTTTATGCTTTCAGTAGTCAATTAATTAAGAGGAGAGTAATTAGTTTTGGCATCTAAATTAATTTTCTCTGGAATATTGCGAGGATTAGAGAGCTCCAATAGTTTTGGCGTGGAATTATGAGGGTGAAGTTATACCCCTTTAAACATTGTCGTTGTCATGAATACAATTATGAAGCCACAAAGGCTACTGTTTAATGTATTGCTAGGATGCTAAGAGAATGACATAGGAACCCGCTCACACCAGCTTCAAGAATATTCTTTCAATGCGCTCATCCGTTCATCCAATCCTCCGCAAAGGCTACCATGCACTTGGTCGGCTTCGCTTCGGTGAGCTCACGCAATAACCAACCTACGGGGAACGGCCTCGAAGGCCTTTCATTACCGGATAATAATTTCCTTCTTCAAATGCAAAACACCAACCTCACGAACAACATCAAACACCACACCAATCGCATTGAATTCGTAAAAGTTTCCCGCATAATGAGCCGTTGAGAGTCCAACTAAATCCATAAATTTTCGATTGCCTAAAAGACTCGGGGAGTCCATTAAGCGGTTTGAGAACATGGCGAAAACTGACCAAACCGCGACCCTACAAATTTGCATGATCAACGTCGACCATTACGGTCGGATTTAACTTTCCCCGCCATCCGTAATATCTGCGGGGCGCATAATACATCCGCCTACTTCACACGCGAACCGCCTTTCCACCCTTTTCTCCATTCAGCACTCCCTCGGACACAAATTGACTCGTATTAATATCTGGGAGTTAAAGATAACTTCAATCCTATCGTGAAGGACCCATATGAGGGGTTGAGAAGCCAAGGGGTACAAGTAATTTGTTTTCTAAGCAGAGTTATGTGCAGAAATGGCTAGCAGAAATATACTAAAACTTGGTCGCCCAGGGGGGATCGGGTTGGTGTGGTGGCTAGAGTGTTGGCTTCCCACTCGGTGGGCTTGGGTTCAAATCCCGGCGGTGGCAGAGATTTTCAGAGACTGCCCGATCCCTGCTTGAATTTTGTGTGGAGGACATTTCAAGCGCAGCACTCCGTCCGTCGCATGGGACGCTAAGCCGTGGTCCTCTTGGCGCCTTTCGTTAAGAGCAGGCTAATTTAAGGCCGGGTTTCTCTCCACCCTTCCTTACCTACCCCATCCCTCATGGCGCAAATGACCTCAGCTGTCGGTCGCCTCCTCCAAATACCATACCTTGGTCGCCAATGGATACGAGCGAGTCTCTGTTCTGCACTGATATTGCGAAGCCTTACCTACTGAAACTAATGAACTCGGGCGCCATGTCCACAAGACCACCTGAAATTAGGATCAAGGCCACCTCCGACCGTAATCCACGCAGATAACTGTAGTGGTGACGAAATCCAGGATAAATGATAGGTGACTCGGGACAAAAGCAAAAGAAAAACAGGATCCCCACTCTAATTCAATTTCCGTATTTATTTAAATAAATTCCCAAATTTGCATAAACATAGAGAAAAGGTCTGCAATACACAATAGCACCTGATGCATACATTAATCGAGGATCATCCCCCTCACCCACAGTTGAAATAGATTTGCATAGTTGAAACATAACTAGCTAGGGAATCATTCTCCCTCAAATAATTTAAATAACTCGACACGCACAGAATTGAAGAACTAACTGCCTAACAGTAGGTTGACTGATTACACTGCGTATTTACCATGTGTGACATCACACACCCACTCATCCAACACAATCTTAACAACTCGGGTGTACACAACACTAATAAAAAATTAAATGCGCTACACTTAGTTGATCTCGTTTGTCTTCTTTACATAATTCCGGTAATTAACTCGGTTTAGATAAAAAATACGCTTATATTCCTTGGGTTCCCACCCCCGCATTTAAGAAGTATTTGTGGCTGAGCCCTGAAAAAGCAAAAATTCATCAATAGTGCTGTGGGAAGGTTTTCAGATGAAAAAGGAATAGAGGTGCTATTTCGCACTCAACAGGATGAATACGCAACGAGAATATGGGATCCGACGTAGAAAGACTTAATCTTTGAACAACAAACAAAAAAAATTAAAAGATAAGCTGCATGATTCGAGTAAAACTACAACGAAGGAATAAGAAGCGTTACACATATTATAAACGTATTAATATTGGAGCCGCTAGAGACTTGGAGGCTACGCTTTGAATGATCCAGGATAGGGACAAGGGTGGGGGGGGGGGGCTAAGTGGGGGTTAATATTCCAGCAGTAGTGGGGGTCGGAAAAAATTACCATTCTATTTAGTGTAAATTGGATACCAAAGGCGGGGGTTATAGCCCCCTCAGCACCCCCCACCCATAAATCCGCCACTGGACTGCTTGAGCAATTAAGAATAGATATCTTTAAGAGTGACACGGAGAATATCATTTTAAAGCCCCACTATATTTCCGGGTCCGAAAGAAACGATAAATTTAGAGAGATATTTTGCCGTACGAATAGGTCTGGGATTTATTTTTTTTCTTCCCGGGGAATGAAGGACTTAAATGAATGCTTGGTGCAATTTCTTTAGACCATTTCTATTTCATTTGCCAACGTCTGATGCTCTTAAACACCCCTCCACACGAATATTGAGGCGGCTTGCGGGGTTATATGTATATACGCAGATGATTATCCGCGGGACCTAAAATACATCCGCCTACTTCACACGCAAAGCAATCCTTTCTACCCTTTTAATCATTCAACACGGTCCCAAATTGACTCGTATCCATGGCAACGAAGTCGGAGACTTCGGGGGATGAGGTCCGAAAGGGGGGGGAGGGAACCACCGTCGCGACGTGGCCGAATAAACCTGTTGAGCCGGGGATGATAGGGGGGTGGTGTTGGGGGAGGGGGAAGGCGTGTCGGGAGGGGAGGCGCTTGCAGGGCGTGGCGTTGCCCTGCCAACGAAGTCCCGGTCTCCATCACGGCGCGACTACGAAGACCAGGGCCCCTCTTCGGCGGGATCTGCCTCGCCACCATCCGCCCTCCGCTGGATACCTTAAGTGCCCGTCGAGCAAGACCAGAATGGTAATGCGGGGGATACACGCTAAACGCTGCTCGCGTTCATATGAATAAGTGATTGAAAAAAATACGGACGCGAAGGAAAAAAACACACACACATACAGACGTATATATATTCGCATGAATTTATCATACTCGCATGCTCGTGTATGTGAACATAGATATACCCATTTTTATGCGTCCGTATTAAGGTGTTCCTCTTATTTTTTTAAAAATATGTCCATTACATAAAACGGGAAATTCATCCCCGTAGCTCCGGGAGATGACTTGGGTTTCAATGGTAATAATCCTCCCGCGGGGGTAATTTATGGATCCTCCCACCGTGCACGAACTCCTCTCACCGTGCGGAAGGTACGTATCTAAGCGTTTCAGGCTTATCGTGACTTGGTGTAATTTTGTTACATTCACATCACATGGCTAAAAAGCGCTGATAAATCGACTCAAAAATACCGACATTGAAAAATATTGTAACCGGCCATAGTTTCAGCACACAGTACTCTTATCAGTATCTGGACAGAGACCCAGGGCGCTAAAAACATATCCGGAAAAATTAATGCTTAGCATGGAGAAATTTGAAACATTTTGAGATGGTTAAGCATGGTTCGTGGACCGAGGATATCTGATCTGGGATATCAACGTCTGAATACTTATCCAACCCTCTTACCCCCAAAATGTACAAATGTACATAGATAAAAATTTGCATTTGGGCACTAAAATTATTTATTACTCTTTTAAGGGCCTAAAAAAGAGTTATATTTAGATGATGGAAGCGTCGTCTTACCCTCTAAGTATTTGAAAGTGCCACATTCAAGTTGAACACCATTTATAGGTTCTAGATGCAGAAATCTTGGGATCTCAGCTTCTAAATATCTGTGATGTCACTGAGAGTAATAGTTTTTCACTAGGCCGGCCCCAAACAGCACTCTCAAAAGCTACAAATAATTGTACGAAAAAATTGATCTTTCGAGTACATACCATTCACATTTCTGATATAAATAAAATTTTGATACTTCTTGGTACTGCTCTGCGAGTTCCACTTTTTCATTGATACAAATGATGACTGAGTTCAAGGTAAGTAACGTCGGTGTTACATGTTAAAGTAAGATGGGTTTCCACTATTTAAGCCCTGAATTGATTGTATTCATGATAATCTTCGATCAATAATACCGCGTTCAATGCGATTTCGCTTTCCATCAACTCTCCTATAAGCTAAAATAGGGATTTGTGTAAGGTTATTTTTAAGTGTTTTCCTGGATTATACATACCTAGCTATTCAAGAAACCCATCGAAATATCATAATGCCAGGAAATAATATTCCCGATAAAATACCCAGTTACGATTCATCACAGGTCAACAATCCTAAGATTTGTTTGATACAGCTCTCCATTCAATTCTCCTGGCTACTTTTCGGCTGATCTTTTCGCACCTACGTATTTATTCTCTTTCACATCCTTTTTTCCCTGTTCCACATATTTTTTTCGTGGTCTTCCTTTTCTGTTCTTACCATCTACTGATTTTCATGAGGCATCCCTTCTCTACTACTGTTCCTAGGACTTCCTCATAACTAGCTCGGTAGATCAATTTGATCTTCATCATTCTTCCGTAATACCACTTTTCGAAGACCTCTATCCTTGATTTCTCCGCAGCTGTCATTGTCCATGTCTCACTTTCGTAGAGAAGCGTACCTCAAATGTAAGTTCTGAAAAATTGTTTCCTTACTTCTATCTTCAAATTTACCGCTGTCCGTAGATTTTTCTTTTAGTGGAATTCTCCCTTCTTTAGCGCTATTTTTCTGATGATTTCTTTTTTGCTCCTTCCATTCCTAGTTATCCTGCTTCCAAAATAACATCATCCCGCTACATCAACTAGTTTTTGTTTTCCTATTTAAATTTTAGTCTTATTTCTTTACCTAAAAAAGTAAATTTTCAATTTTTTCAAGCTTTTTTCACTTGAATCGACAGGTTTCTTTTTGATCTTCACGACACAGGGGCAGTGAGTGGTATTATTTTCTGTTTCCCATGTCTCACTTAGTCCGTTTCGGCGGAATCAGGAGTAAATTATCTTGGAGGCTCTGTAATTGCGCGCAGATAGTACCAAGTGCTCTAATAGTGATAGTTATAAGTAGATCTTTCTTTTGGTGGAATGCTGTCTTCGCTTGGGCTATTTTACTGATAATTTCTTTCAGTGATACAATGTATAGAAGTTTATAAAGGCCAAGAAATAGCAGTGAATATTTCTCGGGTTTTAAACCGGGTAAGGCCCTCCATATCTCCTTCCAACGTGTCGACAAGAAACTTGCCCATCATATTCATGGACTCAGGAATCCAATCCAAATCCAATTCAGGAATCATTGGGTACCTGTATCCCTGAATACGATGGTCGATTAGCTTGTCTAACCGTTGGAAGGATATATGGAGTAATTTACCCCATGTGGAACGCGAAAAATTTTCACTGCTATTGTTCGCCGGGAAAGAACCAGGCATAACACCAGGCCAAGAAATATTTCTCTCTTTTTTAAAATCCATTTCCTCCCTTCGCAGAATACAAGATAGTCGACTCTTTTGAGCCACCAGCATTAGCATTGATCGCCGCGTGCTCTTCAACAAAACGTTCTCTGCTCCCTCCTTCCCCACAGCAGATGGAAAGGAAACACCGCCGCGAGGAGGCAATTCATTTCTCTCTCGAAATAGAAGCGCGGCCATTAAATTTCTGTCGATTATTCATTCGCCCTCCCACCATTCCTTCAATTTACCCCCCAAAGGTCTTTCTATAGCCGATTTCCTCCATCCCCGTGCATAACAGCACCTTTTTCCACCACCAAGACTTCGGTCTTGCGGTGGGGCATCGCCGAATGTGCGGTCGACAAATGCCGTTCAATAGCATCAAGCACGCACAAAAGGTGTTGGCAGACAGTGAAAGATAGATTTCCGGTGAAACGAAACTAATTTTTTCTGTCTTCATAGTCGGCATTCATTTGGTCACTCGTTGGAACTCCTCGAAATATCCAGCTCACGTCAATGCGCACAAAAGTTATTAAGGATCAACAAAAGGTAATATTTTTGTTTAAATGAAATTAATTCATCGCTGTTTTTCCGGATTATATACCGGGTATTCTAAAATGTATAGCGGGTATATTGAACGGTGTTCGGCGAGATGTTGTGGAGCATATTTCAACGATAAATGAAAAAACTTTGTTTATGTCCACCGTTTTTATTAGCGTACGACGCGTTTCAGCGAATCAGCTTCGCCAACATCAGGTAAAGATACCTGATGATGTATCTGTACCCGATGATGGCGAAACTGATTTGCTGAAACGCGTCGTAGGCCAATATAAACGGTGGACATACACAAAGTTTTTTCATTTATTAATAAATAGTGGGGTTTTAACGCTTTCTAATATTTATTACAATGAACTCGCTATAAATGAAGCATAAAATGAAAGAGCAACTCAAACAGTTTTATATAACAGGCTACAAGTGTTCAATGTGAGTGCCATTCATCACTCGGCACACGCCAAGACGAAGTGCGAGTTCTTCCAAAACGCTGATTAGTGTCTCTCGAGTAATTGTTGTAATCGCTGCTATAATCCTGTTTCTTACGAGGGGGGACCCAGAAATAACAGGACACAATTTTTAAAAAATTTAAAATTTAATTTTTTGCGTTAAAAACTTTGGTCACTTTTGAAATACTCTCCACTTACACTGATATATATTGTTTAAAATATTGTTTCACTGCGCGGAACACCTTTGGGACTCATCGTTCCCGATGCCTTGCAGTGTCGCCTTCGATTTTAATTCCACCTCCGTAATGTGACCAAAACATTTCCCTTTCATCATCATTTTGATCCGGGGAACAAAAAGAAGTCACAAGGTGCGAGATCTGGAGAGTAGGGTGGGTCAGGAATCTGTGTCATGCAATTTTTACCAAAAACTCAAGTTGCGGTAAGCAGCAACTCGCGCCACTTTTTGATCTGGATTCAACAATCGCTAGGATGAGTTTCACCGCGATTCATCTGATTTGATAATATTCAGCTAAAATTCGCTGCAATGAACTCCACGAAGACCAGATTGCATGGCGAGTTCATCAATAGTACGCTTCTTACCCTCGTACACAAGGTTACGAGTTTTTTCCTCATTTTCATCTTCGTTCTTTTTAACGTGTTCTTTATAAGCCGTAGACAACATATTAACCGGGTCCCACTCAGTGTTACAGAGTAGAGAACAAAATTTCAACGCTGCACGATGTTAAAGAATGTCGGCCATTTCAAAAGTCGAAGAGGTCTAAAATGTCTTCCAATTTAAACTGTCACAGTGCCTCGCTACAACCGTCTAAAGTCACGCCATTCCGCATACTGACTCAGAAATGATGAGATAGCATCAATCTAGTGGGAGAAGCCCAAAGTGTAAGAGCTTCTTGCACAGCGATATCCATCTGGTTTTTTTTGGGTCCTTCCTCACAATTCGGGAAGGTGTGCTGGTAGTAGAGGACTATCTAACGATTTGATCGTTGGATTATTCTTCCTCATAGAATAATCCTCCAAGGTCGTTAGAACATTAATTGCGTATGCTTGGTTTCGCTGATGATGGTAGGACCTGCCCGCCTTTGTGACGGTGCAGGATTCCTCGTCCCCTCCCCTTCTTCCCCGTCCTACCCCTGGAGCCGTCGTCGGGCTCTCATCGCGGCGGCGCCTCCTTTCCTTGTTCCTTCCCGTCCTTCCCCTTCTGGTGGCAGAGGAGAAAAGCTGATCGCTTATAGTCCCTGCTCCAGGAGTGTATCCTGCGAACCCGACCCAAGGGTTTCTTTCCTATTGGTAGTAGAGGACTCGGATAATATTATGAAATGGAGGATCACCACCGCACTTAATACGGATCAAAAGTTGTAAAGTAACTACAGATTCCGTCCTGGCAACCTGTAAAACACAAAAAGATTCTGTTCAGTAGCCGCCATCTTTGCTACTAGCGGTTTCTAGCTGATGGCGGCGGAAGCATTGGGTTCACATGCGCATTGTTGACTATAAACAAAACTGTTTGAGTTGCTTTTTAAATTTATATTTGAAACATAATGAAGATACTCTATTGTATGTTTCACAGAAGTTTTAATAACCGACCCAAGGTTTCGCTTATACACTATGTCATTTTCAAAGGTATTACATACGGGGACAGAGTGTATTGTCGAAACCTGGGTCGGTTATTAAAACGTCTGTGGATCATACAAGAGAGTATCTTTATTATGTTTCCTGTCATCAAGTTACATCATTTATCGCTATCTAGCCTTAAGTTGAATTTATGTATTATTTTTAGCAGTAAGTTATGTGTAATAAATATTATAAATCGTTACAAAATCCGGTATTCATTTTGAAACAACCATAGCTGCCTGCCTGGGAAATAATAATCCTGATAAGACGCCTTGATGCGATGCAATTTACAGTAGAGGAAACTGCCTAGAACTCAAATTACGATTGGATTCTTGAAACAATCAGCAAAAGTCTACAAAATCGACCCTTAATAAAGTAAGTTAAAGGCAAGCTCAAGAGATAAAGCAATTTATAATAGAAAAATGGTTAAATGAAGGTCCTTTGGTATAAAGTAAACTGGCTATGTATTCGAGTCGGTTTTAATATTTCGTAATTTTTACATTAATGTAGCCACGGCTTCCAACACAATGACTCGTTATCTATCTTGTTTTAACATCCAGTCTTTAATGATTTCACAACTATAGTGATCTATTATTTTTCGTAAATTCATAAAGAAAACCGTTCGGTGGGTTTGCCGGCACAAGATGAATAGTACTTAGTTTCAATGAAAATAAATGGTATAATCCGTCACTTAATCATATAATCGTGACTGATAGCAACCTACATAGGATAAATGATTGCAAACTTATTTATATGCAAGGAGCACGGCAAAAATACTAGAATGGGAGTAAATTTGATCCTTGAGTACGTAGTTTCGAGGCAACGTCAACTCCAATTACCCAGCTACGCAATCATTACCTAACAAAACACAAGGCCACTTTCAAACCCCCCTGCGATTAGGGTGGATATGATTATCCAAGGCGAAACGACACTTGCTAATCTCCTTCGCAATACTTTGTGAATACGCCTGTGTCAGCCACTTCATGAGACTTAATTTCTCAGTATACTTTACACAACCGCAATCTGTTATAAAAATTACCAACGTTGCCATTTGAAACATAGGATATTCTCATTTGCAAAACGAAATGTCATTTGAATTATCACCAAGAAAGCAAAATATTTGAGCGCTCTTAACTTCAATATTTCATTACTTACATTTTTGTTACTTACATCCAGTGCTGTAGTTGGGAAAAAAAATTAGGTGGTGCTGACCAAAATTTTCCAACAGCTGAACATGTATTATACATCCGGCTGCGATTGAAATTTCAAACTCTAACTCTTATATTAGTTCCAAGTTGTGCCACGAGAGAACTCTGAACAAGTAAATAATTATTTCCGATGAATAATTATTTCTTTATGAAATCCATTGGAAAATTTACAGTAGGGCTATTTTGTACAGATTTAAAAAGGTAGTTTTACCGGTACGCTTATCACGAGTTTGGATTTTAGGGGGCACGCCGTACCGGCCGAACTACAGCACTGCATACATCAGTAAAGATGTCTGTATTCTTGAATTCAGTCCACTCAAATAGCTGGAAACTGTATCTTTTAATAAAGACAAGGAAAAATTAGTGACACACTTTTATCAAACTGAAAACCTGGAAGAACCATCGATTTATTTGTCAATTTCAGCCATGTATTTGGGCTAAAAATTATTTTTCACCTTTCAAAAATCCTTCACTTTGTATTTCAATTCGATAGAATAAAATAGAGAGAAGGAAATAACGGAAATAATGAAAACAAAAAATTGATCACATTCTCAGTGATACAAATCGAAGGTGAGGGTAGAACTCATCCCAAACTAAGCCACGAGCGAGTTAACTTTACATATTCAGGGAAGGGGTGCCAGTTATTTACCCTGAGCCAACTAGCACTTCCAGGATTTATTTGAGGAGGTTACTGAAGGCTTCATACGGGATTGAAGACGAGACCCGATAAGTGCCCTGCGCTCTACCCACTAGGTTATCAGACTCTCGAAATAAAAATGTGGGATTTTATGGATGATCAGATGCACTACCTCTTCTCAGGAAAAAAAATCGAAGAGGTTAAAAGAAAATTACTGAGGAAAGCGAGGTGTCGTGGATAGATATACTGATACAATTAAGAAGAGAGTTGGCAATTTTCCGCAGATTTATTTAATAATGAACGATGCGATTCTACCGTCACACTGTTCTACGAAATCGGAAAAGCCGGACAAAATTCTAAAATGGCTTTCTTTGAGATAGAAGTCCAGAACTTATCGCAAATAATCATAAATAATTGCCAATTATGGATATATGTGCCATTTTAAATAAATTTGATCGGTTGCTGAGATACAGTAGACTAAAAATGACCAATTTTTCAAAAACGCGGGCGATCTCGTTTTTCCCCGAAAATCTTTGAACTTGAAGCAAGAATCTTTGAAGCAAGTGGTGTACGGTGATATCATTTTTATGGAATAAAAAACGCAATATTTCTTTGACCGAATGCTTTGGCTGTATTATCCAGGACTTTTTGAAGATTTTGGTTCACATCTGCATGGTTTTACTGCACAAAATGGCTTGCTCATTTGTCGCGTGAAATTTGAAATAAAGTAGACATTACATTTCATTTACGATATATATAATTCGGGAACACGCCACTGATGCGTCAGGTCGATTTTAAGTACTTATAAAGAACTATTTTGAAGTTTTCAAGTACTTGAAAATTACCAGCAATTATAGTACATAATTGAATAAATATTCGGAAATTTAAAAATTAAATTTTCAGCCATCTCTTTTTTTCATCAAATCGAAGAAAATTATCGTAATTAAATCGCACTTTCCGAATGTGGTAACAAAACGCTCAAAAGTTCATGATACGGGAGGAAGATAGGTATTCATTCGGAGGCTTCAAATACACACTCCAGTTGCAACGCTCGCGATGGCCTCCAGGTTCTGAGTTGAAAGGCTGGCCGTTAAAACCGTTGAAGATGTTCAGCGGGGCAACATCACGACCGTTTTCACCGATCGCCATAAAAGAAAAAAAAAACTTTTCATTCGCGTAGCCAGTGCTTTCAAGCTGTGCTTTTATTGGTCGCACGTTTAAGGCTACACCTCGCTCGGGAGCAAGAGAGACTGCGCTCGGTCGTTCTTCTTCTTCCAGCCTCCAGGCCTTACCGGAATCATTTGAAGACATAAACTTAGCCTAATGGAAAAACTTTTTGCTGAATTCAGCCAGGGAAAGACAAGAACACGGTGCTTTTACATTAATATACTTTACATTTACATTAAATTTCGTTACAAAGTGCCCCGAGATGTCACTGGTGTGACAAAGCGCGGGTAGTCTGCATTAATGGTGCAAGCAAATACTTCGTTCAGCTTATGCTTAATTTAAGCTTTAACATTCACATACTTTACATATAGATTAAATTTCGTTACTAAGTGCCTTTAGATGTCACTGATTTGACAAAGCGCGGGTCGTCTTCATTAATGGTGCAAGCATATATTCGTGGTATTCTTTTCCTCTAATGTGAACCTTGAGTAACTAAATAAAATAACCTCTTTGATGGCATTCTTAATATTGATGATCAGGAGCAGATACCTTTAGGTCACAGAGAAAATTGAATCTCCCTAATGACAACCATACAAGTTGCGAAATGTGATTTGATGCTTTCCCGGTGAAAGACGTGGGTAAACTATTCTCGGGATTTCCACCGGGTGAATTTTTCCATAACGGCCATTGTGGTAAATGAAACCGGTGGGAATCCCGAGAAGAGAATACCCAAACCATGCAAGTTATAAGCTAAATCATACATATGTGCCATTAAAAACTTGCGATGAAAAAACAATATCAAACCCACATTATTTACACTCCAGTAAATATGGGCCCCCTAAATGGTAGCATAAAATTTACTTCAGTAAGCACTGATGGCACTCAATGTATTGGTAGTAAAAACTAATAACTTCGTGATACGATAGCGATTCTGGCGGGGAATAACCATCAAGGCTTAGGAGAAAGAGATATATAGGCCCCTTGAAATAATTCTGTAGCTTGAATTCTCAACCAGACCTAGTTTGCAGCACACTCTTTCACTACATACAAGCAGTCATTTAAAAACGAATGAACTAGTGAACTCCTCTCTCAAGCCACTAAAGTTAGCCCAAGAGACATAAAGAAAGGATCGGTAAATACCTTCGCAAAATAAAGAGACTGTGGCAGGAAGAGGAGGGAAGAGTTAGTAGTTTCATGAAATGACTCTGAAACGTGACATTAATTTACCAAAATGCCCAAGAGGCCCTGTTTTAAAATCATCCCAGAATAAATCGTTTCCTTGCTCTAGGGGAAATAATAAACAACTTCTCAGGCATTTATGTCGGGAGCATAATGGCGATAAACTACTTGCCTCATCCACGCCACGGACATTTACGGTTATTGCACGGCCATCTCTTGAATGTGATGGGGCGAAACTCTAACTTATGCCCAGATCGTTTCTCATCATTAAGCTACTCCAAACTCGAGATACACTCAAACTCCATCCTTCGACGTTTGCTGCAATACACTACGCTCCCTTGTAGCGACCCTTGAGCGGGAAACAAATGCTACCTCTGAGCTTAAGAGCCACTTTTTCCTTCCAAAGGCCCTCCATCGCACCTTCTCAAACAATTATCTACATCTACAGAATACCCCACAAGCCGCCTAAAAGACGTGTGGCAGGGGGTGTTAGGGCACCAGCCGTTTACACATGAAGTGCTCTAACGAAGTAAGGACTAGCGTTTATTAAAGTCCTTTATGGTTCGGGGGAAAACAAAGTCCCATATCCTTCCGATCGGTAAAATATCTCTCTTAATTTATCACTTCTATCGGACCTGGAAATATGGTGGGGCTCTAATATTATGTTCTCCGTGTCACTCTTAAAGATATACATTCTCAATTGTTCAAGCAATCTATGCCTAGCGAGCAGCTTCCGAATCTCCAGCGGCTCCCAGCCTAATTCGCTTAACATCTGGGTAACGCTGTCTGTACGCCTGTAGCAGTTTTTGACGGAACGCGCAGCCTTCCTTTGTATTTTATTCAGTTCGCGGATTAAGTCTTTCTGTACCGGATTTCATACGCTCGCTGCATATTCAAGGTGCGGTAGGACGAGTGAGAAATAGCACCTTTCTTTTACTTTCTCATCCGTAAGTCTTCCCACAATACGCTTGACGAATCCTAATTTCTTCAGGGATATGCTGAAAATATTCCTTGTATGTATTCCCCAAGAGAGGTTCGATGTTATCGTAACTCCCAAGTACTTCACTTCGTCTCTTGCCTTTTTTTTATGATATGTAAGTATACGATGGTGATGAAAATTAACAGGATCCTACGGAGGAAATATATACAGACATAATATATTAGTTCATGTGCAGGAAATGAAAAGTGGGGGGTAGAACGTTATGGATTATTTTGCCATCACTTTGTTTAATGATCCGCTTTAGCTTTTGGCTGACGCATTGCGCTTGCTGCAATGGTGTCTCTTGACAGAATACCTGCAACTAGGAGTACTAATTAGCTGTTTTGGTTTATTTATAAATGACACAGCAATATAATGATGCACGTATATTTTCAGTATTGCAACCGGTTGGACAGAAGAATACATTATTCAAGGATATAGCAAAAATATAGTCAATTTAACGGATTCACCCAAAAATGAACATGTAGTGCAATCATACTGAGGAAAAATGATTTGCCTTGAAACGCCATCATGAACTCTGTTGGCATAATCTGCGTCTGGGTACATCATATAAGTAATTGATAAAGGGAGCGAAAAGAAGAGAGGTAATACGCGGCTCATATACTTTGAAAAGATGATAAAATTCATCATTTTCCTAGAAATGGCACAAATTTACGGAGAAAAAAGTTATAAACCAGTATCAATCTCATGCCTTTGGAACCTAAAGTTTGCGGCCACAATTTTGCGATCTTGAAGAATATGGCGACTTTTTTAAACTCATACCGGTAGTGGATTTCCCAAATCGTTAACACGATAACTATTAACAGTTTGAAATATTTCCCAGTGACCCAAATATTAATTTTAAACGTTAACTTAGTTATTTTATATTCACCTTAATCATAATATAATGTTTGCTAAAATATGGGTCGTCCTTGTAAAAAAGGGAAAGGAAAAAACATATATCATCTGTTAAGCAATTTCATGAGGTACATTAATGAGCACTCTAATAGGCATGCTGCCGTGCAATTGAATTTGCATCATATAAAAATGCTGCAACAGGCTGTAAAGTTGAAATGAAGATTTAAATCCCGGATGGTGTTGCAGTTTTCGGTATTTATTAACAGGATGAAATTCCGCGATTTAGTTCAAGAATGGAGAAACCTTCCCGAGGCTTTTTCGCTGTTATTTTTACCTTCCATTAGGTAGGTATTACCTCCTCTCTTCCTCCTCCTTTCATTAATTACATGATGTACACAGACGTAGAGTATGCCACCAGAGTTCATGATGGCGTATCAAATATTCGATTAGCATAAAATAAAAAGCAAATACATCCTTCACTCAGGGCATTTTTTCACACTGATGCTGAATGGTAGTATGTGTAATTTTATATGAGAATTTCAAGCTTGTTAAACTGGAGTACAATTAGAAGAAAAGCTTTGTTCAATTACATTTTTTGTCCAACTATCTTCCTTCGATGCAACTATTTGGAGACCAAGAACAGATAATTTTCTGCTGTTTTGTCCAAGCTATGGCTATATGGAACCGCAAATCATTACGTTAAGCTACTATTTACAAAACATAATTGCATGTTACAATTTATTACATAAATTTAGCAGTTATATTCCGCATATGTTTACAAATATTTCTTAAAGGAAACTCAAGAGGAGAAAATAACTGCAACTCTATTTGTTTACCCGGGTTATTACTGCTTCATATTAATTTAATTGTGTAACCAAAGTACACGGTTTTTTATATTTGAATGAATAGCGTGTTAAATAATAAATATGGGCTTTATGTTGATGGGCCATTTCATCTAAAACTTTAAAGAAAAATAGGAAAAAATGAAGAATATTACAAATTGAGAAAAAATCTCCCCAACTGATCACATTAATTCAATCATTGAACCTTCCAGAAGGTGAACCCAAGCTGCTCCATAAGCCATTTTTCATACTAAATGATATCAATTCTATATCAAAAATATCACTTCCAAGTCTCCATCTCTTAAGTGATATAAACGAGAAATCATTTAAATGTATCTATGTGTACAAAACATTGAAAAGACTCCACAGTTAATTCTCCTTACAAATGATGAAACTGTGATGTCAACAAAATAACCCTCTATATCAAAAGCTGAAATCACTGTCACTAATATAGTAAGTGATGCCTACAAAATATCATCTGGTGAAGATACAGTAACCAGTAATACTTTAACCAGCAAATATTTTCATCGCAAGGAACCATTGCAACTTTAAGAAATGGTGACAAAATGATTTCTTCTTCTTAGAATGTATGTGATACTTAAATGTTTATGTAAAATAGAGTTCTACAATGACATCAATTATATAGGTACCATTTTGGTTAAAAATTGATGTTACTTGTTGATATATATTTTGCATCAACATTTATCATTACGGTATTAGAGTCATATCACTTGTCGGTAAATATCACTTTGGTGATTAAAATTTTCGTCATTTTCGACGCTTAAAAGATATCACCACTGATATATTTTTAGCATAAAATGATACCAAAAAGATATAAAGATGATGTTAGGGTGGCTCTTTTCAGCCTTTCCACCACCACGCTTTTCCTGAAGCCCTCTCACTCTATCGCCAACTCTTCTGGCGGTATACCTGCCTCCACCTTGAGAGGTCATTCCTCGGTATACACGCTGACGGAGAAGACATTCGAAAGTCACGACGGGACGGACATTAGCGCAAAGTCCGAGATGATAATCATTTTTACCATTAGATATTTATACAAATCACACAACAAGATTGAAACTTAGTACACATTATTTAATGAAAACCCAAGAATTTAGAAATGATAAAATTACACGGAACCGATCTCTTTTATGGGTTCGAAATCCACCTTTAGGATATGAATCAAAGATCGAAATCACGAAAATGAAATAATTTGGTTTATCTAGGATTCCAGCCCAGGTATTTCAATTAGGAAACCCATGTTTTAACTGAGGATTATTCCAATGATTTCTGGAAATTTTCAGAAATGAGTACCTACGTAATTTTGCTCCCGTGATCGTTACAGCGTACACAGTTACTTTCTAAGAAACTTTTACCATCCACTGATTCGGAAAACTTAGGCACTTAGTCATAAAAACATGTTTTAAATTATTACATTAATCAATGCTAATCAAGCTAGATTTTTTTAATAAATAATATTTAACGCGTAAAATATAATTGCAAAGGTTTTCTACGAAAGTTAAAGATTCCAACTGAAGAAAATAATTTTCTAATATTATATACAAACGATTGTGAGTAAAATAACGTTGTGAAGAAACGAAAATCAAAATGTAAATAAGTATTTAATTACATCAACTGCTTTGAGATTATGAAGCTCCACCTTATAATATCTCCCTACTTATGCAGCATTACTTACCATTTAATGTACGTATTTATTAGCTCTCAGAGACAAAATTTTATCGCTCAGGCCACATAAAAATTGCGAAATGCATTTTCGGACTCGAACGCAATAAAAAATGATATGGCATGCACATGCAAACTTGGGGATTTGGACTGCTCACACGACCAGCGGAACATTTCCGAGGGGGTGGAAGCAGCCATGAGGGAGGAAAGAAAGTTCCCAAGCGTTCGAAGCGAGGTGAAAAAAAATAAGGGGAACAGCCGGGACTCGAACCTACCAGCGGATTCGAAGTTGTCCGCGACAGGAGGTCTGATTCCTCCGAGCGAGAGTGCCTGGTACTACCTCTCACCGTGCCCAACTCGTATATATGTTACTCCGATTAAACGGAGTCAGACTGGAATTTATGTGCGCTCGCCTAAGACCCTCTAATACCACCCACCATGTGACGGAAAAAAGGCCAACGTAATCGAGAGAGAAAAACGCACGTTTATAATGCGATATAGCCACAAATATTACATTAGAGGATTTTCAAGTCTCTCGCTAGAATTTTTGTCGCTCCGCGCGCATTTAAATCAGATACCAGTCATCGATTTCCACTTTTCACGACGAATTACACGGAATTAATACGTAAAAGAAGCAACAAATCATATAAACTACACATTTAAAGTATATTAGACGATTTTCAATTAAAAAATATTACTTTCACCACGGTTTACACGGAAATTCACACTGAGTGAGAAATCGTTGGCTAGTGGCGCCGCGGAAGAAAATGCGCGCGAAATGCAACAGATATAACGCTTAACCGCCATGTTCTTGGGCCTCCTTTAATGGAGTCCCCTTGGATTTATAGGCTATATAAAATTCCTGCTTGTGATAGCCTGAAAACTATGGGTAATAACGATCTACGACTACTTTCGCCGGGTTCAAAATGTTTAGGAAGCATTCAACAGGAACCCAACGTGTACACTGCTTCAGCTGTTACGAATTCAATTAATAACACTTTTAGAAATTACTTTCATCCAGAAATCGTCACGGAATACAAAATTAATCATAACAGCATGAATCACAAGGAAATGACTGAAATAGATTGGACAAATTCAATAATTTTGGGATAAAATGATACCCCTAAGTATATTTAGGGGTCAGTAATTTATTTTGCGCAGTGTTACTTTAAAATTTCCAGCAAGAAACACCCAAATTTGTATTTATATTTCTGCTACTGGAACTGGTTTCATTTCATTCAATAACCGTTTTCTCTTTTTGTTCCATGCCTAGAATAAATCGCAACGTCCACTTTAAAAAATTTGAGCATCTATAATATATATCTGCTCATCTGATATAGTCAACATAGTCATCTGATATAGTCACAGTCTTAACCAAGTAAAATTTAATATTTCTTTCCTTAATATTGATAAGATAATTCTTCTAACTTTTAAAAATTACTCCAAGTTAGGAATTTTCTGATCCTAATAATCTAGAAATCCCGGTGTTACAATCTGTTCAACATATTTTTCCAAAGCCTTTAGAAACTGAATAATGTCATACCATTAGCTTCAACTTTGTTTCCTTATTTTCAGGATATCCTATTATTTTTCACCTAGATAATAATCTTTATTTCGACATAAACTCTTAAAAATCACATTCATAGTCTCACAGGAACATTTATGCTATTAACTCAGCTGCGATATACCATCTCCTCGGCTCATTCTCCATCAGACCTGCACCATTATCCTGCTCACGACTTTTTCCTCCGTTAACACAGTCGTATCGTGCGCGAACACTGGCGTTTATCTCCCCGCAGAGCATCCTATAGCCGTCTTATAATCCCCGCCTTATCTCTCCCGATCCCAGCTCCACGCGCAGCAAGCAGAAGATCAAGGGCGATAATCAAGCATCCCTTATTTACTCCTGCTCTCCCATTTCAGTTTCAACACTCGTGCTGCGTTTGATAATGGTCGGGTCCGCTCTCGGAAAATCGAAAAAAAAGGTCGATTTATAAGGAAATCTACGACTCCACGGCTCTTGACCTGTGTTTGATTCTCAAGCGCCCATTATGGAAAATGTTACAGCAGCAGTTCTCGTCGTCTAGTCGCAGCGAGTCAGCGCCGGTGACTTCAACGCGCGGATGAGACCTTGAGTCAGGTCAACACAGCGCTGCAGCGGCGCGGTCTGGTCGCTCGATTAAACTTGTGTTGCCCTCAAAGGAAATTTAGGTACAAGAGCAAACATGATAACTTAACTTAGCTTAAACTTTATTTATTTGCCCATGTGATACATTGTAGACAAAACTCCAAGTATATAAGGCACGTCAAAAAACATATCAATACTAGCAAGACATACACAATCATTGCTGATGTTTTAAGTAGTCATTTACATTATAAAACAGCAACACAATAGATAATTATAGACTAAATTCTTGATTACAGCCATTGTTTTTTTCATTTTTTATTAATTATGGTAGGAGGTTGTACAATTTTACACACATATGACGAGGTCCTTTAGAATACATGACAAGAGTAGATGACTTATGCATATCATCAGCACATGCATATCATGATGAAAGCGCAGTGACCAAAATAACCGGAGGCTAACAATGAGGCCCCAAATTCTGTTTTATAATGGGATTTATATGTTAAAATTATGGTAAAAGTAGAACATCTAAAGCCATATAAAAAAGTAAACATCTAAAAATTAAACGATTTTAATTTTTCCTGGTGAATACTTCTGACGAGTATCTCTCGGGATTGCAGCAAGGCCTGCAGCCCCCTTATACAGCCCCCGCATAAAAGCTTTAACCTGGCTGCAATCCCGAGAAATATTCGTCACATCTAAAAATTGATTATATTAAAAATTTCGGGCCATTTTCCTTCTTCCTGAGTGCTTAATTCAATGGGAATAAAGTTCCCGATATAAATAAACAAAGCACCGCATAGAATTGCCTTGGTGAATATACATTTGCTCCGTGTGCGTGGCTGCGAAAAAAGTCACCTGTTTTGGAGAACGTCAGTCGCAGATTACAGATTTATTGGGGTTTTGTCTCCGATAGTGGCTTAGTTAGCACGACCTCCGTCTCCTGCGCCACAGTGTGTGTGGACTTGAGACGTCAACACCTAGTTCGGTTAACCCAGTCTGAGATTCGCCATAGAGCAAGATGACTTGCGTGGTGGTGTAAGTGGTGACATACCTGGCTGGAAATCAGGAGATCCGGGTTCGAATCCTAGCTAATCCAAATGATTATTTTCATGGCGAATTTCACCTCTGGTGTATATAAAAACAGAAAGCATGATAACAAGCAGTATTATCGTAGATAGCTAATCAGATTCACCATGTGATCACGGATTTTGGCATTTTAATCTTGGTACAATACGCAGTAGGCGATGAAAGCTCTAAAAAGGAGAGAAATATCTCTCTTAACGCCAACTTTGCACAATAAGGAGTTTAATGCAGCAATGATGTCACACTATTTCCCACTACTTTCACATTTTTTTCAAGTCGGATGACATAGACGTTGATAGGTAAGTATGTAATCGGCATATATGTAGTTTAAAAAAAATATTTTGGCGTACCTTGGTGATTTAACAATTCTGAACGTATTCAATGTACAGACAATCTTGCATTGAATAGACGGAATAAAAAATTCCTTTCAATAAAAAAGGAATTTAAACAGAACCCTAGGTCAAATATTGGTGAAAATGTGGGGTCAAAGTCCACAACATTGAAGGATAGGTGTGCGCTTATGAGGGGTTTAAAACCAAATAGATCATGACAAAAAGGGGAAAACCGTTATAATAATGAAAATGAAATATATACTTTGATTAAATTTGTTTGCATAATCAGGTGTCATTTATCATGAAAAAATTAAGACCAAAGAACACGTGCCAGTGGAGGCAAAGCTAATTTTCAACACTTATGAATGCAAAAACGGGTTGACACTCGAAGAATACCCACCATTCAAGTGGCAGCTGCACTTCCAACCGTTATGTATGTCATACTACAGGTTTATGGGTTTCTTTAAATATGCAATGACACGCTTCAGTTTCAATATTCTCATAACAGTCAATTTCGGATCCCGATTTCCGATTATATGAAGGAACATTGTTAAGGGCTTCCATAAAGTCCTAAAAACAATTAGATTTGTATGCCCTACAATAAAACATTGTTATTCATTTCCTTAATAAATAAACTCACGGAAGTTGAATATCCCAATTATTATAGTAGGTAATTAAATCAATATAAATCTTCAAAGTCTGAAATTAAATTATTACTGTCATGAAACATTTCTCGACCGATGCACCTGAATGAAATAGAATAGAAAATTAATTTCTCCCATTGGTAACGAAAGCACTACCTATTACAAGATTTTACCAGCCAGAGCAAGAGAATCTCTTGCAAATAAAGTTTAATTATAATAAGACGCATGATTATAAATAAGATTAACTTGGTACTGTACACAAGTCTTTTCGTATTACCAATTTGGGTAAAAATGAACTGCTAACGTCGACATCAGAGCTGTTCATATCAAAATATCGCGAATCATATCAAGTACACCTCATTTCATTGAGGTGTATTGGCAAAAAAATTTAGCCTCAGGCCACTACGTAGCAATGTGCTTAAATACACGTGAACACAAGTTGGTAACACCTTTCTCCCCTCAATTAATCACCAATGGTGGAGAGATAATTTGGAGAGCCGATGTGCAGTAAATTATGACCGAGGAGGGAGAGTAATACGAAAAACATTTATTCGGCCAAAGTCCAATGAATCATGAGCACTGAGCGTAAAAGTCTTTTTTGTAGGTAATCATCGCCCGTTTTTTTTACCTTAAAAACACTCCACTACTTAAGGGTAGAGGCTGGATTTTTAGATCATCTAGTCAAAATAAAGAGTCTCTGAAATGTGAATTAGTCGTTAAGCCATGAACTCACTTTTTAGTTCCCTCCAAAATCACCATTTCTCCTTACAAATGACACAAATTGCTCATTAATCTGACAACTAATTCAACTTTTGAAGATCCTGATTGCAGGTACCTAGCACATTTATCAAAGGTACATACGATATGCGTTTATTCCACTCTTTATAACCCTCAAAAAAATTCTTCCATCAAATTTTTGTCAGATTGATGGGTTCTTTCATGAACCGGCTTCCTTATTCTCTTTTCACATAAATATAAAATGAGCCATAAATGTAAGAGCACAATAGTAATGGACAACCGTAATGGAGAAGAGGAAGAAACACATTCATGCGGACTAAAGGAGTGACTGAGAAATTCCAACTCTACAAAATATGGTGAATTACTTCCTGGTTGGCCGCCTAAAGTATGATTGGCGTTTCTGAGAAAAGAATTCCCCAGACAGAGAGGGAAACACATTTTTGACTCAAAGACCATTCGCAATGAAAAAAATAGGTATCCTAGACATTGTTGTCAATCGTGAATTGAAGCATGAAGGGCACGGCCATCATGAACAGATTAAAAGGAACTCAAGAAGTCACAATTCAAGGGAAACAGCTATTAGATGTATAATATCCAATGTACCACGAAATATGTCAGGGTTTTCTTTTACTTTCAACGCTATTTTCTCTGCCATTACCAGTTATAGCCGTCAAATAATTGGCAATTGTTCGTACCCAGAAAAAATTAGATTGTTCCAATCACAAACCTTTCCCTAGGTCCTTCAATAATTTCTTAAACGAAATCTGCATTTAGAATTATAAATTGAGTTTTTTGACACTTTGGATAAAATTAAGCTATCTTGAATAGAATATTTATACTTATAAATTATCAAAGCACAAAGAAAAGACAAATTTCAAAGAAAAAATATTCGTACGGGGATTTTGACCAAGGATCGCTGGGTTTCTGTTAAAATGTGGGAAACCATTACATCGACCGAGAAATATTACTATCAATGCATATAAAAAAAATAGTGGATAGATGAGTGGTTTCTCAGTCCCCGAGTCCCCAAATAATCGAACGCCTGTGGTTATATTCCCCATTTAATTTCACTATTCAGGCGGCATATTGGAGGAAAACGGATACAGTAGTAAGGACATCAGGAAGCCAATTGCATTAATAAAGGAGGCATTCATGATCAGGAAGGAGCTTCCGAGAGGATTGTTATGTAAGAGTTTAAAAAAAAGTTAGTGAAGAGTTTGATCTAGAGTACGAGAGAAGCTTGGAGGTATTCGAGATGTGGGTATGGAGAAGAATGGAGAAGGTGGAATGGACGGAGAGGAAAAAGAGCGACGAGGTGCTGGATATGGTTGGCGAGGAGAGGCAGCTTTTAGATGAGATACGGAGGAGACAGAAGGCATGGATGGGAGGAGTACTTAGCGTGGAGGGGATGTTGCAAATGAGGGTAGAATGTTGGGTAAACGAGGGAGGGGAAGGAAAAGAATAGCATTTTTAGATAGAGTGAAAGGGAGTAGGCCTTACCGTGAATTGAAGAAGGCAGCGCTGGAAGGAAAGGGAGGCTCCCAGATAACTTCTTTAGTACTCGAAGGAAATCCACCTTAATCGGTAGAATACTATAGTAATAATTAACGCCAAAGTAAGAATGTCTCTAAAATCTTTGTGGACAGGTTCATTAGCCTTCCTAAAATATATTTGTAGCTTCATTATTATTATAGATATCCTTCCGGTGAACCTAGGATTTCATTTTCGACTCACTTGGGTCGGTTTTTCCAACCAAATTGGAATTCCCTTTTCAACTAAGAATTATTGCCACTCCCTTTCTATCAATAAACCTTATCCACTTCCCCTAATTCCCCGGCTAATATTACATTCTACCCTCTAACATGATTTTCAGCTATCTCTCCCTGCTTTCTCTGCTTAGTAGTAACTCTATCCAATCCCTCTGCCTATTTGGTATCTCATATTGAAGATTCCTCTCCTCACCGAATATGCTGGTAGGGATCTCAAAAATGGCATTTTAGGCTAATTCTTTGATAAAAACGAAACAATATAATGCAAATTAAGTATCTCTTTTTATGAGTTTAGAGTTAGCAAAAGTCACTACGGGATTGGATAAAGTTTTTGGCAATATTAATAATAGAAAATTTTTATACTATTTTAACTAGTTTCAAAAAAATTACTGAATGATAAGAACGCAAATACAAGGAAATGATGATTAAACATAAACACCATTATTGCTATTAACACTTTTATGCATAAATCCACTACCAAATAAGTACACAAGCACATTTTTTTTTCGCAAAGCATTTTCATGATAAGGTCACTTTTTATGGCAAAATATTTTACGCTTAACCTAGTGTCAGGAGGTTTAGAGAGGATAATATATTCCAAAATGAAAAATAAATCCCATATAATCTAGTTTAAGTTTCGATCCTCTTAGGCACCTTACCCCCACCCACATTTTTCGTACAATAGCAAATCCTTCAAATGATAGGATCATTTTTTATGGCGATATGCATGACGCTCAACCCAGTGTCTGGAGGTTTAATGATGAAAAGATGATCCACAATGTAAATTGAAGCTTATTTAACCCTTAGTTACATCCGAAGCGGGGATTTTACCGTATTTTGAAATTCGAAATAGAGTGCTTACTGCAATGAATCACTTGTGGCACACTTTGATACTTATACAGTACTTATTTGGTACTTTATTTTGTCTTTGGTACTTTGCTTGGGTATTTCTGTACTTTTTCCTCGACCAAGAACATTGTCGTCTACAATTCCTTAAGAAAATTATTCAAAGAATTTATCAAGAAATTTGAATATCAGTATGCTTTATTTTTGTCCATGAAGGAAAGAAAAATATATTTAAAGTCCTTTTAATCATTAGAAGTTATCCGAATACGATAAAATACCCTTAAATTTTAATGTATATTTAGGAAAACCAAAAATATTAAAGTGCGGCAAGAAATCCGCAAGCGTGCACTGGCGCTATCCACGCGGGCGCGCGTAGATAAGAGTTACTCTATTTTAAATGTCTACCTTCTTAGGCACCTTACACCCACCTATTGGTCTATCACCCTTTCAGAAGAAGGGCGTGTACAATGTGCTTTTTTTCCTACGCGCCAACGTCAACCACCCGCGAGCGGTCCCAAAAGTGAGGCGAAGATAGGAAACGAACGCGCGGCGGCCACCGAATCATCGTTTGCGGTGAAAGCACTCGGAGCGGAGAGTTTGGATTCGCCCCTCCTCCTCCTCATCCTCCTGCGGCCAAACCCCTCGGGCCATCTCTTTCTCTTTATTTCTCTCCCTCCGCGGGCATCGATTTTCGCCTTCCGCGCGCTTTTCCCCCGCGCGCGCCAACAGCTGTTATTCACCCGCCGCAAGAGACCGCTTCCTGCATTTCTTCCCGGAGTGGACGGCGACCGAGAGTGATGGATGGCGGTCGAGACCGAAAAGGACGAGACCCTGGGAATCTACTCCATTTTCCCCATCACTTCCTCCACTTTTTTGTCGCAGTGCGGCGAGTTGTGACGTCACTTCCCCTCTTTCCTTCTTCAGAGCTCGAGAAATTACGAGGAAGAATCACAAAAACAAATCAAATCAGTGCTAAATGAAGTATGCTTTAGAGTCAGATCTGCATCTAAAGAACGATAAGGAGGGCATTATGTAAGAAATAGCGGCACGAAAACATTTCCATTTCTTAGATTTAATGCGAAAGGATTTTTTAGGATGATACATATATATATTCTCCAAAATTAGCAAATGAAGGAGGCAAATGAAAAAGAAAGTAAGCCATGTCAAGTGTGAATATGTGACGTTGATAATACATAGAGTTAAGGATCAAATGGATCAACCGAGTAAGCCATAAGGAAATCCTAAGATGAGTAATAGAGAAGAGAAGCCAGGTGAAAAACTTAACCATAAGAAGACGGGGCAACCTAACATGACATACACTGAGACATGATGGCCTTATGAAGACAATTGTTACTTTATGATGACGATCTTCGAGGGACAAGTAGATGGTAAGAACGGAAAAGGAAGGCCGCGAACAAAATCTATGGAACAGGTAATGAAGGATGGGAAAGAGAAGAAATGCATAGGTGTGAAAAGATTAGCTGATAAGATAATTGGGTGGATAGCTTCCTCAAACCAACCAAAGGATTGTGGACCAGTGATGATGATGAATACGCAGAGTGGAAGGAAATCAATATGACAAGAGCAATGAGAAAGTTGATACAAAAAAGAACAAGTACTGGTATGTGAACAGCGTAGAAAATATTTTGGTGTTTTTGAAAATGGAAGTGTTTAAATCAAACAATCAAACGTAAGTCAACTTTGCCTTAAAATAAGGAGAAACGATTTCAGCATAAATATAAAAATCAAGCCATGAAAATCATTCCCACTAAACCCCAGACTTTTAGAACTGTAGGAACATATTTTCCACACTCTAAGCAGAAAAAAGGAGGTTTTAAATTTACTGGAAATATTAAAATACAAGATTTATGAAGGATCTAAACTAAACTAGTTTTTTACTTCCAAAACATTACTTGGAATTCAAAGCATTAAACTTGCCGAGGATATCCCAAATTTTGCCCTTGGAATTCAGTTTTTACTGGAGAGGGACTGCTAAAAACCTTATGATTCGGCGAAAGTTAATGTTAAGCGTGAAGGTGGATGAAATATAAGCGAGTTCATGGACAAAATTAAGAGCAAGAGGCCGTAGCCGATACCGAAGATGGCATTTCAATGTGAGGATGAGGACGGACCGGGATGATTAGAAAAAAATCTAGTATATGTACTTTGACCAAAATATTTACCACTTATCATCATTATATCAGGTATAGACTGTAAAACATGTCGGTTAATACTTGTTTGCTTTTGTATCATCGATAACCAAACGGCAGTAATCATAGAAATGTACTGTCTAAACGCCATATGGGAATTCAACCCATTAAACTATACATAACCTTTTATAATAACAAATAATTATTTGTATTATATTATAATTTACGTCAACAATAGAATGTAAAATACGTACATAAATAGCCCCTTGCTTTCGTATCTCCGATAGCTAAAATGTAGTTGTTTAAAAAGATTAAGTCTGAACGGCAACCAGCCATTCCACCCACCAGCCAATACATTACCCGTAATAATAAAAAATAATATATTCCATTACCAAACTATATATACCGTTAACATAAATGCTAGTGTCTTCCTTTCGCACGATAGCTATGAGGCAATAGTCCGAGGAAGATTTGCCTAAACGCCAGATGGAAATTCAAACCAATAACCAATAGATTACCTGTTATAAAAATGAATAATATACTTTTACCTTAGAATGTAAAACATGTCGATTAATAGTCCCTTGCTTTTGGATCACCGATAGTTTAACGGTAGTAGTTCAAGAAAGATCCGTCAAATGCGCAACAGGTAATTCCACCCACTAACCAATAGATAGACCCGTAGTAGTACTAAATAATGAATTCCATCACTGATCATTAAAACTTTAACATGAAAACTAGCTTTTTGCTTTCGTATTATCGATTGCTATGAGGCAAAAGTCCGAGGAGGATTTTGCCTAATTTTTGCCTAATTTTGCCAAATCGTAATTCAACCTACCTACCAGTAAGTAACCAGTTATAATAATGAATAATTTACGTTAGCACTAGAATAAATAGTCTTTTGCTATTGTATCACTGATAGCTTAAAGGTAGTAGTTCAATTAAGATTCCGTCTAAACAGCAATTGGTGATTCTTCCCACCAACCAATAGATTGACCGTAATAATAATAAATAATGAATGCCATAACTGAACTGCAAAATATAAACACGAATACTAGTTCCTAGCTCAATTATCATCCATTGCTAGTATGAGACAGTAGTCCGAGGAAGATATAGTCTAAACGCTAACTGGTAACTCAACCCATCAACCAATAGATATCTCGTTTCAACAATGAATAATGCACGTCAACACAACAATGTAAAACATGTCGATAAATATTCCCGTGCTTTTGAATCACCGATATCAAAGAGGTGGTAATTTCAGAAGATACCGTCTTAACGGCTAACGTAACATAACCCGTAATAATAATGAATCATGAATGCCACAACCGCAATGTGAAACTTTAACATGAATGCTAGTTCCTTGCTTTCCCTAGCCTCTGCTAGCCATTGCTTGATTGCTATGAGGCAGTAGTCTAAGGAAGATTCCGTCCACACGGCGAATGGTATTCCCACGCGCCGAAGCATCTCAGCGAGTCCCGGGTCGGTGGACCGACGTATATCCGCGGCGACAGCGGGCGGCTTGGAGCGTCGGGCGCGTGACTCCGCGATCGATGATGAGGAATCGAGGCGAGAGGTAGCCCATTATGCGTCGGAGGCTGTTGGGCCAGGGGCGATGGTTGCCGAGCGATAAGCGTCGATGCACCGCAGCGGTGACGGATGTGTGCACCCGCGGAGTCGCCGATGCGAAGGCAGAAGATGGATTGACAGTCTGGGGCCTCCTGCGAGGAGCTCACGTCACGCGGACTCCCGCCCATGTAAGGCGAGCAGAGAACGCTTGCACTACGGCGGTGAACCCGGCTATTACCACCCTTCTGCGAACGGAACACGGACAGCTTCGCTGAAAGCTCGTGGCATAAAGTTCCGAACGGATTTTCGGCCGATGTAATTTTGAAGAATACTCCACTAGAGGAGTGGCTGTCTAAAGGTTAAAATACTGATCCGTTTCTGAAGGTGTATATCACGAATATCAGGAATATTTTTTTATCTTGGTAAAACTATGCGAGGTTTTTTTTGGGAAAATTAAGCTAGTGATACACAGTAAAGCTTAAAAACTTACGGACACCTGTGACCTAGTTTTGCATTCCACGATAGAAGTATGTTCTTTTGAATGAGGATTTTAATTTTAAATACTAAGTTCTTGTATAAAGACACTCCTACCAACAGGCAATTTCACAATTTTAGGGTATTTTTCTAATACGGTATTGGCAAACATTTTATGAGGTATAAGTCAGCAATGGAATATTATTTATAAAAAGATAGATTCTTTGAATTTCTAAGGGAAATAGGAGAGCGAAAATGGTCAAACCAGCTATGGTAGATGGAATGCAGAGGGACAATGAACTGAGAATGTCTCGCTAATTATAAACCCTTAAGCAAAATAACAGTATTTTTCTTAGTGATTTTTCCGGTATGATTTTGATAAGTATTTCTTTCTAGTACCTTTGTTTTCAGTTCAAGAGTACCTGCTCGGCAACACAAATAAGTAAAAAATGAAGTTCTCTACTAGTAACTTAAAACTTGAGGACACTTCTCAAAAAGTACACATTTGCTTACACCATTACCATCCTTGAGAATGAATTTTTCCTCTACGTGACAATTATGTTAAACTTGAACCGTTCGGGCCTGTAAGGGTCAAGCCTTTTTTTTGATTCATCGCACCTTGATATTTCAATGCAAAGGTTTTATCTTCATTTTATGACATTTTATCAATAAGAATGCACACGTGCGTATAAAACGTAATCGTCTTACAGTAGAGTGGGAAGTTTGATAGAGCGCGCATGGTTTTGAGTTTATTATTAGAGACTGGTACCCAAATGTCGCTTTTGTTCCAACTCTATATTTATACACTATTATATAACTAACAATAAAACGTCAAACATATCGTGGAAGGTTACTCGGGATGTACACCGGGTCAGGTTCCCCATCACGACCGACGCGACGTTTAAATTCACGAGTCGTGATGGAGAACCAGATTCGGTGGAAACCCCGAGTAACCTTCCTCGATTCTATACGTCGGGAAAGCCTGCGAGCATTCTTCATTAAACATATCATTTGCTGAACGATGATTTTTCCCTCTTGAATAAGACTGACCGCCACTATTTTTAGGGAAGATACTTCCCGAGTACTACCATAAAAACCTTAGAAGTACCCGGGAATTTCAAGCGATTAATACATACCAAACAACAGATTGATTGATATCAAGCAAAAATTAATTTTATAAGAAGTAACCAATTGTATAAACAACCTCAGAATGACCAGAGGTAAAAATGGCCATTGAATTATTAATGGATATTTCTTTGAATGTCCATCTTTAAGGGGAAAAATCAGGTCATAGTGTATAACAGGATTCAAAACTGTACCTTAGAAATGGGAAATGACAGCTCAATCCAACCTTTACTGTCATGAATATCCTGTTAAAGACAATTCCATCCAAGGTGTAATTGATGATCGAAGCAAGGATAAGTGATGAATAAACATTTCCTTGCGGTCAAGCACCTTACTCACAAGAAGCATTTGTTTCGCACTGCAGCTACGGAAGAGCATTCTCCACAGATAAATTCTAGTTTCCCTATGCGGAAATCGGAAAAAATTCTAGACAACTTCATCGGGACTAAAGTGAATAATTATCACCCCATTTGAACAATGAGGTCAAAGTTTAAATAATGGAATCCCCTAGAGATAGGATCAGTCGATTAGAGTGCGTCCATCGCCAATAATCGAGTCAACTGAGAATAAAACATAGGAAGAGCAACGCAGCTTTCTCTTATGCATTTCCTCAAATGAATCTTAACCGTAAAACAACCGGTGAAATGATGGACAACTTCATGCCCAATAGATAAAGTCTTTTGATCCACCAGCTAGTGATCAATATAGAGAAGCCAGAGAAAGCAGAAAGCAGACACGAGATCATAAAAAAATGTTCCTGAATGAAATACCATAAAATGAAGGAGAAACCTAAGAGGTTATCAAGGTTCAACGCACTGCCTAACCTATAAGAAAATAAATTTTAAAAAGCCATTAACACGGATGGAATGAAGTTGAATTAATTCATTTTAATCTACGACACAGACAAAAATACGATAATATTTAAACATTCTGTGGAGACTCAATCGATTTGTTTTTAGTGACATCGTCATTCAATTCAATAAGAGCAAGAAGATTCATAATCACAGACATATGCAGAGAATGAGAGAAGGTGAACATGAATCATGACCCTTGAATACCTTACATCGAGATTATATCTAATTCAGACACCCTACCACGCAGCCATTACGTGGATGGCCAGTGCGCAATGATAACAGCGTAATCTCTAGCAAAAAGAACTCTTAGGTTCATTGGTTGGACAATTTTTACTTATGCCAACAATTTTTTTATATTAATGCCGGGCTTCGATGAATAATCATCGTCAACAGGCGTAAATTATTATCTATTTCAAATTATGATGATGATGTTTCATCGAAACTTTGTTTCGCTTTGTTTTAAAAATATTGTATAAATAACATACAAATAAATTCACAAGTAAGGAAAGATAGGGATAGGAACATAGAATGGAAAAAGGACGAGGACAACGCGAAACGCATGTTCCTGTCTCTTTCCTGCTATCGTGTGAGTGTGTATCTTTCCTTTCACCCTTGTGTCCTCATCCATTCCTTCTGTTGGTGAGTGGTGAGCTGCCCCAGTGCCATCTATTAGTTACTCTTGTGGGCCATATTAAAGGGAGTTTCCTGTAAATAAACCTCCGCCAAAATTTTACAAATCTAAGTTTCCTGGTAGCGCAACTGCTAGGGCACCTGGCCGGCGATCAGGAGATTCTGGGTTCGAGTCCCAGTCAAGCTGTATTTTTTACCCTCTGATTTCTGGCTTTTTTCTATCTACCACAGCACCGCTGTCCTCGTCCTTTTTCGATTATATGTTCTTATCCCTTTCTTTCCTTACCTGTGAATTTATTTGTATGTTTACGATTACGGCGCCCAGTGAATGAATGAAGTATTGCATAAGTAACAGTTATACAACCAAGAAACGTTAAAAGGAAAAACCACAGAGTTAAAAATGAGCTAGTGAAATAGAACTCTTTTTGCAAATTTTATCAGATAGGACCAATATTTATTTGAATGTTTTATTTAAAAAAAATTATCCCGATCATGAATGAAATATCAAATCAATTTTCCATCGCGAAGTCACGTCATTCGCGACAGTAGCGTGCCCTGCGGTGTGATAAGAAAGCGCTCACAGGGAGGAGGCGTCGTCCTTTCCCTACGCTTTGGCCTCGATGTCCCAGCAGGTCCCTCTATCGAGGATCGACCGCAGTCGGTTCGAAGCCGGGCCCTTCCCTTGGAGCGATGCCGGCCATAAAAGGCCACCGCGCGAGAAAGCACGGCTCGCCCTCGGCAACCCCGAGCAGACAACTGCACTTCCCCCGTTCGCCTCCCGACCCACCGCTCTTCCGGCGAAGGCCGTCTGTGCAGCGGCAACACCAACTGCGAGAACCGTCCCCTCCATTCATGAGATTATCCAACGGTTCTCACCTTTTTCAATACAAACTACAAGGTTTGATCTCTGCATTTCTTCAGGGTTTTCTTCCGCGTCAGCTTGCTTGTAGACAACAGTGGAAAGAAACAACTGTTGTCTACAAACAAGCTGACGCGGAAGAAAACCCTGAAGAAATGCAGACATAAAACCATCACCACGGAAACCTACGTTCTAAAACTACAAGGTTTTCGATAATTTAATGTACGAGGCGTGTTATAAAAGTAATGAGACTGATTTTGTGCCAACTAAAGTTTTTATTTTTTTCACGCAATAATATTATCCCCTTCAAACTAGTTCCCTTAGGGAGCTGTATACCGACGGAGTCGTTGTTCCCACTCTTGGTAGTAGGGCTGGAAGTCTTGAAATGGCATGGCTTTTAACTGGCAGGTCACAGTCATTTGAATGTTCTCCAGAGTTCCAAAAGGATGTCCTTTGAGGGCATGTTTCAATTTCGGGAAAAGGAAAAAGTCACTAGGACTCAAATCAGGGTTTAGGAACAACAGCAATACATTTTGAGGTCAAAAATTCACCAATGGAAATGGCCGTGTGACACGGGACATAGTCATGGTGAAGCATTCACTTGTCTGCAATGTCTGGTCTCACACTAATCACTCTTGGAACAAATATTTCGCATTTTTCAAATCGTCAGTCAAAATTTGATGCACGGTGAAAGCGTTTAAATTTAACTGTTCACTCGTCATTCTTAAGGTTAAACGCGACGGACTGAGATCACAAGAGCCCTCACACTTTCAACGTTTTCGGTAGTTTTGAAGCTGAAGTTCTTCCTGAGCGAGGTTCATCTTCAACGTGTTTTCGGCCGTCCAAAACTGATTTGTGCCAACGAAAAACTTGTGCTATTGATGAGCTATGTGCCCCATAGGCCAGTTTCAACTTTTCAAAAGTCACACTTACGGATTCACAAGTTTTCACAACATTCACAAGTTAACACAATACTTTATCGCATAACGTTGCTCTAAATTCTGACGCATTTTTTGTAACACACAAAAATATACACAACTTCACTGATGGAGCTGTCAAAAACATTGTGATAGCTGTATGGAGTTGAAACTCGCACAGAGGAATTGGAAGAGATGAACAAATCGGTCTTTCACAGGACGGTTGACGCAACGTTGCCAGTTCGCCCGCAGTATCGCCAGTCTCATTAATTTTCTCATACACCTCGTATTTTCCCAGTATATCACGAAACATTAAACATTTTACTCCGATTTTATATGATTTCTAATATTATTCTACTGGTAGAGATAGGTTTACTCGGAAAATATCGAGAATCAACCTGCCTTTCATCTAGTCTCACATTGAATTTCCCTCTCATTTCTAAGTAAAACATATTCCTTTTCCTTCTGTCTATTCATATCAAAATTAAACGTTGAATTCCGGTTATAAATTATATTATTAAAGGGACTCTACCGGTTGAAGTATTTTTGCATGTAGTATTTTGAGAATCATCCCGCCTGTCAACTATGCCTAAATTGAATTTCACGCTTTTTTCCTAGCTAGATCTATTCCTTATCAATCTATTAGTGAATAAAAATCTTTTCTTTCCCATATTCCACGTAGCTAACATTCTGCTCTCTAATACGGCTATTTAAATTCCCTCCCCTCTCTATACTCGTTCCATCCAAATCCTCAGTCTCATCCGTATCTGCAGAAAACATTTCCTCTCCTTGCAACACTATATTTAGTAATCCGTGGTTTTTTTTATTCAAATACTCTCCATCGTAGGTTAATACGAAGGTACTTCTACCACATTCAAATTCATTTTAAATGCATTAAAACATTTTATGAAACCGTTTCAAATTGTAAAATACATTAATGTAAAGAGTAAGAGTTTGAAAACTATGTCATGAAAAAAGGCACTTAAGTGAACCTTCAGCAAAAGGATGAAATCAAAATTAGTCATCCCAAAATGAGCGCTTAAAAACAATTACATTGATTTTGATTTGATAAAGTGTTTAGTTCGACACCGAGATGTTGTGGTTCTGAAAATCCGCGTGAATCCCACAGATGTTCTAAAAGAAACGTTTGCGACTCGAATTTATAGGTTTGTAATTACTTGCAATAAACTGCATTTATTCTAGTGTGACTTAGTGAACTGCATTCTTGATGAATAAATAAAATAGACTATATTCCACACAATATTAGAAATGATGATAAATGTGTAGAAAAATCACAGCAGTCCTTGCAAATTCCTACGGAATGGGTGAAACCTCGGTCGGTTTTTAAATCTACACCTTCATATCACCCTGCGAGCCACCTCAATGGCGTTTAGCAGGGGGTGAGTATACAACAATATGCAGCATGCAATACCCGACGTCTTCGTTGTCGTAGAAAAAATAGGACACAACCCATGCCAACAGGCGGTGTGAGCTCTCACCGACAATGGATTGCTCCATGCCAGTTCATCACAAGCATACAAATTGTTGAGATGATAAATATCCTTGCAGTTCTCTTTTCTCACCAATTCGCACATTTTGAGACGATGCATTCTTAAATCTTATCATTTTTTTAATATCAGCTCCGGTCTAGCGTCACGCAATATAATGCATGCACTTGGACTAGCCTTAGAGAGGATGACAACACAGTAATGAAATTCGGAATGCCGGTAAGGAGTAGGGGGAAAATGGAGGGAAAAAACAGGCAAAGTGGTGTTCGGCAATATCGGCGAGGAGAGAAGACTTTAACAAGAGAAAAGAAGAAGGTAAATTAGGGGCTGTGGGAAAAGCTAATGGGTGGTGGGATGCTCAAGTCTAGTAGAAGTATGTTAGGCTAGCGGGAAAGGGAACGAAAGAGAATATCCTTAATAGATGGGTAGCGGAAAGGTAAAACGTATGGCGACCGGATGTAGGAAACAATAGGAGTTGACGAGATGCAACTGTACTTAGGTTCGATTTCCATTCAAGCCGAGGTGCAAAATAAGGTAACTATAAGGTAAGTACCTACATTGAATTCCATTGCAGGGATAGAATTGTGTTTGCCGGGTTGCCTACACTTATTTAAAAACATTCATGAACATCAAGGAAGAAGTTTACCGTGAAAAAATATATAAAGCTTAACCGAGTATTAACCTTAACTTAGCGAACCTGAATTTTCCAGTTCCCAGTCAGGAGTGCTAGCAAGTTATACCACCAAACCAAATTCTCAAAGCGAACTTTAGGGTTGTATTAACAAGGGGGAGTGAGATATTGCACGCTGTAGTTAAAACTCAAAGTGAACTGAAAAAATACTTCCAAGAACTGTTATCGAATCGTTATCGACCTTTAGCATTGAGGGCCGCTTCGCGACCCTATCTAGCTACTTTAATTACCTTGGTTATTTTATGAGGGCCCTTCATGTTAGGCGTAGCCAAAGATTTTGGATAACGTCTCGGCACCGTAGTGGCTAAGTAAAAGTAAATTTTGCGATAAGATTCCCTGATCAAAGGATATTTTCTCTCTAGGAAATTAACATAAAATTCACCGCTAACTAACGGCAGGTGTGAAAGGAACCGAATCAAGAAAGCTGCTCCATTAAAAGCTCGTTAAGCTGCAGATCAACCTCACGTATAGCACTGAGATAAACGTAGGAAGCCGTGAATATAAACAGAGTGTGAGAGGGAATTCCCAAAGGTACGGCTGTGGTATTGGAACCTTTCACTATTCTACCCGGATTTAAAAAATCAACGCTATCTCATAACCTCCGTTTAACAGAAGACTGACATACATCTACCTCAACGAGGTACCGTACAAGTCACCACCTTGATGTGTGGCAGGTGGTTATTCCCACACCAGGCATGTAGCACTCATCCTAGTCTTAATCAGAGACGCACTCGCCTGCCGGACTCAGGTCAAGTACACAAGGCAATGACACGCGGTCAGACTAAAAACAAGGAGGGTGCTATGGAAGAGAGCTAATATAAAAATAATACTTCTAGTTAGTATTATAAAAAAAGAAATTTTACCGTAGTAAATGATTCATGCATGAGTTATAGCGATGAAAAAATTCATTCAGATATCTAAAGGTCTCCTATTGTGGGCAGAAAAAACGACACCTTAAATCTATCGATTCTGCAGTCAATTACCCTAATCTTTTCCTTGCGATTGTTTCTACTATAGCAATGAGGTTACCTTAAACTATGTTGAATATCAGGAAAAAGAGTATTCTACTCGGAATGTCCGAAAAATTTTTAATCTAACTGATAGTTATATTCATTCGAAAATTAACAATTAAGGAACCTTAAATTATTATTGATGAATGTAGTTTTTGAAAATTTCCCATTGCTTACATTTAATTCACAGTTTAGGTGATTGTAGAAATTATTATATTTTTTTGAGAACAGATAGAGTGTATCAATTTGAGTTTTGTGTATCAATGACTTGAATATTATTTCCGGTCCCGAGGTTTAATTCCTCCTCTACGATATAAAATGCTTACATACGGTAAACTCAATAGCTCAAGGAGGTATTTGAAGTGTCACAGCCCAATTTATTTCCAATTCCAGTGGGTTCTAGATCTCCCCTATTCGGGCAGACTCCTTTTAAACGACCCCAGATTGAGCTTCCTTTGTTCTCAGCAAGCGACGCGAATTGCAGTTATAGTTCCTAATCGTGATATCCCTCATATTATGGATTATTCAGGCAAAAGTGTCCTTCGCTTATCCTCACAAAAATACTTTATTCAACACCAGTGGTCAGTCACACGAGGAAAATTTACCCAAAAATATAATTCAAACAATTAAAAATTTACATTTTTGGTGTCCAAACGAATATTCTTTGCGAAAACGGAGATTTAAGAGACCTATAACGCAAACATCGCACACTACGAAAGGCCCGACACTTTGCATAAATCAGAGAGTGCGTGAACCGTTTGAGCCGACCAAGGCAATCAATAATACGGAGAGATAAAATGAGGACGGTTCCTTTAGTCTTGGCTTCTCAGGTTACACTCCTTGTAGCTTTCACACCCTGAACTGTTATCGCACCAACAAGATCACAAGTATTTAGTTTCAACACTCGAGGGCACTGCTGTGCATCGCGGAACTCTCACCTCACCTTTCGTGTATCACCGAAATCGCAGCCATTATATCACACCTCTCCAGGGAACACCCTGTATAACTTCAGTTCAGAGAAGAGAATAAATAAGGAGCAAATAAATTCATACCTTCTTCCATGAACTCGAATGGTGTGCAGTTTTTCAAATACGCATTCTGAAAATGTACGCATAGAGAAATTTATGACTGGCTGTTGCTTTATTTTTATCAATAATTTACTCAAGAGCCGTCATAAGGCACAGCAACTTCACAGCAGTATATAAAAAAACTATACCAAACCAACCTCCGGGTTGAATCACAGAGTGAGTGATATCTAAGGACCAATCACTCCGGTACTCCAGTGGAGTAGCCAGGGGGGGGGGGTTCCGGGTAACAAACCCACCTTTAGCCTTTAAAAGCACTGCCTGTATTCTTTTTTATTTAATAATCGTACACAATTACAGTTTTCGAACGTATAAAATGTTTTCAGGCTTGATTTTGTGGAATATCGCTATATCCAGGAAAGCGACACAAACCTTGAAAATGACGCAAAGTGTTGAAACCATGGTCGGTCGTTGAGTAGTGAATTAAATAGTGTGGAAATTACCAAATTGTGTTTTTATCATCGATACAGTTTTGAGTCCTAAAAATCACGTTTTCAACATCAAAAATCCCAAAAATGTCCAGGATTTCTCCAGGATCGCGTGTGCCCTGGAGTGTTTTCCTTGCACCCTGGAAGGACCTCGAAATCTCCGGTAAACCCCCCTCCCATCCCCTTTAAAAAAATCCTGGCTTCGCCACTGCGTTTACGCCCACAACATCGATTAATTCAAATGAGTGTAAAAAAATCGTAACTCCTGCACACTAAACTGAGGATGTATGAAAGGGTCTAACGGTACTTAAGTTTTAATAGTGGTCTCGTACATTGATTGTTGTCCATTCGCCAAAGTGCAGTTTTAGTAAATCGACCGTAAATGAAACGGTTACGATATGAATAACAAGTTTTCTCAGAGTCATGGATGAAAAATTAACAAAATTAGCCCAAAATAGATTACTTGAGCATAAGAAACATTTTCTTTAGAATAAAGCGCTGACGGAGGATCATCCATAAACACTAGGCTTACGCGTACCTAATCACTATCTACAATTCGCAGAGTGTTTGCAGTTGGATAAGGATATTACAACCAAAACCTTTTTCCTCATTCGACAAAGTGTTAACTGAGATTATCGTAGAAGAACTCTCCTGATTTAATTCTCATTATCCTCCTTCTTTAAAATAATTTACCACGGGATTCCTTTCGAAAACCAATACGACAAACCGCAGTGATTTATTCTTTTCCCTTTTTAGATTCCTAAAATTGAAACGATGGCCTTGAATTTCCACAGTTAAATGTATTAAACAACAACTTGATTCAATTTTATTTGATTATCGACTAAAATCATATTAATGCTGTTGAATACAACAAAGGACATCCCGGCTAAGTCAAATATTTTTTCATGGCGAACTTTCATCCTTTGGTGTATTCAACTTTGCACCCGTGCGCGTGACTACATACAAATTCACTTTTTCCTGCACTCCTATATTAATGCTGTATCTACCTTTTACTCAAAACCATGCATTTTTCTCGGTCGCTTACATGGAATTAGCTTTGAATATTATTCATCTAGTGCAATAGCAATTTTTATTTTTTTTTAATGTATGAGATTTTTAACTATTTCAATATTAATTACTCCACCTTACCTTACCTTATCTTATGTTTCAATGACGACTAAAGTTTTCTGGAATATTATTTTCTCCATGTAAAGTAATTGAACAATGATAACCTTAATCAGTTAATTCAATGACTTCTTCGCAGCAAAGGTTTTACAGGTTATTAAGGACTTATATCTTTGTCTATCGTAACTCAACTTTCAAAGAATTTCCAATCATGAAAAGTGTATATCAGGTGCTAATTTATGCCATAAATTACTCTCTGAAAATCTATTAATATTGCTGAGCACGATCTTAGAGAGATGGAAGAAATCTGAGAACATGAAACTGAGAGTGAACATGAGAGCTAATGTACCAAATGCGTGACGGCGGGCATAGTGTTTATTGCATTACTATGATGATCAATGCTCGTGGTTTATCAGGGAATAGTCTTATGAAATAGTTAAAAAGATACAAAATATAAATGGCATGAGACATTTTTAGTTTTTTCTTAATGCTAACTCATTAATTATGCCAAAAATATATATGTTGTTGTAGAAATATATGTTGTAGGGCAACAAAAATATAATTCTCACAATTTAATTAGAAATGTTTTAACACCATTTCGTACACATCGCTATTCATATCCTTAAAGAGGCTACCTATATTTTTTTCCAAAAATGAATTAATACGCGGAATCAAGTACGCACGATCAACACAGTGTAATGTCATATGAAACATCAATACGTTTATATTGTGTGTAGTATTAAAGTAACCAGTGCACAAAAGTGACCACCAATGGTTTACGGTTAAATAAACGAAAGCAGGAGAGTTTGACAGTGATGAATAAGTAAATAAAATTGATAAAAAACTCTAACGCTTTATTCCAAAACTGATGATCCTCTATAATCTATCACCTCCACCTATGTCAAGACCTTGAAAAGAACATACTTCTATCTTCACCAGTGACTTAAACATGCGTCACGTTATATCATAAGTATTAAATCTTAATATTTAAGAATCAAATGCTCACACCGTAGGCATAATATGGAATGTAGTCCCTTCCCGTCATTATTATATCAGCACCGAGTTCAGTGATTAATTGCATACTTTCCCTTGACGGAATGCTGCGGTATGACATCATGGTATGAGTCTAAATCTCTGCGATGCATCACTAAGGAAAGGGAAAGAACATTAAGTCGTTGGCCGGGAATATTTTCTTCTTTGACGGACACTTCCTCATTACCAAATGGCGCAATACGTAATTCTAATAGTAACTTGTGTAATTGGTTCAACAACTTTCATATAACCATGTTTTCGGGGGAAACAAAATTGCGGTCGTAATCGTTGCAGCTGCCTCGCGGGCACTTGCCCGGAGAAACTAGAACGCGCATGATAGATATGCAGCCATTTGCAATAGATGATGGCAGTGATAAAATTAATAACAGCTCTCCACGATTTAAACGAGAAAAATCCCAGGTATCCTCCGGTCAATAATCCTCACGGGGTGGAGACTTAATGGGCGTGAACACCAAATATGGGGTCGGATAACAAGATTCCAGTTTTTTGATGGTCCCAATTCACTCGACTCCTTGGAAAATCTTTTACCAGTACTCTGCAATCTATTGATTAATCTATGCTATTTAAATAAAAATAAATAATTTCTACCATCACGATAAATTAGTATGCGAAAGCGGTGCTATTGTTAAACATAGCTCGTGAATGTGAATAATCAACTGTGTACAACGGTGACCGGATAAATTTACCCTGATAAGGAGTGCATGCCCTATACTATTCGATTTCATAAGGTAATAATAACGTACAGCATTCAAATAGATACATACCGAAGTCTTTGCATTCCAACTAAAAATGAATAAATTTTGAGCTGTCCATCGTTCGGTCGTTATAATAAATGGACTCGCTTTCGCGTTGCGAGGCTCTGAGTCCCCCTCCCCCCCATAAATAAAAAAGTATAGGAGTAGAGGCAGATAGAAACATTGTAATAGTTAAAAAAATTAAAATATAATTTCTCGACAATTTTTTCTAGGGTTTAAGTCTATTTCAGAGAGGGTCGATTCGATTTAGATGGAGACAAAATCTAATGAGAGACAGATCATGTGTAATAATCAGGTATTGTGGATGTTATATCGTGAAAATGGCAAATAAGTTAAACACCCAATTAAAGAAACGCAATGATGACGATGAGAAATTAATTCATGCATTTATGCACTAAATGAAACCAGACCGGATAATGATAGCAAATAGCAATTCAAACGTTCACGATCAGCGGGATCAAAGATCAGAAAAGCCTATGGAGCTAAGAATAGAACTCGTGACCTCGGGAAAGCAGGAGAGGAAGCCAGTTCGCCACCGTCGAGACCAACATAAAAATTTGCAAACGGATATGCTTGTCTAACGTAAGACCTAGGTAGATTATGGTATTAATGAACTAATTGCCCCGATCAGATAACATTTCCCGCTTGACTACATTGATAGCGCTCAAAATAATTTTCTGCATGACTTCACCTTCTCGCAAAAACACTACACTAGGAGAGTTATAGGATATCGCAACGGTTCATCTTTGGTAATTCATTAATATAGACCTAATGATGGTCAGATTTCCATTAAATAAGGCTACTTCATTCACGGAACACAACGAAATATGATAACTCTATGTCAACTAAATTAATAGCGATAAATAAGAAATTTCTGAATTATGCGCAAAATACAATAAAATATAAATACTTAAAATATAATAAAATGACTGTGCATGAGAATAATATTTTATTTCATAAAATAATTTAGATTGATTTGGGATAATTTTAACTCTCATCGCTTTTACTCATCGCGAAAAAACATTCAGCACTCAGGAGAAAAATTATTACGCGTTGCCTTTAGGTGAAGCAAAAATATAGTTTTAGTTGGGAATGTTAAAATATACATTATTTTTCGCGGCATTCGCGATATTACTGTACAGCCGCAAAATCAATGAAAGTGATAAATTTTTACGCATCATCAGACACGCTGATGTTGAATTTTGGGTGTGTCCTGCAAAAGAACTAGCAACGGAAATAGTACTTGGAAAATTCTATGGCCATGAGAGCGACTTTCAATAAATCGCTTATATCAGAGACGAAAAATTAGCAGAACAAAAATCTTTCGAAAATATCATCACATACCACAGATGTAATAAGAAAACGACTTTGGAACCGTGAGGAACACTTAGGTAGGCAACTTACATACATTATGATCACAGTGGCTCAAAAGAAGCTTAAAAAAACTGCAAAATGGTATAAAAACAAAAAATGAACACTACTAAATTACTCTTTACGGAAGTTTTCACCATGAATTGCCATTTGGAATCACTCGAACCTTTACTATAAATACGTTTCAGCCTTTTGAAAGGGAAGTGATTCTACTCCGCACTAACAACCGTTTTGTCGCAATAGTATTGAAAAATTTGCAGAATGGAAAGTAATTTTGCACGACTAATGTTCCAGCCAAAAAAGACCTAGCGCCAACTTTGATGGAACGCATTCCAAAGAATTCTCGTCGTGGTACGCGTAACTGTTACTCCATCAATTTCATTCGAGCACCGAATCGTTACATGATAAAACGAATAAATCTAAAAGGGAAAATTCGTTTAGAGCACCTAAAACTGCATTCCATTAGCCAAAGATAAAATAAATACAGCCGAATACAATCACCGCCGATGGTGCGGGTAGCCCTTTCTCCTAAACGACTGCCGCCCATGGCTCGTTAGCATACTAAAGGCGATCAAAGGACGGAATCAGGCCAGAAGCGAGTGTCCGCACGCGCAAAAACAAGCGAATGTCAGTTGAGGTCGCGTTTCGGAAAACGATATCCTCAACACCCACCCACACCGCCCGACCAGGTACCTTCAGTCATTGAAGTTTCCGCCAGCGACCATGCCCCAGCCGTTAAAGTCTCCACCATTCAACTGCTTCATCATTAGCAGTCAAAAATCTTTGGATTGGTTTGAAGCAGATCTACAATAGATTTATCCGATAGCCAATCATTTAATACAAGCAGAATTGTTTTTTTATATCCTTCATCAACTGCCCCACGTATATCATCCCAGGCCAACATAGGTTGTTATTTTCTTCCACTTCTCCGAGGAAGATCATGCCTCTTCATCACACCATCGCGTCTCAAAATGAAGCTAGTTAAGTTGACCCCGTCTTCTTCTTAATATTTTCAAAAGGCTCTCTTCCATTCTTCTCCGGTCTTCCACATTATTCACTCTAAAAGAGCGTAAGGTTTTTATATAATTAACATCAAAGGTTAGCGTAGGGTTTATAGAATACAATGCACTCATGTACCTTATATACGCCATATAACCCCATTCCCACTTTGAAATTCATTATTATCTTCCGTATAACGCCGAATTACTCTTGCTTCAACCTGTGCATCCAATTTTTTTCTATCTCCTTTCTCGCTAACACTAAATGCAATCACCTTTTTCAACGGTTCATCGACACAATTAAAATTATTATTTCGAGGATAGAGGAAATTCCATAGCTAAAACCGAAATAGTGGACCTTTACATCAACATTTGTAATTGTGGGGTTTTGTTAGTGAAAACGTCATACAGTGGAAAATCCCTGAAAACATTGTTTCAAGAATCGAGAGATTTTGTTAGACTTTTATCACCTGAAGCCGATACAAAATATCAGACACAGAATTAGCTTTTTCCAATGCTGATAGAGATTATCTTATATAATACGTGGCAGGTTGTGGTGAAATTTACAAAACATTTGTTGAATAAGTCACTTCAATATTTTAACTGAATTTATTTTATCACGATGGGAAGCATTTGAGAATGTTGGTGTACCAACGGAACGGGTCGCGTTTAAGAACATTCGATAGTAATATTTTGTCTTATTTTACTAAAGCGGATAGAGAGAGTTAAGTGACTGAAAATTTTTGGTAATAACATTTTAGCTTTTTCACGAAAATGATTTATATTTTTTCGTGTGTTATCGTTTGTTTGTTAATTTTTCATTTCAACACTATTTATAACGATTCCCCATTAGGTATTTACTTTTTTTTAAACATGTTGGTTCACCGTATGAAGACAGAAGAGGACGACCTGATGAACGGTAAGTAACAGCTCCTGCTTATCCGTGACAAAAGACGATCGCAAAACTATCGCAACGGTTAGGCCGTCGAATAATTTCATTCCACCTCTACTTATCTATCACGCCCTTCCTTAAGCATGCCTTGCCATTCAGTTCGGTCTCCAGGATTGAAACATCTACTTGCCCCCAAGTACATGTTTCATACGAAATAATTATGTGTTTTAGAAAGAAGATTTTATTCTAGCTTTAGATCCAAATATATATATATATCAACGATTTTTTTAATACGGAGATTAGGTATCAATTTATATGACAAGGTAGATGTATTCAAATATTTTGATTGCATTAAATTAATTTATCTATTTTTAATCTACTTTTAACAGGATGTTAGAGCACAATTAATGAATAAAAAAGCATAAAACGAACGAACCAAAATCAAAAGAGCACATTACCGATCTGCGATACAGTTCGCGCACGGGTAACTAGCGCAACAATTCCACTCCCATATTTTTCCATCTTTCCCTTCTAATACGCCTTCACGCTTCCCTAGCAATAACTGTCCATCTTTAACTATGTACTGGCTTACTACTCTTTGTTCCATCCAAGAACTGTAGTCTCTCTCTTCCTCTTCACCCGCTTACCCAAACTCCTTCCATCTGTCAAAGTTTGCCCACCAGGGCACGGTTTACAAAATAAATTGTATACATTCTTGGGTGATGAAGGAGATATAAAAAACAGCATATAAAGCAGGAAAAATCAACTGCAAAAATCTATTTTGGATTCCAAACAATCAGCCGCGAAATAGCAAATTAACAACGTAGCATTACAATAAAAAATATAAAAAGCCGTAATAACTCATTGTACACGATCAAGCAGGAGAACACCGGATTAAGATAGAGAAAGATTAGTGAGTAAACGGCAAGCAAGAGTGTACTATCCATCCGCGACACAAGAAGTTTGGTCTAGCGTAACTAGCAGTGGTTTCATGGTGCCGGAACGTGCCGAAACGCCGTTCCATCAATGGTTAACATAAGAAATAATAGTCAAATAACACTTCCATCAATTTTTTCGCCTTAAATTCCTAACCTAATACATTCGCAACCAAAAACAATAAGTAAAATCTAAATTATAACTTGTAATAAAATAGAGACAGAGTAATATTTTACTTCTAAAAAAGATATGGAAAGTGGATTCCGGCGCTGCTAATTTGCGGTGACGTCACTAGTAACTAGTGCAACGTTTCGTCCATTGCTTATTTCTTCCCTCTATCTTGTATGACCCCAAAGGCCCCTTGCACACACACACCGATTTTGGACGGGAAAATATCGGCTGTCCACATTATTCCGATAGTGAACAATGGGAGGCCATGGGAGTTTGCACCCTGACAGACCACGCAATGGCACTGGTAAAATGCCGGTTAGCTACCGGCCATTACCACTGTGGATGACTGGCGCCGGCACAGCAACCAAGCAAATTATCGTTTCACCGGCAAAAATCTGTCGTTTGTGCAATCAGCGCTTCACCGTTAAAATATCAGCCGGTATCAGCCGGTGCGTGCAAGGGGCCTAACCCTCATTGCCCTTCTTTCTCGGCGATGTTAATGTTCTTCATTGCAATCATGAATCGTATTCTCTTCCTCCTTCCCTCCTACCCACTAAAAATTCTTCCTTCGATCAACGTTTTCAGTATCTTTTAGTCGCTCAGTACGTGTAAAAATGGATGTTTATACCTTTTGAAGACAGTATAATTTTTAGAACGTCGAGTAAACAAAACATCTATGAAACATTTCCATATTGAAAATGGGTAGCTAAGAGGCAGAAAATGAAGCTAATAATCCCAAAACAACACAAGTTAAAGAAAGGTTTCTGATAAACGCTTTTACTGTTCATTGGGCTTGGTAAATAGAGGAGCCATGGGTTTCGCATTGGGCAAATTACTGTTCATTCCTTCGATGGATTTTGTTCTACTGCCCTCTTTTCCCCGATTACCCCATATTTTTCCGTCTAACTAATATTTTCACCTCATTTCACATTCATTTACGCTCCATACTCAAAATTATCAAATGAATCGACCGAGTGAGTAATGAGGAAGTCCTAAGAAGAGTTGGAGAGAGGAGAAACCACAAGAAAACCTTGACAAGAAGACGGAACAACTTAACCCAACCCATGCCTTGAGACATTATGGTCTGATGAAGACAGCCGTCGAGGAACAAGTAGATGGAGAGAACGAAAAAGGAAGACCTCGAACAAAATATATAGAGGAGGTAAAGAAATATGTGAAAGAGAAGAGTTACGTAGGCAAGAAAAGATTAGCTGATAGGAGAATTGAGTGGAAAGCTGCATCAAACCAATCATAGGATTTTTGACCAGGGCTGATGACTCAAAATTATGTTTAATAAAATTAAGAGTTAAAAAAAAACTGATAATTAATTAAAAACTATTAATACCTCAAACGGAAAATATCATCCACAAAAAGTGAACTTTTTCTGATAAGGAAGGCGGGAAGCCACTAAATAACAAATATAAAATGAAATATTACGATAAATAACTTCAGCCATTAAGTATAACTCAACACCACCAAACACCACAGAGTTAACCAATACTTGACCGGATTCCTCATAATACCAGATACAGATCGTAACTTCATCAAAGGTTACATATGGAAATAGATTATGCTTCAAAAAAAACAAATAGCTGTTATAAAGGAACTGACGTTATTCATTTTATTAAACTTTTTATAGTTTAATACACCTAATTGATTGTAAAAATGTCACTTAGCAACCAAGACAAAACGACATTCATTTTTTATTGTGTTTTATTTATTTGTTGATTGTGTACATTTATTATTTCGGTTCTCCATTTATGAATATCTACAGGACCAATGAGTCCACGATAATAATTGTTTATTATTATTCAGCAGCCCTGAAAATGAGCCCCGAGTAAGAGCTCGAAACGTCTGCTAAAATGGAGTATTTAACGCAGTGGGAATCCCGAGAAGAAATTACCCTCACTATAACCAGGGATGGCAATCGAAACCAAAAGAAAGTCAAAACCAGTAAAATTTCAATAGTTTCGTTTCCGGGAGCGAAATTTATAAACGAAACGAAAAAGAATCAAACCCGGGGAGATAAACTTAGGGTAGAAACGATATCGGAGTAAAAACTACTTCGGGAGGAAACTAAATTTAACCTATGAAACGAAACAAAAGACAAACCATGTTTCGCACCGGAGGGACCACGTGATTCACCTTCGAACGGTTTAGTTTCGACCCACACTCCGAGTACAAAGTATGGTTGAATAAAGTAGAGGTTCGCCTTTCAGTGTGGGGCACTCATTTTTTTACTAACTAATTAACACTAAGAGGAAAACGGTGAACACAAACTGGCCATTCGATTTTTAATCTCAAAGTTTTAGCCTCTATATATTCTGTCATGAAATGTATCGAAACTATTCCCTCTTACTCCCCTCCACTCAACTTCTGGGATCGAAACTTAACTACTAGATCGGAGTTTCTATTCATTTTGTTTCGCTTCTGGGAGAAAAGTTTCGTCCCGGGTCGAAACTAAACTCCTTGGCTATTTTAATTTCGTGCGGAAACGAAAATAAACCTCGGCCTCGTATTTCCGTTTCCCTCTTATTCGAAACGAAACGTTTTCGTTTCATTTCTCCCGCCATCCCTGATTATAACCCAACGTTCGCGATCATGCTGAAGTACACCGGATGAAGCAAGAGCGCACCACAGATCCGCGACATAAGAAGTCGGCGCTCGCGTAACTAGCGCAACGGCTCGGCAATCGTTTTTTCCTTCCTCCCCTTCCTCCTGTTCCTCTTCTTCGGACCCTCAACTCGCCGGCCCAGATAAAAAGCACTTTGCGGGACGACGACGACGAGCGGCACATTGGAGTCGACCGATCGATTCCTATCGCTTTATTTGAGGCCTCCCGCGCACCGCGAGCCGAGAGTGAAATGTGGTACGAGAGCGAGGGAGCGGGGGAGGTTGTGTGCACTCGTATGCGCACGCTGAAGGGTATTTGGGGCAATCACTGCCCTCAACCACTTACCCCATTGACTGCCGGCTCCCTCCCGCTCCATTCCATTATGTTCCCACCCACCCGCGCGATAAAAACTAACCACCTTCCTCTCACCCACCCCTCCCCCCGAGCAAACACCCCCGCTTTAGACATTTTCGACATCGCAAGGACTCGATCCGGGGCTTGAGGCTCGCGCGCCGCGGCATTAACGCAGGCGATGCCGATATGGGCAGAAAAGGCTGAGGCTCTTGCTAGATAATTATTGTTTTAACTCGTGCATGATATATTCTAATTATTAAATATTATATTCCATTCTATAAATTCCCTAATAAATTCTATAATTATTATTTTTCTTATCTTGACCTCGTTTACTACATATTAAAATAGTTCTTGGAGTGTAGGTCAATGTATGATATGCAATAAAAGTTTTAGCCAACGTTTCTCTTTATTTTAAACCATTCTCACGGCTTAACATTGTACATATTTATTGATAATATCAATATCAATAAATATGTACAAAGTTAAGCCCTGAGGATAGTTTAAAATAAGCAGAAACGTTGGCTAAAACTTTTATTGCAAATCATACATTGACCTACACTCCAAGAACTATTTTAATATAAATTCTATATGTTCTATAAATTCTGTAAATTTATCTCTAAGAATAAATTCTATAAATTCTCCAATTCATTCTCTAAAAAACTATTCCAATTTTTATATAGTATTGTATTCATTTCTATAATTAATAAAGTACTCTAACTAATTATGTGTATAAACTTTCTTCTATGATTTTGTTTGGCATCTTAATGTTGAAAGTTTCTCGATTCTACGGCAATTTTTTCACATGAAATATCGCGGGCTACGAAAATCAAGTTCTTCCAAATTGCCAAAAAGATAAAGATGACACTCTTAAAGAATATACGTCGATTGAGTAACATACTAATATTTCGAATTGTACAAATTTTGTAGAAGAAGTATAGTTTTTTAGAGTTCCTTATTTCACAGCCGAATCGCATATCTATGGACGATTTCTGAATTTCCCTGGGTGCGAAAAACCTAAGGCGTTTTTCTCCCAGACTATAGTCATCATCCCTTCCCGTAATCATAAAACTTGATACTAATACATGTCTCACAATGAATACATGACCTGCGTCTTATTAAATTTTGGTCTTATTGGTCATGACTGTGGTCACTTCATCCTGAATGGCGAATCTACAATAACAGTCGAAGCTGAATAACAAAGCAGTCCAGTTCCATAAATAATCTCTGGTGACTTCAGGCGAATGACTGCTGCGGAGCGACCGACCTACGCTCAAAGCAGCGTTCACGCAACATGCAGGTGGGTGGACTTTAAAATCCTTTCTCTACCTCATATCAAAAGCAATCAACGATTATCAGACCTTATCGAGAAGCTGACAGAGTGGGCGAAGAATTTTAACAACAAACATATTAGAAATCTTACACTAAATAGCATCTATAATGCATACAGCTTTACAATTTCATTAAAGTCATTTTTCAACCTATAAATAGGCGAAATTGACGATCAAGTTGGATGTATCCATATTCATTACTTGATGGACAATCCCGATGCCGCGGGATCGCGGCCGGACTGGGTAGAATTACTCTTTCCAGAGCGTGATAGCAAGATGAACTTCGTGTCAAGAGATAAACTGACAGGAGAATAAGATAGGTAGCTATTTCACTTGTATTTTGATTAAACGCAAATGTAACGTATATATATATTTTACTCAACGGATATATTAGTAAAATATAAATGAAAATATATCACAATGAAAGATTTTCGATAAGGGTCACACAACTTATACTTGCAAGGAGCGAAGGTTTTTAATTTATTTATCTTCTCAATTTATTTTTAGTGATAAAAGGATTTAAAATTTATTCATAATTCATGGTAAACAAAATATTGCGTCTCACAATAGTAGGAGAACAATATTCTCCTCGATTGCAAAAGCCCGGATAGTAAATTAATCAAACCAGTCTTTAAAATAAAGAGAGGGGATTTGACGACAACTTATGGTCGGTTATGATTTACTTAAAGCTTGTTGTGGTATCACGATTCCATTATGTACTTTGGAGAAAATATTTAATTAGAGGTAGGCAATGCATGATGAGAAAAACTATCATTTCCACAGTTTATACCATGTAAATAAACTATATAATATATAATAAATAAAAATAAAACATATATTATAAAAATATAAACTTAGAGTAACAAACCAGAAGTTATTTTACACAGTACCCACAAATAAATATCACCCAGACAAAGAGATATCCAAGATTACGCCCAATCTACGAAAAACACGATCTACGAAAAACAACAGTTTCAAAGAAATTTGCTGAAATTTTATTTTTGCTTCAAACTTCGCGAGAAAATTAGAGACAAAACTGGATCCTGACGCAGCAAATTATGACGAGGCGATATCGCAGTTGAGCAAAAAGCGACCATTTAACTAATGGCTCTCCGTGGAAGACAATAAAAACCCGGTTTTGGGATGGGGACATTTAGCGTATCCGGCAATAAGTATTAAGGCTGCTCTCGCTTGCAAAGCGGTTACCCATTACCTCGGGACCTATTTCATCACTTACGGTTTCCCGTTGAGAAAGAGCTATCTCAAATCGCCGTCCAAAAGTTGGCAATCAATCAAATCGCATCATTACAGCGAGGAAATAGTTTCTTATCAACATTATAGGTCTAAGCGCAAAACGCGATCTCGAGTTCGCCGTCATAATGACCACGGCCATCAATAAAAATGGAGACCTAATTTCTTCGTGTCACACCACTGCGCATGCTGTGCAATAAAGGTAAGCAATAAGCACTTTTTCTAATCAATATCGCTCGGACTTCGGACTAAACGGCGAGCAAGAAGTAATGCCGCCGATCCATAATATTTAGAGCAAAATGGGCATCCTTTCCAAACGCCGCATTCGGGCGTAGTTATCTGTTTGCAGCCAAAAGAGAAGTATACGTTTAAGAGTTACAACAGACAATCAAAATACCTAAAATCAGAGCGATAAAAATTCTAGAATTTCACCGAACTTCTAAATAACTGCTTACACTGTCATAATACTCGCAGTCAAAAAAAGTAATATTTTAAATGCTTAAATATTCCAGCCGAAAATTAGAGCGATTCTGAATCTCACTTACCACCATTTCAGTAATGTTCCAGGATGATTCATTTCCGTTTCAGTGCCGTACGAGAGCAGTAGAGAGAATCCTGCACACGCGGGTATACTTGTGGCTCGCCCAGTTAAGGGGAATTAAATTTTCACATATCACCGGGCTAAGAAAAAATTAGCAGGCAGGCAATCTTAGTAAAAAGAAGATAAGATCTCAATACTAAGCCATACTAAGTATCAGCCGAATAGGTTTTTTTGACAAATAAGAAAATTTCGACCATTGCTTAAAATTGGAGACATATTCAACATCAATTTGCACTTAACATTGGTTGATGTCTAAAATAATTTCTCCTCATCCCCAGACAGTAAGCATTTATTGAAAACTGTTTGCTCTACGATGGAGATTAGCCATGCTTAACTTTGTAGTACTTACTTCTTATTTTACAAATAGCCATTGCGCAACATGAACCAGTCACTCAGGAAATTATCAGATAAAGCAAGATTATTATTAATTATTTATATCACAATTTAACTTAAAACGTTTGCTCTACTGTTTATCACAGGATATTCTAAATATTAGCTCGTGGACTCATTTAGAAAACGTTATAGCCTAGTTAGCAAAATATAAAATTTTCAAGAGTGGATAACGGAAGAGGGGACGAAAAAGAACAAAGTAGTCACCTCTGTTATCAATGATAGAAATAGAAAGAATTATGAATGAGAGTCACTCAACATGTTTACACATAAAACTTATGTTTTGACCGTCGGATCATTTTCTCCGTCTAATATTTGTCGAGCCAGTCGAAGGATTCCAAATCTAGATTTAGCAATACTTCATCAGAAAATACAATGGACATCGTTCACTCTGAACCAACAGCGCAATCAAATGGAGAAATTTGATTGGTGGACGGAAGAGATAAGGTACGACGAGAAAAAATCTATCACTTTCAAATTTTCAATAAAAAAATCACAAATATTTCTAATTTTACCACACTTTTCGTGAGTTGGTGATGTTATTGTAGCTCTGTTTTACCTACTCACACAGGGAGAACTTTTCATCGTAGGGAGGAACCGCTCGAGAGTAAAAAAAAACCTCAAGCCTCGCGAGACTGATGCGAAAAAGGGAGTGTGTATCCTGGAAGTGGTGATCTGATCGAAATGATTTTGTGGCGTCATTAACTCTTCTGCGAAAATACTGGTCGTAAAAATTCTTTCGTCGCGAATGGCTCGAGAAGTTGTTGACTTATTGAGAAACAGAAAAATATGGGTCCGTTTATTTCTTGTACTCCATCACCGTCGAAAAAAATAAATATTATTGAATAAGGACTTTATCTTCATCCCAGCTAGATATCTTGAAAGGAAAATATATATCATAGGCAGTATATGGGCACAAAACATTCCTCCGCAAAATTGACACAAGTAAATTTTTTTTAAATGAGGACTATTTGGGGATTTTTCGTGCTACGCATATAAAAATAGTTTTTTTCCTTTTTACCACGGCATCGACAAATTTTAAATGATTTAAATCCCAATAATAATAAAATGTTCAAGAATATGAACTCAGATGATAATATAAATCAATTTTTCAAAAGAATCTAATAGCTGGAACACTTTACTTACCAAAATTTGTGATAATTATTGTGTTCGGGTGACACAAAATTAAATAATTCTCAAAAATATAAAAAATGCAAATGAACAATTACTTTTGGCCATATTTGATAAAATATTTGTTTCATATATAAAACACGGGCCTATTAAAATACCTTAAAGAGGATAAAATCATTAATACATTACAATCTTATTGGAAGTAAAACTGTGGATAGTGAAAATATTTCGCAGCAATCCACGGAGCTAGCGAAAAAATGACATGGGCGAGAAATGTAATCTATTGATTTGGCTTTTTACTTTTAATCGTTACGAAAGGGAAAGGACGCCTGGGTCATATAAATTCCCCTCACGGCTACACAGTGAAACGCAAATCAGGCGAAAACGCCCGAGCGAATTAAAAAATCCTTACATTGAATGACATGGGATAGTCATCAATCAGAGGCCATTCCCATCGCAATGTCGATGAAAAGCAGAAAAGTAATTATGCTCCGCAATTTATGCCCGCACTTGCTGGGCTAAGTGTCAGTTCAGATGGTAATGAGAGTGGAAACATTCTAGTTCAAGAATAGGGCAGCCTGCGCGAGAGCGAATAGCGCTGGGTCAGTAGTCAAACGAAAGGAAGAGCCCATAAGCATGGACATTAGAAGGAATGGAGGGCATATATATAATGAGCAAAAATAACTCTCACTAAAAAAAATTACATAAGGAGCTATTTATCAGGACTTAGGTCAGGCGCGTATCCGAGGAGGAGGGCTTTAGGGGCATCAGTCCCACCGAAATAGATGCATCGCGGGTAGTTTTCCTGGTGGAAACTTCCCCCGATACATCTTCTGAGGGAATACATCCTACAACATCTGCTGAAGAGACCACTAGTCCAGAGAAAACGACCCTTTGACACTCCATTTTCCGTTTTAGCTCCATTTCACAATTTCTGCCAATAACCAACGAAGAATTTAACTTCCAGCCTTACACAAACGAAAGCTTATCATAAAAGAATGGTGCGGTTCAGAACGAGGTTTAAATGAAAATATAATTTATTTCAATTTATGTTCTCTATTTTCGAATCATTCGCGTCGAATATTTTGCTTACATCATTAATAAATTTCAATATGTGCACCCTTAATCGATCGAAAAATTGTCCAAATATTAGTCAATAATTCTTCTTTAATGGTTGTCATGGCTTCATTCATCCTGTTCATTAAGTGTTAAGGTCGCGCATATTTTGTCTACAATGCGCTTTTAATGGACACTCATTAGTAAAAAAATCATCTTGAAATTTCGCTACTATATTCGGATGGATTACTGAAACCGCGACGTTCTTTAATATAGGCCCCACATAATGAGCATATTTCCCTTTGCGCAAACTACCCGCGATACATCTGATGAGGAAAGAATAGTCCAGAGGCAAATTTGTCCTCTTCAGAAGTTCTGCCAATAACGAACTATCAATATAATCCTCAGCATTACAAAAACGAAATGCAGGGTTGTAATAAAACAATGGTGCAGTGGAGCATGGCTTAAATGAAAACTGAATTACATGCAGTTTATGGTTTTTATAAGTAAACTAAGCTTCAATATTTCATATTAAAATAAAATTGATTAAAAATTGGATAAATCTTAAGCTTTCAGGCAATATTTCAGGCCACCAGTGAAAATGGTGGAAAAATTCACATGAAATGTCATAAGAAAAATTGCACTTCGGAATAAAATCAAGCTTAAGATTTCCGGAACACCTAAAGAGATCACTTTGATATCCTGGTTCCTTATTTTCCTTAGTAATTGTACCGAGGCTTATCGCGCTGCACGTGAGGGCATCGCAGTCTATCAAGGATGGGAATGCATGAAAAGAAGCCAAAGGTCCGTGGTTCCATTCCCGTTCCAGGGTACTTTTTCTCATGGCAATTCGCGCTTCATGAAAGAGGAGGAGAAAAGGCTTTCGAGATGTGGGTGTGGAGAAGAATAAATAAGGTGAAATGGACGGAAAGGAAAATGAACGAGGAAGTGCAGGACATGGTGGGACAGCTTCTAGATGAGATGTGGAGGAGAGAGAAGGCATGGATGAAGCGAGTACTTAGCGGGGAGGGGATTCTGAAAACAGTATTAGAGGGTAGAATATTGGGAAAACGAGGGTGAGGAAGGAAGAATAGGATTTTTAGATATAATTAAATATAATAGGCCTACTTTTGAATATAAGAGGCAAGTTCATGAGGAGAGGGAATACTTCCGGAATGCTTATAAAGTACTTCATGAAAAACTATTCTACCTTAATCGGTATAATACTTCAACAATAATTCATGCTAACTTGAACATTCATTGAGAAGCGACGATACTTTTTTTTTGGAACCAAATATGAAATTTTCTCGAATAATAAGACGAGTGTGATCCATCATGTTGTCCTAAAATACGAAGGTAAGCCAATCATTATCCATAATGTGGTCATAAAATTTTATGTATATGATAGTACACCACTGCAAACGAGTTTTATATAAAATTCATAGGCAGATCCGTCAATAATATGTTGAAAATGTGCCACTTCGTCAATAGTTACTCGACTGTCTAAGAGGATCATTTCACGTGAATGCTCAATGTTTTTTTTTCATTTGTGGCGGTAAATGCTCCTTCGGCTCCTTCATTATGCGTAACATTTGTCCGATAATTTAGGAAATTTTCAATACATTCGTAGACACTCTGTGGTGGGAAAACACACTTCCCGTATTGCACCGAAAGTCTTCGATGCATTTCACCCCCTGATACGCCTTCGGACCAAAAAAAAAACAATCATTGAACGATGCTCTTCTTTGATGGAAATAGAAAGCGGAGTAGCCATGATTAACAGTACGACACCGTTAATGAAACTAACCTTGCAGCTTAAAACTTGCAAATACATAATGACAAATAAATAAATCATTTGTCACCAACGTGAAACGACAAAATAAACAAAGATAAAACAAAATTGCGGATATAATTATTGTCTGGCTCTCGTATCCTATGGCGTTAGGAGAATTTTCTAAATTAAATTATCGCCACAGCTGATATGCATGCAAAGAAGGGAATGCCTGGTCATGCGATTTAAAGTCAAGTCCAACGCATGCCAGCATTTAGAGCCTTACTATATCGATTAAATCGGATTGGTCATTGAAAGCAATCTACGCTATGCCTCAAAATCTGCGTCTATGTGAATAGACTTTTGAGGCATTCGTGTTGCCTACCTTTTAGTAGCCTCTTAATTTTCCATGAGCAGAAAAATGTTGCCCTTGGTGTCGGACACTATGCAGTACACCATCTACGAATAAACGTGAAGTAATAAAATAAGATTTAAATCAACCACACGTGGCCTTCATACAAATAATGCAAAAATCTTTCAAAATGAGCGGTAATGTTGTTCCGCTATTGTTCAAACACAAGCCCGAAGTCATTTATGGGAGAACTTTTATTTCCCTCTATTTCCAGACATGAATATAACAGCGGCAAAATTCTGAGATCAATTGAGCCACTGGATCATAAAATGGTGAAAATAATCGGGAGGATGTAAATTTTCCCATTGAAAGTATTCATTATCATATGATGAAAACATTCTGCCCACTCTTATTTTGATACTCGCCGAAAGTTTAATCGTAGTATGAAGAATTACGAGATAAATGGAATGTTCCTTTATAAATAATATTATGACTTTGAATTATAGGTTTCATGATTCATACGAATTCACACAAACATCGACCCTTTACTTTACGATGGAATCATTCTGATAGGACTATAAAAATGGGGTTCTAAAAATATCGCATCGAAGTCCGAGAATTGTACCATGATAATACCTAAGAAATAATGTTTTTCCTTTCTCAAGAATATCATCATGCTACTAATAACGGAGGGCTGAGTAATGTAATCATAAATGACTATACAATGAAAGATAAAATATCGGCGAGTACCAAAAATGGACGATAATCTCTTCAAAACAAGTACATGATCAAATAATTTAATAAACAGCTATTTACCTTATAGGGGCGACTTTTAAATTTCACTGGCGATGATTTTACTGTCTTGAATGCAAAGTTTGTTGAAAACGAATTCTATGTTATTTGGTACCTCAAACATGTTGACTTTGATGTTTAGCCAAAGATTATTGTTGGTGGTGCTGAAATATCATAAGCAAACTCCGTTAAAAATCTTGGGATCATATTGATGCCTAATTTGTCTTGGCAAACCATGATAAGCCATTATCAAATAGATGAACATGATCCTGTTTCAGCTAAAAACTCATAAAAAATTTTGCCCCCTCATAACCGCAAGCAACTTGTATCCTCGGTAATATTCCTCCATATTGATTACTGCTGTCTTTTGTATCATGACCTAACTGAAGATATTAACACCCTGATTCAACGGCAATTAAATATGTGAGTCAGGTTCATTTATGATCTTAAAAAAGATGAACGTACATCCCCTTATTTCTCTAAGTTAGAATGGCTTAAAGCTGAAACAAGGAGGGAAAGCATGCTTGCCTCTTTTTATATAAACTTTTCAATTGTAAACAGCCCGAATATATCATGCAATTTTTCAGTCTAACGGGAAAAATTGAAATATTGCATTTCAAATGTCACCAGATTTTTTAATTGCTGCACAACATCGAACCACTACGTTTAATAAATCCTTTTCTGTTGTTGTGACAAGTATTTGGAATAGTAATCCTGAACTAATGAAAAAAACTCCAAATCACTGATGTCCCTCAAAAATATACTGTTCAATAAAATTTGATCACAAGAAAAAAATTAATTTTACCAATATGCTTGTATTTTCTGTTACCATTATTATATCATTTATATCATTGTATCCAATTTATCTGCATACTTGTGCTCTGATACTAATGTACATCTTTGTATGTTCTTAGTGGACCAATGCTCCAAGAACGGTAAACATTTCTTTATCTTTTATCTTTATATTTACACTATTTAGCCTGTTTGAAAGAGGGCTTGAAAATAAAGCCTGTGAAATGAATCATATACATATCCATTCCTCGCAATTCAATGAAGAGTAGGTATGCAAATAAGAAAAATATACCTAACGCCACAAAGCCCTGACAGCAGAAATCGTAAAGTTCCACGGCCCACATACTATACAAACACACTCCAAAAACTTCCCTAGCCTGGTGACCACATTAAAGAGAAATTTCCTACAATTTCGGCGGGTCCGAAACGTATTGTCGACTATCAGACTATTTTTTAGAGCTGACGAGTTGATATTAGATCCAAAAACCCAGCATTTAAACCGAGTATTTAACACAGAACTATTGAAAACGCCAAGGGCCTGCTACCAAAGCAAACATAATGGTCGACATCACCTTTAGTTGCCGAATCAAATTTGGGATTTAATGATTTAGACTGAAATGAGAACCAAATCCATATTTATTCATGAGATGAATCCATATTTATTCTCGAGGGAGTTTATTTTCATCTTTCAAATACCTATAATTTAAGCAAAACTGGACCCTAATTAGAATCATTTTCTACAGCCTTAAAAGGTGCGGCACTTAGAGAAAAAAATATACTTCTGGTAAATGTAAACATTGAATTCATCAGGACAACAAAATAAATATATTTGGGCAGATTTTTCTGTTAAAAAGAGACATAGGGCCAAATTCAATAAAGAAGTATAAACAATGACTTGGATGAAATATCTAAGCCTAAATCACACGATAATTTTTATCGTTTTTATCATTTTTTTATCAACAGCGATTGTAATGCTACCCTTGGCTTTTAATTGAATGGCAGTTTTTCACATAGAAACACGTGGCTACCAATTTGTCTGAAAAAAAATTCCATGAAGGCCTATATATTTTCCTTTTCGGCATAGGGTTACACGTCATCGACTTTCTTTTGCCTCTTACTCTCAGCATCCGCTGTTTTTAACGGAGTGACTCTTCGGGGTGATTCACGAGCCGCAGCACAGCTGACCTACCCCCTGACCTACTCCCATATCCTCTCCGAGAATCACTAAAAATGGGCGTGAGCGTCGAGTGGGAAGGGGCTCTCGCGCCGAACACCCGATCTGTATAAGGGCCCCCGTAAATAATGATTCGAGAACCGGCCAGAGGTCACGCTAGTCCACTCCCACACAACGGTTGCAACACGGTCGGCTTCCTCCTTCACGACCACTCTCCTTAGCGACGCGACTGGAGACTCTGATGAGGATGCTGGGTCGCGACAAACATACTCAAAAAAGCATTTTTATTTTAATTAAAAATCGATTTACCGAAAAATCGAATTTGAATGTCATTCTTCCATCATTATATGCGACGTAATGATGAACCTTACGACAAGTTAGGGTTAATATAGGAAGAAAATTGATGAAATATTCTCGCTCCGTCAACTACGCGACGCGATCTACCTCTTGATAAGCCAGATTTGCTGTTAGATATTGCAAAAAGAGATGCTCACGCTGTAGAAGAGATATGGCACAGCATTTTTTCTGCATATCAGGTAGAATATAGTTTTCACAGCATCTTTTACTGAAATGAAAATTATTTATTTCATAAATAATTTTAAAAAAGGTCATACAAAGAAATTTATTATCTTATTAAATACATATAGCTGAGATAAAGGAAGGAAGCTAGCATCATACTTTTACTTAACTTTTTTATAGTTAAATAACCAAAATTAATATTAACAATGACACTTAGCATCCATAAATAAAACGACATTCCGCAGCACTGAGGATGAGCCCCGAGTCCGCAGAGCAGAGGATGAGGATGCCGTACAGACTCAAAGATTGCATTTTCTTAGATGAAGATTATCTTTTTTTAACTAGCCAAAACTAATTTAAGTATACCGGGACTAGCCATGTGATAATTTGCGGAGTCACCCGCATTGCACAAACTGTGCGAAATATCCACAGAGAAAAAAATAATTCGCCTTAACCGGGATAAGAACCCGGATCCTACGATACCCGGTCGAGTCTTTATTCTCCTCCAAGGAAGTTTGAGGACTATACCGGACAAGGTGGTATGGACTTCTGAGCTCATGTTGCGACAAGCAGTCCAAATCGTGCGCACAGCGACACAGCCGGAGATCGAAGGCCCCAGTCTAGGCAAATGACATATTCTCTGTGGATTTTTCGCACAATTCAGCCGAAACTAATTGACCTTTTCAATGCTAAGAATTAATTTATGTAAGTTCTCCACTGTGGTTGCATATTCTCTTCTGTTGTTTATTTTCATTTGTGAATGATTTTCTATTTATTTCTATCCTTAGTCATTAAGCTATTCTATGAAGTAAATTTGTTCTTAATATGAGACAGGATTAAAAAAGAAAATACACTGAATTTCATTCTGAAATGGAAAATATTTGTTATCTCTTTGTTTTATATTTTTTTCATCATGTGCAGACAGAATTTTCGGGTTTTCCACCGGGTAATTGGCTGCATGTCTCTCGACGTTTCGAAAAACGACTTATTCTTCATCCTCATGGTATCTCCGGAAGATGTGGAGAGTCCAAGAATCCTTTCAAAACATTCGACTTTTTGGTTTTGAACTCCTATTCTCCACCGAATTCGTTAAATTGAAGGTAAGTAAATGGCTTTTATGGCGTTTATTAATGAAAACACGGCACAGGATTATCTTAAATAAATGGTGAAATTTTGAGCATGGCTTTAATGAAAACAGAGTTTCTTAGTAACATCAAAACCTAGGTCGTAATAAATTTTATAATCGTGAAAATTTTCAAATATTAATTTTACTATGAAAATATTCCATGGCATCCCGCTTGAGCCTTCGGTTTGTATATATACATTTTATACATCAGTTTCTCGGTATAAAAATAGAAAAAATTCAGTTCAATAAAACTTATTCAGAAGCTTAAGTCATCAACCGGACGTAATACAAAAAAACAAACGAATTATTTTTTCCATATAACGGTTATAATAGCACAAAAAAGTCAAAGAACAAACTCAAAAAGGTTCATGATTTTATTTTTAATGAATAATTTTCAATTAATTCTTGATTTTGTATTCCAAACAGTTCTTCAGCCTTTTATTTTCAAAATATTTTCTACTTTGTTTAACGACTTGTCCCCAAAATTGAGGACTATTTTACTGCGTTTTAACAATCCATGCCTTTAAGTGTCATTCGACGAATGAGTTGCTGCTCCTGAAATGCCTCGACCGCCAGCCTTCTCACGACAGACGGATTCACTTCTAAAAATTTTCGCCCACCGCATTGTATTACCAGGATTTGAATCAGATCTCTCAGAATAGAAATCCAAAACACAAGACGCAACACTAAGCCAATCCCCGTAACATAACCTACGAACGTATTTGCGCTTCTAATAACTACGCAGCAGTAACATGTGATCTACGTCTACATAATACTCCGCAAGCCGCCTAAAAGGCGTGTGGCAGAGGGTGTTGGGACGCCAGCCGTTTACACATAAAATTGAAAAGCTCTAACGAAGTTAGGACTAGCCAGAGGCGGATCTATGGGGGCAGCCAAAGGGGCTACAGCCTCCCCCTTGGACATTCAATTTACACTGGATAGAATGGTTATTTTTTTTCGGACCCGCAATACTTCTGGGAGTTTACCCCATACTTTGTCCCCCCTTGTCCTTATCCTGGATCCGCCACTGGTCGCATGTAATAGCGTGGTTTCTTATTATTTTTTAGTGGCTAAATCGAAAGATTATCACTCCTGGAGTATATATTTCACGCTTTTAGATTTTTAGATGACGATATCTATTTTTCGCGATTAAATGAATAGTGAAAATTTTCATCCGCGCGAAAACGCAACAGCTAAGTATGAATGCTAGGAAAAGCCCGTGTGACGTCTGGCTACTGCTGCGTGAGGCCACCTGGGTGCGAGGCTATGCTAGCTATTAACGAACATCGCTACGATGCAGGTCTCTTGCTGCCGAGCACTTAAATAAGTATTGTTAATACCCTATCAAACGAAGGAAACTTTACTACCATAGGCAATGTTAATAGGTGATTATTAAGAAACGTTTCCCTGAGCTCTGTGCCTTATGCATGCATTGGTAATCTCAGACGATGTAAAACTCCTATCTACTCGTATTGAATCTAGGTACCTGTCACGTCACGTGGAGTGGCATTGCATGGGCGCCAATCTGGCCTTTTTCAAATGAGGTTGAAATTGACCATTAATATTCGTCTGAACTGGGATTTTTAATGCCAAATAATTTGTATATTATGAATACACTAATGGAGGGAAATGAATAGAAATCAATTCCTTTCGTTTTCTTTGATGAAGGAAACCACCCTATTGAGGAAAATTTTCCAGTCCCTCACAGCTGAAGTCGAATGCTCGGGCATTAAATTCTCCATCCAATGAGACACCTAGGAAAACGAATATTTTTCCAAGTATGGAATTTGACCTTGGCTAACAGACCAATATCGACTTCAGTCACGAACGGTCAAAATGATCGTGTCGTTCGACTTAGCTATGTCACGATCGCTCATATTTGTCGCTCACGACCGATCTATCAATACCTATATTGATATTGATATTGATGAGATAAGAAAGCATTTGTATAAATCTGTTCTCAATACTGTTTACAATTTGTTTAGGCATTTTCTTATTGAATTCATTAAAAAAATCCAAATGTTCAAATGATATCGTAATAGTTGAGGTTCTCATACGCCCGCCACATATTCAAGGTGCGGTCGGACGAGTGCGAAATAGCACCTTTCTTTTACTTTCTCACCCGAAAATCTTCCCAAAATACGCTTGACGAATCCTAATTTCTTCAGAGCTATGCCGCAAATATTCCTTATGTGATTGCCCCACGAGAGGTTTGAGGTTATCGCAACTCCCAGGTACTTCACTTCGTCTGTTGCCTTTATGTTAATACCATCCACAGCATAATCATTGTTATGGTTGGAGAAATTCCGCAAGAAATGTACCGACATGCATTTGCTCTGATTAAGTTCGAGTCCCCACTCTTGGCCCCACATGGCTTGGCTTGGTGATGAGGTAGGGATGTGCTTCAAAATGAACGGAAGTAATTCCAAACGGTTTTAACCGGAGCGGTCGATTCCGAGTGGGTACAACGCGATTGGAGTTTTTTTTATTCCGTGGATGAAATGAGCCGTTAAAGTGAGATTTGGAAATAAAATTTTTCAAACAAAAAAATTCTGATCGCTTTGCTGCCACTAGGATCAAGCGCTCATAATTTTAACCCATCGGACTAATTTAGATCAGTTTCATGCACACATCCCATTCGAAATGCACATCATGGAGGTTATAAGCCATTGAAAAGTTAATGAGGCCCTCAGCAGGATAACATTAGAGTAACCAATAAACACTTTAGTCGATGGATGATCTTATGGAGATAATGTACAGTCACTTTCAAAAGTAGGTCCCCACGGCCAGCGCGAGCAACTACGTTTTTCTCGGAGGTCGAACTTCGGGTATTGGCTATGCCTTCTGTGTCTTGAACGGCCAGTTTGACTTACTCTCACCGTCAGCGCAAGTCTTCCCGAGCCATTCTTCATTATTCCTAAATTCTTCGCGACTTCCCCGACTCCCAGTGCCACAACACAAGGCGAAGCATATGTTCTCAGTCACGGGATTCCCACCCAGATAGTATTCTGAGATGGATATTCCGAGTAGTCTGGTTTGCACTAAAAAATAACGAGACGTATCTGCGTCGCAACGCACATATGAGGAAGAAACGAAAATTGGAATTTACGTCTGAAAGAGTGTTCAAAAAGTTTCCTACAAAATAACCTTCTAGATTATACCTTTAACACATTATTACCAACACCATCAATATATATTGCTCTATGTTTAAGTATTTCAAACACTTTGTTTGGCGCATTCATTATTCCTAACCATTTTCTTAGGATACATATGTTTACCATGGTTTATACTACATTTTTCTACGTGTCTCATCACGCGAGAAATCAAAAATATTAATGTGCGCTAAATTGTAATGTTTAATTCTGTATCATATTTATTCCAGTCGTTACTAAAATATCCCATACGAAGAAATATTTAAATAATGCTTTATACATTCGAGGTATCAGGAAGTAATTAACCGACATCTTTATGTTCATCGAAAGTTCGAATGTCTCAATAGTTACCATAAATATATTTTCTATAATGAAAATACCAACGGAAGCATTAATTACATGACTTGTGTGCCTATTTCTTACCATTTAAAGGCATATTAATACTATATGTTTTATCTTTGCCCCTTCATTGAGAGGTTAACCTAAGTGTCCCCCTTTTTCGCTTCTTTTTTTTCTGCTAAAACCAGTCGTAATTGGCGCCTGCTGATATTATGCAGGGCAATATCCTACACATTATTATGTATAAGTGGTTTTACATCATAAATAGAACTTACACTCATGTAATGAATACCTTGAGTCAGTCTTACGTGCGAACAAATACTGATCATATTCCTACTGACACTAAACTACGCACGCATAATATTCATCCGATAAAAATATACCGTGTTGGGTACCTAATGACTATTTCTGCATTATTAATACAAATTAAACTTATGAGCTGCCAAATATACTGCTTGGGATGTAGCGTTTGACGGTGTGGAAACTTAGGCGACGACAAAAGAGGGACAAGAAAAGAATGAAGGCATCCGAGATGTGAGTATAAAAAAGAAAGGAAAAGGTGAGAAGGATGGAGAGGAAAAAAAGAAGAAGTGCTATCCATGGTCGAGAGATTTTTGGTAAGGGGGGAGGGGAAGGATGAAAGTAAGGATATGGTTAGAATGAAAGGGCCTAATGCGAATGGGCGTCACTTTTAATTAAAGGGGTAAGTTCAAGTTGGGAGGGGCGCAGGCACGGTGATTCGTAAAATCTTCAATTCAGAAGGGCAGGTAAACGATGTTTTTCTATGACCACCATAACTGGTTGACTCACCATCATAACTCCACGCACATGTTGCTTGTACTGTTTTTCTTAAAAAAAATGAACAATATTAATTTAAGAGTATTTCCCATAAACAAAAGGACAACACTTCCTACGACGCATTATGGTCTAACAGCCTGCCATTTCACTTGATGCCAATAAACATCTCGCTGCTTCTTTTAGTGAAAATTTATGTTTATCTTAGAAGCAATTCAATAAAATTTAAAAACAATCCAATTGCTTATTCGAAAAAATAATGCAAAATTATCTTCTCCCATAAAAAATTGCCGTACCGGTAGTTTTGACCGGTAAAAATTTAAAAACTTCTTCTGATTTTCTATTCACAGTATGGGAATAAGTTGCGTTATTCAAAATGTAGGCACTACTTGTAATCCGAATAATCTACTACTTGGGGAGTGACTGCTATTTAACTTGTAAACATTGAAAAAATGTCTGAAAATCTTTAACCGCCGGCATGGATGAACGCGATGACGGATGGTAACCGTGACGCAAATGACAATATTTACATAGGCGTATATATTTACGTATTTTTCACCAGGCGATGTGAAGAAAAAATATTGGAGTAACATGCTCGAAATGCTCCAAAAATTTATTTGCACAATATGTTTTGTATAAGTTTACCAAACTACACAGATGTCTCCTCTCTTCCTCGTGCGATGGGTTACTTGCCGGAAAAAACCCATATATTCTTCTCCGCTTTCTTCGGTGGTGGAATTGTTTGGCTGTGTGTTGGGGGGGGGGGGGAGGTTCACGCGGCCTTCCTACCTCTGAAATCGTGCGTGGGGCTCTTGACGACGGTTAAAGTAGTCAAGTTGCATCATTTGTACTACCTGATCAAGTCGAATCGATCCCCAGTGGACAAGGAACGTGTAAGCAATACGCGAAGGTCGACTTCGGAGAATAACGGAGACGGCTGCGCCAGGTATGGGGACCGACTTTTGAAAGCGACTGTACGTCTTAAGCCACAGATAAAACTTTTAATAATAATACTGTTATTTGTGTCGCAAAGAAGCCATGCCAATTTTATAAAGCGGTCCACAAGCAATTAAGGCTTCCAATGACCGATTTATACCATTAACAAAATTATACAATGGAAAACATTGAAATTAAGCATTGGTGGTTTTGCTGAAAGTGGAGCCAGTCCAATTCCCCCTGCAACACTCCCTATGCAACTTAGAAATGTCCAATCACCTTTCTATGAGTTAAAATCTTTTGCGTCGCAATTTTTCGCAAACGTTATACGAATTAGTACCCCACAGATCATAGGTACGAACTATCCATATTTCCTAAACGTGCGAGAACACCGCTGAAACCCATCCCATTAGTAGCACTATATTTCATAGCTATTAACGAGAGGACGTTGCACGGCTTTTATACACGAATGCGCGAGTAGGAATGAGAAATACTTCTTCAATTTATCACCTCAAGAAGTATTACTTTCACCAACTATTTATTACAGCCATTAAAAGTAAAAGTGAGAAACTGAAAATGTGGAGCAATTAATGAAGGAATAAAATGTTGGGGTCGCAAAAGCAGGGTAGCCAACACATATTCAGTAGGTATCGGATCCTACCTTTTTCTTCTGAACAACTTACGCAACAAACACGATTGGTTTCCTTTCTAAGTTGATGCAAATAATTAAATCAAAATTGCAATCAGTCCGTCACATTTTTAAGTAAGAAAGCCTTTATTAGTAATATGAAAATTATTCATCTAGTTACCAACCTATGGAAAAATTTTAATTTTTAAAAAATCTCGTAAAACATATTATTCTTTCTCGCAATTAGCCTGAAAAGTAACATGTAGATGATGGAGCAACCAATCATACATCGTAACCAATGAGTTAATAAAACGTTAATTGAAATGGATTATACAGCTAAAAACAATCTTTCTGTTTTGATGAGTATGGGGGTGCAGTATAAAAATAAAACTGAAATAAATCGCAAAATAAATAATAAAATAAACCACTTTCACCATTAAAGATTTATAAATCTTGTTACGCGCCAAGAAAAACTATACCAATAATTACGATATGGTAGATGTCGATGTAGCTCAGGCAGAAATCATTGTCTCTAATCATTACCTATCCTTCAATAAGCTAAGCAACCAGTTGTATAATCAACTCGCGCTTTTATTTTCACATTTAAAAACGAAAAATACTTTGTTTACAGGGGTCAGTTAACAGTTTCAATTACACTCTATCAACCATCAAATCCACGTGCCTGCTTGGCAAAGGCTTATCGTGAATTTGTACCGCCAAATGCAACGTTGATAAGAAGTCTCAATTTGTAATAGAATTGAGAAGAGATAAACTAGATGAAGAGGTTGAGGCAACATGAAATGTTATCAATCCCACTCCACAGCACCCCGTAATTTCTCACTACATTCCTTCTTGGCTTCTTGAGGACTTCAGTTTTACGAGAGGAAATATTATCGGAAGTGCAAGCCAAATCCTTGGCATCAGGCCAGGGTAACACTTAACTCGCTCAATTAGATCGCCACTTATCGCAAAAATTACTCCTACATGATAAGGATCTACTCACAACAATTCTTCAGACAAGCATGACAATTATCAGTCTTCTAATTTGTGCCTCAGGATTGGAGCCATTGTTTTTCCGAAGCAGATAAGAGAGTTAAGTCAGAGCGAATAGTCGGGTATATAAGTAGTGAGCCGGAGAATATTGCAGCTCAACAAAAGGCCATGGTCATTTCATACGTGTCATTTTTGAGTCGCTGCTCCTCAAACTTTCTCACTCTCCCAATTACTTACAAAATCACGCCCAACGGCAGACATGACCTCAGCACGCAGGATAGTGAACCATCTCCACTGAACTTCCTACATTATTGATGTCGCACTTCCTCACACTCTCCACCGCCCTAATTACCATCCCTCCCGCCCGTCGAAATCGAGGCATCGAAAAATGTGGAAGCCGACCCGATTTAAAATAAAACAGGAAAAAAATCGCGCGCGATCGTTAGACTAATTAGCGGACCGAATGCGATCGAAGGGGAGGAGGGGAATGTAATGTGAGATCAACCGTTAACGGGCTGAATCTTGCCGTAGATGGACATGGGGCTTCACCGAGACCACGAGGAGATTGCGCCAAGAAAAGAGGGAAATTCTACGGACATGAAAAGAGCAATGCTATTCAAACTATACTCTATCCAATTAAAAGAAAAATCATTGGGCTACATCTCTTTTGTGGCGTGATCTTTTCTTTCTCAAGGAACATTAAATCTGTCCATGATAAAAACAATGAAAAAGAATGATACATAGGTAGTTGAGTCTAATACTTAGTAGTATCAGAGTGCGGAAATGAACATTTGTAGTTTTCATCATGGATATGTCGAACTTCCACCAAGTCAAGCCTTATACGATTATATACAGTGCATTTGGTTTCGCAAGAGGTACCTCGCGTTACGTAGTTGACGCTGCGAGGTTCTTTCATCCTTTTTCTTCGTATCCTAACCCCTAATTTTGAGCGTGGTAAAGCTCATAGCCACATAGTGATGGAAAATTTTCAGTCAAAATCAGGTTTTTTTCGATCAACGAATTTTGATTCAAATGAAAAGCTTGACCCGAAAAATAAATTATTTCGAAATACTTGACGGTTATTTTTTTAACACAGTTCGCAAAAAAATTGTTTATTTTACTTTCGTTAAACACTCGAAATATTCATTTGAAAAGTAAAAAAAAAGTCCCAAAAAATATCTTTGGAATACACGAGTGAATTATTACTAGTAATAATGTACAAATGCACGCTCATTAATGTTTCAGGATAACCGCTTGGAACTATTCGGCTTCACTAACAATTTTTATAAAAATCAACAGATTGTAATGCTTTCTTGATGATCGAGATCTTTCCAATTTTATAGGCCTTCAAGAAAAGCCTTTCGCATAGGACGGATGAAGTTATCATTGGTTTCAAACTCGATTTTAGGTTTTAAACGAAATCGATTTTCCATCGCTAGTCTCACAGTGATTTGTGGAGTGCTTTTTCTGGATCAAAGTTTATTATCTCATATATAGAAATGTATTTGGGTGTTATACGGCTTTATGGTGTCTTTTTATGTTTAATTTCTTATTTATGAAGGGATTTAAAAAATTAACACATAGTCCAAATATTTTCGGATATTCAAATTTTTAGTACTGGCGGTCTAGAGAACGCTTCTTTACGTTAAAAGGGCTATCGATCGTATTATCGAAGAATAAACGGTGTTCCACAACATAGATATATATTTAATTCTTTATATTATTTGAGAAGAAAGGGAATTATACTGTAAATATATTGCTGAATAACTAACTTATATATTATAAAGTGATGCCAATGAAAACCGGAGGGAAACCGTATTACTCATTATCCAACATTCTTACAATCCAACTAAATCAGCGGAGGATGTTTTAATTTCTGCATTCCTTTCACGAATATATGTATATATATTCCGATCAAGGTGACCGAATTTTCCTCTGAGGAATTTCGCGCATTCGTGCATTGCGGGTGACTCCGTAAAATTATCAGCGCGGAAAGTCCCGGTGTACCAGAATAGCAGAAGTAGTTGGCGTATGATCGGAGAGATACACGCGTAGTGATAGCAGCATTGTACGGTTTGATATAATTGTTTTGTTCTGGCTGATAAGTGCCATCGGTATTGGTTGCTGATAAATGCGTAAAAGCTGAGGAATTCTAGCTATTACATTGCTGCTTATAATGCAATTCTAGCGATCAACTGTATATGCCACTATCTCACGAAATAGGACCATATTATCAAGTGAAATGCCAAGAGATGGCGTAATGGTAGCCACACAACAATATAACACCTAATAAGTGTGGGGGTTGGTTATAAAGTAAAATACGGCAGCTAAATGCCGGTAATTATTTTGCGATAACCTCAGGGATAGTTATCTTCATCGTATCATATGAGTGCGCAGTGGTAGACCGCGCTAATTTTAATTTCCCTTATACTTACAATGAAAAAAATTGCCTCTGAGTAAATATTAACCCTGGTTTTCGTGAGAAAAGGCATTTCCAATTAAAGTAACAATTAAGGTAAATGCATCTCGTAGAAGAAAATTGGTCCCTTTACTCATAAGGCATAGAATCGGAATATACGGTCAAGAAGAAACTTGATATACGGTTTGAAAAATATGAAGTTATATACTGTTCAGTAAAGAAGGAAAACTCACACAGAAGACTTCTACGAAATACCATGTAATTTCTTTAAGTAACTGTGAATCTAGACTAAACTTTTCATTTACCTTCACATTGTGCTTTAGGTTCACATAAGTAATGTTTTGGGACAGCCTGAGCAAAACCGAAAAATCGACTCGCGTGCGCGGAAAAGGGAACCTCAAAACACTGTGCGCTGATGCCTCTATCCTTTATACCTCCCTCTACCCAAATAATCGTGAGCTACAAGATGGAAAGCCCCGACTGGTAGACCAGGCTTCAAGGGTGCAATCCCGTTCGATTCACTTGCAATTCATCCACTGATAATTTATTTAAATTTTTACTTTATATTCCACGTTTTTTTAGGGATTCTGTTTAGATATAAAAATGTTGGCGCTGGCTCATACAGCGGTGCCGGCCTAAGCATAGGAGCATGCTCATTAAAGCTATAATTAAAAAAAAAACTTTTTAACATTATATAACAACAAAGCAGTGATGGTTGAACTGTAATATTAACACTTCCCCAAACTACGCTTACTGTAATTAGCAAAAGACTAATGCAGTTAAAGCCATTTCACGTCATTAATATGAAAATAGTGCTACGCTTCACTTTTGGAGATTGAGAAAGCAACATATCTCTTCAATCGTCCTCATTCTATTTTGTTTTTTTTAATATCAAGGGGCATTATCTAGGAAAACAAAGCTCTATTTGACAAAATATGCGGGAGGAATTTGTTTCCATTAGATCGCTTGCGATTGCGCCCACTTGATGCTTGTCCCGGCAGGAGGCAACAGGCCCATTGTTGGGATTTCTCAGATTCCTCGGCATCCCCACGTTCGGGTGGTCAGGTGGGAGGAGAGTGCGGGGTGGGGGGGGGATTATTGGGCCACGGCAGAACTGGAGTGACTTGACGCAAAGGGGGAGGAGAGAGCGTGGCTGGAGAGAGATTGAGGAAGGAAAGAACGAAGACGAGAGTGTGAAGTGAAAGTGTATTCGGAAGCAAGGAATTCGGGTTTCGCCCCCACCCACTCCACATTTCTCACTCTACGCCACCCCCGAATCCTTGCCACCCTCCCCTCCTCCCCCTCCACCCTCCCCTTTCGCCTCCTCTGCCCACATCCGCGCGGCATGTGGCGCCGGACCGCTGATCTTGGGAGAGCAGTGAAAGGGAAAAATTCTCCGGGCGCGTTTTTATCCCAATCCGATGCAAAAGGCATTCAAAAACTGCTCCGTTCCATTGGCCTTATTTATTATTAATCTGGGATACAAAGACCACTCTCTGACGACGAAGCCTCAACAATCCGAAGACAGAATATCAGAAAGAACGGATGACGTCACTTTTTGGGAACATTTTAACACCTTCATTCGCACAAATGAAAGGAAAAACTACGAATTTAATCACGAATTTATTCTCGCGGTAAAACTAGTTTCGACGCCCCGGCGCGGCGTCATCATCAAGTACAAAGGTTACAAGCATAAAATACGTCCTTACATATGATAAAAATGACGTGATTTCAGTGGGGGAGGAAGATACTGGAGGCCGGGCCGAAGGCGGAGACTATAGAGATTACCCTCATTCTCACTAAAAAATATGATTCTTTTTGTCAACTACACACTTGTTTATTTTCCGACTTATATTTTTGAAAACTTAGCTGGTAATTGCTTGATTATCTTGATTATCAAGTCTTACCAAGATAAACAGAAGCCGAATTTTCGACAATTAGGTGGAACGGCAACCGAAAAGCGTTTTCTTCGTCTTGAAGCCTAAATATCACTACAAAACAAGCGTAAATAAATTTTTCACCATCCTCCACACTCGATTTTTCAGTTTCGACTTTTCGTTTCACTGTTTCGCTATTTATATGTCGGTATGAGGCTTTATAAAATTCAACCTCTCGTAAAATTCTACGTCATCGTGATTTCCACGTTAGTTAACGTGAGGTTTAACCATACTTTATATAACTAGCCTTTAGACTGTTATTTTTTGCCCTGGAATGAATCAAAATATTGTTTTGACTTAACATTCCTTAACGACTCCGTAAAATTTTCACGTATCTCCTCTCTTTTTCATCCTTCACACACACACACATTGATTCAAGCTGAAGGTTGATTTGGTGAGGGTAGAGCTAACCCCGAACTTGGCCACAGGAATTTGAAGTTCACACTCTCAGGATTATTAGGTCAGTTTCTTTCCCTATGCCACCTGGTGTCCGAAGGCTTCTCCAAGGATATGAATCCGAGACCCTTCGATCAACAGCCAAAGGCTCTACCCACTAGGCTCTCCTTGTCATCCTTAATAACTAAAATGCAGATGAACATTAACTGGAGCAGTTAGAGCAATTCTCCTATGTAGTCAGCACATTATAGTAAAAAATGCGCAGCAGCAAAGACAACAGGAATAAAAAACGTTTCAAATCATCTGAAACACTCTACGACGATATTTAAGAATTGGAGTTGAGATAATGGGTACTAATTTCGAGATCTTATATCAGATAATGTCTACATTTCTTGTCCGTGTTGATACATATATGCCATTGACACGAAGTAAAACATTTAAGCATGATAGCATAACGTGAAATTTTCAATCTTTGGTAAAATCCAACTGTAGATGAACGACATACATTAAAAACGAAATTGATTACACTGATGGGTGTGCACGTACAAAGATTTAAAATATGTGGTATCGATTATTTCGTCCGGAAAGACACAAGAAAGCTTCATTAGTAGCATCATTTATAGGAATAATTTTTCGATAGCAACATGGATGTGAATCACAAGCAAAAACCTCACAGCAAATCACGTAAAAAAATTATGTCAAGGGTACAGCGATCGGTGAATCATGACGTCTATATTATCACATTCCCTCCATAGCTATTTTAAACTACTGAAAACAGCTCATTGAAAATTAATTTATATTTAAGCGTTTTTAACTAGAGATTTACCTAGAAAAACCACTTTCAGCAAGAAAAACCGAGAAAGTCTTCCCGTAAATATCCTTGACTAGTGGCCGCGATTAAAAATAAACGCGATGGCATGGAAAAAGGACTGTGGCTTTTAAAATAGCGACTAAAACCAATGAAGTAGAAGGTCATAGCACAGCGTGATGAATATAACTAAGTATTTTCTTGGGAATGATTTGCACCAAGTTATAAACTATGGTATCTAACTATCAATCAAAATTGGTTGACGTCAATCAGAAGATATGGCCAATATTTCTCAAGTGAAAGACAGAATAATTTTATTTAAATGTGAACCTCATCCTTAATAACCATCCTTAATCCCAGTGATACCTCGATGACAATGATACTTTCAATTAAAAATTCATTAATGTGGACAGCGGGAACTAATTGGAATTTTCAATCGGGCTCAGAAACAGCCCTAACTCGCGACGAAAAAGTCTAAACGTAGGAACGACCATCAATTTAAGTCATGCGAAAATCAAGAACGAAAATAGAATTAAGGAACATGAATCGGCTGATTGATTTTTTCAATAATTCCATGCATATAAATTAGCACACTGTAGGGTATATTAATAATAATGTAACGGAGATTAGATTAAACTTCGCATCAGGCACGACGATTTATTCTTCCCGAGGTATATTAACTCGGGTCAGGTCCTGGAAAAGAATGACCCGCTGCGAATGGCGGGCTGGATCCCCTTCTTTAATTGTTCTTAATCACGATTCTGAAGTCAACTTGAAAGGTCCCACAAACGTCCGTGAAATTAAGTCTTCTCTGGGACCATCGAGGATTCATGGGGTGCGAGAAACGGAACGTCAGCCAACGGCAAATAATTGCCTCCTCTCGGCCCGGAGATCCCAAATTCCTTCGCCTCCTCTCACCGTAACGTATCCCTACCCAAGTTTCTTCACTTCACACGATGACAGTTTATGACTCTCGCTGTCCGTGGGGTAAACCTCTCGGATGTTGCCGCATCCGTAATAAAGGAGCTTCAGACACGCAACCGAAATTGCCTACTTAGCAACTGGAGCGTATAGTCACGCCTTCAAAGTTTTCTTACCATAAAAAAGTTAATGGCTCTTATTAAAAAAAAACATCATTGCAGACAGAATTTCAAGGACCTGACGTGATCTTTCCTCCTCTTCCATTAAGGTCTCCAGCAATTACTTGCGAAGTTGGCTGCGCTAACTAAACGCTTCGCAAGCGACCGAGGGAAATATCACATAGTCAATGACGATTAGCTTTCTTTGTAGACGATGAAGACTCTAAAGTTCATCTCCTAAATATTGAGATTATTTACTTCGATTCAACATTCGGCTTTTGTTTTTAAGTTTATCGGGTAAAATATTTACAGGTAATTGGAATGAAAAGCAATATTTTACGCTGGCTTACGGCCAAAAATAATTCCCACATTGTCATAGAATGTAATATAAAGGACTCGATAATTTTTACCTCATACAAAAAAATTAAAAAGGTATATAATTCAAGACGATTAAATTATAAAAATTCTTTTCCCAGCAAGATGCATGAACAAAATAAAGAGTGCGCTGTACCAAGAATACTCCTGAAACGTAATTCATATTTGGACCTATTTCATTTTCACGGAAGGTGTCCCTGGCACCACCTGCCGCACACCTTTACAAAAAGTCGCACGGAGGAATATATTTGCAGACTTAACGACGTAGCTACATTCTCGTAGGTCACGATGCCAAGAAGGGCGCCCCATGGCCCCTTCTTCTTTATATTTGATGAAACTTCCAACCATTTATAGACTATCACAAGTTTGCAGCAAGCATGGATACTAAAATATAACATATTCCTCTCTTTGGTTCACAGAAGAACTATTACTTCCCCATGAAGGTATGCCACAGGTGCAGACGCAGATATACGGCATGCTTCAGGAGGATTCCACAAAATTGCAAATGGAGGTAGGGAAGACAATTTTAAGCATTTTTAGTGTATAAAAATGAGGTTGAATCTCTTCAGTTACTGAGCTATAACAAAGAAAAGATTTTTATGGATGAAATTTTCAGTAAATATGAAAACATTTTTCCTTGGGTACCCAGCCTTATCGAAATTTCATATACTATTCTGAATATTCAAATACACTAAATAATTATATTTGGGTGAAACTGATTATAAATGTCTGAAGCACATAATCTTTCAGCTTAATTGAACGAGAGCTTTGAGCTTCGACAATAAGATAGCGAAAATTCACCCATTTTGAGATTAATTGTTTCAGACATTTATAACCGCCCATTTTTGTCCAAACTAAATGTCCTTATGAACCAAAATTAATTTCCTTAAAAACATAGGAAAATAAATAAAATTAAAAAGGTTGGATATAGATGAAAAACCGTATCCATGATAACTGCAAAGCGCATCGAAGAAAAGTTGTTCTTTCATAGCTCAGTAGCTACAGATTTGTGACCCTACATTTATGGAAAAAATGGTTGAAATTGCAGCGGTATCAGACTCAACTATGTGGAAGTTGATATTCACAAATGAGAAGACGACTTCGTTGACTTCTTGTACTTGACAAGCACTTGAAAATTACCTCTATGGATCTAAACATGTCGTACCAAGAAAATAAATCAGTGGAAGTCAACGAAGTCGTCTTTTCATTTGTGGTTAAAATTTTCTACCCTAACACCTCCTAAAATATTCAGATCCCTCCTGAAATACCCGGTATAAGCGTACACTTTTTAGCCCTTCCATCTTTATATCTAATTAAACTACCAACCATTTCTAGGCTATCAAAAGTTTGCAACAGGCATGGATATTAAAGTAACATACTGCTTTTTTTTGAGTTCCAGAAGAACAATTACGAATCCCCCAAGCAGGTATGCCACTCCGGCAGACGCAGATGCAGAAATGATTCTGGCGAAAACCTGAAAGGTGCATATAATGCTCCAAAATGCGATGTGAATCAGTCGAAACAATTAACTTCTCTTTTTTCACGAACAACTGCGCCAAAATCATTCAAGTCACTCAATCCGCTGTACGCAGAATTGATAACCAAAAAAATTCAAAATATTTCCTACCTTGCATGACACAATCGTAAATGCTATGCTCGCATGCCTGAAAGAACAAATTGAAGTATTCACTCCTGTGGGGAGACTGTGGGTATCAATAAAATTGATGGGACGGGACTCGTGCCTTGGTCAAAATCCCTTCCTTATTGCTTACTCTCAATCTGATTCTTATTGGTAAGAGAACAATGCTTGCATCATGGCGGTCATTTTTTTCACCGGGGGAAAGTCGAGCGGGTCGGAAGAGTGAGTGAAGAACCATCTGATTCTAGCGGGCAAAAAAATACATTCGATAAGGTATGGAAGAGGAGGATAATTTGTTGGATCCGCAGACTTCCATTTCTGTCCCTTTTTTTGTAACTCTACCAGTGTGCTTTTCTGATTCAATTTTAAAAGCCATTACGGAACTTGAAATAGCTACACGTGCTGTTATAGAAAGAATAGCTCTTCATAGTAGTTATATCCTAGATAACGTGCCTTACACCACCCACAGTCATTATATTTTTCTATCCCAGAAATATATTTAAGATAAGCCTTGACTTCAAGGTTGGAATAGACAAAATTGAGCGACCTCAATTCCTTTTTGACTGGACTACGAATAAGAAAATTTCCTTGCAGCCAATAAGATTGGCGTCCTAATTTTGGATCGATACAGGACAGGAATCAATCATATTCGAGCGAAGTGCAGCTAAAACGGAGACGTGTTATTATAATCCACGTTTTGATTGGAAACTGTTTCCTTGAACTCGTTCGCTTTATCTATATTAGAATGAATTTAAGGACATCTAATGCGAGCCTTGATCGACTGTGTAAGAGCAAACATTACCCAACAAGAAAATATTATAAAATTTTAATATCAATGTCACATAACTTGCCAACACACCTACTCATAATATTACCCCAATTACAGAAGATTAATAAAGGTTATTAGGTCGATAGACGGAATCTGCTTATGCCACTAACATGGCATTTTACCTTCACACAGAAATTAAAATTGCATGATTAATTGAATACTTTCTGGGAGATAATTTTGCTACCAGGAGAATGCAGCGAGTCTTCCCTCGACCAGAGCTCGATGAGCCAAAACTTACCTAAACTGAACTGGCTCTAACTGTTTTAAATAACTTCTTGCAATATGAACATCTGATGATAACGATCGATGAAATCAGGGTAGCTGAGTTAAATTCTTGATTTAATTGGAATGGCCATTTATAAATGAAAAATTATAGTAACAGCATTTTCCTACAAGGTTTTTTAATACGTCGTATTTTAACTTAAAAAGTTCAGATGCAGGAAAAACCTATAGACAGAAACCAGCATAAAAAACTAAATCTGGAGTAAGCTTCAAATCTATATCCTTCGGGTCAAATAACTACCCTGTAATAAAAGTCGAAAAAATACTGAAAAATCATGAAATGTCGATAAAAAACTAATTTCAGGATATGCGTGACACCAATAATTAAAGATTGCCATCCTTAACGCCTCAGAAAAACTATCAATACAGAGAGAACATAACTATATACTGAGGATCTAGGTCCATATAAACTAAGCAACGTAAAAATTGTCCCCCTACATTGATGATTTCCATCACATATGAGGTACTATCTCCCTGCTCTTAAAAATTGGCCAGATTTTCAAATGAAAGAAATTGAAAGTCCATTTCCAAGTTATAGATTTGTTCTAATTCGTTAGTCATTAAAAATATTTGCGCCACAGGAACTCTTCAAATTACTTTCGATTTCATGCAGGTATGTCTAATGGCGAGATTAAGAATCTAGTGAAAGACAAAACCGTAAGATACAGTGCATTTTTATTCAATACTTCCACAGAAGGAATATAATAAAGAAAAACGGGAGCGTATCTCTCCGTAACAAAGTCAATTACCCAACATTTAACGACAACCATAGAAGCAGAATATAATTTTTTGCTAGAAGAAAATTTCTTGGTTTCGGAGATGTGAAGTTAATGAAGACTACGCTCTCGTAGCTCTCATACTCGGGTTTCTGTGAAAAGAATGGGAACGACAGAAAAGAAAAGGCAAAAAGGGCAGCAGGTGTACTAAGTGATGGTAGAACAACGCCGTGGATTAAAGTGCCTTTGTAGATATTGGTGTGATATTTGTTAAGTAGATGTGATTTTCAAACCTTTCACCTAAACATCCTACCAGACACGCGAGCGAAAATTTGGTAGATAATAGCAATGAAAATAGGTGGATTTACGGTGGTGCACGGGGGCACGTCTCCCCCCTCCAGACGCTTAAGAAATAGAAAAGATTTTTAATGCTGTTATCATTATGTTCGTTTTCTTTAGTGTATTACGGAGCCTCAATCATTTTATTTAATATTTATAACTTTCATATTAAAATAAAGAGAATATTTCGTGACATTAATATTATATGTTTTTTAAATATCAAATGCGAGAGGGCTGTTTGCCTAACAGACCCGCCCCCCCCCCCCTCAACCCGCTCAGAAAAAATCCTGGATCCGCCCTTGGCAATGAAGAGACTTTGCGACTTCCATCCTCTATATTATTTCTACTGTATAGTTACCATTTTCTCAACTTATACGCGACCAAACTCTACAAATGAGGTACCAAAATGCACATAATTTATCAGAGAACATGCGACGGCATATCTAACTTCATAAATATTGTTATTGTTTCCTAAAATAGGTTTTTAAATAATTAAAAAAACAAAAACAAAATGAAGCGAAAACCGGTAAATATTCCAGACGTTAACGGCGCACAAACTGATACATTTGTTCATTTGCAACAATATCTCGCATTCTTTAAATAACTTTTATTAAAAAGCGGCTGATTCCACATTCAAGTCTCCTGTTGATACGTAAGAGTGAGTCATCATGTGCGTTTAACAGAGGATAGTGTAATTACTTCCAATTTTGTGTTTAAAGAGGTCCTCTGACCTCAATTTGTACATGAACATTCTAATTAAATTTGTACATAAGACCCTGCCTTTTTTTTCTACATTTTAAAATTAGAATCGCGCCTATCCATCTGTGGACCTGCATTGAAAAGAGCGGGGGAAGCCCGCTGGGAGCGGGCGCAGCACGCTCGTAGTTAATTTAACACAGATCAAACGTTTCGGCTGCTAAGCCATCTTTAGATGCATCGAAAAACAGGCTTCAACCATGTAAATTAATCCGAACAGCCATACAAATTTTGCTAGAAATATATCAACTGTCACCTAAGTTCTGAAATAGAGTTCGTAGGGGCTATTTTAAGAGAGGGTTACTCTCTGGGCTTTTAGCATGAATATCCCTTCATTAAGCGATTTCTAGTTTGTAGGGTTCGTAGAATGTCTAGCACTGTATATTAAATACATTTTACAGTAATTCGGTCATTCCTTCAGTTACATAGCTAAAGTCGACAATAAATGCAATGAGTATCGATTAAATCAATCATTTAAAGCTTTATTCCCATCAAATTCATTCCAAATGTGGATTCAATGCTTGAGCACCAATACACTGCACTATTGAATCTACATTAAACATATTGTATAACGAAATTATGTAAAAATTGTATAATGATAACCATGTTATCAACCTAGTCAATGCTTTGCAAGTAATTAATGAATATAAATGGCAGTTCATGATCACTCAAAAAATCGTAGCAAACTTTTCTTGGGAAAAACATCACAGAAGAATATATAACGACATTATTCACGTTTTTCTGTGCACTGCTTTGAGCTTATAAATGTGAACGAAAACTATCTGGGATTCACCCATAATATCCTTTACTCATGTCCGGGCAGGGTTAGGTTTAATTAATGGCGGATTACTAATTCAAAACTCAATAGCCTATTAAGACATTTTACGGATCGAATGGGAAATATATAACAGAGAATTCTTCAAATCGCTATTAATTCAGCGAATAAGATTATAATTCCATTCCATAAAAAATGAACAATACACTTTTTGGGAGAGGTATTGTGACTAAAAAAATAATTTCCCCATCAAAATAAATATTTGATTTTTTTCTATCAATACCGAACCAAACGCACGTTATAGGTGAATTTTTTTTTTATTCCGGAACTATATGTAATGGACCCAAAACATATTGTTTTTCCTTACAAAAATAGAGCGATAGGAAAGTAATGCAGATTGAACTACTGCTACTACGGTATTATTTAGAGGATTTTTTTATTCACTGACTGAATATTTGCTTTGTTGTTATGTCATGCTAACTCAAATGATAATAGTCATTTTCCCTCCGAGTTCGCTTTCGCAAAAGTCTACTCACAGATGCTCAGCGAGGGATTGAGACATCCCATTCGCTTCAACTATGATTGCGGCCTTGGTGCCGTCAATTCAGTTGGATACGGTCTGCGATGCGATTACGAGCAGAACTGGCTTCATTACACGGCTTGCGATGCCACACCCGAACCTTCATTAACTTCCCTCTGTTGAACAGAGAGATTCGAAAACAGGCTTCCACTAGGGCGAATTCTACACAAATAAATCCATTTGACTTCACATAATCGTACCATCGAATCGAAGAGAATTACCTCACAATACCAAATCTCAACATGAAAAGACTTGTAAACGACGTTCAATCAGGCAAATCTAAAATGATTTCTTCAAAGGAAACAACGCACGCACTTTCTATTAAGAAAATCATCTCCTATTTATAGTAATTTCCATATTTTTCCCCAAATACTGAGTTGGGGAATGCAAATAAATGCTTCCATAAACAAATAACATTAAATACTCCAGATTAACACAAATTGCTATAGATAAATAATATGTAATCTTACTCACCCTGCTCTGTCAATAACTCCGATGATATTTGGATGGATTTTTCCCGCAGAGACAGAAGACGCCCAGCTGGAAGGAGGAGGCAAAATGCTAAATTAACAACTCCACGTTTTCATGGAAATCAAATGTATTACATAGCCACCTTTTACGAGACTTCGTCAACACCGAGTAATGCCTTGCGATTTCACATGCTTTTGTTATAGATAATTTCTGTGCATTAAATGTGAAAATACATGCCTGCATCGAGTTAATATACCGAGAATACATTGGTCGACTAAAATGCAATTTCATTTTTCATGTATTATAAATGTTGATTGGCTTTCTGAGAAATATTTAATTACCTTTGCCTAGTTATGAATTAATGTTTAAATTTACGTGAATTAGTTGTTATCACCAAACTGGTCATAAATTTTAAATATAACATATTTTATTGAGTTTATTTTGAAACATGCAAATATAACCAAAACCCATGAATTTTTGGGCATGGGTATAAGTTACAAAGAGCTTATAATGACCAGAAAACTCAAAATCCACATACAAATCTCAATGGAAAATTAAATAAAATCGTTTATATTTGATACCTATTTTACAGAAGATAAATATAAATGATGGGCGCATTCAACACAGCACGATATATTATTTTCAGTTTTGACGAAAAAATAGTGAAGTAAAATTGTCAAGTGATGTGGGTACCGATAAAATGAAGCAGAGTTGTCACCCCAAAATGACCTTGGTGCATGAAAACGAGCGATCATCGTAATGCTGGCCGGGCAGGGCTAACATTATCACCCGTGAGGGTTCTTTAGCCCGATCTACGACGCCAATAAAAGAGAAAAAGACAAAAACAGGCGTCTGTGGTGCTACTATAAAACCATACACTTGATTTTACCACATCACACTATATGCTGAAGCCCGACAGGAACAGTAAAATAGGAAATATGCATAGCAGAACAGATGAGAATGTAAATTTGTTTATACCGTGGGTATTAAAGGAATTTAATAGCTACGCTTTAATCCACTGAGGACATATTAATTTCACTAACAAATTAACGGCTAATGTCCAAACACCTCCGCCCTACGCCTAAATATGTGATTTTATGGGTGGTGTGTAGATCTAAATAATCTACCCCATCACGACATATATTGATGATATATTCTAAGATATTTGTCCTCCTCAAGCATGAATTGACAGATATCAATGTTTATCATCTCTCTTTTCGTTGAATAAATTATTCCCTCAACCCTTTTCCCGACAAGGATCAATTTCATGAGTATCTTATACTCAAGGAGATGGTCGCATAATAATGCTAAAGCGACACAGCATTTCATCACTCATCAAACGGTTCGCATACCTCATTGTTAGCTCTCCTATGACTGCCTCACTAGGCATTTCACGCCAGGAGGCAATAATCAGTGCCAACTCTTAAAAAAAAATTTAAACAATGCAACTCAGTGGACTAAATTTTGGGACTAAATAAAAGGCCGATAGCCGTTGGAAAAATACGACGGAATGCAATACAAATTATGATGACGGGTAATTCAGTGGGAATTTCACATCAACAGTATCACCTCGGCGACACCTATTGCAGGAAAATCGAAGTTTTTTTTAGGCATTTATATTCTCAGACAACGAGCGAATAAGTTATTGCCTCATTGGATACGGTCTCCTTTCTTTCCTTCACAAATTCGAAAATTTATCACCGCATGATTCATTCTTGGCACCGCCATTTCGTCATACACAACCTCTAACAAGCATTTTCTTGAAAACACTGGAGAAAAAGTAATGTATACGTGATTCAAAGAAAAGAGAGAACATGCCTATATGCCGATATAATTAATTCAAGTGTACTCCACCGGGACAGCTGGTGCAATTTCGCGCGCAAAATTCTTGGGCAACTTGGGAATTGATAGATTGACTGTATTAGAAGAAAACCAAGGCTCATGAAAATTGCATGCGAGTAATATGAATTCCAGCGTTCGACTACCTTTATACCTTGACCTCCAATCCTAGAATAATGATAGGCAACTAGATAGGCGCTGTTGATAGCCAAAATCGGAGCGTGGACGCCGAATAGATTGCTCACCGACTTCCCAATGGGGTCACTCGATCCAGGACTGAAAAAATCTTCACGCAAAAAGCTAAAAACGACGCCGGTGATTATGATTACCGTCTCCAGGACAACACGCAGCCTCTGTGATAGAGGGAGTGGTCACGGAGCGCGACATGAATAATGCAACGGCGTGCCATCGACGGATAGACCACCCGGCCCACGCAGCGGTTAAAGGTTAGAGCGGGGACGCTCCGCGGGAGCTGAAAGCTATTCGGGTATCCAACCGTGGTGACAATTCTATTATTGCCGAGAAAAAATAGAGAAAAATATCTGAATCGTCTCCATACACAGACAAGAGTCATACTAACTTTCTACGTTCAATGCCTCTGACTTTAGCCTGATTTCAAGTCAGATTTTTTTAAAATTCCCTGACTTCATATATAATAATAATAAAGTTATTTATCCAAATTTCTAAAGCGAGCAATGCACTTAACAAAAATGAAGGAGCTTTTGGTAGCTTCAGTGGTTAAAACACCGGTGTTGAAGCTAACATCCTTAAATTTAATATAATGCTATTCACAACAAATATTAATTCTTTACTCATTATAAATGTTTATCATGAAATATGACACGTAGTAAAAAAACATATCATATGAAGAAAACTAGATACAAAAAGAGAAAGATGAAATCATACAAGATATTTTGCTACATGTTCGTATGAGGAAATAGCAAAGAGACCAAAGCATATTTTTAGACAAAAAAAACATAACCGTATCTCTTTAGGCAAATAATGCAATACACATTTAGGAAAAGACAATTTATATCCTCCTCCTTTAAATCATAATCTCATTTCAATGACACGGCAGGCGCGCGTAGCTCTTTTCAGGGAAAATGCAGCAATGTACGGGGCGAATATGTCTATAAAGCGTTAGAAATGAAGTGAAGCAGCGCCAAGTCGGCGATATCCCAATCCACCCAGCCAAGATGCAAACAAATGTCCACCTCGTCACTTCAACACAGCAATGCTCTGCATGTTCAACTACGATTTTCATCCATATGGAGTTTTTCCCTGACTCTTCAGCGACTTCCAGTCCCAATTTTTATCTCCATGACTTCCCGAGCTAGTTTCCCTGATTTCCCTGATAGGATGGTTCTCCCTTTCTCTAGAAACAGTAACTTACAGGTTTCGATAGTGCAAGTGGTATTCCACCCCCTCAATGGCGATACGAGTTTCTCTCTTCCCAAATATTCCGTACCATCTTAATCCATTTCACAGTAGGAATAGAAGAGGACACTGGATCTTACTCTATCTCAGCGACGAGGGAAACTTCTGTTTCAGTAGGAATTAAATTGTTCAGTTGATTGGCAAAGTAGGCCAGTAAACGACATAAATATCCACCTCATCAATAAATTGAAATATTAAGGATTGAGAACTCGAGATCTACAGAAAGTCGATATCGAGCTGCTGCTTCAAATTCACAGTGATGTCCTGATGAGATGTAGTTCATGTAACGCATAAAGCACACTTACACAACGTCTAAAGTAATTAAGATAGTTGTAAAATTATGAAATGTAGCCCAAAATAACCGGTCGTCACAAAAAAATGAATAACCATACACTGAAGAGACATGAAGTTCCGGCTTCAGGAGTCTCATCCCCCGTAGTAGATATACTTCAGTTCCACTATCGCCGACAGAAATCAGGAAGAAAACCCCTGGATAATGCAGTTTAATTTAACGGGTTTACCACTGGGTGTGGTTTTGGACAATCGGTCCCACCGTTTCAACGGCTTAGTCTGACATCGTCTTCAGGGGTAGAATGCGGTCTCAAGTTCTGGCTAACGGTTAATGATCATCTAATGGCGTTCTTCTGTTAGTGGTAAACATGTGAGTGCCCCATGCATCTAATCGCGGTAGGCCAAACCTCTGCTTCATTCAACCATACTTCGTACTCAGTGTGTGGGTCGTAACTAAACTGTTCGACGGTGAAGCATGTGTTCCCTCCGGTGCGAAAAATTATCCGTGTTTCTTTACGTCCTAGATTTTTAGTTTAGTTTCGACCCGAAGTATTTTGACTTCGATTTCGTTTCGATCCTGAGTTTAGCTCGCCGGGTTAAGTTCCATTTCGTTTCGTTTCTACATTTCGCTCCTGGGAACGATGCTATTGAACTTTTACTGCTTTTGACTTTCGTTTAGTTTCGATTGCGACCACCTGTTTCAACCCTGTGGAAGACCCAAATGCATGTCAACAAAGTAATAAACAGGAATGCACATGATTCTACGAATCTCGGATACAAATTTAACGTAGACAAGTCCAGCTTTAGAATTTCTATCACTTTCCACCGTTATTTCATGTAAATATGGTATTACATAAATAAATAAAAATTAAATAACTCAACACTCGGCTAAGGTAAACGAAAAAACTAAATTCTTCCTCTGCATCAATTTCCAAAGGATAAATTCGAAAGGCTCGTAATATTTTTGGTCTCACTTTCTCAAGGTCCGTGTCATTTTTTTATTTATGCCGTGCTAGCATTTCAGATGAATTATATTCCGTCCCCTGAAAATATCGATGCCATAAGTGTTTTCCTGAACTTTACCAAATCTTAACGAGAATTTAAAAACACTTGGGTCCTGTATCTTGCTTTATAATCATCGCTACTCCATCCCATTTTTAAAACTTCCACTTTCAAATAGTGGGTATTTTTGATTGCCCATAAACTATTTCATACAGATACCATTAATCTCGGGCAATTGGTATCCCTATTTCTCATTCCACAAATGACGAATACTATTTGATTGATTCTCCAAGCATTATGTGCAATTTGGTCTTAAAGGTGCAGCAGGAAAATGAAAGATCGAAGGAAGTGAATTGATCCCACCAACGAGGTAGCCAATTTCCAGAAAATAGCCCACTCTCTGGAGCACAAAAAATATGCCCATATAATGGCCCAAGCTAATTTTAGATCCCCTTCGAAAGCATACCAAAAGATCACCCTCACCACCTCCTAGACCTTTGAAATCAAGTCTGCTTTTTTCTAGATACCTATCAAACTGCCGGAAAAGATATGCAATCAAATACAGGCGAAGGAATCGACTTGATTGGCTCGTTTTCACTGGATTCAACTCTTCAAAAATCGGTGAAATTGTGAAGGCAGAAACAAGCCGAAGGAAATGTTAGAATTAGGAATAAATTTACAAGGAGAAAAAGGAAAGTAATAAATACTAAAAATCAGCCTATTGATTGCAATTTTCAGCATTCATAAATTTAGCGCATATGAGGCTATTAAGGCCAAATAATTCCGGATAATTAAATACCTTAGTAAATAATGAGGTAAACCAGCCAAAATAAGATTCTAGTGATTCCTTAGTCAGAGTTATGAAAAAATACTTCAGTTGTAAAAGAAATAGATTGAATTTAATAGGAAAAGAATGGAAGATTTTGGAGGAAAACCCCCTTTAAAGCTAAGGTAAAAAAGACCCACGTAATTATTAACTTCTGGGGATATTACATTAGGAAAAGGGCTTTTAAAAATAAAGCCCTTTGCCTAATGGGTATAAATAGAAAAATAATGTCGGTTTGGGAGCCGTGAAGCATAGTGGGATCTTTCGGGCAAAAATACACTTAACAATATTATTTAACATCAGAAATCTCCTTCCATAAATCTTAATTTCTAACTGCCAGCCTGGCAGCAATAGCACCAATCATATGCAATGAATGCACAAAAACACTATGGTGAAAAACGCATATTCTTAGCTCATAAAATTTACATTAGGGTGTGTTATGTTTTAACTCGCCTACTAACGCCACATTTATTTGACTATTCCATGACCGACATAAAAACTGAGTTACCAGATAAAAAGTAGCTGCGAAATGAAAGCATTCAATTTGAGGTTATTCTGCCAGAAAACTTTAACAATAATAGTGAGAGGTCATTCGATGATCGAAAAATTATTAAATGGAATGAAACGTCAAAAGAATAAAATTTAGTAAAAAATGCGATAAAAAAGAGGTTTTTAACTAAAATAAAACGTAATCCGCAGAAACTGAGTGTGTGGCAAATTATTTTGACTGGGGAGAAAATAAAACGTTTCAAGGGCCAGAGATTTTTAAATTGGTATAGCGGTGTCTAAAACAGAAGTCTACACTACACATTGGTAGACACTATGCTAAATATGTGGCTAAGGAAATTTGCCCATTTTGATCACTCTCTCCAAGCAAACAATATAGATCAATGTCATTGATCGTGTAGAAAGCCTTTGAATGCATGTGATAGTCATTTTGCTAATATTTTAGACCTCAGTGTGCACAAGAAAATCATTGGAAAAGATTACTAATTTTAGCCTACACTAATAAACCAAAAATTCTCCACTGTCTCAAAGAAGAATCAAACCCATTATAGGCTTTTTCAACGCTATGTTCCGTAATGGACACCATAGTAACCGTAACTCTATTTCTTCTCAAAAAGAATGAGGCGAATCCCATCATAAACGAATGCTACTCGGATTCTCTCTGGCGTGGTTGGTAATGAGAAATCGTGTCAGCGATGCTGTAATGTATGATGTAATGGTTATGATCTATTATCGGTATTCAGTATTTCATATTATTATTATTGTATTCTACCGATTAAGGTAGGTTTCCATGGAGTACTAAAGAGGTGATCTGGGAGCCTCCCTTTCCATAATGTATCAGTCCCTGAGCCTAATCAGAGCCTCCCTTTCCATAATGTATGTATCCAGTATTTCATAATGACCCTTAAAAGTTATCATAATCAATACACTTAAATAAATACGTGAAGTCAAATTGCACACAAAAACGCGATATCTGATAATTTCCCTTTTGAACAATTGAATAAACAACGGTAATTCATTGCCTACAATCATTCGTCTGAGGGGTAATCCTCAATCACTTCGAGCAAGACAATCTTTAAACACAGTTTGCGGTACGCTTTCTGAAAGGCAAGAGTAGCGATACCGTGAAATAGCGTCGAACATTTTTCACCCTTCCGGTTCTGGCTTTATTGTGTGTTCTTTGCGATACAACGTCACAGAAAGAAGCAACAAGGAAAAAGGCATGGCAAAACTACTTTGCTTTGTGAAGCTATTTGAAGTAATAAGCGTCTCGGCTGTTCCCATTGAATGTATAACTGGGTTCTCATGAAGGATATTCCCTAATTACAGAACCGAAATGTTACAATAACCCATCAGTATATCACTCGCGTATCAATCATACTACTTGTTGCACGTGATTTTTATACTAAAAAATTGATGGCACACAAAATGCCATATCACTGTTGCATCACACCAAATCGACGGTGGTCTCCCAAAGATTTTTCTAAAAATACTTCTTAACTTCACGCCATCAAATCGCCGAATCTAGTCCCGACAAAGATCACGCTGCCTTCTATTTTTGATCGCGTCATTATATCCATTCCCTTTCAAAACGATCCCTTTGTTGATCACCAAGCCTCGTCATGATTCCTATCATCACGTTTCTTCCACACCGATTTGATACAGCATTTCTTGAGTCTCTTGTTAATTTGTTTCCCCGGACTGAAATTTGGAGTGGAAAAAAATTTTGAAGGGATCTGCGGTCAACTTTGGCATTGATGTCAAGATTGTTTCAATGGAGTGAAGGCGAAACAACGCTGCACTTCCCAGATATCATTTCACTTCCCTTTATTCCTCAGTGTCCGATCTGAGAGGTTGAAATTGCGTAATCGGACATCGTCGTGTTCTAGCTATCCTCCCAGTTCGCAGTGCTGCAAACCAGGTGGAAATTCTGGAAGCACCGTGTTCCATCCTTCATCCACAACAGCATGGCTCTGCTCAGCGATATCCCCACGTGGAACACGCGACATGGGGGAAACAAATTTCTGGTCCCAATCCATAGGTCCTCGTGTATGGCGGGATCATTTATATGCACCTATACCCGCTTATTTAACGCTCTGTCGGATGACGAGAGACGCGACTGGTTAAGAACGAAGATGATCCGACAGCTGGCAAAAAAATACAATGTGGCCTAGCTACATTATAATATGAATTTATCTACCATCATATTATTTTTTTACAGAAGCCTGTTTCCTTTATTTCCGTATTGATAACCTTGTAAAGAGGAAGAGGGGCCCGGGGCCTCATCTGGGCCAGGTAAAAGAAATAAATCAAATCAAAATCCAGCACGCAAGGGCTCAAGCCGCTGATATAGAAAGTAGAGTTTCGATAAGAACTCGAACAAAATATCTGGAACAGGTAAAGAAAGATGCGAAAGAGAAGATATACATCTAAATCTACTTAATACCCCGCAAGCCGCCTAAAAGGTGTTAGGACACCAGCCGTTTACACATAAAAATTAAGTGCTCTAACGAAGTATGGACTTCCATTTATTTAAGTCCTTTATGGTTCGGGGGAAAAACGAATTCCCATATCTCTCCGTTCGGCAAAACATCTCTCTTAATCTATCGCTTCTATCGGACCTGGAAATATAGTGTGGCTCTGATATTATGTTCTCCGTGTCCCTCTTAAAGATATCCATTCTCAATTATTCAAGCAATCTAAGCCTAGCGCGCAGCCTCCGAGTCCCCAGCGGCACCCAGCCTATACGTAGGTGTGAAAAGATTAGCTGATTGGAGAATTGAGTGCAGAGCTATGTCAAACCAATCCTAGGAATGTTGACCAATAATGATGAGCAGCTAATGTAATAAGCAGTGGAATGATAAATGGTCAAACAACAAAAACACAACAATAAAAAAATAAATTGTAAAAATCATAGAAAAATTGGTATTTCTTGTTCAAAATTGTTTTGGGCCAATCAGGGCCCTTTCCCGACGTCCAATATCGGTTATCTTTAGTTCTTTTAATTTTAATGTGCTTTTGCACGCGCTCACTGGTAGCCTGTCTTTCTTATTCTCCTTCACTAACACTGGAAAGGTTACACTGGTCCCCATTACACTTTAACTGTCATTTTTCCCTTGCGTGAGCTCAAGCTCACATTCATCGCCGCTGAAGAGGTGGTATATATATTCACCTGAAGCTGACCCATCTCCGGGTATATAACCCAGGCCAAATTTGAGAGTCGTCGTCGTATAAATGGTCGACGACATATTTTAGCTATCAATTGCAACATCACCGCAAATCCAACAACAACCGTTCTTACACATTTAATTCAAATCTATACTATTTTTTAATTGTTAAAATTTATCCTCTCTATTGCCCTAGACAAATTTAGAAGTGTGCAAGGCATTTGTATTAGAAGAAGGCGCATGGAAGCCACGCTATTTTTGCCACTGGGAAGAAAAGGCTAAGATATGTGGAAAGAAACACGGCGTCGGCATGAGCCGACTCTTCAGGGGACTAATTAGTCCCTCTCAGCCATGACGCATTTTTTTGCTTGTAATGCAATCATGTAGAGTTCAATCAACATATTTTCGAAGTCTTTTTCCAAAATTTTCCTATACTTCAAATTCGAAAAGAGCCGTAATAATTTCTCAGATGCTCAACTGTCCCAAGTGATACCCACGTAAATTTTGAACTCCACACTTTTTGAAACGACATGGTGATGATGAAAGTTTCTAGCAAAAATTATTCTTATTACCAATGTATTATTTCGATTACGGCAGGTATCCAAGGAGAAATATATGAAACATTCTGGCAGCCTCCCCTCTCTTCATGTACGTTACTCTTCAATTCACAGTGAAACCTCCTCCCTTATATTCTATCTAAAATATACTATCCTCTTCCTTTCTCCTCCTCGTTTACTCTACAAAAAGGCAACACAAGCGATCGGAAACGAGAGAGATGCATGTATCATTTCAGCAAAAGGCAACAACCGTGAATTTTACGTTTCATCCAACCCGTGGCGGATCTAGGTTTGGAACAAGGGGATGGCAAACCAGAGGTCTGGGGAATTCCTCCACCGTCGAAAGGGAGATTAGGGAATTTTGGAAATTTTAGATTTTCAAGACTCAAAAGTGGTGGTCTTAGGCATATTATTCTTTGTTAAAAAAGACACTATTAAACACTTATAGTAGGTCGTCCTATTAGCACCGAACCCTGTAAAATAGGCCCTAGGTTTAAAAATAATATATATTTTTATTCCCTGTAGTTGGTAATTTGCCGGAAAATATAACTGAATACTTTTGCACAAAAAGGAAACCTCCAAAAATTTCTATTTTACCTAGTGCACAATTCGATCCAATATAATCGGACGGATTCGTACCGTGATTTTTAGATGAATTAATCATTAAAGAATGAGCTATTATATTTTTGTAATAAATCATATTTACATATGTATTGACTCTTGCATCTACTCTTGGGAAAATGAGGTGAAGTTTTCCACACTCGGGATGAGATTTTTGAAATGTAGAGGGACTATTGCCGAGACTCCACCACTGTCATGTATGAAGCGCTAGAAAGGGTTATTTCCGAGGCGTACTTACTCCATTCCGGATCGCCAATGTAGTACTTTTTTTAACTCTCTACGCGCACTACACCATATTTGATTGTATCTTTTTTTACTGCAAATATGTCTACAGTTTTATACAGTTTTTTATTTCTATGCGCATTTAAAAATGGAAAATTCAAACTTCAGATCAGATCTTTATTTTTCTATGAAGCATGAAAGTTTTTGCGAAGGTATTTGCTAAAATAGTTTTATAAATTTTATATTATATTTTTTCCGACGACTAGAGATAAAGACGTGAAAAATTTTTATTTTTATTTGTTCAAAATTTTACATACAGCATATTTTATAACTGATAAAGTTGCTGTGAAAATTGAAAAAATAATAAATAAAATTTGAAAAAAATAAAGAAAAACCGAAAATATTGAAAAACTAATACATCAGATTTCATTAACCCTTTATAACCCAATGTTGCTTCTAAGCAGCATCAAAAATGTTTAAACTTTTAGCTCTATTTACGAGATATCTAAACTAAATATTATTTTGTAGTGCAAATTTAAAGTGACTAAATATTTAGCTGCCAGGATAGTTATCATTGAGTGTAAAAGTTTTACGTTTTCAAAATGAAAAATCTTGAATTTTGATTTCTCCCATAAACAGCTCTGGATTAGATGGGTTAAAGCGGTCTCTAAAAACGTGAATACTTTAGGGTTCTCGCTAAACGTTTTGGACTTTTGTCCGCCTAAAGTGTGGTTTGGCCCCACTGTGCAATAGGCGGGCTATAACCTTAGCCCACCCCCTCACCATCCATAGACCCGCAACTGCATCCAACTTCTTTTTCGACAAAAACCACATGAAGCCGTGGTCCGCGTCACAGATTCCTTGTGTCCTCTCGTCCGCATATCTCGAGTGCACGAACGGCCCTCAGACGCCGACTTCGACTGCATTCAAACGACTGCATTTTCTCCTCGCGTGACTCAAGGAATGTGTCCCCAAACGTCCTTCCCTTCCGTGTATGGAGGGGACAGCTCACTTTTTTCCCACGGACAGACGCGGCGAAACCGCAAAATATTCCTACATTTCGACGACGAAGAAAAAAATATATATATAATTCTCCATCTTGACCTTCTTTTTTCTCACGAACCGAAGTTCGACTATCAAGCATCCACTGCAAACCCGTCCGCCTAAGTGATGGCAATATTTCTCCGACGAAAGTTGTCAACGGTTGGAAGGCAGACCATCCCAAAGGGAGGAGGGGGGGGGAGAAACAAGATCGACCCAACGGACCGTATAATTAATGTACAAAAAACGAGGCACCGCTGTGCACCGCCTCAAAATTTCCGGGTGAATTTACGGCCGAAAACATATGATTAGATGTAAATTGATGAATAATGAATAAACTGTCTAAAAATGATGAAGTGCTTTCATTATGTAAGTTTCATATTCAACGGAAATCTAAGCCGCTGCTTTGCGTTGGATAGGTCAGTGCTTAAGGTCATCTCGGAACCTAGTAACTTTTATAGGATTGCCTGATGTGGAAGGGTTTTAGCTAATTTATAAGCTTAATTCGACGAAAAATGTTGAGTATTGGTTCATAGAATCAAATGGCGGATTTAAAAATTCAAACGGGGTGTCATTTTACCCTAGAAATGCAGTGGAAGGCATAAATATCAATCTGAAAACATACGACCTACGATATCAGCTAAGTTATCTTGGGTGTACAATTTGGAAACCCTTAGATCTAAATACCAGGAGTGACGTTTATCTACATATTCTTTTTCGGTTGATATGTTTATTATTTATTACTAGCTGACCTGGCAAACGTTATCTAGCCGTATAAATTATTTCTAGTGAATATTTTGGTAGTTGAATAAAAAATAAATAACTTATTTTAAGTGTGTAGGTATGTGGTATGTGACTGTAAGAGGAATGGTGCGCTGTGAACAATGATGATCTGTAAAAATAACAAAACACCAAATATCCATTTGTTGAACGCAATGTACTTTTATTATCTTAATCAAAAATTTCAAATTATACCTCTTAAACAAATTATAAGAATTAAAATAAATTAACATTATCAGTCTCTTAGTGCAATGGAGTGTACGATATTTTTAGTGAATCCATCTGTAGCCAACACAAACAAACTGGATGGTTTGTCCACACGAGAGCCACGTATAATTGTCTGCATCAAAAACACGGTGTACCCAAATCTAAGCCGTAAACAGACATCGTTTGGCCTTGAGGCTTATTGACTGTCATTGCGAATACCAATCTAATAGGAAAATGAACCCGTTTGAATTCAATTGGCTCATCTGTCGGCATAATAAGGATTCGTCGTAGTAGATAATACATGTTCTCCTAAGAAATTTCCATTCAAAATGTTCGGCAACGATTTTCCATCAATTTTTAATGACTAATCGCGTGCTATTGCACAGCTGTGGTGGGTTCAAATTACGGAGCATATTTAACTGGAGATCCAACCTTGTTGTAAACGGTGCGATGGCATGCCTGGAAAATCAAATAAATTCAAAAACTCAGGTGGATAATTTAAAGCTGCGTTGGTATCGCAAACTGTGTCGATAGAAGAGATGTCAAACTACATAAACAATACTGACGGTCGTCAAGGGCACTGTAAGCCAAAAACGCTAAAATTTCATCATTTTATGTATTTTTATCAAATGTCACCGTAAATCACGTAGAAAAATAAAATCGATTACAGGAATAAGAATGAGCATATTTTTTCATTCCAATCGTATATTTCTCAACTATAGGTAACCATTATCACTTATTAAATTATGAAAAAGAAAAAAGGTCTGCAGTCATCAATAATGAACTTTACATGTATTTCTTATGGAAATGATTCAGGTCCCAAGCCAGGGTCACATGATCCTAGCGGAAAAATGAAAAATAGTTTACATCCTATTATCAGACCCACTGATTATACATACAAGCTTACATAGGAATCGGTCCAACCGCTTCAGAGGAGTTAGGCAACAAAAAACTGTGACACAAGAATTTTATACATTAGAGATTGTGTGATTATACAATTTTGAAACGTTTGAAGGCATAAAAATATTGGGTTGTCAGGATTTTTTGGTTTCCCTTGAAGGATGGCTGCTGTTTTCCTCCGATTCTGTCGTAAAAATTAAAAGCATAATATTATTGAAAAACTGTCAAGCGCTACCTACCGTATTATGAAGATACATAATTCTCAAAGACACATGAAGTCGTAGGATAAGCAATGGAATTGGGTAGAATTTCAAAGTAAAGGAGGGTTTTCATGCATGCAGCGTCATTCTCAAAATCAAAAAGCGGCACAATATTATGCATGAATTAGTAAGATTTCTTAAGATATGAAGTGAAACACTTTGCACTTTCCACATAAAAAATTTATTACACTAGAGTCGACATGTTTCGCTGCACTGCAGCATTATCAAGACTAACCCAAGAAATTAACCATACCAATATATATACACAAATTGCACACTCGCAACATTTGAGAAATGGGGGTGGAAGGTGGGGTGGAAATCCATCCAATTCAATGATTTCTTAAGATTTAGGTCGTTGTAACGCAGCCGTAAATATAAATCAAGTATTACCATATAGTAATTTGTGTTTTTTTATCAAGCTAATAATATAATTCTACACGATGTCCGACGAAAATATTACACAAATTCTTTTGGATGAATACACAAGAAATTATATTTTAAGTAATCACTTGCTCTCGCTTAATTGCTTAAGAGGCAATTTCTTCAGAGGGCATCACTTTGTTATTTCATGCAAGACATTTTTTAATCTTAAAAACTCATTTTTTCCATTTTCTTCTTGAAAGCTCAAATAAATGAGAGATATTTTTCGTCTCCAAAACTGCCAAAAATTTATGCGACTAAATACTAATTTTTTTCACAAAATAATTTTATGAAAAAGTAAAAAATCATAATTATTGTATTTATTTTATCATCATTTGTGTTCGAGGTATCTTTTCTGATTAAACAAAAAGATATTCAAATCCCTCCATCTTCGTATCACTTTCTTTTAGGGTTGCAGAGAAAATTATAAGAAATATCCCCTCTGCCATCTGCCAGCTGAAGAATTAATCCCTCATCGGATACCTTTACTTCACACGCTGAGAATCACTCGACAAACACACGTTCTGTATCGAATTCATACTCAGTCCCTTCGTGCATAACAAATTACCTTTCACACTTCATAAATCGTGAGAAAAGATGCATTTCTTTTCATGCTTCCTCCGCCATAGGGCTTAAACCCGAAATATGCGACGTCAACGACACCCAACCTTAAATTACGCGTCCAAAATGTAGAGATCTGCCATCCTCATAAACAGCTTGAGCACGACTTTAAATAAATCCAAAATATATTCTTTACCAGGACATTTTCGCGAGAATTTACGGTCCTAATCAATTCATCACAGAAAATTCTAGCTTGCGATTTCGTTCAAGTTCATTCTCAAAACAATAATAAATTTTAAAAGTACTCACGCCAAAAGAAGCTGTTCATCGGTGCACTTCAGCATTTGTATACGAAATATGAGAATACCGTCTTCCGCAGCACATTTTCAGAAAACTCTTAGGTTTATAAATATATGTTTCAATTCCCTCCTTCCGTTTATTTTAACACACCGTAACAACCCAACGTTAGCGCCTTAGTAACACGTGATTACAAGTTATGAAGACTGCAATAATTGAATTTCCGCGAATTGGTCACCTATGCTACGTTTATGGTAACTATTTATTAGTAAAACACAGGAGACGGATTCGTTGGATTAGCTTGCACTAAATCTATTTATTAATTCTAAATACATAATAAGGTTAATGGCAAAGCATCTAGTATATCAAACATGACATCCTTACTTACCAATAACCAAAAGTCTTCCTCAAAGTAATCACACCGGCTGGGACGTAAAATTTTCCTATAAAGTAGGTTTAGCAATGTATTCACGAGTAACAGTGCACTAAAATTAAATTAAAAAATATATTTAGACATAAAATGTTTTTCCAGTTCTAATTACAACGTAAACACCACACACTTTCGATAAAATATTCCGAAACTAACTTAACATTGTACATGCTGAGCGCTAATTTCATATTTATGGTACGCAATATCATTACTAATTTAAAATAGCACAAATAAGCGTTTGAAGGTAACTAGATTGATTGTACTTCACACGATAAGAGGATAAGAGGAAAGTTGGGAAGGCTCGACGAAAATAATCAAATGTTGAGAAAAACTGTTGGCGGGTATTGTGAAATCGATTAAATTGATATAAAAGCTGTCCCTAGCATCCGAAATTTCTAAAAAAAATTGACAATGAAAGTGTAACTTAGCTTAATACCACAGCTTACTGCAAAATAAACCGCCTTTGGATCGGAACTAACGTAATGAAGTAAGTGGAGTCTAATCCCTTGAAAACTGAAGAAAGCGCTGAGTTCGTGGTTGGAAGATGATGCAAGCTAAAGTAATTTTACACAAAAGTTAAAAGAGAAGAGCGTAGGGCAAACATTGACCTAAGAAAATAAAAGCTTGAATATGTGAAAGAGCATTGCTACTAAGAGTAGCTGGATAACCAACGATGGGCGGACGAAGAAAGCAAAGAAGCCCAGGCGAAGAGGGCTTTCAACAAAAAGAAGAATTTTCTTACAGCTTATAATACAAGCATAGAAGTAAGGAAAAATTCATCAGATGCTGCGTATTAAGTATGCTACTCTATGGGAACGAGGGTTAGACGTTGACAGAAGCAGAGAAGTCAAAAGTGGAAGCATTCGACACGTGGTGTTTCCGAAGGATGATGAAGATATAATTGATAGAACGTGTAAGTAACCAGGAAGTGCTTACAAGAGTGGGAGAAAAGAAAAGTCTCCTAAAAACCTTAAACAGAAGACGGGACATCTTAATTGGCCACATTATGAGGCATGATATCCTGATTAAAACAATCGTAGAAGAACAGGTGGAGGGAAAGGGGCGGCCTCGAGTGAGTTACATAGGACAGGTTATAGAGGACGTAAAAGAAATACGTCCCTATAGGAAAGGCTAGCGGATAGAAGAGCAGAATAGAGAGCTTTGTCAAATCTATCTTAGAAAGATTGCCTTATGATGATGATCAGTTGTCCCTGGAGTTGGGTTTGATATCGTTAACAATCTTCATGATGAAAGTGAAACTTAGCTTCATTCCGCAGCTTATTACAAAATAAACCAACCTTGATTCAGGACAGTTATAATAAAGTAAGTGGAGGCTAAACCCTTAAAAAGCTATTGAAGGCAGGGCAGAGTCTGTTAATCTTGGCATCTATATGAAATGAGAGCTCAACCGTCAATGCTTAAGGAACTTTTAACTTTTACCTAATGACCGAAGCCCCGTTTCCACAAATAATTGAATATTCATACAATCAAGGCCACCCCCAAGTTATTTTTCTCCGGTCGACAGCAAGGCACTTGGGAGCCATGAGTAATTACTAGCACACAATGTCCTACAGTATCCCATATTCCATCAAAAGTCGCGCGCACGCGACCTTCAGAATGTGACATTAGCATAGAATCCACCCCGATATCGTGATAGGCAAAAATAGCAGCACGAGGTGAGGGCAAAACCTTTATAGCCCCTCGTTGCAAGTGTGAATGTTTCGAGCTGCCCAAGGCCCAGCAGCTGGCACCGCTCTAAATAGGTAGGTACTCGAGCCCTGAGGACCCATTGTGTTTTCAAAATAATGATGCTGTCACTGGTAAGGAAAATATCAGCACGAAAAAGTCGTTCAAAGAAGAGATGGAGATTACAGAGATCCATACCCATAAAAGGAAGCAAGGGGTCCAAAGGCGTCTGATCTATAAACTAACGAACAAAGGCATTTTTAGTTATTAAAATTATAAGAAAAAAATATTTTTTCAATAAGAAATTATGCATTAGCAGAGACATCGACGGGAGACATGGAAGACATCAACCGGTGGAAAACCCGAGAAAATTTTCTGCAACTGATACGCCGGGAAAACCTAAGATCATACAATTATGCATTATTTTCCCAAGAATTGTATTTTTGCATGATTAATGCTGGGTCCGTAATATTTTGGTGATCTTCAACAATACTGTAATTAATAACAGCAAACCGTTGAGTACACTTTTAAAAATAAACGAAAATTTGCACACAGAGATTCTTTTCTGTAATACTACGCAAATGGCAAATATTGAATGGAAACTTTGCAAACACGACTTTCTTTATTATCAATATTATCACCATTTGTACCATTTGCCAATTCACTATAATTATGCCTTTACTTCTCCTGGATATCCATCATCCTAAAAATAAGATTTACAGTCTGGGCCGCATTAATTGAATACTAGATGGTTGTATCGCCGATGACAATTTTTTGTGCCATTCCAAAGTTTAAAAAAAATTGTTTTACTCAATCAGTAAAGTGGCTGGATGTCAAACTTTCGTCTTTCCAGTGCAATTACTCCTTGTGAATAAGATTTTACTTACACTGCTCACACTGTCAGTGAAGTCTGTTTCTTTATTTCAATAGAGTTAAAATTACAACCATCAGAAGTCGTGAATCATTATTTCATTCAACCTAAAAGTAAAAAAGATGAAATATTATTAGGAATTAGAGATAATACTAAGAAGTAATTCCTATACAAAGGTGAGACAATATTGAAAAAAATGTGGTTGCCCACGCGAGCTGGCTTACAAATTTGCATGCATCAAAATCACAAATCGGAAGAAATTAAATTCTTCTCGTATAGGGTTCAACTAGCACAAATACCAATGCCCACTGCCGGTCAAGTAACTAATGTCGCGAGAAACTTCCTTCGAAAGATAAGTACCTGTGGCGTAACTATGGAAGGATGAGGGGATAAGTTCCACCCAAATTGAAATTGAAATCTTATTCCTTGCATAACATTTACGAAGATCATGTATTGCTTTTCCTAGGACTAACCTTACGCTCTATAAACGTTGTTTCTTGTTTATAGGGCCAAAAGTGTACAACTTATTACCCGTATCATGTCTGAAAACAAAAAATAATAATGTAATTATGAAAAATATTCAGTCTTGGCTGTTTAAAATGCAAAGTGTGGAGGATTTTTTTCTATGATGTAATACCATGTAACATATATGTACGTACTTGTTTCAATTCAAATTATGTGCTTGCTTCAATTCAAATGTTGTGCTTACTTCAATTCAAATGTTTATATGTCAGCATGACCCTATGCAAATGATGGTAGCCAAAAAACAGGTTGTCCTTAATGGCTACCTAAAGTTACTCCGTTTTCGGTAATTAATTCTATTCTGTTCTTTTATTTTTTGGAGTAATAAGCAATTATTATATTATTATTATTATTATATTATTATTATTATATTATATACAGAGCTTGAGTGATACAAACTTTTTACATAAAACAAGGAACATTAGGTCCCCCTTAGGATAATTCCTGTTCGGGGATAACCGACTCTTCAAAAGTCTCTCTTTTAAGATATTAGCTACACAACACAAAGTACATAACACACTGCAGTTTTTCTGAATCACAAAATCAACACAAAAACATAATTTTCTTGATTTCAAATTACCAATCTATTACATTTTAAGGAAACATCTCTCTTTGTTTAACAAGATGTGTGATGATGCAAGAAAGTAAATTTAAAATCTAAACATTAGTAAATCAGGAAAAAAAACAGATTAGTTGGAACACAAAAAACTCGATACAACAACAATATATCAGAGAATTACCTTTACTCAAACTTTTTAATCAAGTACTCCATCTCCTTGTTTTTGAATAACCAATCTTTAACACATTTTCGGAAACTTCTCTCCTTTGTTACACATGGTATATGATGAGGCAAGGAAGTAAATAATTTAGGGCCGAAATTAATAAATGATCTTCAAAATATTTCGTTATTTGGTTTTGGAATGTAATGTTTTGAATTTGATCTTAGATTAAAAATTCTGGGTTTTACTTTTTCTCCTCCACGGTAATAAAATATTCTTAAAACCTTATAGCTGTATAAGTGCCTCAAGGGTAAAACATTCATCCTCTGAAATATGGGGAAAGAAGGAGCCGTAACTGGAAGGAGCCGTAATCGTCAGATAGTTTTATAGTATACCAATGTTTTCCCTGTTGTGATCATTTCCCCCTTAATTACGAGTTAAACCTAAATTTTAAGTGCCAAAGTGATGTAAAATGCATTTCCAGGCGTGTCATTTTTTTTTTCCCCCGTTGCCTGGGAGGGTCGCCCCCCTAGCACTCCTCATCCCCCCAAAGTATGTTCCTAGTTACATCCAACAATGAAACCTGGATGTTTATAGCGTATATGATGAGCAGTCCATAAATAAACTCAGCAAAGAAACTAGCGAATCTCTCTACGACTTGTTTTCTCATGGCTAGCTAATAGAAAAAGCTGTAGATAACCCGTAGCGACGAAATCAGCGGAATAAGCGCCTTGCACAGAAAGGTAAAAACCTGATATTAGGTTACGATAGCAGAAATCCGAGGAATGACATATATACAGCAGGGGATTAATTAGAGCCTTTTATATTGGACGTATTTCGTGACCTCCAATCCACCTGAAGGAGACTCGATAGCTTGATGTAAGTTCACGAAACTCAAAACCGTTAATTTTTTGTCCTACCGCTCGCTTTTTCCGCGGATTAGCTATCATGTATCACCGCCGACGGATAGGGGCAACCGTAAAACGTGATCGCTCCGGAAAAAGTGAATTTTTTTTCACGTTTTGCCGCCCGCGCGATACCACGCCTACATCGGAGAGCTACGACGGACGGCCGGCCACAAAATGGGAGGATTGTTTTCGGCCCGATTGTCATCGGCATTCCGGTCCACCCCTGACCTACGGGGGGTCGCGTGGGTGACTGTGCAGCCCACTTTAATTCCCCCACCCCACTCCCACGTGATCGTATCTGATCTCCATTCCGCTACAAATGATTCCCGAGCGTTTTTCACCCGCATTTTTTTCCAAAGACATCTCCCGGAGCATTTGACGCGGTGAAAAGAATTGGGTTGGAGAAAGGTACGAGGTCTTGGAATGTGCCCTGCAGTCGGACACGATCCTTCTATACGATGTTACGGCGTGATCACGACTTCTCTTTTTTAGTGGCGTGGAGAATTAAAAAAGGCTCAATCCGCGTGTGACATGGACCATTTTTAGGCGTATAATACATAATGAATTCAACGCTCGCTTGAAAGGTGCTACACCCATATACTAGCTCGATCCAGAAGCATTGTGAAAGGAGGAAAATTAACAAAGATCAAAGGAGGTATAAGGGCAATTTTCGGCCGTCGTTGATAACACTGGTAAACACTGGTTTAGGTGACAGAATTTTTATAAGCTTCCTGGTAATTGACCTCCTGAATCCAAAATCATCGTTATTTTTTGTGTAACAGCCCTCGTTTTTTAAATACCAGGCTATCTAACTTGAGAAAGTGCCAATGAGATAGGAAATAAAAACTTACATATTATAAATAATTTTCTATTTTGTCGAAAAAACGAGGAAATAAATACTCCATTTAAGATATTGGAAGAACAAATATACACTTGAACGCTTGAATTAAATCTAATCTTGAATTGAATCTACACTTGAATTGGATAAAAAAAACATTATGAAAAAGAGCCCGCTTATAATTTTGAAGCTTTTTTCCGAGAAATACTAGGATGACTTTGGGCAGAATGAGCTCTAAAATATTCCAGCAACGATCTAATATAATGTGTTGTTTCCATCTCCTTAGTAGTGGTCCTCCATGATATTCATATTCCGTTAAATATCTTACCTTATTCTTTACTTGTCCCTTCAAAATTCTGAGGGAATCAGTCCGAGTAGCTTTATTAGTGAACCTTGACACTCACATTGCATCCAAAATTTGAAAAAATTTAAAAACATCTCATCTGCTATCTCTACATAGCTATTAGCTTTTTAATTTCCCAGAAAATTGCGTGAACCATCAGCAATCGATGGTATTTTCTCAAACTCCAATGGGAATTATGTACATGGGATCTTTCATAACGGCCTTATTTGTGTGAATCATCGAAAATCCCAGCCTTAAGCTTCTCTGTACTGATTAGTGATGTTTTTCTTCCCTTGCACGCGAAATATTTTCCACGTTTCTGAAGTTCCTTTACTAACTGCATCATGAGGCCTAGTTTTATGTGCAGTGAAAGAAAAACGATTGAATCTCGTTTAGGTTCAGGATTGAATGCGTTGCCTCTGTCAGCTCCATTCGATGCTGCAATTCGATGCAAAGTAATAGGACCCAGGATTCGCCGCCGAAAAGGAAATCAGAAAGAAACGAATGATTAGGGTCCATTTTCTCATGGCAAGAGCGGAAGCATTTGAAATGTGGAGCTACCGAAAAATGATATAGATAGAATGGATCGACCGTGCAAGTAACGAGGAAGTGCTAAAAATAGTGGTAGAAAAGATAATTTTCCTTAAGCAGAAGATGGGACAGCTTAGTTGGCCACAGTATGAGGAATAATGGCCAGATAAAGACAATCGTAAGGTCAGGTGAAAGAGGAAAAGGGCAAGGGACGGCCCTGCATGAGTTACATAAGACAGGTTATAAAGGATGTAAAAGAGAAGAAATACGTTGCTATGAAAAGGCTAGCGGATAGGAGACAAGACAGTTGCGTCAAACCAATCTTAGGATTGTTGACTAATTATGATGAATGATACAACTATCCAAATATTACTATGAAAGGACTATTGACGACCCAAGGATAAGAATTATAAGAATATAAATCTACAGCAGTGAAGTAAGTATTGTGGGCTGAGGGGGATATTTCTCTTTCCTGCTTTCCTATAAGATACAATTAAGGGACCACAATGGGAAGATAACATACTTTTGAGTATTTTTTAAATTTAATTCCTGGTGACGAAGTCGCATTAACGTTCGTCAAAATACTAATTTGTGGCATAACCATCAACCCTATCACCTACAACCCTCTTTTACCGCCGTATAGCATCCCGGATAGCTGCAAAAGTTGAGTGGTAGCGTAGCTTAATAAATAAGTATTCCTTAATGCATGTTTCTAAATTTTCCTTGTATTTCTAATAGCATGTTTTGCACGTTCTAGTTTCATAGGCAGATTGTCTTCATAAGTCGGACATAGATAAACTCTATAGCTTATGTGGCGTACGTTTTACTTGGTGCATGCTCGCGTAAGTAAATTTTAATCCTCTGGTGCATGTCTACCTCTTCCAAACTCATATTCTTGAATACCTCTACATTCTATTCACCCTCAGAACTACGGTTTCCGTCAGAAGAACCAGGGCAGACCTAAACCGTTACCACATACCCCAAGCCCGTACAACCAGCTACCTTTATTCCTTCCCGATTATAGCATCCAAGTTTTGGAATTAATTACCTCCCCTCAATAAAATGCTCCTCCATTTCGGAAACTTTTAAGAGTAAATGGTAAGAATATTTAAAACAGTTGCACTGCTGTTTTGAAATGTAAGACTCTTCATACCGATTAATTTGATTTTTTAAACCTTTTGTTCAATTACTCTATATTTTAATGTTAAGCTTATTTTATCGTTATTGTATTTTGAGCAGAATTTCATACGTGATTATGTTTCTTGCTCTAATGGGTTTCCCGGATAATCAATAAAACCATTTATCCATTCATTCCATTTGGTGATAGTTCACCCCCTGCCAACACCTCTGTCCTGTAGGGTATAATGTAGATATAGTCTCCATCATGTTGAATAGAGCAATCTTAATTGAGACAATGCAAAAGGAGTGAGGAAGCAGATATGATAAAGGTCCGAGGGGGCTGGGGACCTTTGAAATGTAAGACACTTGGTGCTGATTTATTAGATTTTTTTAAATCTTTGCATTCAATTACCCTAGATTTTATGTTATGCTTATTTTATAATCATTGTATTTCGAGCAGAATTTCATTTGTACTTATCTTTCTTGCTCTTTTGGGTTTCTCAGATAATCAATAAAATCATTCATTCGTGCTGGTAATTATTCACCCCCTGCCAACACCTCTGTTAGTGCCTTGTGGGGTAAAATGTAGATGTAGTCATCATCATGTAGAATATAGCAATCGTGAGTGAGACTATGAAAAAAGAGTGAGGTATCAGATATGATAAAGGTCCGAGGGGGACCCGATAGAGCGTCTGCAGTGCGACGCCTCCTCCGCTGGGAGTGGTCCTACAGCTCCTTCGGTGAAAGCGATGCGAGGGGGGAATAAGGAGGCAGGATGAGGTCTTGCACGAACCACTGAACGGGATGTGGCGATTGCGGAGAGTTACGGCTTCGGAGGGGCAGAGTGAAAAAAAAACAAGCGAATAAAACGAACAAACTGTCGAAAGACAGCCCTTGGAGTTACGTTGAGACCAGCGTTGAAGTCTCCGAAAAGAGAGCAATAAAAAACAAACAGAAATATATAAACCATAAATACATTTTTTTTCCATCTCATGTTCACGTAAGAAACAGATGTTTATTGAATCGTTCCTTTCCGTCGCCCGCAATCCTACTGCCTTGTTTTCCCTGGTACCGCGTAATCATTTAATGTTATCTTGAGACACGCGACGGTGGCCAAAATATGGGAATGTCTCCAGTCTCGCAAGAGATTTAAAAGCGTAGCGAGTCTTCCCGAATATTTTATTACGTCAGGAGCTCAGAACTAACAAGTTGTACATTAATAGATTGGACCTTATTACGTAAAAAGGGGAATTTAAATATATAATATATTAGTCAAAGTTTGCCCTTGGCCTAAGACTTGGACAGATAGCAAAAACAGGGAAAAGAACTGCCTATGCTCCTCAAAAGATGTGGCATCCATATGCTGCCCTTGCTTCCCGCACCACATTATATTGAATTGTTTGCGTCACTCAACATTTGAAAATATTTTCTTCAATGAAACATAAAAAAAACGATGACATCATATTCACCAATGTGTTATTACTGTTCCTCGAGGAAAATAAGGTCATCCTATCAAGAGAATGACCCAGAAACTTTTCCCTTGATTAAAATCAGAAGATTCCAGCGTGATGGAGTGGCATTTTTCCATATTGAAATAAATACTTGCAATTTTCCACGATTTTAAAATTTATTATGTTCTAGTTTTCAATATTACTACAACATCTTAACCTTTAAGATCATACAGTAATATTGAAAATTAGGTCGTAATAAATTTTACGATCGTAGAAAATCGGCAGTAAATATTTTAATTTTCTTTTGATTGCTAAATTCTAACGTCAAAATAATTATTTTTTTTATTGCACTAGGCCTTTATTATATAGGTCATCTTAAATTTTATTAAAATAGTGATTATTTTCTCCGGAATGACGTAAATAATTCATTAGATTGTTGTTGATGGCTCGAGGCGTTACTTTGTGGAATTTATTCGTATTGAATGAAAATTAAACTTTGTTTTTCCACATCAATATTTACTCGATCACGACCGTGGTTTCGACGCACTGCGTCATCCTCAGGCTGGCAGGATGTAGTATTTCGGGGAAGACGATCAGTATTTTTATTAAATTTAAGATAATGTAATTAAGACATGAAAATAGCAATTTTATTTTCACATAAAAAATAGTAGTAAGTTAAAGTAGTAAACGGCGTTCGGGCATCTCTCAGGGAAAATTGGGTCGCGTCAAAATATTTCATGGTTTTTTTATATTTGATAAAACATGATTCTTAACTTCGCGCGTAGATTTTCGCGGCGTTGTGCACAATGACTGCCAGATTTCGGGTCCTCCAGCCGCGTCTGCCGTTCATGATTGACTAAAGTTTCAAAGCCATTCAAATGAAGTCTTCGACCTGAAGACGAAAGCAGGATGGCTTTTGAAACTATAGTCAATCATAACCCAAGGTACTTACACGTCCATTTCCATGTTTTTATTATTATAATCCTTCAATTGTGAATCATTGCCGTTTAAACCCCCCGCTGCACTTTCTTTGTACCGTGTAGTATACGATTCTGCCACTGCATGCCACTTGCGTTTTGTTTTGCATTCGTAAAACAAGATGGATGACAAAACGGCAAGAAAGATGAGTGTACATCTTCTAGTGTTTTCATAAAGCTATGTATATTCATTTATTTAAAATTAATAAAAAATATTTATAAAGTTTTTATCAATTGAAAATAACGTATGATAATAAATAATTCTTGATGAGAATAATGTCTTCGTATTATAGGAGTGTATTAAAATATTGTCCCAAAATCCCAAGGTGCACATATGTGTAGTATACTGCAAAATCTTTGTTAGTAAATATTTCTTTCAAATTTCACTTATGTGATGTTATTTTTTCCAATCCAACCTTGATTATGAAAGGTACCTGAAACTGTAATAATAAATCTCAGACAATCGTGGGTTTGAAGATGTTAAACGACAGACGCAGCTGCAGGACCCGCAATTTGGCAGTCATCCTGATTCCTAACTTTAACTTTTATTACAACTTTTAAAAATGGCAAGTTTTAAGGAGGGCTTATATTTGAAAATCGTGAGGATTAAACGCGATGGTATGAGTTCCGGTAGGTACCTAAAATTTTAGAAAGTAAGTATTCTTCCTTCTTTTTCCCTTCCGTCCAAATCCTTACCCCGGAGGAATCCTCAACGTCAAAGTGAATACTGCTCCTTAGCAATGAAACTATTGGCTTCGAAAGCTCGGGAAACAATTTTTCCCGTGTATTTTTTAAAATTTTTTGTGTAAATGCACTTTTCTCATTTACAAATTCATCTAATAAGCCTTTTTACATAGAATTTATTTAACAAATAATAGTATTTTTTATCTTTCGTTGCTTTCTTTGAATCAAGTCATCATCAGCTGGTTTTCTGCCCTACACCGGCAGGTCCCAAACACCAAAGTCTCCACCTCACTGTGTCCATTAGTTTCCCTGCATCTTCTTCCTAACCTCACCGCATCCGTCATCTTCAGCCTTCTTCTTCCTCTTCACTTTTCCCCTTACACCGTTCGCGCGACTGCTGCATTCAAAATCCCCTTCCCTCTCAAAACATGCCCTATCCAATTCCCTTTTCTCTACGTTATAGCTCTCAGTATTGAGATACTGAATTCCCGTTCAGTAAACATTTTTTTCACAAAATGATTTTAGCAATATCAAGTGATTATTGTTACAATATTCTACCGATTAAGGTAGGTTTCCATGGAGTACTATATAAAGAAGTGATCTGGGAGCCTCCCTTTCCTTCCAGCACTGCCTTCAATTCACTGTAAGGCCTACTCCCTTTCAATCTATCTAAAAATCCCATTCCCTCGCTTACCTAACATTCTGCCCTCTAACACCATTTTCAAAATCCCCTCCCCGCTAAGTACTCCTCCCATCCATACCTTCTGTCGCCTGCGTATCTCATCTAAAAGCTGCCTCTCCACACCAACCATATCCAGCACTTCGTTTTTCCTTTTATTCTCCGTCCATTTCACCTTCTGCATTCTTCTACATACCCACATCTCGAATGCCTCCAAGCTTCTCTCGTCCTCCGTCCTTATTGTCCACGTTTCTGCACCGTAGAAAGCTACACTCCAGATCAAAATCTTCACTAACCTTTTCTTTAACACCGATTTCAACATCCCCTCCCCGCAAAGTACTCCCTCCATCCAAACTTTCTGTCTCGTCCGAATCTCATCTAAAAGTTGCTTCTCCTCACCCACCATGTCCAGCACTTCGTCGTTTCTCCTCCTCTCCGTCCATTTCACCTTCTGCATTCTTCTCCATATCTACATCTCGAATGCCTCCAATCTTCTCTCGTCCTCCTTCCTCAGTGTTCACATTTCTCCACCGTAAAGAGCTACACTCTAGATCAAACTCATCACTAACCTTTTCTTTAAACTCTTACATAACGATGGATATTAATAAACGTAAAAGAGAGGGAGAACATGGAAAAATCCTCAATGATGCTTATGAGCTATAATTTTCTAGTCCAACTGAACAAATCCCACATCGTAATAGCCGCTTGCCTTCTTCTCTTTGCCGCTAATTAAAATCCATTTAAGACTGAGAGCTTATAGAACTGGGCTGGCACAGGATAATTTAAGTAGGTAGTTGTGAGCTGCTATGGGAGTCAAAGGCAACTTCTGATGATCGAAATATTCACAAGCTTACGAAATACGCCGAAGAAACTGAATGATAAACTAGTTCTAATTAAGCAGGCAGCGAGGGTAGCAAAAGCGCGCTGACAGAGCAAAGACTCCATTGTGCCACTCAAACGGTCGAGTGAACGGAACACTTGCTAAGATCACCACGCAATTAAAGAGCCTCCAAGATAATTTACTCCCGAGTCCGCCGGAGTGGACTAAGCAAGGCATGAGAAACAGAATATATGCCACCGTCTTCCTCCGTGTTATGAAGATCAAAAAGAAATCAGTCGATCCTAGTGTTCAATAGCTTATAAGAAAAGAATAAGAAAAACATTTTAATAGGGAGATAAAAACTGATGAAGGCGGATGAATTCTTTTCTTTTGGAAGCGCTGGGAGAAGTAAGAAAGAAATTATCAGTGCAAAAGCCCAGGCTGAAGTGTGTACTCCACTAAAAGAAACATTTAATTACAGCGGGAAATTTAAACAAAGAAGTAAGGAAAAAAAAATATCAGAACTTACATTTGAAGCTACGGAAGTGAGGAAAGGACGATGACAGCATCTGAGAAATATAGGAGAGGTCTCCAAAATGTGGCTCTACAGAATAATGATGAGGATCATATGGACGAGTTAGTGATGAGGAATTCCTCGAACACAACGGAAACGCATACGATAAAAATAAGTGAACACTTCAAGCATGGATTGCAGAAATTTATAATGCCTCATCAGTCACTAATAAATTTTGCTGAATGGAGGTACAAGGATAATGACGGTAGCGGAGAAATCAAGGCTAGAGGCCTTTGAAATGAGGAGCTGCAGAAGAATGGTGTGGATTATATGGACGAGGCAGCGATGAAGAATTCCTATGAAGAGAAGCCTCATGAATACCTTGACGGAACAACTTCATTGGCCATATCTTGAGACATTATGGTCCAATGAAGACAATCGTCGATGGACAGGCAGATGGCATCATTGAAATAGGAAGAACTCGATCAAAATATATGGAATAGGTGAACAAGGATGTGAAAGAGAAGAAATGCGTACGTGTGAACGATTGGATGATTGGAGAATTCAGTGGTAAGCTGCGTAAAACCATTAATAGGATTGCGATTGTTGACCAGTGATGATGAAGAAAAGAAATACGTACCTTCCAAGAAAAAACGTAGTGAGTCACTAAAAAGAAGAGAAAACTTTAAATTCGTAAAGAGCCCTTGCATTCCTTACACCAAATGAAGTGGACTGGCAATCACACTAGAATCGCACGTTCATAAAAATTGTCTGTCGTGAATAATGTCTCTACTGTTTCGTATACTTTATAAAAAAAATAAAGAAAAATCCGCGATCCAAATCTTTCCATCGATTTTATGAGGCTTGTTGCACTGAAGACATGAGGTCAATAATCATATTTGTTTTTGGGATTCCCGCTCCTTAAATGAAGTCGGCTTGGCTGGACAACTCCAGTAATTTATACGGCGAATAATGCTATCCACTTCGTCCATGTCATATTGACTAACAAGAAACCGTTCGATTCCAATGAGCCTGAATACCATTTGAAATCCTTAAAACTATCGGGAACAACAAAAAAAAAAAACTCAAAATGGCCATGCTTTTCAAGGCCATGCTTTTCGCACCAAACAAGGTTGACTAAAAAAAAATCACATAACATTAAGGAATTTCAAAGCTAAAGCCACCTATTACTCCACGACCACGATGAGACGCAAGTCGATCCCCTTTATCGTGAAATAGATTTTAATATTTGAGTAGCTAAGTAGCATTTAGGAGAATATAAAGCAAAATTAAAGATTTAAAATAAATGTGTAATTATGTGAAGCCGCCCCTTAAATCTCCGCGGGTGCTAGCCATGCGGAAATAAATATTTGTAATGGGTTGCATATCGGTGAAAACCCACACTGAAGAAATTTTTAGAGCTTGGGCATACTCAGAAGTCCGTACCAGCCGAACATGCACCGCTTGGCTCCGTAATTCGCTTCGAAAAATACAAAAACCACAGCCAAGGTAAAAGTTTAAAATCGAGACTCGTTAGGGAAGCCAGACAATTCCAGAAGAAATACTATAATAATAAGTGTAACAAGGACACCTGTCTAAAAATCGATTGCGGCAAGAAATAATTTTAAAAAAGCCCACTCCAACGATTCCGGGGATAGGCATAACTACGATATAATCTCAACTGATTCTGGTTAATTGCACGTGCATTCAAAATTTCATCAAAATGTCAGCACAAGATTCTTCAATTCCATTGTTTAACTAATTTTACGATCAATTACGTTATATCACGAAAACAGCGGCGGGTTAGCACAAACAGCATGTGGCTTTCTGGCATAGTTAATCATTAACGGTAAATTGAAATAAAATTGAAACATTTGTCATAAGCCTGTACTCTTTCTTAATCTTTATACGGTGTGGTTAATTCGCCACAAAATTACCTCGTTGCACCACGGCTAACTACCACCTCGTGGGTAACTCCTCATAGCCTAAGGATAACAAGTAAGAAAATCGTTTTAAAATGCCTTTTATAAAAAGTTTATCTCGATATTTAAAAAAATGTAATGGTAAATTTATAAAGTAAACGGTTAATCAATCTAAATGGTCATCAAGAACTCCGATGTGGTTTACGTAGGCTACGGCAAAATGTCAGCAGCATCCCCTCAATCAGAGCATTAATCGACGCCAAGAGAGAAATCACAAGAAGCAGAAAATAGATTGACCTTTCAAATTTTAACGGGAGAAACCTCAGAAACGGCGAATGTTATGGGGAACAAAATATGTGGATCACACAGATCAGAATTCCATTCACTAATTGATAGAGCCTAAAGAAATATAGAGGGAAATTAAGAAGTAAAAGCAATTCAGCATGAGGTCATAGTCAATAGAGTGCTGCATGCAAAAGGTCTAGAGGATATTCGAAAGTGGAATTTAACCGACTGGAGTTTCACTTAAATACTGACCTGCGTAAGACCAGTGAAATACCAATATGGCTTTTAAGGCTGGATAGTAGCAACTATTTCATCAGGAAAAAAACTCATAAAACTTGACCTATAGACATCGAAAAATCCAACCCGCAGAGATACCTTATAATAGAATCGCCATCATCGGTTTTAGCATCCTCAAATAGCATTTTTTCCGAACCAATAAATGGACGCGCATGGTTAAGGCAGCCAAAGATTTGGTGGTGTTTTACCGGAAAACGATAAGTTTTTTTTTCATCAAAAGGATTTCCATGGGAGTTTCCAATGTCTCTACCCGGATGTGAACGCAGAACAGTACTATAGGTAGTCTAATGCAATAATCACCACATCAACACGCCCCAATTTCGAAGTAAAAGAAAGAAACGTATTTTTACAGCCACCAGAGTACAGCGCTAAACCTGACAAGAGGTTTAATTAAGGATATTTTTAATAAAAACAACTTGAGAGCTTCTCTGAACAATACTAACTCTGGCACTCAGTGGAGGATCTATGGGGGGAGAGGGCGAAGGGGGCTACATCCCCCCCCCTTGGTTATCCAATTTACAGTATATGGAATGGTAATTTTTCCGACCTACTGCTGGAATTTTAAACTCCACTTATCCCCCCCCCCCCTTGTCCCCATCCTGGATCCGCCACAGCTGGCACTTTCCTATAATTCAATACATATTACTTTTTACTCTTTGTTATTCAGTTTATGCCTGGTGTTTTAAATTTACCGCCAAATGGGAAATTCATTTATAAAGCCCACTCTCCAACTCCATACCTTCCGCTAATGGTGAAAAATGAGTGTAACAAATGGGTAATCGATGCACTGCTAAAATAAAAAAAATTATTCACCGAAGTAAAGGTTGAGACGAAACTTCATGAAATGTCACAAATAATAACTCCACTCTAACAATAGGCCTATTCACTATTAAATAGAAGTTTCCCTTGCAATCGGATGAGAAAATATTTTTTTCTGAGTTGGTTGGCATCTTTTCATATCCAATTCTGTTCCGTCAATTACTTGGTTAGAGGCATTTTTATCCCAGACCCCTTCGCTATTTACCGTTCGACCACAATAACCTCAGAGTTGAAAGACAAGCACGAAATGCCAGCCTCACCGGGTAATTATACGATATAAAGAGAAATCGGGCATTCTCGGAGCCCCTCCAAAATATCATACACACGCGTTAATGCTACCCTTGAAAAGACCCATACCTGTTCACAAAAATTCACGCTGCATGAATTGAGAAAATAAATGAAACAGTAAATGTCTTCGATTTAACGATCTCGTCAATGTCGATTAAACCCCTTGACGAGAACTACGGAGTTAAAAAACGGACTTACAATATTACTAAACAGCACTAAAATATTCAGCAAATTTAAAGTAATAGATAGATACTTAGACTTGCCTCCAGAGTCCAAAAACTTGTCATTTCTGGTGAAAAGTGAGTAAGATGGGTTTAGATATAAATAAAATTTCTGAAAAAAGTCGTAGACATATAATCGCCGACATAACCATCGATCAAACTCTACCTAGCTCTAATATTTCCTCGTCAGGACCCGGAACTTAGTCTAAATATAGGATGTAAAACTATTTAAAGGAAATTATTAAAAGTCATTTTGAGAGAATAGACCAATGGAAAACGAACAGGTAAAAGGATTTTTTACAATTTTTGAGGAATTAAATAGTATTATAACGAAGAATAAATTGTATTTGTTACACTGATAGTGTCAATTAAGGTAGGTGTCGATGGTTGAGTGTTTACCGTAGTCATTACATCTCTCAAGTAATTTTATTACTTGTCTATTATTAAAAACTAAAGCATGCATCTACATAAATGGATCTCTGAGTAAGAGTGGAAATAAAAGTTTTTCTTTGTCCGATTTAGAGCGTGGCGTTGGGCGGTGTAGAAATGTGGACGCTGAGGAAAGAGGATAAGAGAAGACTGGAGGCGTGCGAGATGTGAAGGAGAATGGGGGAGGTGAAGTGGGCAGAAAGGAAAAGAAATGGTGAATTGTCACAGATGCTGTGTCAGCAGAAGAATCCTCAGGGCGAGATACAGGTCGGGCAGAGGGCTTGAATTGAGTGAGTGCTCAGTGGGAAGGGGATGCTGAAAATAATATTGGAGGGGAGAATGCTGGCGTGGAAACAGGAGAAAGACAACAGTGTTTCTAGAGAGGGCGAAAGGCAGTGGCGGCGCGTGCATATACGCATGTAAGCAACTGCACACCCAAAGATGAATGAATTATAAAAGAAAACCATGTATCCCTTTGCAAAGAGAAAGATAAAAAACCTGTCCACACAGAGATGGGATATGAAGCTCCAAACGCTACTGCTATCTCCTTAGCAAATTCACCGCTCTACAAGTGTGCGATCCCGTGGCATCGCGCCGGCCGGATATTCGGTCTATGCGATCGCTTGCAGGTGCTCTGGCGGGACGAGGTAAGCTGGAGGGCATGCCATGATCAAATGGGTGCTGGGAGCAGACTCAACACGACGCGAGTGCGCACGCGCATATTTGGTGAGTACCCATCTCGGAGGCAGTGCAGAGGTGTAGCTGCCACCTACACTACCTGCGCTCAAGAACCTAGTCCGTCAATACATTCAGTGCCATTTAGCAGCAATCATTTGAACTTCATACCCTTTTTCATCATAGTATATCTTCTCTAATGCACACCCTGGATATATAACCACCAGCCGCCACTGACGAAAGGGGTAACAGGCATGGGTGATTCACAAAAGCTCGCAAATACCTGCCTTAACCGGTAGGTCACCGTTAATAAAGATTGCAAAAAGGTTCGTTCGAGGTAGCAATAGGAAAAAGAACGTAATTTCATAAGTAACAAGCAATTTCAATAAAGTTTTTTAGTAGAATTGCCATAGTTTTTAGCTCATTCACCATTAGCACTAAAACCACTATTTGACTCCTTGGCAGACAGAAACAGCATTATTCCAACTCCATCACATCCTACGTTAAGGATTTCATTCTTTCGCAATTATTTTCCGCATGGTTCAGGGCTAGTATTGGGAGCAGGTAACCGGTAGCTTAAACCAATAATACTAAAGAGAGTGATGGAAAGAAAACCAGCGTCAGCTGTACCCAGCTCTTCGCTAAACACGCTATTGGGACCACGGCTGTAAGTCCCATTTCATGGAAGGAGTGATATATTCCATGTTTCCTTGCGCATAGTTCTATATACTGCGCTGATTAAGCCTTCACGAGTTCTCAACCGAGTGAGTTGACGGTGGCTAACGACGTTTCGACGCCTAGCGTTGCCAATATATTCCAGGTTTGCGCCCTCAATAAGCCACTCTTTGACCGGAACATGGTACTAATAGACTGTAACAATTTCCTATACCCTGCCCTGCGGACGAAGCAAGATCTAGGCTTCGAAGCAGCCGCCGTGTTACCCGGTGGAGATCCCGAAAAGACTTCAACAGCTCCGTACGCCGGAAAATATTACCCCCTCCATTATACAGAGTGGAGAAAAATTATGTCACGGACTTTAACCATGGATAGATAGTAGGAGGCAAAATTACTCATGAAGTTTAGGTGGAAAGAACACCATTTTTAAACTAGAGAAATTTTGAGCCAAGTTTTCCGCTTGGGCGCGAGTTTGCCTTGTTGCCCGATGCTCTTAATAACTCATGACTTCCAATGTTCAATATTCCTTATAGGCCTATTGTAATGTTTTCAAAATATCAAATTCCGATTATTATTCTTTTGATTAAATTTTCACAGCATTTTTGCTGGTTTTAGGCGAGGTACGGGTATCACCAAGCACTCTCGTCTTATACTCAGCGTTGACAATTTTTCTGACAATCCGGCATGTATTTAAAATTGCTGCTTTTTGTATTGTAATGAACAAGTTTTTCGGCAGTCCAAAAGTTTTAAGACCTTAATGGATTGAATTAGGCACTACTCCTGTGGCAGAGATAATTATTGGTATTATGTGAACTTTATCTAATTTCCATAATCTCTTAATTTCATCTTTAATTTCTTCATACTTTTCCATTATTATTATTATCATCATCATTATTATAATTATTATCTTTTCTGGTTAATCATATATTATTAAAGTATTCTGCCGATTAAGGTACGTTTCTATGGCGTGCGAAGCATTCTGTAAGCCTCACTTTACTTCATGAACTTCCCTCATCAATTCACTATTAAGCCTACTCCGTTTCGTTCTACCTAAATATCCTATTCTCTTCCTTCCTCTCCCTCGTTTACCAAACATTCTACCCTCGAACATAGTTCAGATTCCGATATATCGGTATATTTTCATGCATCGCAATTCCTAATTTCGCTCCCCCAAATGTCCTGACACGCGCAACCCCCTTCTAACCACGCCGTCCGCCATCGGCCTCCTCCCATCGCGCGCCGTCCGACAGCTCCGCTTTCCTTTTGTAGCCCAGTCGTAAATCATGTCTCCCCGCACCATCGACCCAACGCTTTACGCCATGACTTTTCAAACATTAATGTCAGGTATTTAAAATAGGATAATGTGTAATCCCGCGCGTCAAGTAGTCAGAACTGGTAGCCGGGGCTCTTTCGAAAAAGAGCAAGGCCCAACACGGAAATAACACCGCGTTTATCTCGCGACACAGCCTCGCGAGAGCCCCGAAAAACCTCACACCCAAAGGAACGCCCGAATCCAACAGGTTAGATGTCAATATTTGCGACACCGTCACGTAACACAACCGACTCTCCGGGAATTAACATTTCAGCTTCATCCGCGACGCTCACGTATTTCAAATTTAATTGAAAATGAAATGAGGAGACGAGACGTGGTATAGGTTTCTTTTTTCTTTCAGCAAGTTAATATAACCCATTGAAAGTTTGCACTGACAATGAGAGGACATTGTACAATCGTATTTTTCTTTATTCCTCACTTATTATTTATTAGTTAACTAGCGATATCACCTTGAAATTTTCTAGGCAAACAAAGTAAGAAAATTCCCACATTAGGTTGTATCTCAGTGGTTTAAATATAGTATATGACACAATCCTCAGACGATACTCGATCTTTGAATCTAGGCATGGGAGTAGAACACCGTAGCTACTGGACCGTTGGCCACATTATGAGGCATGATGGAATGATGAAAACAACCGTAGAAGGACTAGTGAAAGGGAAGAATGGCAAGGGATGGGTCACATAGGACAGGTTATAACATGTAAATGAGAAAAAATACATCGCTATGACAAGGCTGACGGATAGGAGAGAGGAATGGTGAGCTGTGTCAAACCAATCTTAGGATTGTTGACAAGTGATGAATGGACACATATTTATATCTGAGAAAGAAAAATTAAGCCTCAGGTATGTACAAAAAAGCCTCAGATACAAAAAAAATAAAGCCAGATATGTACCTATATCTCGTTACTGTTGATAAAGGACTATACACTGTATACTATACACTATAGTATACAGTGCACCTTAAATTTTCTTGATGATAGCACATATCTTACCCCTACTATCGAGCACATTGGACAGGATCATGACAGGAAGAATTAAGACGCTGCCCGCAGCAAAATGATAACACTCTTGAGACAGAAATTGAGTGGAGCTGCTAATTGGCTGAAATAAAATTTATAACTGCAAGCGAAAAGTGCAATTTACAGTTTCACCCCGTCGTCGTATAGGTTGAGATACGTTCTCTACCATAATGTTGGTTTCCTAGCAAACCGAAAAACCGGTTTGTTAGCAATTACCGGCAACAGTATCCCTCATATATTGACCAGCATTTCGTGTTTCTGTTATTTCAAGAGAATGTCAAATGAGGCTCAGAAATACCACCCAGTAATATTACTTCCGTATTCACTGATATTATTTCAGTGAATCCGAATGTATTCTTTGGTATAAAAATGACAGCATTTCTCGCCACACCTACTGTACTCATAGGTATTACATTGAAGTCATGTAGCGGTATTTCTACTATATTAATTCAGACTTTTTGGGTAAGTAAAAAAATTATTATGCAAAAAATAGATACTTACAAGGAAACCTTAAAAAGAACGGTGTATCGATGGCATTCGTAAAAGAAAAATTTGAATGAAATAATGTAAATAAGGTATAACGTGAGGGTCTTAATCCTGATGCGTCGTCAGTCTTAGCGAAAGGACTGCTTCGGGACGCAACGAGCAGATGTTTTTAAGATAATTGATTGTATCTGATATCATTTCTAGCATACAAGAACCACGGACCTTTAGCTTTCCGGCCCAATGCGCAGACCACTATGCTATCGAGGTTCTTTAATTCCCTTTGCAATTATACCAAGGCTCATGGTACTAGGTATTAAGGCCCTCGCGGTCCATCAAGGATGGCAACGCGAGGGAAAAAGCACTTCCAAGAAGTCACAACCGTTTGAGAGCCTCAAACCTGCGCTAAAGCCGCGAAAAGCTGTATGTGTAATATTTCTAACCCTGGCGCGTGAACGGCGGTGAAATATACAAGAATTGCCATGAGAAAAATTCCCCTGTACCGGGAATCAAACCACGGACCTTTGGCTTTCCGGGCCAATGCGCAGCCTCAAACCTGCGCTTAAGCTGCGCAAAGCAGTATGTGTACACCTTACTAAGTAACACCTAGTACCATGAGCCTCGGTATAATTGCAAAGGGATTTAAAGAACCTGGATAGCCTAGTGGTCTGCGCATTATCCCAGAAAGCCAAAGGTCCGTGGTTCCATTCCCGGTCCGGGGGAATTTTTCTCATGACAACTCTTGTATATTTCACCGACGTTCACGCGGCAGGGTAAGAAATATTACACATCATTTCTAGTGTTTTCAGCACGGAACCTCCTCAATCTCTCATTCAGTTAGTTAGTTAGTAATTCCCAGTGCAGTCCTTGCCGTTTTTTACCAAGTATAAATCAAATTAAGCAGATAAACAATCATCACATGTTTGCGGTCCGATCATCACAACATCCGATTTGGGTGCCACCTCATGATTTACCGTTATTATTTGATATATTTTATTTTTGGTGAATTATCTTGAAAAAGTTTCTGTATATGATTGACCACGCCATACGATGTTGAAGAATATTTTTTCTCTTCAAAAATGCATAAGGACCATGGACGGATTTAGGGGGGCACATACCCCCTCAGACGCATATAAAATAGACAACGTTTTTAATACTGTTATTATTACGTTCGTTTGGTTTAGTGTATTACGGAGCCTCAATCATTGAATTTCATAGCAATACCTTTCATATAAAAATAAATAGAATGTTTCGTACAGTAATCGTTTTATCTTGTTTTTAACCTCAAGTACGAGAGGATCGCTTGCCTATCAGACCCTTGTGCCCCCCCCCTCCCAGAAAAAATCCTGGATGCATCCCTAATAAGGACTATGTTTGATCATAAGAATAGGCTCATAGATTGATTTGACACCCTGCCTACGCAGGCGGAAACCTTTATTCTGCGAAATCAACTCTAAAATTAATCCCCACCTTGTAAAAATATCCATGGCATGAATCCCAAACGATTGCCACGTGGTTTTCAGCGAGATAATAATAAAATTTCTCCTTCCTTCTTTCACCACACGAGCATTTTCGATCTTGTACGTTACGCAACGATTGGTTTCATCAACTCGGCGCCTAATTAATTTCGCACCAGCTTGTTTTCCGCGAGTAGTTAGGCCCAGGGGGGGCGATGGTGACAAGGTGACACCTTGATATTTCGCACGGCGAGCAACGATTATTTCAATGATTCATATCTCCCTCTCGCCAATCAAGCATAAACGATCCTCCGCGCGAAAATCATTATCGTGATTCTTGAAACTGGGAGCGTCATTATTGGGCCAATTCTCGCTCTCAAGTACATACATGCGGAAACCAAGAAGTTGACCATGGACGGCATACGTAACGGCTATGGGAATAAAAGAGGAACTATATGACCTGCTGAAAGATGAAGCGATGAAGAGGCGTATGAGGATATCGTGACAAGACAGTTGCTTTCGAAATTCATGATGAATGGTCACTCGGACGATAACTGCAATTTAGCTAAAACTTTCAAGGCGCGCATGTATTTAGAACTTCGAAGCCGCGTATAATATTGAGAAATAAATGAATTTCTGCTACATTCTAGCTTTAAATTTAATGTATAGTACCGATTTTGGCCCGTCGCTCCAGTAACAGCAAACCAAAATAATCCTCAAGATGAAAAAATATTTCTTTCAAAACATGCTTAGAGTATAAAATAAAACTACAATATAAATAACTACAACAAAGAGATACCTTTTGATGCCAAGAAAAATGGCTTCCCAGAGTATGCATGAAAGAATATGGACTGAAAACTATCACGAAAATACAGATATAAAAAACAATTTATAATTTTGTAAAGCAGAGTGCGTAAAAATATGAGTGGGCTAAAATGATGAAGTTTAATATTATACATGGAAATAATAGCGTTCTAGCCAACAGCATACCTTAACTGAGTCACTGAAAGGTCGCGCAATGAGCCAATATTATGAAAAGGAAGGTATGGAAGGAAGCTTTTCTTAGCCTTGAAGAATTAATAATTTTTAACGTAAGTGCCAAAAAAATCACTAGAGAAAGGTGCGTTGATAGATTTTCCAAAACACAAAAATTTAAATTTTTGCTGCACCACTCGATATGATCGTCCATGCAAAAAGCCAATTCTTGAATATCTCAAGGGAAATAGCTCACTTAATAAAAATGCGTAGAGAAAAAAATCATTCGCCTTGACCAGGATGTCAAGATGAATGATGTCAAGATAAGTCTCGGTGAATACGTAATTTCATTAGCTTGAACCTGAGCGGTGCGGGATTCTATAATAAAACTGCTCGGGTGTATTCGCGGGATACTCTTTCAAATTTCATAAGTTCCCTGCTAGTCATGTTTATAAAAACTAATTAGGGGTTTGTTTCCCTTGGACTTGTATCATAGTTACCAAAAGGTAAACTAATGGTCACTACGGCGTCCTCATGGATGTCATTAGATACCATGTTGACGATGCTATAAAAACATAAAATATCACATTGCTGATGTGAAGGCAAAGGAATTTTCATCCGAAGGTCAGGAATCAAAATATTCTGGAGTACTACTTCTCAAGCCCGGAATAATATAGGTAACATCTGATCTTTAACAAACATAGAAGATCTAATGTGGTAACTTTAGGACTTTCAAAGTACATTTTAAATCTAATACATGGAGCGCCTCAAGCTCTCGATTTTTTACAATTTTGGGGATGGTTTATAGACCAAGTTCCTCCAATAAATTCATATTCCACGACCACTTTTGGAGAGATATGAATTGAGTTTATCGTCTTAGGCGATACCTTGCGGAAATCCAGAATCTATATCATAATAAAGGTAGAACAGTTGTTTTATTTCCACACATTTGACTGTGAATTTACAAAAGATATATTCTGCCAATACAAATCTAGACAGGATCGTATAAAATGTACGAGTTTGATAACTGTATTCCCACACCCAAAACAATATCGAATCGTCTGACATTAAACATCTCTATACTCAAAAAATAACCCCAAAACGTCAATCCGTTCAAAATACACAATCGCTGGACGGAGTTAGAATATGCCGTATCACTCTCGTTTCAAATAATAGAGCTCGCTGCAGACTCATAAATCCTTCCACGACGATAAATCATTCAACCTCATGTTTGATCGTTTTTTCTTGACCAAGCACATTCATCCATTACGTCTCCTTCAGGCAGTTAAGGCGTCACGAATGTTCGACACGGCAGAGACCCTTCCATCACGAGCAATCTACGATGTGCCCGCACGGATACTTGATACTCGATCTCGGCATCATTAACATCGCCACGCTACAAAGCCGTACAAAATATGGACATGGTGATGGTTGACCGAGACGAGACCAACGACCCATGCCCCAACAACCCTTCCACGAGGGAAACAGACACCCACGGCCGCTGGACGCTGTCATCGGGCAGCAAAGGGTAGTGTATCTTGCTAGGACATCGCGCGTCAAGCTTCAGTAAAGCGAACGCATCTCCGCGCGAGGAATGCCTATAGACTGGTCAGCGAATCGCATTGACGTACATCTCTACCTTGGATCATCAACATTGCAGATACATTCCAATGAAGTTCACTTCGAAGGCAGTTCGGTCAACAAACAAAGTTAATTGCTATTATGTATATATTAAATTTAGGGAAATTTCGGCGTCTTTTTTTGATAATAATATTATTAGCCCAAGGAACGAAGTCCATATCATTTAAATGATTTTTTCTGATGAAGCATCTCCTTATAATGTAACTTATGGACAGAAGACCATAGCAAAATTCCTAACCGAATTGCATTTAATGGAAGAATAACTTTTTGAAATCCGCATTTTACACAGGTTCCTATATCGATACAGGTCTAAGCATACCACAGATGTTGATTTAGGCAAGAATATATTGTGGCTTTAACAAGCACAGTTTTAATGTTTGTCATACCTTACCACTCCTGAAAAGAATAAAATTTAAATCGTTGTATATCATTATTGGTTGTATACAACGATTTAACCAGGTAGAAATCCCGGGAAGACTTCACGCAAAGTAACGATAGAGTTCGAACTTTAAGACGAGGAGAGAAAGCTATCAGAATATTTAATGTCGGGATATTAAAAGGAGAGCATGTTTAAAGTCGCAATATAGAGAAGTATATTAGATGAGTGAGTAGCTGGAGGGAGAGAATGGGATTCATAGGTAAAATATCAGGAAATAGATCATGCAGGATGCTGAAGATGGTATTTCACTTTAGAATGGGATAATTGGTTTCATAGAATGCGTCATAAAAACGTACCCTTACCAGTGGAATACTTTCATAATAATTAACTTGACCGTAAACTAATATTTTTTATTCTTTATATGATTTGCTGCTTATACAGAGGGTATCTACCTTAGATTAAACTCGAGGTAATCTTTATGAATTAGACTTATTTTCAACATGTTTATTAATAGTTGTTGCCAAAGCCAATTTATCTTATTTCGAGAATGGAGGATATACATTTCTCATCACGAATTCGCTACTCTATGGCCAACCGTTATTCCACCAATTTCCTTGCAATGCAATGCATCCATAAGCATAGTAGCCCCTTGAAAAACTATGGCATTTAATGACTTCTGGAAGGGTCCCGGGCTCAAATATGATCGAAACAATTGGATGCCGCCTAGAAAATATCTTGAATGAAATGGTCCAAGGAACTGGAATTTCCCCCGTCTTGAATGTGAGTCATTCTACCCCAATTTGACTAACGTTTGTCCCTTAGGATCTCAGATTTTGATGAAAATTATTTTATGGTAAAATATCCACCTTAAAAAAAATACCCCAACACCGTTTTGCAAAAAAGAGTTTTTGTGCGTTTAAATTTTTTCGCAATTGTCCCAAAATAACGTACGCTTGATAATATAATTCCATCTATTTCACTACGAAAATGTCGCAGAGCCTTGATTTATGCTTTACTTTAAAGTATATCCGTTTTCCTCTATTGTGCTACCCAAATAGTTGAACCTTGATCTTATCTTGAGTCTCACATTTCCCGCTCGCAATAATTTACAAAATCGCATAACCTTAGTCTTCTTGTGGTTAATCCTCATCCCATACTTCTCGCATCGCTTGTCTAAAGCATCCACTAGAGCCTACGACCCCCTCCCTCACTGGCTAATCGACGCCTATTCATCTACGAGCCCCACTGATTTAAACATCAGTCCCCCTTTCACTCCAGCTTTCGACTCATCCCACGCTTCTCTTGCCATATCCTCAGCGTACACGTCAAAAAGCAGCGGCAACAGTGGACAGCCTTGTCGCACTGCTCGGCCAATGCTTGCCTACCCAGGTTCTCCGTCCGCTGCCCTCACTTGCGCATCTGGGCCAAATATAGACTATTAATGTGTCGCCCATCCTCCCAATCTACTCATATTAATAACCAATAAAATTCACTCAGTCCATTCCATCGAATCCATTTTCACAATCCACGAAGCATATAGAGTAATATTAAAGGCAATGTATATAGATCAAACTAAACAAGGGGCTTAGGGACTGGAAATATGTGAATAGGGTAGTTTCCTTCATCAAAGAAAACGAAAGTCATTGATTGCGATTCGTTACCCACCATTACTGTATTCATAATATACGAATTATTTCGTTTTAGAAATACCGGTTTAGATGAATGGCAATGGTCCATTTTTATCCTCATTTGAAAAGGGCCAGATTGGCGCCCATGCGATACTACTCCACGTGACGTCAGGGACCTAGTTTCTATACGAGAAGATAGGAGTTATACGTCGTCTGAGGTTACCAATGCATGCATGAGGCGCAGAGCTCAGGGAAACATGTCTTAATAATCACTTATTAAAACTGGCCTGGTCGGAAAGTTTTCTTCATTTGATAAGGTATTAATAATCCTTATTTAAGCCAAGCGCTACCAGCCAGCAGGGTACTCAGCTACCCGCTAGCAGCCTGCGTCGTATCAGCACTAAGCCTCGCCTCAAGGTCACCTCACAGGGCGGCAGCGGGAACCAGAAATACGTCACACGGAGAGATTTCCCAACATTCATACTTCCGCGTCGCGTTTTCGCGCGCTAGAAAATTTTCACTTTTCATTTAATCGCGAAAAATAGATATCGTCATTTAAAAATCTAAAAGCGTGAAATACGTACTCCAGGAGTAATAATCTTTCGATTTAGGCAATAAAAAAATAATAGGAAACCACCCTAATGAATTTTCCATTACTGCTCGGCAATTGTCAAGGTCTCCGGTGCGCTGATTGTGAATCAAACAGTTCCGAAAACGAATTATGAATAAGAAAGAGGGATTGTATTGGCTTCTTGGAATTGTGGCTGATATGGGATATTTCCCATCATGACCATAGAGGCGACACCAGGCTCTTCCCTGTATCTCAAACGTTGTCTTTTCCACCGAATCCCCTTCATTGTATTCTTGCTTGCGATTCGTTACCCACTATTAGTGTATTCATTGCCGTTTCATTGTACTTTTATATACCAATGGTCTTTCGATATTGTTGAAAAATCGACCTTTTCATTTCGATTATAAATCGAATGCTCGAAAAATCAATTGTGATTAACTTTTTCCGTCACCAAATCGATTGATCAATTGTTTGGCTCAAATTTCGATTTTTGCTGAAAGTTCGATATCTTCATATCGATTAAAAATAGTTTTCTCGAAAAATCGACTTCGACCGACATTTTTCCATCACAAAATCGATTAATCGATCTTTTGGCTCATGTTTCGAATTTTTTCGTTTCGATTAAAAATTGATTGTACATAAAATCGATTTTGACCGAAATTTTTCCATCGATATTGCTCTGGTTCAAAATGATCTTCCCCATCTCGCCCACCCCCTTGTCGCCTCGGGCAAGATACCGCCTCCGCTCTTCAATCTCCTCTCCGCTTGACACCGCCACAATCACCGCCATCTTCCTTCATCTCCTCAAGATGGCATCCGACAACTATGACGGAGGAGGGAGTGAGGGATATCTGCCGCCTCGGGAGCTCACTCCCGTCTCCCATAACAACCACGGTGTTAACACGTCCACACGCCTCTGCGAGCATCGCGCCCTGCCAACTTTATCGCCCAAAGATGTTCTCTTCGCTCGGTCGATCGTATCGCAGATCCCGAAGGGCGCACGCGCTCCACGTTTCAACACGCTGAAAACCATTAACCACCGTGAAATACAAGAACTGTGAACGGCTTGGGAGTTTGTGGTCGCCCCTGCAAACACGGACGGAGTTCATCAGATCATTCACCGCGCATAACAGAATCGGTACACCAAAAAATAGTCAAGTTTCAAGGATGAGTAAAAGGGAAAATCAACGGCTTTACGCGACTTAAAAGGAAAAGATCAATGTATTCGAATTTGAGCTTCAATTCATGATTAGTATCTTGTTAATGTATGAAAAGTGGTCTTACTTTACCTTAGTGCCACTTTTTATTTTTATTTACATTTAAATGAACAATAAATGCCTTTTTATTTAAAACTACTCTTTTCAACAACCAGTTGTTTTGTAATGATTCAGGTGGTGCCGACTCAATATAAGGCTCTTGGTCTTTGATTTATCAGTGAAGCAGATTTTTTTCTATTTCCCAAGTTTTTGTGTTAATGTTTCAAAAAACGAAATCATATCATATTTCCCGTTCATTCAGTAGGTTAGAATATATTTTTCTCTGCAAGGAGAAAGAATTCTGGATATGAAATTTATTTGGTCAACATCAGGTTTGCATGAAAAAATGTAGAATCATCTTTTATGCTGCCTTATTCCAATTCCTAATATACAATAGTTTCCTTAACGGTATCTGGTGTATGCCATTCAGACACAGGGCAATGATGCTGATAGGAAAAATCGAAGTGAACTATTGACCGCGTGACTTCTCCCAAGCCTCATTTTCAAGGCATGCTCCACATCAGTCAAGATGATATATGAAATTGAAGTGAAAGGTTAGAAGCAAAAGCGATAAACGATATTAATCCCATGCGCCTTCACCGGAAACCAAATACGATTTCTTTCGTGGGCAGTATATAGCATAACCACGAAATTGCAATAGTAGTGACTTTCAACTTTCTGGTTACGTAAAAGTTTGCTTCTACCGTTCAAGGAATTAAGAAATTATCATTCAAGGGCATGAAATGACATAAAGTCAGGAAACATAATAAAGATACACTGTTGTATATTCCAAAGAAGTTTTAATAACCAAACCTTTGAAAATAACAATACAATTTGCTACTTTCAAAGGTTTGTAAACCTTTGAAAATGACAAATTGTATTGTCGAAATCTGGGTCGGTTATTAAAACTTAATAAAATAGGACCTATTTTTAAAATTGGATTATTCCATTTGGTTTCCTATTTTATTGTAGGATTCGATTGTCGTAATAACTTTCCATAAATTTCAATGGTTGCATTCCATTTTTATAAGATTTTTCCTGATATTCTTTAAGGTTTTAGTTGTTGGAAAAAAATAAGGCCCTCGAATGCGAATATTAGCATTCAAGCAGCTCAATCGAATGGACAAACAATTAGCTATTACAAGTATAGGTAACATTACCTCGAAGTAATATTTACTTTGTAAAACATTGGTAACGGTATTCGGGTGTTCCTCCGCGTGGAGTTGTCTAAAGGCGACGAAAGTTTCTCCAGTTACCCTGCTGGCGTCTTCAGGTCAGACAAGACCAGAAGGGCATCTTCAGACAAGACTACGCAGGTGAATGCCCGGAAGCCATTATCCGTGTGAAGAAACACCGCGGAAACCTCAGGCTCAATTAATTCGTACTATGTATATGCCTAAAAAGTGGTCGAACAGCAGGTACAGTCGTATAATTACTTTTCTTTTAATTGTAACTATAAAACGTAAATATTTTCGAAACGTAAACACGACAGGTAATACTACTTATATAGGATTATCACAAAATAATGGCTGATGGAAGCGAGCACTAATAGCTAATGACACGAGCCTACAGTGTACAAGATAGTAACTTCATTTCTATTACGATTGGAAAGGCCATTCAGACCTCGGATTGAAATAGGCTATTAAAACAGCATCTCCGGCGGGAATTTTGGAGTTATTTTTACCACAGCAATGCATCAAGGATAAAGTGGATTACTATCTGATGTACCCTCTGACCCTGTATATATGGCTGGTTGGTAATTTGAGGAGAAAGTAGTTAAACTTTGACGGTAATTGCCGGGGGCCATGAGGAAAATGAAGTCGCTAGGGAGGAGGATATGGTTTCAGCAACCTAGCCTGTGAAAGGAATCGCTTGGAAGAATAATCGCCAAGCAGTCACACAAAAATGTAAAAGCAAGTAAGGAGGCATATAAAAATTATTTGAACAGTAGGGTGGGGCTGCTCTCGACCAACCCCTTCGAGCAAGAAAAGATAATTACGAAAGCCGTTCCACTCGGCTGGGCATCTTCCCCATATTCAAAATCATTCCGACTCTTAAAATGGCTATACATGCAACAGGCAACTCACGTGCTCCATAAATACGATCCCATAAAATTAATCTGGTGCGCAGCATGAGGAGATACTGGAATAAAAACCTAAGACTGCTTTAATCAACGAGACTTTGTGTCATTAGTCCATTTTGTTGATCGTTTAGAGATAAATTTTGCGGAACCCAAAACTGGTCTCAGAATTGCTAAATCGCATCTAAATTTGCGATGCTTTTCCCATCCATATGCCTTTCCAAATTTTGGACCATCGAAAAAAGTAATCAGAAAAGAATAGAAGGCTCCGAGATATAGTGGTGGGGTAGGATGATGAAGAAAAAATGGACAGATAGGGCGAGAAATGAGGAGGTATACAGCAGATCAAGATAGGAAAGAGCTCTATGGATCACTATTTGTAAGTTTGTATAAAGACAGTATTTTTCCTCGGAATACATTTTGCAATTCGGTGAGATAAAGGACCGAGAAACGGTATGTTGCACTGTCGGCATATTTTTCTCCGTGAGTGACATTTTTGTAAGGGTGACAATTAGTTCTACTTTTTTTGTTTCTATTTTCTGTATCTAAATTCGTATTCATTTCAGTCGGTATTTATTTGATTTTTTTAATTGCTAAATGCTATTCTCCTTTTCAAATCCAATGGTGAAGAAGATGTTTCAGTGTAAGGAGCTCAGGAAGGTAGAAATGGTGTTCATATGTCTTTCTGTTCCTCCTCCGTAGTACAAGATGTCGTCTACGTATCTATACCAGTATGTTATGTTACTTGTCATGGTTTGAATTAAGCTGAAGATTTATTTCCAAGTTATCCATGAAAATTTCAGTCAAGAGAGGATATAAAAGAAAACCCATAGCAAGCCCTAATCGAAGTTCAAATATTAGGTTGTTAATAAGGATGGAAATTGAAACTAAATGAAAGTCAAAACCAGTAAAATTTCAATAGCTTCGTTTCCGGGAGCGAAATGTAGGAACGAAACGAAATGGATTTAAACCCAGAGAGCTAAAGCCGGGGTCGAAACTAAACAAAACATCTAGGACGAAACAAAACACAGATGATGGTTCTCACCGAAAGGACCACATGCTTCACCTTCGAACAGTTTATTTTCGAACCATAACCGAGTACTAAGTTTAGTTGCTTGAGGTAGAGGTTGGGCCTACCGCGATTAGATGCATGGGGCACCTATATTTTTACCTTTTTTTTATAATATTTCTTGGAGTTTAGGTCAATGTAAAACAAGTTATAGCCAACGTTTCGATTTATTTCAAATCATCCTCAGGGCTCTTAACTTTGTATATATTTATTGATGTTATGTTATTTATATGTTATTTATAACATCAATAAATATATACAAAGTTAAGAGCCCTGAGGATGATTTAAAATAGATCGAAACGTTGGCTATAACTTGTTTTACATTGACCTAAACTCCAAGAACTATTATAAAATTTATTAAACAAGGTCAAGAATAGAAGAGAGAAAAAAATAATAATAATTATTATTATTATTATATTTTTACCACAAACAGGAGAACGGTGAACGCAAACTGGCCATTCCATTTTTAAGCTCAATTCTTCAACCTCTTTACACGTAATGGGTCGAAACTTTTCCCTCTTTTCCTCCTTCACACAACTTCAGGAATCGAAACTTAACTATGAGCAGTGAGGTTTCGATTAATTTAGTTTCGTTCCTGGGAATAAAGTTTCGTCCCGGGTTGAAAATAAACTCCTTGGTGATATTAATTTCGTGCCGGAACGAAACTAAACCCAGGTCTCGTATTTTCGTTTCCCTCCGGGTCGAAACGAAACGTTTCATTTCACTCGCCATACCTGGTTGCTAAGCCTGATATAAATTTGTTCCACGCATAGGTTCATGAGCACGCAAATGTGTTGAATTTTCTCATATAGTTCAGGAATGGTAAGTAAAATTTCGTTCGCCATTTTCGTTGCTTCGAGTGCATGGGATTGAAGTGAAAAGATTTTTTTACATCAAATGGCATTGTTTGATTTTTACTTGATTTGTAAGCTCATTCGCTAGTGTGTTGACGTTGTATAATGAGCTCTTTGCTTGAGAGCTAGAGATGTCTCTGAAGATGTGGTTCTGTTTACAGGCGAGCTCATGCTTGAGTGAACTTTGACACAATACCACGTGTCCATTCGGTTTGGGGCCCTCGGGTCCATTGAAATTACTTTGAATTTTCCGTGTCTTTTAAAGAGTGAGATGCTTGAGTTTATCACTGTCATTACTCGGGTGTTTAATGCAAGTGTGGGTCTTTCAGAAAAATTTCTCACCTACTTTTGGTTAATTTAGTCTTCACACTCGCTCATGTAGCCTTCCTGATTCATGATTACGACCCCATTCCATTTGTCGCTCTTGCGCATGACGAGGTTGTTCTGCTTTACTGCTCCCCTGAGGCTACGGATGGTCCTTATAAAGCTGACGGCTGCCTCACTGCGGTCGTGGATTTTTAGGCAGTCAGTAAGGGTTGCAGTGATGTCTGCTAATCGATGTTTAATTGCAGGTGATTCTTTGGAAAGGGCCACTTCACAATCACACGGCAGCTTTTTAAGTGATGCCTCAGTGGGTGGTTGTGGTGGAGAAAATTTAAGACCTTTTTATTAAGTAATGCAAAATCCACGAATATTGTAAAAGAGGATCCTAAAGTCTGCCTCTAAATGTGTTTACAAACTATCGCGCTTTTCAATGTGTTTACAAAAGTCGCCACTCGTGTCGCTGACGGACAAATTGATCCGAGTTTCACGGGGAAGTAAGGTAGGGTGTAAATTAGGGGTGTTAACCGACATTTATACACATTAAGATGTGATTTACCCAATGCTTAACTTTTCAATGCTATTCCTCGCAATGGCAAACTTTATAATGCAAACTATCGGAAAAAAAGCGGATCGAATTGCACTCATCACCGCGCCACGGACATTTTTAAAAACCGATTAAAATGCGTTCCAACGGGCAACAGAAATCAAGCTTCTCTGGGATGTAATTGGGCGTCCTCTTTGCAATCCCCTTGGCAAAATCTGTGGGATGGAAGCCGAAAATGTTCAGAGGCTCGTAACTCCGAGGTGGAAATTGTGCTTGGATTTTGGGGGATTTTGGGCACTGGGGGTTAGTTTCTTCCTTGCGAAGTTCACCAGTATTCTCTTGATCACCTCCAGCTATCTTCCTCCCACATCGCGAACCAAAATTCCCACACCTTCGTTATGTACTTGGAATTCTAAGGGGAGTAATTTGTACTTGAGCTCCGAACGCAGCGCAAATATATTGTAAAACTTGATCTCTTTTTTTCCGAACCAAATTTGCCCCTCTTTCCAGACACACTATCGTCATGCTACGCGCACTGCGTACTTGGCTGCCGGAGATTTGCAGTTCATTTTAATAGCAGTGAACTTGGCAGTGATTCCTTCCTTGAGGCATGGCCGTTGAGTTAGATTGATCAAATCAGCGATGCGGCACCTAACCCAACTTTTTTGATTAGTTTTATAGCTAGCTGATCCCACGACAGTCAAATGAACGTCCTATTTTTTGCTGCATGAAAACCTCCTTTAGCGATCATCATCATCACCATCACTGGTCAGCAATCCTAAGATTGGTTTGACGCAGCTCTCCACTCAATTCTCCTATCAGCTAATCTTTTCACACCCACATATTTCTTCTCTTTCACATCTAACGTTCCATGTTCCTATCCTTAACATTCTATTACCTTTGACCGATGTACCCTCTCGCGTAATCCCCGCCCGGATATCCGAATGGGGGACTAGTTCACCTCCGGCATCTCTCATACTCGAGGGAATTCCACCATGTCATCATATAAAGTGAGCGGAGTAACTGCGACTCCTCGGGATGATAATGTGGTGGTTTGCCCTTGCCTTCCACATCGCTGTACTACAGCCATTAGAGTAAATGTTACCACACCCGTATTGAAATGAGTGTCGCTGTACCGACCGATATGGTCTCCACCTTCGCACATATGAAGAAGAGCTGCTGCCTTCTCGCCCGGGTGATAAGAGGCATAATTGTTGATGGTCCCCAGTCGCCAAGTTACGGCATCTTCACAGGTTTCGGTATCATTCAAATGGTCTACCTTATCCAAGGATAGACCAATACCACCTCAGAACACCGTCGCTTTTTGTCCACGACAACTTATTCGACGAGAGAACCCGCTTTTCTCGCAGCTAGCCTCTCTATCTAGAGGTCGATCCACCATCCGCAACCCGGTGAACGCACTAGGTTTTTAAGCTCAGCCGTGAGCCTTTATCAACATCTAGGTAAAAATATCTTTCTAAGGCGTAAAAATAGAAAAAAGACTAATAGATGTAGACTGAAATTAAAAAATATAAATATTAGAGTAAAATTTTAAGCATGTAAACTTCACCTCCAAAAATAACTCATAACGCTAGTATACATATTTATGACAGAATATCACAAATACCCAACATGAAGGGCCAACTATACAAACATATTAGGGTTATATTGCACCATATTGGGTTCTTTAAAGGCGATGGATGTAGGGAGGGAGACTGCAAGTGTACCTCTTAAATACTCCACGCTAACCTACCTAAATCGACTGAATACTTAAAAAATAAAGACGATGGGCCAAGCTTTTGGTTAGTTCACCACGTGAAAGTGTAATATAATCTTTGTGCCTTTTCTTTTGTAAAGCTGGTACATCAGTATTCGACTAACTTATGAGGAAAATCGCAGATACCAGGAAAAGTTCCGATCCTATCCCATGATATACTCAGCGGTTATTTCTTGAGACATTACTGCCGTAAGTAATGGACGAAATCTTGTCTCTCTGACACAGTGATGATGTCCGTCCCGAGTAAAGCTCTCTGAGCGCAGCAATTGCGGAAGACATGCAGGGCTCAAGGTATGCAGACCATTTGATGTAATCCTATCCGTTCAAGATGCTTCGATAACTCGCAACAAGCCACGGCTGTCAGATAACTCGTGACCGGAAAAGGTTTGAGAAGAGCTGCGCCATTCGCTGCATGGTTACATCCAACTCAAAACTGAAAAAAAAAACAAACTGTCTTCCTTGAAATACGAAGAATAGTATCACCGTCGTCGAATTTCAAGGATCGGCTCCGGATACATTGCTAGGTATGTTTATGGACCTTTCACAGCCTCTCGGGCCTTTTTAAAATTACACTATCCTGTACTTATTGAATTTTGCGACGTTTTGTGGATCTAACTTACAACCACTAACGCCAACTGACATTCAGAAGGCCTCAGTTCATCCTGTTTCTCTCAAAGGTACTCGATGACGTGGTTACATCCTTTTCCGCATTGTCCTGTAAAGTGTATTTTTACCGCTTAACAAATAAAAAGATTCAGGCAATGGACAGTCATGATATGAGGATTCTACTGAAAAATAGACGCAGAGAAGATGAATAAAAAGAAAATTATTTTCTTTTGAAAACACTGCACGTGAATGAATAACTACATCGGCATTAAAAATAATGTTTATCTTCCCTTAATTTTGCTTTTGTTACGTAATTTTTTTGTGGAGAAATAAAATTATTATTATTTTATTACTTAATGGTAGCAGAATTGTAAAAGACCTTCACCAACACCTACTTAAACAAATAAGTTAGTACCTAATATAAAAAGGTCGTAGCATTTTAGCTAGAAATGTAGTGGCATGCATATACTCACTAATACGAGTTGATCTGGGCATGTAAAAAAGATAATCTTACCCTAAAACTAGGAAAATTAGCTCATGGAACAATCCTACTATTTTCCGAGTTTTTCCATTCAAGCTGCATTGGTTAAAGAATATGATAGTATGTTTAATATCCTGATCGTTATAATCAAGGAGACATTTGCCGTATCACTGTAGGGTACAACATTACGTTTTACACTATCTTTTAATGCATTTTATATACCTCACAATTTTCCGGTGAGCTCTAGAATAACTCTTAAGAGGGAGACACCAAGGGAGATTTTATAGCTTTAAATAGTAATACTTTGCAAATCACTCATTGGAACACCAGATGAAGATACAAGGGAATAAAACCGGTCCCCATTAAATCTTACATAGCTGTGTATGACTTGCGACGTACGCATTTTATCCGTAAAAATCCTCAAAGAGTCTTACGCTCCGGAGTCGAGTATGAGATTCTATCATACAATTAGATGACGTCTCTATACGCGAATAAAAACGCCGATGGTGGTAGCACCATCGCAGGTGGAGAGGCGACTTGTGCTGGCGACAATTGTTTATTTATTAAAATTTAGCGAAGTGCCGAATATTTGAAGCCTTAGAGCTAGTAAAATACGTTAAAAATGAAAAAACATAGACTGAAGGTACGAAATCGTTACATTCCGATCTTTTGATTACATAATTACAAAATCGGTATACGTGGCATCTCGTCGGCAGGATTTATCTGTCGACGCGTAAGTGCTACCGACTGGAAAATTCAATCCGAAACCTCATGAAATAAAAGGTTCGATCTTTACTTTCGAGATTTTGTTGACGACAGTAATTTATACTGTGCCTTAATTATATATAAAAAGGCCGCAAAGTATTTACTGTAGTTATCATCATCACTGGTCAACAATCCTAGGATTGGTTTGACGCAGCTCTCCACTCAGTTCTCCAATCAGCTATTCTTTTTACACATACGTATTTCTTCTCCTTCACATCTCTCTTTACTTGTTCCACATATTTTGTTCAAGGTCTTCCTTTTCCGTTCTTGCCTTCCACTTGTCCTTCGACGATCGTCTTCATCAGGCCATCATGTCTCAAGATGTGGCCTATGAGGTTGTTCCGTCTTCTTGTTAAGGTTTTCATGAGGCTTCTCTTCTCTCCTACTCTTCTTAGGACTTCCTCGTTACTAACTCGGTCGATCCATTTGATCTTCAACATTCTTCTGTAGCACCACATTTCGAAGGGCTCTATCCTTGCTTTCTCCGCGGCGGTCATTGTCCATGCCTCACTTCCGTATAGGAGCATACTCCAAATGTAGGTTCTTATAAATTGTTTCTTTAGTTCCATATTTAAGTTTCCCGCTGTAAGTAGGTCTCTCTTTTGGTGGAATGCTCTCTTCGCCTGAGCTATTCTGCTGATAATTTCTTTCTTACTTCTCCCGTCCCTAGTTATCTTGCTTCCCAAAGAACTGAATTCATCAACCTCTATCAGTTTTGCTTTACTATTTTAATGCTAGTCTTAACTTCTTCCCTTCTGCTGCATACTAATATCTTGGTTTTCTTCGTGCTTATTTTCAGTTGATATTTACTCATTACCCTACCCATATTAACCAGAATATTTTTCAAATCCTTCTCTGTTTCTGCTATAACAGCTATGTCATCGGCAAATCTTAGCATGCTAATTTTTTCTCCATGGATATTCACTCCCAATGCCTGGAGTTATATCATATGTAAACTTTAGAAAACGATGACTGACTACAATTTTATCCTCCCAATCCGGGTGACGAAAGCAGCGAATAGAAATAAAACCGGGAGTTAGATGAATTTGAACGGTACTCCACAGGTGTGCACTATTACCTACTCTGAGAATGTAATTTTCAATGTAGAGTTCAGAATAGCTGTAAAATGAACTGATTCTTGAGATCATTTACTTGCGGCTGACCGTAAAAATTACCATTTAATTCGTCCATTATTATGAATCGTGCGTCATTTGTTTTCAATACAATGCGGACGCGATTTCCTTTTTCGTTACATAGCTTAAACCAAAAACATTATAACGTATTATTGTTTTATTTGAACAGAAGTTTTGATTAAAAAGTTGACAAACAAATAGATTATCTTAAAAGTGAAAATGCCTTTGTAGCTACCCACCCACGCCGCCTCAAGCGAGGGCAGTAGCGTATACAGGAATTTCGTTCGGGAAGGGTCCAAAACCAGGGGTGAACTTTTTTGAAAAAGAGAGTACTAAACAGATGGTTTTAAACTAATTTTAACACTTTTCATGATGGAAATAAGTTCATTTGTTGAAGAAATATATTGTAAATTCTTTATTTTTATGCTTTGTTTTCTTTTATGAAGGAAAATAATCTCGTTTTTATAATTCGGGGGGGTCCGAACCCCCCTGGCCCAACCCTGGCTACGCCACTGAGCTAGGGGGTTCATGAACCAGGGCTCCCCATTTTTCGTGGGTTTAAAGTACGGGCGAATACAGAATCAACTTTCGGGGGGAGAGTCATAACCTTCGGGGGGCATGGAATACCCCGCGGAAGAGAGATGCGATTTACAGTATGGAGTGCTATGCTCTACCATAAATACGAGGAACAAATCGTACAACTCAAAATTCTCTCACATTCGGGACTTAAAGCCATGCATTTGTATACTCTCTTTACCCCTTTACAAGAATGCAAAAACTATTAAACCAATAAAGAAGTAAACATTTGAATAAAACTTGGGGGGGGTCAATACCCCTGTGACCACACCCCCAAATCTACCCCCGGTTTAAATGCCTAGATGACCTAATGCACTGGCACTATTGAATCCCTTTCTAGAAGCATTATCCGTCCATACGAAAAAATAAATTGGAAACGACTATGAAATCGTTACGCAGCTATATGGAGAACGCTTAGATACCCTGCTGTTTAAAATCCTGGGTCATTTCAAAACCACCAAGCGAGTAGTTTTTATCCACGCGTAAACTTGAGAGAACCTGCTGGAACTCTGGTATAATCCCCATCCACATCAGCAGACTATTACATATTAATCCGCAGAAAACTTGTTGGACCAGCACTGGAGGGTCATTCTCTGGAGAATATAATTTTCTGTCACTTTTACGACAGTTTGTCGCCGGTCTGATTTCGCATGCAGATCCGGAATGGACCAGTTCCTTTCCAGAGAAACATGGAAACGCTATTAGTAGAGCTGGAAATCGGTAGGCTTCCGTGGGCGTGGATTTCGAAACGACTGAAGCGGCAAAGAGTTTACGTGAGGACTCATGGGCACGTGTATCATCTTCCTCGAGAGGGATGAGCAAAATTTAATCCCCGGATCGCTAAGTGCACTGAAAGCTTGAAATGTTCAAGCAGATAACATTGCGCTACCGTTAGAAAAGCTTTCCGAACTCAACTATCTACGAGACTCGCAGAACAGAGAGCATGTCAAGTTTAATGGATGCTTTCAAGAAAAATGCAGCGGCGGTAATCAAGGGCAAATCTAGGGGTGCACGGGGGCACGTGCCTCCCCAGACCCTCATAAAATATGCAAGATTTTTAATACGGTCCCATTATCAATGCGCTCGTTTTGTATTACGAGGTATCCTTGTGCCCCCCGGAACAAAATCCGAGATACGGCCTTGCTTGCCCCCCCCCCCCCCCCAGAAACAAATTCTGGATCCGCCGTACGTACGTATAATTTTTCTTCTGTTAAAAAAATTAAAATAATATTTGGTCATAGTAAAAACACCGATGAGCAGTTCTATTCAAAAGATCTGTACATTTGTTTGGTGGATAATTTATAATAAAAAATCACCAAAAAACCGACAGTAGAAAAAGGAAGAAAATAATAATTCAAATTTAAATAATCCAAAAGATAAAGTTTGCCATAAAAATTATATTTAACTTAGTCGGGATTTGAACCTGGATCTCCCGAGGTGTTTTAGCCAGTTACACCACCAAGCCATTTTCTCAGAGGGAATTTCGGGATGGGTTTTAACCGAACAGAGACCGTGTCAAGTTGAATGTATGAATTAAATGAAAAATACTGCGACGATAATCAAGAAAAAGCAAATATTTTTCATGGATGTTATAGGAAATCATTTTTCTTCCAGGTTAGTTCTTTCATATAAGCCGACGTACCGAGAGACGACTTGTCTCCCATCTTCAAGGCGGTGTTACTCTTTGAAATTCCCATTTTCAGACTTAACGTCGGCTTATACGACAGAATTAACCTGGATGAAAGCCCTAGAAGAACTCATCAATAGTATTCACCAGGAGATATTAAAATAATTAATTTCTCTTCCAGTCAAATATTAAAATAATTTGGCTCCAGGAACACTCCCATGAGCAGTACTATGCTAAAATTCTGCATAAATGTTTGGAAGATCACCAAAAACTGACAACGGAAAAAAGGACAAAAGAGTAACTAAAATTACTGAGTATTAGTATTGATTTAAAAAGAATTCTTCGTTAAAACTACCGTAAGTCCTCGTCATGGTAGGAAAAAAACTTTTTGGGCTGCATCGGCGCGTGAGTTTTTTATCTCCAAAACTTATTAACTATCATAACGCTACAACTATAAAAATATATACTCCAAGAATTGTATTAATATTTGGAGGCAGTATTATTGAAATAGCTTACTGGGGAAAGTTATAAAAGTTCTTAAATAAACCAACAACGCACTGAGGTTACGTCAACTAGATTATTACAAAATCATTTTTTCAGCGAAAAAACTCCTACGGGATCATAAAGGAGACGGTTTCACCATGACTACACATATCAAAACAAAATTCAAATTCAACATACGCAGACGAGTAAAATTCTGGGCGATAGGAAATATATTCGTCAATCAGAATTTCTACTATCCATTTATGAGGTCATAGCGCCCATCTTATTTTTATCACTTATTTTTACTTCAACTGCAAAATGAGCAAAAAAAATAGAACAACACAACGGTGAGGTGTTAATGTTTCATTATTTAATAAAATTTTCATGGTACTCTGTGCTTCACTTTTGCCTGACCAAAATTCCGTATTTTAATCGGAATGTGATTGTTATTCTAATCCAATGGGAGATTTTTCTTTATTTGCCAAGAGTTGCAAAATTCAGCAGAAAACTGGATTTGAATTGCATCTTTCAATTACCAATAATATAAGGGGCATATCTGAGAGATATCGAAAAGTTCTAATTATTTAGCTCATAAGAATTTACGTCTCCGAGAGGATTCGTTGGATCGCGTGCGCCGGGTTGAAATGAAAAATCGCGAATCCCATCAAAGCGACCTTCCAAACCAGCCTTCAAAATCTGAGGCCTGAAAGCGGATGAAACCGAGGAAAATAACCGTTTTCATGGTAAACTGCAAAGTGCATCCAAAAAATGTTTGCGTTGCCATAGAATAGTAACTAACGAGTACCGACCCCATGTTTATGAACAAAAATCCTCAAAATTGTCCCCCCCCCCTACCACCTCCTGAAATATTGCAGATCCCTCATGAAACACTAAGCCGGCCCTTATTTTTCAGAATTGAAAAAAGTTAAAACTATCGGTTTTACGCTGGGTACCGACCCCATTAACCATACTTCGCTGCCACCATGCGGCTGCGCACCGTTCCAGCATGATTTGTTTCGAAGCGTTCTATAAGTACAAAATATTATAAGTATGTATTACGCTTGTGTATGTGAATTGCGGAGGAATGAAGGAAATCAGCGGGTCTTCCAGTGCTCCACTAGTCTTTAGAAATATTCAAGAAAGAAGAAACGAGGCAGTCAGTTAACGGATGTAGATCAAAATGGAGAGTGCGTTAGTCCTTGTGCATATTGTGCAAAGGAAAGGAAGTGCCAAATATTTTAGGATTGAAGGAGAAAATTAATGTAAAAAGGGCTTTACTTTCACGTTTTACGAATATATAGTACTTTTTCTTTCCCAAAAAACTCAATTGAGGGTCCTCAATACAAGGGCTCTTGGAGCACGGGTTCCCGTTATTTTAGAGTAACCACATTTTAACACGTGAATATTAATCTCATTGGGACCATTTTGAGACTAGGAAACCACAAATTTTCTCAATTCTTAAAAATAAGGGCCGGCCTAATGAAACACCCTATGTATATGTTACATATACGAAAAATTGGAAATTATGCAATTGTTTAGAATGCTGTAATCATCGTGGATCATTCTTAAATTACGTCTTTCATTCACGCTTTCGCTCTCATCGTTGACCGTCCTGCGGGTGTCAAGAGGCGTGTTCGCGAATCGGGCATTGAGCTTCGGAAGGCGTATCCGCGGCCTTGTTTATCCCCGCTCAAGTGGGGAATCGCGTTGATAAGAGGGCAGGCCGGCCTCGAGGGATTAAACGCGTGGTTGGAGATATGGGAGGGAGAAATAGAGGAGGAAAGTGTTGCGTGGCGTGAATCATCACCCGGCCGGGTCCGTTGCCGTGGCCGGGAGCGGGTCTTCGTGGAGATCGGGCTTCTTTCGGCGAAACCCTCACGGCGGGAAAAGAATTGCCCGCAGCTCGCTCTTCACTTCGGCCATCGAGATGAATGATTTATGCTTTCTTTATTCCTCCCCGCGCTTTTCGATTTATCGATAATGGAATGTGTTGCCCCGCGGTGAGGATGGGCGCGGCGGAAAGGAAATCGGCGGAAGGCTTCTAGAGTCGCGGAGAACCGCACCCTTACGACCGGCACTTTCAGTAGGGCCGAAAATCGAAATACAAAGGTCCACAAAATTCCCAATTGATCTGAAAACATGAATGGTTGTTTTTATTTGTCTATTAAAGGACACCTGATACTAAATTAGCGAAATGATGGTAATTTTAAAATTTATGAATTTTTTAATTAAATTGCAAAAGTCATGTGGGTTAAAATTAAATTTTTTTCTAAATCTGTCGTCAATTAAATGATCAACATATTGCTATGTTTTGTGTGTTAGTGAAGCTTTACATGGGCGTGTTTTGATTTCAGTTTTTGGGAGTTGAACCTTAATTTTGACCCTATTCTGTGATATCGTACTACTTTGTGTTTTTGGATTGACTTGCCTTGTTACTTCAGCTGCTTTCATCCCCTGGGTTATTCCCTGCCTTCCTGTGTCTTGCTTCACCTGAAAGAGTACGGTTATTGGTCGATTTTACACTTATCTTTCATTCTTCGCTCTAATTAATTTATAAGTTTACTCTACCGGAAGGTTAGGTCAACTATGAGCGGAATTTAGACATTCATTATAGCAGTTGATTTCTTTTTGTTTTTCTTTAGCTAGTCCATATTATCCTTAAGATATTCTATAAATTATGATAGTTTCCTTCACATCATATATAGTTCGTTTAAATATGATATGACGTGACAAATCTATTAAGAAATATATTTGTAATTAATCCAAAGAAATGAAATAGCACATTACACAATGAGTAACAGTAATTATAAATTATGATCTTTCTCGTTGAAAAATATAGATTGTTTCAATAACTGTTGATCCGTTTTATTAACTGGTTTTGTAAACTTGAATGGTTATGGTTTTACGTGTTGCTTAAAGAATTTCTGATACTAAATTAGCGAAATATTGTTACTTTTTAAAGTTATGGATGTTGAAACGAAATTACAAAATTTATAAATGTTAAAATTAGATTTTTTGTGAGTTCCCCAACCGTTCCAACGTTTTTAAAATAAACAGTTATCGAAAGGGATTAAAACCGTTATTGAAGCGGATTGCTTGATAAAGCTTAGTCACATCTCGTGCAGAATCACATATTTGAAAGGGATTTTTTCGCACTTTCCTGGATTACGCCACCCTCGGCCATAATCCGGATCCGCCCACCGCTTTTGGGAAGGAGGGAAGGGAGCGCGTGGGTTTAGAAAGGGATTTTCCGTGGAAGGAAAAAAAAAGGAGACCCGACAGGGGTTCACTTAGAGGGAGGCGGAGTCCGGGGTAAGCGTACATGGAAACACCCCGTCATCGACCAGGCATTCCGGGGTGGTGAAAAGATATCGTCCGTCGCCACCCCACAGCACGCATATTCCGCGCTCTGCGTAATTGTTATTATGGGATTGGCGATCTCTCGTTTCGGCCCTACGCGCGAGAGAAGATAATTGCAAGGCAGGAAGGCGTCCCTTTGGAGACGGTCTCGAGATACCGTGGCGATGAAAAGGAATGACTTTTAAGTGCAACCCCCGTTCGCATTTTGCTGCCGCCACTGAACTGCCGTCATTTCGCGTGGGCAGAGCGGATTGGAGTGCTATGCGCGCGGTCTACGCTAAAGTGTGCTCCGACTGATAATTATAGCCATATCTTACGCGGGTACCAGGATTCAATTGCGGAAAAAGCTTGCCTTCTCGGGGTGGCTTGATTTAAAGGTTGAGAGGTTCGTTTTCCGCATGTCAAGGGAGTTTAACGGATTGAACCAAGAAGCGAAGTGTACGTTATTTTAGTGGAAACTTACAAACGCTTAAACATAACCATAATCCCATTTCTTATTGTGTTCTGGCGTCTTCCGCGAAATGAAGTTGAAATTTTTATACTTTATTTACTTTTGGCAAAGTTTAAATAATTTTTATTTTCACTTGCTTAAGGTACGGAAAGTGATAGGTACATAAAAAATGCAGGTAATAACTAAATTGTGAATGTTATTTTTATTGAACATTTATTGGCTGAAATATTAAACCTAATGCTAATAGATCCCATTATCATTAAAAAATAAATGTCATACCTAAAGTAAAGTACTTTTTAGAACAAAATTAGGTCTACTGTCGACTCCAACTGCAGAAATTATCATAATAATTTTTAAAAATTGTTTGTTCTCCATGTTATGCTGATTAATTTTGATTTTAGAATTATAAGGTAGTGCCAATAAAGGGAAAAACGATATTCCCATACAATGTATACCAAACGTTGGTTATTTAAAGATTATTTAAAGTATCGTTACCCCAAGAATCCTCACATTCACTCAATAATTCAGTGCGGGGGTCACCGGGCCATTAAATAACTTAGTTTGGAAGAAAATTTGCGATTAGTATTTTCTGAAAAAAATTATCTTTGAGCTTAATTAAAAGAGAGATTTGAGCGAGTACCAACAATACAATTGCGGAATCCCAGCCATGTTGAGATAAATGTTCCGAACGATTATAATATCACACTTTCGTCCAATCTTAATTTTAATGCCCTTAAAAATCCAGTGTATTAAATAAACCGTCGAAAATGCTGGATATGCAAGAAAAAACGCTTTAGTGATAACATGAAAAGTGCATCAAAAATGTTTGTGTTACCATAGTTCAGTAACTAAGGTGTTGTTACCCCATGTTTATGGACAAAATGCTTCAAATTGTCTCTTCATCCTGAAGTATTACAGATTCCTCCAGAAACACTTTGCATTACACCACCTTTAATTTCTATCGGCCGTATTCATAGTTTCCTTAGTAAGCTACTAACGCCTAAGTAGCGTTCTAAGTAGTAGCATACTAGCAAAATGGTATTCATAGATCGTTAGTAAGGGCTACTAAGCCTAGTATGCTACTATCTTAGTAGCTGGTTCTTAGTCGCCCTCCGGCCTTGTTTAAGGGAGCTACTAAATATGGCGGACCGTTGTGGATGATCGAACTCCGGTTTTATTTGTATACTATTATAGAGTTTTTATGCATTTGTGCCAAAATGGAATACGAGAATCCATTCTTCAAGTAAGGCAGGCAACGTATGTAGTGTAATTGTTGACAGGAATTGAAAGTTTTTCGTAGCTGCGAGGAAGCTACGACTTGCAGTGAACTTGTGCCTCTAGTGTAAGTGAACACAATTTGTACATTCAATGCGCCCCTAAGTGAATTGATTGCATATAGACGATAAAGTAAAGAGTGAAGCGACAAGTGAAGTGATTTGTGAGTGTATGAGCTTCGACAAAATGATTTATTTCTTTCATACTGGTTTAACCATTTCGATCAAAGGTATCTACTAGCTGTTGCGAAGGGGATATGTTTTATATTTGAAGCAGTTGTTCTTTAGGGAATCAGGAAACGCTTATAAATTTTCATTCGTTTGTACGCTTATAATTTGTGTTTGATTATATTACTTATTCTAGTCACTTTATCGTGAGCTTTCGGCAGTATTTACATTTCGCGTATTTCGTTGCGCTGTTGTTTTTGTTTTGGTTACGGTACGAGTGATAGTGGAGAGTGAGATTGGAAGTATGTTGATGTTACAATTTCTGGTTTCAAAATTTGTTTCAGCATATTTATTTCATTGTCCACGTAATGGTAATGTGAAATAACATCAACTGATTCTAAATCATTAGTGATGAGTGGGAAGTGAGATGTGAAGAATTCTTTCGAAAGTCAACGAGTGCAAATTCTTTTGGTGTGTGCAGAGTGATTGGAAAACTGATTATCATTGTTTACTAGAGTCACGTTAAAGTGTTTTAAATTAAGTGTGAGTCAAGCTTTTCATTGAACCAGTTGATTCAGAATGTACGGATTATAAGTGTCATAAAGACAGCTCGTGAAATGTGAAGTGAAATGTTGTGTGCGTTGTAGTCCTATTTGTGATATGATCAGCAATAAATAAGTAAAACAAGTTACGTTAATTATGCTTTGTTTTTTACATTAACCACCTCTAGTAAACTATATGCCGTATATTTCCGCACGCTGTCAATATTTGAAATATTTAAATGTAGCGAAGCAGATTGTTGTTTCCTTGACTAACACTTTAGGAGTTGCAAACATATGTTACTAATTGCTCGCACGTAGGTGTTTGTAACGTAATAAATGTGTGTCATTCACACATTAATCTCAACGTTATTTTCTTAACGTTTCATTTCTGCATTGCAAAAGTTTTCGTTTCTACTCCGACATTGAGGTGTATTTCTGCTTTCCGAATACAGATATGTATAATACTTACGTTGCTAGTTATGTTTTTCCATACTAATCACGCATACACTAATGGAAACAAATATCGTAAGTGCAAGCAATACGCAATTTATATGATCAATAAATATACGGCCGTTTGTAAAGCAATAACTGCATCTCAAACATACAAATGCTTCGGTATTACTCATAAATCTACCCTTGCCCAAAGGTATTGCATAATTTTTGTGTACAGCAATAAAAAAATATGTCTGAGATGCGATATCACATCGAATTATCCATTATGAAGTAAAAATTTCAATGCACTTTGCTGAATCAATTTCTTTTGTTTGATAGTGTTACGAATTTTCCGCGCCGCGGAGGAGTCAGATGCAGTGTTGTCAAGCGTAGCCTAGCGGGTTGAACCCAAATCGCTACCGAGTATCGGCTGCCGAGCTGGCTAGTAGCATACTAAGTTAGTAGCTCTTAGTAGCTCACGTAATACAATCCATGAATACCATATCTTAGTAGGCGACTAAAAGGTCTTAGTAGCCGACTAAGTTAGTCGCCCTACTAGCGTGTTTTAGCGGAAATCTATGAATACGGCCGTATGAGACTTAAGGAGATGGAAGGTCTGGATGAAGTATTAAGCGGCGAGGGGATACTAAAATTCGTGTTAGGGCAGCGAGGGAGGGTAAACAAGAAAGTAGGGTTTATAGATAGAATGCAAAGAGATAACCCTTATTGGGAATAGGGTGGTTTCCTATTATTTTTTTATTGCCTAAATCGAACGATTATTACTCCTGGAGTACGTATTTCACGCTTTTAGATTTTTAAATGACGATATCTATTTTTCGCAATTAAATGAAAAGTGAAAATTTTCAAGCGCGCGAAAACGCGACACGTAAGTATGAATGTCGGGAAATCTCTCCGTGTGACGTATTTCTGGTTCCCGCTGCCGCCCTGTGAGGTGACCTTGAGGCAAGGCTTAGCGCTGATACGACGCAGGCTGCTAGCGGGTAGCCGAGTACCCTGCTGGCTGGTAGCGCTTGGCTTAAATAAGGATTATTAATACCTTATCAAATGAGGAAAACTTTCCGACCTTTGCCAGTTTTAATAAGTGATTATTAAGACATGTTTCCCTGAGCTCTGCGCCTCATACATGCATTGGTAACCTCAGGCGATGTATACCTCCTATCTTCTCCTATAGAAACTAGGTCCCTGTGACGTCATGTGGAGTGGCATTGCATGGGCGCCAATCTGGCCCTTTTCAAATGAGGATAAAAGATGGACCATTGCCATTCGTCTAAACCGGTATTTCTAAAACCAAATAATTTGTATATTATGAATACACTAATGGTGGGTAACGAATCGCAATCAATGCCTTTCGTTTTCCTTGATGAAGGAAACTACCCTATTGACACGATCAGTTTGGAGTGAAGGAAGGACGTGGTGGTTTGGAAAATGCATAACTGTGAAAATAATAATTACCACCAGGCCACCCGGCGTTGCTCGGGAAGGATAGTACCTAAAGAAGTGGGAAACTAGAAACTTTGATTTCATGATCATATAGGATTTTTGTGTTTTCTATTTGAGCGTGGCCAAAGGCGTGCTCGCAAAAAAATATGGAAATGTTTTACCCTGTCTGAAAAAAATACATTTTATAATACCTGAGCTTTTACATACATCTTATTTGCACGAAAAATTTAATATTTTCCCTTTTATAAGAACATTCAACCGTGGCTAACGGATGCCCAACCGCAGAAGTTGTATTACGTGGCGTAACAATCGGTGATGGGAAAACGACGCGTCGGACGCAGCCAAAAGTAGCACTATAGGGTTCAAGAGCATGAGATACACCTGCAAACCAACTTAAGATACAATGCGTGCAGCCGTATAGAAACGCATTGTGGACAGACAAACAAAATACCTATTTTATATATGTAAATAATTCTTCCTTCACAAGAGAGACCATTCCATTTATAAAAACAGGACAAAACGGAGGATGAACTCAGGACCCATTCCATCAGACACTGAGTATCCCACCAGGCCACAAATAAAAATAATAAATCAAATGTATAAACATAATTTTTCTGATAAGAATTTATACTCAGGTAGAATGCACTGCCTAGTTATACTTCAATTGGCTCAATAAATTTGAGCGAAAGAAGAAAATTTCTCTCGATAGTGAGGAGAATATAAATAAAAAATAATTATAGATGCTCCATAACGATTTCAGATACAGAAGTATGACGCAAAGATCTTTTTATCTGGATAATTAACACTGTTGTTTAGTTCGACGACATTCCCCATTTCAACTACCTGCATAAAACGAGATCACTGCATCCAAAACTGCAGCGATTAGATAAGTTCGTATTCGGCCCGTTAAAAAAATACTATAATGGTGCTTGCCGCGAATGGCTTAGAGACCACCCAGAAGAGAGAATAACAATTTACAACGTGGCTGAGTGGGTATTGCATCTACAAAGGCATTTACGCCTTCTAATATTATTTCTGGGTTTAGTTCGACCGGCATATGCCCTATTAACCCAAGTATTTTTAATGACTTTATTCCAGCCGCTGTCACAGATTAGTCTGCTGCACTTTTATAATTTCACTTAGAACCAGCGGATAATCTCGAAATCTTTCATCCAGGACCTTCGCTTAAGAGGACAAAGTGGTCACCCCTGAGGAAATGTGCCAAAAATCCATCAGGCCAATTTCTAAAAAAACTTGACAGAAGAAAAGATCGGAGATTCTTACACATGCACCGTTTAATAAGAGATTGTAATATGAATACCATCAAAGGTCGGGATAAAAAATAGAAAACATAAGAAAAGGCTAAAAATGAGCAAAAGGTAAAAATTTCAACGAAGTTTTAGTGCATCACGGTAAATGACAACAAAGAGCAATTATAAAGAGAAGCCATAACTACAATTTTATAATAATGTGACTAATCTTACAAAATAAAAGGACATTAGACAAAACTTAAGCCTTAATAAACATAATTTAATTTTGATAAAAACATTGTAAAGAATGATTTAAAATTTACATACATACATTTACATAAATAAAATTTTGTTATTGCAATGCAATAATAATTTCTTGTTGACTCCCATAGTAATATGTTCGATGGCATGCATATTTTACATATTAATGTAAGTAAATATATTTACAACCTCATTTAATTTAAACTTTGTATTTTATTGACTAATACAACTCTGCCCCGCAGCGCCCTGTGTTATTTCCCCAGGCTGGAGCAGAATGAGGCACTTTTCACCAAATAAGTATTTCAAGTATTGTTATGTATTTGCATTATTGGCAGAAATTTTAAACGCTTTAGATTATACCCTCCTGTTATTATCCCATACATCACCAACATTTTCAACTCCTCTCTATTTCAAAATCACTTCCCAAGTCAATGGAAGCGAGCATTAATCAGACCTATTCCAAAAAAGAATAACTCCCAAGGGGAAAAAGAATTCCGTCCAATATCCTTTCTTCCCATCCAGTCCAAAGTTCTAGAAAAACTTGTATATGAGCAGATAACACATTTCTTAAAGTGCAACAGTATTCTCGATAAATTTTAGTCTGGCTTCTGACACCGTCACAGCACATCTACCGCTTTAACTAAAATCACCGATGACTTGAGACGCTCCATGGATCAAAAAGAAGTTTCAGTACTCGTTTTGCTTGATTTTTCGAAAGCTTTTGATTCCTTAGACAAAGATATCCTAGCAGCAAAAATGAGAGGCATGTGTTTTTCTCCTACGGTAGTCCATTGGATAACATCATACTTAACAGGCCGGCATCAGCGAGTGATTACAAATGATTTCTGCTCAAGGTGGATCGAAACCGCAAGAGGTGCGCCCCAAGGCTCTATTCTAGGACCTCTGCTATTCTCTCTATACATTAATGATTGCCCCTCAGTGATAAATCATTCTAAATATCATCTTTATGCTGACGATCTCCAAGTGTACCTAAATTCAAATGTTAAAAGCCTGTTCAATGGAATATGTAATCTAAATAATGACCAAGAAAATATCAACAATTGAAGCAAATCCAACTTTCTAAGCATAAACCCTAGTAAGTCGCATGCTATTATAATTGGATATCCTAAAATACTCAAGTCAATCGACAGGGATTTATTACCGTAACTGCACATCTCTGATTCTCCCATAAAATACTGCGACGAAGTTATTAATCTAGGACTGATCATTGATGAAAGTCTGTCTTGGTCATCTCATATAACTAAGATATGTAAAGCAGTGAATAAGTCATTATTTCCATTAATACGTTTCAGAAACATTATTCCTCTCTCCTTAAAGGAGCAATTAATTTCAACATTAATACTTCCCCATTTTGATTATGCAGATGTTGCCTTTCAAGACATATCTCAGGTGCTGTCGAATAAACTTCACCGCTCCTTCAACGCCTGCATTAGGTTCATATACACCAGCGTACCTCAGAGACGAATTTCAAACACTTAGTAGAATACACGACTCAAATACGAGGGGAAATGAAAAACTCATTATACCTCACCACCGGACAGTCAGATTCAATAAATCATGCATTGTTACTGCATGCCGCGAATGGAACAACATTGACCTACCACTGCGTAAATCATCATCACTCGCCTCCTTCAAAAAGGCACTACACGTAAAACTTCTTCGAGAACAACAACGAGACATGTAACATCACGGGAACAGTACGAAAGATTCATCAATTATCTCCTCCGGCTTCATCTAATTTTCCTTTTCTTTACAGGTACTGGGTGACATTTTCCATGTAATTCATTGTATTTGTATACTCAGGTTTACATTAGCTCTCTCAGTAGGTTTTCGCAGGTTTTTCACGCCCCCCTTCTTGTGTGGGCGTTTTCCTGCAGTGGGTTTTTTCCAATAAGGACGACAGTCAATATCCTTAGGTTTTTCCCACGTTCACTAACATATTTTTACACTTGGTCAATAGTAACTTTGTTAACTTATAATGCTAATTGTTGATTGAAAATGGAACTTCTACTTATTTTTATGTAATTTCTCTGCATGTAATTTCACGAGCAACTTGACAATGCATTTAACTGCATATATTTAATGTTTGACGAGGGGTTAGATGGAAGATGGGACTTTCTAGTCCCAATCTCGGCCAATAAAGACGTATTATTATTATTTTCATTTTTCCCTCTTGCTATCTTACAAGGATTTTTCACAGTGAACGGACCAAGTCAAGTTCAGCTGTGTTTTGTTATTACTTCCGTTATTATTCTATTGAAAGGAACCGTCGGACAATATGACAGGTGTCCAGGATGACTGACTTTTGTATTTTTTGTAGAGTTTTCTCCAAGTTTAGCTTTTTTAGCTGGTGTAGAACTTCGCACGGTGTGATTCCTGTTGTTGTTATCACTATTGGGCATATATCTACTGACTGCATCTTCCACAAGGCTTTGATCTCTGCTGCAAGTTATGCATATTTGTTAATTTTGGTGGATTGTGCTTTCTGTACATTATGGTTTAAGGGAATTGTCACGTCTATAAGGGTAGTGTGCCGTTTTATTTTGTCTATTATAACTATGTCCGGTCTATTGTTTTTAATTGCTCGGTCAGTTTTTATTTCTGCATTCCAGTATAATTTGCACTCATTGTTTTCCATAACATCAGGTGGATGGTATTTGTAGTATGGTTCATCGGTGTCCAGGATTCTATTTTTTCTTGCCAGTTATTGGTGCATGATGTTAGCTACATTGTCATGTCTACTGGTATATTCATTTGCTGCTAGAGTCGTGCAATGTCATATTTTAATCAGAGTTAAAATGTGCATCGCCTATTTTAACCCTTAAGAACCTTATTAAAGTAAAAAGAACCCAACTTTTTCTAATTCCGCAGTATTACCAATGCCTATTCATAATAAGCGTTCAATTCGGCACAGGTTAGTGACATCTTATAGGCAATATAATTTCATTATTTGAGTTCATGTGACCGAAAGGAAAAAATAGGAGCTAATATTTTAGCCATAAAAAGGGCACACAAGTATAGAAATCAACAGCTGCTATTTTTACACGTCCCTTCTCACTGATATCGTACCGGTATGCGAGATAGTAAGTAGACATAGGCACTAATAAAAATAACTCTAGCACTCAGTGAATATCAAAATCAAACTGAATTATTGACCGCTTCAAGAAAATTATCTGCTTGCTCATGGCATTGCGAGATATTACGTCAACGTACAACATCCGGAGTGGATTCGATGATGGTAAGTGTAGAGAGGGCTCACGGCTCATTAGCCAAGTGGGCCTGTCGCAAAACTGGAAAAATAAGGGGGATAAATATTGTAAAAAAAGTATCTGAAATTGAACGCTGATCTACTTTCGTTCGGCTACATTTTTTTCTGATTACCTCATGACGAAATAGGTTAATTAATGGGTAGAGGGCTTTTACCCTGCGAAGTAAAGCCAATTGGATATCCAAGCACCACCTTCATGGCCATTTGCAGAAACCACCATGAAAGGTTTGACCACGCGATAATTTAGTCGCCTCTAATGATGCACTTAACTTTTAATTTCGCTGGAGCAATTTCCTCACTTCGCATATCGCAATATTTTGTCAGATTTTCTATTTGTTAGATATCAACAGTTTTTAAATTGGTGGTTTGATGCGCAACGTATTAGCATCCTGTTGTGATGATAAGTATGCGATAAAAAGTTTTGACAGGGCATAAAAATATTTTTTGTCGATATTTAGGCTAATTGATTTACTCAAATTCAAATGCGGACCATATGATGCAGCATTGATATGACAGTCATCTGAGACTCTCTTGCTATCCGTGAGTGTACTGCGTGACTTCTTATTCGCCTGGAGGTTGAGGTCGTTCTGAAATTCGAGTGGTATAGGAGATACACTAACATTTAGTTTGTGCCATTTAATTTTGTTAGACCTTAAGGAAAATATGATTCAAGTGAAAATATAGCTGCGAGGATTTTATGTGAGAGCGATCATTTGACTTCAGAGCGATATTGATATGTCTAAATATGAGATCACGTGATGATAAAAATTGGCTCACTATGACGGAAGCATATGCTTTCATGTTGTGTGTTTGGATTGAAAATTTGAGTTCCACTTAATTGCTCAAAAAATAGAGAAAATTTTAAATATTTATAAAATCTATGCGTTATCATTTATTTTAGCTCAAAAAGGAGTTATTCTGAGGCTCTATGTTACAGAATTCTTCTCCATATTGATTGTAACACTTTTTCTTAGCTTGCTTAGTCTGTTCATCTGCTAAATCGATAGAATCTTGTAATTGATTTTTAACCCAATTGCCATTGTCGCTTAGGCTTGACATTTTGTAGTCTTGCTTGTTTATGACGGCAATACAATGTACAATAATCAAACAGTTGAAGTTTAGCTCCATTGTGCTCTAATTATACAGTAAACCAAATTTCCAACCGGAGAAATAGTTTTAAAATTTCTAAAGAGATAGCGTTAGTTGTATTTTTTTGGCAGACGCTTGTGTAACAGCTCTGATTTAATCTGTTAGATTATTAATCACTTCCAAGTAAAAAATAAAATAAAAAGATTGTAAAAACACATTTTTCCCAAACATGTAACAGTTTCCCTTTCTCGTTAAAAAACGGAAGTTGGGATTTCAATGTTGGATCCGGGCATCAATTATTGCATATAAATAAAACACGCTCTTCTATATATTTTCTTGGATGGTAGCAGTAATTGGTTGGTAGCTTATTGCTGAGTATACTACATATATTGAAGTAGGCGGCTTGGTGGTATCATGAAAATTACCCTAATTTATGTAAAAGTAGCTTTAAGTAATTCCTTCCCCTGAAAGTACGCTCCCCAGAATAACTTAGGAGCGTACGGGAAATTGACTATATTTTGTGGAATTCTGGTTTTCAGACTAAGTGTCATTTCCGTTCCAGGCCGCAAGAGCCGCTGGACGTGTCTTTTTTGTTACTGTGAGTGATCCTTCGTCAAGTTTGGAGCGTGTCGACGTTTTGGATGCTTTACAGTATTTGTTGTTGAGTTATTGTATTTCAAAAGAGAAGTCTAATATAAGTGAGGAATGAGGAGGTGATCTACCATATCCATTGTTGGTTGAATTTCTCAGAGGATAAAACTTGTCTGGAAGTGAGAAATTTGTTTGAGATATTTTTTCCTGATTGTAATTTGGATATCAAGCCCTGCACATCGACGAGGAATTTTTTGAATCATATAACGAAAGAAGATAAACATATTTTAACGAACGTAAGTAGTTCGAAGTTAAATTTTAATTATCAATTGTATAAATGGGCAATATCCAACGAGTTTTTTTTCATTTTCTGATCCTTTCGTTGTTGAGCATCATGCAAGGTATTTATTTCTACAAAAGTATCACGCTGAAGTAAGGTCAAGTATGAAAAATGATTTTCAATTGACTTCAGTGCAATCAACGTATTTTGGTTGGGCTTTAGAGGTTTCCATTAGGTTAGAGGTTTACATTCACGAGGAAACTTCAACTCTAAATTATGTTCGAAATGCAGCGTAATTTAACTTGGCCCAGGGAGATCTTGTGGAACAGCAAATTAAACTATATATACTAAACTATAAACTAAGTTAATACTATATAAACTAAACATTATTACCTCAGGATGATTGCAAGCCAATCGAGATACGCGCATTAGAGTTGTGAAATAACATTAATTAGACAGAACAACATGTATTTGTATCATCCAAAGTGAGGGTAGTCAAGTGATGTTTGCTGTTTGTAAATAATCTTGCGGGAAAATCAACGAAACGCCACCTCGGTCAGTAAGATAAGTGCGGTCGCGTTGCGAACTAGTATAGACTCCCCCGATAGGATCGAGTTTAACTCGAAAGGTTTCGAACAAGCCCCCTGGAAGCTGTCGATTTCGAAAAGGAGGAAAAAAGTACGGAAGTCTGACGGTGTGTTGGCGCCAGGGTTACCACGCATATACGTAAGGTGATTGGAATCGAGATATATACATATGCCAACGGGGCGGCGAAGGTACAAAAAAAAAGGCCTGGGAGGGTAGAGGGAGAAAGTGTCTTTACATTGGCACCATAGGCGTCGGGGTGGAAATAATTAGTCTTCTGGAATCGGGATCTAATGGTCCGATTTGAGACAATGGAATTCCCATAATTCTCCGCGGCCCTCAACTCGACCCAATCTCCAAGATCGCGCGCGTCGGCACTACGCGTGGAATTAATAACGGAATCAGCGCCACAGCCCGGGGCGTTAATAAAACACCGTGCCGGCCCATCTGTCGTCGGCAAAGAGCAAAAAGACTTGGAAGAGGCGTAAGAATCGCGAAAGGCTACATATCGTTTACACACTCGCCTCCGCTAGAGGGGCCAAACGAGAGAAAATCGCCAATATTCGGTCACGAACAAGGAATTCAAAATTTTTTTCAAAAAGTAGTTATCCTGAGGCCCCATATTTCCCCATTCTTCTCCATCCTGCCTATTTTTTAAGCCGCTCGTGTGCCGGTATTGGTCAAAGAGGTACTTTTCACTTGAAAAATGTGAACAAATTTTACTTAATCATAATTACTATGGCAGTTACATATTTCGCCATTAAACTTTACGATACAAAAGAACACGTAGTTTAAATATCTCCTGAATAGAACTGAAAGTTCAAAAAATGTTCATGTTGCTTAGAAGAAACATTGGGTTATAAAAGGTTAAATGCGGAGAAGTAAGTCCTAATGGATTGCTGTCACAGTAGCATATAATTCGAGGTTGGAAGCGTTCAAAATATGGTGTTGCAGAAGAATGATAAAGATGAAATGGATTGATTGAGTGTGTGATATGTAAGTCTTCAATAGATCTAGAGAGAAGCATTTTTAAAACCCTGAGTAGAATACAACAATGTAATCGTTGTTGACAACGTAAAGTAAGAGAAAACGTCACAACGTAGAGTGGAAGACAGCGTAATCGGCCATTTGGTATAATACGAAGGTATAATTCTATAGCATTGCATGTACCTACTTACTAGGCATTTACTCCCTAGTAGAGACACAGAAAGATTTTTAACATTATATATTTACGTATATTACACGAATCACTCGTTTCCTAGATAATATCATGACACACGATGGTATGATAGAAATAATCGTTGAAGGACAGCCAGAACGGAAGAGGAAATATTCAAATGAGATATACGGATCTGATCAGAAAGGGTGCAAAACAATAGAATCAAGTAAGTGTTAAAAGACGATCTGAGAGGAGAATGAAAAGGATAGTTTCGTCAAACCGATCTTCGGATTCATGGCTAATTATTATAATGAAATATATTATGGCGTGGATTCTTGTGTTCCTACAAGACAAGTTTTATTTATCCTTTAGAATCAAAATAAAATTCTGAATACCATTATGATGATAAGTGACGTAGAACTGCGATCACAAAATTTTAAATAGAAAAAAAAAGTTCCCGTTTCCGAACCGGTCGCAGAAACCGGACGTACCTTTCTTTCAATACGCGAACGGTGAGCGCCGAAGACTTTCTTTTAATGCCTTGCGGTAATCCCTCAAAATACGGTCCAGATTAAGTTCAATTGAAGCCAATTTGAGGTTATTTTTAATCATGATAAAACATCGCTCGTTTTCATTTTGTCAAGAATAAAAGTTGAACAGTCCCGATGTTTTCATTGCTTTATTTCCTTCAGCATCATTACCTCTGAATCTATAATCTTCCAGAAAAAATATTCATTTGATGCCAAATTATATTGTGTGGAATAATTTAAAGTTTCTCAACTTAGGTCGATGTAAGGTGAATGAAATCGTAAGAAAATAAGGTGAAAATAAAATAATCTTTGACGTGCAAGTACGCTTTCAATAGTGTCATGTGAACTATTAGGTGCGCAACTAAGTTTCCGCTGTTTAACAGATAACAGATGGCTCCAGCAGTTATTACTGGTCGATTTTGGCGTATCGGAAACGTCACAAATCAAGCTTAGGCATTTGGTTAACAAACCGCTCGACAACAATGATGAGTTTTTTAGCGTCATATCCTTACTGTTGCGTGAAAATGTCCGCGTTTGTGCCAGGTAACCGTCATTTGCGGGAAGTGTTTATTTTCTTCTTTCATTCGAAGAAAACAGAGGCTGAAATGCATCGAGAGCTCCAGAAAGTTTACGGAGATGCTGCTCTAAGTGAAACAACGTGCCGTGATTGCTTCCGTCGCTTCAAAGACGGTCATTCCAATTCTAAGGCCAAAAATATTCGAAGACGCTGAATTGGAGGCATTGCTCGATAATTATATCAGTACCAAACTCAAGAATAACTTGCTTATGCATTAGGAGCAGTAGCGCCGACTCAATGGGGCCTGAGGGGGCCCGAGCCCCCTCAAAGTTTCGTTAGGGGGGGCGGAGACCCCTCACTAATTCAAGATAATAGTTAAGTTATATTATGCTTTGTGTAATCACAAAAGTATATTGGTATTTTTTATTTCCCATGCTTGACGATAGTTACCTTTTAAAATACATTCAACAATGTGTTAAAACAAACAATTATAAGGTAGTAAACAGGTTAACTGAAAACAAGTGGTGTGAATAATGATAGTGTTTCGGTGCTGCGACACGCTTTGAATTTAACCTCTTCCCCGGATATGGGCCCCCCCAATATTTTTTATAAGTCGGCGCCCCTGATTAGGAGTTACCCACCAATCCATTTTCAAGCGATTGGATACGTTAGGATTTATGCAAAAGCAAGGAACTTGGATTCCTTAAGATTCTAAGTGATTCTACAGCATGACAACGCTCGACCCCACGCTGCAAAACCCGTTAAAACCTACCTGTAAACGCTCAAATGGGAAATCCTGACCCCCCGATGTATTCCTCAGATCTTACGCCGTCCTATTATTTACTTTTTATTCCATATGGCACATGGTCTGGCCAATCTGCAGTTGCGCTCATACGAAGACACCAAAAAATGACATGATTCGTGGGTAGCCTTGAAAAATGAACACTTTTACTATTACGGTATTGGCCTCTGCCACATTAATAGGGGAAAGTTGTAGCTAGCGATGGAAAATACTTTGAATGATTCATTTATGACCATTTTTTCACGATAAAGTTGTATTTTCGTACACAAAACCGCGGTAGCTTAGTTGCACACCTAATACTAAAAGAGAATATATCATCGTATAACATTCCATGTACTGTACTATGATTTACTCCCTGGTAGAGACACAAAAAAGGTTCTTAACCTATTATTTTTACGTTAATTACACGAATCACTCATTTCTCCGATGTTTCATACACTTTCTAACACATAACTCAATGCGCAAAATAAACGGCAGTCCCATGAAGGCTAACGGCTTCAAATTGGACCAGCACCTATGATTATCTGGTTAACATTCAAATGGCAGCCAATTTAGGGAAATATTCCTCAGAATAAATACAAACTTTTACCCATCATTGAACTAAAATAGAATTTAAACTCACAAGAACAGCTTCTTGAAATTACTCATAAAAGTAGATGAGCCTAGTGCAATTTTCCGTCGCAATTACAATACAGACATACACACTGAAGAAAACTAGATTAATTTTCCATATTTATTACATGCCATAAATTACAGGTGAAGTTAGGAGTCATTTTATAAAATGGCCAAATTCAGTTCTTCCAAGCTAGGGATGTAAATTTACGGCCATAAAACGCTTTGGAATAGAATTTAAGCAAAAGTATTTAAGTGTTTAACTTATATTTAGTCGCATCTCAAGAATTAAGTCATTCACTCGAAAGACCGCAATATAATTTACTTGATGTAAATGCTGGACTTCAAAAGGAGGACGAGAGAAGACTGTAGGCGTTCGATGTGTGTTTCTGGAGGAGAACCGAGAAGGTGAAATGGACAGAGAAGAAGAGAAACGACGAAGTGCTGGTCATGGCCGGTGATGAGAGGCAGCTTTTAGATGAGATTTGGAAAAGACAGAAGGTATGGATGGAGGGAGTACTTAGCAGGAAGGGGATGTTAAAAACAGTGTTGGAGGGTAGAATGTTGGGTAAACGAGGGAGAAGAAAGAAGAGAATAGGATTTTTAGATAGAATGAAAGGGAATGGGCGTTATTGTGAGTCGAAGAGGGAAGCCCATGAAGCAAATGAAAACTGCCATAATATTTTGCAATTACTCCATGGAAACTTACCTTAATCTGTAGAAAACTTTAATAATAAAATTTTTATGCTGTGCTATGAGTTTCACAGGCTTCATACATTAAGACGCCGCTAACATTAATTAAAAATACTGCTTCGATTGCCTCATAGCTTTTGGAGGCCCAGTTAGAATAGATTTTACGATCCCATGTAGCTTTTCTGAATATATACATGACTTTTTTATGCGAGAAATCCACCGAATGGTCTAGTAATCCATATTCACTCCATTATCATGTTAAATTGTTCGCTGACCACGATGCTGGAAAATCGTAAAATTTTTTGCAATGAAAACTCATTTCCTTTTCCAGCAGGCTAACTTGCAAATTGTTGTTAAATTATCAAACTTATTCCCACGCAGGAGTATCACAATTAATTTTCCATCTTCTTTGAATAATTAATACCAAAAGATGTTTGGGTTTTTTTTAACGATGGTGAAAAGCTATAAACGAGAAGAATGAGATGTGGAGAGTATTGAAATCATAGCGGTCAATATGGACCAAATGGATGCATTACCAAAATAGGCCATCAACTAGTTAGCAGCAAGGTGTTAAAAATAGTTTTAAATAATAGCATACATACCCGACGGAAAAGAAGGCCCGGTATCAAAAATGGAAGTGCTAGAATTGGTGCACCACACGCTTCAATTCTACCTCGAACACAACGGAAGCGCATTCAATTAAAATAAGTGAACATTTCGCGAGTGGATTGCACACATTTATAACGCCTCATCAGTCGCCCATAAATGCACATGAATTTTGCTGAATGGATGTACAAGACTTCGGACAAGTTTTTTCTGCTTAGTCAAGGATAATTCCACAGCTTTCACGATTCTTTGTGGGGATTTGGATAAATAATCCCGATCTCCTTTAAAATGCACGACTTTCACCCGCGGGAGTAAGCGCATAATTATATCGACTCATTAGCAAAAGCTCTCTTAGGTCACGACCACCTCGCGAAAATTGCATTTTGAGCCCTTATAAACTTTCCCTTTCGCTGCCGCGCGCGGTGTGAAAATCCCCCTCTGTTGCCACCTTGCGACCGGTGAGAGAAATAATATAATCGCAAAAGTTAAAGAGAGGAAGTCTTAAAAATCGGAGAAAGCGGCAGTGAGGAAAACTCAAGAAGGAAGAGAACATTGTATTCTGTAATACGACCTCCATATGATAGGGTTTTAATCATTTCGTCTGGTTATATACCAGAACTTTTACAGATTAAGAGGCGTTAATATAATTGAAGACATAACGTAAACATGGTTTCACTCCCACCAAGGTATCTCAAGAGTTCACGCTGCCATCTCCGCTTCATTCCACAAACAATTTCATATTCGTATTCGTTGTTCTCTTCATCATTAGGATTTTCGCCGCGTTGTTTACCATTGCTATACAAGAGTTTCGCTGGGATTCCACCAGGTTTCTTCAGGTCGAAAAGAAGAGTCATCTTTGACCTGAAGACGCCAGGTGGGATCCAGTGATACTTTGGTCAACCTACGGTAAACAACGTGGCGAAAACCCGAAAGATGGAGAGATCAACGAATCAAGAACGAGACAGTAGTGCATGAGGATATTTATTTTTCCTTTAACACTCCGTCAGTCGCGTAAAATTTTGTTACGCTATTTGTCTCGCGGCGACTCATAGGCACCATTTTGGAATGGTTAAGCTAAATACACGAAAGTAGAGATAACTTTTTTTAACTACCATCTATCATTTATTGAATACTTGATTTCATGAATGGACAACAAATTTATGCATACTAATGATGGAGAAATTTTTATTAATAAAATACTACTTATTTTGAAGTTTCTTATAGTTTTTCTTACATCGAAAGTATATCAACATGGCTAAGTTGGACGGTAAATGCAAACATATTTTCCACATTTTCACAGTACGGATTCTACTAATAACTAAACATATAATTTTGACTACAGGGGGAAATTGAAATAAAGCTGTAAAAGTTTGTCAGGTTCACTATTATATTAAAATGGGCACGACCCAGGTTTCGTAACGTGGTTACATCTCCAGGTGTGAAGATGTAACTACGTTATGAAGCCCGGGTCGTGCCCATATTAATATAATGGTGACCTTGACAAACTTTTACTCCTTTATTTCCAATATGGAGAGGTTTCACAAAGCCAAGCCTGAAGTTCTCAGTTATACAGGGGAAATTATTGATTTCAGAGACATTTTACCTTCATAGCGCGTTCAGTTGAACTTGAACCAAATATCTCCTTTCAGATGGAAAAGTTATTATTCAATACAACCACAAACTTGTTGTGTGTATATTTACGGTTAATGCTATGCATCTACATCAATTAAATGATCCACCATAAAAGTATGTAGCTGAGGGGAAAACGGTGTATTATACGCCAAAGTTCACTCAAATTATGTGAGAAGCATAGTAAATTCTTCGCAGTTATAATTTTATTCAGATGTTTAATCGATTGCAATAAAAAATTCGTAGCATTAAGACGCAAAATCAAAAATGGAATGCTTTAAATTGTTGTTAGTTTCAATTTTAAAGTATTTAAAGACTTTGCGATAAATATTACCACGTAACGAAGCTATTAGCATGTAACGTATTATGTCTCAAATTGTCAAGTGATGTCTACCAGATTCCAAAAACAATACAATATCAAAATTTATTCCACAAATGTGACAAAACATATAATAATATTGGTGACTATTTCAGAATCATAAAAAAATAATATGCAAGGAACATGAGTTTCCCAACTATGAAAATACGATGTGGGCAAATATAAGAAAATTGCCTGGCGTCTGGTAGACGCAGCGCGACCAATGGGTTAAAGAAGCATAAAGCTATTCATTGGGTATGTATAGCTCAGTTTTTACTTCCAGCACATATCAGTTGAAATTTAATTTTGAAAATTATAACAGATGTACATACCGAGATAATATGTTTTAAAAATTAATACCTCAATTGGATACATGCTTGAAAATAAAATCAAGAAGTATTTGATAAATTATATATGAATTTATCCAACGATGATGATACCTTCCCATGAAATAAAAGATTTGGTTTCCAATCAGGTTGGACCCTGTGGTTAAAAATTACAAGGTGACAACATTTTTAACATTTCAGATTTTTTCTCCGGCCACACTACCATCATATTTCACTTAGCATAATTGATTCCTTTTCCCTTCCTCTTTCCTGATTTCAATCTAAGAATAATAACACGACTACTGTTTCACAACCGCGTAACATAAGTATAAAGTGAATTTGATAACTCGAGAAGTCTCATAAGCTTATCGAGTCATTACTGAGCAAATTTATGGTTCAATAAAGCTTGTTGAGGGCCACAAAAATTCATGTTCACCATAAACTTTGCTGACCACAGCACACTCGGATCATATTTCATGATCCCATAAAAAATCGAATCAGACTCCAAGTTAAGGGAAAACCTGTTCGATAGAATGAAAACACTAGTTCGAAAGCAAAGGTCCCAAAGTGCGGTAGAACGCGGATACCAGTGATGAAATATTATAGAATAGAACGCTTGAGAATGCGATTTCATTTGGCTTCAAATCATACGTAACTCATTTCATGAACTTCATCACATTCGAGAAAATAAAGTAGCTCTCTGGATGCCGAATATTTTATCCGCTAAGTTTTTTTCTCTCCAAAATTTCTCTCGGGTAGAGCTAAGAGAAAAACCTAAAATGCTTATCAACTTCTACATCTAGTAAACGCTTACCAACTTTGGATATTTCTTACTGTAATATTGGATAATTATTCAGCCATAAGCACAAAAATAAGCAAGATGTGTTCTCATTTTCAATTATTTTCCATTCTTTAAAAAACATATTTGCTTTTATTATCAATAACAGACACTTTGTTACTTTCACAAAATATTTATTAAATTTCTATTTTATGGCCGGTTTCGGCTGTAACAATATTATCAAATACAGAAAGTATAAAAAAATGATGGGGACAGGTTTATATATACTATGGTTATTGGTGGAGTGGGGTTGGTTCCGAGCTGGGACTGGTAATTTCTGAGGGGTAGGGGAAAGTCCCCACCATATTTTTTTATATTTCCTGTGTTTGATAATGGTGTAACAGCGGAAAACAGTCATAAAATAGATATTTTTATGAATATTTTGTATAAGTAGCAAAGTGTCTGTTATTAATAATATAGAGCCCTTCCACCACGTTGAAGCTTCAAGTTTCGATTAAATATTTGCTTTTTGCTAAGGAATGGATACCCCAGAAACCATTCGGAGTACCACGAATTTATCAAAACTTTATACCTACTGGCAGTCTTATCTCATACAGAAAAGGTGCCTTACCATCTATTCAAAAAAGCTACATAATAAGAATGAATTATTCTCACGACAAAAAAACCATACTTCAGATATTTTTGTTAAAATAATGGTTCAAAACACGTACTAATCTAATAACTTTCCAACAAGAGCATCCACGAAAAATTATCTCCATATAATTATTACAAAAAATTGTATACGGTCGGTCTGAAACCAACGGAAGTAAGAAGTCAAAGCGTGGTATTCGCCAACTTATTTCTCTCAACAAAATTTCTGTCAGGTAGAGCTAAGAGACAAACCAAAAATGCTTGTCAACTTCTACATCGAGTAATCGCCAAAATACCCTGTAAAAATAAGCTGTCGCAATAATAATGTAAGAGCTTACTAAAACTTACAGACGGAAATAAAATCACCCCCAAAGCTGAAAAAAATCAGGATGGACCACGACATGGGGTCGAGGGTCATGCAGAACTTAAGATCACGACCACAAGATCACGCTGGTGATGTGAGCAGTTGAGCGAAAGAAAAGCTCATGTTATCCTTTGATATCTGAGTAAAAGAAGCACGGGATTGACAGGCTAGCTTAGGAGAATTATGAAACATGGTGACTTGCTGGTAATGAGGACATTATCAAAAGTCACTAGTCACACATTGCCTCAAGCGAGGCGGTCGCGTGAAGCGTCACGCTTGAGTTACCTCCTCAATGGACTGTCACGGATGGAAAGAACCACGTGGGGAGGCATGGAAAAGTGAACCACACACCATGCATGAGTAGGCAGATTCACGCATCCACCGCGGTCAGAAGGCATTGGATATCAGCTGGACAGTGCGTTACATATTACTGAACCATTCTATCGGTTTAATAAGGTTTACATCTAGATTTTTAGGCAGCACACCGTCCGGACTACCCTCCCAACTTGTAGGGGAGAGTGCTGTACCACGGTTTTCAACTTTTTTATATAAATCACAATATATTTACCGAAGATTCACCCTAATAGTAGCAATTCAATCCATCAGGATTACTTCACATGAGTTTTCAGTTTTATATTTGTACCTTTACCATTAATGGATCTAATTAGAACTTCTAAAAGTGTTTACAATTTTTCCTAGGTACATCATGTTCATGAACCTCGGAACACTACCTATTGTACCAAGGAACTCAAGTCAGATTGGAGGGAACAGCAAGAAAACTCGTGAAAAATGATATCAATTTGTATAATGTGTATTAAATTTGAAAGTAAATTAAAATGTAACATAAGGAAAATTAATATAGTTGGTTAAAGCTCAATTTTAAAATATATTTCCTTTCAAGAACAAAAACAGATATCTTCCGTTGAAAGAGCCGATTCCTAACATATGGTGGCAAAAAGTCGTCGTCTGTGAATACACCACGATCCAGAGGGAAAATTCGAGGAAACTTTAATCCACTGATAATGTATTCGATCAGGGGCGGATCCAGGATTTTTTTCTGGGAGGGGCACAGGCAAGGCCGTATCGAGAATTTTGTTCTGGGTGGGGCACAAGGACACCTCGTAATACAAAACGAATGCAATGATAATGGGACCGTATTAAAAATCTTGCATATTTTTGAGGGTCTGGGGGGGGCACGTGCCCCCCCCCCTGGATCCGCCTATGTATTCGATTGTATATTTGACAGTATTGTAATTATTTATTATTATATTGATTGATATTTATTCCTATTAAAATATGTTCCTAGATACATCATGTGCTTGTGTCCCTTGGTACAAGAGGTAGCCATTTTGGATTCCGGCTAATTTTTCAGGTTATTATTACATTCAAATACCAAATAAGTAGCTAATACTACTCACCATTATATGTCAATTTCACCTGTGCTACGATAACCACAGCTGGTATGATAGATTTTTACTAAAACACTTCGATGTACAACTAAAAAGAATTACTTTTTAGTGTCAAAAACTTCAAAATAGCGCCTTCTTTGTAAATATAACCCAAATTAACTCAAATTGACCTATGCTACTCTCTAGCGCATCTTTCACGTAATAGCTTACTTTAAAGCCCCTAGGTCGAAGCACTTGCCTATAGTTCCCAGTCTTCCTAGTTACACTATGCCCTAGGTACACCACCCTTCCCTACTTCCTTTTTCAATTCGTATTATAGCTTGCCCAAATAGGGAGTAACGAATCGCACTCCACTCTGAAAAATTATCACACACAAATAAGCGTAAAAATTCTATCCATTCAGATTAAAAATGTATTTTAATTTACAAGTTTGATTCAAGGATAATAAACTATGAGTTCGGCGAATAAAATGCCTTCTACAGACTCGGGAAGTGAAATAAGAGTTAAGGTGCAAACTCTGAAAGAATGTGTAGCGTCTTCAGAGATACAAAGAAAATGGAGGGAAACGGGAACCTTGAATGCCATCCTTGACTAATGCACGGGAACAGCAAGTTCCATCAACATTACCAAGGCCCTTTCCGTGAAAGGATTGAGCAATTCCCAGATATGCTGCTACCAACTCGAAAAATGCCAAAGTTTCGGATAAATTCTAATTACTAAGAAGAGATAGAAATCGGCTTCAAATGAATTAGTCCAAATAAATGAACAATCCAAAAGTAATTTCTAATAGATGAAATAAAACCTTAAAAAGCATTTCTCTGACTGAGATGGAGATGGCTGACAAATTCAGTCTAAAATGCTACTTTCAGTATTTTTTTATTTGAAATACCTCTCTGATGATACCTTGATAATAAATGTTAGTAACTGACAATGTGAGATACTGAGTATTGTATTAAGAACACTATCAGAATAGCAGAATGCAGTGACGGCCGCCGTGGCGGGATTAAGTCTTCTTTAGTCCTGTTGATCCAAGGTTTACGGGTTTGAGATTCAAATCAGAAAGTTATCCAAAACTCACGGCGAGGTCTTATTGTGAATTTTTGTAGCCCTCTTCCCTGTAAAACCTGAAGATGAAGGCTATTTGGGTTCCAGGGGTACTCGGGCAAAAATTTTGTTTGAAAACTTTTTTATTTTAATATCTGGTCTTTATAAATTTTTATGTGCCGAATCCAAATCTGGCCTTAGTTTTTTTGTATCACCCATAGTTTTCAAGCAATATGTATTTTAATATTTAGTCTAATACGCCTATACGGTGTGTTGCATCATAAAATTGTTTGTATTTACTGTTCACTACATCGCGATAAAATTGTTTGCATTTACTACAGCGTGATAATACAGGGTTCACTTGTCAACTGGAATTGGTCTACATTTCTTTCCCTTTTTTCCTTGAAGCTTCTTGTGTAGCTTTTTCTGCGATGAATCGCTTGCTGAACTTCTCGGTGAAGTACCAACAGTAATCCCCCATTATCTTCGTTCATTAGACCTACTTTTTCAATTTTATTATAACTATAAAAAGCTGTTAAATTCTAAAAATATTGCTTGATTTCATAAATTTAACTGTAAAATGTGAATAAATGGTGGGTGATACAACTTTAAAACCGTCATATTTGGATTCAGCAACTTAAAAAACATCTTCTTCTTCTTCTTCCTAGCGTTTGTCCCGCGCTATTGCAGGGTCCGCTTTTCTGCAACGCCTTCTCCACTTGGCTCGATCCAGGGCGTCTACTGACGTGGCGTTGATGGTCTTCATGTCCGCCTTAATTTTGTCGAGCCAGCGCATCTTTGGTCGTCCTCGTGGTCGGCGTCCTTCAGTACTCAGCCGCATTGCTGTTTTGGCCACGGAGTTCTCATCACTACGCACCACATGCCCATACCACCGCAGTCGAGCCTCCCGCATCTTGTCTGTGATCGATGCAACTCCCATTCTTTTCCGAATGTCTTCATTCCTGATGTGATCCAGGCGGGAGATGCCTAGGATCCATCGTAGCATCCTCATTTCCATGACATGCATGGCCTGTTCTTGATTTGCTGTGGCTGGCCAACATTCTGCTCCATATAATATTAATAACATAATATATTATAGCAACTTAAAAAACATAATAATAAGGTATTTTCAGTAAAAAAGTTTTTTCATTGTTGGCCAGTGTAATCGATCAGGAAGAAAAACAAAATAGGCAATAAAACATTAGATGGGGGCCATTTTTGGAACGGAAGTAGGGTGCGAGAAAAATATTGGCCGTCGTCATTAGCTCGCACTCAATGAAGGATGATAATGGGATCGCAGTCCATTCGACGGATAGAATCGTGAGCTAATAAAAAAAAGAGGGTGTTTCCTTCACGCGCCACTCAATTGAGGATTACGGTTCCTAAGGAGAATTTCTGTCACTGTCCGTATTCAATCACAGGGCCTTTGGCCAAAATTCAGCGCTCTGAATACCACGCCTAATCCATTAAAGGGTATCAAATTGCCACCGAAGGGGAGAGATTTTTAAATGGACAACCGAAACCTCCAATTCTAAAGCGGAGACATGGAGAGGTTTCATTACGAAATGATGTGCAGTTGTAACGTCCGTCACAGGTTTTTTTGCGTCGAATGGAAAGTACATTTTGGTGAGCGGAACTGAGTATCGGAAGAGATCAAAGCCGAGTTGACAGAGATATCCAGTATTTTACTTGATAAATTTTTATCTGCTGAAAATTTGACACAAGTAAGATTGATGGGTAAAATCAGGAATCAGAATCAGAAAACATAGACTTAATACTTAGTACTCGTTGCACTTGTTTTTGTATTATGTATACTTTAAGGTTAACAATAATCCTTTCTAACCCAGAGCTGCTTATGGGAGAAACTAAATTTGAAGACTTTTCATTTTACCTTAAAAATGATACAGTGTGTTGAAATCACGGTCGGTTGTTGAGTTTTGATATTAAAAAGTGTGGAAATTATCATTTGTGCTCTTTCATCATGAATATGTCAAACTTCCACCAAATTAAGTCATAACCGATTTTATATGATATATAAGTTTTGGTACATATTTTATAAAAGTTTCAACTTTATCGTAATTATTGTGACAGCAACATATCTCATTATATTTCAACAATAGCTTAAAATAAAATGTAGTTTACATCATTCCTGAATAGAGCTGAAAATGTGTACATTTTTGATGCTACTCAGAAGCTACATTGGGTTGTAATGGGTTAACGATTCTTCGATTATGAGCGAGTCTTCCATAATTATGTTATGTGTAAATAATTTTCTTGTTTCTTCAGCATATTAAGAATAATGCGACATCGTATCATACACTAATATTACAAGTCATTATTTACATTTTAGTACTATTTTTTTGTTTTAGTTACGAATTAGAATAGAAATTTGAGGCAAAAAAATTGATGAAAGCGTTATTAGACTATTATGTCTTTCATTAACCAGTGCCGGAACGGCGTTCCGTCACCATGACATCACTGGTGTAACTACCAATTTGTGAAGTAGCAGCTTAAGCGTTACAATAGAAATTAAATTACCTATAGGAACAGTTTCGCACACGTGAGGGCAAGTGAAAACGCCGGAAACCGTAACACGTCTGGTCTTATCCACGCAACTGGGTATGAATGCACGTAATTGAGGTACAAGAAGACAAAAGGAGCGGGTAAAAGTGAATATACGATCCTCTGTGAACCTTCTATGGTCATGGCTACCTAAAATAGGCATAGCAAGCAGTTGCCAATTTCGGCACGCCCTCATACAGGACTACGCAAAGGTGTAGCTTCCGTAATATTCTTCCCAATGTAAACACACCGTTATGAGAACCTCAAAAGCATTATGAAATGAGGAAGTGAAAATAATGGTCAAATATTTAAAAACGTGCTGGAGAGGAGAATAGCAACACTAGCTAGCAGTATCGAATTATTTTCCACTGAATTCCTTGAATGGAATTTCTTCTGCTCGTGCGGATCTGGAGGGTTTCTACAAGTCAGTATAGAGAAGAAAGGAGAAATGGACGCAGAGGAAGTGGAAAAATGAAGTACAGGGTATGGTGGGTGAGGAGAGGCAACTTCTATTAGTTATAAGGCGGCAACTAAGTTCCCGCAGTTTTTGAAGTTAAAAAAAATATTTTTCAATAATTAATCAATAATCTATCCTCCTTTGTTGTCTACAACTTTTTTTCCAACGAATATTTTTTCGAACTTATTATATGAGATGCAGGGGGGACAGAAGGTTTGGATAGATATAGTTTTGAGCACGGAGGAGATGTTGAAGGCAGTATTAGAGGGTAAACGAGGGAGAGGAAGGAAGAGAATAGGATTTTTAGATAGAATGAAAAGGAGTAGTATTCCTTCCTCTGAATTGAAAAGGGAGGGTATACTGCCAGAATACTTGGAAATTACTCGATGTAAACCTATTTCAATCGGCAAAATACATCAATAATAATAATTTTTAGATGGACTAGATATGGTAAGGAATCATTCAAAATATTATGTCCCGCATTCTTTCAGTTCTATGGAGTCCGCCATTGAAACCAGACGATTGTAGGTGGCCTTAAGATAAGATTGGAAAGTAGTGGGGGGGAAGGTTACTGATGCGATACCAATTGCCCAGTCTGCCATTCCAGTTGCCATGGATCGTTGGACTGGAAAACACCGCGGCTTCGCATGCAAAGCCTTTAATCAAAATGGTGGAAGTATTTTGCAAACGCGACGAGCTTTTCGTCATCTTAACATTCCGCGTGACCGGTCTGTTCTGAAGGGTTTTCACACCGATCCACCCAGAACCATTCAAGCTCTCAAACAAATACTTGGAGACGAGATAGCGGCAATATCTATCAACATACTACGAGAGGTTATGCAAACTTTCTTGCTCAGGCTGAAAGAATACCTTAACTGCGATGGTGGACATTGCTTGATTTTGATATGGATACAGTGTTCATAAAATAATTTTTCCTTTTTTTACTCTAAACGGTTGTTTTTTAAATTCGGCAACGGGAGAACCAAGAAAGAAATTATCAGCAGAATAGCCCAGGCGAAGAGAGCATTCCACCAAAAGAGAGACCTGCTTACAGCGGGAAACTTAAATATGGAAGTAAAGAAACAATTTATAAGAACCTACATCTGGAGTATGCTCCTATACGGAAGTGAGGCATGGACAATGACCGCAGCGGAGAAAGCAAGGATAGAGGCCTTTGAAATGTGGTGCTACAGAAGAATGATGAAAATCAAATGGATCGACCGAGTTAGTAACGAGGAAGTCCTAAGAAGGGTAGGAGAGAAGAGAAGCCTCATGAAAACCTTAATAAGAAGACGGAACAACCTCATACGCCACATCTTGAGACATGATGGCCTGATGAAGACAATCGTCGAAGGACAAGTGGAAGGCAAGAATGGAAAAGGAAGGCCTCGAACAAAATATATGGAACAAGTAAAGATAGATGTGAAACAGAAGAAATAAGTAGGTGTGAAAAGATTAGCTGATAGGAGAACTGAGTGGAGAGCTGCGTCAAACCAATCCTAGGATTGTTGACCAGTGATGATGATGATGATGAAATTATTAATAAAATATTTAAAAAGTTTTTTCAGCAACCAATTACTTTATTTGATCATCCTGTTTAGTTGGCAAGCCCTGTATTATTCCTTGCGTGTAGAATACTTCGGATGCTCCGTAAGCCTGCGAGAGGAGGGATGATATTAGGATTTTTAGATAGAATGAAAGGGGGAATGCCGAATTGTAAATTGAAGAGGGATCTCCAAGTTGAGAGAGGAGTGGCGTGATTTGTTATTTTTAATAGTATTCTACCGATTAAGGTATTCCATGGAGTACTAAAGAAGTGATCTGGGAGCCTCCTTTTCCTTCCAGCGCTGCCTCCTTTAATTCACTGTAAGGCCTGCTCCCTTTCAATCTATCTAAAAATCCTATTCTTTTTCGCCCCCTCCCTCGTTTCCCTAACATTCTGCCCTCTAACACCATTTTCAACATCCCCTCCCCGCTAAGTATTCGCTTCATCCATACATTCTGTCTCTTCCGTATCTCAACTAAAAGCTGCCTCTCCTCGCCAACCATGTCCAGCACTTAGTCGTTCCTTTTCCTCTCCGTCCATTTCACCTTCTCCATTCTTCTCCATACCCACATCTCGAATGCCTCCAATCTTCCCTCGTCTTCTTTCCTCAGTGTCCACGTTTCCGCACCGTAGATAGCTACACTCCAGATCAAACTCTTCACTAACCTTTTCTGAAAACTCTTACACAGCGATCCTCTCAGAAGCTCCTTCCTGTTCATGAACGCCTCCTTTGCCAGTGCAATTCGCTTCCTGATGTTCTTGCTACTGTGTCCGTTTTCCTCTAAGGTGCTGCCCAAATAGTTGAATTGCACTACCTGCTCAAGTTTTCCCCATCTTGAGTATAACATTCCTCGCTCGCGATGCTTTACAAAACCGCATTACCTTAGTCTTCTTGTGATTAATGCTCATCTCATACTCCTCGCACCACTCGTCATACACTACAGGCTGCAGTCCCCTCGCTGACTGGCTAATATTCTCCAAATAAACCCACCTTAACCGGTAACATACTTTAGTGAAATGTGATGGAAGTATGAAAATTTAAGGGTTATCCTACAATGTTTTTCCTACTCACAACTCCCCTCAGACTCTATAACACTCCACTCCCCCTCACCGCCTGTCCATCGGCAGACAACCGTCCGAGAAGATTACTCGGGCGCAATTATCCCTTCGCGGCCGGTCACTTCCTATCCACCCGTCAGCCTCAGCCTCGGCAAAGGGTGCTATTTGATTTTACGAGTTTCCTTCTTTGAAGGTAATTTTCTCGCCGAGTTCTGCACTCGCAGCGGCGATGATTTTTGCTTTGAAATCCTCTCCATTCGAATGTGCTCCTTTTCAACCGCACTAAAACATAAGTGGCTAGCTACTTTTGATTTGCACCTTCGCTTATTTTTTAGACACATGAAGTAAAATATACAAATATTTACAACTATCATCCCATTCAGGATTCACCGTGTGATAAAATTGTGGCATCAAATCGATGATAATAGTTTTTTTCTACCTAAAACATTTATCTCATGGCGAAATAAACGCTATTTATTATAATGAATGGTAGTTGCTCTTTTCCACAATAATACCCCCCCTATAATAATACCCAAATATAATATAATAATATATAATATAATATATAATATAATAATACCCAAAAGGACCCCCAGAATACTCGCGTCTATCGTGAAGTATGTATGGAAGGCGTAATAAAAAATACTCACTACCTGAAACTGAGATTTTTTTGCAATTAGAAAATCCTGCGTTTCCATTAGTTATTTCATTTACAACATACTCCCCGTAAAAAGATTATATAAAAATAAATAAAATAAATGTGCCAAAAGACAAAAGAGAACCAGTTGCTTTTTTGAAAGGGTTATCCGAAAAGGCTATTTTGAGTTTTTTTAGATTCCAATGCAGTTTCAAGAAAACAATACACAAAATAGATACTAAAACCATAAAAATTATCACATTTTATAAACTGTGAAATTATCACTTTTCACAGCATTTTTTCTTATGAAATTGATATTTTTTATTATCTTATATCTAGTTTTTAAAAGCAAGAATAGCGTCGAAATCCATTTCCGGGAATGCAATGTCCTGAAAATTTTCGGGGGAGGGACCCCACATCCGCCGGTAAGGAGGGCCCTATCATGAGCTCCAGCCGAGGGCCCCCAATCATCCCATTCAGCCCCTGCATGAGAACATCACATTTATGCCTTCGAGGAATGGATAGGGGAGCATTTGGCAAGTTTGAGGAAGGGGTGGGAAATAGACGTACAATATGGAGATGGCGAGAAAACATACAACTAAAGAGACAAGGAAAGAACCAGGGGTAGAAGGAGGACTGTGGCCATACGTGTAGAAGAACGACACTGATTAAATAATGACAGAAACGGGAAGGTCATTAAATTGAACGCCATATAATTACACCAGGCTATATAGTACTAATAAAACAAATCAACGAATACACTTAAAGTTTTTCGCCCACTGAAAATCAATGACTTCTCTCCCAGTGTGGAACTTTAATACAGCACACTAAACACCTTACTCTTTTCCCTGTTTCTTTCATTCCAAAATCAATTTCTAAGCTAATTTGTGCAACCTATTCTCGATTTCTTGTTTTAAGCACCTCTTAACGTTTTAAAGACCCAGTCTCCGCCCCAGGTAATAACCCTATGCTCTGCCTGTATTTATATCGATGACGTAATACTGAAGATACAATTGCAAATGCTCCAAACAGTGACATTGAAATCCCATGGAAGGAGAAATTCCAATAATTTATTTTAGAGAAATTTTATAGAAATGGCAACAAGTATTATGATGGGGTAGAGATTCCCCAAAGTAGCCTAAAATATGTATCAAGCGATAAGAGGATAATAACTCAACTTTGTACATCCAAGTTGGAATCAGAGTGGATATAAGAGCAGGTAGTAACCCAATTCTACATTCATTTCACATGCTCGGTTCCATAAGATAATTATAATGCATGGTGAGAAGAAATTAACACTATATGACGTTAACATCTGTTCTATACAACATCTGTTCTTGAATAAAACATCCTTTCTATTGAAGCAGTTCAAAAATAATGGCGAAACAAAACATAAGGCAGTAGATAAAATCTTATCTACTCCTTTCCTAATACCTTTAAAGCGAACTACAGGAAGAGGGCAGCTCATGTAACTACATTATTATCTGGAGAGAGAATGCCGAGAACTGAGATAACATAAGAACAGCTAGGCAGCAGATATACAAGCTAACCGTGGAAAGATACATATGTTGACTAGGAGTGCAGTGGAGAAAAAATGGACTTCGCACTTAACTTACGAAAACAATCAACCGATCTCCGCGAAAGGCGTCAAACGGTACGAAACTTTTTAGCACGCCATTCAAAACACGCCCTTCCATGCTTAAAATGGCCCGCATGCTCAAATTACGTCCTGCCTTTGCGTGTTTCCTCTCATCAACGCTTAAAGCTCAAAGCAAGTTGCCAGCTTACCTTGAAGGCACGCAGAAGGAAAAAATTAACTTGGACGTCTAGTAAACACGAAAAAATTAAAAAGAAAAATCAGGAAGACAGATTTACTTCCGCTCGCTCAAACATTTGCAAAAGTCGTGATTACATCCTGCTTTCAGTATATTCAAATAAAATACAATTGAAAATGTCGCGATTCAACAAAAACGGCTTCGAGTGAACGAAGGACGTCAATAAGCTATTATATGAATTGAGCTGGGACACTCAAGAGACTCGGAAGCTATTACATGCTAGATGCCTCGCGACGTGCCTGACTCTGACAAGCAATTAAGAGCAGATATGTCAAAACGACGCGAGGAACATCATCCTCTATCTCCACTAAGTCCCATATCCGACAGAAATTATAAAATAACGAAGATATTTGGTCAAAAGGATCAGTCTCAACTCGTTTTTCCACCGAAAAATTACGGATTTTAATGAATGCTGCGTCTAACTACGGCAGCCAAAATTGTAACAATGGGCACTTAATAATTTTTATTAACTTATAGACTATCGGCTAGTGGTACACATGCACCTCGCGCCAGACGCTTACGGAGTCGAGTCAGCTTTTGAGGTTAATATTTAGGAGTGAATTTGGTTTTAATTCCTGAATAAGCTATTATTAATTGAGATTACGACCAAAGATCTGTTAAAAATACTACCTCGATCCCAGCAATCGAAAAGAGCTCATTGGAATCCATCAGGAAATAAGAAAGCTACGAGCCAAATAATATAATACATAAATTTTCTCAATCCAGGGTATTGTTCTAGGAAATGACCGCAGATTAACTATCGGTTCACCTATATGGAGTGTAAAACTGAATATTACGAACTTTATGGCTTGCTGCTGAGCATCGTATTACGGACCCATGTGAAAAAGCACACTAACAATAAGTGCAATGATTCCACAGGTGAAATTTAATACGCATAATCATAGAGGTTTTTCTTAATATGTTATTGGGGACCTAATAAATAATGTCCTATTTTTTGGGAATTCAAAAAAAAAACAATATCTCCTGAAGCAAGGTGGCCGTTGAAATCTTTAGAGAAACACGAATATTGGTTTGGAATTAGGATATCATTATTAAGTTCTCTATTATTTCGGAGGTTAACATCCATCATAGTCTCGCAAATTCATAAGGAAAACTTTAACCAAACTTAGAGGCATAACGCATTGCCAATTCCATCGGAAGCTATTCATACAGGGTGTCCCATTTATCTTGACCACCCGAAATAACTTTTCGTCCAGACGCAAATTCAAAAATGTGTCAAGCAAATGTTCATTAGCCGTCATGGGGACATTAATCAGCATGACTGCCTTCCTTGTAGCTTTGTTATTTACAAAGATATGAACAGGAGTAGTTATAGGAGAGGAAATGAATTGCCGAATAAAAAATATAGGGTGCCATTTAAAAAAGACATACTGCTGTTCATATCTTTGTAGTCACTCACAATGCACAAATTGTGCAAAATTTCCACGGAGAAAAAGTCACTCGCCTTTGTGCATTGCGAATGATTCCGTAAAGTTATCGCCGTGGTTAGTCCTAGTTTATTAAAATTCATCTTATATAGGTAATGAGTACTTAAAGAATCTGAATTTAAAATACTTGTGATTTTATTTTACGTAGTCTTAAACTTTGGAAATGAGAAATTCCTGGAATGTACGCGTCAAAGGCGGGAAACCTCAAGAGGGGATGGAAAAAGTCGAGCAGTTGCGGAGAAGAGGAGGAATTTGCCAAAGTGGAAGGGAGAAAGGGGATTGACGGGGGGGAGGTGGTGTTTTATTTGGAGAAAGCGCTGCCGCCTGGGGGCAACCGATCGAAAGAAAAGTACAGCCCTGCCCCGTCCCCTTCGCGCACATTCAGATAGGAGGGGACGCGGATCGGTAGCATGGTCGACGAAGACGGGATTAAATACCACTGGCGTCGATCCTGTGGGGACGTTTCCCCCAATATTTTATAAGCAGGATATATCCTTCAGAGAATTTAATGAGATTATTATGAACTAGAAGGCCACCCGGTATTGCTCGGAAAGGATAGTACCCAGAGGATTGAGTAAAATCCTTTGAGGCTGTTTTCCCAAAGGTCAAGAGGTGTGCCCATTTGGTAGTGTGTCCAACCACAGAAGTTATATGACGTGGCGTAACAAACAGTAATAAGAAGACGACTCAAATAACGCTTCAGATAAAAACAAAAGTTGCGCTACGGGCTTTGGGAGCATGGCCTCAACCTACGTACTAACTTTGGTTGCAATCCCTGCGAAAACTTGGAACTTGAAATTCATGGTCGCATGGCAGGATTTTTAAGTAAAGGAACAAAGCAGGTATGATGATGGTATCCATATGTAGCACCAAGCCAAGGAAAAAAACTATTATGCCGTGTACACCGTATACCGCGCATGGGATCAGCTTACACCCTACTCCACAACATCGACCATTATGCGTGTCCGTACGTGCGCAGACCAACAACGCCGTAGGTTTGTACAAATATTTAAGCGTAAAATCCTTTGAGCTATGTTTTCACAAAGAATTAATAGTAAAATCCTTTGAGGCTGTTTTCCCAAAGGTCAAGAGGTGTGCCCATTTGGTAGTGTGTCCAACCACAGAAGTTATATGACGTGGCGTAACAAACAGTAATAAGAAGACGACTCAAATAACGCTTCAGATAAAAACAAAAGTTGCGCTACGGGCTTTGGGAGCATGGCCTCAACCTACGTACTAACTTTGGTTGCAATCCCTGCGGCCGAATCGAAATTCATAGCAGACAGACAAACAGACATCCTCGAAAATGAAAAGGAGACTTCGTTCATTTCCACAGATTTATTTCGTCCGTACGACATGTTTCGACCATAGAGGTCATTATCAACATGTCCTACGGACGAAATAAATCTGTGGAAATGAACGAAGTCTCCTTTTCATTTTCGTGTATTAATTTCCACATAGTTGAGCCTAATACAATTGAATGAACAGACATCCTGTTTTATATGCATAGATAGAAGATTAATATCTTGCTCCATATTCATCAATGTTCGTTGTTTGGCACACCAAGAATACGTTGCACAATTCCTCTTAACTGGGTAGACTATTCAGGAGACGACCTCAAACACAACATAAAATTTGTCTTGGTCGCCAATCCATTTATTTTTTAACCCGAGGTCGAATTCGTAATCGGCGACCTCAAAAACCAATATATACTCTACTTTGGTTTTAATACGTTACCGAGGCGCACTTTTAAATACAAAAAAAAAGAGGTATGTAGGTATTAATACTTAGATAAAATCTAAATACAAATTCCGAATTCACTAACATTTTTCCATGTTTAGTGCTAGTTAGAAGATGGAGACTACAATGTTTTCCTTAGATACCGCATAGCAACCATGGGTATATCTTTATCACGGATGCGATTTTACCACGAGCAGGTCATCCGAAAATGGTAGGGTGGCGACTACCATTTAGAAATAGACAGCAGCGATTGCCTTGACTCCCAAAAGTAATTTCGGAAGACCGTTAAAATAAACCAACGGACGGCGCTAATGAGGAAAACATAGACGTTGACAAAGAAGCAGACATGGAGAGGTTGGTCCTTAATAAAAAAGAGCTTACCTGTAAAACAACTCAGGTTGAACTGCAAAAATAATTAAATGTATTTTTAAATGTTACTGAAAGGATGCACATACTCAAATCGATCGTGTTGGCATTCATAAAAATTAAAAAAACTGAATATGTTGGCATAAATTGGTGAAAGACAATGTCAGCTGAATGAGGTTCTTCATCATTTATAGGTCCTAAAAAGATCAAGGTCAAGCGCTTGGAAATATTACTTTTAAACTCACAACCAAAATATTTCCGTGGAAGGAAATTTCGATGAGAATAGAAAACCGACGATGCTAACATCTCGACAAACTATAATCAATACATTATAAAAGACTATTTTGTCTTATAAATTTAATGTTTTTACATCCAAGGATTTTATTAAAGAAAACAGTATTTTTAGACATAAAATAAACGAAATAACGACCCCGAAAAACGATTCCAGAGTATAAAAAGTAGAATTAAATAATCGGGATGAAAAATAAAGTAGCTCAAAAAGTAACGAGTAAAATATAACCCAGAGGATAAATCAGTAAATAATCCTTCAACAGTTAATTTCATTTCCAATCTTCGATTCTGATCGCATGAGGACTTATTGCTTGGCGTGCTACACCCTCAAAAGATGGCAAAAAGTTGCGAGGAGGTGAGGAGAGCCCAAGGCCATTTGCTCTACAATTGACACGTATTCTGGCGAGAAGGATTTATTTTGGATGAGAGTGCGAGATAAGGGAAATGAATTATGGTTGACTTAAACACAAATATTTTTAAGAACAGATAACCTTATTATCTTATATACCCTTCCCCAAGGGCGTAACAAAGATTTTTTGGGGGGAGGCAGAGGGTGTGACAAGCAAACGGTCTTTTCATATTTGAAATTAAAAACTCCACACAAAAATTAATTTACGAAATATGATCTCTTTAATTTAATATAAAAATTATTAATAACGACGTATTAAAAGAATATAATAATGAGTTTTCTTTTGTTTCCTACTGATGATAAAGCACCGTGTTAAAAATCTTGCCTATATTTTAAGTACCTGGGAGGGGGAGGGCAGGTGCCTCCGTGTACCCCCCCCCCCCCAAATCCGCCTATGCCCTTCCCCGCCCTGTGCCGTAACTATAGGGGAAGGGAGCGGAGGATATACATATCCCCCCGATGAAATCTAAAATAATTAAAAAACATACTCCAATCACAGCAATTCTACCTGTTTCATATTATTGCTATTATTATTATAGTATTCTACCAATTGAGGTAGGTTTCTATGGAGTACTACAGAATTATTCTGGGAGCTTCCCTTTCCTTCAAGTATTGTACCCTTAAATTCACTATAAGGCCTCCTCCCTTTCCATCCATCTAAAAATTTTATTCTCTTCCTTCCTCTCCCTCGTATGCCTAAAATTCTACCTTCTAACACCATTTTCAACATCCCCTCCCCGCTAAGTACTCCCTAAATCCATACCTTCCGTCTTCTCCGTATCTCATCTAAAAATTATCTCTCCTCACCCACCATGTCCAACACTTCATCGTTCCTCCCCCTCTCCTTCCACTTCGCCTAATCCATTCTTCTCAACACCAACATTTCGAATGCCTTCAGTCTTCTCTCGCCCTCCATTCGAAGTGTCCACGTTTCCGCACCGTAGAGAGCTTCACTCAACCTCCTCACTAGCCTTTTCTTCATTAATTAAAAGTTTTTGTTAAATTTATGCGGTAGCCTTCCCGTTTTCTGTGGTTCTTTCCCCAGTGTCGTTATTCTACAGTTATGACTAGAGTCCTCCTCCCACCTTGGGTTTCCCGTATCTCTTTAGCTGTATCTTTTCTCACTGTATCGACTTTGTACGCCTGTTTCCACCCCTTCATCGCACTTGTCAACCCTCCCCTAACCCTTCATCAAATGCATAAAAGTAATGTTCTTATGTGCTACAGTCTCTAGTACCAGATGATGGCTCTGTGAGCCGAAACGCGTCGTACGAATTAAATTATTGTGGAAAAGTGCAACCACCTTTCATTGCAATATGTTGATCTTCCACTCCTGAATCAGTTGAACTTGTTCAATTTCGCCATGTTTTTTTTATTTCTATACCACCAAAAACAGCACATGTTGGGCTTATACAGCGGGTTTTATTCAATTCGTTAACAACTACGCGTTCACCCATTTAATGAATGGGGACAACCTACCCAGATGGGATTCGAACCTGCGACCTCTTGTTTGACATGCTAGTACTTTACCCCGCAGCCAGGCAATAGCAAAATTCCGTGAGCAAAATTCTGTGAATTATTACCCGGTGCGGTGTGTTATCAGTTCTGATCCATCCCCTCTAAGCAAAATCCTAGTAAAGCCACTGATCTTACCCTAGTTCATTCTTCAGAATCCTCTCCCCCCTCAGTATACTCTTTGCATATGCAACTCTTTGCCTCCTCTAAAACTTTTCAGCTATTTCCTCTCCTCGCAAAGTACACATAGCACCTAACATTCCATCCCTTTACATTTACTACAAATTTTATAAGGGTGTAAATTTTAAACCTTTGACTCTCTCATTGCCTCTAACCTATTCCCCATGTTATTGTTGAGAGGACATTTCCCTTCCGATATCATAATACAGTCCTCTTTCTTCTTCGACGTACAGTCCAAGTATTGAAATTGTGCCACCAGGGTAAGTTTGGGGCCATCTGCTTCAATATAAAATCCCTCGATCTTAGTAAGTAAAGTTCCGAGAAAAGGTATTACATCAATTTTGTAGAAACTTGTCTTAATTCCGTCGCATACCTCCCCTTATACTCCCCTATTCCCCTAATTTTGCTCGTTATTTTCAAATGTGCCAACCATTTCCTCATTTACCCTGATCACCGTCAATAATATTTTCTCTTATCCCCTTAGCAACCATATATGGACCACTTGACAACCATTCCTGACCTCCTTCATCATATTCCACCAATCAGTAGCATAAAACATGACGGAAGTTTTTCCCTTGAGGTCATTTCCCTTCTTTCAGAATCGACCTCCTTTTGCAGCTCCCCTTTCGTCCAGAACTTATAGTTTTTACTAATGGCACAACATAATAAAATCCTAAAAGATATCTGAAACGTTTTCTTTAGAATTGATTAACCAACGAACGTAAATTCACACGAAGAGGTAATTTTATAAGTATTTGAAAATAAGGGCGAGTAACTTTTGAAGTGATATTTATTTAACTGGATTTCACTAAGTTATTATAAGAGAAATCTACGAAAAGTTTTCCCCGCCATTTTTCTCAAATCATTAAATAATTGCCCGAACCCAGTTTATAAATAATTAAATTATTGCGAAAAGTAAAATGAAAGGAGAAAAATATCAATTGAAAGAGTAGCAAAAAATTCCATCCGAAGACTCATACCTTTGGATGTTACAACTCAAAAGATGGAAGATCGCTGCGAGGAAGTGACTATAACCCAAGGCCATCTGCTCTAAAATTATGTTCTTGATCCCTGACCCCCAAAAATATTCTTAATTCTAGAGCCATCCAAAATAGAATTTTGTTGGCGAAATACCCGTCGATTCATATTTATAGAAGGATGCACGAGCAACGTCATCAATGCACGCAGAAAGACATTTAATGTCAAAACACGAGACACGTATGGAACATGGAATTAATCAATAAATATATATCAAACCCAACTGACAGTTTAGCAACGGTAGTCCGCCCTCGAACGAAAGGAGCTGTGAACTTTTTCGCCTTTAATTATGCAGTTCTTCTTAATTGCCTTTCCTGAAATGACTCTCCAGGAATGGGTAAAACCTTAAGGGAGAGAAAATGATCCGGAAGCAATAATTATATGAATATAATTTGCATGACGTGTTACGCCGGTTGATCGATGGCCAGTGAATAAAAAAAGTTGCACTGACGGCCGCATTGAGTTTCGCCGCTAAGATGAGCGGATTATGCCAAGAAATTCCAGATTGCGACTACTTCTGGTACTCGCAGCGGGAGAGGAGAAGCCAAATTACACGAGAAATACGAACTAAATAGGAACTGGACCGATTTTACTCAAGCGATTAGCAGGGCGCTTCAATAAATATCATACAAATTGATAGACACACGGCGGCTTAAGCGCTAATCGTTGGTCGTTGGGGGTATTTTTTAATAATTATTCAAGTACCTAGTGTATAGTCATGGGACGCACCTCATAGATGCACATCCATAAATACGAAGAATCCTGACAGCAACAAGTGAAAGGAAAAATATATTTTATACTTTAGACCCTAACTTAACGCACAACATGACTTATCATAGCTAAATAACTCGAGATTGCAGTCTAGCCTATTCTGACAACCAGGGACGCAATTATACACACAAATTGCCAAGTAGATAAAAGGACACTCTTGGGTATAAATAAAAATATCAGTGGCACGTATGATCCTTGGTGTATATTTGTTTGCCAACTATCCCTTTTTAGAAATATATATAAACCTAACCGAAAAGAATTTCATCATACAGGTTTTTTCAGGAAATAAATTTCCTTTTAGACAGGAAGATTAAGGGAAAATGATGTAAATTGATGTAAGTCGATTATTGTCCATATCCCTACAAGCATCACAATACACAGCATTTTCCTTCACTGATAAATATCAAATACTCAGTGTAGATAAAGATCCGAAATAAGTATTTTTCTATGATTGCTGCCAGCTCCACAATCCAATCACCCATTGTTTTACAGTATTCAAGAATATAAACCGACTATAGCATATTATTGAATTTGTTAGGTAAACATACTATTTCAATGAAGAAAGATTTAATGCTTTCCCGGCGAAAAGACTTCGTAAAATGTTCTCGGGATCGCCACCGAATCAGGAACTACATAACTGCCGACGTTTCGATGTCCGACTCGGCCTTCCTCACAGCCCTGAGAACGATGGCCGAGTCGGACATCGAAACGTTGGCAGTTATGCAGTTCCTGACCCGGTGGCGATCCCGAGAACATTTTACAAAATGCTACTGCAATGATTAAGATTTCTGTGATGAAAAACTATACATGCACACATAACTGGTCAGAGTAATCAAAGTCACCCAGTAAAATTTAAAGGAAAATCGAACAATCGATATGTTTAATGCAGCAATTTCCCAGAAAAGGCGTAGGTATGTTAACAAAATCCAGCGTTATAAGAAGAAATTGATTCAGCACAGACACAATAGAGTAGCGGCTACGAGAGTTGTCTGAGAGTGCTGTTCACAATTCGATGTAATTCACATCTTCTGAGCTGTTGGGTACCAAATTTACTTATTCCATACCTACATTCTTCGAACTCAGAAAATCTCACTTTAAAAATTTACGCAACCGAGAGCACATATTGTCCGTGATCTTTTGAAATAGCTTTGCGCAACTAGATGCGATTACAATAACATGGAATGGAAAATAGAATGCCACAAAAAAAAGCTTGCATTGCTGGTCAATCTTTTAACTTCTAGCTGCAGCCTCTGGGTCACGGTGTCGCAAATTCCAAACGCTCCTTGCGCGGAAAACCCTTCAACGTGAGAAAAGAACGTTTTTTTATAATGAGGTCAGCCAGTTAAGGTCTTTAACTTCGGTTCAGCAGCCCTCGATAGAAACATTCGACAGAGAGCTATTGAATGGAGTTGCAAGCTTACATGAGAGTACAAACATGACCCCCATACTATTATCCAAGCTTTCTCGAACTGCCAAGATCTAAAAGAATTTTCAAAGCGATGGGATATTTACCCGAAGCTCGTACCTTGCATTTCAATTAGGCCACTTTGTTTACCAATAAAGGCTACACGTGCGAGTAATGAGAAAAACAATTTATTTCTATCCATTTTCTCTTCAATCGATACAATGAAGAAGTACCAACGGTATGACATGAGAAAACAAAAATTCAAATGATGGTTTTAAAACGTTTAATGGTATTTCATAACATTCAATTTATATTTGTTCTATAATTTGTTCAATGAATGTTCTTCTTCGTTAATTTGTTCCATAAGACATAAATGAAGTTTCTAAAAAGCATTCTCATGACGAATTCTACTCGGGAATATAAGAATTTGGCTGGTTTATTTTCAAAAATGTGATTTGAAGAAAATCGACCGAAGCCAACGTAATTAAGTTCACTCAGTTATAATAACCATACCACAAGCTGAGATAAAAATAATAATAATCTGCTTACATTGATTAAAAACAATAATTAAAATGTCTTACAACGAGCCATTCCAGCCATATTTTCATGTTCAGCAGGAAATGCTAAATAATTCGGTGCAAAAATGGAGAAATAGATTTTAACCAGCAACTCACTTTGGAAGGCATTCATAACATACAATTTTCAATTAAGGAATAGTTTCATTAAGCGTATCCTGCATTTAATCACCCCATAGTGCCTGCTGGACTGTCCTAATGAACGATATCTTTCACATCAAAACAGAAGGTAAGCAACGCGGACTATGGATACCAAGTCACATCTGTTTTACACGTGCTCTCGCAAAAATGCGAGCGTTATGCAAAAAATTCTTTTAATGCACATTATACACACTTTCTGAAATTTGCGGTATGTTCGCATCGCGATGTGTGTAATAAAATAGATACAGACGTCCATAAAAACTTGTTCCAAAACCTGCCAACGCTGAAGGCAATAGTAAATTTAGTTAATGAGGTAGAAGTTCCCATATCTCGGACATTTTTTTAGAAAGAGAACGGGTTCAGCTGACGCAGAAGAGAGAAATATTTGGCTGGAGCTAGTACACCTTATCCAGAAAATGGTTGGAATCTGTGAATATAAATAAAATTAATAGTCTGAGCCGGACGGGACTCTTGAATATACGGTTGAAGGATCACGGCCGCTTCCTAAAAACACACTTTATCTACGTTGAATTTACGGGCTTCCCACCGTGTTATGATCTCCATTGCTGCCGACGTTTCGACTGAATAAAAAAAATGAATAGATGGAGAAAATGGGTTCATGTGAGAAGGCCGGCAATCGTGGGAAACCAGCCACTCCTCGAGATGGCAGTGCTGTGGAGCTTGTCGGTCTCCGTGCTGAAGTAGTGCGCTGGTTGTCGGAGATGAACAAGCGTGGTCTCTATCCGCACAATGGCGTGACAAGAAATGATGCCAATACTGGAAAAGTATTTAATATGTCTGAAAATGTTGTGTGGCTAGATACCCGGATATCCGCATTCGAGATGCAATTGTATGTATATTCTTGTATAGGTTTATATTTTGTTTTTGTTGTTTGTTTTATTTCTCTATTTGTTTTGCATTTACTGATTCTTGCTGTAGTATTTTTTCTTTGAACCTTTGTAAAATGATTTTTACTGAATTGTTGTGCACTTGTAAAGTATATCATGGGCCTAATATCCCACGATAATAAATTAATTGAATTGAATACTTCTCCATCGTACTTCCATTGACCTGATCTGACCTTGAAGTCATATTGATGCCTGATTTGTCTTGGCATAACCATGCTCAAGCCATCAGCAATAAGATCAATATGATCCTGTTTCAGCTAAAAACTCATAAAAACCATTTGCAGGCTCATACCCGCAAGCAACATGTATCCTCGCTAGCATTCCCTCATATTGATTACTGCTGTCTTTTGTATCATGACCTAACTGAAGAGATTAACAACCTGATTCAAGGTCAATTAAATATATGTGTCGGGTTCATTTATGACCTTAAAAAAGATGAACATTCGAGTTGCAACATTTCGATTTTCCTCTTTAGACTGGAAAAAATTGCATGATATATTCAGGCTATTTACAATTGAAAAGTTTGTATAATAATGTGGCAAGCATGTATTCCCTCCTTATTTCAGCTTTCAGCCATTGTAATTTAGAAAAATAAGGGGATATGTAAATGTAAGTAAATGCATGGGGATATATATATATATTTCCCATATTGTTCTAAATTACAATGGCTTAGAGCTAAAATAAGGAGGGAGTACATGGTTGCCACCTTTTTATCTGAACTTTTCAATTTTAAATAGCCTGAATATATTATGCAATTTTTTCCAGTTTAAAGAGGAAAATCAAAATGTTGCAACTCGAATGTCACCAGATTTTTTAATTGTTCCACAACATCGAACGACTACCTTTAATAAATCCTTTTCTGTTGTTGGGACAAGGATTTGGAATAGTTCTCCAGAACTAATTAAAAACTCCAAATCACTAATGTCTTTCAAAAATATACTTTTCAACAAAATGATATTACATGATAAAAATTAATTTTGCCGGTAAGCTTGTATTTTCTGTTACAATTATTATATCATTTAATATTACCATTATTATCCTATTTTTATGTGCACCCGAGCTCTGATATATTCCTTTGTACGTTTTTTGCGGACCAAGGGTCGAAGAACAATACACACATCTTTATTTTTATCTGAGGGTTCATTTGGATGCCAAATGTAAAATTTCATCGCACGAGTTTTGCGGGAAAGCATCACATCTTTCTCAATGCATTGTCATACCCAAATAGAAAAGAACATTTTGAAAAAGTACATCAGAGAGGGACGTACAATATGAAGTAAGAAATATATATATAAGCAGGAAACAGGAATACATTGGGTCCAAAACTGAAACGAAGGCAAGTGAATTTTAGAGGCTATCAATTATAAAACTCTTTCGATAAAGAAGTCGCTCGCTCACACACAATATCGTAATTTCTTAAGAGAATTCGGTTGATGGATGAGAAGGATAAGTACGACGAAAAAAAAATCTTTCTCATTCAATCACGACCTCATGAGCTAAAATTTAAACAAACGCGAAAGTTTCCGCCCAGTTTTCATGAGTTGGTGACGTCATTAGAGTTTCAGTTCGTAACCTCGTTCAGAGAGAAATATTCCTAAACGGAAAGAATCAAAAATAAAAATTGTAAACAACAAAGATCCAAGCAAAGTCAATATGAGGAAGAGAGGATTAGCTGAGACGGATGGGACCCACTCGGTCAGAGTTTGTGAAGTCATCAACTTATTTAGGAAAGGGTCGAATTTTTGCCTATGATTTAGTAGAAACTTGAGGTGTAGGCGACGGATTAAACAAATGATCTCCTTACTTTTCAAACTATACCACAGTTGAGAATTTGAAAAAAATTTTGAACATAACTATGATTATTTAGTGACTAAAAAATAGGATTACGGGCATCAGGGTAACGATCCTGATATTGGACAATAGAGAGTGAAGAGGGAAATGCAACTGATATATAAGTATAACAATTATTAAATTATAAAGCAAAATCAAACTTATATGAGAACAATAATAGATCGATTATTACAAGCGCCGATGAAAATACTCCAAGAAAGTCCCTCAAAACTCTAGGAAAAAAATAAAACGATTTTTCAGTTTAAAAAAACGATTAAACTTCTCACGATCTCAAAAATTTTAACCGCAAATAAGCCAAAATAAAGATGCAAAATACTGGCTAGGTCGATGATGGGAAAAAGATTAAAATCCAATGGGTAAAAAATAAATGAACGGAGACGTTCAAAATTCATGACTATATGTACTTTTAAAAATAACACCATACCTACGTATCTTTATTGAGCTAAGGACATCTTTCAAGTTTATAACTTAATATATTGAAGAAATTGCATGCTAAAATGGCTCATAAACTATAATAATTATAATTATATTCTATTAAAATAAGCTTTATAAATGTGTTCTATTGCTTAAATTTTCTATATAGGTAATTATTAACATACTATCCACTCGGGAGTACACAAATAGACACAAAACCAAAATTTCGACTTAATATGGTTGCATTAATGCGGTCAGTAATGGCAGAGCAGAGGGTTATTCTCAATGATGGACCCATTTTCAAAACTTCGTATGCATTCAGGTACATACATCTCCAAAACGCACCAGCTTTATACCAATGAACATAGGAAGTTTCAAAGTTGTTGGCTATGAAGCCAAAGGTGGCCACATTGAACATTTTGAACATCTATCAAATTTCTAATTACGCAAAAATTATTACTAATTATTAAATGAAATTTATATCACACATTATGTGTAAAAATCTTTGAAACTTCTTATTTTCATTCGCATACAGATTGTTCATTTTTTTATTTTTACTGGAATAAATAGTTATAATAGTTTGCCGGCCTCGGCGGCGGCGGGGTAAAGTCCTCGCCTGCCAAACATGAGGTCGCGGGTTCGAGTCCCGCCTGGGTAAATTTCACTTATCCAGGGTATGGTTGTTGGTGTACGTTACGTTGTTGAAATTGTTGAATACCCCGATTTAAAATGGCCTATGAGAGCTGTATTCGGAGGTTTGAGAATAAAATAAAAAATAAAATAAAAAAAATAATAATAAGACCAAGTTTTGAAAATGGGCCTATCATTTAGAATAAACCTGTATTTTAAAGCCAGACTAAGTCATCACGGAATAAATACCACTGTCAGGAAAAGAATTGTGTTCCATCGAAATAATCTCATTTAACATTAATAGGGTTAAAGAGTTGACGGTTATTATTTTCCGTTGAGGAGATGATGGAATGTAGCCCGAAGCTCAAGAGTGAGTAGGTTTACGAGAGTGGGAAGACACAACTTGAAGAAACTCGTTAGCATTTTAGAGTCAAAAAAACGCAGAAATGGAACTTAATGATCACCTGCATCACCGAACAGAATTATGACCCACGGAATGGTCCAGGAAGTGACGTGGAAGGGGGAGAGTAAGGGCGTGGGAAACAAGAGCGCATCAACAGACGCATCGAATATCATTCGAAACAAAAAACATTACGCGAGAAATGCGTTCTGCGGAAGAGGAACTAGGTACAGAATTGTACGATCGGAAATGCTGAGTTCTGCGCGCACAGGTAAGGTCTTCCTCCCATAGGAAAGGTTCATTCTTCGATAATTGACTACTCAGGGAAATATACGACCGTGTTCCTTGTGCACACGAACAAGGAATCCCCGCTTATTTAACGGGGGTTTCCTCATAATTCCAGAGTTATTTATTTATTTATGTATTTATGTATGTATTTATTTATTTTTTGTTTTTTTATTTATTTGTTGGTTATTATTGTTTTCCCGACAACATAATTACAGGAAACACAATTGATAGAAAGTATAAAAACATAATACAAAAATACAATCCCAGTTTTTTAGAATATAACACATCAAATTTAGTCGTCATAGTTCATTAGCAATATTAGAGCCTTACAATACTCATTTCTTTGTTGAAACAAATTAAGTTCATTACAATTCTACGTAATGGTGAATTTTTTGCATAATCATGTGTCGCATAATTTAAGTAAAACAAAGATTTGGGCCTCAAATTAACATTTGAAGCATAAAAATTTAAACTCGCCAAACAAAACTGGCATTCACCAATATTTATAATGTCAAATAAATATATGAGATCTTTAACATCCCTTCTCTTTTCTAAACTTTGACAAACAGTTTCAACAAGCTTTTATACGGTACATAATTCTCTTGAGCGGGGTAAATATTTAAACAAATATAATACAAGTACCTAATAAATTTCTTCTAAATTTTTTCAATCTCTTCAATGTATTTCTTGGAATATGGCGCCCTACCCATTGATCCATATTCTAATTTACTTCTAACAAAAGATAAATAGAGTATTTTCAGAGCTTTGTATGAGTTTGTGTACTTTGATACTCTGTAAACAAAACCCAGAGTTTTACGGGCTGACAAGGTTACATTTAATATATGAGGTACAACGGTCATTTTTACGTCAAACGTTAACCCCAAATCTTTAACTGCGTTCAAATTGTGACATTGCATGTTGTATGCACACTTTATTGGGTTATCATCGCTGCAAGCATGGAAAAAGTTGATACTTAATGATCTTTCAGAAAGTTTCCATCGGTCAAACGAGTTACTGAAATGAGCATTATGGGATACAAATAACTTGAGATAAATTTTTCCTTGTTGGACCAAAATTCAAACGGACAGAATATGTATAATAGTGCAGGGGCGCAGCTAGGAATTAAGGCTAGGGGGGGTTTTAGGTGGTTTGAAATACCCAATAGGGTAAGCGGGAGGGTCAGGGGCCCTCCCTCAGAAATTTTTTAATATAAATGGTTCGAAATGGTGAGTTTTACGGCTTTCTGAGGGATATTTCATCAATCTTTTCAGTATTCCTTAAGTAATATCAATCCAATTAAGTAAAATGGATTAAACTTAAAATAATTTCTGAGCTCTGGGGGGGGGGGGGTTTATCCCCTAAAACCCCCCTCGCTGTGTCACTGTCGAAGTACGTATAACAGTCATCGCGGATAAAACTCTAAATTCATCACTAATCGCTATATATATAGTGCCGTATGACGTTGATGGTGAAGTCAAGAGAAGAGGCAATACAAATATCCAACCAACGAGTAAACGGAAGAGAATCTTCTACGAGTATTCCCAGTTCGCGAATTATTTAGGCTACGCTAAAGCGGTAACTGCAATAGCATAGGAAATACAAACTATTATATGGTGCGACACGAAAATTTCTGGGCAAAATGCTCTTTTTTGTTAGGAGAGAAAATCCTACCCTCTCATAACTGATCATCTTCGTTAAAATCAGTGGCAAATATAAATCCGCATTTCAAGTGGACCCCGGAACCATAAGCAAGCTATTCTATATTCGCCCCTGATGGACTGCCATTAGCCACTCTAAATATTATTTTCCCCCAATGCAGAGAGTAACCTAAGTGATGAGAGGCGATCATCCTGGCACGAATATTAGTCAAATGCAGATGGAAGATATCCGTCCATTGGGATTGCGTCTGTGACTTTTGGGCGTACAGGGGCTGATAATTATTGGCAATAACGTAAGATGATGACTAAAAAACAGCAGGGTGGCGAAGATCATTACAAACAGTGGAGGATCCAGGATAGGGACAAGGGGAGGGGGGCTGAGATTACGATTCTATCTAGTGTAAATTGAATACCCAAAGGGGGGCTGTAGCCCCCCCTTAGCCCCTATCTGGCTCTGCCAATGGATTTTAACATACCAAAAGCGTGCTAAATAGGCCCTAAGTTTAGAGCATTTTTTGCATTTCAAGTCGTTAAAGAAGGTTAATATGAATGAAAATATAACAAAATACTTTTGAGCAAAGTGGTAGCCCCCCAAATACTTCGATTTTATCTAGATTGTGTTTCGATCAGCCACTGATTGCAAGGTTAGGTCAATTAACTTTAAATAAGGATACTCATATGATGTTTTGGATGTTTAATAAAAATGATTGAGTATCACTACAAAAACGCCCATGCTCTAACGTATGATTCTTTAGACTAATTCAGAGCAAGATACTTACTTATAAATACTTTCCCTCATTTTCCTCATTGCGTTGGGAGCCCGTCACCACCTTTCCCCCCTATAAAAGACCCTGGTTAAGATGTTGAACCTTACATGAATGAGGTAGGAGCTTTCCTACAATAGAGTATTCTAATAAATGACCATGATGAGAAACCCAATTTTTAAGGTATATGGTTCAAGTTGATTATTATAATTCATTGAAGTTCCATAGGAAAACAGACTGATAAAGTATTGTTGCTACGTGCGTCTCCATGATCCAAATTAACCTTCAATATTTCTGCAATTTTGCCGAGCTGATACGGGCAACAGTGGTCATCAATTTGCATTATTACAAAAATAATTGGTCTTTTACACCAATTGGGTAATTTGCTTCATCAAAGAAAACGAAAGGGATTGATTGCGATTCGTTACCCACCCTTAGTGTATTTATAATATAAAAATTATTTGGTTTTAGAAATACCGGTTTAGACGAATGGCAAGGGTCAATTTTAACCTCGTTTGAAAAAGGCCAGATTGGCGCCCATGCGATGCCACTCCACGTGACGTCACAGGGACCTAGTTTATATACGAGTAGATAGGAGTTTTACATCTTCTGAGATTACCAATGCATGCATGAGGCACAGAGTTCAGGGAAACATCTCTTAATATTCACCTTTTAAAATTGCCCAAGGTTGGAAAGTTTCCTTCGTTTGATAGGGTATAAATAATCCTTCTTTAAGCCAAGCGCTACCTGCTAGCAGCCTGCATCGTACAGGCGCTCATAGCCTCGCACCAAGGTGGGCTAACACGGAGGGAGCCGGAACAAGAATAACGTCACACGGGCTTTTCCCAGCAGTCATACTTATCCGTCTTACTTACAGCAGCCGTACTTAGCCGTCGCGTTTTTAAATTTCATTTAATCACGAAAACATAGATGTCACCATTTTAAAATCTAAAAGCGTGAAACACGTACTCCAGGAGTAATAATCTTTCTATTTAGGCAGTAAAAAATAATAGGAAACCACCCTATTACACGATCTAACCCCTGGAAACTATACATGAAAGTGCGTTTTGACGCCTTGATTGGGCGTAAACCGGTAGCAATGCCGAAGATAGCAGGAAGTCCCGGCGATGACGCTCAAAAATTCCGCGCTGGAGGGAAGTCACGCCGCGAGCAGAGAAGAGGTTTTTGCGTTCCCACACGAACACGGCGACAGGCGAGACGAGATTCATAGCAATCGGAAGCGGACCCCGCAAAAGCGCCACATCCGATTCGCTCCGAGCACTATCGAAAGTTTTGAGTTGCTTTCGCTCGCCTCGTAAAAGGGGACTAGGCACACCCGTCATCGCATTGCGCTGCCATTTTGTCTCAAGTGCGCACACACACACACACTGCGAACCGGTTGCGGGTCCCACAGCTTCTTTTTTAATCAAAATATCTGGCGCAATAAATTATTTCGGCTTCAAGAACAAATGCCTCCGAGTCAAATTCCGCCAAAAAATTCCTCTTCCACTTTGGACACTCGCCTTGGGGATGTAAACTATGTAATGCATATATGAGGTGAAATCTATTTAGGTTCTCTCGCGGGCCTTGCTCTATAAACAGCATTGTCGCTAAAAAAAACTAAGTTGATTTACGCAAAAATTTCATCAAACCGACCAAGGTTATGTTTACTTGATACAATTATGGAATTTTTTCTTATGGCAAATCTGAATTTCCAAAAATTATTGATGAAAATTAATGAAAGGTGGACGTTTTGAGGAGGGTATAAAAGACAAGAGACAATAATACTCAAAAATGGTTGGCAATAAATACATGGAATTTCAATTAATGAATTTTCTAGATACGGGTTTCAAAATTTCTTCAGGAAAGGCCGTCTTCAGTTACCTTGGAAAATTTTACAGATTAAGCAGCTGCGGACGTTATTGGAGTATTTTAATGAAATAATACATGGTTTCATCAATTCCCACGATACATCCTTGAAACTTAGTTTCAGAGATCTATAACTGACAATAATTAAGGGTACCAAAGCCTTACAAATTGTCGGGCATTGATTTTTTTGCGAAATTTTACGCAAATAGACTAACACCAACGATTAAAATTATTTGAATCGAGTAATTCACATCAATCATTTAAGTATTTTAAAAAATCTCTGAAAAAATATCAAATTTATGACCAACGCCGAATGCTAAGCTGACTTTTCGAACGCGTAACACGAGTAATGTGACTCAATTGGCCATTTTTAGTGACGAGGACTTTTTCCCCAAAATGTTCAATTTTTTTACTAGTTTCGCCACTACTCAATACAATTTACCCTTCGAGTTTGTCTCTCATTCTGTCCGCACTTGGCCGGAAATTGAAAGAGCTATAGATATGCCGGACATTTCATAATTAAACAAAATAGTGGACTATATTAAAAAAGGAATATTGGCTGAGAGCACAGAGTGACTTAACTCAGATTATATGCTTCACCTTTAGCATTCGTCTGGCATCTTGATGATACGATGCTACCCGTAGCACGATGTGTCAGCGAGTAAGGCCGGGTTCGTAGCCTCATGAACACAGGAAAACATTAGATAACCAAAAAATTACCGACAGGTGTCGGGATAGGGAGCAAATCCCTCACTGCCCTCTTTAGGCCATAAAATAAAAATCCACTAAACGCGCGAATATCAAACAGAGTTGTTTATTAGCATATTTCCCACAAATACCTCTCATCTATTCAATGGTATTAGGCTCAACTATGTGGAAATTAATACTCGAAAATGAAAAGGAGAACTTGGAAATCAACGAAGTCTCCTTTTCATTTTCGACCTCTAATACACATCCAAATCACATTGTAGAGAAGTATGTTGAGTGAAAAAATTGCATTTTATTTTATTTTATTTCCAAACCACCGAATATAGCTTATGTTGGCCATTTTATACCGGAGTGTTTAAAAAATGTAATAATTACGAACAATACACGAACGACTATCCCCTGAACAGGGGAAACCTACCCAGGCGGGACTCGAATTCGGTACCTCTTGTTTGGCAGGCAAGGACCCCGCCGCCACCGAGGCCGGAGGCCACTGATATTAAGGAGAGAAAAGGGTTACTGGTTGGATGAAGGCACAATAGACATATTGCCGAACCGAAGAAAGGAAAATTGAATGAATGAATGGGGACAGGCAGGGACGAGGAGTGATCTCAGCGCGTCTCAATTAATAATTTTACATATCAATAGATGTTTTCCGGTCGTTTGCGGCGAAGTTGAAGTTGAAGATTGAATCGACGGGTAGGGTGACAAGGTTTGCCAAAGAATAGGAGGAGAAAGAGAATTGTGTAGCTCCATATGAAAGAGAGATTGGTCATATTTAAAGAAACAGTGATTGCGTGTGAAAAATAATTAGAGAAGAAGTTGCACGCCGCAAAAATGATCTCCGCACGTGGTCAAAATCAAATTTCAACGGTGGTGCACGGGTCTATAAATAATATTTTTTATATATTTTTCCATTAATTAGGATATTTCCATTCGTTGTTATATTTACAATGATTAGAATATTTTCAGTAATTAGGATATTTCCAATAATAGGATATTTCCTTTCATTATTATATTTTCAATAAATTGGATTTTTTACAGTAATTAGGATATTTCCAATAATTAGAATATTTCCAATAGATAGAAAATTTCCAATAATTAGGATATTTTCAGTAATTAGACGAAGACTGCAATTGAGGGAAGGTGAAAGGGCAGAAAAACGACAAGGTTCGAAGATAGAACAAGGGCTCAAATATGAATAGATGATGGAAATACAATGTTGGAATGGGATTAGGATGTATGTAATTTTATTGCATCACCATTTCATGTGATCAAAATGACAGATTACCATTGAAAAGTTATAATTACCCTATTAAGTTGTCTGCAATTGAATACCGTGGAAACCATTCGCTTTGATCGTTGGGGCACTCCCTTATTAAATCCAAAATCCCATCGTGTTGCAAAAAGATTACTCTTTATGTTTCCAAAATTTGAATTACGAGGCGATATAAACGCTAGTCATAACGTTAATTTCGAAAAATAAGTCTAGTATTTAATGTGTGGCCCATATATTCGTAATGACCCTCGAAGTCATAAGGTTTACGAGCTCTGATTTTTCAAGCAGCCACGGTGACTGTCACTAAAAACTAGAATTGGAGTCAAAGTAATTGATAAATCAGACCTGAAATTATGCATTTAATTACCTTTAGTGGTTAAAGTAACCTTATAAATTTAAAATTCGGTATTATCCTGCAGCACTAAAATCGTCGTGTCTGCCGATAATAGCCAACGGAAATGAGGTAATATGTCATCGATAGATTATGTAACCAATGAAGGTTTCAAGTCCTTTCTCTGGCACCTAAAAAGCCAAAATCCGTGCAAATTAATTTCAACATTTTTTAAATTGGCCTCCTGATTCACTTGTGATTTGGAGCGTGATTTCACAGAGACCTTACTGAAACGAAATTAAAGCAAATAAAAAGTGTAGAGAGCCGATATTGGAGACTTCCGAACAGGGACTGTTGCCTCGTCGATCTAATCTCGTCGAAATTCCGTCAAGAGTAATAAGTGTGATCAAAATGCCCGTTAAAACAGGTATTTCGAGTACTCATTGGCAGTCACGGTGGCTACATGTCACTCCACGGACGACGCACACTTTCTTCCGACCATTCTTACTCAACGGGCAGCGTCAACTGCTTACAAATTATGTGATACTGCCGGTGGAATGGGTAAGAGAAAGGTATCTAATCATAAGGGAGAGCCTCCCGCTCATTATTCCGAGCCGAAAAATTGTTAAAACTAATTTTAAGTACACCTCAGTTGCGACACCATTTGAATAAAAAATGAAGATCATTATTAACGTACATTTGGCTATCCACCATATGTTTTCGCGATTCGTCAAAAATTGCTGCGGGCGTATATACAGCGTTAAGGGCGTTTTCATAGCCCTGATGATAGTTTAAAATAAACAGAAACGTTGGCTGAAAATTTTTTTACATACATTGACCTATACTCCGAGAACTATTTTACCATGAATTAAACGAGGTCAAGATAAGAAGAAAAAAAAATAGTTACCCAGATGTTAAGCGCATAAAGCTTGGATCCGCTGGAGACTCGGAGGCTGCGCGCTAAACGTAGATTGCTTGAAAATTTGAGAATAGATATGTCTAAGAAAGACACGGAGAACAACATCTTAGAGCCCCACTATATTTCCCGGTACAAGAGAAGCGATAAATTAAGAGAGACATTTTGCCGAACGGATAGATATTGGAATTCGCTTTTCACCTGGACCATAAAGGACTGTAATAAATGCTAGTTTTAATTTCGTTTGAGCATTTGCTTTTTATACCTAAACTACCAGTGTCCCTATACCCCCCTCCACACGCCTTTTTCGGCAGCTTGCGGGGTAATATGTCAATGGTAGTTCCCACTCGGCTTTCGTTGCTAACAGAGTAGAACTTTATCGGTTGTTTAAAATTAAATACTCAATCTGGAATCAAGAAAACGCTTAGACTCCTCAGACGAGTCTTCTTTTAAAAATTATAAATATAACCTTATGATAAAGTCTTGTTTACACAGTACATAAGCTCATGTAAGTTGATGCATAAACGCATCAACACGAGAATGAACGCTAAAATGCACCGTGTAACCACCGAACTGGTGTTTCGAGGTTTTGATTCTCGTTATATTATATGTACTTGATTCTCGGCATATTTTAGGTTGATCTGATTCCCGTTGCATTTTATGTATTTTGTTTCTTGTTATATATTATTTATTATATTGTTATTGCGCCACTGTAAATTGGCAATAATTTCTGCATGTGGGCTTTTGAAATAAATAAACGCATGTACAGAAAATTGAACCTTTTCTAATTTGGTTCAAGCATTCGCACGATACATACTTCGTTCCAGTCCACCAAAACTATTCATACAAGCTGACATTGACTCGTGGGTGTTAATTTATCGTAAAAAAAAGGCCTTAAAGTATGAAAAAAATGACTTAAAATTCATGTCTACCTCATTTTTCGTCAAGTGGCGTTGGTTCCTTTTTTTGGGAGATCGTTACGAGCTGTTGACGTAGAATAGTCAATGATATTGACTTGGAATGAACACCGAATATATAATCCTACGGAAGAAGCCTACGACAAAGCCAGTGAAAATTTCGTCCAAGAAATGTTTTACGCGAAAGAGAGCCTGCCTATCAAAGTTACCGCCATAAATACCTCACAAGATAGATATCAATTGCACGTTACCTAAAATGATGCAAATTCACATGACGAGTATTTTATGACGGAAGATTAGATCGAATAGTGGATATTTCATGCTCCATTAAATAAGCAGTAGACAAAATTTCCCGGAAATTTTCAAAACACGTACTCATTGTTAATGATGATAGAGATAACAAAACATCCACCATTCTAGAAAATAAATAACGCGCTGAAGCATAAATTTTTTACTCTAGACAAATGACTGCTGTAAATAAGATTGATATTTTATTTATATTTACAATTTAAAAATAAATTTTAATGAGTAACTAAACTGATGGGCATGCTTTCAAGATATCTTGTTCACGATGAAGAAATTACAATGAAAATGTCATTGATGATAAGAGAAAATTACGCGTTACACGAAATATTTAAAAATTAGGAAGAGAGTTGATTTTATTCATAAGGAGATAAAATTTTCATGTCGTCAAGTACCAACAACGTTAGAAAATAATTTTCCTCTCTCTTTTAACCGTAAGATTTTATTTCGTCTATCGTGTCAAGTTTCACTGGAGCTGAATACTGAGGATAATACAACCAGAAAATACAGATATGGACAAATTTTTAGGGCTCATATCACCATAATTCGAGGTGATATTTTAACAACCGCCTTTTATTTAACTCAGTTACAACTCCCAATTCAAACAATAATTCTCTTGCGCCCTTAAATGGAACCTCATGGCAGTAGCGCCATTATTTATTCAATTAATGATCATCCCAACTCTATCACAATATGTTTTATTCTCAGCATTTTTTCGAATATAATTCATTAGATTCCCACAAATTTAGGATTAATATACATAAGAGGGAAGAGAGAAACACCTTCCTGCAGGGTAATAAACCCTTTATTACTAACAATGTAAACGTCTTATCGCCCGGAAGATGCTTTAGATACAAAGATTTATACAAGACTCTAATTTAAAACCATCCTTACGTTATCCATTGTAACTACAAAATTATTCATTTATCTTAATTACCCCCGAAACAGCTCAATGTGGCCTTTACATCGGGAGTTTAAACAATCAACAACAGGCGATCACAGACACACATGTCCTGGAAGGGTAAACCTACCCAGACGGGACTCGAACCCGCGACCGTATGATAGCCGAGGACTTATCCCTGACGCCACCGAAGACAAGGAATAGATTTATTAAATTATCTGCATTGACTACAATTTTCTGACTTATGTGAATATTTCATAGTATCTCACCAAAATATCAACTAGAGCCGAATTTTAACCGCATGGAGTTCACTGTAGACACCCAAATATACAATACCGCGTCCAAAATAATCGCTAACATCACAGGTTAGAGACGGCGATTTGATTTAAATCGAGAGTATTGTCATACCTGTGCAAAATCCACTGCATTATGAATCTCACAATTTTCTTATCCGAGGAGCAATTTAGACGAGGAAGAATTCGAATGGATTTATGTTAATAGCCGATATCGACGACAATGAATCAATGGATAAGATGCCAAAACGATTTCTTAAGTTCGCGTGGAGAAGTTCACCGTTACTTAGCTGTGCAACACAGATGAGGGGAATTTTCATCTACCGAAGATACGGGTATCACAAAACATACTTGCCTCATATTTCACCATCAAATTCATTCTGAATCACGTTTTATTATTCTCGCTCAAGCATTCACCGTATTTTTCATTGGCTCTATCGCCATAGAAACTCAGTGATGAATTTATACAAGGGACTTGATTCAAATAAATTATTCAAAGGCAGCGAGAGGTAACCTCGGAAATAAATCACAATCCCGAGAGAAGATCAAGACTTGGATTCAAGGGGAATGAGAATATTTAATCGTCTGCATAAAATAACCGATCACAGGCAATTAAGATCGTGAGTAGTGAAGGTATCGCGTTGTATCCATTATAGAATGACACCTTTGAATACATAGGCAATTCCATTTGTGACGGAATTACCTGTAGAGAAAATTATGCAATAGGATATTTCGATTGATTTGTAAAATACAAAAAAATGAAAAACTTGCTACTGTGCATGATAAAGAAACATTTACGAAGAAGATTTTCATGTACATAAATAAAATTAATTATCGAAATACCTTCTAAACATGCCCATAATTAACATGTGACGGAATTACTGCGAGGTCAACCTCCAAAGTGCAATGATTTTAAACATCTTCAAAGCTCTGTGAATCGAAGTATAGTTTGAACACTTTTAGCAAGGCTGTGAATAATATTTCAAACATATATTTCTTGAAATTCAATCAATTAGCTGTTGATTTATAAAGATAAAATATTTCCAGCCTAAATTTCAATTTGTGAGAAAAAGTTGACATTTTCATGGAAATGCCCATGCAAGCTCATTCGTGAAAGACTTAAGAATAAAAATACAAGTAAGATCTAAAATAGATACTCGGAGGCAGCCATTTTTGATACTATATTTATTGTTGGTTCAGTGTCTTGGAGTGCAGATTTTCAAGTCTTCGAGACCTATACTCTAAGAGATTGGAACAACATTAAACATGGAGGTCGAGAGAAAAAATAAGTAGCAGTAGTATTTGTCTTTAGGGTGCGTCGACGGCTAGGTCATTCTGCACCACCACTCAGTCATTAGATTCAAGTCGTAAATTAGAAGGATCGTCACTGCATAATTTATTTATATAGATTGGAAGCAATCAGACATTATTCATAAAAAATTAAAAAGATATTTTTAATAGCTTTTCCATTACGAAGCATGCAATAGGATTTCTCGAGATCACACTGGGCGCAAAATGAACGGTGGAAAATAGTTGTCAGAAAAGAGTAAAAAGATATTATCGATGCACGTCATCTAAATAGAATATAGAGCACTCGAGTATCCACGATAACCTTGTTATATTTCAAAACCATTCAAATTCAACGAGCACAACTTAAACTTTCAGAGCCAGACTAATTGGCTAATTATGACGATAAAGTCTTGCAAGAGCGAAACTTCCCAGAAGCTTCCTAGACGAAAACACGTATGATATATTAACAGATGCGACGGGATAATCTCTCTCCGTAGTAATTTGAATTCTGAGGGACTAAAGAGACATTTTTTCCAAATTAAGCGTTTCCATAGAGGGGTTAAATTCATTCTGCAACTGAAGTGGTAACATCAAATTTTCTTTTAGTACATAGCTGAGATCCTACTGAGTGGTGATATGATCATCTATCTTTCATGCAAATTAAAACGGTTAAGATAGTATTACTTCCCATTCATAGAGTTCATAGATATCATCCAATTCGATATGATATTATAAATGAAGATGCTTAGATACTTACGAAGGAATGGGATTATTGTGACCGTTTTCGATAATGTGGACATTGTGAGGTAACGAAAACTGAAATGGTTACGAAAGCATTAATTCCCATTCAAAGAGTTCACAGAAATATATTATTTAATTCAATCTGTGATATTACGCATGAAAGTGCTTTGATACTCATGAAGAAGGAATGGAAGTAATATGATCGTTTTAGATAATCTGGAAATAGTGAGAACGCAATTAATATCAGGGAGTGAAATCGTGTATAAATAACGCACACATAATATTCCTTTCACATCAATTTTAATGTCTGCAGATCTGGGAGGGATACGCCTCTCACTTTCCATACTACACAGCATTAAATAATTCAAGCGCCCATACATTTCTCCCTGCAGCAGCTGAAGAGCGTGCAATTCAAATTGCTTCGCTGCAATGGGAATCAAACCATCAAACCCCCTTTGGAGCTGGGTCTACGACTCAGCGGGTACACCGCCGACCTGTTTGGAGAGACCGTCATTCATGACTCCCTAATGTAAACACAGTATGTGCGACTGGAATAATATCGGTAAACCGAACAAAAAAAACTGAACACTTTTTGTGCAGACACATGCCTAATGAGGAGGAGAAATGAGACATACCGTTCCTAAACTTCACCGACCGCCGCCAATGCTTTATGGAAGCGTCAACTGGAGCGCGTTTCAGATGTTTCATTTAAAAGACCGCCATCCGCACTTCATTTTTTTCCGTCGTCCCTCTCTCTCTCCCACACAGCTTGCCGCCGAGAGGGGCCGATCGCTGTACGTCCGACTCCTCCGCCAAGTCGTTCGCGCGCGGATATATCTTTTTTAGGCCGAATGCGGTCGCCGTATTAATGCGCACGGCTTCTTGGGATGCTGTAGGTCGTAAATTATCGCATCCTTGAGTGGGGAAGGGAGATGCGCCGATGGCCAGAAGCGGTCGGCCGCCTAACGCGCTTGCCGTAGATGCCGAGTCGCCTGGCCGACCCACGTCCGCGCCGCACAAAGGATCCAGAAAAAGGCGGAAATAATCGTTTTTTTCGACTTTCTTGATACACGCAATTACCATGCAAGTTACGTATGCAGTAATATGTCTGAGGTACATGTCATGCTTACTATTTAATTTTTATTGTTTTTTACTTGGGCAAATTGACATATTTCTTTCGTAAACGTGCTTTTTCCGTTTCTTCGAAAACAACGTGATTTAAATTTATTTTTTGTCTTTATGTCGTAAACTATATTGGTAAATTAACTTCTTATTATAACAAAACACACATTGTACTATCATTTAATACAGATATCAACTTTTTAGTGATGCTGATAATTGCTATGGGAGTAAGTTAGGAGGAGTCACTTTTTTCGCAAAAAATCGCGTAAATGTTGAGTTATAAAAAATTGATGTCGATTTTCGAGGATTGTCATTACCATGGCGAATTATTGGCACGCCATACCCACAGGTGAGGTAAGAGGGCGCATCATTACTCTTCGGCCGGATTTATTTCGCCACCAATTACATACTTGGAACTTTTTCCATCAAGTTTAAATTTTCGGGGTGCATACTGGGCGTTTCAGGAGGAATCTGTAATACTTCAGGAGGTGTTAGGGGAGACAATTTTAAGCATTTCTTGCCCATAAACATAAGGTCGCAACTCCTAAGTTGCTGAGCTATGGAAACGCAAATATTCTTTTATGCATTTTCCAGTTACCATGAAAACGTATTTTGTGTATCCAACCTTTTCGGCATTTTCTTTAATACCCTGAATTTTTAAGGACACGAAAGGTTAGATGAAAATATGCAATAATAACTGTCTGAAAATGTTATATCAAAATGGGTGAGATTGCGCAATCGCATTGTTGATATTCGCTAAATTTTCGCGTTTAATTAAGCTCATAGATAAATTGTGTAAATAAAAATGTTGCAGATTCCTTCAGAAACACCCTGCATACTGAAGCAAATTGCCTTAGATAAGGAGGCGTTCATGAACAGGAAGGAGCTTATAAAAGGATGGTTATGTAAGAGGAAAAGGCAAGTGAAGAGACAATTTGGAGTGTAGCGCTTTATTGTGCGGAAACATGGACACAAAGGAAGGAGGACGAGAGAAGACTGGAGACGTGGGTGTGGAGAAGAATGAAGAAGGCGAAGTGGGCGGAGGGGAGGAGGAATGACGAAGAGCTGGACATGGTGGGTGAGGAGAGGAGGCCTCTGGATAAGATACGGAAGAGACAAATGCATGAATAGAGCTAGTACTGAGCGGGGAGGGTACGTTGAAAACAGTGTTATAGGGTAGAATTCTGGGTAAACGAAGGAGAGGAAGGAAGAGAATAGGATTTTTAGATAGAATAAAATGGAGCTGGCCTCATTGTGAATTGAAATGGGAAACTTAAAGGAAGAGGAGGCTGCCAGAATTCTTCTTATGTACTCAATGGAAAACTACCTAAATTGGTAGAAATTTTAATGGTGATATATGATAATATATCCCCTCACCACACTGAAACCTTAAAGGGACGTATTACTTCCGCTCGACTGGTCGTATTTTGTCTTTTATCGTAACGTGTGACGTTTTTTGAAACTTACGCTGTCATTTAGAAAATTTCAGATTTTTGGAGCAAAACTTCAACCTGCATCTCTATATAAAAAGTTTTCTTTGTGAGGTAAAATTTTCTTGAGATACCAGCACTTATTTACAAGGGTTTTTTCTTTATGACGCGGGTGCTGGACACGGAGTGAGAGGAGAGGATACCTCTCGACCGAGGAGACGGAAGGTTTGGATGGGGCGAGTGCTGAGCTGGGACGGAATTATAAAATCCGTGTTAGAAATAATAATGACAGGGAGGGGAAGGAAGGTAATAGGCTAAGTACAAGGGCAGATCCAGGATTTTTCTGGGGGGGGGCTCCAGTGTATGATAGGTCTTCACATATTGCGGATTAAACACTTCATGCAACAATTACTCTGCGTAACTTACTCTTAATTTTAATGTAAAGGTTAATTATATGTAAATATTTATAACTTTTATATTAAAATATAAAATTTATTAATATCCGTATTAAAAACCTCGTCCATTTTTTAAGCGTCTGGGGGGGCGATTTTAGCGGCACGTTTCCCGTGCCGCTTAATCCGCTTGTGGCTAATGTAAGTAGATAGAATGAAAGGGAGAAGACCATGCTGTGGACTGAAGAGGAAAGTAAGGAGTGTGAAGTGACACAGGCCGGAATTACTCGCAATATGCACGATGTAAACCTGACTTAATCGGAAAATAATTAAAGTAAAAGCGTAATGCTATCATGCCCACTGATTTTTTCTGCGGGGATAATCAAGAATCTCCAATTGATTTCCACGCCCTCGGGGCACCATGCCGACATTACCTACCCAGTTCTTGAATTCGAGTCAGACAAAAATACTCCTCAAATCCATAAAATCACTTCCCGGCATGTGTTTATATCAAGTCGCACCGTTCGAATAGCATAGTTTTCTGACTAAAACACTTGATGAGACAAATAACGGATATGATCAATAGCACTACAAAGATAGCATTTATTTTCACTACCTGAAGATTGAAAAAAGATCTGATGACTTATCGGCGTATGCTGGTGGTGAAGGCTGCTCTGGTGCTGGAGAAGATTATCCGATGGAGCACCTTGGCAGCCTTCTTTACCTACCTACAGATTGTCGTGAGAAACCTGAACTTGATCGGAGTTATAATTTGTCCAAAAATTTCGATACTTACGCGCAAATAATAGCACAGGAGACCTAAATTTCTCAGAATATTGTTCCAACTACGAAGAAGACAAAAGCTAAGGAAACTGGGCTTCAGCTAAGAAAACCTTTCACTTGTATCATCCCTGTAAATCAAACGCTATACTATTTGAAATCATAGCAGATAATCTTATGAGCCTTCAACTCTTCCCACTATTCCTTTATTACATTTTCTCGGAAAATAGGAAAGCTTCCGCTTCACATTTCTATCAAAAAATCATAGACACAATATTTGACACCTCCAAGTTGTTCTCTAGAGGTTTTTTTTCCACGATACCAAGGGAAGTAGGCTACATCTGCGAATGAGGAAGGAAAATAACTATTTTTATGAACAAAAGAACGATAGAGAGTACATATTTCGAACAGAATAAGGAAATACAATATCTTTATGGGGCAGGTGAAGTAAGAGAAGAGCCTTGTAACCATGTTAATAAAACCCTAATTTGGCCAGTAGATAGATACAAATAAGAACGGCTAAAATATGAGTAATTCAGCAACACACTGATTCCAAAAAGATCGAGTATTTTTTGTTCTCCACAGCTATAACAAACCACTAACAAAAAATACATATATCCCATATCTTCGTCTCACTCTTTTCTTGCCAATTATTTGATATTTCAGTTATATCTACCACTTCAAAAAAAAAAGACTTCGACCGCCAAAAAAGGTGGCAAAACCTTCAATAGTTTGAAAGGATGTAGAAATAACAAATTTTGATTAGCAAGTAATGCGTATTGAACTATATTTATATATTTTTAACAATAAAAAAGTTGCAACACTTTTAAAAACATGTTGGTGCTGAAACTTCAACTATAATTAAAAAGAGAGATGAAGTAGTACTAACACGATTGAGGATAGGGCACAGCCCCCTGACCCATGCGTATCTCTTTACTGAACCTCCCCAATGCGATGGTTGTAAGTGCCCATTAAGTGTTAGACACATCATGTTAGATTGTGCTAAGTACCGCGAAGCGCGAAGACGAAATAATCTAGGGGGAGACCTAAAAACCCTTTTAGGAGATAACCCTACCAACTTAATCTGTACATTTCGGTTTCTCAGAGAAATAAACATTTTTAATAAAGTCTAATTATGTACACTCTTTGAACGAAGACATCAGATGCAGTGGATTACTTTATGCATAACTTTTGTAATTAAATCACTCAGTAGTGGTACAAAATGACCTAGCCGTCGACGCACCCTAAATCCAAACACTACTACTACTACTATAATTAAAAATTTCGAATAATCTGACTCTTTATAGGAAAAAAGGGATTACATTGCAATACTAAACTTCTCATGCTTCCTCAAGCCTTAATTTTATCATTATTCTCCTCGTCGTGATTCTGCGCCGAGGATAAATGAAACAATCCTCCCATGTATGATTTTACACTTCCCCGGCGAACAGAATATTTCATCTTTTCTCGGGTCTCCGCGCGGATAAGATTCGAGAAAAGTTTAAACGCTACCATGGGGACGGATGCCATAAACTACTAGCATAAGACGGAGGATGAAGCCTTTAGCCACTGCCATTGTTTCCATTTGAAGAGAAAGTCGAGATTCCGGTTTATTATCGTTTCGTTTATTCCACTTTTTCAGACTAAACATCAATTTTAGGAGCTTGAGCTGTTCGGAAGTCTTCCTCTTATCCAAGATCTCCTTCGCCTGTTTCCTCCTTTCTCCAAATCTTAGACTACCATGCAAAAAAGTTCTTTGATTCAAGTTGCCCGATTTTTTTCAAGATATCAATCAGGTGGGGTACTTAGCGGGGAGTGGATATTGAAGACAGTGTTAGAGTGTAGAATTTTGGGTGAATGAGGGAGAGGAAGGAAGAAAATAGGATTTTAGATGGGATGAAAGGAAGTGGGTCTTATTTTGAATTGAATAGGGAAGTGCTTGAAGGAAAAGGAGGATCCCAGAATGTTTCTTAAGTCCATGGAAACCTACCTTAATCCGTAGAATACTTAAATTTTAAAAAAAATCAAGCAAATGCCAGGATTTGTTGCTGCCAGGATTTGTGCTGTGAATTTCGAAAATTTTCGCCGGGTCGTTTTTCAATATGAATTTAGAGGCTAGTCCAAAATATTTCGGCCACAATAAATGCTAAAACTAGTAGGTATATAAAAAGGTGAAAAAACCGAAATGATTAGGTACTTTGAACGAATCGCATAAAATAGTTTCATATGTGTAACTGTTCGCGGATTTGTCATTTGTCTTCCAAAGAAAAACTGCGTAACCGCCACCATTAAAACTCCAATTACGACAAGTTTTGTAAGATATATTAGGGCGTGATCAATATATAATCCACAATAATTTTCAATAAATATTCAATCCAAAAGAATTTGGAAATTAACCACACATGATTAAAAAAACTTTTATTCTCTACTTGAATAAAAATTAACGAATTATTAATAAATCGCAGGATTTAAATAAAACAATTTGAGTTTCCATTAACCTCCACATTAACTTAATAATTAATTAGGCGTCCACAAGTCCTCCGTTTATATGATTACAATTTTTCTCGTCTACAATATTGAGCGCTTCCTCTCCATAACAGTTCCCCTCTATACACACATTTTGAACAACTCGAGCATTAATTGTAATCCCAACCCAGTGTAGAACAAAGGGCATTTCCAAAGTCACCGCCAGCCTTCTCTAAACACTTTAACATAAAGTTTCTAACATTAACTCATATTCTCCATTATCACCTCTTTTCCAGTGCTCCCTTATTTCATTGATGCCGTTTTTAATTTCCATAAATCTATTGCAATAAAAGAAACCTACACGGATTATCTAGTAAATATAAGCATAACTATCCAACATAAATTATTGTCTCTTACAATTTGTACGTTCTCGATTGGACTACGGGAAGCAGTTGCGGCTCTGAACGTCAACCAACGTTTCTGTTACTGTCATCACACTGGAAGTTAAACTTACCTACAAAAAAGAGAAAGATATAAATAATTTTTTAAATCTCGAAAACAAAAATAAAGAATACATAAATGTATTTCAGTGATAAATAATAATAATCCACGGCATTTTATAAAGAGAAAAGTCAATATTTGTTGAAATTCTTGCAGGAAAAGGTAAATTCTGATGAAATTATATCGTGCATTAAGCATACACTATGTACAACTTGCGTAAAGTCAATTTCTGCACAGTGAACAAATGGGGAAAACTTTATACAAGTTAAATTATACATTTTGAACAAAATTCAAACTGTAAACACAGGGATACTCAGACACTTATCAGTTAGATCGATGTCATTGGACTATCACAAAATCGGTATTTTGTTATTTGGTATTGAACGCTAAAAGTTCACATGGACTAACTCTCAAGAGAGACGAATATGAATTATCCATACAAATTTATTAAATGGCTAATATACCGTTGTCCAAAGAATCGTATAAAAGAAATAAGTTTAAACATATAATAGACATTTCAATAACTTATCGAATGGCAGGTATTTAATACACACAATCCGTCTCCCTAATTATACTCACGATTTCGTTGCCAGATTTTTAGAAAATTAAACAAATTAAAGATTAGTTATGTGACTTTAGGGCTTATACATATTGCCAGGCAATTCCAATATCCTTACTCTTCAAATTTTAGAATTGTAACTTAATTTTATACTTCAATTCTGCACTAAATTAATTAAATAGATTAAAATTGAAAGAAAAACAATAAATACATCAACAAGGTGTGACACATGCTAATTACTAGCTATAATCTAGTCAAAATTTGTAATCCACCCAAACAATCTTAGCACAAGAATTTTAATATATATAAATACATTGACAATTAATTTATAGAACACTCACTTCTATTTATTATCATTTAAAGTCATTTATTGTTTTGTTAAATTTACTTGTTATAAGACACTACATATCACAAGTTGGGTCAGGACGCAACTATAATGCACTATTTTAATCCAATTAAAACGTATTTGAGGAATTAAAGCCAAGCATATTGTATATGGTTACCGTAGTACCCGATTTTAATGGGCAACTGCTGGAGCTAAAGAGAAAGGCACTTGCTCCCCTGACCCAATGAGGAAATCACACTCACCAATGAACCTAGAAGTAGGTGAAAGAAGTCACCACCTGCCGAACTAGCCGAGGTTTGGAGTCTAGCTTTTCGATTAATGACATATTTTTAACTGCCGCTAGGTTGAAATTTACAAATAAATGTTCACTACGAAAACGTAGTATTAGATATAGCGCTAAGACTCGGGTTTCAGCGACAGACCTCACCGGGAAATCCATGCATGAACCAATCTTTATACGGGTATACAATTGACAAGGGAACAAGGGAAGGTGAGAAAATGATAGGGACGTTTGCAAAGGAAAGATTAGCTGAGGGTTATGTATATATCGCTGTATAAATGAGAAAACATAGAAAATAAGAAAGTGTATTCTAATAAGGGCTATCTCTCTTTTGTGATTTTTAATCGATTTGGCATAACCCGTGAGGCATGAACCGCGCATTCGTCGTGGATTTTTTGTTCAATGAACATTAATAGCTATGACTTCCAGCTAGTTCGACAATATTGCTAATGCTATTTTTTCAATTCACCTCTCTCATGTAGGAGGTCATGTACTCAGAACCTCACTTTTTCAATTATGCGTACACTGTCGGTCTCCAAAATCTCAAGTTTAACAATTGTCGAGCCATTGTTGCATTGACTAAATGACGGAAAAAATAACGCAGTGATCTACCTGATAAAAGGAAAATAATTCTTACCATTGCGGATATCCCCGTAACGATGTCATGGGTTAGTTTTTAATAATTCATTTATTGATTACGGCTAATACGATAGATTGTGCACTGCGATAGATCATGATTATTCATGATAAAATACTCACAGGCTATCTCATTGGAAACAAATATACTGCGGACATTATCACGATTAATTTACGACAAGATGAAACAGTTCAACCCAGCCAAGTATGGTAAAATAATTAGACCTGCAGGAAAGTCCTTAAAAATGCGGGAACAATCTTTTTCCACATCCATGAGAAAATATCGCAAAAAAATTATAAAGCAGATAAAGCGATGATTAGTTAGGGCCTTGGATCACCTTCTATAACGCCAGGCAAAAAGGAATTACGTTGTACACCAAAGTGAGGATCGCTATCTAAACGTCAACTTCCAATAGCCAGTGGTTTCAAGAGTTGAAATACAGGTGGTTCTTTAAATTAAGGGGACCATGACATTCGCATTCTCGTTTCAAGGTAGATGCCGCTGGAGTGTACAGTTGTAAAACAGATTCAGGATTGAGGCGCATGGATTTCATAAAAACTCAACAGATTGTGTAACGAATAATTGAGTTGTCTCATGCGGTGTTTACAAGAATCGCGAATCTACATTGAGGCAAGTGTATGATCAAACGGTGTTGCGAGAGCTTGGAGTTAGTATGGGGACTATTATATGGAGGGTGGCCACGCATTCCAACAATTAAGATGTTTAGCCGATGGAATTTCGAAAGTATGTTCACGCATCTGCATGGGTGCAATGTGTTAGCAAGTCCTAGCCGTGGTAATTACCCTTTCATTCATTGCAGTGGTTTTTCCTTTCCACTGGATATAGTCCGCACCTGCAATTTGGTGAATAATAATTTGCGTATTTTTTCATTCTCCATTCGACCTACTAATTGGCATATTGAGCAGTAATGTACGGATCAGAACAGCGATTGATTGAGAATCAAGCGTGCATGGAAACCGCGTCAGCGCTTGGATGGGAAAGCCACCATCCCAGGACTTATACGTGAAAATTGGATCGTGTGATTCAGGCTGTTGGTTAGAAGCAAACTTCCCAGTCTATTAAACAGAGATGCGAAAACATAAGTCCCCCAACACCTCGATCCTACAAAGTGACGAATTCCGTAGCCTTCGACGACCGTATTTAATCTTGTGTGTAAACGTTGGCGACGACCGTGAAAAATAACTGTGTAAATTAGGGACATCACGGCCGATTTAGCGCATATTGGAAATATCCCAATAAATATGGTGATCTCTATCATTGCTCACATCCTTGAAAAAGATATCGTCCGAGAGTCATCATTTTAGGTATCATTGACACCATCCGAGGACTGCTATGTGAAAAATAATGGTGTAATTCAGGCTGAAGGGTAGGAGCAAGGCTACCAGCCTATTTATTAGCCGGGGATGCGAATTCATCGTCCCCCAACATCTCGATTTCGACTATCTATATCATTGCTCCGATCCCTGAAAATTTTGTGGTCCGAGAGTCATCGTTTTAGCTACCATTGACACGATCCCTGGACTTTTAAGTGAAAAATGATCGTGCAATTCAGGCTGTAGGGTTAAGTGCAAACCTTCCAGACTATTACACGAGGGTGCAAACACATCGTTCACCAAAACCTCCATTCGACTATCCCTATCTTTGATCCGATCCTTGAAAATGATGTGGTCCGACAGCCATCATTTGAGCTATCATTGACACCATCCCAGGACTGTTAAGTGAAAAATTATGATGCGAATGAGGCTATGCAGTAGGAGCAAGCCTACAGGCTATCAGACGCGGGTGCGAAATCTTCGTTTTACAACACCATGATATGACGAAGTGGCGAACAGCGTCGCCTTCGAATACCGTATTTAATATCGTGTGTAAATGTTGGTGATGTGCTTGAAAAATTATGGTGTGATTTAGGCTGTGGAACAGGAGAAAGCCTAAATGCTATTAAGGTTGTTTTACACGGGGCATTTCATTGCGCAGGTTAGCACTGGAAACATTTTTGAAATTTCGAGAATGCGAACTCGGAATTAGAGCAGGGGTTATTTTGCCATCTTGCATCCATGCATTCTAGCAAATGACCGCTTTACACGACACAATTTTGACTGCGCCGTCTTACATACGTCAGATTGCGCAGTTAAGTGTCCGGTGTAAAACGGCCTTTATACGGGGGTGCGAAAACTTCCTTACCCAATACCTCAATCCGACGAAGTGGCAAACTTTGGCGCCATCGACGACCGCATTTAATGTCGGATACAAACGTTGGCGACGCGCGTGAAAAGTATCGTGTAAATCAGGCTTTATAAAGTATTTTCCGTTTTCTGACATCATCACCGATGTAACGAATGATGGAAATAGGGACGATGAGCCCTGTCCCTTTCATCCTTGAAAATGATGTCGTCAGAGGGTCATCATTTGAGCTGTCATTGCCGCCATCCCAGAAGTTGTACGTGAAAAATGATGGTGAGATTGAGGCTGTAGATTAGGAGCAATCTCCCCAGCCAATTACCCGGGAGTGCAAAAATATCCATCCCCAACACCTCGATTCGACGATCCCTATCATTGGTCTGATCCTCGGAAAATGATGTGGCCCGAGAGTCATCATTTGAGCTTTCATTTCCACCATCCTAGGACTTGTACGAGAAAAATTGATCGTAAGATTCAGGCTGTAGGGTAAGAGCAAACTTGGGGACTTGTACGTGAAAAATGATTGAAATAGGGAAGGTCATCCCTATCGTTGTTCCCATCATTGAAAATGATGCCGTCCGAGAGGTATCATTTGAGCTATTATTTACACCATCCCAGAGCTTATATGTGAAAAATCATGGTGCGATACAGGATGTAGAGTAGGTGTAAGCCTACGGGCTATCAGACTGGGGTGCGAAAACATCGTTCCCCTACACCTCGATCTAACGAAGTGGCGAACAGCGTCGCCTTCGACGACCGTATTAAATATCGTGTGTAAACGTCGGCGATGTGCGTGAAAAATGATCGCGAAAATCAAACATTGGATAGAAATTTTTCCGTTTTCTGACATCATGGCCGATTTGACGAGTAATGAAATTAGGGACGGTGATCCCTATCATTTCCCCAACATCTTTATTCGACGATCCCTATCATTGCTCTGATCCTTGAAAATGATATGGTCCGAGAGTCATCGTTTCAGCTGTCACCGCCACCGTCCCAGAACTTTTAGGTGTAAAATGATCGTGCGACTCAGGCTGTAGAATATTTATGATGAAAACACAATTGGTCATTTCCACACTTAACGACCGACGATGGTTTCGACACTTTGTGTCATTATCAAGGATACCTTGGATTACCTTGATAATGACACCAAGTGTCGAAACCATGGTCGGTGGTTAAGTGTGAATATTACCATTTGTGTTTTTATCATGGATACAACAATATTCCACAAAATCTAGCCTGAAACGATTTTACACGTAGAATATTTATTTACTTCCAACTTCCCTGTAAACAGCACAAATCGGCCTTTTACATCAGAGTTTCAAACATTAACAAATCACAAGACAAACACCCATGCCTTGGATTGAGACCACCTATCCAGGCGGGACTCGAAGCTGCGACCGTTTGACAGGCGATGACTTTACCACACCGCTACTGAGACCAGCGAGCAAGCTGCCTAGCCATTTACACAGGGGTGGTAAAACATCGTTCCCCAACACCTCGATCTGGAGAAGTGACGAACTCCGTCGCCTTCGACGACCGTATTTAATGTCGGGTGTAAACGCTGGGGACTCCGGGACGGGCGCGACGAAACAAGATCAGCCGGCGTACGCGAGCGCACCGCCCGATGGGTGTCAGCGGAGCAGCAGGGCTAGGAGAAGAGGGAGAATGGCCGCGGAGGAGATTTCCGAATCGGACCATCGGAAAGGGAAAGCGACGGAACGAAGGGGGCGGGGGGTGGGGGAGGGGGAGGAAGGGGTGGGGGGGAGAGGAGTAGTATGAGGATGTAACGGAAGGGGTAGGAGAGGAACCTTTAGAAGGAAAGGTAAAAAAAATAGATATTATGCGCGCATTATAGGGCAAGAAAGGAAAGGTTCGCGTAATTTTTTATTTCGGAAAAATCCTCTCCCGCGCGTATCCTGAGGGGGTGGAGATAGGGCGGGGGCTGTGGGCGTGCGTGGAATTATGGGAAAGGAGTGGTTTCTCCCCCTACTCCCGGCGAAAAAACCCATAGTCTCCCTCTCTCGCTCCAGAACGTTGCCCGATATCGGAGAGCTAACCAACCAATGCCCACCATCAACACTTTGCGAGGGGGGGGGAGGAAAGGCAAGAGTTTTTCTGGAGAAAAAACCAGCGGGACCAGATAAAGGCTCACGGCGTGGAGAGTTTCGCCTTCTTCAGGGAGCGGGGGAGAGAGGGGCGGGAGGAGGGGTCTATGTTCGTCCCACACCATCGACTCGTATGTGAACCCTCAACTCGAGCACGCAACCGCTGTACTCGGAGCCAACCCTTTCCCTCTCCGCCGCCTCCCAAGAAGTGGACCAAAGTCCACCATCCCCTTTCCCTTTCCGGCACGGCCCTCTCTCAGCTGCTGCGACCACCACCCCTACCACTACCCACCGACGAAAGGGTAGAGGGGGTTCAGGGGTGCGGCAAAAACGACCACCCCTCTCTCGGGCAAACTCACGGCACACACCACGCCCACCCGACCCATACCTTCGCTCCCGATCGGGTCTCCGCACGCGGGGAGGAGGGAAACACATGTGTGTGGTTTTTTTCCCCCGCTAATAGTACATGCGATCTCACACAAACACACACATGTGGACCCGTGTGTACATATATAAGAGGGACCAGGAGTGTGCACGTTCCATCACTCGCCGACGATCGGTCAAGCGGAGACCTCCACAAGTGCTGTGCTTAATCCCCGTTCTCTGGGAACGAAGCGTCCGAAATCCACAAAAAAAGACTGTTCTGCAAAGCTCGTGAGGGTTTTCCCGAGTGAAGCCACCGTGAAGACCGGAGGTTATTCTCCCGTCAAAGCGCACCCCCAAAGAGTCTTCCACGCTCACTCCTCGACCGAGGAGGAACTGGAGAATTGCTGAAGAGGACGTTTCGTGAGGGACCGAGGAGATACTCGAAGATATTCCCAGATAACGGGGACAAGCCACCAGAATGCTTAAGGTGAGTCCACGGAGGGAGATGACTAGTGGATGATAGTTGCACAGCGAGGGTACGCTTAATAAGAGGAGATACGAAGGTGAACAAGAGTCGGGGTGGATCGCTTGCTATACGGGGTTGGGGTGATAAAAACAGAGTTTAAAGGAATATCGCTAGGTAAGGGAGATGCTAGAGGAGAGAAAAGGATTTATAGATATATTGAAAAATAATCGGGCTAAATGCGACGTAAAAAGGGAAGTACAGTTAGGGGGGGGTGGTCAAGAGGGATATTTGCATAATGCTCCATGTAAAACTGGCTTAACCGGTAGAGTACTATGATTATTATAATATGATAATATTATAATATACATGGATGAAATTCTCCGGGATATTATCGTGTATTAGCCCAAAATTCAAACCCAGATCACTCGGCTATAGTTCTGTTTATGACTTTTTACGCTGCGTATTTTATACTAGGTGTACTTTGCATCAGTGCACGTACAAAATTCCTGTTTGCATGCATTACTTCGTAATAATGCATCAGGGATTGTGTGTCGGACCTCTTCGCAAAATTGATCGCGAAAAGACAAAATCCATGAGAAGCTCAGCTATATTTCAAATTACGTTATCATTAAGTTAAGTATTATTTCAAGTTATATTCAAATTATATTGAGAATTATTAATCATAAGATATAGTTATTTGTCTGGATGAAAAATATTTTGTGATCCATTAGGGCTTTTAGGGGTTGTAGACGGGGTAGGAACTTTTATATCGAAAGAAGTTTCGAAGGACTACCAGTCAATCAACCTCAGTGCGTAATCCTTGATCATGAGTGACCTGGTGTTGCTCAAAACGCCGTAAGCCAAGAAATCCCCTAACCAATGGTGACTCAAGAATCCTTGAATTATGTCACTTGAATGGAACACCTTCGGTAAAATATTTTTGGGATTGTATAGCCAAGTTTATTTTAACAATAAACAAACTCTCAACTTGAGGCTAGAGAAATCGGCTTAAACTTTATCGATTCACATAAATCGGTATGATAAAATGTTTACCGGGAACAGGATTCGAACCACGAACAATTGGCTCGAACCTGCAATTTTGTACCTTCATTGCAAAAACCACTAAATTAAAAATGATCCTTCAAGCCCGTGGTTTGATTCCCAAAGGGTTATAATTCCCAAAGGGTTATATTTTGATTCCAACATAAATGAAATCCTTAGTGTCTCACTAAGAAAATTTGATGGAAGCACATAGGTATCAATCATTTTCTCATCGTAGATGTAGAAAAATCGATAATTAAAAACGCAAAAATATTCGACGTCATAGGAATTTGAAGGATTTATGATGCCACATGTATATGACAACCTATTTTTCACCTATATGCATCATATATAATTATAAATTGCGATTGAGACCATTAATATGGCTTCAAGTTCCAAAATATTGCTCAACAGGGAAATTCTAGATCGCGTACCATTGGTTTGAATCCCCCGCACTGAACGAATATGAGATGACAACTCAGTCAAAAACCTATCCATCTTTCTACCTAATAGGAAAGAAATTCTAAATCTCTAATTCCATGGTAAAAATTTAATAATCAACAATATGTCATCTTGAGGTGAAAATGCAAGGAACTCCTAAACAGTCACTAATTTATTGAAGCTTTCGCAAACCGATAACAATAAATTATCTTCTTTTTTCGGTAATTTTCGTATATTTTCACTCCGTTTTCGAATCTAATTTCTCCATTATTCGCCGAGCATCAGGCACTCATCAAGGTTGAAATTATCCCGGTGTTTTGGATTTCAATTGCCTGCCTGACCAGGATAATTTAAACATCGGAATAATTAAAACCTAGACCAGAGCCTTCTGTTCACCGAAACATAAGGACGCTTGACATTTTAAAAAAATACCACCACAGAACCATACACCGTAACCTCAACAACCACATAACCGTTACACTCTGAGTTTACGTTTTTGTTTTCCTTTTCCACGATGGAGGATTTTCAAATGAGTACCCCTATAACTGTAGGAATAGACTTCCAATTACGTTATGGTAGGATTTAAGGGCATAAGGTCTAATGTGAAATAGCAGATTGTGAACCAAAAAGCCACGCTTGAACGAGTTGACTCCCTTAGGAGTTCCGAAGCAAACTAGTTCTTCCCGTTCAACGCTAGGCGTTAGCGATTAAGATGGGATGTGATACAAAAGGTGTCGGCTGTTGAGTGATCGATCACGATTCCCATCAACAATATATTATCGTCTTGTTTACCATTTTATCGTGTCACATCAGTTTCTGAAACACCTTGACATTTGCATTTAAATTCAATTCAGTCCATCGTTCCAAATCATAGCTTCGAATTTCTGCGGCAAATTTGACCATTACGAAGTACTGTCGTAAAGATTTTCAAGTGTGATAACGTCAATCATTTGATTCTTTGGTGGTAAAACTTGCCGTTTACATTGAATATTTTATGTTTACACGAATTCAGATTGTTGGTATTACACTATTTACCTTCCCCGTTTTCCACGATGGTAACATTTGAGAGCCCATGGTAAGATATGAGTGGGAGTTCATAGTGGTGAAAGTTGGAGATAAGGAAAAAACATTCCTTCACAGTTCACTTTCTCATTAAATATTACAGCGGTATTTAAATTTCCATATCTTACAAACCCTTGCCTTGCTTCGTTTAGTTATCAGGTTTTTAGACGAACATGGCACTATAGCATCGCAGTATTGCTTTGATCCTGGACGATTGCCGCTATTTCAATAACATCTTTAATGTATTATTGTCAACTCAGATTTTAATTTAATTAGAAATATTACTTACGAGAAAAGGTAAATATTTAATAATATTTAATTTAAGAAATAATATTTAATTTAAATTAATACCGTGCTATAAAAAAGACAGCAATGCGTACTTATTTTCGCTGTCTTCCTTCGGGCATCATATACGCTTTGCATGATAGATCCTTCTCTGGGTACTTCCATTTAGATTTTTCTCCCTTTCTAAAAAATTTAATTCACAAATCATATTCATCAAATAAATGCATAGATGGAATATATAGAAAACAGTCTATGATGGGAAAATATTCAGACCTAGGATAGTTACTTTTCAATAGCGGTTCCTTTCAAGAACCTGTTCAAAAAAAATTCTGGCTCTGAATTTCTCGGGAATCATAATTTGCATAATATTCTTAGAGTTTCGCAAACCTTATTTTTTACGTTCTTATTCAATTAACTGGGGGAAGAAACACCATTATTACGGCCAGAGGAGTTTTTTTCACTCTTCATTTTACTTCAGAGGCCGTAGAGTTCATTATTTCTCGTTCGATACTAATTGTTTATTTCTCGGCATCTGGACCTCGCGGCCAATCCAAAAGAGGCAAGTCTAGCTTCAGAGAAGATATTCATTTATTCATTTTCATATTCATTTCTGTCCAAGGATCATTTTACATGATATAAGATACGTCAGTTAAACACATAAACATTTAAGCTGTGCAGTATACAATCGTAATTCCTCATCTAGGAGGTATTCAATAAGTGAGTAATAAAGTTTTTCCTGTAGCATAACTTTAATGTTTTGCTGAAAAATATTATTTTTTAAATTTCTTTGTACTTTGTTGGAAGTTTATCAAAAAGACGAATCCTGATAGCTCTAGGACCATGGGAAGTATTGCATATAACAAGCCAAAGGCTACTTGATAATTGAAGAAATTCTCGCAGCCAGAGCCTGTGAAGATTAGGCAAAACAAAGTACCGGTCAAAGTTCTAGTTTCTTGTCCACGGGTCGCCAGTTCAAATCCAGTGCACTGATTGGCGGCAAGGCAGGGACTTGTTCTCACACGAGTAAAATCGTGACCGCGAAGCTAATTGACCTAATCGTTTATAAATCGAGCGCGTTGCCTTTTAAGGAATCTGGTACATTATCTAGGTCTAACTAGATCATTATACCACGAACGCTCCAAAATCGACGATTGAGTTTTTCACTCCAGTTCAAATGAAAATGGAAGCTGAGCCAGATTTTTGACCTACATTGAGCACTTATTTTGAAAAATCCACTCCATTAGTCCAATGATCCACCTCCACGTGTAACTTCTTCCTCCTTGTCCGATGAACATATATAGGGGGACAGGTTAAAACATTCAACTTGCCGTACATGCACACTTTATAACTGAGAGCGAGATTATGGAAATCTCAGTATTGAACAGAAAATAAGACATGAAGTAGCAGCTTAATTGTAACAGCAAGGCCATAATTGGTGAGTCAAGATCCAATGAAAGTTAACACTCGATATCATGTACCATTTACGCGAAGTTTATCCACACCATGAATGGAGCTCAAGGCGCCGTCACGTGTCCGTGAAATTACCTACAATCAATAATGATCCGATTTTTACCGTTTCAGCGCGTTAAATGGGGATAAACGATAAATGAGCTACGCACACCACTAAATTTACTCGCTAAATCAGCAGTCTAAAATATAAGCACAAAGTAAATTAACGGTTTGTATTTGATAAAATGATAAATCAATACTTTCTTTAGAGAAAATTGTTGTTTTTAACAGGTTTGTCTCTGAGTAATTGATACAAATCAAGAAAATAAAGACGGCAAGCATTAGATCTTAACTCACATTTTTCCATTTCAAGCAGTTAAATCTTCGCGTAAAAATATTCCTTGGACGACAGAATAATTTTCTCTTTTTTTTAATCACATTCACAGTGAAAAAAATATATCAAAAGTCATGGTACATCATTGCAAGAGGTTTCATATTTTAAACAAGCATATTCACCAGGCATAATTCAAGTAGCCCTTTTGGCAGGAATAAGGATGATAGAGGAGTATCTTTTAAAACTGAGTTATCATTGCGTATGCTTAATGATTACAATAAAAACTGTTAGCCACCGCAAAAGTATGACTCTAACCAGTCGTCATGATCGATCACCATTAACTGATTATCGAGCGTTCAAGTCTCCAGGATGCAAATCTGGCCATGATCTTCAAAAACTGGGCCATAGACCACAATGCATTTTTTTATATCCGCACATGGAAACCTACCGTATAAATAATTAATTACTTCGCACCTTTGTTATGACCCCTTTAAAAACATCTGTTTCATTACTTAAGTCAAGGCCTAACAGCGTATAATTTCATTTCCCGTGCCAATCTTGGAAAAGCAAGTAAATCAGGAAATAGTGAACAAAAGGTAATGGAAAAATGAAATGGAACTTCGTTTAAGTATTTAATAAATATCAGTGCATCCAAATAATTTATCCAATTCAAATTTAAATTCTTAAGTTACATTGAACTTATACCAAAGATTACTCGGATTCAATCTCTCTCTTACTTCAAATGCATTAAGTTATCTCAGCATGCGAAAGACTGCGTATTCTATTTCAACTTAGTATCATTAATCGCCGTTAATACGACATTGCTTTTCAATGACATTTGGGATATGAAATTTACAAAATTCTTACTCCGAAAAGAATTACATTTCTCGTATTTTATCAGAGACACAAAGCGTCATTTCAAGGATGATGATGAGTAATTAAATATTCCGAATTGTAAGCACTCAAAAATAAAATCCTCCTCCATATTTGTCATAATCAAAAGCGAAAAGGACTGAAATCACTGTTGATTTTAAGTGTATAATGCAGAAAACTAATGTATTACGACATAAATTATAACTTAAGTATAGTGAGCTAATTCATTTTTATCATTCAACATAAATGATTTGGAACAACGGGAACCTCTAAAAAAAAGAATGATCAAAACACGCATTAGAGAAAAACAAATATTACAACCCCATTTCATTAGGAATGGGTTTATTAAATGTGAATAATCTAGCTAACAGACACGAGCTAATATAACGTAATCAAATTAACCTCCCAATTTCAGTCCAAACATAACAGCCCTTTATATTTAAAAATCCAAAAATAATACGGTTTCCCATGCCTTTAGGCCCAAAGTGGTCAAATTTGCTCCTAATTAACTCCAAAATCCAGTCGCCCGGAAAACTTTTAAAACTTTCTTCGCGTCATCTTCTTCCAGCCAGTTTTCCGTGTGGCCCACAGCAAGACATGAAGGGAAAACTTCGCGCACCGATCGCCCGAAATTTTACACCGCCGAATCACGTAAGCCTCGTGAAATAAGATACCGTCCATCACCTGGGCGGGTGACGCCGAGGTAAAAAAAAACCCGCTCCCTAAGCTTCCTAAGTTGCGAGGCCCATCCGAAATTTCACCGCCAAAAAAAAAAGAGTGCGCGAAATGAGAGCAACAAAAAAAATGGCGAATCGACTTCGACATCGTCAGGACAAGTATTGGGAGCAGGAAATGAAACTCGCAGACACACGCGCGCACACGTAATTAATGCGTCGATGTTTTATAATAATAACAGCACGAGGGGTACGAAATGAGATGGACTTGTTCGCTGGCAGCTTATTCCTCCTCCTCCTCCTCCAAATAACCGTTCCCATGATGTACACGGAATGTACTTTCCAACTGTCATCATCATAAGTCAACAATCCTAAGATTGGCTTGACGCAGCTCTCCAATCCTCTCTCCTATTTGCTAGCCTTTTCACAGTGACGTATTCCTTCTCTTTTTACATTTTCTATAACCCGTTCTATGTAACTCATTCGAGGTCGTCCCTTGCCCTTCTTCCCTTCCACCTGTCCTTCTACGATTGTTTTCATCAGGCCATTTAAGTCTCATAATATAGCCAATAAAGTTGTCTCATCTTCCGCTTAAGGTTTTTGAGACACTTCTCTTTTGCCCCACTCTTCTTAGCACTTCCTCGTCACTTACACTTTCTATCCATTTTATCTTCATCATTCTTCGGTAGCACCACATTTCGAATGATTCCACTCTTGACTTCTCTGCTGCTGTCAACGTCCAAGCCTCGCTTCCATAGATAAACATGCTCCACATGTATCATCTGATGATTTTAAGGCTACGTAACTCCTCACTCGGGGCAGACAGATGGGTGCACTACTCAAAGACAATGAAAAACACACTCGTGGGTGGTGTGGGGTGATTGGCGGCCCTCGGCTGGGGCTCATGATGGGGCCCTCCTTCCCGGGGAATTCGGGGGTCCTCCCTTAGAACTTGCTGGTAAACAAAACCTCAATTATAGCTAAATGAGATTCTTATTAAGAAGAATCAACTAGTCTAGGAACGCCACCACCAGAATACGCCAGTATCCGTTTTTATCGTTGACTGCTATCATTTTCGCTGCGTTTTCCTGCCATAAGTTAGGAGCGAGTCCAATTACTCTTCAGTAAAATTAGACCTCATTCCACGTTTCACCCTTTACCATGGTCTTCTTCACCCCATTGTCCCTAGGTACACGCTGCATCTAATCCCTCTGAAAGTTCTTTTATCTCCTTCAGCTGTTTACTCTCCCCACCCACCTTGCATAGAACTTTCTAGCTCTACTTCACCCTTGAATGCCCTACCCTCACCATACTTACGTGTAAAATCGTTTCAGGCTTCCCTTGGTGGAAGTGCGAATATGCCCGTGATAAAACTACAAATGGTAATCTCCACTCTTCATTACATAACTTGAGTACCCACCATGGTAGTTGAGTCTTGCATCAAAGTGTAGAAATTACCAGTGGTGGATCTATAGGGGGGCTATGGCAGCCCCTTTACCCCCCCCCCCCTTGAATATCCATTTTACACTAGATGGAATGGTAGTTTTGTTCGGACCCGCAATACTGCTGAGAGATTGCTCCCTACTTAGCCACCGCCTTGTGCCCATCCTGGATCCGCCACTGGAAATTACCATCTGTAGTTTTTATCATGGATAATCTCCGTTCTTTCCATTTTTTTCCTGAAAGAAAATTAGAACCAATTTTTCCGTGATCCGCTTATCTGTTTACAGGGCAGTAAGCGAAGGAACATCGAAGATCTTTACCCATTCCAATCCTATATCCGCACGCTTCTCCCCCCAACGCCCGACCCTTTTACTCTCCTTCCCCTCCGTCGTAATAAATGCGCTCGAGCCCGCGAGAGTGGTGGGCATTGGACGTTGTGGGGCACTTTCTTCCTCTTCCACTCCACCACCACCTCCCGCGCTTCTCCTCCTCCGCGTGCTCTGCTCTCCACCCCTCCGCCCGATCCGGTCTCTTGCAGATTCGACAAACTTTCTGACGCGAAGCCTCGTCATTCTGGTTTCCTCCCTGCCTTGGCCCTCACCCCACGACGCAACCCTTCCCTCCTCCCTTGCCCTCCGCATACTCGATGGGGATTGCGCACCGCTACTGCTACGCCCAGTCCCACCTAATGCTGAAGAGACTACGTACAGTGGCGATTTAGAATAATATTGAGCATGGAGACTGGGACTAACATTAGAATAGGGAAACAAAAGATTGAAGGGATGAAAGAGTTTTGCTAACTAGGAAACCAATTAATCTCCAATGGGATAAATAAGAAAAAATTGATATATCCCACGATTAGGGTATTCCACTAAAATAATAATATGCTTAAAATGAAAAACGGGTATTGGGGAGAGCAAGAAAACATGAGTCGACGTAAAACATCTTCACCAACAAATTATATGAAGAGCATGCAGAGTTCATATGAATCTAATTAAATTTCATGAACCGTTACAGCTTCGCCCAGTTGCACCTAATTCTAAAGAGACTACGATCACTGGTGATATATTACAATATTAGGCACGGAGAGTGGATTAATAGTAATGATACAAACAGTTGTAGTAATTTTCCACACTTTCAAGTTAGCTAAACCAGTTTCAATGTTTACACATCACTATCAAGAGCTGTCTGCATTACTACCGCTGTTTGTGTCATTGCTATCGATACATATTCACAAAAAAACTCGTCAACGATCAATCTAACTGGAATTGAGATTGAATTAGGAAAATAATAGCTTGAAGAGTTGAAGAGTTTTGTTACCTAGTTATTCAATTAATCAGCAATGGGAGAAGTAAGAAAAAATAGTCCGTAGAATAGCACCGGCGATTTGGGTATTCTATTAAAAGAATGATCTACTTACAGCGAAGAATATGTGGTTGGGATAGCAAGAAAACATGAGTCTAGGTAAAACATATTCACGAATAAATTTTCTGTGGAGCATGCAGACTTCAAACGAAGCTAATAAAATTTGAAGAACCGATAGTACTACGTCCAGTTCCACCAAATGCTAAGGAGACTACGAACACTGGCTAAGGGCAATAATATTAGGTAGGGAGACTAGGACCAACATTAAACTAAAAAAAAAGCTTTAAGAGGTGGAAGAGTTTTGCTATCTAGGAAGCCGATTAATCAGCATTGGGAGAAACAAGAAAAAAATAGTCAGTAGAATTTCACCGGCGAATAGGGGGAATTCTACTACAAAAAGAATCTTCTTACAGCTGAAATAGCAAGTATATATGAATCGAGATATAAAATCTGGACAAATGAAATTTTTCGAAAAGCTTAGGTGAGTTTGAGTAACCAATGATACCCGTGTTTCGGCCGACTTCAAATAAATATTTTGCCCTCCACCATCCAAATTCTTCCAAACGCCGAGGTGAAATAGTTTCCGCGGGTTGGTTTGAGGTTTCTTGGTTTTTGGGTTTACCGCTGTGTCCATTCTTATAGGAAACGATATTCATTCGCCTAATCTGATTCTTCCTCAGCTTGGAAACTAAAGGGATAAGCATCGCAATATAGACCCTCAGAAGTATAGACACACAGGTGAACGCGAAAACCACTCGAAAATAACTTTCTATTCCAAATTTTTGGAGCCCTTTAACATGAATACCATTGACATCACCGAAGATATCTAGTATTTTTTACTATTCTTATCCAAACAATAAATTTAATTTGATTTTTTTTAATTCAAAAACGAATCTTAGAACACAACCCAAGTAGGATAACTGATTTATGTTAACCTCAGCAATACATTAGATAATTTTTCGTCACAGGTGGTATCGTTGAATGGAAGTGGCTAGATGTTACATTAATTTCCGAATTCAAATCGAAAAAATGATCCACTCTCTAACTTATCTCTTTGGCTAACAAAGAATGGAGCTAAAAGGATCTATACATAAATATTAATGCTTAAAATATATTAATTACGACATTAGGAGAGCTTAATACTCATAAAATAAAAAGAGAAATCAGAAAATAACCAATACCTCAATGACTTGTCAACTCTACGGTAACGACTATCCTATGTATCCTAGGAGCTGTACATCCGAATTCGGCCAATAGTTGGCGACCCACATGTCTGGATTTTCAAATAGTTATTACACGGATATCACAAAAGAGGATCCTCAAGTCGGCCTCTAGATGTTTTGTCATTCGCCAGGATTTTTTCTGGGAGGGAGGAACAAGGGTCTGACACGCACACAGTCTTCTCATGTTTGAGATTAAAAATGACATACAACAATCACTGCAGGAAATATTCTCTTAATTTTAATGCGAAAGCAATTACTTAATATGAAATTAAATGATTGAGGCTCCACAATACAAAAAAAACGAACGTAATGATAACCTTATTAAATATCTCTTTTTTTTAAGAGTCTAGGGGGAACGTGCCCCCCCTAAATCCGCCTATGCACCCCGTATTTTAATGGGTTTCCAGAGGTCACCACTCGCGTCACTGACGGACAAATTGATCCGAGTTTCACGGAGAAATAAAGTATAATTAGTGAGTTTGAACCGAAATTTAGATTCATGATGATGTGATGTATCAAATTCGTAACTTTTCAATGGTATTCCTCGCATTTGCGAAGACTAGACCGCAAAATGCTGGAATAAATTGGATCGCATTGCACTCATCACCGCGCCGCGGACATTTTTGAAAGCCAAATAAAATGCGACCGAAGTGGCAACAGAAAAATGCCTTCCATGAGATGGAATTGGGCCTCCGTCATGCAGTCCCGTTGAGTTATCAAACGCCTCACAAAAAACTGCGGTAATACAGGAAGGATTCAAGGAGCGACAAATTTCGTCAGCCCGCTTAAAAAATCCGGAGGGGGGGAGGAGAAGAAGGCGTTACGAGGAAGAGATGTGGTAGAAGGGGTGGGGTACACATGTGCACGGAAGAGAATTGGGAGCGATGCGGGGAGAGGGATGGGGAAGGAGAGCGAATTCTTGTTGGAAAGTTCTGGGTGGGGTGGAGACCACACGCTGCAGGAGGCGCCCTCCAGCACATATGGTCAACCGGACGGTCCATTTCGTTCCGCCCGTCACCCGAGTGAGGAGGTTATGCCTTCGCCAAAGCAAATTTATTCACGAGAGAAGAAAACCCCTGCCCCATCCAAGAAGCCCACCCACCTCCCTCCGCTAACATTTTCATACTCAGAGAAAAGGGGGAAAATAAAATGGGTATTCGGGAGAAACCAAAAGTATCAAGTATATTAATACCTAAATATAGTATTTATGTACTTATTTATGTAGATAAATACCATAAATACAGTATTTAAGTACTTGATAATGGCGTAACAGCCAAAGCCGGTAGTATTTTTTGAATAAAGTAACTAAAAGTAATTTAGTGAAAGTAAAAAAACAATAATGAAGTAGAAGTAACGAAGTGCCTTTCATTGCTAACCCAAACGTATTAAAAATATGAAGGTCACCTCCCTAGCTTTCCCCTTTCAGGAAACTCGATGCATTTGTTCCGATTACCATCAATGGTTGTGCCTCATCTTGAAACAATCTGGCGATAAAAGTTATGCTCCTTTGTGAGTCACGATGGTATATGCACCAACAATCGAGATAGGCAGTAATGTGAGGAGATATTCCTTTCAGCCTGCAAGGAATGTGCACGCAAGAATAATCTCACTTAGCTTTCTTTAAAAGAAACCATTTTTAAGTAGGTTTAAACCAGGTTTAAGAAATCTTACGATCAAAGAAAGAAGCTACTTCAAATTTCAGCTGTGGAAAAAAACTACCATTATTCCTACGTTCTAACCTTCCATAGTGATGAATTAGTTGGCATTATATAGCACATTCCTCAGGCGTTGAATTCACTCACACAGAAATAAAATCAAGGAGCTAGGATTATTTTAGTTAATATAAAAATTATTGTCAAATGCTCACGCGATAAAAAAGACCACCGTTTATCCTAATTTTTGCATAACTATATTGTTCGAAGTTTCTGGAGCTGCAAGTTATTTTTTCTTCCCGACCCTCCTTTGTTCTCAAAGCATTACTTTTTCGAATATTGGATATGACATACGCACAACCTCAAATTCAATCATCATATTTTTAAAACGCCTCATTATTATCATAAAACGTGCGAGGAAATCCCAGGAACCGAAGAAATCAATTTTAGTTAAAATGAGGAGAACATAAATTACTCATCACCTTAATTATGTCACACTCAAAACGTGTTGAAAAAACTAAAAGGGTTTTTGACAGCTTCAATAAGAGTTAATTGCCCTTCTTTCCCGAAAACGTTTTCCTTGGAAGTCACACTAAGAATTGGTGGTATTCGAGTTTTCTCTGACATGTTTTCCATTGAGACGAAAAATTCAAATAGGTACTTTTCAATATTTTTCAATGAATAGTTAAATCACCACTCTCCAAACCTAAATAAACCAAAAATAATTCGGAATGAAAATGGCTATGGTCATCTCGGAAACAGATTATATTATCTCTTTATGGAAATTATGATAAAGTAAAAATCAACTTCATTTACAAAACAAACAAACAATCTGGTGAAAACAGTATAACCATTACCATGATGTTAACCATTTGAAAAACAACACGAGTCCCAAGCCATGTGCAAAAACTGTAATGGATTGTAAGCATTGATTTAAAAGCACTTCTAATCATGATCGACAATTTTACCACCTAAACAAATCCTCGTGGGTTTACGTGCAAGTTTCTCGAGAGCCAAGTCGTTATATTTACCCGCTGATATTCTTCATGCATATTCATGACCGGACATTTCCCTCAAGAAAAGGGGAGAGAAAGTTACACTATGATTTTTTTCTTGTGGTGGACTGGCCGGCTGGGAGTTGTTCGAATGAAGAGTTACCTAAAAGACTGGTATTTGCATTTCCGGGGATCGCTTGGTAACTACAAAACATGTTCCACGCCGCATAGGGGGTGTTTCACTCGGTGAAAAACGATCAATGTACACGGAATGTACTTTCCAATAGTAAGCCTACGTAACGCCTCACTCAGGGCAGATAGATGGGTGCACAACTCAAGACACTGTAACACACGCCTATCGGTTAGCTTGTCGCAACGGTAAACCCGAGCCTTTAACATCAAGATCATGCGTAAGCGAAAGGGATTGAATAATGGGCTGGTTAACAAAACCTTAATTATAGCTAAACCAGATATCTATTAAAAAGAATCAACTGGTTAAGGTGCGATACCACCAGAATACGCCAATATCAGTTTTCATCATCGCCTGTAATGATTTTCGCACCCTATTTCTATCATAAGTTGGGCGAGAGTCCAATTACTCTTCGTTATACCAATGAAACTCGTTCTAAATCCACCATTCCACACTTTCCAATATACTTCCCTCTACCACGGTCTTCACCATCCTTTTTCTTCTCTTCACCCTAAGGCACACGCTACATCTAAACCCTCCGACAGCTCTTACATCTCCTTTAGCGGTTTTCTATCCTCACCCACCTTGCGTAGAACTTCCAAGCTTTGGTTCACCAATCAGTAGCCTACTCTTTCAATTCCTTCCATATTTTTTTCGTGATAGAATATTAAAACCCATTTTTCCGTTTAGTGATCCGCTTATTAGTTTTTAGGGCAGTCAGCGTAGGAAGATCGAATATCTTTACCCTTTCCAGACAAATAACAAGGGAAGTAACTGAACTCACTCTGATCTAGTCAAATGACCATGTTGAGCTACACAGTGTACCAATAAACTAGAAAAACTGGTCCAGAAATCTGAGAATGTCGCGAACTTCGCAAGCAGGCATCAACTTTGTTGAATTTTAACCTTTCTTTCAAGACTAAAATGTAGGAATTACTTTTTTGTGAAGTCTTTTTGTACATATATACTATAAATATCGTGAATATATTGAAAAAGTTTTGGGTAAGGTTGAACAACCCGATCATTCCATTCGTAATATAAATTGCAATCATAGTGGCATGCGGAGAATTCACGGAACGCAGTGATCTGAGCGTGGGTTTTAGACATGAACGGGAAATCCTCGGTCCCTCGTTGTCCTCCCAGCGTGTACTTGGATGCCAACATTAACTTTCCCTCGACAAGCATCTCCCCGATTCCGGTCACATGCGTATTGTCCACAAATTCCAAGGTAACTTTATTGGCATCTTCCAACAGTCCCTTTACTCACCTTCGCCTGCAAAGAAAACGGGAGAAAGCTTGCGTGACAATTTCCACATTAGATCTATGGATGCATTTTCGCCTTTGAGGGATGGGTGGGATGAAATATTCATGGCTCACTCCTATAAGCCCAAATAGACTTTAAATAAATATCAAATGGAAATTCAATTGAAGGTAAAATCACCCTATGTATCGGAAAGGTTGCTATCATAATAAAGCACTTTGTTCGGGATAAACTTTTAATTTTATATTTATATTTTCGACTTTTTATTCCAATGCGTTTTTTAGTATAATCTCCTACTGAAAATCAGATCTTATCATATTAGAACTTTAACCAAGTTAACCAAAAATATATGACACGTTCAATAAATTTCAGATTAAGAACAGAGCATAAAGGGAAAAATCAGGGTGATAAATTTCGAAAATGAATTAAATGTCTCGATAACTCCCTCATGTACAACTAACTATCCATTTGAGTACCAATTTCATCGATTTACCTGCTAAAAGACGCAATTAAAACATACAGGGTAGGAGCTTCTCCGGGAGCATCTCCTTGTTTCAAGCTCTTACCCCTTCAAATCACTGTAAGGCCTACTCCATTTCATTCTATTTTTAAAATACCCTATTTTCTTCCTCCCTCTCCCTCGTGTATCTAACATTCTACCCTATCACACTGTTTTCAACATCCCCTCCTCGCTAAGTACTCCTTGCATCCATACTTTCTGTCTCCTCTGTATTTCACCTGGAAGCAGAAGGAATAAGTTCACAAAAATTTGCAACGTTTAATGAATTTATACACGATACATTAACCTTTCGTTTCACGTAAAAATAATTTTGTAGGCCGAAAAATGATTTCGCAATTTCTGTCGGGGTGAAACAATTTTAAGAGACACGTGGAAGCCTTCTTTCTCCGCATTATCGGTCCATCCCAGGGGAAAAGTGCGGAAGCGAACAACTCCGTTCCAAATTTATGCGGTCATTAAAGGAGCCGATCTCACCACCTTTCGGAGTGAACGAGGGATTGCCGTCGGAACGGACCAACACGAAAAGATTCCGAGGAGAAGCAGTCAGAATAGCGGAGGAGAAGAGACGGCGCCCCGCCCTCGGTGTACAGCATACGGCCTTGCTTTATGGAGCGATAAAACTTTAGCTCACCCGCAACGGGAGCGGATTTTTTATTAGATGGGCTAAAATTACACTTTAGGGATTTGGAAAGCTTAAAAGGGCGCATCACTACTGCTTTTGACCGGTACTTTTTCGTAACGTATTACTTGTCCTAAATTCAAGCTACCATCTTGAAATTTCAGGGAATAAAGAATAAACTCTCGTCAATTAAGAGCTGGTTTCTCAAGAAAAGTTTACCACAAAGAGAAAAATCTCTACATTTGAGATAAAATATATACCTTTATCATTAATTGCATAAACCTTTATTTAGTCTTAAGGAATCCTTTCATAAAAATAATCAACGTTCGACAAATATATGCGTAATGAGTTAACCTTTGGTCTCGGATACTTCTCAGAATTAACTTGGCAAGGCGAAAAACGATTCTTCATTTTCTATTGGGGAGAAATAATTTAAAGAGACACAGGGAACCCTTCTTTCTCCCCATAATCAGTCCATTTTCATTGGGACACAGTTTAAAGAGGAAAAGGTGTGCTTCAAAAAATCTAAAATTTTCTAAATCAAACCTTAAGTTTAAAACAAAAACGTCATAGATCACGATAAAAGACCGAATAAAACCATTCAAGCGGAAGTTATCCGTCCTCTTAAGGCTTCAGAGTGATGTTTAGATATATTATCACATATCATCATCAAAATATTCTACCGATTAAGGTAGGTTTTCATGGAGTACTTAAATAGTATTCTGGGGGCCACCCCTTACCTCAAGCACTTCACTCTTCAATGCACTGTAAGCCCTTCCATTTTGTCTAAAAATCATATTCTCTTCCTATCTCACCCTCGTTTACCCAGCATTCTACTATCAAACACAGTTTTCATCATCCCCTCCCCGCTAAGTACTCGCTCCTTCCGTACCTTCTGTCTCCTCCGTATCTCATCCAGGAGCTGCCTCTCCTCGCCCACCATGTCCAGCACTTCCTCGTTCCCCCTCCTCTCCGTACGCTTTACCTTCTCCATTCTTCTCCACACTCACATCTCGAACGTTTCCAGTCTGAATATATAATCGGGGGAAAATTTTGGCACTTCGTTTCCACTTTTTAAATTACATTTCTGAAAGCGAGAGTGGCTTCGGTGCGCTCATAACTCAACACACGCGACCGTTTGGGAGAAATGCGAGCGGTCTAGGCGTCATCGGTCGAGCTGCTCAACCCGTTCGCTAATCACTTTTAATCTGACGTAATGTATCGGCGAGAGGAGGAGAAAATGAGAGAAAGAGGGAGAGAAAGAGCTCAACCGGCCGATCTTGTTGCCGTTAACGGTGTCCCGACCATCGTCTCACGGCGAACGCGACACGTGGAAATTTTCAGGGGAAGCGATAGAAAAAAAGACAGAAAAACTACTGAAGTTAATAAGTAAAAGTAGCGGGCGTGAATTGGTTGAAATCCTTCATTGTAGGTGTTGAAGGAACAAAAACTGCTTTTAATCATGGTGAGTTTTTTTTCCGACTATGGTTTCGTTAGAGCGTAACATTTTCAAAATTTTACCTCAAAGAGAAAATCTTTGCATTTGGGACGCAAGATATACCTTTATTATGATGTCCCTTTAACATTAATAAGGTGTGCCATTTTGAAAACGTTACGCTGCCATGAAAAGATGTATAACACAAACTATTTTAATATATATAATATTTTCAAAATGTTACGCAGTAACGAAACCATGGTAGAACAAAATAAATCTCCATGTTGAAAAAGGAAAATTTTTTATTTCTTCAATTCCAACAAGGTTCTTGGTTCTTGAGAGTAAATCAACGCACTTTCTTCCTCAAAATTACTTCAGTGAATTACCGTAGACCTATTTTGTGTAATTATATATTTTCAACATTGAAGGATATCGCAAGTGAAATCAATATTTTTATTACAATGCCTATTTACAAAAATATGGAATAAAATAGTCGGATTGAATAGCGCATTCGAGTCCATCAACGGAGCCTCCCACGATTTTCCGGTCGTCAACTCTAAGGCAGTATGGCATGAATGGTTAAGAGCCGCACTCGACCACAATGCGGGACCGTGGTGAGCGGGTGGACAGCTAGATGGACGGACGTCGGTTTAAGAGGCGCGTGGCGGCGGCCGGACCGCCTGCCGTCAGCCGTCAAAGTGATATGCCGCCGCACGATTTAACATGCTGGCCCAAGACTACACGCAAAAGTCTATGGCGCTATGAGCAGCCGTCCATCATTACGAAGGAAATCCTATTATAAGTCACGCATGATTTTAGAATCAGCTTGGTTTCCAGTTTCACACCATATCCAAAACAAGGTTAGTTTCGTCAGCCTCGTGCCATTTAATGCTTTACGGAATAAAACTTGAACAAAAATATTATTATATTTCGACCATTTTTGTTTTTCATATTTTCTTCAGTCGCCAACACAACCACTGAGAGTTTAAAGCTAAGAAGGGAATTATTAAGAGTTTGTGCGAAATTGCGGGTGATTCCGTGAAGTTATCACCGTGGCTAGTCCCGGTATACTTAAATTTGTCAAAAGCTTAATCATAATATACAGTCATTGTATGATTTAGCTGAAATGTACTGCCGTTAACCTGACAACCGAATTTGTTGCTAAATAGACAAGTTACATTTTAAGGGAAAATCTTCAATCATTTTTCCTTTTTGTTTCCAACCCAGGTTCTGATCTTAATGAAAGAGAGAAGAGTTCACCTGAATACATGCCGTTGAGATTTGATTTCATTATCATTCCAGATACAAGACTTTTTTGCTGAGTCAACTGCAGTTTTTTATGAAATTCTGACTTGTGAAAAAATAAATAGCTCAGCCCAATTTGAAGTATGACTCCTAAATACCAGCTCCTATTAAAAATTAACGCATGGTTAATAAAATAATTTTTTTATTTCAACTCTTTATTCTTAAGTACCACTAGTTTCGACGCAGCGAAGTCATCCTCGGGTATAGAGAGATCTTTGACCATTATTGTACCCGAGGATAACGCCTCTGCGTCGAAACTACTCGTGCATAAAAATAAATTGGTGGCATACAGCAAATATTTTTTATTTCATTAACGATAAAATGAACTTCCACCGAGTTGAACCTGAGACGATAGAGATAATCAACGTATCTTCAAAAAAGAATTGTAAATCCTTCGAAAGGATTCACAAAGCGTCAAACTGGCTCAATGCCGACGGGCTTCGATGTAGGCGATGCGTGGTCCAGCATATCGCATCGCTTGGACAGCAGAAAAAATTAAAATGCTCTACCGAATTAGAAGTAATACCCGGAAAGATCAGTTCCTTGCAAGCATTCACTAATCTATATAACATAATTGTAAATCCTTCAAAACGATGTATAAGGCGTCAACCTGGCTCAATGCCGACGGGCATCGAAGTATGCGATGCGTGGTCCAGCATATCGCATCGCTTGGACAGCAGAAAAAATTAAAATGCCTTACCGAATTAGAAGCAATTCCCGAAACGACCAGTTCCTTGCAATCATTTACTCATCTACATAACATAATTGTAAATCCTTCAAAACGATGCATTAAGGCGTCAACCTTGCTCATTTCCGATGGGCTTCGATGCACGTTCCGGCATATCGCATCGCTTGGACCCCCGCTGGCGACCCCCGTCTGACATCTCGCCCCCGTGGACACGATGATGGAGGAGGGTGGAGCCGGTGGGGGGGCGTCGAAGGGTGCCCCCGCGCGTCGAGAGACAAAGCGTGCGGAGCGAACGGAAGCCGAGGCCCTCTCGAGGCGTTCATTACTCACCGCGGCCGCATTCAATGAACTGCCGGCGGCCCATTAAACCCCTCCCGCGGATCATTCATTTATCTCCCGGCAACCCACGCGGCACCATCCGCCTACCCACGAAATATTTTCGCCTCGTGCCTCGCCTCACTGGGGAGAGGGAGGGCTGAAGTACGCGCGTCTCGTGCTTTCCCGGTGATTTCATTGAAATCGTTCGAATCGCGTTGTCAACCAAGTGAGTTGGTCCACTTGGTAACAGAGAATCGTCTCTAAAGGCCGTTTTGCACGGTACACGGAATTGCGCATTCTGACGTACGTGCGAAGGCGCAATCAAAATTGCGTCGTGTAAAGCGGTGAATTACTAGAACACATGCGAGAATGCGTGGATGCGAGACGGAAAAATAGCCCCTGTTCTAATTTCGTTCATGCATTCGCGCAATTCCACGCCATTTTAGAAATTAATGCAGCTCTAACCTGCGCAATTCCTTGCCCCGTGTAAAACGGCCTTAATGGCCGTAACGTAGTGACTATGGGCATGACAGAGTTGGGTAGACTACGTATGACAGAGTTTATAGCTTTATGTTGGGGTCTGAAATCTTCCAGGGGGTTTAGGGGTTAAGAAATACCAGCCAGTGAAACTACGGACCACACAATCGTTTTTCTGTCATTATTTTCCAGTTACGTACATCCACAAAAGTCCTCCGGCCCCTCCCCTGGAACATATTTTTAAATTGGCCTCTGAAAACAGAATTTTTAGTACTAAGTATATAAGGCTAAAACTCATTAAAACTTACCATGGTTTGTTTTCATTGAACATGAATTGACAAGTTTCACACTTTTCTCGGAAAATTACTATGACCAGGCTTCCCCTGACCCCCCCAAAAATCTGCCCATGGTAGTGACGATAGTCTTATGTTATGTTACCTACCAGTTACATGCTTCCGCAAAATATCGCCATGTGCTCCTAAGTTCGTAAGCCTGACTGACAGGATGAAATGATTCTCCTATTAGATTTTTCTCTCCTCTTTAACGACTCGCCCCATGATCCCACCAGCCTCACACCCCTGCGCCCGCTAACGGGGCAGTATGCAGATGAAGGACATTCGTTTTGTAAGGAGTTTGGAGGGCTCTTGGAATATTATGTTGTCCGTCGACTCAGACGGGTGGAGAGCTGAGATAAAGCTGATTCGTTAAAGGACGGTTCATCAACCGACAGCGAGGGAAGGGACGACTTGAGTGTGGTGGACGTAGGATGGGAAAACCTTGAGCCGGTTGGAAGGTCATCCTAATTTTAAATTCGGTTTTGGACCGCGCTCCGCCGATTAATAAAAAAACGAGGAGTAAAGATTTTTTATTCATAACGATTTGCTTCTCTCTTTAAACACCGTCAGCTGGTCGGAGACTAAAATTCTCCCGACTCGAATGAGAGTTTTTACGAGCATCGAACGACACATTTAGCGATATGACATTCCTTCCTCCTTCTTCCCATTTTACGAAGTGATTTCGAACACGTAGATAATATTTACGACTCCACCCTCCTCCTCATTATCCTGCAGAGAGTCTTTCTCTGTAATTTCGGGATGCTGTGGCGTACAGCGGTGATGTCTCAGACGCCGGCAGTAATGGCAATCTGTTCGGAATTAAAGTGGATGGGCGTGCGACGCTATATTTAAAAAATCAAAGAGATTTCTGGATCCTTTTTTGAGTGATATATTACGACGAGCCAGCTATATAGAATCGAAATCGAACCTTGATGAAGTTTCTCAGTCCTCTAAGTTATGGAGAAGGCGGAGTGAGGACCGAATTAAAATTTATGATAGTTATCCCCTTTCTCGATCATAATATGATTTCTGGATAACGAAAAATACCCATCAACGTTCAACCGTATTACAGTAACGGATTTAAGCGGGGCATAATGCTATTTAGATCCTTCAAAATGTATTTTTTGCCTCCGGGTTTTATTTTCGAGGTTTTCTTTTCAATGATAACGAGATTTTTTTGGGAGTAGAAGCATAATTATTCAAAAATAAATCCTATTTAAAAAATATCAGTCAGATACTTTAATAATTTCCCAGAATATAGAATTAAGATAATTGCCGTCATGAAGTTACAACATTTACAGTTCCTAAAATCGAACACGACAAGTGCAAAATTATTACTTATAAGAGTCATTTTTGGAATCAGTTTTAGATTGATATAGAAAGAAATATGCTACATAATTAGTTCCGTTACAACGCAAAATATCACTTTTTATTTGGTAGTTTTGAAAAAAATTTCCATAATCGATGAAAGTATGGATGAAAACGGAGAAGTATTGATTCTAACACAAATACTTGATGACAAAATTAAAATTAATGGGCAGAAGTATAAGTTAACCATTAGCCTGACTAAGCTGAGATTGTTAAGTTGGCTGCAATACACACTTGCGCATAACCAAGAAAATCATTTTGCCAATATATTCTTTTAATTAAAATTTAGTATGACAAACATTAACAAGCAAAATCCCAGCAGGATTCAAAATAATTCAAATTCAGAGTTGAGGAGTACATCATGTCGCTAAGTCCTGAAAAAATAACAATCATTCCTCTCAAAAGTTTCTCATTAGTTCTCCATTACACAATAAAATGTATTTTGAGCCTTACTAGATAGAATGTTATCAACACTTGCGTTTGAGACCGGTACTCCCTTGCCTCTAAAGTGAACTACCCCGGAACAGCTTTTTTTAAATTGATGCATTCAACCTTTCAAGTATCAGGATTTTTCCTTTCAAAAAAATCCATTTCAGTGAACATACACCAACGCAAATTTATACTTAGAGACAGTATATCTCAATCATGATAAACCTTAGTATGATTTCACCCCTTGGCAAACTATGGGAGAAGAAACTCAAATCTCATCCCATATCATACATGACGCAGCCTTGAAAGCATGCGGAAGGTTAGAATACCGAACATCTCGATAGTTATAGCGACGTTAACGTAAGGATAATATCAAGAAAAACGGCCCGTTTATAGCTACTGCCTCCAATCATACCATGCCGAGAATTTATTACAACCCCTTCCGGAAACAATAACTTCTATCCACAAAATAACGAAGCCTTGGGCTTTGGAATTCAGTCCGTGAGAGAAATATTGAGGCATCAATCACGCGAGCAATTTCAGCTTTCTATTGAGCGGAAATAAATTTCGTAAACCGATCCCGCATTACATGCAGCATCATTTCACGCCATTTCTCCGATCTTGACGCAAAAATTGGAGGAGATTGCAAGGGGGGGTAAGTTGAGGAATCAGTCGAAACCACTTGAAGCGCCTAAAGCGATTGTTTTCTCCGGTCGCGGAAGGGGAGAGGAAAAAATAGTGATGAAGATGGAGTCACAGTAAGAGTGGTTCGCTGGGTTCCGGTCGTTGAAATCTCCGCTGCCTTCCTATTGAATGTCCCCTATTTTCAATTTCAGCGCCCTGTGTGGCCTCCAAAGTCCTGACACTTAGGTCCGGAACCTGACTCAATCTTGAGTTTTCACTCACATTCACACTGAAATACGAATTAAACGATCTTCAGGTTTAAACTTCATACACCTTTTCGATGTTAACAAATTCGAGGAAACAGTAGTACAATGCTCCTTCTGATAAGATTGGAAATTATTCATTTGAATAGTTTTAAAACACAAAACATCAGACGTAGGAAAACTCTCCACGCCACCAATATTCATTGTAACATTATTAGGTATCCTTGCAAAGCAAATAGTAAGCCAATAGGAACCTTGTGCATTGTGATCGTTACCAACAGCAAAGGTAAATATTTCAGAAACTAACCTCAACTCGCATTACTTGAGCCAAAATAACCGTAGTAAAGTACACAAAATAATACATTAATTTAAACTTTTTACATTCCTGTATTCCTGCTCATGAAAAACTAGCATTTCTGGAGCACATCATGACAAGTTAAAGTTTTTTACGAGAGATGTTTCATTTCAAAAACGTGAGGGGATGGCGATGGACATCTAGGAGCTTGGCGACTCAATTTGAGTCGGGACTCCAGAGAGGTCTCGTAATACCAACGTGGCAACCGAGTCTAACTTGGGTCAGAATCAACACTTCAGCATATTTCTGTAATAGGGCCCATAAATATATTGCAGTGAAAAACTTTCGCGGTCGCTCCATCAAAACCTTCTGTCTCCTCAGCATCTCATCAAGAAGTTTCCTTTCTTCGCCCACCATGTCTATCAATTCATCGTTCCACTCGGAAATACCAACGATGAATTTGAAATCGTTAAATACAACTTGATTGATGAAAATTAGTACTCCGGAAAAAATAATGTATTTATATAGGTATAAGGGAAAATTTGAAAATATTTGTTCAACAATTTTATCAGCAGCAGAGCAGGAGATTTTTATCACCCGTTTATAGTACAAGGGGCTTTTAACATATTAAGTTACACACTTCTAACACCAATGCATCTATCATTTATAAAATTGGCAAAAATTGTACCCTGAGGGTTTATCCCGTTGAAAGAGCTAACGATAGTCAACGCCGGTGGGCAAGCGGAAGAGAGGTGAGATCGCACAACCTATAACAGCTCGAAGGTGCTTAGGGGCATCATATCAAGCATCAACCCCTATTAGCTCGCCAAAATAGGGAGCTCTGCAATTGACGAGAGGTGTCGTTGCTCTAAACCGTACGAACAATCTCGAATGAAATATTTCCATCCTTCCTCTTTTCACTGGATCCGGCTGTATACCTAGAGTACCTATAGTGCAGAAGTGAAAGTGAACATCCATCCTTTGAACTTGTTTTTTTTTCTTCTCTCGACTACGCCATCGTCGAGCGCCTTACATTAGAGACGGAACCTGTCACAGATGGAACCTTGGAATCAGCTGAGAACCATTACCGATCTCCTACCCGAATCTGTAATCCGAAATTTGGTTTGATTGGCGTGTGAAGAGATGGGGAAGACTTCAATTATGCGGTACATCAACGAAAAAGGTAGTTTAGAGGTCAATTACCTTAAGCCCTTTACCACGAGAGAGATTCTATTAGCATGCATCAAAGGGAGGCGACCTACAGCTGCGGTCATTTTCGCCGTAAGGGAAAGTAAGAACTCTTAAAGAAATGGTGTGGGGAGGCAAAATACCCAAGCTCAATTTCTAAACAGATTGCCTACCGATTGAGCAAAACAGGCAATTTGAAGATGTGAAATTTCGCGCCTCGTGAAAAAATGATATAACAATCTAAGAGTGCAATAGAGGTGAGAACCTAGGGAAAACGCGAATTGTTAGGGAACTGAAATCGTAGCCGTGTGAAACCTCAGTTATATGACTTCCGAAGTTGATCTTAAACACGAAAAAATAAATATAAAAACTTTGCAATTTATATGGAGATTATAAAAATTGCAATTTATATGGAGATTACCAGAAAATTGTAGTTCATGAAACAATCCGTCCTTTCCATTGAATGCTGGTGAAATACTGCTTTCGTGTATAAATAGTCTACAAATTGTATGCCTAACATCGCAAAAAACTAAGCATAACTTCTTCTCCTCTTCCGCAGGTTGCAGTTCTGCTGGCCCTAGTGGCCGCATCCAGCGCCTTCCTCAACCACGGCCTCAACGTCGGAGGCGTCAAGTGTGGCTTTGACCATGGCTTCGGCTACGGAGCCCAAGGATTCAGCGCCTACTCCGCCGCTGCGCCCGCATTTGCCGCCTACTCTGCCGCACCCGCCCTCAAAGTGGCAGCCGCACCCGCCATCAAGGTCGCCGCCGCCCCGGCATACGCCTCCTACGCTGCCGCTCCCGCCATAGCTTCCTACGCAGCTGCACCCGCCTACAAGGTCGCCGCTGCCGCACCCGCTTACGGTTCCTACGCCGCATCCGGCCTGTCGTCTTACAGCGCCGGCCTGTCGTCATACGTCGCCGCTCCCGCCAAGGTCGCCTACGCCGCGCCAGCCGTTAAAGTCGCTGCCGCACCCGCTTACGCCTCTTACAACTCCTTCGTGTCTGCACCCGCCGTTGCCGTAAAGGCCGCCGTCCCCGCAGTAGCCGTCAAAGCTGCAGTTCCCGCCGTCGCTTCCTACAGCTACGCCGCACCCGCCGCTTCCTACGGTAGCTACGGTTCTTATGGAGGCTACAGCAGCTACGGAGCCGGAAGCCTTGGATTGGGCGCCGTCAAGGTCGCCGCCGCACCCGCCGTCGCCGTTAAAGCCGCAGTCCCTGCAGTCGCATCATACGGAATCGCCGCACCCGCTTACGGAGGCTACAGCGCCTACGGTAGCTACGGAGGAGGTTACGGAGGAGGTTACGGAGGAGGTTACGGAGGAGGTTACGGAGGAGGTTACGGAGGAGGTTACGGAGGAGGTTACGGAGGATACAGTGGTTATGGAGCTGGACTCGGCGTGAGCGCAGTCAAGGTTGCAGCCGCACCCGCTATTGCCGTTAAGGCCGCAGTGCCAGCCGTCGCCTCCTACGGAGTTGCCGCACCCGCTTACGGTGGACATGGGGCTTACGGAGGATATGGAGCTTACGGAGGATATGGAGCTTACGGAGGATACGGTGCTCACGGAGGATACGGAGCCTACGGCGCTGGCGCCGCCATCGGAGTCGCAGCCGCTCCCGCCGTTAAGGTCGCTGCCGCACCCGTCGTCTCTTACGCCGCCGCTCCCGCCGTTAAGGTCGCTGCTGCACCAGTCGTCTCCTACGCTGCCGCACCTGCCGTTGCCGTGAAGACAGGAGTGGTCGCCAAGCAGGTCGAATACTACGTAAGCAAATTCAACTTGCCTATGAATAATCCTCTCCGACCAAAGTAGTTTCTCTCAAAGTAGGATGAAAAACCCTCAATCGATTCAACGACCAGAGTCGAGAAAACTTTGCCCAAGCCCGATTCAATAACATAATAGTCCAAAATGAACGCGACGAGAGAAAATGATAATGGATAAGTTAAATGCGCCTTTATGTAGAAGAGGCTCGACAAGAAAAACTCGGAGAATACAGGGTACTAGTAGAAGATGCCATTTTATGGGTTTTATTGACCTTTCCACGTAAAGTATCTGCAGTAAAATACTGTTAAAGACCATAGAAGAGCTAAAGTGATACTTATTTAAGCCCCGTGAACGATGGTTGTTCAATCCCATCACACACCACGAATAACAGCCTAAAGTTAGATTCTTTCGGTGAAGTCAGAGCCCACACTAGACTGAGGCATTGTCGAGTAATTTCACCACTAAAAGAAAGGGAGGTAATTTCTAATCCCCTTATTACCTTCTTCACAAAACGTATCCAACATTTTTAGGCAAATGGGGGTCGAAATCACACGGTGAAATATCCAGGACCCGTAGAGTCACAACTTCATCAGATTTGTCCAAGATGAAATATAATGGGATGCATATTTATAAAAATAAAGAAATCTAGAATTCTTATCAACGTCATCGGTAATTTTTGTAACTTAATTATTTTATAAGCATTATTACAATTTCACAATTGTTTAAGTTACAAATTTTTGTTAAGCAATTATTTATTAAAATACTTATTCTATTTACTCCCAAGCCATACACGTTGATAAGTTTCGAGTCCCACCTATTGCGTGTGAAATTCGTCCACACACTTCAAGATTTTAGAATGAAGATGATTGAAATTCATTCTAAAAATCACCTTTACTCGTAGGAGCACTAACATTTCTTGATATGATGAGTTTCACCTTTTCAGGGCATTCATTAGATATAAAATATGTGTTAGTCATGTCGCGGAAGTAAAGCAGTGAAACGCCAAGCAGCAATAACTTTCTCAGTAAAGGTGTTATTATGAATTACAAGCACCAGCATCAGACGTATGATGATGCCGTATAAGTCTATTCAGCAATAAATGAGGGCAGTTAAGCAGCGTGAGAAGTGCATATTACGAGCAGAACAGCATTTCTCTACAACAACTCAGACATCTGTAAAGATGCATCAAATAAACCGTCAACTTCCTCACAGAAATGTAGCAACATGAATTATAAACTATCGTGTAAACATGTAAAGTATCGAATATATTTTCCAAATTTATATAGCCATCATGAGGAAAAACGATTTACGTTACTTGCGTTCTACACAGCATCTCCCGTATTCCTTCGTTTATGTCCTACCAAAAATAAATGTCCGCACCAAATAAATTATCTTTGACTGTCTAGTAGTTATACTATAATAGTAGTAAGGCTAAATAAAACCAGCGATACCAACTTTGCTTTTAAATACGTCTTACTTTTCTGTAACTCACAGTTCTTGAATATTTTCAACCCATTTTTTCAAGTTAAAAAACTGATTCGCGAAGCAATGAAATCATGAACTTGTTCTCTTCAAGAGGAAAAACAATATTTCTTAGCCCTTGGATGTTTTCTAGACACATTTCAGAAAATGAATAGATTTCTCCAACTTCAACTCGTAAGAATCATGTCCTGAGTACAAGAGTTCAGATCTTCCAATCATTTTAATTATTTTATTGACTTCGATATAAATTTCGATAGTATTATTGTATCACTGATAACCTGGTTTTACACGTCGATGTTGACTGTTATTGCAGTCGAATGTTAGGCTCGACTCGTACGTGAGGATATTGATTGCGAAGCACAGCAAAGGGAATAAGAATCGATTGAGTTCTTCATTCGATCTATTGGCAAAGTTGAAGGAGTTCAAAATGGAACACAATAGGAGTCTACGGCTATGAACACGCAAGTGGCAATAACTGATTTCAAAAGGCATGCAAATAATGTAATTACAAATTGTTTTTTTAATTTATTAATTATTAGGGATCAAGGGTAAGCCAAAATTTATTTATTCGTCAATTCTTTTGTCTTTATACTTCTGCCATCGTGAAGCAGGTTAGCAATAATTTAAACACTTCTATGATGATGGTAATAGCGAGATATTGATTCGGAGCTACTGATACAACAGTCTATTTCATGTTGGCTACATACTAAATGTGACGCTGTTTCTTTACATAAAAAATAATGTTATGCACCATTATAAATCTACAATATTCATAAAATAAGGAAAAATGGTGAGTCGATATTTCAAAATAAAATCTTCATCTTGATGACATATACTATTCATTGCATTGGCTGCTGGGGCATCGCTTTCTTGCCTGTTGAAATAGGTCCCAAGTATATCTAATTTCTGTCCAATCTTAAACGTTTTGTGCCCATGAACATTTTCTTCTTCCTCTTGGGCGCTTTCCTTCAACTCTCCCTTCCAAGATCAGGCTGAGGATTTCCTACTTTTTCCCTCCCAGAATGTGGCCAAGATATGAGATTTTCCTCTTCTCAATTAACTTCCTTGGAGAGCGATCAAGGCGTGCTCTTGGCAGAACATCAATGTTAGAAACTCTCTTGATCCATGCAACTTTTAGCAGCTGTATTGAGAACCACATTTTTGTTGCTTTCAGTCTTTTCATTGACTTTTTCTTTCCGTACAATAAATCGGGTTCTACATAGCAGTGGCAAGCGAGGGGGGTTTGTGGGGATAAAACCCCCCCTACAGCTCAAAGTAATTTTTAAGTTTAATCCATTTTACTTAATTGGATCAGTATTACTTATAGAATAGTGCTAGGATTAATCAAATATCCCTCAGAAAGCCGTAAAACTCGCCATTTTGAACCATTATTCTTAAAAAAATTCTGAAGGAGAGCCGCCGCAACTCCTGCTTACCCTGTCGGGTATGCAATACCTCCACACCCCTAAGTATCAGTTGCTCCTAAAAACCCCCCTAGCCTTAATTCTTAGCTGCGCCCCTGCTACCTAGCACTGCATCATTTTTATTCTGAGTGTCAAGAGACTGTCTTTATGGATCAATTTAGCTAATACTAATCGATTTTAACTATTTAGCTGCCAGAATGTTGTTTTAGCTATGCCACATAGAATTTTAACGTATTTGTCACAATCAAGAGATGAATTAATCATTGAGCCAAGGTACTTATGAAATACTGAAACTTTTTTTAATACTCAAAAATAAATCTTTATATTGATATGTTCATTTCTCTTCATTACGGCCTCAGAACGACCATCCCAGGTACGCCTTCGAGTACAGCGTCAACGACCCCCACACCGGAGACATCAAGCACCAGCACGAACAGCGCGACGGTGACGTGGTGACCGGACAGTACAGCCTGGTGGAACCCGACGGCAGCGTGCGAACCGTCGACTACACGGCCGACTGGGCGAGCGGCTTCCACGCCACAGTGCACAAGAGCGGACCAACGGTGCACAAGGTCGCGGCCCACGCGGCCGTGCCAGTGCTGGCCCAGCCCAAGGTCGCCCTTCTCGCCAAGAGAACCGTCACCCACTGAGACACCAGCGTCTCTGCAGGCGGATCGAAGAAGTTGGCGCGACTCATCGCACTTCCTATCCCACACAGCACTCACTCAATGTTAGGCGGTAATAATAATCACTCGCACACTCACTCATCTTATCACCCCTCTACTAAAAATACTCTCCCAATACTCTCTCTCTATCCCTCTTAAGGTCTTTTACGTGAACGTAGAACAGAGGACGATCATTCAGCCAACAAGGTCTGTTTACACGTTTACATTCATCCGTGCGAGTTAATGTCTAAATGTCTGAACGCGTGAATAAACACGAACATGCACCGTGTAACCACCCAACTTGTACGAATGCATAATACCTGTTATAACTTGGTTTATGCATTCGTACAAGTTCCGTTCCGGTCGACAAATATCGTTCGTGGAAACAGACAAACTCGTACGTGTTAATGTATCGTGTAAACAGGCCTTTAGACTGCGAGCCAAGAAACCTCCATTTTGATTTAGACGTGGCCACGACTAGCGATCGGTGGGGATTGAAGCGGGACCACATTTTCAAACATTAATTCAAATTCGCTTCTTCGTTCACATAAGAAAAAAATCAAAGCTTAATATCTCTCTCTACAAAGTGGCGCATAGTGCTCTTACCGAAGACGTGGAAGTTTTTGGAAACGCTTTCTAACGGTTAGATGATCTTACACATTCTATGTTTATGGTCATAATAGGCCAGGCACTTCAATGTACATTAGCATGTTCTTCAGAATGTAGACTGAAAGGCTTCGTGTATACGGCCTTACAGGATATGATTTCTAGATTCCTTCGTAGAAATAGTATTTCGCGCCCGCCTGAATATCTGGAATTTCCATTTTGAATTATCAGCGGTTTTAGTTCACAATTAAGTTACTTTCCAGTCCTGCTGCACGCATTCAGAAGAGGCGTCATTTCGATAATCACTTTCATCATGTGGTATAAAATTTTCCCCTGCTTTCTGCGAAAAAAATCTACCATCTCCAAATTGTTCTGTTTAACATTTAGAAATAACCTCGAATAACTGACCGCAAAACAAACTATAAGCTTGTATTAAACTTGATACAACTTTTCAAATGCCAATTATGACTGTTAAAAACAGACTAATAATTTTGTTACCTCCAAATAAAACTAATGCGACTTTCTGTTCTCTTACCATTCGTCTCATTATCATGTCTCGTGTGAAATCGAGATTATGAGAGATGTTTCCTAAATAATTCCCGTGATTTAGAATCACAAGATGGGACGGCCCCTGACACAGCCCAACTTTGCGTAAATGACGCCTCTTCTTACCTAGGACAAGAATACGATCGGGACTGACCGGCGAGAGCGCGTTCGTGACGAAAGAAAATCCCAAAACCACCGTGGATTAGTCGAGTTTTAGGATAAAGCATGCCCATATGTATCTTTCTCTTTCCATTCACACGATCTTAATCCAACTAGACCGCCTGTCCCACTTCCATGCCCGGGCAGCGAGGCGGTTCCCGAGGGCATCTCTTGAAGCACAGCTCTCGCACGCCTCCTCGCCTTAATTACAGCACCCTTGCGATGTGGCAACCCGGCTAGATCTCGACCTGAACTTGTCCTCCGCAACCCCCCTTTCCCTCTCATCTTCACGACCTTCACCCCTCCACCAAGGACAGAATCTTTATCCCGCTGGATGCAGGGAGATATAATTGCATGCACAGTTACGGAAGCGGATCGAGTAGGCACTTTGAGCAGAGATTTAGGCGAAAAAAATAAACCTTCTGGTGCTAATGAACGTAGCGGTCCACGTAATAACGTCAGCCATTCAAAAATATCCATTGAAAGATCTTGTGCCGATGAAACGCAAGGGCGAATTTTGCCAATTCATTAACACGAAGAACGAAGTGAAGATCAGATAAAGAACTGCAAGGTAGAGATTAATTTGTTTCTCCAGCCATATAAGAAGTTACCAGAAAACGTTGCCTCCGAAATCAATGGAGCGAGTAAATTTAAGATAGTTAGCCCATTTCCATTAGGGAATAAGCAATCCTGGCAGGAGAGATAAAAATCTAGGTACGCACGTTATTTGCGAGTTTATCTCTACGGCTACTCAAAGAAAATACGTCAAGCTTAACAAATACGAGTGGTCATAGTGATCATAAGTTACCATTTGCGCAGCCTGGACTGCCTATCTCAGGTGAAATTAGTTACCAAGCTTCCCATGAAGGGATACAGAAGTTACCAAGTGACGTACAGTTACGAGAGTTACCTTAATATTGACTCTATGATGCACGAATCCAACAAAGGCTCTGTTTCAACTTCGCAGTTTCCACTTATCGATCTTAGATATAACATGCTCGGAGTTTTCAGTGACAATACAAACCCTTAATGTTAGGGACGACTGACTTGAGGTAAACAAACCAATGCATGCTCTTCTTCATGCGATCCATATCCCAATCTAGAAAACGATTCCGTGAGCGGATAACTGTCCTATGTTCCAATGAGTTCGCTCTACTTCATACTTCGTGCCTATGTGTAAATATATGTAAATAAATATTTTCTTGCCATCATTCTTAAAGAAAATAAAACATGAATTCATATTCCAGGAGATTTGACATCAACCAACTGCCAAGCAATTGAAAGAGTTTAAACACTGCTGGCATACCTATGGAAAAAAATATTTTGTGATTTCAATATTTTGTTACGCTATTTTTGTAATGGGATCTTAAAACCCCAATAAAATGTTATAATCAACAATGTGTTATTTATTTTGCTAGCCTTAGAGAACTTAAAGCTCCGTAAGACTTAAAATGGCAACTAGTAACAAAGCCAATCTCGTTATTCCGATTACATTCTTTACACCCCTTACTTTTTTGAAAATCTGAAAACAGCTTAATTTTAATTCTAACCCCCCGATTAAAGATTTTAATTTACCAGACTAACAAAAAAAGAAGAAAATAAAAAAATGATAATTATTCTGGTATTATACTAATTAAGGTGAGTTTCCTTGGAGTACTTAAGAAGAATTCTGCCAGCGTCACCTCCCTTCATGGACTTCCCTTTACAATTCACTATATGTCGTACTCCCTTTCACTCTATCAAAAATTCCTATTCTCTTCATTCCTCTCCCTCGTTTACCCAACATTTTACCCTATAAAACTGGTTTCAACATCTTCTCCCCACTACCACAATCCATACCTTCTGTCTCATCCGCATCTCATCTAGAAGCCCTCTCTCTTCACCCACCATGTCCAGCACTTAGTCGTTCCTCTTCCTTTCCGTCCACTTCCCTTCTCCATTCTCCTCCACACCCACATCTTGATCATCTCCAGTCTTCTCTCAACCTCCTACCGAGTGTCAATGTTAAACAATAGGGTAGTTTCCTTCATCAAAGAAAACGAAAGGCATTGATTGCGATTCGTTACCCACCATTAGTGTATTCATAGTAGACAAATTATTTGGTTTTAGAAATCCAAGTTTAGACGAATGGCAATGGTCAATTTTAACCGCATTTGAAAAAGTCCAGATTGGCGCCCATGCGATGCCACTCCACGTGACGTCACAGGGACCTAGTTTATATACGAGTAGATAGGAGTTTTACATCTTCTGAGATTACCAATGCATGCATGAGGCACAGAGTTCAGGGAAACATCTCTTAATATTCACCTTTTAAAATTGCCTAAGGTTGGAAAGTTTCCTTCGTTTGATAGGGTATTAATAATCCTTATTTAAGCCAAGCGCTACCTGCTAGCAGGGTATTCTGCTACCTGCTAGCAACCTGCATCGTATCAGCGGTATCAGCGCTCAAAGCCTCGCCCCAAAGTCACGTCACACGGCGACAGCGGGAACCAGAATGACGTCACACGGTGTTCTCCCAGCATTCATACTTAGCCGTCGCGTTTTCACGCGCTTGAAAATGTTCACTTTTCATTTAATCGCGAAAAATAGATATCGTCATTAAAAAATCTAAAAGTGTGAAATATGTACTCCAGCAGTAATAATCTTTCGATTTAGGCAATAAAAAATAATAGGAAACCACCCTATTTATAAAAATCTAAAAACCGCTTGTTCACGCATTATCTCACATCAGACGAAAGGTTGCTGCAAGGTTTTGCATACCATCAAGGCGACGAGGAAAGTAATGAACCGACCGACCCACCAAAAAAATCCGCCCCTGATTTCCCACAAAATACACAATTCTTCCAAAAGCCATGCAAAGAATGTTTATATAAAAGTTATCATGGCTGATAAGTCCAACAAGAAAGCCCGAGGATTTTCTATGTCATTAACAATGTGAAAAGGAACTGATAAGATGTAGATGAGGAGATGTAGTCGAATAACATCCTGATTTAAAAAGATAGAAGACACTATGAAATTGAAAATTACTTAATTGCCGGAACGCGTCGTACATTAATCAATACGTTTGTGGAAAAAAGCCATCTCTTTTTTTCAGTAAATGTTAAAAGTATCGAAAATAATCAGAAAAGGAGACAAAATGTATACACATAAACACCTAACGAGAGAATTTGCTAAAATATTACTCGACTAGACAAAATTGCCAAGCGCTGTAAATGCAGTGGGATGGATTAAAAATCCATAAGTATTGAGTTGATTGCAATTCGATCAAAATATATAATAATTAATAACGTATTGATGGAAAACTAATTTCTTAGAGGTTAAAAGAATATTTTCCGAAAGTCAGGTAACGTTAGACAAAGTCAGATGAAAGTGTCGACCATACTAATTATTTCGATTGCATGCGGGCAGCTGATAGCAATAACGATAAAAAGGTGAGTACAGAAGATCGTATTTACGTGAATAAAAAGAAGTAATACGCTTAATATTTTAAGACAATCGAACTGGTATTAAAAAACTAAATTTAGAGCTAACATGTCATATCTTACTCCCAAGTTTATAACTGAAAATGGAAATGCAGATTCTTAAAAAGTCTAAGGAAAATTTTTGAACAATTATTCAAATTGAAAAAACAGTACTAACATATTCTGGTGTTTGAAATTGAAATTTCACACCTTATTTTCTTTCCTTTGCATACGCGCAATATAAACCCTTTAAGAGATACCTAAATCTCAATGACATGCCATCGAAATAAACTGAACACTGAGAAAATGTTATGATCAAGCAACTCTCCCAAGGATTTGAAATGAATTCTCACAGAATGCAACGAAACTAAAGCCAATTTCACCATTCTGTAAACTTTAACTATACAACTCGTAAGACTAACCTGTCGCGCTGAGTTAAAATACTTGACTAATAATTTTACTTTGCAAACGAGACATTTATGTTTGAAAGGAAATTGAAATTAAATAATAAAACAAGCACTGACAAATATCATACAAAAGCATGAAGGTTAGTCCCAATAATGCCCGTAATCAACCAGTAAGGAAGGAACGCGCTGAAATCTGGCACACCATGGGGGAAGAAAACTGACTTTTATTAGCCAAGGCAGCAGAGGAAATTTCTGCAAATGGCGTAATAAACTATGGTCTGCCTGACAGCAGATGGCCAGGATAAGGTTGAGAACTAGCATCGTTCGTTGCCGCAAGTATTTGCGGTGATTATATCAGCACGAGGGCTGAGCCCCGGAAGATGCAAGTAGGTCTTTACCGAGGATGTTTCGAGTCTTATCCTCGGGGTGGAGCATTTTCTACAAATAAATAATCTCCTCATGAAAGGATGAAGATGGTGTATTCCCCCACGATTTCAGTGAATTGCTTACATCCTATTTTGATTTTATCTTCAACTCTTTACCTCCATCAAAGTCTTCTGTGGGATACGCACAATCTTAAAAAAAAGGCTTGACAAAAAACTTTTACCTCTTCGACTCAAAGTAAAATAAGTTGCACCCATAACTCAAGATGATTTTCAACTTTAAAAATTCTTCCATGCATAACAACAGGAACTATCTTCCGCAGGGCGTATTCGGGTAATGATAGTTTGAAGAGAGTTAATCAAAGATGCTTTATTTCTTAAGGAATATGTAAAAGGTTGTTTGATTATAAAAAAATTTGAAAAAATATTTTTTGGTGACTCATTCAAAACTGAATGCTGGGTGAATTGAATCAAAAATTTCAAATCCAACGTAAAAGAACACATACTAGGTTGGTGTACACGTCGTCTGTGTGGCATAATTCATTGCACTCCCACTCAAAACGAACGAACCGCCTACACTGAAATCGACAAACTTAAGATAATAAGAAGAGCAATACGAATCATTAGAAAATATGCGAAAAATGACAAAATAAATAACATGGTATGAACTTGAATCATAAAAGTTTGCCGAAGAATAAAAAGCGTTATAAAACATTTTTTGGAGCTACAATGCATTATTTCCGTCCTTCACTTCCCCCTCAGAATGATTTTCATCATTTTTGATTTAGCAGTAGGGTGGTTTTCTATTTCCTTATTGCCTAAATCGAAGGGTTATTACACATGGAGTACTCAGTTCACGCTTTTAGATTTTCAGCCGTTCAGCTGTTTAACATTTTAATATGTAGATCAACCTCAAAATTTTAATAGGTAGATCAACTGCGTTTATGCAACAATTCCTCTTTAATCACACATGAAAGTGCTGAAATCTCTTTTCAAAGTTGTAATTCAGCCCTGATAAATCTACAATGGGGTGGTTTTCTATTTTGTTTTTTAATGCCAAAATCGAAAGATTATTACTCCTGGAGTATGTATTTCACGCTTTTAGATTTTTAAATGATGATATCTATTTTTTGCCATTAAATGAAAAGTAAAGCTTTTCAAGCGCGCGAATATGCGACGGCTAAGTATGAATGCTGGAAAAAGCCCGTTTGACGTCATTCTGGTCCCGGCTGCCGATGTGTGAGGCCACCTTGGTGCGAGGATATGAGCGCCGCTACGATGCAGGATGCTAGCAGGTAGTAGAGTACCTTGCTAGCTCGTAGCGCTTGGCTTAAATAAGAATTATTAATACCTTATCCAACGAAGGAAACTTTCCCACCAAAAGCAGTTTTAATAGGTGATTATTAAGAGATGTTTCCCTGAGCTCTGTGCCTCATGCATGCATTGGTAATCTCAGACGATTTAAAACCCCCACTACTCGTATAGCATCTTAGTCCCTGTGACGTCACGTGGAGTGTTATCGCATGGGTGCCAATCTGGCCTTTTTCAAATGAGGTTAAAATTGACGATTGCCATTCGTCTAAACTGGGATTTATAAAAACCAAATATTTTTTTATATTATGAATACACTAATTGTGGGTAATTAATCGCAATCAATTCCTTTCGTTTTTTTTTTATGAAGGAAACTGCCCTATCGAATAATTTTCATTCGCTTGTTAGCTTACATCTGAAAAGTGCCAGTTATTCTTTTATCCCACAGACCCTAAATGTAATTCATCCCCCGCATCATTCATACTATAAAACCAACGCAGGTTTTATTAGAGATTACTCAAACCAAACTACGGATGCGAAGCATTATCATCTCTGCGATTTCGTACATAATTTCCAAACACAACATCTCTCAGCATCTCACCTCACTTCATCACAGCCAAAGACCCAATTTTCCATCTTCCCTTTCCCAGCCATCCTTCCCTCTATTACCGACTTTAGCATTCCATCGCCCTTCAGAATCTCCTCAAACCACCTTCTCATGTCTTTTCCTCATCTACCCCAAGTAAACCCTTCTTACTGACTACGCTGCGTACTCCTTCCTTCGTATTTCAAACTGTACTTCCCATTTCTTTCCGTTATTCTCCACGTCCGCCTTATAATGATTTTTATTAATTTTGGATTAGCAATCAAATAATTTTATTTGTATTTTTGGTTTACATTTAAAATTTTCTAAATGAAAGTTAATTGTACTTTTTCACAATAATCTCAATTATTATGGTGTAAAAGTGCAATTACCTCTCATTTCAACATGCCGAACTTCCACAGTATAACGCCTGAATCAGTTGAACGTATTATACCATATTATCATTGTTGCTTAATGCTATAAACTCAAGGATAATATGCTATCAAATCTCAAACAAAAGCCTAGCTCTCAAGCAACTCGTGTGGTAAGACAATTTTTTTCAAGAAGCATTTATGTAGAACTAGTGGAAAAAATACGCTCTACAAATTTTTATCGCTATTATAAACTAATTTTAAGGACATATAAGGCCTAATAAGAAGGAAAAAATGCGTGCTCTATGCATTTAAAAATTTCGTAGTGAAGAAATGGCTACATATTACATGCCGGCGCTAAATCTTATCTGGTTTAACACCACTACATATGCACAAAAATGACTTTTCTTAAGATTAACTTCTCATATGCAAGGCGGCACCATGAAAATTGACACCCGGCATGTTAATAAATATCTCGTGATATCACATAGAGTTATTGCCAGAGTTGCTTGATCCTGATCTATAGTCCACTGGTTCAGGTTAGTTCCACGCTATGAATTACCACCATCTCGCGCTTTGACTACGCATTTACAAACTGCCATCCATTCTCTCTAGAAAATGAACTGGCGCGAATATTTTAGGAGATTCCTCTGTCACTCCTGAGTAATTACCAGCATAAAGTTGCGGCATTGGCACGCAAAATGAAAGTATCACTGGATTCCGATCTTGGCACGTGTTTGATTTAGGTCTGTTTGGAGAGATAGAGTTCATTGGGACCGTTCTTTTTTCTTCCATTTCTATGCGAGGTAAATATGTGAGCGAGACTGAGAGTTGACGAAGGAAACAGGCCACTATTTCGCTAGCATTGGTCAATGAAATTGAAGGAAATTATCTCTCGCACGCGAATAAAAGCAATACAAAGATGGTTTTTTGACGACCTCCTGAGAAGAAAGAGGTAGATCTAGTTTTCCTGAAGCTGCGGTCAGGGACATTTGTATTTATTATTTTTTTGATGCACCGATTGGGAAATGCAATCGAAAAACGTAAAAGCAGGTGAATTCCAATATTTAATTCTTTCATTTTATTCTCATTTAACCATTCTCGTCCGTTACGGAATCATTGATTCAAAATTTTCTGGCTTTGATTCCAGGAATTAAACGATGATGGGAGTAGTAAAAACTTTGTAAAATTTAAATTAATCTCTGTGGAGTATTACTAAGTTTTTCACAACTCTCTATGGCTATATGAATATTTGAAATGCACGTGCTTTCCCAGCGGAACGTAATGAGTGAATTCTACTGCGGTTGAACTCGCCAACTCGTCGGCAGGCGACGCGACGCTTAAGTCTTCATTATCAGTTTGCAATGCTGTTACGCTAGATAATTCGCAGTAACGGTTATAAGATGTGATTATTAGTGCCATTTGGAGTCCTGAATGGCGAACAAAGGCAACCTTTCAATCGGAAATAGACCTGAGACGAAATAACTCATTCGGAGCACGTACCAAGCAGTAGCGTAGCGAGGGGGACCCCCCCGAAATATAAGAGCACACTTACTTTGAATCACAGAGAAAACAAATTATTGAAAACTCATGAATTTACTAAAGAAATCTTTGGAAAATGAAGTTTTTTCGGTTATGAAAAGTGTTAAAATTAGTAAAATAAACCTCAACTTAGTATACCTTTTTTTCAAAAATTTCCCCACCTGACTTGGACCCCCCCGGACAAAATTCCTGGCTACGCCACAGGTACAAAGCATATTTTTCAAGCATTTATATGAATCAAGGGGAGGAAAGAGCGCTCTCTCATACTTACGAAATCGGGTAAACTACTCCAGAATCATTAATGAAAGTGCCCTTGCCTGACAACCTTTAGGGCTATAATCTCACTCTGATTTCTTCTCCTCCTATAATGAATTGATGTTTTCAAAAATTAACATGGATCTGTCCTAAACATGCAACAACATAGTACCTCCACGGCCAATCTCGAGTGAATGGAGACAAACACCTTTCGAGAAAATTTTTAAAAAGTGCGTACACGGATTCACAATTGTGAAATTAAGTCCTTGATGCAGAGGTCACGCCACAATATATTGCCCGCGCATCATCACCAGTCAATCAAGTTGAAATGAAAGTATTATACAATTATCCAGTAATTCATCGCAAGTTCATTTGTAGGATAGGTTACGACATCAGCAAATATAATAAGAATAATTTCGTCTTTATTTCTCAAGCGAATTTAGGACAACATTTTCCTCTCTTACAATTAACTTGATTCACAATCAAAAACATCCATGCCCTGGATGGTGGTCAATCCACCCAGGCGGGATTCGAACCCACGACCTCTGGTTAGCAGTCGGGGACTTTACACCGACGCCACCGAGGCCGGCAGAAGAAGCAAATGGGAGAAGGCATTAGGAAAAATAAAGGAAAACAAAAAAGAATGAAAAAAGGAATTATTAAGGTAATCCATATCTGAAAGGGGATACAAATAAGCCTGCACACGGATACAAGCGGTCCATTCCTTATGGCACTACTACTTTTCTTTTCCATTACATTCTTCCATCAGATACACGGGACAACGATCATCCTCTATACAATTTTCGCCAAGTGAATACCCAATCATGCTGTTCTTGCTACGCCGCCAACGTTACAAACCACCTCTCGGGTTGTTAGAGAGTAACACCTTTCAGGAAACTATAGAGACAAAGGGGGGTGAAACTCCTTTATCGCCTCCCGGAACTTCGGTGAGGAGAGTAATGATAGCATATTCCCAAGAATTGGTGAATTCACGCTTTCATGGTAGTAGTGACGGATCCAGGTTAGGGACGAAGGGGGTCTAGCACGAACGGGGCCTAGGTGGGAGGTCTAGAAGGTAACCTCCCAGCAGCACTGGGGGTCCGGAATTTGACGAAAAATGAGAATTTAGAGGCTGTCTCCACTAGCGCAGCTATAGGGGATTTTGGGGGATTACACCCCCTCCCCCTCAGAGCTCAGAGAATTTTTTTGTAAAAATATGTTAATGCGGCAAACTTTGTAACTAACGTACAAAATCGGATGTGGATTGATTTGGTGAAAGTTCGATAAATCCATGTGAAAGAACACAATGTGTTTGAACCATGGTCGGGTTTGAGTTTTGGAATTAAGTGTGGAAATTCTCATTTGTGTTCTTTTATCATGATTTGTAACTAATAATAGGGGGACGTATCACTCACAAATAATATATCAAACTATTCACAGAGCCACAGCTCTTTAAACTATCTGTCTATTATTATTATTATTATTATTATTATTGTCATTACTATTATTATAAAATACATTGTTTGATCCATTTTAGTTCATTGGATTAATACTACTTATAGACTAGTCTAAGGATTAATGAAATATCCCTCAGAATGTCGTAAAACTCACCATTTATCCTGAAATTTTTCTGGAGAGGGCCCCCGGACCTATCGTTTATCCTGGCGGGTATTCCATACCCTCTACACCCCCCAGTATGATTTGCACCTAAAACCCCCGCTCAGCCTTAATTCCTAGCTGCGGTCCTGGTTGTCTCATTACTAATTTTCTAAATAAAGCGGCACACGGAGTTTTCCGTGAGCTTTTTTTTCGGTGTTATCATTTCCTGCATATGTTCGACAAGTGAACAAAATTACATTTTCTCTTATGTAAATTTGTATAAAAATCATCATTCACTTATGGATTACTTCAATTATTCCATTTTTAAATCTTCTTTATTTTCCTTTATTTTTTCTAATGCCTTCTCCCATTTGCTGATGTAGTAACCTCTCCTACAAATGAACTTGCGATGAATTACTTGATAGTTGTATAATAGTATTTTCATTTCAGCTTGATTGACTGGTGATGAATCGCGAGCTATATTTAAGTAGGACTTAATCTTCTACTAAACTACATCTTGGACTTAAATTCACAATGGTCAATGCTTGTACACACTATTTTTAAAATTTCTCGAAAGGCGTTAAGGCCGTTTTACACGGTACACGGAATTGCGCATTCTGACGTACGTGCGAAGGCGCAATTAAAATTGCGTCGTGTAAAGCGGTGAATTGCTAGAACACATGCGAGAATGCGTGGATGCGAGACGGCAAAATAGCCCCTGTTCTATTTCGTTCATGCATTCGCGCAACTCCACGCCATTTTAGAAATTAATGCAGCTCTAACCTGCGCAATTCCGTGCCCCGTGTAAAACGGCCTTTAGTCTCCATTCACTAGAGATTGGCCGTGGATATACTTAAGCCCCCCTATCCCGTCTCTGCGACCGCCACTACTTGGCAACGAAGTATGACTAAGAGAAGAACCAAGGCCACAGACGAAAATCTACTAATTTTTTTGGAAACCGAGAAAATGAAGACATCGACGCGATCGAAGAGGGATGTCATTCATTATTAACGTAGTGATGCTACGTGAGCATTTCGACCGTTTGGGATTCTTCCGGGCGAAGAAAAATGAATTCCTTCGAGAGCGTTGACGAGAGGCAGAGAGCAAACGGTATTCGGGAAAATGTTGCCACGAAATAGTTTTCATCTAAAGCCGCTGCCCAGGATATCAACCTATTTGAATTCTGGAACGAGATTGATAAAAAAAATAAACGAGAATGGAATCTAAATAAGAAATGTCCATGGAAAGGTACAAAAGACACTGTAAACGAAGAGCTACGACTTCGTAATTTCACAAGATTTATTTCACGAACTATGAAACGTCACTATCAGAGACTAAAATAAGTACAGATACACAACAACTGTTTGTATACGTGTTATTCCCAAGTAATGACGTTCAACGACGAAACCATAGCTCTTCATCTAGTGTTACTCGTATCTTTCCATTCTGATTTTTTAAATTTAGATCCCATTCTCGTTTGTTTTATTTTATCGTCCTCTTTACAATTATAAGCAGTTTCCACTATTAACGCCGGAGACTACTATTTTAACAAATGACAAAACAATCTGAGAGAGTTGATATGAAAATCACGCACGGGTGCCATGTGGACGTCAACTCGGTACAATCGTGAACTGTGCCTAATCACATTCTTTTTTGTGCCCACTAAAAGGATGCCATCGCCATCATAAATGGAACTGCGTGTTCTTGACGAGTCTCACCTTTTTTGCCATTGATTTTTGTCATTGTTCCCCTTCATTAACAACCCGACGGTACATATTATCAACTCTTGCCTACTATTCACTTGCACCATCAACTTCCACTGAGAGCCATTTCAATTCGTCCTTTTGTTTCTAGGAATTTGTAATTGACAGAGAAGAACTAAATTGTAAGATGCAACAAATAGGTATTACTTCGACTGGCTCCTCGTTAAGTACTACACAGGAAGGATAGATAGGAAAATTTTCAAGCAGAGGAATTCTGAAAATTTGGTACCGTCATTTCCTTACCCCTGCAAACAATTTCTATTTAATATTACCATAATCATTTTCCAGCGATGAAATCTTGGTTATATATGTAAGCTAAACAATTCTGTAATGCTAAAGTAATGTTCAAAATCACCATAATTAAATCTACAATATTTAAGGCTACTTTACAAGGAAACTTTTTACAAATTCCTGAATAAAAATGACGTTGAGAGCCGAAATTTAAGACGAAAGCCTAAAATCACCTCTTGATGTTACAAGTACATCCTTACATATAATATAATCAGTACACCTACAACACATCCTACCATTCCAGGCCCACAACTACAATTTGAAGCGGCAATACAAATTATGGTGGAGCATCATTATCCGAAGTAAAATCTGACTTTTAAACTACATAAATCTAAATACAAAAAAAGACAAAAAACAAGCAGCACAGTCTTTACAGCTCAGAGAAGTCACTAACGCTTCCAGGCCGCGAACGTCGTCGTAGTTATTAGTAGATACTGCTGAGATTGGTTTAACTTCGATCTCCAAGCAATGTTCTTGGCAACGCCAAGACGACACAAATGTCATGATATGAATTACATGAATAATTTGAAACCATGGAACCATTCTAAATTGATGATGGTATATTCCTAAAGGTCTTCGGACTATCATTAAATAATTTAAGCAAAAACCACATTCTATGACGAATAAGGTAAAATCGTATTAAAGAAATATGCACGCACATACATTTAAAACAACAGTGATTCATTCCACCATTAAATACTCCAGGAAACATTCAGTTCTGCCCAGGCCTACCAATGAAGAAACAAACGCAAGGGTTAATCTACAAGTCAAAATTAGTTCATTGAGACTTCGACATATCAATTTTACTCTTCATGACCGCAACCCTCTATTTAACCACTTTATCTTTCTTAAGCTCACCATAGAGCCTGCTACCATGCATTTATACATGAAGAAGGAAAACGAGATATATATATCGTGAAGCTCGTGTGTTTTTTGTACTTCGTGAACTAATGCGACACTATCCGTAATTAGGATCTTCTGATGGGCCCTCCACATTATGGATGAACAATTTTCTTCACTTATCCATGAAACCCGTTTTCTTCCTCTCCCTAACCCTACCATTTAACATCCTACCCTCCGGTACGGGTTTAAGCATCTTCATGCTACACTTTATCAACTCGTATAACTTGCTTGTTACAATTTTCCACCGGTTAATTTAGGTTTGCTTGGAGAATTAGCGAATCATTACGGCTGTGTCCCCATCCATGATAGATTTCATACATGTATTCACCAAATAAAAATTATTATTACCAATATTATAGTTACTATTAGTATTACTATAAAAATAATTATTATATGATGTGAATGGTTGAAGCTGATACATTGTGGGAATCCATAGTAGGATATGTAGTATTGATACTTCGCACTTTTCCACTTAAATCTTTCAGCATCAACATCATGAGTCCTGATGATGCTGCAGTACAATGAGACATGTTGACTCCATGATTTATGCGGAAAAGTGCAAAGTATCATTGCCTCATATCATATTATTATTATTGTTTTTACCGTTAGGTTAAACAGCTATGTAGATAGAATTTAACATCTCATGATTTTTTAGGGATTGTTTCCACACAAGATAATTTGAAACCAACCCGTCGTCACCATAGCAACCGACGCGGTTTAACTGGAAAAATGAATAAAATCGCAATGCAACACCTCGGAAATCTTCGTTCTTACAATAGGAATACTTGAGGCTTTCTTAATCACTCTCTCGCTCACTGATTTAACCTGAAGGTTGGCCTGGATAGAGCTCAACCCGAAGTAAGTCACAAACGAGCGATTCCACACACTCGGAGTTAGGGGGCACTCATTTACCCGTGCCACACAGCATTTCGAATATTTCTGTTTTGGATGGCTTCAAAAACCCGAGGCCTTTCGGTCAGTTGCTACCCTCCCTTGGTCAGTTTCATCCGAAGGCTCTTCACTTATTTCCTGGGTTGGTATTCCTGAATAGGCCATTAGCCCTTATTGAAAATGTGAAATCTAATTTCGAAGGAGAGACGGGACGGGGAGATTCGAAAAATGCTACGTGATAACATCTTTAAACGGTAGATTACTTAAATTATAAACAAGGTAACAGATATGCTTTCCCATAAACATTTCTGCATAAAGGAATCTACATCTACATAATACCCTGCGAGCCACCTTTAGGGTGTTACGCAGGGGGTGACCAATTACCAACATGCAGCATGCAAGAGAACCGCCACATATACACCGCACGGTCATAGAAATATTACGCATACCAGCAAAATATACATGCACAGTCATAAGAAAAAAACTTGCCAATAGGGTAGTTTCCTTCATCAAAGAAAACTAAAGGCATTGATTGCGATTCGTTACCCACCATTAGTGTATTCATAATACACAAATTATTTGGTTTTTGAAATACCGGTTTAGACGAATGGTAATGGTCCATTTTTATCCTCATTTGAAAAAGGCCAGATTGGCGCCCATGCGATTCCACTCCGCATGACGTCACAGGGACCTAGTTTCTACACGAGAGGATAGGAGTTATACATCGTCTGAGGTTACCATTGCATGCATGAGGCGCAGAGCTCAGGGAAACATGTCTTAATAATCACCTATTAAAACTGGCTAAGGTCGGAAAGTTTTCTTCGTTTGATAAGGTATTAATAAACCTTTTTTAAGCCAAGCGCTACCATCCAGCAAGGTACTCAGCTATCCGCTAGCATCCTGCGACGTATCAGCGCTAATCCTCGCCTCAAGGTCACCTCACCGGGCGGGAGGGGGAACCAGAAATACGACGTACGGAGATATTTCCCGGCATTCATACTTAAGCGTCGCGTTTTCGCGCGCTTGAAAATTTTCACTTTTCATTTAATCGCGAAAAATAGATATTGTCATTTAAAAATCTAAAAGCGTGAAATACGTACTCCAGGAGTAATAATCTTTCGATTAAAGCAATAAAAAAATAATAGGAAACCACCCTATTGATATATATTTCATTTATGTAAATCAATGGATATATATTTCATAAGAAAAAATTGCCGGAATGGACAACGTACTCAAACAAAATATCTGGTTATAACTTTATCCATTTAATTCGACGATTAAGCTATTTTCATCATAAAAAAATTGCTTATAGGAAGGAGCTTATGAGAGGATTGCTATGTAAGAGTTTAAAGAAAAGGTTAGTGAAGAGTCTGATCTGGAGTGTAGCTATTTTGGGTGCGGAAACGTGGACACTTAGGAAGGAGGACGAGAGAAGACTGGAGGCATTCAGATGTGGGAGTCGCGAAAAATGGAGATGGTGAAGTGGACGTAGAGGAAGAGGAACGACGAAGTGCTGGACATGGTGGTTGAGGAGAGGCAGCTTCTGGATATAATACAGAGGAGACAGAAGGTATGGATGGAGGGAATACCTAGTGGGAAGGGGAGGTTGAAAATAATGTTAGAGGGTAGAATGTTAGGCAAACGAGGAAGAGGAAGGAAGATAATAGGAGTTTTAGATAGAATGAAAGGAGTGATTTGAGAAGGAAAGTAAATGAAATAAGGAGAGGCTGTCATTAAGTAATCCATGGAGACCTACCTTAATCGGTAGAATACATAATAATAATACCAATAATAACCCATAATAACCCAATGTTGCTTCTAAGTAACTTCAAAGATTGATACATTTTTAGCTCTATTCAGGAAATATTTAAACTGTGTATTATTTTGTGCTGAAAAGTTTTATGGTGAAATATGTAGTAACTGCCATAATAATTATGATTGGGTAGAGAATTTTCATTCTTTTTAGAAAGAGAAGTCTTGAAATTTAATTTCTCCCAGAAGAAGCTCTGTGTTACAAAGGGGTTAACGTGCTCTCAGATCGAAGAGTTGGCGCCCGCGTTGAAATCGAGATGGAACGGCGGAACTGATCCGCTGGAGAAGTAACGATGCGGGTATTTTTGAAAGAGGGTGGGAGGCAGGTGGATGGGGGGTGGGGAAAAGGCATAATGGCTCGGGCCGAATGAAAACATTCGCGTAACGAGATCGGTAAATCAGCGGTGGGGTCAGTCGAACCGGTTCCCTCCGGCGAAGATGGATTGAGCCGGCTCGACCATTAGGAGCCGGACGAAAGCATAATCTACCTCGCATACCTTCCTCTAACTCTTCCCTTCCGCGTGGCCACAACAAGGCACCGCACGCGCAACCCCTGCGAAACGGAAAAAAATAAACTTTTATTCATTTTTTTTTCCTTCGGAAGCGAGCGATAATATCGCTCGATTATTGCATCGATGCACTCGTGATGTAGCGTTATCTCCGAGCAGAATTAATAGCCTCCCAGATGCAAATGATTACGATATTATCTTCGCGCGGGGATGGACGCAGTGGGAAAGGCGCCGCGGTTACAATCATTGGCCTTTTAATAGTAAGATGTCACATGGAGGAAATCCTGCACTGGGCCATACGTTATTCAAACGTCCCGTAGATGCCCACCGGCTATATGCTCGCGAGGTTTATTAGAGCACAAAAAATCTGTAGGAAAAATAAAAGTCACGGAAATAAAGTGAAATGGCCTTCTGTTCGTTTTATATCCAAATCCCTTTTTTTTTACTTTCTAATATTTGGTAGAGTGGAGAAGAATGGGGAAGGTGAAGTGGATGTAGAGGAGGAGGAACGACGAAATGCCGCACATGGTGGGTGAGAAGAGGCAGCTTCTAGATGAGATTCGGAGGAAATAGAAGGTTTGGATGGAGCAAGTGCCTAGCGGGAAGGAGGTGTTGAAAACAGGGTTAGATGGTAGAATGCTAGGTAAACGAGGGAGAGGAAGGAAAAAAATAGGATTTTTAGATAGAGTGAAAGGGAGTAGGCCGTATGGTAAATTCAAGATGAAAGTACATGAAGGAAGGGGAGGCTGCCAGAAGGCTTCGGTATCATAGAAACCTGCCTTAATCACTAGAAATTTTTAATAATAATTATACCTGGTCATAATAACGAAAGTGTTCATTTAACTAAGAATTGCCATAATTTTCCGCAAGTACTCCTTGGAAGAGCTGGATTCGTCCTTCATATGCTAAAGTATCCCGAAGAATGCCATTCCACATAATCTTGAGGATTTTTTTTTCTTTTGATGCGCACATATCAGGAACAAGGCGGCCAAATAGGGATAGTGCTGCGCCACTGACCCGAGGCTCCCGGGTAAAGCCTTCGGACCCCCCAAACAAGAATCCTCGAAGTGCGAGGTGTCCCACGGAAAGAAACTGGCCCTTAATGTATGATTTTCACTAACCCTAGTCTAAATCTGGAGTGAGATATACCCAGTGGCGGCGCGTGCGTATACGCATGTTAGCAAGTGCACACCCAAAGATGAGTAAATGATAGAAGAAAACTATTCCTTTGCAACGCGAAGGATAAAAGTACTGCCTGCATATGAGAGAAACATGAGCCTCCGAACGCTACAGCTATCTCCTTTTCGAATTCACCGCTCTACAAGTGTGCGATCCCGTGGCATCATACCGGGCGCATTTTCGGTCTGAGCGATCGCTTGAGGGAGCTCTGGCGGGACGAGGTAAGCGGGGGGGTATGTGCTGTTCAAAGGGGCGATGGGAGCAGACCCAAAACCATGCGAATGCGCACGCGCATGTTTTTGGTGACTGACTAGCAGGTAGTGTAGTGGTGTAGCCGCCACCTACACTACCTGCGCCCAGGATCCTAGTCCGTCTACAGAGCCATCTGTATAGCCGTTTTCTACACTACTTCCTCATAGGGTGTAAGGAAAAGAGAATGAATTTCAACTACCGTCACTTGTAAAGGCCGTTTTACATGGTACATGGAATTGCGCAGGTTAGAGCTGCATTAATTTCTAAAATGGCGTGGAATTGCGCGAATGCATGAACGAAATTAAAACAGGGGCTATTTTGCCGTCTCGCATCCACGCATTCTCGCATGTGTTCTAGCAATTCACCGCTTTGCACGACGCAATTTTGATTGCGCCTTCACACGTACGTCAGACTGCGCAATTCCGTGTACCGTGTAAAACGGCCTTAAAGGTTTGTTGGGAATAATTATTTTCATACATGCTAATATTATTTCTGTTCATGCAATTTTAAGGGTAGAGTGTATCAGTGATATGTTTTGCTTGCTATGTATTCTATTACGACGAAATATGAGGCTCATGGATTAGGATTAACATAATATAATTAAATCATCCTATATCTGCTCTAATGCACACCCTAGATAAATTACCACCAGCCGCCACTGGATATACCCTATTCAAACCAGTGGCGTAACTATGAATATGCTTTGGGGGGATGCGGGGGCTTTGAGGGGTGGGATGTGGGTGGTTAGTGGAGGCTACCCCCCCCCCCCCCAAGAAACGAGTTCAGGGAAATTTTTGAAAAACAACATGCCTGAAGATGCATTTTACATCATTTTGGCACTTAAAATTTAACTTTAAGCAGATGCAGTTATTATACATCAAATCCAGACAAGATTTTTAAATAACTATTTTATTTCTAAGAGGCTTTGAGGGAGGATACATCCCCCCCATGGTTACACCACTGATTCAAACCTTTGGGTTGAATACTTTTGTAGGCTTTCGCCGTGTGGTGAACATTCATCGGAGAGGTTTTTGGGATATGCACCATATGTGTCCACCTTCTTAGTCGACAGGTTCGCAGGCATTACAGCAGGTTTAAACTAGATAAAATTTTAATTTTACTCGGACCCGCACCACTACCCGACATTTATATGTGAATTCGTTTTTCCCCCGAACCATAAAGGACTTGAATAAATGTTATCCCAACTTCGTTAGAGGACTTCATTTTTATGCGTAGACGGCTGGTGTCCTAACACACCCTGCCACGCGCCTCTTAGGCGGCTTGCGGGGTATTAAGTAGATGTAGATGTATTGCTAGGAAGTCATCCCCAGGCACCCCTTCTAGCTCCCCCTTGTCCCTGTACTGGATCCGGCACAGGCTGAATCCTTGGTTTGAATAACTGAGAGAGGATGTGCGAGCATACGATGTCTATGCAGAAAATAACGGGAATTGTAATTTTTTTGAAAAATATTTATTTATTCGTCCACATTAACGTTGTCGCCTTCAAAGTAGTTCCCGCTAGATATTATGCAATTGTGCCAGCAGGGGCGCCGACTTATAAAAAGTATTGGGGGGGCCCATATCGGAGGTCTTGCCCCAGGAAGATGTTAAATTGAAAGTGTGTCGCAGCACCGAAACACTACCATGATTCACACCACTTGATTCAGTTAACCTGCTTAACCTTATCATTATTTGTTCCAACACTCATTGTTGAATTTATTTTAAAAGGTAACTATCGTCAAGCATGGGAAATAAAAATCACCAATATATTTTTGTGATTTCACAAAGCATAATATAACTTAATTATTTTCTTGAATTATTGAGGGAGCTCCGCCCCCCCAAACGAATCTTTGAGGGGGCTCGGGCCCCCTCAGGCCCCATGAAGTCGGCGCCACTGTGTGCCAGGGTTTCTTCCAATCCTCGAAACACATCTCAAACTCGCTCATTCGCCTTTCGTTCTGTCAACGATTTCTTTCAATGACATCTACGTTTGTGAAACGTCGGCCCTTTAAGGCTTTCCTTATTTTTGGAAATGGGAAAAAGCCACACGGAGCCTTTTCTGATGATTAGGGAGGCTGTGGCATCGTTACAGAATATTTTTGGGCAAAAATTCACAAACAAGCCATGAAAAGTGAGCCGAAAATCTGAGCTCATAAAAACCCGTCTAACCTTAGCGGCTGCCACAGGCAGAGTAAACAATGAATGCAGTTGAAAATTTGTCATACTTTAGGGGCATCTATGCCAACATAATAAAACAAATTGGCAATCGGACTCTCCAAAATGTCGAGATATTTAAAAATTTAGTTCCTCTTATTTTCTGAACATGCCTCGTATCATAGTCATTTATCATCAGATAGGGTACAATGGTTTCCTCACCGTAGTGGTAACACGAAACAACTTTATCCAGTTAAGTCAGCGGGAAAACTATTTCCTTCGTAAAAACCTTGCTTACGTATTTAATTTCAAAATCTAAAGGTATGCTTTATTGAGATCTCCCTGCTCCAATTCTGATATCTATCATGATTTATTCTGACTATTACGCTTGAAAACCTTGAAAGGGCACCATCAAAACATGTAATCATGATATAAAATAAAGTTATGCAAACGTCACTAAATATGGGACGAATGTGCAACTCACTCTCATCCAGGAAAAGCATAAAACGAGAACGGTGGAACCTTTTCTCCACGAAACCGCGCCACCTCGACAATCTCCCGCGACGGCCCCGCTACACCACCCGGTAGGAGTTGACAGATGGAACAAACTCGTTCTTGGAGGGAGTAGGAGGGGATTGCGTTCCGAGTCGACGATAATAATTCATCCTTTTTCAGCGAGATTTTTCCCATTTGCCTCCCCTGGACCCCCATCATAATATCATAACGGTCCAGTCCCCCCCAACCGCGTGGCTTTTCCTTCTAAGTCGACGGCAGCACACTACCGCTGCCCTCGCTCACAGCCGGCCCGCCAACATCACCCCCACAGCTCCAGTTCTCTCTTCCGGCCGCAGCCTTGCCGTAGGCGCTCCGATCGGATAGTGAAATGGGGCCACCGACTCCGCCCACCACTCTTGTAAGAGATGTTTCTCTCTCTTTCTCTCGGACGCGGAAGGAACGCTGTTTCCCCTCGGACTAAATAACACGTTCGTTATGTATCCAGCCTCTCCAATCGCCAGGGCACAATCGAAGCAGGGATATCCATCTCCCTTCCGCAGTGTTTCCTGACGGGGAAAACCGTACCGTAATGTTAAAAATGGGGAGGCGGAATGTTAAGCTTTCGGAAAATTGCACGGATTTCTCAGGGGGAAAAAAATTAAAATTTCTCTGCTCTCGAGTTTCGCCAACTAATGGCAACCGGAAAAACAAAGACTAAAATTGAAAACAGTTGAGCTGATAAATCAAGTCCCATTTCTGCACGAGGATTGACGCGACCGTGGGTCATTAGGGTTCATTACAACCCTTCTTACAGAGCAAGACATTTTGAAAGAAAATAAGAACTAATATGTATAACTACTGCATTTATTATACTATCAGTTCACCGAAATCAGTATTAGATAGGAGATTGCTCTACGAATAATAATGGATACATGAATAGCAATATTCCCACACAACTGAATGATATTAGATCCAAAATGCTGAATTGTGGACTTAAACCCCTATAAAGATAAACATACATCATAACATATCATTCCACGTCTGGAAAAATTGAATTTAACTGTAATCGAGCAATGACGACTATTCCCCTGGATTATCAAAACGGAGAAACAAAAACAGGAAGACGTGAATGAAATCTGTTACTTGGGAAGCAGAATTAATAGTGCTTAAATAATCGAGGAATAAATCATCGATAGAGGAGCCCAGGCGAAGAGAACATTCCGCGAAAAGGAAGTTTTACTTACACAAGGAAATTTGAACATAGAAGTAAGGAAATAATTCATCAGAAATCACATTTGGAGTGTGCTTCTAGAATGAAGTTAGGCACGGACAATGGCAGCAGCGGAGAAATCAAAGGTGGACGTTCTCGAAATGTGATGCTACAGAAGAATAATGAGGGACAAATGGATCGACCGAGTTAGTAATCAGGTAGTTCTAAAAAGAGTAGGAGAAAAATGAAGCTCGGTAAAACACAAGAAGAAAACGAAGCAAACCCAATAGGCCAGATCTTCAGACATAATGGCCTGATGAAAACAATTGTCGAGGAAAAAGTTGACAGCAAGAATTTAAAAGGGAGACGACGAATGAAATTTACTTACCAGGTAAATAAAGTTGTGAAAGAGAAAAAATACGAAGGTTTCAAAAGATTAGCTGACAAAACAACTGCGTCAACCCTACCTTAAGAGTAAGTTGAGTAGTTATGATGATGAAATCTGGCTACCGATAAACACTATCATTCCTGCACAAAAAATACCTAACCATTTATTATTCATCCATAATCATACTCTACTATTTGTTAATTGCAGGTTTTTCCACCATCCCCGATGTGGCAAATAAATAAAAATATTCCTGGATCAATAGACTTGGTAATCCCATCTTTTCTTCTTACTCTCTCCGTAACGGTAAATTTCTTTAATAATTAATAGTTTAAAGGAAACATTAAATTCAAAATTCCGAATTAAACTTCGGTAAGAGGGGCTTCTTTTTCCTAAAAATCACACAAGAAATAAATTTTCGCCTCAGACATCAATTTCCTATCTTTTTACGCTACTTTCAAGCTCTATGAACTGCTGAGATACATAGTTGTTCAGCTAGAATCATCCAGGGGAATGAAGTTTTTACACACCTACAAGCCCGCGTTTTTATAAGAAGACTAAATAGATAGAGGCTGAAATTAAATACTATGATGCCCAAATATCACCGAAAATAATTAAGAAAAAAAACAAATACATTTTTCTCTAACTTCAGCTTGAAAGAGATGCACGTCTCTTACACGATTTTATATAGTAACTATGTAATTAAAAAGATAACAAATCAATTACGATTAAATACTCTCCCTTTATTCAAATATGGGTAATGAAACGATTTATACCGAAGGCTAGACAGTTTACTTGAAAAATATGTGATACTTTCTGGGAATACTACTACATAATTGTCGCTTCACCCAAGTCGCTCGTTGATAATGATGACTCCTGGCGGGTGATTGTTTTTATATTTCAAACATATATCCTTTGAGTAAATGGTGAAAATACGTGGAAAGAGGAATCGGTACAATTTTTAAATATATTCTGCAATGGCGGACTGTAATTCTGAAAATCATGGGGGTCATGGAACTTATTTTCAAGATACTCATCAGAACTTTCACGATGGATCACAATGGCCAGTCATGCTGTTATTAAAGGCTGGTTAACAGGCATTTGTGAGGTATTTATCGGTCAATATACTAGAAATCCAATGATGGCACTTACCAGATAAGTATAGATCTAGTGGGGTCGAAGAAAACCGGATTTCCGTGGCATTACGCCGTACTCAACCTGTTTTGCCCAAGCGATTCCTTCAGATAATTCGCTGACTTTCGCTAGTTAAGCTTCAATGAATGGAGAGGAAAATTAACTCAGCACCTTTTTGACACTAAAAAAGAAAAAAAAACTACGGGAAAGAGAAGATGTTTTACCAATTTTTACAGCGATTTTTGACGATGTAGCCACTACGTCGATTTTTGTAATTTTTATGTTAAGTATAGATACAAACATCCTCTAAAATGAAAAAAAAAATAGTAATGGTAATATTATATTTAAGAAGTAAATAACGTTTAGAGTGAAGACGTCCCGCCGTAGCAGCGTCCGACAGATGAATATTTCAAAAGAGGATCCTAAATTCGGTCTCTCAATATGCTGTAAACCACCGCGCTTTTAAATGTGTTTACAAAAGTCGCCACTCGTGTCGCTGACGGACAAATTGATCCGGGTTTCACGGGGAATTAAGGTATAATTACGGGTATTAACCGATATATATACACATTAAGGTGTGATCTATCAAATTAATTACTTTTCAATGCTATTCCTCGAAATGGTAAACTTTATACTGCAAACTATTGGAAAAAAAGTAGATCGCATTGTACTCATCATCGCGCCGCGGACATTATTGAAAACCGATTAAAATGCGACCGCACTGACAACAGAAATCAGGCCTCTATGGAATGTAATTGGGCCTCCTCTATGCTATCCCCTCGGACCGACTCTTTGCATTAGACACCATAATATTGAAATATATGGCTCAGTGATTTGGAACCCGCATTGAATAAAATATAATGTGCTGATAGAGATTTCAAAAAAATATTACCATCATTAATATCATAACATAATCATGTACATTTAAAAGTTATTTTGAATAAGTTTAATTTGGAAACATGGAGTATAAGGAGAGCCATGAATGCAGAAAAGTTTCTCGGGTTTTCCACCGGTTGATGTCGTCCATGTCTCCCGACGTTTCGATCCGCGACTAGCTGATCATCCTCAGGGGATCTTCCGAAGATTCGGAATCATTCCGAAGATCCCCTGAGGATGATCAGCAAGTCGCGGATCGAAACGTCGGGAGACATGGACGACATCAACCGGTGGAAAACCCGAGAAACTTTTCTGCAACTGATACGCCGGGAAAACCTAAGATCAGACAGAGCCATGAATGATTTACCCTTACCGCATGACATATTAAATGAAATCAGCTGATTTTGGCGCGACTTGGAGGAACAATGAGATATTCATGGTGAAACAAAAACCCAGTGCTGTTCCACTACCTTTTATTTGCTGTCAACTAGTTTTGCAAAAATAAAAATAAATTGAAAAAAATTATTTTAACTTCCCGTCATTTCATCCTTTAACTAAGCATCCTTTTTCATACTGGTAGAAAATTGAAGACATTACATTTTTACCAGCAGCGGATACAGAAAAAATTCAAGGGCGAGATAGGGGGGTGAAAAAGATATCTTGAGCTACCTTTAATGTTGTCGTAATGACAAATATTAAGTTATATGCAAAGTTTAAGAAAGTTCCATTAAAACTGATAATACGCATGTACAAGACAAGAGAATCAGGACCCAAGGGGAGTCCCATGATGGTTACAACACACCAGGGCCGGGACCCAGTACTACAACTGATACGCCCGCGCACCCGGGGAGGGGAGTGGAATGGAAAGGAAAAAGGATAGAGGCGCCGCCACGATAGGACCCCGAGACGCCTCCAGAGTAGGGTTAAGAATGTTTGGGCGGGATAGGGTATACCCTCGCCGCTATGAAAGCGACCAGGGGCATGATTCTGGTTCTTTCTGGATAAAGCCAACGCGATTTGTCGAAAATATTGGCGTACGGTGACTGAATTCGTATTCTCGTTTTCATTCGCTACCAATTTCGCCAGAATAGCTTTACTTCGTCCCTCTTGCGACGAAAAAGTTATTCTCGTTCTGTCAGGCGAGCGCCTATCGCGGCGGCGTCTCTTTCCTTTTTCCTTCCCATCCACACCCCTCCCCGGAAGCGCGGGCGTGTAAGTCTCTGAGTTGGTTCCCGGCCCCGGGGTGCTGTAACCCTGAAAGAACTCCCCTTGGGGTCTCATTGATGCTAGTTGCATGATATGCTCAGCAGTTCACACCATCTTGTCCGGTACAGTCCACAAATTCCCTCAGAGAGGAAAGACGCCTCGTTAGCCATGGCTAACGTTAGTTAACTGGCTATAGCACTCGACCGGAAATCGGGGGATCCGAATTTGAATACCGGTCAAGACGAATCATTTTTTCTCTGTGGAATTATCGCACAATCCTCAACAATGTAAGAAATCACTTCAGTCGTTCACTTCGGGAAGTTATTCATCTCCAAAATGGATCGCAAAAGTAAACTCCAAACTTAGTTTAGTAATGAATGACCTGGGTTTCGGCAGCTCCTTGCCATATTCAGTGACCCACAATATGAGGCTGAACCCGGGACGGTCGATATTGAAGTAAGTATGAAGTTTACTATTGTTCCAGTATGAATATTACTGAATAAGTTTTTCACCGCAAATTTCATGAAAATTTTTAAAACAGCCTTGATGATCCCCACTATGAAAACCGAGTAAAGAAATACATAACCTCAAGAATGATCTTGATCGAAAAATAAAACCGGCTCGACTAGTTAAACAATTATATCTCTCGTTATCTTCATGCCAATACCATGTAAACCTGTACAATTATTTCTTCCGAATTCCTCATACTAAAAAACTTCATCTATTCCAAGTTAAGCAAATTTCTTTTGAATTCGTACACGCATTAACTCAGGCTCCTTTCTGATATTATCCTTTGTCATGACCACGTAAGGGGGCCTTTAAACTAGGGTCAGTGTTTCTCTAACCACTTTTCGACCCCAATTTCATATGAAAATAAATATATTCATTAAATCACATTACTGATACAGGCGAATCTCACGGCGAGAGAAGAAATTAAAGTTTTTTCCCATATTATGCTTTTTATTAAATATAATATGTATTCCTTTTATGTGTGAAATTTCATGAGCTATGATTTTTTCCATAATGTGGGTAGCTATTTAGAAAGAAATACGGTTTGGAAGATGTCATTTCGCTTAAAAGATGTTAGACAAGTATCAGCTTAAATCAAAAAAGTCTACTCCTGAAAAAGTGTACTCTCACGGCTATAACAATGCAGATGTCAGATGATGAAAAGATCAAAGATAGAATGAGTCATGGAAGACAACAATGAGGCTTTTAGAATTTGCAAACTACGGACTAGTAAGGAGGTGAATCAGCAGAAATCGGAGGCTTGTAGTCACATCTGCAACAGGGAGGTGCTGCCATTTGTAGACTGGCGATCATACAAAGCTAACAGTAAGTTTAAGAAACCTTTAACAGGCCTCATAGACAGAAAGCGCTTTACAGTGCAGAAACATGGACACAAACAAGACAGGAGGCATTGTAGGTCTGGATAAGAATTAAAAAGGAAGTAGAGGAAAAAAGAAGTGCTAGGCATGGTGGTTGAGGAGAGGCACCTTCTATTTGAGATATAGAGGATACAGAATATTTAGATGTAGCGAGTACTTACTGGAGAGGGGGTGTTGAAAACAGTGCTAGCAGGTAGAATGTTGGGTAAGCGAGGGAGGAAGGAAGAGAATAGGATTTATGGATAGATGGAAGGGAGTAGGCCTCTTTATGAACGGAAGAGGGAAGTCCAAGCTGGGAGCGAACAGAGTCCTCTAGATTGCTCTCTCAACACTACTCTCTCATCGTTATTATATGGCAATATAGAGGACTCTGGGAGCGAAGGCCGGCGGAGGTAACATGGAAAATTCTCCATGGAAACCTACCTCAACAAGTAGAATACTTAAATGATAATAATAATGACATTTTAAATTTGGTATATGTTTGTTTGTTTTTATGAAGAAAACCCCTTTTGTATTTATACAAACTTAGGCATTCTAAGGTTTGCCAGAAGGTTCCATTACTGTACCTACTACATAGGGGCATAGTACAAGCATAGCATTAAGTTAATATTCTGAATGAAACATTCCCTTCTGGTATATTTTTTACATTTCATTAATAAATCATTTATAACTTCAATTTCATAAATGAATTCAATAACAATAATAAGATACAAAAATATTTAAGGAAATATTCAACAAAATGTTTGCAAGTCTAGATAATTTCCACATAATGATACAAATCGTTGGCATAATAGCAGAATATTTATAACAACCGAGCAATAACAACAACAGAATATTTATACATAAAAATAATTTTATTAGTGCGTACCTAAAATTAAGGAGGAAAAAGAAACTTTTATAATTTTCCCACCGCGGGGTATGGTCCACTCAAAGGTCCAATCTAGATGTTTGCCGATCCAATTTACAAACCAGGAAGGCGAAGTAAAAGGTGCTAATCGACACTCGCGATGCCTTCCCTAATACGTAAAAGGATCCCTCAGGGTGAATAGGCGACCCACATCACGCTGGAAAGAGACTGACATCGGCACAAATCATCATCTCACATTCGCGTTACGATTCCGCGGAATTCTAAAATGATTACACGCTTCTTAGGAGCACTACTTTCCCCATTCCTGTCATTTCTTCCCGTGCTAACCTTGTTCAAAACGAGGGAATGTCGGTCAATTTCGAACGCAAGCAGTGGTTCGTATTTACGCAAGGATTCTTCGGGAAATTATCGTCACCAGTTTTTGCGCATTAGTCGGTCAATGACATCACAGTTATTTCACATCTTGTGCCTTGTTAATCGAGTTGCTAGGTGCGTTAGAGGTGTAAGGCCTCCTTCTCAACAGCTTGACTCACTTCACTTGGCTTAGCTATGGAGATGAAAACTTGAAAAGAACGTGCACTGGTTCACATAAACTTAAAGCGGCTCAGATTTACTCGGAACAGTCATCACCATCATCAATGGTCCTAAGATTGGTTTGACGCAGCTCTCCACTCAATAGGGTAGTTTCCATCATCAAAGAAAACGAAAGGCATTGATTGCGATTCGTTACCCACCATTAGTGTATTCATAATATACAAATTATTTGGTTTTAGGAACCCCAGTTTAGACGAACGTTAATGGTCAATTTTAGCCTCATTTGAAAAAGGCCAGATCGGCGCTCATGCGACATCACTCCACGTGACGTCGCGACGCGTCGCAGGGACCTAGATGATAAGAGTAGATAGGAGTTTTACATCGTCTGAGATTACCAATACATGCATGAGGCACAGAGCTCAGGGAAACATGTCTTAATAATCACCTATTAGAATTGCCTATGGTCGGAAAGTTTCCTTCCGTTGATGGGGTATTAATAATCCTTATTTAAGCCAAGCGCTACCTGCTAGCAGGGTACTCTACGCTACCGCCATGCTCGGCATCAAGCAGCCTGCATCGTAGCGACGTCCATAGCCTCGCACCCAGGTGGCCAGACGTCACACGGGTTTTTCCCAGCATTCACAGTTAGCCGGTCGATCATAAACTTATCTTACAAAAACATAAGTTCCAATGAATTATTTCTTTACTTCTAAATTTAAATTTCCCACTCTTTCCCAAAAAAATTTCTTTTGGTGGAATGCTCTCTTTGCCTGGGCTCAAAGTTGCCATAAGCGGAAAAAATCCCGAATTTCTCTCAAAATTAGCCATTAGCAATGATGGTAGTGTTGTTAATCGACGGTCAAGCATCACGAGCGAGGAATAAGAGACTTAAGATAAAGGTGGGTGGTGAAAAACTTGAGCAGGTTGAGCAGTTCAACTACTTAGGCAGTACGTTAGAGGAAAACGGATACAGTAGGAAGGATATCAGGAAGCGAAATGCATTAGCAAAGGAGGCGTTCATGAACAGGAAGGAGCTTCTGAGAGAATCGTTATGTAAGAGTTTAAAGAAAAGGTAAGTGAAGAGTTTGATCTAGAGTGTAGCTATCTACGGTGGGGAAACGTAGACACTGAGGAAAGAAGACGAGAAAAGATTGGAGGCATTCGAGATGTGGGTATGGAGAAGAATGGAGTAGGTGAAATGGACGGAGAGGAAAAGGAACGACGAAGTGCTGGATATGGTTGGCGAGGAGAGGCAGCTTTTAGATTTTCAGCCATGAGATACGGAGGAGACAGAAGGTATGGATGGAGGGAGTACTTAGCGGGGAGGGGATGTTGAAAATGGTGTTAGAGGGTAGAATGTTAGGGAAACGAGGGAGGGGAAGGAAAAGAATAGGATTTTTAGTTAGATTGAAAGGGGGTAGGCCTTACAGCGAATTGAAGAGGGCAGCGGTGGAAGGAAAGAAAGGCTCCCAAATCACTTCTCTATATAGTACTCCATGGAAACTACCTTAATCGGTAGAATACTATACATAAATACGAGCTATTTAAGGTTCTCTTCAACCGATTTCGCGATTGATACACGGTCTGAGCTGTCGCGGACGGGGGTTTATGCCAGATTCCGATACTCGTGTTTTTTATTACTCGTGTGATATTCCGATAACGTGTTTAAACGTCGTTTAGACTTTAAAAAAAACTCAAATTAATCACAAAAATCCCTAAACCTTCAACTTTAATCTTAAATTTTTTTCTCGCGTCTAAGTCCTCATGGGCTAAATAAATTTCCCAAAACGTATACGTAACTCAAAAACTCCATTGATAACTCCAGGTGTCTCTGCATGTCAGATGAATAGTATTATAATGAAGCCGTAAGAATAAATGATAAGTGCAAACAAATAATAAAAAAAATCAGCAATATACATAGTAATTAGTAGCTTCCGTGTCATTTCAAATGCTCCTCCCAAATTCTTTAACGGGGATGTGATATTAAACGCAAAATTTACAAACAAATTTTCAAAAGCGGAGAGGAAATAATTTAGAAGCAGAGAAGGCTTATTTTCTACCTAGAAAGAAGGATAAGAAAAAAATTAATTAAAATATTCACATTCAAATATGGAATGGCTCTGCTACGGCCGTCTACGATTCCCATAATTCAACGATTTCCAAGACCATCGACTTCTCTATCGAGGAATGAAACAAGGGGAAGGGGAATGGCGCCACTTTTGGCCACTGATTCATTCTTTTTTAATTGCGACTCCTAAACTGAGGTCGAGTGAAAAATTACGACATCGGCCACCTGCCCGCCCACTAATCATAAGGTCGATGCATAATCGGGTCCTGAAGTTTCACATTTCCAAGTTTGTGGATCCACTTCGGGCTGTATCGCCATCTAGCAGCTGTCGAGACTAAGCCACTTATTAAAAAGCGGGCAGGTTCCACGAGCGTGGTGTCATTATGTTACGGGAGGACAAAAAAAGTACATGGTCAATTCAAATTATGTAAAATACATACAAATAAACAAAGTGGGTTAAAATTTTTGATTTCAACGGAAACGATTTCGACCATCCAAGAAAGCTAACTGTGTCTATTGAACTTTACAAAACAAAGCAGCATAGAATTCTTTTGATAAACTTGCAACAAACCGAAATTGGCGACAACTTTTATTTCGTTAACTCTTCAAATACCCACAAATATGTCCGAGTATTCTCCGCGGTTTTTTTTTTAACTTTACAGTCACCTACATCCGTTCAACATCGATTCTGGATTGTAACATTCCCTTCCAAAATAAAATAAAACGCTGGCAAACATTTCTCCTGTCTCCATCTTGGCAGTTAATTCTTCAATTCAATCAACGTAAAAATCCAAAATTCATAGATATTAGTCAAAGTGGCAAAATATTTTAATCCATAAGACCGCACATAAATAATGAATTGCATTTATTTCCGTTTATGACACCCTCTTTTTCTTCACCACGCTCAATTTTATCCCTGCTAGTAAATAATATAGATTATTATCACAAAAGCATAACCCGAAATAATTACCACAACTACGTGGGTCTATATAAAAGCACTCTTAATTCACAGAGGCTCAGTCGTCAGCATAAAACTTTCATGATAATGGCGTAAAATGAATTGATAACTGAATGATTTCTCTCTTCGTTTAAATTCCTTGAACGGCAATATATCATCTTTTCGTTAAACAGCTTCAACGACTTCATTACGTGCTCTCAATGGGTTTTTACTGGTTTCAAGAAGAATAGCAAAAAATACGATGACGTGACTAAAAGAGGTAGGAAATGGTAATATTAGTATTTCAGCATTAGAATTCGAGCGTGGGCTATGCCTATTTTCACCATAATAAAACAAATTATAGAAATAATTTATGGTTGAAGGGACAACTATGGTGAGGGGATGTTGAAAACAATGTGAGAGGTTAGAATGTTGAATAAACGAGGGAGAGGAAGGAAAAGAATAGGGTTTTCAGATAGAATTAAAGGGAATAGCCTTATTGTGAATTTGAGAGGGAAGAAAAAATACATGAAGGAAGGGGAGGCTCCCAGAATATTTCTTTAGTACTCCATGGAAACCTACCTTAATCGGTAGAATACTTTTATAGTAAAATAATGATAATAACAAATTACTCAAAATTTGCACACTTATAAGATGGCCGTGGTGCCATTTCATCCATTCTTATACTCGATTTAACTCAAATGCAAAAAGAATATCGCAACTTATTTCCCACCGAAGGCCATTACTAATATTTTAAGGGAGACCGGTGCTAATGCAAGCAACAGAAGCGAGTCTGGCCAACCACGGAAACCTGAGCATAGAAATTGACCAATGGACTTTGAAGAAACCCTACAGAGCGCGTTACGTTCATTTCAAACTCCTGGAGGCTTCGCGTGGGTAAAATAAAAGTTTAAAAGCCTGCAGAAAACTACGGAAAAGAAACACGGAGAAGGAATGTTTGATATCGTCGGAGGAAAAAAATAAATTTAGTTTCCGCATCTAAGCCTTTTTTCCACCGATCCAGTGACCTGGATGGAGTTTTTCGAGATGAAAACTGAATTTCGACGGGAGAGCATAGATACCACTATCGCTCGAGCAGTCCAGTATACACACACGCGGAAGTGACTCGGGATGGAAAAATTCCAGCGGTCAACCGGCCGATTGGCTGCGGAGAATGAAAGTTTTCTTTCGCCGAGGCGGCACCAGATGCGTTAATCCAGTTCCATCGCGAATAAATGGGTGGCCTTCGGGCGCCCAGAGTGTGGAGCGGTGACGTAAATTTCTCACTCCCAAAGGTGCTGATTCCTTAACTCATACGTTTTATTCGAGTTGTTTTCTTATTCATAACATTCCATGCGGAAAAGCATTTTCATATTCTAAAGTTACATCTACATCTACATCTACAAATTACCCTGCGAGCCACCTCTAGGGTGTTTGGCAGGGGGTGATCAATCACCAGCATGCAGCATGCATTTGGACTCCCACATGCACACCACACCGTCCAAGAAACGTCCCGTATAATAACAAACTATACTACTATATGCTGTTAGAAATAGAATATAGAATAGAAATTCAGAAACATGCAGTAAGTTTTACATAGGTTAGTAGGCTACACTACAAGTCATGCAATCTATTTACGCGTTCTATTGCTGCCGTTATAATCTCTTATTGATCGTGGAAAAAATGACATTCGGAATCTGTCTGTTCTGCAATCTATCTCTCTTATTTTATTTATATGATCTGATCTTCCGTAGTACGTTGGCGTCCGCAAGATATGGTTAACTTCGTCAGAAAAGACACTGCTCTTGAATTTTTCTAAAAGGTTTAGTCTATTTTTCAATCTACGGTCCGACAGAGATTCCCATCCGAGTTTATGTAAGAGGTCAGTTACACTAACAAGACTATCGTAACGACCTTTCACATACCTGGCAGCTCTTCTTTGCACGCGTTCTAACTCTGTTATTAAGCCTTTTTCATGAGGGTCCCAAACACTGGCAGCGTATTCCAAATGTGGTCTAACGAGGGAAAAGTCTCTCACTTTGTCGTCGCACTTTCCTAATATTCTTTTAACAAAACCCATTTTACGATTAGCTTGACCGGTTATTTCTCGAATATGTTTATTCCACGATAGATAAATTCCACGATAGATTCCACGATAGTTACGGTCACACGACGCGGAAAATACTGCGATTGTGGTAAATCTGCAGATAAGCATAGGCGTGTCTACAGTGGGTGACGTGACATATTAGTACAAGGATACAAGGGACGCAATAGTAGCCTTGAAAACCAAAAAAATTTGGTAAAAAAATGTAAACTTCAAAACGAAAGACCCAGGAAAACAATTAGACAAAAGCAGTAATTGTAAATCGTACACAGTAATATTTCTATTTAAATTTATAGGGACAATGTATATAAATAATGTCGTCTTTCTTTATCAACCGAATATTAGACTCTAGAATTCTCACTTACAATTAATTTGATGGAAATGCACATGCATCCAAACTCTGAATAGGAGAAAACCCAACCAGGTGGGATTCGAACCCGAGACCCCTGAACTAGCAGGAGAAGAATTCACCCCACCGACACTTGGGGCCGGATAGGGGTGGTACCAAGCATTCTTGGTACTCACGCGAAAAAATCCTAACCACGCCTGCACACTTGACTCACGTTTATTTCAATTTACCTAGACGAATAGAAGAACGGCTGCATAATATTGAGGATAGGCGAGGGGAGATCTTCTGGTCCTCGGTCAAAAAATTCCTGAGCAATCAGTATAGTAAGTAGTCATAAAGGTGATCTCTCAGAGCAAGATGTTACTCCCCCCGAGTTTATACAACGATTGACTTGTAATTGTGTGTTTTACGCCTATTAATAACGTGCTGAGGGAGGTTGATAGCGAATAAACCTTGAACATGATGATGCATGTTGTAAACGGCCTTAATAGGTAACCTGCTGAGGGTAGTCTTTGGTTACTGACCGAAGGGTCCTGGGTAAATCCTTTGGACATACCTAGAAAGTAACATAATATGCGATGTGATCCAACGAAAATAACTAGTATATTGCCTTGTATGCACTAAATTCACATACCTGTGGCCGAGTCTGAGGTGAGCTCTACCCTCATCTATCCAAACCGACTTTCGGGCTGTAACACGGAGTTATTGAATCCAACCCCCAGTTACGTTTGACAATTTCTCTCGACGAAAGAGAAAGAGAAAATATGTCACAATTGATAAAATTGATAAAAATTGATAAAATATGTCACTGAGCCTGATGGCAATACAGGCTAAAAATCAGAAACTTCGAGATTAAGCTTAATGGGCGGTTATGTTCGAACTAAAAGCATAAATAAACATTTTTTCGACTGACTAATCTTCATTATGATTATGGAAGGTATGGAATTTATGGCATCTCATGATAAATACCGAAGTTTTGACACATGTTATACATAAACATTTTGTACTTTTGATCCCTCTCCTTCAGGAAAAATTATTACTAAAAAGAATGAGCTTGGTAAGTGGAAATCGACAATCCTACACGCATCAGTAACACAAATTTGCGTCCATGAAAATGAAATTTTCATAAAGACTGAAGAGGAAGCTCTCACAAGTAATTCTGAATTTTAACATTTAAGTTACCTTATCTCGCAGTTCGTCTGCCGGGAGGTATTAAAAAGAGCATTACTTGAAATAAGTTAAAGGCAGAAAAAAATGGCAAGGCTATTATTAAATGTAGGCACAGAAAAATTATCTTGTTTCGCATTATTAATTATGAATTGGAAATTTTTTGCCGGCAAAAAAAAAGATCAGAAATTCCTTTGAGATAACATCATTATGTACAGATGAAAAGGCGTGAAGAGACACTGGCTTCGCCTCTTCAAGATTTCATCTTCCTCGTCCACAACTTGCCTCCTGATGCCTATAATTAATACCTGGTCACTTTTAATTATGCAGGAAACGAGAAGCTCGTTTAAAATCAATCGGAACAACTCTCAGAATAATTTATCAGCGATTATTTTGATCATATCTAGAGCAGTGAGCTGTATCTCCAAAGAAATGCCTTTAGGGAATTTTAGTAAGCACGATATAGAAATGGAATCACAAACGACATCCTGTGCGAAAATCAAGGTAGAAAGTCTTCCATTATATATATCGATCAAATTTGGGCTTAGAAAAATTGATTTTCCGAACGTTTCCATCCATTGACCTCATGATTAGTCACTAATATCTTTCCATTTACATTGGTACATTTTTAATTGATCCAAGTGACGCCTTTTAGACGCCTGCAGTGATGAGAATACTCGTTATCTATAGGTGAAAGCAAGAAAGATAGCTTCTGAATGGATATCCTTTCAGCAGTCACGCGCCGCCAAAATTAGCCTTAAATTGAGTCCTTATTAAACATCAGTTTCATCGCCGAAAACATGAAGGGTCTTATGTAAAACCATTAAAATATTTTAGGAATCTTTTCGTCTCTTTTTATGGAGGGCCTAAATTTTTTTATCTTATTAAAAAGGCGAGGTTAATTAAATTCGAAAAATAGGACAAATACGAAGTGAGGCGGAAGGCTCCTCCATTCGATCGACATTGAATTAAAATTTTTACTACATATTATTACGACTGGAGAAGTTAATGGCTCCATCAACGACTTTAAATACGAAATGACGGATTTTTCAGTTGATGATAAGGGAAACATGAAAAGTGGACTGATGTAACTTAACATTGAATAAGTGTCACACTAATTATTTCGGATTAGTGACTGGTAGAGAAGGAGAATTTAACCCTTTCTAACCCAGAGCTACTTCTGAGAAAAATTAAATTTTCAGATTTCTCATTTTTTTAAGAGAAAATTTCTACTTTATCATACTTATTGTGGAGCTACATATTTCACTATTAAACTTTACACCACAAAATAACACGTAGTTTAAATCTTTCCTGAATAGAGTAGACATTTAATACATTTTTCATGTTACTAAGAAGTAATATTGGTTTATAATGAGTCGAGCAAAGGATTCTACATTCCAAATTATGATAAAAATGTGACATTCGAATTTAATGCGATTTTGTACAAGTTTACTAGCAACAAAACAGAGATAAAATCGGTAAAAACCTATACCAATGCAATTCAGAGATGCTGATCGCTTTCGAACAAACATAAACAGCCTGATTATTAGAAATACAACCGGTCCCGAACTTAAAAAAAAAAAACTAGAAATTCGGACAAAAACGTATCGGCCTATTTTGTTTCGGAATCCAAATGACGCTTTCGGAAACCGAAAACCCAAAACAGAAAGATACGAACGTGGGCGAAACACCGGTCGTAGCTCTAGAACGAAGAGGGACGGCAACGGGAAAACGGGGTAAAATTTGATTTATGGAATGAGATTGAAGAACCCATGTCCTTGCTGGTTCTGATGAAGATAATATTTCGAGTTTAAATGGATAAATTACACTATTATTTTATTCATTTATGCCTTCCGGGAAATTTTAATTATGCCTATATGTTAGAGTTTACCCATATCATCATTTTTCAAATTTAAATTGTAGGTGACAAAGGAGCGGATTATTCCAGTTACAATTACAAAACCGTAACGAAAAACCTGTCTCAGAACACGAATATGTTGCTCGCGGGTTTAGAAGAGACTGTAGACCAAATTCTGAAACACCACGGCAATTAATCGCCGTAAAATAAAAAGTTGAAAACTCTCGTCTTCTATCACAGTTGCGACTGGACTCAATACGAGAGGACTAAAAATGAGAATATTAAATTTCAGGTAACTCTTTCGGAACGAAGGCACAATTAGTCAGATTACGCATCAGTTTTCTTCTGCAAACCATAACTGGCTCCAAACAAGGAAGTAATGACATAAAGTAAGAAGGACAAAAAAAAACAAAAAATTCGACAAATGAACTCAATTTGTATCAAAATGAAAATTAAAATCTATACCTACCCAGCATATTACATAGGCTAATTCCATCTCAGTCCAATAAAATAATTGCCCTAATCGTATACAACCGTGGCCAATACCAGAGATTTGCAAAAAAAACTCGAAAATCCTAACGCTTTTCTGTGAAACATGTGACTGTTGTCGAGACATTGTAAGGTGGTAAAATACACACTCCTCCGAAACTCAATACCGAGAGTATACCGCACATAGCACTCAAAAAAAAGGCTTATATAAATGCTTCATGGACTGGCAATGAATATGAAAAGGAAACACTTAAAATAAAAACAAAATAAAGGTTTCTGAAGAGGTAAAAATGTAGCTGGCGCGGCCATTTACCATATGAACTGAACCAGTGGTGTAACTAGGATGCTTTGGGGGGGGGGGATGAGAGGGGATGGGGAAGAGCGACCTCTTCCCCATCTTCTTCTTTTAGGAAAATTTTGGAAAAACGAAACTCCTGCAAATACATTTTACACAATTTTAGCACTTAAAATTTGGGTTTCATTAAAAGGTTACGTTAAAATTTACTATAAGTCAAAACTAGACAATAGTTTAGAATATTATTTTTATTTCTCTGAGGCTTTGGGGGGGGATCTATCCCCCTCATCCCGCCTCCCCATAGTTACGCCACTGAACTGGACGCTGGAATGAGTGGAATAATTCTGGCCTACTTAATTCTAGAGCCCGTCGTCTTATTCACAGTAGAAAAAATACTACAAGGAAGATTGGAATAGGTTTCCGGCGATTGAGATGCGGGATAGAGAAAAGAGATGGGAAAGTTGGTGGAAGACAAGTGGACGAACGAGAAAGATCTTAACATGATTGGCAAGGAGAAGGAACTCACGTAAGAGGCATGAAAGAGATAGAGGAAGTGGTTACAGCAATATGCATAGGCGAGAATATCCCAGAAACCGTAATACAGAGTGGATGCTGGGTTGGCGGATTATGAAAAGAATAACGTCAACTTTTTCCGGAGAGATATCGTGGAAAAGCATATCAAATGATAAACAAAGATATCTTTCTCCCCACTTAATTTTAATATTACAAACTGCACTACACGTGCTTCGACTGGCTTGCATCATTGGCTTACAATTTTGCAATGGGTACTTGATGATGATCACAAGCCAATCGAAACAGGTGTTGTAGAGCTGTGAAATGAAATTAAGCGGTCAGAACGATATCTTTGATTTTTATTTCAGAAGAAAAGAATACATTTAGATTAAAGTAATGAGTAATGGAAGGAAATATAAAATATTTTATAAAATGACTAATTCAGGTAAGTAGTGGTACTTAGTACAAGAGTGGGTGGAAAATTCTACATCTGGAGTTAAAAATTTTTAATGAAATGCATTCGATTTTCTCTCGTTGTCCTTTGAGCATGATTCCTCATAACCTCAGTACTTTATTGCTACACTTTCCAGAGAATATATCCATCCAGCTTGGAAGAGAATACAGAACAGCACGGTATCAAACCTAGTAAATTTCTATTCGAGAGAATGTTATCCCAAATTAACCCTCTGCCCGTAATTAATGACCACCAAGGATGTAAATGGCTACAAACTTGAAATATTTTCGTCTCCTTTTAAGGCCAGGACTAAAGTTTAAAATGCGAAAGAAAGGACTTGATTTTAAATGCGATGCAAATTAAATTCGAAAGATATGGCAAAGAAGAAGTGAGACGGAAAGTTCCTCCATTAGTTTGACAGTGTAGCTCCTTCGTTGTTTACTTTTTACTGTCGGATAATAAGCCAGGGGTAATAACGGGTTGTAATGTTATAGGCTATGTAATACAACGGGTTGCAGTAATAATGTGCGCAGCTGAATGCCCTTAACCTATGAATAATGCAGATCTGGAAATAAATACCGTCCTTCGAGGTTTGTTCAGAAAATAACGTGAATATTAGTTTTTTTTTTCTTAAATCATGTATTAGTCTACATAAATATTGCCACCATCAAAAATTCCTCAGTTGATATTTGTTTTATTGGATATTCATAAGCATTTCTTTAACTTTTACCATGCTTTCATCGGTTGTTGATGTGCTGGCGCGTTCGTAGTCTTCAACTTATTTACGGCCATCTTAAAAAAGCTAATACCACTCGTAAATTCTTGTTTTGCTCATAGCAAACTTAACATTTCACACGCTTTTTTACACTTTATTTGCTATTCATTCTTTGATTTTTGATCCATTAATTTTAACAAACAAGAATCGGCGAGCTCATGAAAACACGTCTAACCTTAGCGGACAAAGTAAACAATGATTACAGCAGAAAATTTTTTCATACTTCAGGGGCCTGTATAAAAACGTAATTTAAAAATGGCAATCGGACTCTTCAAATCCGTTTACTTTAAAAAATTCCCGTTATTTTCTAAATAAACCTCGTACATGAGCCAAAGGTGCATGCTTGGTGAGATCTAACCCCTGCTACATATTTTCACGGGACATTGTGGTAGTATTACATGTAACTTATTGCAAGGGCATGCTGGGGAGAATTACAAACCCCCACTCAAACACACTAGTGGTGGTTTTTCAAGGTATCGAGCCGGTGAAATGCCATTCGATTTATTTCAGCATACTGCTGAGAATGGGTGCCCAGTTCACAAGAGGAAAGAACTCGCCCCACCTCATCCGAGAGCCCGAGGAAGCGTACGTTCCTCTGCTATTAGAATTAGAGACATTAAGGAGATATCATCGAACTTTCCAACGCTGTTGAGGGCGTTTGGATATACTACCGGAATGGGACGCTTCCCTACTCGACTTCCCATGCGGAGAACCCCGAGAGCATAGGTCGCAGGGAGATCTTAAAATCGAGATATCTCGAGGAGGGGGGATAAGGCGTCTCCCTCCGATCTCATCGCGCTGTCATCCGGCGTAACCCAGAGGCAACTTTCTCGGGCGTGTCGGAAAAATAAACAAGCCGTGCCCCCGCATCTGATGGCTCATTGTGAACCATGATCCAAAATGTAATTCTCTTCCCGGGAGGCGAAATTGTGGACGCTACAGGTGGGCCCTTGCTTCTCGGAATGCTTTAGCCGTGAGATTGTGTATTCCTTTAGCAGCATGCAAATAGATCCCGTTTATTGTATCCCATTGCGTCTCATGGCCTTCCACCAAAAAATAGCCCTCTTCACGAAAATAGCTACTATGATATCCTAACCGTTAGGGCGGTGCGCCGTTGAGACATTCCCGAATGGCATCAAGAAAATAACATAGCACTTCCCCTCGTCACAACGACAAATGAAATATTCTATACGCGAAGTGAAAATCAGGTTCTCTTCTTGACAATATCGAGTCATTCGTCTTATCTATCTATATATATAAAAGAAAGTCGAAAATCGTGTTAGTTAGAACACTTATAACTCGAGAACGGCTGCACCGATTTCAATGAGATTTGGTTCTTTGGATTCGTCTCAGGCGGGGTTAACATATAGGCCATTAAAAAAAGGATAATTTCACTAAAAAAATTCATCTCTTTCCTATGCACATGCATTTAGGAGTTATAGTAACACAACAATTGATAAGTCGGTCAAAACTACAAATTAAATAATTTGTTTTGTTTTTACCACTTTAATAACTGAATTTAGTAACAATATAACATTTTAATTACTAAATGTATTCAAAATATTTATTAAATTGAAATTAAATTTTTTAAATTTAATTCGAGCTGATTGTAAGCCCAGCCGTGGCCCAGCTCGAGTTGACACTTCACTACCGTGTTTGTAAACAAATCTCCAAGCAATTGTTGACAAACGGTAATGTCCGTGTTCCGAATCAAAGATGGTTGATTTAGCGAGCAAGAACGAAGATGTGGATGACTAAAACGAGGTAAATTCAAATAGTTCGTACTCTGCATGGATTCGAATCTTTTAAATGTGTAACAAACGAAGACGAAATCACCAACTATCTATCTGAATATTTTAAGTCCTTGGACGTACCTGGCTTACCAAGGCACGATTTACAGAAAAATGTAGTTTCTGTGCTCATGATCTTTCGAAGCCTAAACCAACCATAACTATCCAACGGAACGTGTGTGATCATTAAAAAATTGGTGATGAATGTGATTCACGCAACTGTACTCAAAGGAAAATTCAAAGGTTAGGAAGTCCTCATTCCGTAGATTCCATGATCTCAACTCATATGCCCTTTTGAGCTTAAACGTATCCAATTTCAAATTCGTTATGCATTCGTGATAACGATTAAAAAATCGCATGGTCATTCTTTCAGTTTTTGTGTTGTTTTTGCTCATGTGCTAATGAAAACCCATGATTTTCTCATGGTCAATTTAGCGCGCTATATTCACGAGTCGATAAACCATCCTCTGTATTTCTTCCTTCGCTTCAAGTGCGTAGCTAGGATAGGGGGTTTTGGGCGCAGCTAATACCACGGGTCTGTAGGGTATAGAAAACTCGCTAAGGTAAGCGGGAAGTGTGGGGGCACTTCCCCCAGACATTTTTTAAGATAAATGGTTCAAAATAGTGAGTTTTGTGGCTGTGTGAATAGTTAAATATGTTTTGTTTGTTAGTCATCCGTCCCCCTAATATTAATAACAAAATCTTTCATTAAAAAATTCTCTAAGCTCTTGGGGGGGGGGGGGGGGTTTATCCCCCAAAGCCTCCCCTCGCTGCGTCACTGCTTTGCTTCGCTATATTTATTTAGCTTCATCCGCTTCATCTTGCGCCTGATACAAAACAAAAACTGTTGTTTATCAGAAGGTGCTTGACGCAAGACATTAAACCCGAATGTGTAGGGCTCACCGTGGTGCGTTTACGCATGCAGTACGTTTACGCAGTGCATTTTTTCCAAATAGAGATACTAAACCTGGCGCGCCTTAAGTCATTTAATGCGAATGCTGCTTCATAGGGGCTTTTCTTGCACGATTTTGAGCATCAGTCAAGCGTCGGTCTGGGGTTGTGTCAACCTGCCCTCTGAAAGGGCCAAGTGTATGCAACAGACTTGGACCTAAAAACATTTTTTTACAGCTAATAACGCAAATAGCCAACAACTTAATGCGTATAATTTTTATTTCATAAACTGCTTTATTAAACCACAATGCCCAAAATTTCTTAAGCCAAAACGTAAGAAAATTTGTTGAAAAAAATCCGCGTAAACGTGCTCCGATCCACCCCATGTAGATTCAATAAAGAAAATGTCTTTCTGACAAGCAATTTTGGTACTCATTTACGTAGTTTTATTGAATTTGTAGCCTTATTTTATTATAATAAATTAAACATGATTAAAAACGATACAGCCGCTCTTGATTTATAAATGGTCTAAGTAAACTGTAAGTTCATTGATTGTTAGGTGGTACGAAGTTCGCCGGGTCAGCTAGTATCTTATATATATAAAAGAAAGTCGAAAATCGTGTTAGTTAGAACACTTATAACTCGAGAACGGCTGCACCGATTTCAATGAGATTTGATTCTTTGGATTCGTCTCAGGCGGGGTTAACATATAGGCCATTAAAAAAAGGATAATTTCACAAAAAAAATTCATCTCTTTCCTATGGGCATGCTTTTAGGAGTTATAGTAACACAACAATTGATAAGTCGGTCAAAACTACAAATTAAATAATTTGTTTTGTTTTTACCACTTTAATAACTGAATTTAGTAACAACATAACATTTTTATTACTAAATATATTCAAAATATTAATTAAATTGAAGTTACATTTAAAAAATTTAATTCGAGCTAATTGTAAGCCCAGTCGTGGCCCAGCTCGAGTTGACACTTCACTACCGTGTTTGTAAACAAATCTCCAAGCAATTGTTGACAAGCGGTAATGTCCGTGTTTCTGTCAAGGAATCGAGTAGTTTTAACTCATTTCCTTGGATGATTGCAAATTAGTTTCAGCGAAAGGTAAGCTCATCAACAAAGAGTTCCAGAATATGATTGATCACCAAAAGAATCAAAGATGGTTGATTTAGCGAGCAAGAACGAAGATGCGGATGACTAAAACGAGGTAAATTCAAATAGTTCGTACTCTGCATGGATTCGAATCTTTTAAATGTGTAACAAACGAAGACGAAATCACCAACTATCTATCTGAATATTTTAAGTCCTTGGACGTACCTGGCTTACCAAGGCACGATTTACAGAAAAATGTAGTTTCTGTGCTCATGATCTTTCGAAGCCTAAACCAACCATAACTATCCAACGGAACGTGTGTGATCATTAAAAAATTGGTGATGAATGTGATTCACGCAACTGTACTCAAAGGAAAATTCAAAGGTTAGGAAGTCCTCATTCCGTAGATTCCATGATCTCAACTCATATGCCCTTTTGAGCTTAAACGTATCCAATTTCAAATTCGTTATGCATTCGTGATAACGATTAAAAAATCGCATGGTCATTCTTTCAGTTTTTGTGTTGTTTTTGCTCATGTGCTAATGAAAACCCATGATTTTCTCATGGTCAATTTAGCGCGCTATATTCACGAGTCGATAAACCATCCTCTGCATTTCTTCCTTCGCTTCAAGTGCGTAGCTAGGATAGGGGGTTTTGGGCGCAGCTAATACCACGGGTCTGTAGGGTATAGAAAACTCGCTAAGGTAAGCGGGAAGTGTGGGGGCACTTCCCCCAGACATTTTTTAAGATAAATGGTTCAAAATAGTGAGTTTTGTGGCTGTGTGAATAGTTAAATATGTTTTGTTTGTTAGTCATCCGTCCCCCTAATATTAATAACAAAATCTTTCATTAAAAAATTCTCTAAGCTCTTGGGGGGGGGGGGGGGGTTTATCCCCCAAAACCTCCCCTCGCTGCGTCACTGCTTTGCTTCGCTATATTTATTTAGCTTCATCCGCTTTATCTTGCGCCTGACAACAAAACAAAAACTGTTGTTTCTCAGAAGGTGCTTGACGCAAGACATTAAACCCGAATGTGTAGGGCTCACCGTGGTGCGTTTACGCATGCAGTACGTTTACGCAGTGCATTTTTTTCAAACAGAGATACTAAAACTGGCGCGCCTTAAGTCATTTAATGCGAATGCTGCTTCATAGGGGCTTTTCTTGTACGATTTTGAGCATCAGTCAAGCGTCGGTCTGGGGTCGTGTCAACCTGCCCCCTCAATGGGCCAAGTGTATGCAACAGACTTGGACCTAAAAACATTTTTTTACAGCTAATAACGCAAATAGCCAACAACTTAATGCGTATAATTTTTATTTCATGAACTGCTTTATTAAACCACAATGCCCAAAATTTCTTCAGCTAAAACGTAAGAAAATTTGTTGAAAAAAATCCGCGTAAACGTGCTCCGATTCACCCTATGTAGATTCAATAAAGAAAATGTCTTTCTGACAAGCAATTTTGGTACTCATTTACGTAGTTTTATTGAATTTGTATCCTTAATTTATTATAATAAATTAAACATGATTAAAAACGATACAGCCGCTCTTGATTTATAAATGGTGTAAGTAAACTGTAAGTTCATTGATTGTTAGGCGGTACGAAGTTCGCCGGGTCAGCTAGTAGATATATAAAAAAGGATGCCTGTTAGTCGGTCCGCTATGCGTTTCCATACGGCTGCACTGATTGCGATCAAAGTTAGTACATTGGTACATCTCATTCTCCCAAACCCCGTAGTGCTATTTTCGGTAGCGTCCGACGAGTCCTTTTCGTCGTAATCACATTATCGTTTGTTACGTCACGTCATACAACCTCTGCGGTAGGACATCCTGACGGATAGACACTCCTCTTGACACGCTCAAAGAGAAAACATAGGAATCCTATATAATCATGAAATCCAAGTTCCTAGTTTCCCACTTCTCTGCGTACTATTCTTCCCGAGCAACGACGGGTGGTTTGCTAGTATACTATAAAACCCACTTCCGACGACTGACATACATACAAATGTTTGGGGTGAACGAGACGAGATACGACAAAAAGTCATAGATTTGAACCCCACTGAAATGTCTGTAACCTAACGAAAAATTGTCGAAACACTAAATTTTCTGTCAAGTACAGTGTTTCCAACTGCCTCTATTACTGTACTTTTTGGGGGCATTTGGAGTTCTAAATACCTATTTTTTAAATTGTCATTTTATTGATCTAGATCACGTGAAACAAAAAGAAACCTATTTTCAAACCGATCGAAGTAATTATACTTTTCAATTGGCCAAATCGTGCAAATTCACCATTTCGTGAATTATGATCTCGAGTGAAGTGAAGAGGGAAGTATCTCTATGAAGAAAGGGAGCACTGGAGCAGCCTGCCAGGGGTCATTGATCATTCATTGCTTTCTCCCGAGTCTTCAAATACATGTTCAAATCGGTACATATCTTAGGCGTATCTCCATTAGCGACTACTATATAATGAACGGAAAGCAATAGCAATTGTTCGATAAATAAATCCTAATCGCATTAACCCACACAGCAATTAAACCATTTAGAATTTTTAAAAATATGCCTCGGATTTGTTGTCATGTTATTTTTTTCTTAAATTTGTGGCTCTAAAGCTAAGTGGAAATTTAATTTTATCACATACAAAAAATAGACGTAATGGAAGTAAAGTTGAAAATAGCGTTAGACAAATTAATGAATCGCCTCATGCGAACAGACACTACATCCCACATAGACACTTGGGCCCGATTTGGGTGACGTCTTTCTAATTGTTCCCATCAGGGATGCTGACTTACAAAAAATATTGGGGGGGCCCAAACCTGGGCTCTTGCCCCGGTAAATTTTATAAGTAGGTTTTTAAGCATTTCCGAAGAGTCATCATTCATTCGTCATTTCAGAAGATCAACATTAGGACCCTGATAACTCGAATCTCGATATCTGGACACTTCGGGGAAAATCGACAAGCCTGACACATTTTTTCCTCAAGCCCATAACGAATTTTTGAGGGGGCTCGGGCCCCCTAAGGCCCCATGGAGTCGGCGCCACTGGTTCCCATATTATCTTTAAGGAGTTCTCATTTTCAGTAATATGTTCATCAGTTAACTAGCACTACAAGAAATTAATTTTTTTAGGCGCGGTCATTAAAAGTTGACCATTTTCCTCTCTGCCTGCTTATACGAAAGGGGTTCCATCCAAATACGCGAGATACTTGTTATTGTTACATTTGATCTCTAAAAAAGGGAATCCGCATCAATTCTTCTTCAGTAACGCTGCTGACCGGAGAAATCAAGGGTGGAGGCCTATGAAATGTGATGCTTAAAAAGAATGACGAGGATCAAATGCATCGACCGTGTGAAGTAATGAGGAAGTCCTAAGAATAGTGCGAGAGAAGAAAACCTCAGAAAGCCTCATGAAAACATTGATAAGAAGACGGGACAAACTTAAAGGCCATATCCTGAGACATGAGGGCCTGATGAAGACAATCGTCAAGGGACAAGTAGGTAGATGTCAAGATCTGAAAAGAAAGGCCTCGAACAAAATAAGTGGAACAAGTGATAAAAAAAGTATTATTTGCGATACTCCGTAGACGAAGTCTTCGCGCGGCTGAACAAGCTTCGGCAGTTAGTCCGGAAAAACAAAAAAATCAGGTTCCACTATCTGACTTCAGTTTTTTTATTCTCAACCATTATTAAAAATGAACTCTCAGCAAAGTAAGTCAACAAACCCTTGACTACCAAAGTACATAGTAATTTTCCGTTGGTAAAAAGCGGCATTGTCCGCGATGATACGAAATTATGTATTTCATTGAAATCTTAACATTCCCCCTCGGACAATACCTGTTTTGATGACGAAGTCTTCGCGCAGATGAACAAGCTTCGGCAGTTAGTCCGGAAAAATAAAAAATCAGGTTCCACTATCTTTCTTCGGTTTTTTTATTCTCAACCATCAGTAAAAAGGAACTCTCAACAAAGTAAGTCAACAAACCCTTGACTACCGAAGTACAGAGTTATTTTTCGTTGATAAAAACGGCTTTGTCCGCGAAGATACGAAATTACGTATTTCATAGAAATCTTAACAACAAGTAAAAAAGGATGTGAAAGAGAAGACTGCAGGTGTGTAAAGATTAGCTGAAGGGAGAGTTGAGTGGAGAACTGCGTCAAACCAGCCAAAGGATTTTTGACTATTGATAATGATGATGACATTACATCGCATCAAGGCATTTTATCAGGTACATTATTTTCTGGCATTTAGATATTTTGATGGGCGTCTTTGAATAGTCAGATAGAGGGGTAATCCCAGTGCTGTAGTTGGGCCGGTACGCCGTACCCCCCAAAATCCAAACTCGTTATAAGGGTTCCGGTTAAAATACCTTCGCAGCCGTATGTATAATACATGTTCAGCTGTTGGAATTTTTTATGAGTACCGCCTAAATTTTTTTTCAACTACAGCACTTGGTAATCCAAGAAAACACAACTAACCATACACTAACCACTGTATAAGCTTAAAGGAGAGTTGATGGAAAGCAGAATCAAAGGAAATGCGGCATCATTGCCATAGATCATTTTGAATTCAATAATTTGAGGCCTTACTTATGTAAGTGGACGCCCATCTTAACTTATCATGCAACACCGAAGTTACCTTAGGATTGTTGAGTTATTATTATGATGAACCCTGGCTGGCATGGAAACAGATCACTCAACTTAGGGGTGCCTGACAACACCGTAGGTACCTACCAGACATTTTTGCGGCAACAATAGTGGCCGGGGAGATCATCGTCACGGCCACTGTCAACAATGCTCTAGTTGCCTTAGAATTGAAAACGCACGAATTACTCAGTTCCAATGACAGGGGTCACAATTTCACACGCAAATCCATTCGCTCCATGCAAAATAGTCCCAGATGTGATGTTGAGCGTGAAATCTTTAGGAAATAGACGGAGGGCAGCAACGAAAAATATCTCTATGGACGCTACATCATCCTAAAGCTCGCTCACGGCGGCCTGCGTGGGGTTTCGGTTTTCCACACGCCACGGGCGAATCCCAGGCCAAGACGCCATCCCGGAGAAAAAGAGTTACAGCATAATTAACTTCTCCTATCGCTGCTGAAACGTGCATGCACGCCCGAGGAGTGCGGTGTCGTTTTGTTGTTATTTGTAATTTTCAGTCGTGTTCTACGTTTTACTTCTTTATCGCTGATGTTTTATCCTCGTCGGTTGGCGACCAAACTGTAACAACAGTGAACTAATATCCCCGCTAGAGGACACTGGTTATATCGTAAATTAATAGTAAGACTTCAATTTAGATCGAATGACACTTCATTTAAACATCACTTAAGATATATAATATAAGAACATCACTTAAGGATGGTATTGTTTCTTAGAGTAGATAAACAAAATAGTTAGGTCGCCAACCAACCAGGGCAAAACGTCATTGATAGAGGAGTAAACAAACAACGCTATGAAAATTACAAATAACAATACGCTTAAAAGGTAGAAAGGAAAACCGATTGAAAAACAAATATAAGTAATAAACAAAAAAGAACGATCGTCATTGAATCCCCACCGATTTGTGACCGGCTCAAGGAAAGCAAACAGACTCAGGAGAAAAGGGAAGGTAGGGAGTTTTGGTACGTCATTACCTTGGCTGCGGAGGTAGCGGTGGTCTTCATTAAGGTGCCATGGGTCCGTCTCTCAGGAGTAGCTCTTTTAGCGGTGAACACTCGACGAGAGGCTCAGCAAAACAGAAATGCCGAATTCTTGCGGGGCAACACCGCTTTTTGTACATTGGGCCCATTTGACCTCAGATAAAATAGGCCCCTGTTGACCGTTGTCTTGCCCAGTACAGTGGCGGAGGATTACACCACCCGCTAAGCTGCTCTACCGACGCCCTCAGAGTGAGGGACGGTTCACTGCTTCAAATTCAAAAACAACCCAGTTTTGGCAATGTATGCATCGGAAGTTATTGATGTGACTGAGTTGGTACTTTCTATGTATTTACATGAATTACACTGACTCTGACAATACGAAAATAACTTGAGGAAATAAAATATGTACGACATCAACAAAAAATAAACGTTTTTCCAATAAATTTCATTGAATTTCAATACATAGGAAACGCAATGTGTTCAACTCCACGGCAAACGCATGGCACAAGGGCGTACCCAGGATCAAAACTAGGGGGGAGGGGGGCAGCCATTGTTGTGGTTCAAGTTGTAGGTAAGATTTAAGCATGGAAAAGGTGAATGAAATCTACATTTTAAGGAAACTGTAATAGCCCTATATTAGTTTTTAAAATTATTTGCTTGAAAAAGTATTATTTTCCACAAAGACATTTGCGATTTTTGCTTCTGGGGGGGGAGGGCGCTGACCCCTCCTGCCCCTCGCTGGGTACGCCCATGGCACGGCAGAAAGTTTCTTGCATCGGACATCCAACAATCCCAATGAATATGTTGTGCATGGAGGCATCAGATGAAATGAAATATCCTGGAGTTATGATAACTTCAAATTTGTCGCACTGGAAACGACAAATATTTGCAGCAGAGCCATATCGAAGCAAGGATTCGTCAAGTGAGTAGTGGATAGATGTTTGAATTAAAATGTGAAAGAGAGGCACTACTTCGCACTCCTTTCAGGGCATTCATTCAAAATATGGCAAATACTTTCGAAAACTTAACATTCAGCTCTTTGCTGACTCAAATTCTGAGCAGTTCTCTCTTATCCAATGTATCATGTTAGTTAAAAGGTGTCGTCAAATAAAAATTTGGGGTGGAATCGAAAATAATTTTTTTCCATCCACTGGGACTTCTGCCCCAGGAGTTTGAATCCAGTTTCTATGGCTTAGTCGCATTCACGTCCATCCTCGTCGGTTTTCGGTGCCGTAAAGGTGGGTGTCTAAATATTATTGAAAATGATAGTGAGTACTCGCCTCAGTGCATAAGAGTAAATACAATCAACTTAATTGGTAATTCCAAGCAACAAACTTCCTTAAGTTCATACGGACTAAAAAGCACCCAACCCTTATCATTGTTCTATTTCAATCATTGTCAATTTCTCTCATGGTTAAAATAAGATTGATTAGTGTTATGAAAAACTAGGAAAGGTTTCACGATGGCATATTTGTATTTGGATCTAAACCTAGAGCAAATGAATTATGATACGGGGTTGAAATATGCTTAAATAAAGCCAAAGGTACATGGAGTGGAACATTCAATATAGAAGGGAATACCAAAGACTAATCTAAATTACTTCCTACAACTACATAGGTGATAGAGAGACAGCAGAGGATGAATGGGAGAGTTAAACAGGAAAAAGAATTGAGTCAGAGACGCCATAAGAATTCATTAAGATCGGAAGGATCAAGAAACACAAAATCATGGAGGAAATAATAATAAAAATTTCAACTTTATGACAGCTGTAATTTGCCAGAAATATTGAACACAGAAGCTGTTAAGTTCAGTGAGGATAACCTTGAATTAGAGATTATAGAAATGAAAATTGAAAGTCCTCAAAGATATGTCAACAAGAAAAGCATTGAGAATGGAAAATATACCTTGTGAGCTTCATAAGAATTAACAGATGGGTGGGAGGAGGTTTTTCCAACAAATCTGTAGTATATATGAGGAGGGTCTTAGCCCAAGAATTCTGTGAAGACAGTTCTAATTCTGAGACTGAATAAGTACAAAAGTGTTGATTGCAGAAACTATAGGACCATTTTCCGATATCACATGCAGCAAAAGTAACACAGAGGATTCTAAACAGACAGAGAGCAAACAATTACTAGAACAAGATTAATGTCAATGTTGAGAACATGGCAAGAGAGGTGTGAGAAGAGTTAGAGAAAGTAGGAGGTCAAGGGGAGGGATTGATACTTAAATCAGTGAGCCTCATCAATGATCAAATATCAATTATCCAGTCACTGAAAGGCTTGTAAATATTGCTACATAGTTATGCTCAGTCAAGAGTGCAAGGAATAATGTCAGAAGAAAATCAGAAGGATACAAAAGTTAAATAATTTTAAGAGCATCATGAGAAAGAAGAGTGAGGCTTAACATGTAGATGTACGCGAACATTAGCAGAATGAACAGCTTAACTATTTGGGAAGCTCGTTCAAGGAAAAAAGATATAGCAGTGAGGATATCAAGAAGAGAATAAGGTAAGCGAAGGTGAAAACTATGAATGGGAAACAATTGATGAGTGGATCGTATTGTAAGACGGCATAGAAGAGGCTGGTAGAGTGTCAGATCTTAAGTGTAGCGCATTACAGTACAGAAAAATTGGTAGTGAAGAAAAAGAACAAGATTAGGTTACACACATTTGAGAATAGACTGTAAAGGAGAATGACAGTAAGATTTAAGGAGAGGAATACAAACAAAGAAGTTCTAAACATGGTGGTGAGAGGTAATCTCTAGATGAGATAAGGAGAAGGCCACCACTTTGGACAGTGCAAATACTAGGCAAAGAGGGGAAGTTAAACTATGTGACAGAGGGAAGAATGCTAGGTAAACAGGTAAGGGAGAGAATGATAATATTATTTATGGGTGCAGTAACTTCGGCTCCTCAGGATGATAATGTGGTGGTTTCCCCTTGCCTTCCACATCCTTGTCCTGACTACTATTACTGCACCAACCAATGTGAAATGGCACTGCAGGATGTAGGTTTAATAGGTAGCACAGTAACTTCGCTCTTTCAAAGAGCTCAATAAAAAAATCTCATTTAATTAAAGAAAATATTTACTCATTATTAAACAATAACAAATTAATGAAAATAAAATTCAATCCAATAACAAAAGCCACAGTAAAATTGTTTTTGCAATCCAACAAGCATAGTTCTTCATTTCCGGCAAAACCTTGATAACGATGACAATCATCGTCATCTACATACATATATACTATAAAACCCATTTCCAACTGCTCACTGACTCATATTTCATGAAATTATTATAAAAGAGTAGAGTAGCAACGTATTAAACTTAGTAATGTTGGACATTAGATTACAGGAACATTGAATACATTTTTAGGATGCATATTCATTAAAAACATGAAATTCCAGTTCACACGGTTTCATCACAACTTGTTACAGTAGTGAGCGCACTGATCACAACATTAAAATTACCTCAAAAATTTCTGTATTCCTTTCAATCTTCAAAAAGAGCACTGTCACAAACAATATTTATCAACTAAAAACAATCACTATTATTTCACATTTACAGCATTCCTTTAAAGGAACATCAGTCATCACATTAAATCCTATTCATAATGAAAAGATAATTTTGTACTAAAATTCTTCATCAAGCTCAAGCTCAAGCATCCACTTAAATAGAACACCATCCTGAGTGTATACCAAAAAATTCACTCAACCCACCAGAAAATTGTCCCCAACAACTTCTTTCGCAAGTTCCAACATTTTTTGGAAGAAGTGCTACTCGTCATGAATGTTCTAAAATATCTTTATAAAATTGACAGTGGATACACAATCAAGTTCAACTATCTTCGCATAGGGGCATGATCTTTTTGAGTAAATGACCTACTATTCATGGTCAGGAGGTCAGTGGATCTCACAATGTCCCCAACGTTATAGCGAGTAACAGTTCTCCTCTGCCTGTTTCTTAGGGCCTGATTGATTAGAGACACAACAACCAATACTACTAGGCTCACAGCCATTGTCAAAGTACGTACTGGTATAGTCTCTGGAAATTTCAGCACAGGTGGCAATCCTATGGACTCTTCTCCAACTAATACACGCAAAACTATCCCAACAATGAAGCTAAGTGCACTTGCTAGAGGTGTTCCAACACCAGGAGCAACCATAGCAATTAAGAAATGAGGGAATACAAGCACATACATCAGGTCTGAAGAGAGGTACCTGTTGAAAGAGAGCATTAGAATATATAGCAATCAATTAAAAAGATAATTTCAAATGTAAATTACCGTATCCCTCTGAATATAGTCCCCCTCTGAATATAGCCCCGCCCCCCTAATGTTGAGGCTTGAGTTTCGGGAAAAAAAAATGGGTTTGAATATAGTTCCCCCTTAACTTTTATCACAGGCATTTTGGGAAAAAAAGGGGGGCTATATTCAGACAAATACGGTATGTGGCCGAACACACAAGGTATTAAAATGCAAATAAATATGTACTATTGATTGTCTCTTTTTTTGATAAACAGGCTTAACTTTAAAGGAGGGATTTATGCAAGGCAGACATTACAAATGAGAAAATTGCTGGTACTCACTCATCACAATCATTATACTTCATGCTAAAGAGAACGGTTATCCATTTTTATGAAATTTTACTTACCACAGACCATAGATTGACTCAGCCATGAAAGCAACTCCAGTCGAAGCAACAGCAACAGCTAATATACTGATTCTTGAGCACCACATTACTTCACCATCAGATGCCTGAAATACAAAACAGACATTAATCATAAGCTCAATTAGACAATTTATTTTTAATATGATGACAGTGGATGACAAAGACAATGCATTACGGCTGTGATCTTCCCAGGTTTTGATTATGCATTTATTATTGTGCCATGGGTAGAGCATCTTTAATGGTAAATTAATCATTTATACATGCATTGATTCAATTTTAAAATATGGAATTGGTGCCATGGCAAAAATTTTATTGCTGAGGAAAAAGGAGGAGTATATTGCAGGAACACCAAAGATGTAGATATGAATTAAATGTACTGGAAAAGGTGATTTGGAAGACAATTATAGGGAATGAGGAAGAGACTGACATGGTGGGTGGGGATAGAATATAGAAGTGACAAGATGAGGAGAAGACAGTAGTGTGAATGGAGTGCGTACTAAAGGTAGCAGGGATGCTTAATAGTCTGTGCTTGAAGGAAGATGTTGGTAAATTAGCGAAGAGGGAATAGGAGAACATAGCTCACAGATTTAATGAAAGAAATCTAGTTTACACTTGCATCGGCAATGTGCCAGAAGCAAAGCAATCAAATAGAAGATATTATCAAATGCAGGCATGGCACTGGCAAATGAAGCTGGTGATGAAATAGCTAAGGCGAAAAGCATGTAAGAAAATAAAAAATCACTTTGCAGTGCCAGTGCTTGATGCACCGTGTAACCACCCAACTTGTGCGAATGCATGCACAGAAAATAGAACCTGTTCTAATTTGGTTCATGCATTCGTATATGTTCCGTTCCGGTCCACAAAAATCATTCACGCAAACGTACATTAACTCGTACGTGTTAATGTATCGTGTAAACAGGCCTTAACAGGCCCTCAGAGTAAGAACAGGCCCTACACAGAGCACATGGCATTTAATGTGGAAAAGTCATAGGCCTAGGTAATTCTTTCCAGGATAACCTGATTTGACCAGTAGATCATATACAATAATAATTAAATTGCAGAATATCATAAAAACTTCAAACACTATGCAATACCAACATTATCAGTCCTGGTGAATACAAACCTTGGTTCTCAACAATCCTTTATAAACATTGTTTACAATGGCTGAACTTGCACCTAAAACTGCACTGTCAATTGTTGACATCACTGCAGCTGTTACAGCGCCAACACCAAAAAAAGTAACCACTCGAGGGACCAAATATCTCAGAGTCAATGGAAGAACTAAAGATGCATCACCATCGCTGATTGGTGCAGCTAGAGCTGTCATATTCCAAGCTGAAATAGTAATCACAGAGAGTAAATCAATTATGTATGTAATTTCAAATGTAAAATGGCACCTCATTTCATGATATGGCTACACCTAATTAAAAACTTTTCACATGTACACAATACTGACTGAAGTCACTCATATTAATAACACTTGAACCTATTCAACACATTTTAAAACATTCATGGCTTTGACACATCCTCACGACACGCTCTGTCAAAACCATGGTCATTCAACATAACAATGTACATACAGAATGGAATTAAATTTTACCATTACGAGTGATATCATAAATTTCCACCTAGTGAAGCAGGAAACTATGCATTATATAAGCACTCATTGGTTTTGGTGTTGTTAAGAAAATGATACTGTTTCATCAAATTTTACATTCCACCTACAATTAATATCAAGAAATAAATAAATCCAAGTACCTACCAGCAGTCCTTGCTACCCCACCAATAACAATTGGAGGAACAATCAACATCAATGGCAGAATGGAGGCCAGCAACGACATTGGTAAGACATTCTTCTCTGACTTGAGGGATAGGGCTCTCTGGTAGTAACCCTTAAAAGCAAGTAAGAGTAAAATTTAGGCCACCGAAAGACTAAAAAAAGAGTATGAACTGCATACACACTAATGAAAACATGCTCACTGAATCGTTATAACAAGTTTCAGCCGAGCTAAGAGAGTTTTCCTTTTTTCATGATTTCCAACACATCCTTTCATGTTCTGCAATGTTATTCAGAGCATCAAACTATCAACCGTGTGACTTAACTGAAAAATAGGTGTACTAAATACAACCTTATCCCTACTAAAACCAAATCCAAAATTTCAAAAAAAAATCTCCAAAACAGAGAAGCGTAATAGTTTATCAAGAGCATGATTTCACTGCTAAATGTTTTATCATAAATGAGCATATGCTCATGTCTACCTTCTATTTTTAGGATGATGGTTAGTAGCTTTGAAAGGTTCTTTTACAAGTTTGTGGCACCTACACAAAATTCCATTTTCGGCCCAGGTGAGTCAATTTTGACAGACGGAAGGGAGGAAGGAGTGTGGGTAAAAGTGACCATTCTATTTAGGGGCACTAATGAGAACACTTGCTTCCAATCATCTGGTATTGGTGTGCATAAGATAAACAGCTTAACCCTTTCACTGCTGTTCAATCTCCGAAAACCTTCTCCACAAATGCGGCGAAAAGGTTTAAATGCATTTTGTTGTGCCATGGAGCAGGTACTTCTAGGATGGGAGTGGTACACCCTCCGCAGAGTCACAAATCTGGGACCCTTTCCTCGACGAGACCACCCTTGCTGGCCCATCTCTTGGGCCCGCCGAGTGGGGAGCCTCCCTCCTGAAAAGTGACCCCTCTGACTGCAATTTGAAAATCAACCAATCAATCTGATCATCAAAAAATGATTGTTTGCATCGCACTCCTGCCAATCAAGCAATCAAGTGCGTCTTTGAACCGTGTTTCTGCGATGAAAAATAACGATTTTGTTAACTTTGCTAAAATGGCCATTTTCTGGTGGTTGGCAGCCACGTTTTAAGTAAAGTTAATAAAATCGTCATTTTTCATCGCAGAAACATGGTTCAAAGACGTACTTAATTGCCTGATTGGCAGGAGTGCGATGCAAACAATCATTGATTGATAGATTTTCAAAATGCAGTCAGAGCGGTCACGTTTGGGGAGGGAGCCCCCCCACTCAGAGGGCCGAAGAGGCCAGCGAGGGTGAGCTCGTCGAGGAAAGGGTCCCGGATTAGGGACCCTTCGAAGTGCTTTGGCAAAAGTGCATATCAGGGAGGAAGAAAAAGTACGTTCACTGCAGCCTGCCGTGTGAACGTACCAGGTACGTTCACAGCAGTGAAAGGGTTAAAATTACCCCTTTTGATCTGGCTATCCTAAATATTTTGGTGTGTCAAGGTTTACTTTAGCCTTTCCCTCCAAACACCTCCTCCTCCTGCAGTCACTTTCGACACTGGACCAACATCAGAATGCTACCTGGGTCACCTCTTCTCCCTGCTGCTCTGGGCATTTAGGTGCCACAAACAGAGCTATGATGAATGAGTACCTAATAACCTCATAGGTCTTTAATAAATTTATCTAAATTTAAAATTGCTCTACCATATTCTGACCTAGTCTTCAAGTTGTGTTCGAATTATATCCCAATCCGGCCCGAAGGACCGAAAAATGTTCGATAAATGATAGGCTACGAAAGTAGTTTTAAAACAGGTATATTCTTAGGGAGGTGGTAGGCCACCTGCACCCGAGCGCGTCCAGTACGAGACTGACTGCTTTCAGGGCGAAGCCGAAGTCACCAGTCGACTCACAGTAGAGCCTCACCGTCGACCGGTCAACTACGGCGATACAATCGATTACCTCCACCTTTTCAAACAAGTTGCAATTGTTTCTTTTGAATCTACACACTCCAAACTTTTCACAAATTTAATTATCCATGCGAGGTGTTTCAGTAGTTATGCCATTATCATGTCCACTGCAATACAAAAATTTTTAGGAGCTTTAGGAGCTGAGGAGGGAGGGGGGTATTTTATCTTTTATGAGGCACATTAGCTTTACCAGGATGTATGGTTTATAAAGACAAGCGATGAATCCAGTGGCACCGACTCCATGGAGCCTGAGGGGACCCGAGCCCCCTCTATAAATTCATTATGGGGGTGAGGACAAAATGTGTCAGGCTTGTCGATTTTCCCCAGAGTGTCCAGATATCGAGAGTCAAGTTTTCAGGGTTCTAATGTTGATCGTACGACTCTTCTAAAATGCTTTAAAAAACTTTAAAACTCACTATTTATAAAAATTTTCTGAGGCAAGACCCTTGGTATGGGCTCCCCCAATATTTTTCATAACTCGACACTCCTGGAAGATACATTGCACACATCATCCAGATGTCAGAACACAAGAAATGTTGGAAAAAAGGAGATTCCACCTCTCTCAGGGCTAAACATCTCCTCAAAAAAACATACAGAGAATTTGATCCAGAGATAGTTCATGTGTAAAGGAAAGGCTGAAGACTGGACGTTATGGAAAAATTAGAGATTGTGAAAGAAGGACGAGCTTTCCAATGAATGAGAAAACATTCATGAGACGCTCCTCACTCACTCCCATTTTCCAAGCAAGCCTCCCAATAACCCATTATCCTGTGCCTCCCTTCTTCCCAGATCTATCCATCCACACTCCACCCTACACCTCGCAATAATACATAACGAGCTCCTAAACATTATTATATCGCAGTGGACATGATAATGGCCGAACAACTGAAACACCTTGTGTGGATAAATAAATACCTATGTGAAAAAGTGCCATCCTGTTTCCTTGACATAATAGATACGGAATTTGGTCAGCATGAAGGTGAAATTATGTAGATATTCTCTTGGCTTTGCTTATTGATAGGAAATTTCTTCAACACAGAGAAAAAATACAAAATATAGTTCTTGAATTCTTGTGGGCAAATTGAAGACAAAATATTAGTCATCTTAGTCCAGTAGGCCATTATAGACTTTAGCTTTAGCACCCTAGGATAAAAATGCTGCAAGCCAATATATTTATTAGCTCAGCAAAACTATTGTTCAACTTCATCACACCTCCATAATTATATTTACTTGGGAGCAGCAGCGCAGCTAGGAATTAAGGCTAGGGGGGGTTTTAGGCGCAACTACTAGTAATACTGGGGATCTGGGTGTTAGGGCCCCCATGCACTGGTAACTTTTTCAAAGCAACTATTTAGTTGCATTGAAGAAGATCCAATGAAACACATGGTATTGGCTGTGGCCCCGTGCACAGCAACTTTTTAGTTGCCGCAACTAAATGATTGCATTCCGACCTATTCCGAGGGTGAGTAAACTATTCCCGAAAGGTATAGACCATGTGGGTTTTTGCTCTTATAGAATACCCGCCAGGTAAGTAAAAAAATTTAAGATAAATGTTTCAAATAATATGTAGTGGGTTTTAAGGCTTTCTGAAAGATATTTTATTAATCCTTACACTATTTTATAAGTAATATTAATCCAATTAGATAAAATGGATTTTACTTTAAAAATTTCTGAACTCTGTGGGGGGTGAGGTTTATCCCTCAAAACCCCCCCTCGCTACGCCAATGCTATGGAGAGCATCCTCACCTGCCAAGGTAATCCACCCAGGAGTGGAATCAGAATTCCATCAGCATAGCTTCCAGCCTGCGCGGCAGAAACATGTCCCAACCAATCAGACACAGATCCACCAAGGCCAGAATGTGACACAGCCTCATTTGTCAACATAAATCCAAGGCTTAGAAACTGCGGAGATTAAGAGAAAATGAATGATTAATACAAGAAAGATTTCTTCATTTTTGAACCAAAATTTTTTTTGGAAGCAGACTATAACAGTACAAGCAAATCATAAATGAGAGAGCTCATGAAATAGTACAATTTATCACAACATGAAGCCAAATCTAATTAACTATCCTTACTAAAAATACAAAGTCATTTCATGTTGCTGAGACAAGTGGATATTGCTTCAGATCCCTTATATTTAATATGTATCAATAGTTTGTTGAAAGTGAAACATTATGCTAGAAAACTAATTAGCAAGAGGGTAGTCATTGGAGACCCAGGAGGGTGGGAAAGCATAGGCTGAGGTATAAAACAAGGCTGTCCAATGTCACCCTCACCACTTAATTTGCATGCCGAGGACCAATGGCGTAACTATGGGGATGGATGAGGGGATAGATCCCCCCCCCCTCCCAAAGCCTCGGTGAAATAAAAAATAAATATTTTAAACCATTGCCTAGTTTGGACAATTGTAAATGCATCAGCTTAAAGTTAATTTTTTAGCACCAAAATGATGTAAAATGTATTTCCAGGCATGTCATTTTTTTTAAATATTCCGATCCGTCCCCTGGGGGAGGAGGGGTAATCCCCCCAAAGCATATTTCTAGTTACGCCACTGCCAAGGACATGTTAAGGATACCTTGAAAGAGTTAGATGCAGGAGTTAAAGCAGGCAGATTGATGTTTAAGTCAGCAAGATTTATGGATAATTAGGTGCTGATTAGATGGCTTGCAAAAAGTTTCTAGGTGCTTGTCGATGCATTAGGTAAACAATCTGAGTGAATATATGGTATGAGGATTATTCAAAAAGAGCTGTGTAGTGTTGTTAAAGATTTGAAAGCAAATAAATCAAGGATAAACATGAAAATAAGGGTAACAAACTTCAACAGGTTGAAGAATTTAACCACAAGTGCAACTTTTTTTGAGGAAAACAGACGCAACAGTAAGGATATTAAGACTGGAATAGCTATTGAAATAGAGGCATTTATGAATAGAAAGGAGTTATTGAGAGAATCATTGAATATAAGAGTAAAGTAAAGGCCTGTGTCTGATATGAATCACAGCACTCAATGGGGTGGAAAGTTGGATGCAGAGGAAGGAGGATGAGAAGAAGCTGTAGGGATTTGAGATATGGGCATAGAGGAGAAGGCAAAGCTGAAATGGATGAAGAGAATGTCAAACTAGGAAGTTGTAGGCATGGTAGATAAGGAATGTAAACTTCTGGAGTAAAATAAGGAGAAGGCAGAGAATGGAGAATGAAGAATTGGAGAATGTACTTGGATGCTTAAAATATGATACTGATAAAGAGAAGGATGTTCGGTAAGCAATTGAAGGGGAGAAAGAGAAAAGAACCAATGGATAGAGGGAAGAATAATTGTTCTTGTGCCGGCTGAAGAAGGTAATTCTATTTGAGTAGGATGGCAAGCACTGAAAAAGTTAACTAACAAAAAGCACAACGAACCATCTAAGTGGGTAAAATACCAATGAAGATAGTAGTGCATGACTATTTCAAAAAATAAAGGAACACAATTCCTGATTCTGCTGATATTTATGCAACTTTCAGGTGGTAAATAGTAAAAAAAAATTGTCGTTTCTTTTCTGATGAGCTGTATCCTATTAATTTTAGACCATATTGAGTGAATATAATACATAGCTAAATATGATTAGAAAATTGAAAAAACTACTATAAAACCATAAGTAAGAGATGAATTTTATCAACAGGTATCAACAGTTAAACATAATTATTTTTTCTAACCCAACATGTATGTATTATTTTAAAAACACAGCAGCACTAAAACTCACCATGCCAACGAATATAACAATGATCTGCAGTACGTCAGTGTATGCAACAGACAACATGCCTCCACACAACGTGTAAATCATCCCAACAGCAGAGCTCACAAGTATAGAAGTCTCTCTCTCCAGCCCCATCGTCACCTTCAGGGTGGATCCTATTAATAATTAGAGGCCAACAATGTTAGGCATGAATAAATAAAAGGCAAATGTATCTTAGGTATACCAGCACGGAGCATATTAAAATGCCACCAGGCAGCAGATGCACTATTTTTGTCTGCCATTAAATGCCAGGAGAGAATTTTGAAAGACTGAAAAAGTCAAAAGGCATGTCATCAACTTAAAACAAAATACCTTAGTCATTATGATGGAGAATTTATATTACATGTTTGGTAAATGAATTTGGAATTCTCTTCTTGGCTATTTATTTTCATATGGGCTCATTGGTCAAGGGGTGAACACATATGGGCTCACCCCAAGGACTCCTTAGCCACAGCTTAGCCTTGGGCCATTCAGATCATCACCCTAATATCTGACTAACTAAAGGTAAGTTCAACTGAGTTTGGCAAGATATGGTGGAACAGCATGCTGAATAAAATGATAAACTTATTTTAAATGTCCAATGGTTTATTAATAATAGAGCCTTATGTGCCTGATATACAGCATTCCAGCATACCAGCTGCGGCAGTGCTCACTTGTTATTTCTATTTGACCTGATGATGATGCTAAGCATCAAAACGCATCATTATTATTAATAAACCAGTCGACAGTACAATAAGTTTTATCATTTTATTTAACCAAAGGTTATTAAATGCAAATCTAATTAGATAGACTAAAATATTTTTTTTCCTTACCTAGAACTGATAAAACTGCACCAATCCAGAATAGATCACCAATAATATGGGGAACCACGCAGAGCCCACCCATCACATGACCAAAATTCTCTTGCAGTGGATCAAACACTGTCAAGTATCCACGCTTCCTCATTGTCGGAGCAAATGTCAACCCATCTACCAAAAAATAATTTCCACATATTAAAAATTTCATATCTTTCCAATGAAAATATTTTAAGGAGATACCACACAAAGACTGCTTTCTGGCAAAAGCAAATAAAACAGTATTATCATAGAACCTACACCTAATGAACTCATTGAAAAGCAGTGGTCATGTTCAAAGGCAACAATAAAAAATTTCTTACTAATTACCATCCCGGATATGTATGCAAATGGAACAGGGCACCATAAGATTCCTCGCTTGTAGGTTTCTTCTGCAGTGCCAGAAAGGAAGGCACCTCCAATCTGGGTAGCTATGAAAAAAAATATTTGTAAAATATTATAAGATGTACTGTGAAAATACTATGGATGGGATAGGAGATAAATTAAAAGCATTAACCTCCAAGGGAAGACTTCCAATAAAATGCAGTCATTTTTTTCAATGCATGGAAAATAGGCCTGATAATTCATCATTATTACATTAATAATAATAATAAACTCTACTGACCTTCAAATTAAAAAATTAAAAAAGGTAAATCAGAGTCTAGTTATTACAGGAAAAAATAGGCTGGACATAAACGCTATGTATATCATACACCTCTACCACACAAATATATATGGCACACAAACTTCAATATCAAAAAAAGCACTTTTATCCCTGACTATCTACTTCATTTAATGTATAAAATGCTATTTAAACTAATATTTTTTATTAGAAACAGAATTTTTATAGTCTTTAAATGTTTTAATAAATTCAGGTACATATATTGTCAAACTATTTAATGCCTCGATTATTAATAAAACGATTCTTTTTGGAAACTACTTTCGAAATAACATTACTTGAATACATTTTTTTAATTATGGCAGTTTCGGTATGGTGTAAATAAAAGTTGGTAATAAACATCGGCACCAGCCAGCATGGATATTTCAATGCAAATGAATGGACATTGACTAGATTCGACGTGGGGGAAGGGGAGCGACTGCTGAGGTAGCAATGGTCAGAAGTATTCACGCCCTGCCTGAGACCCAGCTTAGCAATACCTTAATGCCATTCCTCAGCAATTGGGCCCAACCCTGCCACTCGTATATTATCCTCCTCACAGCAGGAATCTGTTGTGAAGTGGTCATATTGTCAACGGTTTTCGCAAAGAAAAATTTTAATGCATACTCCAGTTTTTTATTTTGATATGAATTCTTAGTTTTTTAATGTGTATATGCAATTTTTAAATGAAATTTTAGCATTACTATTAATGGTCTTATGGCAGTGGGGTAGCGAGGGAGGAGCCGTACCTCCCCCAAAATATTAAAGTACACTAACTTTGCACCATAAAAAAAAACAAATTTTGAAAAACCATGCATTTACTAAAGATTTCTTTGAAAAATGAAGTTTTTTTCCCGATTATTAAAAGTGTTAAAATTAGTTTAAAACCCTCTCCTTAGTATCCTGTTTTTCAAAAATTTTCCCTCCTGGTTTTGAACCCCCCAAACGAAGTTCCTGGCAATGCCACTAACTTATGGAGTTAAAGTTTTAGTGCCTTGTGCTTACTAACTTTGTTAACAGCTCTATAAATCAAGGGACTTCAACCCATGGCCCCCAGGCCACATGCAGCCCGCCGGCTAATTTCTTGCAGCCACTAGAGGCTAAAGAAAATATTTGCAACTACAAAAATAAAACCAAATATCAACACACTCCTCCACAATCGCATTGATTGATTGAACTTTTTAATCAATAAATATTATAGCACTTTGAAATTTTTTTCATTTTATTGATCAGGTGGTATTTAAGTGATGTGGAGCATTGTGGGCCTCTGGATGACATGAAATCGATTTTTGGCCCATCCATTAAAAAACGTTTAAGATCCCTGCTATTAATCCATTTAAAATTTTAAAATGCCTAAAAAATGTTAGTTATTCTTATATAAGTGCAAACTATTTTAGGAAAATTGTATTGAAATAAGTTGACTGTGGACTCATGCTAAGTTAGGGTAAGAGGGCCTAGTCCAGTGGCCTGAGTAATAGCCGGCGACCCATTCAGTTTGGTCCAAATTTGTGGGGAGGGAAGACCAGAGTAACTCCACCCAAAAAAAGACCTCTGTGAAAAAGAGGTTTAAAATATTCTCGTGCTACTCGTACCACTGAAAACACATCCTTTCACAGGCACTAGCAGGAAAGGGTTAAACAGAAAATTTACATGTTTGTATTTTCTTGAATGTTTGCTTACTAGAATAATACCCAAGTGCTGTTAATATTTTTAAAGTCTACTTTCCACATTCGTCAAAACAAAATTTTTTTAAATAAGCATTTTTAAGCAATTATTTTTTTTCTAAAATGTGTCCATGAGATTGAAATAAGCTCAAGTGGATTTCATTCATGCCTCCAAACTGCATTCTGAATCAGAATTATCAGTCCATATGTATTCAAAGAGATTCAGTTTCATTCAGCTTCTTACAATTACCCGTAAGACAAGTCAAATACACACTATCTCTATTGTGAGGGTCTCAAGTCTAACTTTGTAAAGCATTGTTTCATTTTCAAGAGAGATTTTTAAATCCTCTGCTAATTTATTATACAGCCATATTTCACTGGCACTATCACCAAGCACCTGGTAATCATCAGGATTACCTGATAATTGAAATGATTCAACGAGACGTGGGGATACCATAAATTTTGTTCAGCCATGTAGACAGGTGGATTATATCTAGTATGATGATCTTGAATGCAGCTTTATATAATTATAGCCATTGTTTCACATTCAAGAAAATGAAACTTTGTAAAGCCTCTGATAATTTGTTACATAGTGGCAATTAATTTCCCTTATCAGGAGCACCGATTGATCATTTGATAATAGCAATTAGGTATTCATCAAAACCTGGAGAATGACTTTGTGAAAACTGAAATATGATTTTATGCTCCCATCTTTGGTGGAGATAGAAGTGTGGTCATTTTTGATCTAAACCTAACCATTGCAGCAAGCTTAGATTCTGTAGTATGAAGGCTAAGGTTAAAAACCAACACTATTTGTGAAAACTATTTGAAGTTCTTTCTGTAAGATAAACCTTTAGACAACATAAATTGAAAAACTTAGCCAATTAAATACATTTTCCTTAGATTTCAGGTTTTGGCGAGCAATTCAACCCATTCTCATGGATTTAAAACCTATGTTTAAGTTTCTCTTATACTACAAAGTAAACAGAATTATTTTTCCTCACCCGATCAGCTAAAAATTATACACATATTTTGATTTTTTAAAGGACTACAACAGCCATTCTCCCAAAAATATTCTCAATTAGTCTCCATTCATAAATCGGTACTAGATGCACAACCACAGTCAAGTTTCCTACCAAGAGAATGATTATTCAACCCTGAAGTCACTCATACCATTTCAGGACTAAGTTTACAATGCTTAAATCACTAATTCAGTACTACTTACAATTTTCGAATTTTAAATCATCAAATTACTTAAGAAAAAATTACCTGCAAGAGTAGCAACAGCAACAGGCAAGCTTAACTGTCTCCCAGCCAGGTACAACTCTTCACTTCCCGAGGTCTCACGCAGTGACTTAGCCTTGAACTGTCGCCATGATGCCCAAGCTCCAATCAGTAACATTGTCACATATAAACAAACAATGGCACTTGCTCCAACATAATCAACATCTTCTAAGCTTGAAGGAGGTTTCTTTTCCCCATAAACAGTATAATTCATTGTGGAGGAATGGGCTTAACAACTCCAACCAAAATATTTGCACCAACTGCAATCAAATATACGCATGCAAATAAAACTTCCACATCCATAGCCCATTAAAAAAAGAAAACAAAGAACAAATTTAATTTTTTTTTCATAACTGCTTGGTATCCATTAGTGTTAGTAATTGAGCGAAGCAATATTCATTAAATAATGATCCCATAATGGAACTGAATTCCCGGTGTACAAGACAACTGGGGTGTAAGACGATACCAAATTTTTCCACTAAACCCTTTCACTGCTGTGGACGTACCTAGTACGTCCGCACGGCAGACTGCTGTGGACGTACTTTTTCTTCCTCCCTACCATGGGGTCAGCACTTTCGCCGAAGCACTTCGAAGGATCCCTAATCCAGGACCCTATCCCCGACTAGCTCACCCACGCAGGACCGTCTCCTCGACCCTACAAGCAGGCAGCCTCCCTCCCGAAAAGTGACCGCTCTGACTGCAATTTGAAAATCAATCAATCAATCCGATCATCAAAAAATGATTGTTTTCATCGCACTCCTGCCAATGAAGCAATCAAGTACGTCTTTGAACTGTGTTTCTGCAATGAAAAATAAGGATTTTGTTAACTTTGCTAAAATGACCATTTTTCCGGTTGTCTGCAGCCACGTTTTTAGCAAAGTTAACAAAATCGTTATTTTTCATCGTAGAAACACGGATGAAAGACGTGCTTTATTGGCAGGAGTGCGATGAAAACAATAATTTTTTGATGATCGGATTGATTGATTGATTTTGAAATTGCAGTCACAGCGGTACTTTTCGGGAGGTAGGCCCCCGCTGGTAGGGTCGAAGAGACGGTCCTGCGTGGGTGAGCTCGTCGAGGATAGGGCCGCAGATTAGCGTCCCTTCGGAGGGTGTACCACACCCATCCTGGAAGTACCTGCTCCATGGGCCCACGAAACGCATTTTAACCTTTTCGCCGCATGTAAGGAGAATGTTTTCGGAGATAGAACAGCAGCGAAAGGGTTAAAATATAGATTTTTGGCTATACCCTGTACTCAACATAAAAGACTTCTTATAAAATTATGATTTTATCATTTGATCAAATGATAATTTTATCATTTGAACACCGCTGCCCTTGCTGCTTCCATACAGCACCTCATAGGGTGGAGAGGAGTATAAGACAACCACCAATTTTTCCAGTTAAAATATGGATTTTTGGCTACACACACTGCATAAGACTTCACGTAATTATCGTTTGAACACAACTGTCCCTGCTGCTCCCATCTTTGGCGGAGATAAAAGTGTGGTCATTTTTGAGCTACACCAAACCATTGCAGCAAGCTTAGATCCTGTAGTATGAAGGCTAAGGTTAAAAACCAACACTATGAGACCAGACCAGTGGCATAGCCAGAGGGGGGAAAGGGGTTTTCCAGGTTACGAACCTCCCCCTTGAGCCTTTAAAAGAGGTGCCAAAAATGAGTTAGTCTCACTAAATAAATTTTAATAAATACTAGTTAAAAAATTACTGTTCTTCAGTCCTAATAGTCACGTTTTCAAACATAATCCCAATATTTTCTGGGGGAGAACCCCCCTTTTACCCTTCCACGCACCATGCAAGGGCATGGATATCACCAGTGAACCCCCCCAATTTCAAACTCCTGGTTACGCCACAAGACCATACCCCCCATAACCATAACTTTTGAGAACATTTTCCAGGAATATAATGTCGTCTCATAAACCACAATAACCAGCTTAAAAGTATTAGTCTAATGTTCTCCATACAACACGCAATTGCAGGCTCATTGGAACAAATATTCTGAATGCATAGATTTCACCTAAGAATATCATGAGATATCTACCCTGTCAAACCATTGGTTTCATACACAAATTGAGCAAGAATTGTCAGCTTTCCTGCAGGGCTATATAGAGTTTGCACATTTACTAATAACAAAGATCTTCCTGCAAAGCAACAAAACATCACAGGGGTATTCGGACTGGTGGGCATGATCACTCATTCTGTTTCCGCCATCCAGAACATGATTTTTGGTGAACTTGGTTTTATTTCCAATGCCATTTGTAATGCAGCACTCAATGGCTTAACGTCCCCAACAAATGGCAAATTCTCGTGAGATAGTCAAGCTAAGCCCACTTCAAATTAACCCATACAAAATGCATTCCCCTCCAAAAAAACGAAAAAGGTTTTCTGATAGTCAGCGATAAAACCCGCAACAGAGGGCCATCAAAAATCACCACACACTTGGCCATGCTCATAGTTCTGCCTGGCATCATGAGGTTCCTTCACTATCAGTTTGTGATAGTGGAAATTTCAAAACTAAATTCTAAGTAAACGTTAGTAAGAAGTCTTCAACAGACTTAGACAAAGAGTTCATGTACCAGGAGTTCTTAAAGAAGTGCAAGAGGTACCACTAGGCAGTTACTACCGGTGGCTATGATTTACTGTTGATTAAACACCACCCAAATTTAAAAATAAATAAGCAGTAAAAAAATAATACCAAGCAGAAAAAATTGAAGAAGTTCAACATGCGCAAAAATTTCAGCAAGCAATGGAGAAAAGATATTGAGATATCCTGACTGATAAATCAGAAACAGATTGCTCAAAAACATTTAATGCACTCTAATGGGGGTAGTAAATAAACTGTTAGGACAAGAAAAAGCTGCCAAGATAAATCCATGGATCACATATGAAGCCTTATAACTTATTGAATAAAGAAATAATTGTACGAAAAATCTCTTTATTGGGGTGAGATTGAGATTAGAAGAACCCTTGTTGGGATATGAATGAATATCAATTTTAAAAACTGCAAGAGATAGCAATTAAGAAATGTTGAAATTTGGAAAAACATATAACTCCAGCTGCAAAATTATCATCCTGAAAATTTTGAATTCCCCTTCCAAATGCACTTTAAAATGCCTCGCGAAGTTAAGGACACTTATTACCGAAATAAATGTCTAAATACTAAATGCGGGATTTAATAACAAATCGAAAGTATGATAAGATTTCAACGCTGCTTTCTTAGCCAAAGCATACTGATCAGTTCGACGTTAAGAATAAGCACAACAAATATTTCCGGCCTACATTTCATTGTATCACACCAATTTCCATGCGATTTTCGGTTCAAACCACCGGGAAAAAACGACTATTGAAACGTAGCTAATCCCCATGAAATTATGCAAACCGTGACACTCACCCTTTTACCCTCACAGTAATAAATTCGGCGAGACAACGAAATGCAAAGGCAGCCGGCGATAAGGACGTGAAACAAAGAGGCACTACTGTCGGGAACATTAAACTGAAACTGAATCTCCCTTTATCGACTATAAGCACCAATATTTACATAATTAATGCAACCTACCAGATAAGAGATCCTCGAACGTTAAGTCGTGCACGCCACTCTTGCCGCAGACGAGAGAAACATAGATGACTGCTAGGAACAGGTGGACAACAACACTGCACTTTCAAGCTTCGGATGGCCTTGAATCAACGGTAATACACACTCAGCGTAAATGATTTTCATACGCCACTAAGAAAATTTCTTACTCAACACTTCGTAAAGATCACTTCACGAATAGCGCCGGAGTATCGCAGGAGAAGCTTTCTCCAACGTGCTCTCTCGAGAACTTCCTCCTTTTCTCTGGCGGTGACTTCCCCGACGACATAAATCCAGCCACTTTTCCTCGTACGAGCCTCTGCATCATCTTCCAAGAAGAACAACGGCTGGGATTGTATTTCTTCGTAATTATGCATTCCATTCGACAAAAAAAATCAAAATTGTGGGTAAATAACGTACTAATTGCTCGCGGGCATTTAACGCGACTTTTGAATGGGCGTTGCTCTGACACAAGCGACGCCAATGTCATTGCGATGCTGAACTCACGTCAATGAGGTCATTCTGACGCTCCAAGTAACGAGTCAGGATATACAAACGGTTTTCCTTCACCTCCGAACGAGGAAATTGAGAATTACGAATTTCTTCGTAACTTCTCATTCCTCTCGCGACGATGACCAGCCGTAGTCGTCATGTTCCGAGGAAAAGGGCGATACTTTCACTTGACCTTGACCCAAAGAATAAACAAGTGCCGCGAAAACCGATCTATGATATTATTCAAAATGCCTTGAAACAGTTTTTCATCGCTTTCCTGAGCATGAAGTTTCATCTCTTTCTGCCCAAAAACCTCCCAAAAAATATATTTTAAGGGCTGTAACAAGTTTCTCTAATTCAAATTCCCTGATCTACTGTGACAAAAATCTTCACTTCCTCCAACTTCAAAACTATCTCCTGTCGACCATTACATCAAAATTTTGAAAGGCTAGAGTTAGTAAAATAAAAATTTATTTTCAAATACATTTTAATTCTATTCTTCAATTATAAACAAACTGAAACGAAACACGCAGAAAACAGTAACTACCTAGTAAAATGAATTTCAGTCAAATAAAAGACAATATGGTGTAAAATGTCATTTGACACATTTTACATAAATTCTTTATATTTAACACACTGAACAATGAGGAGGTTCTCTTGATTCATCGGCCCTGACATAAATTTGCATGCCCTTCTCCTGCCACTAAATAGATTGTTATAATAAGCAGAGCCTTGAATGTTAATAAGGAACGACAAGGGTAGGATATCTCAGTGTCAGCAGTAGAAGGTGATGTAGCAGTTATTTTTATCATGCTTAGGAAACTTCTGTGCACTAATGATCAATAGCTCCAGATATACCCAAGGGTTTGAAAATTTTCCAACGCAGAGTTGACATGACTGGAAAGTATAAATCACTTACTTTCCATCATGATATAACTGGTCTATGCTCACAGATTAATTAGCCATCCATTCAAAGTTGGCAGCATCTTCAGAGATTATTCTGTCCCATTTTGGGAATAATTGATAATTTACAAAAGATGGTTTCATGTTTCGGGCTTGGCGTAAGGCCAATGAGTGCATCCATTGGGTTGTGGATGTTGGGTCGTACTCTAGATACAGAGGTTAGCTGGAAAATAAGCAAGTTAACTATTCAAGCAAGCAGTCGTGGACAAAATACAACACCATTATGAGGGAGAATTGGTGTGTCCCTGGGTAAGGTAGGCCATTTATATGATATCAAACCTTGTGTAGGTTGTGTAGGTACACCAAATGTTAGCCACTCATTACTCGGGGTAGAGGAAAATCGCCGTTCAAATGTTATGGAGGTAGCCGAAGAAGTGAACATTAGTTTTGGATCTTGTCAGACAATTTTGATAGACATTTGGGCATGATGCATGTCGCATCAAAATTTGTCCCTCATGATGGCGTTTCCACCACGATAAAGCACCTGCTCACACACTGATTGTGAAAGAGTTTTTCACCAAAACCTGAACTTTCGTGATCCCGCAGCCACCCTATTCTACAGATGAGGCTACATCTGGCTTTTTTCGTATCCAAAGTTAAAATCATCCTTGAAAGGGCACCAATTCAACTCTATAGCGAACATTAAAACTAATTGTACAGCAGATCTGAAGAGGATCCCTATTGCAGTTTACCAGGCAGAGTTCGAGAGCTGGAAGAAACATTGGCAAAGGTGAGTTGTCTGCCAAGGCATGCACTTTGAGGGTGACAAGTTTGATTAAGTGGTATCCGCCAAAATAAAAAAGTTATAAAGTTAGTCCACTATTTTTTTATCACACCTTGTATGTTTTAAAGACATACTGATAGGAGAATTGAGAGGAGAGCTGCATGAAACCAATATTAGGATATTTGACAAGTGATGATGATAGTATCATTGTGGTATCATTTCAGGGACGGAGGCATGATGGCAGTGGCAGCGCGTACATATATGCATGTCAGCAACTGCTCACCCAAAGAAGAATGAATTATAATAGAAAACTATGTATTCCTCTGCAAAGAAGAGAAAGATAAAAATCCTGTCCACACAGAGATGGGATATGAAGCTCCAAACACTACTGCTGTCTCCTTGGCGAATACACCAATCTACTAGTGTGCTATCCCGTGGCATCACGCCATCCGCATATTCAGTCTATGCGATCGCTTGTGGGTGCGGGACGAGGTGAGTGGAGGGCATGCCATGTTCAAATGGGTGCTGGGAGCAGACTTATCACGACACGAGTGTGCACGCACATATTTGGTGAGTAACTGTGGTGTGTTAGTGGTGTAGCTGCCACCTACGCTACCTGCGCTCAGGATCCTAGTCCGTCAATGCATTCAGCGCCATTTAGCAGCATTCATTTGAACTTCATACCCTTTTTCATCATTGCATATCTTCTCTAATGCACACCCTGGATATATAATCATCAGCCACCACTGCATGATGGTATCGGTCCTTTATCTTTCCCTTCAGAACATTATTGAAATTTCAAGTTTGAAGGAAAATGAGTGAGTTTTTTTGCATTTAAGCACACCTACCTGATATAACTGCTACATGAATAGGATTTAAGTAATTGATTGATAGAGGGTATGATAAAAAAGACACACCCCACAAAAAAGGATCAACATAAAGTCCCATTCACACAATGCCAACTGTGATTAGCCTGATGGCTATACATTCCTAAATGGTTAGCAGCAAAATAGTATCACCTCAATTATTTCAAGGTAGTACCTCAATGAGTACAATAGCTTCTATGCTTGCTTACCAGCATACGCATTTCATTTCATACTTTACTGAAAAACTGTAATTAGCCAGTGTTCTCAAATGTGAGCTTTAAATAATGAATGCTGTATGAAATTAGCTGTTGAGCCAAATAAGACTCCACTTCCCAATCACTGATTCAGTGGTTGCCACAAGGTTTTCCAGACATTGTAGATCTCATCACTTACCTTAGGGGACTTCCACAAATCACATGAGATGATGATCAGCAAAGGAGATGGGTGAAAAATCAAAAAGGAAAACACAAGCGGAAGGTGTATGTGAATCCTTGAGTATTTTATCATCCATATTTCAAATTTAAGTTATATTAATTTATCTCTAGAATAATAGTAAAATGTATCATTCATCAATTATAAAATTTTATTAATTGAATCCTCCATCTATTCTTTCTAATTATGTTTCCAAAAGCAAAGCTCTTACACAACTTTGCACAGTAGTCTTCAAAAAAATTGTAAATAATGAGTACTCACCCTGAGATGAGTAATATAAACGTCATCTAATTTTATAGTGTGGGAGGATGGGCTAAAACTTATCATGTTGTATTTAATGCCCCTTAAAATATAACCAAAAACATCCCACATAAAATAGTTATAGGACTGTATTTCAATTGCAAATAGCTTGCAATCTTTGCATGGCGAGACTAAAACAAATCAGAGCTGTAACAATATATTATTTTATTGCTAAAATATGTATGCACAAACCAATACCCAAAATAAAAATTATTTAAAAATAATATATACACATAAACTCACTGTTTCAATACATAATTCCATCACGGAAATTGCAAAGGCATCTTTGTTTCTAAACATTTTTTTAGGAAGTATCACATTTTCACCAGTTGAATAGATCCTCGGGATGGGAATCCACAGACATTACATTCAAATTGTGAATCAGCAATCATTTGAGCCTGTAAATAAGAATTGATCTATTAAAAACTGCCATTATCCCTTCACAATAAAAGTATTTAAAAAATTTCTATGTTTTAAAACTAAACAAAGCAATTACAGAGCATAAAAGTCAAAGAATCAAAAACCTTAACATTTCCAACCACTTGAGAATAAAAATCTAAGATTTAGAGCAAATACAGGAATAAAAGCTAATTGTAAGTACCTAATTAAGATTTAGAAGATAATCACAAGTCTTTTATTCATATTGGCAATTTGCTGGCATAACTTCTACAACATACACATAATCAATACTTTTGCCAAGTAATTCAAAGAAAAAATCAGATTTGCATACTAAAATTACTTTTGTGGGCATTGTATAAGGTCACGCAGTGACAATTTTGATTATAACGTATGTTATCTTTGCTTAAAATTATGGTTAATCTAACTGATAAAAGCATAACGTAACAAAAAAATGCAATGGATAGGTTAAATGTGATATTCACATGAACAACAATGAAGTTACAAACATCTAACGCATACATGTATCATTTCATAGTGTCTCATGGTGCGAGTTCCAGGTAATAAAATTTCAGGGTGAGAATCTGGGTAAAGCAGGCAATACGTATAATTTCAGGAGTGCAACAGAATGTACAGCATGAGTAACTTATAAAGATGTTCACCAGTAGGTATTCAAAGCAGACAGGACAGTTTAAAGGCATTTGATGAATCCATTAAATTTTACGCATTCTTGAATGTTAAAAAATGTTTTTCCTTCATTAAGGTATACCTATGTCATAGACGAATGATAAATATGTAAAATAGAATAAATGCATATTAAAATGGCCCACTGTATTTTAAAATCATCTGAAAATCACACAATAAAGGTTTAAAATGTTCATTGGAATACACAAGATGGAAGGCAAAGGAACGCTTTTTTCTGAAAAGCTTTGCTGAAGAAATGATTTTTTATTTGCCTTATTTCAAAATACATTTAATGTAAACTTTGAAAATCAGATAATACGTACTTCCCATGCATTCAAACCAAATCCAATCACAGCTAATGATTACAAAATATTCAACTAATGAATCATAAAATGTCAGCAACAAATACTTTGTGGCCTTCCCTCTATTTTTTAAGACTATAAAATCAGAACTTTCCCCAGAAACTACACAAGATTTCCAGGACATCTATCACTAACATGTAAACAATAAGCATTGACCTGAAGCCTTTGAAATGCATTCTGCTTGGTGAACAGCTATTGTACTCGAATTTGCTGCATAAAGATGAAGTAAACTTAGTCAGCATAACTCACCTTGATGCAGTAGTAACAAAAAATATGTGGACAGCCTATTTTATATGGCAATATAGGAGGCTCTTCACACAATGAGCAAAGAGTATTATGATCAAGGCAAGCATCCATGGCTTCCACAGGTTCTTTGGTAAAAATCAAACTGCCAATCTTCCTTTTCAAATAATGGTAATTAACAAGTGGAAGAGTGAAGGCAAGTAGTTCCTGAGGGAATAGAAAATAAACAGTTAGAGAGTCCATATACATTAGGCAGTATAAATTTAAAAATTATCACAGAGTATGGCTATGCGAGTTGGGATTGTTTTAGTCAAGCAAAACGAGGGAGAATTTGTAAAAAAAATCTTGGATCTAGCTCAAGATTCCAAATTTTCTTTCTCATTCAAGATTTTTCCCTCAGAAGTTCTGATCACTTATATTTCTCGATAAAAGATATTCTACCAATGCCAAATATTTCTCATTTATTATTGGTATTGTCAGGGCATACAATGTTTCAGTATATATTACGAACTCGCCGCGCTGCGCGCGCTCGTTAGGGGGCTACGCCCCCTAAAACCCCCCGCATCCGGCTTCGCCGGCTGCCCCCACCGGACGGCTTCGCCGTCCCGCCCGCGACTCCTCGGAACGGCTTCGCCGTTCCTCGTCCGGTGTCGGCTTCGCCGCCCAGATATCGAGGTAGCCCTCTGACGGAGACCCGCTAGTTCCTCGGAACGGCTTCGCCGTTCATCGTGGGAGGGCGGCTTCGCCGCCCAAGGGTCACCCGAGTCCCCCCGAGGGGTCGACTCCTGGGAACGGCATCGCCCTTCCTCGTGTTGGGGCGGCTTCGCCGCCCAAGGTTTACCTGGGTCCCACCGAGCCGTCGACTCCTCGGAACGGCTTCGCCGTTCCTCGCCTGTGGGCGGCTTTGCCGCCCAAGGGTTATCGGCGCCCTCCCCCCTCGTAAGACACCCATTCGGCTGCACCACGTGTTGGAGCAGATTTGCCGCCCGAGGGTTCTCGGAGGTTTTCCGCGCCTCTGACTCCTCGGAATGGCTCCGTCGTTCCTGGGGCGGGGGCAGCTTCGCCGCCAGGGTTTTCACTCCTCACAGAGCAATGCGTACTACCAGCTATCCCCCATCGTTTACAAATGCTACCGGGGGATAATGAGGCAGAATCTTGACGCATGCTAGCCGTGATTGTGGCATTTTAGCTTATGACGATGTTTTGAAGGCGGTCCGGGGGTTAACAGGTTGTTTTTGAGTGTACTGGCAACGGTCACAATCATCGAAATAAATTCCTTAGCGATGAGTCATAGGAGAAGGGAATTACTGCTAAAATATGCGAAAACACCGAAGAACATGCTATTTACAGAAAAAAAAAGAATTTTTTCCCCGGTGTTATAGGAAGCCACTTGAAATTTCGAGGGGTTTTCTTGCATAAAAGGTCTTTGTTTACCTACAGTAGAAATTCCAGCGATCTAGCTTTAGGGGAACAATTAATTTTCCCGTAGTGCTCACATTTATATTACCAATTCTGTGTTCTCCACATAGCGGTGAATAGGCGCTGTAATAAGGCATTACTCGTGTGAATTTCGTAGCCGTACTTTATGGGGAAGTGGTTTAAAAAAATCGCTTTTAGGTGTCCTTGTCTTGGAAGCCCTTTTTTACCTCTACTATTTTGTTAAGAAATGTACATTTAAAAATTTGAAGTTTTATTGCGGGTGTGTAAATGGGGCAATATAATTTAACATGACGCGTAAATATAGCCGACACAATGCCCAGTCCGAAAAAATAAAAACGATACAACTCGGATGAATGGTACACGAAATATACCACTTATTAAATAATTTTAATTTTTTTGGGGGGGTACCAGGGGGTTATCGGGGGACTTTTAGTGCTTGTCCCGTATAACGCGGCATCGTTTACCTTCGATAAAAATTTCGGCTCTTTAGCTGTAGTGCAAGCATGGTTTTTCGAAGGTGTTACCCGTTTAAATTAAATATTCTGCGCTCTCCGGGTATCGGCACGTAGGGGCACAAAAAAGACGTCACTCACGTTAATTTGGTGTCCGTACGTCGTCGGGAAGTGGCGAAAAAAAATTCCGAAAAATTTAAAATCGTGTGTTGAGGGAATGCAAACTTCACGGCGGATGTGTTGTAAGTTACCAAACGTTGTAGGAGTCGCAAATTCAATGAAAATACATAATCGTTAATTACTCGAAGTTTGATTAACATGTGGATATCAAAGGATAGCCAAAAAATTAAGAAAAAAATCTAGTATCTTGCATTAAATTGAATTGGTCCTACGATTATTGCCAATTGGTCAAAAAAATTCCCAAAGTGAGCCCATAAGAAAAGCATTGGAAATTTTAAATTGTTAAAAAAAATACTTTTAAACAAAAAATTGCAAAGGCGACCACACCAAAAAATCAACCAAAAAATCTAGTATCTCATAAGTTAAGGACTTATTCCTACAACGATTATAAGTTGGTTTTAAAAAAATCCAAAGATAGGCCCATAAGAAAAGCATTGGAAATTTAAAAAAATTATAAAAAATACTTATAAACAAAATATGGCAAAATGTTTCGCATCAAAAAATCGGCCAAAAAATCTAGTTTCCGTCAGTGACATTTCATGTTCCCGTGACATTTTTATGTAGGCAAAAAATGGAATATGTTTTAGTCCCATAAGGCTCCAATGTTAATTCGGATCGATATATCTCGAAAACCGATCGACTTTTTCGAGTTTTCGGACTTTTCCCCCCGATGAATATTTTTTCTCCACGACCTGTAAAAATTTCGTCTTCCCAGCACGTCCGGAAGTGGTCGGGAATTTGTATACGTGAATCAGTGAGTGAATCAGTCAGTGAGCTATCCGTCACACATCGGGCTGTATATATTATAGATTTGATACAGAAAACAGGATATGAATTATATTTGAGTTTATCAGACTCCCATCAAACTACACAAAGATACAAGGATTAATAAATACAGATAATAATAAATAAATATATAATTTACATGCATTTAGGGTATTCAAAGAATACAATGGATTGCAGATGTAAGGTGTGATTCTACTGACCATATTTTCATATGAATAAACATAATATTAGGGCGTGCACAAGGAATGTTGGAATAAAAAATGGTTTCTGAGGATAGTGCTGTTGAACACTCCCAAAGACTACATGATGCCAAAAGTCCAATTTAGCTTGACCTTCTTTCACAAACTTCTGTTAAACCTCATATGGATTCACTGCGCCTTAGCGGCGCTCGTGGTTTTAAAAGTGGTGTAAAAATTTTCCATTCCAATGAATCATTTTGAAATTTTCAGTAGTCTATTTTTTCTGCTTCGTACGTCTAAATGTAAAATTTTGTTAGCGTAGTGTTTATAGTTTACATTTTATTGGCCTCTAATGGAAAAAGTTACGTCGTTGGATTTTCGGCGCCGCTGCGGCGCTCAGTATTTCCTCGTCGCTACGTCGTTGACTGCACTCTAAATGTTAATGTCAAAGCAATTATGTTTCGTATGAAATGCTATAATATATTTATAATCATATTATTTATATTTCTAAACATTATAAACAAAATAAAATTGTTAAACAAAAGGAAAATATTACCATACCAATTTTGCTTTCTATTTTAGCTAAGAATCAATCTATTTGCCTCGTTTTGATGTTCATTGACAAAATTTCATCTTTTTACGAGAATTATTCATAAAAACTCATGGCTAGTCAAAGTTGTTTTTTCATGGGCCTCCGACTTAGTTTTGCTTGGGCCGAGAATTTCCTCGTCGCTACGTCAGGGTCTGCACTCTCAACGCTAATGTCAAAGCAATTATGTTTCATATGAAATGCAATAATACATTTATAATCCTATTATTTATTTTTTTAAACTTATAAACCAAGTGAAATTGTTTAACAAAAGGAAAATATTGCAATACCAATTGTGCTTCCTCTTTTAACTAAGAATCATTATGTTTGCTTCGTTGTAATGTTCATTGACAAAACTTCATCTTTTCGCAAGAATTATTCATAGCAACTCATGGCTAGCCAAGTTTTCCTTGTTTTTCCGTGGCTTCCGACTTAGTTTTGCTTGGGCACCTTCTCCGCTCCGCGCCCACGTACCTGCCGTGGTGATAGTCACCTTTGGGTACATCCTAGGGTGACTCTGTTTAGAATTACTCCAAGCCGCAATTCTAAGAAAAATTTAACACAATTCATTATCCGAATTCGTAGAATAATGCCTCCTCACCGTTGTGTGAATATTTCTCGCTGAATGAGTAACTGTAACTTGCCAGGAGATTCAGAAATTTCACCGACTACCGTGAAGAACACATCGCACAGTTATTGTTATATGTCTTGTACCTTTCATTCGAAAAAAAAATCCCTTTGCGTCTAAGATAGTCTATACAAAATTGCAAGCGTTTATACAGTTACTGATGACGTGACAGTTTACCATTGGGGTGAAATCCAGATAACTACCCAACTAATTGTGTGATAGAAAATAATTTCTCTTTCCTGACGATGAGTTTAGACTTTACATGGTAAAAATCGTTTCATTATGAATAGGTGAAAAGACAATTTACCGTGAGGTGAAAATTTGTGAACATATTTCTCGTTTCTTTGTGTACTGAAATGCACAGATGTTTTATGCATTGGGGGTGTTACTAACGTAAAGGGGTGAGTGAGGACGAGAAAGGAGAAGGAATGCCAGGAGGTTGTTTTGGGGTGAAGTGGTGGTAGTGTGTCGACTGCCAAGGATCGGGGAATACCCAGATCGTTAGGACAGGTAGGAGTAGAAAATCCTGATCGCGGAAAAGGTTGGGAGTGCAAGGAGGCAATTAGATACAAAAGCATTCTTTTTCTTCTTCCTTCCATCGCTGCATGAGGGACAGGGAACAAAAGCCTTGTCAAAACGCCCCGCGGTGGCCCTCCCTTCATTCCGAGAAGGTCTAGCTCGGGTGGGTCATTAGGGTGGAGAGAAGTTCAATCAAGTTTTGTGGGAGGGGGGAAGAAGGTGGTGAATGACGAAGAAGGGAGCTTAGTGGGAAGGTATGGACAGTCTCAATATTTGGGTAAGTGAAACGCTAAGAAAGAAAACGGAAAGAAAATGTAAGGGAAGTCCTTCCAAAGTGAGGGTATTTTTGTCACCCCAGAGCATTCTTTCATTGGTTTCTCTCGCAGAGCTGGACGAAAAAAAGGCAGCTGCTCCTTCTCCCCTACCACCAATAACACATACTTCTAAGAATTTATTGTTTTTGGATTTCCCACCAATCCAGGAGTAAAACCTAATCTGATGCACTCCCACGCAAAACATTTACCCGTCCATATCTAAGGAAACCTTTTCCTTGGGCTACACGTCCCCAGTGGGGGAATAGGGCTCCGTGGTAGGAAAAGAGTACCGACTCTTCTAGCTTCAACTCCAAAGAAGCGTAGGGTTCTTTGACACGTCGCTTGTCATCCCATATTATTTATATTTCAAAACCCATAAGACTTGATTTTTTTAATGCAGGACATAAGCTCCCAGAATATTCGTAAGATTTGTCTTGATCGACAGAATCTTGTAAAAATCACGAAAGTAACACTCGTCTCTTCTCACTTAACCTACAGCTGTTCCATTTTTAACGTTTAATAACTTTTCCTTCTATATACACTGCAAAGATATAACAAATGGGTGGACGTAGTGAAGCAAAATTATGTCATAGGGGCATAAACGAATTTTATTTGGTCATCATTTTTAGTATTTAGATACATAAAATTATAAACAATATAAACATTAAAAAGCGGAGTTTGTCGAGCTCTGCATATCAGAAAAATATTTCAAACGACAATAACACATGAAATTAAAACTTTCATTCAAAAATAACAAACAAAGGGAACTGAAATAAAGAGCATTACGGCAAGAAATGGAAAAGAATGCAGCGTTCAAGATTTTTTGTTATAACTTCAACAATAAGGGTTTAAATCTAGCAAAACACGGTAAGAAATGAAGATAATTTATGTATTTACCATTATCAATCGGAAAACTTGTAAATTCTGGCTAACTTTGAAAGATAATAGCAAAAAATGACGCGGCGCCGCTGCGGCGCCGAAAATCCAACGACGTAACTAATTTTGTAAATCCATATGAGGGTTAAATAAACAGGCTTTGAGCACATGAAATGCAAAATAGCCCAATTCAGGCTATATTATACACCAGTGCATAGGCGGATTTAGGGGGGGCACACCCCCCCCAGATGCTTAAAAAGATATACAAAATATTTTATATGGTTCCCATTAATTCGTTTTGTTTAGTGTATTACGGAGCCTCAACCATTTAATTTCATATTACTAACTTTCACATTAAAACAAAGAGAATATTACATACAGTAATTGTTTTATCTTGTTTTCAATCTCATGTATGAGAAGGTAGTTTGCCTGTCAGACCCTTGTGCCCCCCCCCCCTCCCTCCAGAAAAAAACCCTGTATCCACCCCTGCACCAGCAGGACACCTGGCATTGCTCAGGAAGGATAGTACCTATAGAAAAAGGAAACTTGGAACATGGAATTCATGGTCACATTCTAGCATGATTTTTATGTTTTCTCATAAATTGTGTCAAGAGGAGGGCCTACCCGGCAGGATGTCCAATCACAGAAGTTGTATGACATGACGTAACAAACTGTAATAAGAAAATGATGCGTCAGACACAACCGAAAGTAGCACTATGGGCTTTGGGAGCATGAGATGCACCTATGTACTAACGTTGGTGGGAATCGGTGCAGACATATAGAAATGCATTGTAGACAAAAAACAGACATCCTCTTTTAGATGCAGTTCAGCACCTCATATTCGGAAAGCTTGGGACCAAAGGGTTCCTGGATTTCTGGTCATCAACACGCGGAAAAAATGGTACACTTTTTTTGAGAATTTTAAAGCAATATAAGTCAAATCACAACCTTAGCATCTGCAGCATAAACTATATGTGCATACTGGATGAGAACGAGCAATAAATACATCTTTTTCTTCAGCTTTCATTGATAGCATTTGCTAGCAGATGTTGCCATATCTATCGATACCTTCCTTAGTCGGACAGTAAATCTGTGCAAATGCTATATTTTTTTAATTAATTAATTTATAAATGCGTTCAGGCTATATTGCTTGATATTTGAGATCCCTACGTCCCTCTGCCTAGATTGTTAGCATATGTTCATAGCGTGTGGTAACTTCCTACTCGTTCCAGAACAAGGCTCGGAGAGTGGTGCCTCAAGGTAGCAAGTCGAAACACTACGCAGAGGAATTTTCAAAGGTTCCAGATTTCCGTTTTTTCTGGATTCCGGATTTGAGGTCCTCCACTGTATTTACATACATAGATTTTGTATAATGCTCCTGGGTAAAAAACACACGCATTAACGTTACCTACTTTATGATGTACAGAGACACAACATAAAGTGCATAATTTTCTCTTTATTCAGCTCAATATTCTGCATATTTTATCAGTGTAGGATCTACAAATATCGGTGAGTACATGAACAGCTCAAAATATGGAAAAATTGAGAAAAAAGTCCTCATTCAAAATAGGCGAGTCCTGGGTTCCCTACTCCAGGCACGAGCTCCTGACATGCATTAGAAATTAATTTTCAACTTCCAATGTCGAATGCAGATTTCTTATTTTTCTTCAGAAGTCTTGAAAACACTTTAAAATTCCTGGTTGCACTATTTAACCCTTTTGCTGCTACAAGCGGGAATACCCGCAAAAACATTATGGTTATTGCCTGCGACATGCGGGGATATTCCACGACTTTCAAAAAACTTTTCCTTTCAACACGACATGCGGGTAAATATCTACGTTTTCTAAAAACCCTCCCTTCGGTCGTAGGTGCTGTCATCTGCTCGAAATTCTAGCGGAACTATGTCCATTCGTGCGGCGACATTCAGCGACGTCAAATGAATGATTCAATTAATTTTTTTCTGGATAATAGGCAAAATAATGGAACCGATGAAAAATCTATTGAAGCAGCAAAAGGGTTAAACTATAGTTTTGTTGAATTTAATGTGAAATGTCATGTAAAATTGACACCTGACCTTTTGTAATGTAAGGACAACAAAAACCAGTGCAAGTCTCTAAAACTTGGTCAAAATAAAATCAAAGTATAATATTAATAGAGGGTGACATTTTTCAGCCCATAAAAATATTTCAATAGCATCAACAGCTGCTTAATCAGAAATATTTTTCAAGAAAACTGGAAACCATCACTCTCTAAGAAGTTTTCATCAAATATATGAGATGATTGCAATTCACCGCTTAAAAAATCTGCAAATTAAGACACTGAAATGAATCTTTGACAGTGTAAGATGGCATAGAATCCCACCACAAATACTTCACCATAACTTTTAGTTTTAAGGTTTTCGCAGCGAATAATAATAATAATAGTGCACTTCACCATATCCTTGAATAAATGAAATATATTTGTATTTTGTCAGGAAAGGTTTCGTTTAAAACTGGACGAAAACTTAAATAAAAAAGCTCCTATACCCCAGTAGCCTATCTCCTCGTCATGTCTAGAACTAAGAGATTTCTCGATATTTTGTGATATGGCAACATGAAACTGCCAAACAAGTGTAATGGAAGTAACATTACTTTACTAGGTCACACAATATGTTAAGGCCCACAGATATTAAGTCCACTGCAGTGGAGATCTAAAACCATCTTGGGTTAAGCTCGAGATTCCGTTTTTTTAAGCATATAAATCTCAAAATCAGGTGGGAGCTGAGCAGTGATTTTTTTCTCACTCAAAAATTCGAAACTTACACAGCCCAAAAATAGCTGGAGGAAAGGAGAATTAACCCAGGTCGCTCTAATGACAATTTTGGAAAATAAAATCATCAAATTTGAAAGCTACTAATCTTTCACAAAGATAACTATTCATTAAAACATACTTACTGCAAATCCATGCCATAACAGCTCTCTAGTCATGTAAGAATAACCAATAGTGCGGCTTTTGCCTGGTTCAATTGGTACAATTGTGAGACCAAGAAGCCTGTAAGCCAAAGTTGGGTACAATCCTTTCCTCAGGAATATTAAAAAGTTAACCAAATTGAGCACATGAACACTCACTTCCACATATCGTGTAGTCTTGTGGACCTGATAAGATGAAGAAATCATTCAATACTAACAATATTAAGTACAAGAGTAAGAGAAGTTTTTAATAATGAAGACACGAAAACAGGAAAATTACCATATCTTTAGATGATCTTGAGGATGTTAAGTTGGCTATCTCAATCGACCGTGACTGTAAGTACTTGGATCCAAACATGATAAATGCCAATAGCCATGCCTTCCTGCTGTTGAATTTTCCGCCAAATTTTAGCCCTAGTAGTTGATGTCCAAATGTGGCATAGTTTTTCATCACTGAGAACTAGGGATGAAATTTAAAATAATCAAATTGAATGCAGCATAGGAATCACATGATTAAAAAATGTACTATTAAAATTAAGATTTTATGTAATGCAACAAGCATTAAATAATCAAAGAAATTGATTTGTACTAATATGCAGCACCAAAATTCCATCAATCAAAAGATATATATACAAAAAATATTCACAAGCTAAAATCAATGATGAAAGATGATTTGCAATTTCCCACAAAAATTTTTGTGGAAAATTGCATATCATCTTTCATTATTAATCAATTCCACTCCATCTCGCTTGATTCCTCGAATTTTATACTAAAATCAATGAATTACAACTTTTAACAATTAATGAAAACCAACTTGCATTAAATTTATTTACTTACAATAATAGGCCCTACACAGATTATCAAAAATAATCATACATGCGTAAATAATCAAAATTATAAAATAAAAATTCAGTAAAATAGCTGGATAAAATTATGCAAGGTGTACATTTATTTTACACCTATGTGAATATAAAAGTACTATGTACACATTTCACACTGCGTGAGTTTAATTAAAAATTCATTAATAATCAAAAAGCATTCATTATTCTTTAATAACAGAGGAAATACAAAAAATTACACCATATAAGATCAGTTTACACTTACCTTCCAGATCATTATCTTTAAGAATAGCTCAAGCTCGGGTTCCCATGAGGCTAAAAATGAATTCTGCAAGGCAAAATAAGAGCAAAGGTGATGATGTTTGGCAATGATTATTGCACGGAATAGGTACACTTAAAATAACTGAAATGCAATTGTACTTCACATTTAGTGAACCTATTCACAATATACCTCCATAATTTGTTTAAATCATCAATGATGTAACTTGATTGATAGCTGTTATTTTATAGGTACTAAATACATAGCATGTATCCATGTATAATCCATTAAAAGTGTATGGTGAAGTAGTTGTGTGATTTCATGCCTATGAAATGTCAGGTAATGGGCCCAGGCCCTCTTACCACTGGGTAAGAATGAAAAATATGCATATATAAGTGACGAATATAGGCACACAACAAACTGAGATCTGTGTTTAGCCAACAATGAATATTTTTACTGATGATGAGTGTTTTCCACGATGGACTGTTTTTGTGCACCTAGACGATGATGAGGTCTGTTAAGACTAAGATTCAGCCAATGGATAATGATAACTAAAGGACTTGGTTGCTTTGAATCCAGCTGATGTTGCAGAAGAGATGACAATGAGATGCTACTGAACAAGGGTACTAACAATTAGACAACATTTAAGATTGATCACATGATCAAAGAAATCGTAATGTAGTTCTACATTGCTTCTAAGCATTGAACTTTATTACTGAACATGCTGACGATCAATGCTCAACAGAAGGGGAGATCTGTATGCTAAATTGTGAAGGATGGACAATACTTAAGGCTTGTCATAGTAATTATTCATGGCTTCACCAAGCGACGCTAATAGAAGAGTTAGTAACGATGAATAAGATAGGTGATATGCCCATGAAGGATGACTTGTCTAACGTTCAGCAGTTATTCCCGAAAATTGAATTGAGGTGTTGTATTACCTGAAAAAGAAAAAACAATTTATCTACTCAGAGGACTTCCAAAGCATAAGTACAAGGGCTTCAATTTGTCCATCGAATGAGACGAGGACAATTTTATATTGTCAGTGCTAAAAAATATTTTTTTGGAGAAGAAACAAGAAAATTTTATGCGAAAGTATGAAAATAAGAAGGAAGTGAAGCACTTAATGGTGAAGAGGAAGATGTAACTGATGAAGAAAATTAAGTAAGAATTGGAAACACCTTACGAACAGGAGGCAGATAGATGTATAAACAAGAAAAGTCCTTGGAGTAATGGCACAAGGAAAGTGGTCTGATTTGCATGCAAAAATCCAGGTCACATAGGATGGAACAGTTCTAAATTTGTTGGAGTGGAAAACGAAATGAGAAAATGGTGAAATGGTAGAAATATTTTTGCTTTATCAGTGAAAGTGACCGGTAGAAGAAAGGAGAAAACTTGTGGATTACGGAGCTTCTCACCATGTGACTCCTTTCAGACAGATGGATGACCTCGGTGAGAATGTAAGCGGTACTATAAAACTAGCAAATTGCGAGTTTGCTCCAGTTCTAGGCAAGGGTTGTATCGCCATGAAGTTGAGCAATGCTTATGGTGTCTCAAAAGTTTGATAAAGAAATGTAATGTACAAGCCAAACTTGGTTGGCAATCTTTTTTTCTATGAAGCAACTAAATAATAAAAGGTCTGTGCTGTATATTTAAGGCTGCATCATGTTATTTTGTACCTATAAAATAACAGCTATACAAAAATAAGAAAAATTTCTGCATGCTATCCACCATGAAAACCTCAAATCTTTCACCAACTATGATGAGGTTTGAAGCTACTTCACAGAATACCATTGGAATATATGTATTTGGATATCAGCAGAACAAAAATTGGTCGTCACAACGCTTTGTAAAATTTCCAAATCAGTCAACTTAATCAGGACTTCTCACGTGAAAATTTTTAATGCCAGCAATACTTACACCAGAGAACTTAAAGATGTTCAGCAACTGATCTTTGAGTACCCCTGTTACTTCTTTGTCTAGATCGACAGCATCAAGCTGCAAGGAAAATGTACAAGCATTCATCAACAAAAGTATAATATTCATTATATGGTACTTATTTTGCATTCATAAGGGATAAAACCTTATACTGCTCGAGTCTAAATTCTGGTACGAAACTACATAGCCAATTCTCTACAAATATTCTTTAGATAGAACACCCTTATAACTAGAAATGATCTATTTTGGCAGGTAACCTGTACGTACTTAATCACATTAATGAATATAATTACCTACATTTTTTTCTATCATTTTAATTTTTTTTTTACTTTCATTTACTATTTGTGGTACATATTCCGTTGAAACGAAATTTAATTTTTTCACATAGACAAGAAGTTATACCATTTTTCTACCTTAAAAGAACAACACCCATCAAAATGACAGATTAGGTGTTTCTATTTTATTTATAACAGCAACACGTTTCATTCCGGAAATCACTTTTCAATATCACACCTGGCCATTTTGATGTTTTAGTTAGAACATATGTGCATTTTACATTCCTTGGTACATTTGTAAATAAGTACGTAGTACATTTCCCATACCAAGAGGCATGTTGTATATATCAGGGCAATGTGCTTCATGAATGGCAAAAAGGGGGATAGATGCACATTGTGCATAAGAGAATATGGTGAATGTTCAGCAAATTTTTTGAGAATAATTAAGGTAACTAAATAGCAAGAAACTGTTAAATCAGAATGATTGCAATTAAATAACTATAAACAGTTACTTTACCTTTGGAAATGTGGCAGAAATTCTGAGAATTACATATAAACCTTGATCCAAAACAAAAAAAAGCTGACGAAATACAAAAGAAATGTGGATAGTTTATTGCCATATTATTATTTTTCTCTGTCAGACATTACAAAAAGACATAGATTAAAGCAAGGCTGTAGATATTGGGGGAGTTATAGGTAAAAATCCTCCAAAATAACTTGGGGATAAGGTCGGAAATACAACCCTATCCTCAATTCTAACCGCTCTCAAATGAAGCCTCCTCGATTTTTTCCAGAATATGGATGGGTGAATTGAGAGTAATTTAAAATACCATTTGTCAAGAGGTAGAAATGTTCTATAACTCCTTCATGAGCATCAATATTTCTGCCTCATTCAGAGCTACCTCCTTGGCTAACCATTTCTCCTAATAACCAATGCTCCTACACAACCTGTTGATAAAGAGCATTGATATAAAGCCAACGACGCAGCACCTAATGGCCCAGGAATAATGATAATAAGATAGGAGGATGAGAATAGACTTGAGGTGTTGATTAAGTGGTTATAGAGGAGAATAGAAAAGATCCTAATGGATGGGAGGAAAGCTAGATGGGACACCTTCTAAACATAGTGGGAGAGGAATGTTCTAGTGGACATTATAGGAGACAATTGATGAGAATGGAAAGTGTACTCATGGGAAAAGGAATGCTTCAAATCGTGATAGAAGTATGTAGGGTTGGTGAGGAGGACAAAGGAAGAGAACAGGCTGCAGGGATACAATTGAGAATAATACGCTCTACGCTCAGTTAAAGAGGGAGATTCAGAGCGGGAAAGAGAACAGGGACAAGACAGAGTGATAAGGCATATAAAATTTCTTACGAAAGATATTTTTTTTCATAAAATAGGTAATAACTAAGGCAGGAAGCAATCGTTACCTACTAGACTGGTAATATGTATGATTAAGTCACAGATCGATAGAAAAAACGGAACCGATAAATACTTTCATAATTGTGACCTACAGTACAAATCCTACCAGTACCACACAAACGGCAACAGATGCATAAAAATGCGACAAAAAGGAGAACCTAGACGAAACGCGAAGCTTACCTGTTCAACCCGAGGTACGTACGACGAGGCGGCACGATCCATGATTGATTAATCTCTTTCTTCAACCCTCGTAATATTACAAGGGTTCTTTCATTATCTCATATTGAGAATTAAGGAATATAGCCGTAATTAGCTTATTATCCTCCACTAAGCTTAAGCAAGCATGAGCTGCTAGATGCCAACTTCATTCATCGCATTTCTCACAAAGAATAAGCATATATCCACCAGATTGCTTGAGGATACATTTAAACATTCATCTATCTACTTTTCAGTAGCAAGAACTGCGATAAGCGACATACAAAACTTCTGTAATAAAAACTTCGGCGAAGGAAAAACAACAACCAGAGTTTCAGGTAGTGATGAGCGATATATCGCTAACTGTGATTGAATCACCGTTACTGAAAAGTAGCAGTCACTGTCGGTGATTCAATATTCGAAATCACCGTGATCGGTGATTCAATCACTGGATTCGGTGATGATAGCGCTGGCTACTAACAAGTGATATGCGATATATCGCCACCTGTGATTGAATAGAAGTAGCCGATCACTGCCGGTGACAAAATCACCGAATGCTCGAAATCACTGCCCGTCACTGCCGGTGATTGAATCACCGAATGCTCGAAATCACTGCCGGTGACTAAATCACCAAATACTCGAAATCACTGCGACTGTGAATACGGTGAAGTTAGCTTCGGCAGCTACCATGATGCTACCAACAGTAAAATAACGACGTCTTATTCATATTTAATGATAAATAAGACATTCTGTGCGAAATATACAGCTGAAGCTTTGAATTATGATGGTTTGATTATAAATACGTACAAAAAATGATTGCCCCTTATCAATTCTTCTACCACATCAAATTTACTTTATTGTTGTAATATAAACTCGGAATCAGAACTATTCCCTCAAAAAAATATTTTGTCTAATTTTACAACTTTCTATAAGTTTATTTGTTCCTATTGAGAAGAGCTCATTCCTTGGAATTGGACAAAGTAGCAGGAATAGCAGCGCCACAAATCACCGATGACTTTAAAGAGTGATTCACCTCGGTGATCGCAATCACAGTTAAGAATCACCGTTACTGATGAGTAGCAGTCGCAGGTAACGAAGTGATCCGAAAATCACAGTTCCGCTCATCACTAGTTTCAGGTGGCATGAACAGCGATAGACAAATATATCGATAGGTATCGATGATACCAAGGCATCGATAGTTACCACATTTCCGATTCCAGAACAATTCGATCTATCGCCAACTCAAATCGCAGAAATGGCGGCGAAAGCACCAACAACAATTGATACAAGGGCAGAATTAGCGGAATTAGTGAAGAGAAAGGCAGAAATCGCTGTAAGTTTCTCTTATTTTTACGTAGTAATTGATTTTCATCTAAAATAAATTTACTTTGAACTCGATATGGATGGTTATTTCATATTGTCAAATGTAGTTGTTATGCTTGGCACTATCAAAAAATGTATTGTTACAAAAGTGTAATTAAATAATTTTACAGGAAACCCTAGCAAATCTAGAAAGGCAGATTTATGCATTTGAAGGCAGCTATTTAGAAGACACCCAACTATATGGAAATATTATTCGAGGATGGGACCGCTACTTAGCAAGCAATAAGAATACAAACAGTAAAGCTGACAAGAGGAATAGAAAGTTTAAAGAAGCTGAAAGACTATTTTCAAAATCTTCTATTACATCAATGGCTGTAAGTAGTTTTTACTATCTCATTTCTGCTTAGTTAAAGAATGATGTTTACAGACTGGTTGGATGGTTGTGACAAAGAAAATACCCATGGCTTGCTAATAGCAGGTTTATGTGTAATATTGTATACACGTTCTGTAAAGAAATCTCAGAGGCCACATATTTACACATTATGAAATTTGATACACTGATGCATAATAGTGAGCATGAATAAAACTGGAGAAGTAATGAATGAATTAATGTTGTTTATATTTTTAATCAAATTTTTTTCTCTATACGAGAGTATACATGAAGTCTATAGAATTTTGCGTTTATCTGCCTTTGAAATTACTTGCAGAACACCTATTTCGAGGTGGTGAGGTTTTGATGATGGGTCACTTAAGAATTGTTTATTTCATATCATCACCTTGTTGACAATAGTAAGAGAGGGGTGGAGCACAATCTTATGAACACCATTATTATTAATGCTATAAATTTTATTGGAAAATTGTTGTTGCAATTTCAAGCATTTAATGTTACAAATAGCTGCATGTCTCAACAGAGGCTATTCTCATATTTTTTTCCAACTTTCATTCATGTGTTCATTGCTGTCAAATTTGATTGGATATAACAAATAATGAAATAGCATTATTATAATACACCGGTGTGCCTTGATAATTATGGCGTATTTATTGGCGAAGCAAGGAGTGGTTGCAGTAGGGTTATATCCATTGTCCAGTTTTTGTCCATGATCACCAAATTTTGGATTCTTAATTTATTTCAAGTTCTAATCGGTATTAGATTCAGGGAAAAGCAAATACAATTAAAACGTTATTTATATTGATCACGGATGGGAAACTACTTCGCTTTAGCATCCTGTAGCAGACGACAATGGATTGTCAAATCAGCAAGCGGTTTGTCGACTGCTCATAAATTTAGTTATTTTGTGCAGGTTAGGTTAAAGAGAAAGATTTAATTCATTTAAATTAGCAATAACAACAATTTATACTTGAGAATAAATTAAATCAACGCGTTAGATTAATGGATTGACAGTAACAATTACTTTTATTCATTTTTTTATATAGTATTCTACTGATTAAGGTAGATTTCCATGTAGTATTAAAGAAGTGATCTGGGAGCCTCCCTTTCCTTCCAGCACTGCTTTCTTCAATTCACTGTAAGGCCTACTCCCTTTTAATCTATCTAAAAATCCTATTCTTTTCCTTCCCCTCCCTATTTTCCCTAACATTCTACCCTCTAACACCATTTTCAACATCCCCTCCCGGCTAAGTACTCCCTCCATCCATACCTTGTCTCATCCGTATCTCATCTTAAAGCTGCCTCTTCTCGCCAACCATGTCCTGCACTTCGTCATTCCTTTTCCTCTCCGTCCATTTCACCCTCTCCATTCATCCCCATACCCACATCTCGAATGCCTCCAATCTCCTCTCGTCATCTTCCCTCAGTGTCCACGTTTCCGCACCGTAGAGAGCTGCACTCCAGATCAAACTCTTCGCTAACCCTTTCTTTAAACTCTTACATAATGATCCTCTCAGAAGCTTCTTCCTGTTCTTGAACGCCTCCTTTGCCAGTGCATTTCGCTTCCTGATGTCCTTGCTACTGTGTCCATTTTCCTCTAATGTGCTGCCCAAATAGTTAAATTGCTCTACCTGCTCAAGTTTTTCCCCACCTACTTTTATCTTGAGTCTCACATTCCTCACTCGCGATACTTAACAAAACCGCATTACCTTAGTCTTCTTGTGATTAATCCTCATCCCATACTCCTCGCACCGCTTGTTCAACGCATCCACTAGAGCCTGTAGTCCCCTTGCTGACTGGCTAATCAGCGCCTGATCATATGCGAACCATACCGATTTAAAAATCATTCCTCCCACTTTCACTCCAGCTTCCAACTTGCCCCACGCTTCTCTAACAATTTCTGCTAACTGACAATTCAAAACACAATAAATGAATGACAGTAATTTGATACTATTGCATTGACAATAACTACTAATATTTTAAAACAAAGTGAATCGAAGACATTGATAATTAACTGATATTTGAAACATTATTACCAGCATATTTGGCTGAGTAGCACTGTCATATGTATTTGGAGGGATGAAAACATGAAGGAAGGGATCTGGTTGGTGTGGTGGCTAGAGAACTGGCTTCCCACCCAATGGGTCCTGGTTCGATTCCCGGTTATGGCAGAGATATTTCAGAGGCTTCCCGATCTCTGCTTGAGTGCCTTTTGGAGGGCACTTCAAGTGTAGCATTCTGTCCATTGGATGGGACGTTAAGCCATGGTCCCCTTGGCGGTTTCTCTCCACCCTTCCCTCATGGCAAAAGTGACCTGTGCTGTTGGTCGCCTCCACCAATTACTATACCATACATGAAGGGTAGGGTCCCATAAAAATGTTGTGGATAGTTCACTGCAGTGACATAACTATGGGGGGATGAGGGAATAGATCCTTCCCAGGGCCTGGGAGAAGCAAAAGAATTATTATAAACTATTGTCTAGTTTAAACTAAAAATAACTGCATCTGCTTTAAGTTAAATTTTTAGTACCAAAATGATGTAAAATGTATTTCCAGGCTTGTCATTTTCCAAAAATTTTCCCAGATCCCCCATTGCCTTGGGGGGGGGCGATCGCCATCCCATCCCCCAGAAGCATATTCTTAGCTACGCCACTGGTTCACTGCATGATACATACTTCTCTTTATAGGCTGAACCATTTTATTCTTGAGTAATGCATGTCCAAGGCATTGGTGCTTGTGCCATCTGGTGTTTTAAATCCTTCTTTATAATTGGCTACATGATGACTGCAATCATTTGGTTGCTGTCGTCTCAACCATCATTCTAAGTTTCACCTCTATTTATTTTTACATGATCCTATATTAATTGGCTAAGAATTGATGTATGTCCTTCATGTTTGTGCACTGTGATGAATGCATAATTTTTTTCTGCTTGCAAATGACAGTTTTCTGAAGCTCAATTATCCCTTTTGTCTAGAGGTTATGCAGGTTATTGATAAGTGTCACTTATTAATTCGATCATAAGCTGTCATCTGCAATGGCTATGGCAGCAATCGAGGTGCCACCCATGATCAAGTACTGTATTTATTGTATTTCATTGTAGTTGTCATTGCAGTGCTTTCTCCCATATAAATTTTATTTAGAATTGAAATAAGTCCTAAATCTTAAAGTAATTGATCATCAGATGAAAATTGGCGATTTGATAATATGTACCAGACTATAACCTAGAGAAATTGCAGGTTTAGAGGCTTAAGAATTGGGGTTTGATCAATAAAATTTAGGGTTTGTTCTTATGATTGTAATATGATGAAATGCACGAAGTTCTACATTATCTGAGACAGTTGGTAGTGATATTACACTATTAGGTTGAATTGATATGGAATGATAAATCTATGATTGGCAGTAGGGGTTTCATTTATTTTTATGGAGAATTGGAGATATTGGGAAATTGCAGGTCCATTGAAGACCTGTAGGCTTTCATCTACCTTATTTTTGTACAGTTTCCTCGTGTTATTGTGTATGAGGAATTTTTAACTATGAAGTTGTCAAAGGAATTTTCAGTAATGAACAAAGTAAAATGCATCTTCACTATTAGTGTGTTGACAGTCATGGAAATAGATATTAGGAAAAGCAAAGCAATGGCGTTTTTTATAATTATTCCCTTTGTGTTCCTTCATACTCCCATACTGAGAAAATGTGCTGCAATTTGTTCTGTGTGTGTGTGCTCATTCACGGCTTATTATCAAGTGGCTCTCTTTTATAAGATCAATATGTTTGTTGTAGCATGACCCTCAAGTGGATCACATCCATATTTGTCCTTACACGATGGCAAATTTACCATTTCTCTTCATTTTGCAAGTCACAATTTAGTGAAATTGGAAATGAGAGACATAAAACTTAGTGTGTCCATACTATTCACAGTAACCTTTGGGACTGAGTGTTACACACCAGCAGGTCATGCCGTCCAGGACTCCAGGACGAAACTTTGTCACTCATTCCTCTTACCCACCGGTGGATCATTCTCTCAACAGAGTGGGTGGAACCACATATAATGGCCACTATTTGCAACTTGGCCCACCACTTATGATCTGTCTGTGTGCAGTTTTATGTAAAATGCATAAATTTCATGTGTTACACCACCTCATCCGCTGACGTAAAATCAGAGAGCTGAGGAAAATGGGATTGGCACCATCTCCGTGTCCCTCCCTGATGTCTCTGTTAGACACTGGCCTCCCCCTAATGCTCAGGATGCAAAAACCTAGAAATTAGCTGCACTTGAGTCCTGACACTGGACCACTGCCACATTCTTAGGGCACTATGCTGGGAGGGCCTCTAAAAAAAAGTCCTCTAGCATAGCTCCTATCCACTGCCATTGGGGGAATATACAGAAGGCTAGATATGCCTTACCCACCATAGTCAGAACCAGGAAAGGTAGATTCAGCCCCAAAGCAATTGTATTAATGCTCGCATAGCTTTGTATCGTTAGAAGTTCATTTGAATTAGGTCATAATCCAGCTGGTTTTGTACTTCTGTTTTAGCTCTTCCACCCGTTTCCTAATATGTATATGCACTTATTCAGCATTTGTCATTATTTACAACATTTAAAATATTTAACTGATTATTTATGTATGTATTCATATTTGTTCTCATCCTCGCCTTCCACAATTTTATGCTGATGTGGCAAGTGCCCATCCTTAAAATAGAAGTTGGTAGAAATAGAGAGCATTGAAAAAATGCACTGATGTGACATCTCAAAAGATGGTGTGGAAGCAATGCATGATACTGATATCATTTACTTCCTGGGGCTGAAACTTGATGTAGGTGCTTGTTGATGTACATGCTAAATATTTGATAGTATCATACTAAAGAGAGTGATCTGTCTTATTTTCAAGGCTGTGAGTGGACTTGTGGATCCTCCTCAAGATAAAGGTAAAGCAGTAGTTGATTTTATTTTCTTTGCTGTTAACAATATTGGATAATGTCGTTGAATAGCTGAATTTACATTGCATCCTCAATGAAGGTGCACGAATGTACATGATGAAATCTCTCTATGGGCTATCACCATTTTTTTTTATTGCTATTTCAGATCGCAGCAGTGAAACTGAATCACAAACTGGTAATAGTGGAAGTGAGGACAATAGCAAGGATTCAGGAAAAAACATCAATGATAACAATGGTACTGTAAATGGTACCAGTGAGCCAACAAATCTCCTCATCCCTCCCAAAGACTCATTAAGCAAGGAATCTAAACCACTTCATCGAATTAAGAAGGGCATTAAGAAGCCACGACACCGATGACACAATCAGCAACTGCTGCTAGGAAAAACAGTTGCATGTCCCATGCTTTGGGCTTTCACCAATGGCAAGTGAGAGTGTGTGACCCCCACCAAAAGAAATAGGGTTCAGGTGATAAATTGCAGTGCAGATTCTCCCTTCTACATTCATCTTCCTCCCCCTTCAACATACCTGTATTTCATCTTCGACTAGCCGTTAGTGTGTCCTCATTTGCTTGACACAAACTTCAGTGGTTACATGTGACCACCAGTCTCTGTGACGGTGCTCTCTTTCAGTGTGATAGCAAATGTAGCCTTACCAGTGTCTGCCGGTGTTTCTAATCGTAGTAATTTAAAGTGACTGTGTAACATCAATCCAAGAATGGCAAACTAGTGTATCACTTATAAGAGTGTCTGAACTTATAAAATAATTTGATATTTAAAGTGAGAATTGACTATGGTCCATATTGAACCACCTTCTTCACTTTAATAGGTGTAAATTTATATTGTCTTTTTTAATACATTTGTTTCAAGCTGAACATGTATAAATCACTCAGTGTCTGTCAGTCTTTTGACAAATTGAACTTTTGGAAAAATATATACTATAAGAATCATCTATCGTCTTAATGCATCAGAAAACCACTTTGGAACACTCCTGATGCACACCTCACAGTATAAAAAGTCTCCAGCACTGAGAATAGTCTCATTTATCAGTCAAAAGCCTGCAACAGATAAGAAATAGAATTATTAATTAATCTGAAGCAAATATCATACTCTACACAATAAGAACAATCACACCCTTATAAGTATGTGACAAAGAGTGATCTTCGAACAGGGAATTACCAGCCCATAAATCATGCAACCTTCCAGAATTTATCCTATATGCTTCTTGAGATGTTTCCCAATTTCATGGATATATTCAAATGAGAATTGACCATAATTTTCCCAAGAGGGGCATCCTTCATGATTCAAATGATGTTAAGAAATTTAGATGGTTTTAAGAAGTAAGCAAGACAGACTAAACAAAGATACACATTGTTGGAGACAAGCACTTAAAGAATGACTCCAGGGCTATTAGAAACAAGAGACCAAGCAGCAGTAGGGAAGTTGCTGCCTTGCCTGCCATTGAGTGCCACTATAGGGGAGTAGGCAAGGGCACTCACGGGTGCCCTTTCCGTGCTCACTTTGCCATGCCATCCAATATATCAGAGAGGGCGTCAGACTAGACAAAAGTAGCAAAAAAATTTTACCATAGATAACATAAAATATCATGTTTACTCTTACAGGAGTTAGGTGCAAAATTTAATTTATTAGAGTATAGTATTTTAGATTCCATGAAGCATATGTTACAAACATTTCATTCTGTTTTGAAAAATAAGCCAAGCCTTACCGTTTCCCAAACAAAAGAGCCAGAGCTTGCAACCCTTTCACTGATGGCCAACGGGCTCAATGCCTGAAGACCTAAAAGCCACAGTGACTTAACCTCAAGCTTCTCACCACTTGGATGATGGAAACCCTTCCCACTAACTTATTTCCTAAAAACAAGGCTCAGAATCATTTGCATACATGTAATGCGATGACAACTAGAATAAAATTTGTGCATGCGACAAAGGAGAAAAAAATCACAGGTTGTGCTACTGTATATCCTGAAATACACTTTATTTTGTGAGTCGCCACACAAAATCTGATAATCACAATTGCACCAAACTACCTTTACCAGGGCTACCACACTTTACGGAGAAGGGCCATAGAAGAAAATACTAAGAATTCTTGGAAAATATGACACGGTCACATGATGTACGAGTTTGACCAAAACAAGTGATCTTCTCCAAAAAGAAAGGCAAATGTCCAAAACACATTGGGTCCATGTTTCCCAACCATTAAGTGCTGAACTCCAGTTCAAGGCTCTTCACAAGCCTTTTCTTTAAACTCATACATAACGATTCTTTAATTAGCTCTTTCCTTTTGATGAACACCTTTGCTAATACAGTTCTCCTCGTGATGTCTTACTGCAGTATCCGTTTGCTTGTGTGCTGCCCAAATATTCCAGCCAAGATGTCACCAAAAAGGGCCTTCGGAGGCAGGTATTGTTGGGTGATGTTTATTTATTCCTCATTGATGTGTTTTCAAGACTTAACATTAAAATGGGGAAGAGAAAACTGGTAGAGGTGGATGAATTCTGTTAATTGAAAAGCAGGATAACTAACGATAGGAGAAGGAAAAAGGAAATTATCATCAGAATAGCCCAAGCGAAGAGAGCATTCCACCAAAAGGAGACCTGCTTTCAGCAGGAAACTTAAACATGGAAGTAAAGAAACAATTCAAAAGAACCTACATTTGGAGTATACCCCTATACGGAAGTGAGGCATGGACAATGACAGCAGTGGAGAAAGCAAGTATAGAGGCCTTCAAAAGGTGGTGCTACAAAAGAATGATGAAGATCAAATGGATTGATCAAGTTAGTAATGAGGAAGTCCTACGAAGAGTAGGAGTGAAGATAAGCCTCATGAGAACATTAATAAGAAGACGGAACAACCATATAGACCACATCTTGATACATGATTGCCTGATGAAGACAATCGTCGAGGGACAAGTGGATGGTTAGTTGAACAAAAAAGGAAGACCTCTAACAAAATATGTATATGGAACAGGAAAAGGATATGAAAGAGTAGAAAAACGTAGTTGTGAAAAGATTAACTGATTGGAGAAATTAGTGGAGAGCTGTGTCAAACCAATCTTAGGGTGGTTGACCAGTGATGATGATGATGATGAATGTGTTTTCACTAAGCTTTTTCCTTATATTGGAAATAGTAGAGAATAGTAATAAAAGGAGTAAAACTTTGTCAGGTTCACTATTCGAGACTCAAATGACCGATGGCGGCGCTGCTGTCAGTGACGTCAATTTCCAATATGGCCGCCAGAGTGATGGTAAAATCAAAACAATCATAAAGCATTGGCGTACAGAGAGAACATAAACCATAATATCAAGAGCTAATAAGATCGAAATATTCTTTTAAACCTTCGTACGGTGCAGTTCTCGGCCTCTTTTGTCCGTGAGATGATCTAAAACTGAAGAAAACTACTTGACGACGTAACTAAAGGTGTTTATATTGTAGTACCTAAACATTACGAGTCAAGTTTTATTCTTGACTTGCATTCATCCAAATCGTGTTGCGTTACTTCCTTGCTATTTCCATGTAATACACTTCAAAAGAACTTAGTAGTATTTCATACACAACCTGCCGCTTCAATACATGGAACCATAATCCATTTCAGGCAGTTTTCGTGTTATTTTTGGGTGCCACAGCCGTCTGCTTCACTGATGTGGATTGCTGTGTTCACCTATATTATTATCATAATCCCGGATAAGAAATGAACTAAATAGTTATGTGATATGATTTAAAATTGGGAAATGAAATTGTTTGTTATGATTTAGAAATTTGAGGACGCCTTAAAGATCTTTACTGTTGATTCACATCATCGTTTATTCGCTGTTCTTAGTTAAATCATGGAGACGATAGTTCTACTACTGCTGCTGAATTTACGCCTGGAATACATCAAAATAAGCAAATAATGTTTACCAACATTGCATATACAGTGGAACCTCGATCTGTCGTTTTTCAGGGGGATGGATGAAAAGAACGATGAATGCGGGAAAACGATAAATGCGGGAATGGTTGTCCGGGTTGCCTATGTCCCAGGATCCGCTGGATTTTTGCGAATTATGACATTCATTAACACATTCAATGCGGATGATATTTTCACCGAAACCTCCAGTGACGGAAGGTTGATTTTGCTTCATAACGGTGGTCTTGGAAGTAATACAACAGAATTTGCAATTTTTTTTGTTTCTATTTCAAGCAATTAGTAAAAAACCCTAATGACATACATGTATGCCACCCGTCACCAGTAATTGACAATTCACGCAACCCGCATTACACACATGCAATTTTCCTTGTATGAAGGAGTGAACTTTTCATATTTCCGTTTATAATACTTCTTCTACCATTGATTCCTTAGGTTAATGGCGGAAATATCTTGGAATTAGTCTTTACGTGTATTTTTTTTGTTTCAACGGCCGTAGATTTAATTTTTTCAAGTCACAGAAGTAGAACACACAATGAACGGCAAGAAAAATATAAATTTATGGGATAAACATTTTTTAAAATCTATGTTACCTCAGAGTTATTGCAAAATTGAAACATTTCAATAAAAATTCTCACAAATGTTTATGATATATTTGAAAGCAAGGCCTTGGTTGACCTTCACATTCTGGGCAAATTGCAGTCACTGTCCTTCGGATGCCTTCACGGTTAGCGGAGAAATGAAGAGCCTGCATCATTCCTAAAAACCTATCACGGCACATTTTCTCTCGAATATCGGTACTCACACTAATTCTGACCTCCAATAGTTAAAAATCGTGTTAACCCTAATTGCGCCCATGTGGAGAAGAAGGCCCAGCCAAGTTTCCAGTTCTCCCTGTCTAACAGCTTCCAATCCATTATGCCCTTAGTGAAGGCCCTTGGTGAAGGATTTTGGAGGAAAATGCTTACAGCATTTTTCTCCGTCTATGAGAGGATTATTTCAAAGAAAATATCATTTGCAAGTTGAAATAATCTCTGGGAGTGCCGCTGGTAGGGAGGGACTCCAACCTTGAGCCTTAAAAATTATCCAGCAAAATAGTACAATTTGTGTAATGGAGTGTTGCATATGTGATTAATACCTTAGTTTTTATGAAAATTAAGACTGTATCTGTACCTAACACTAGAATGTATTAATGACCTACAAAATGAAAACACCATAATGATCAGAGGACAAGTAATTGATGCGGAGCAATGACTGAGAAAATATGCCGTAAAATTAGGAAAAAAACCCAAATTATGTAAAAAAACGTAATTTGCAATAATTATTTTAAAATTATTAATAAAGTATAAAATACGACCTTTTGGACCGCATGGAAACATTTTTGAATAAAATAGTAAGTTTTGAGACGGGAATACACGTTATTAACAAAAACTAAGTCTGATAATATTTTTTGTGGTTGTACATAAGATATGAATAAATTAAAAAATAAGATAAAAATACTATTTCAAGGGAATAAATAATGGTAAAATGCCGTAATGCTTAAAATACCTCTGAGTCTATTTTTTTCCGCAATTTCGTTTACAAAGCTAAGGAAACAAATAAACAAGTAAAAAAATACAGACCAATACTGTATATAATGTAATGCAGTGTTGCATACGCCATTAATATGTTATTTTTTATGAAAAGGAAGAAAATCCGCAACAAACCCAACACGTATGAATAACTCAGAAAATGAAATAAAATAGAAATGAATAGAGGATTGGTAATTGACCTAGGGAAACGAATGAGAAAATATGCAGTAAAAGTAGGAAAAAGACCCAAAGAAAATCACCCAGGATAAACGTAATTTGCATTAATAAAAAATGTTCCTAGCAAAAGAAATTCAAATATAACATCATTAACTGAAGCACCGCACTAAGATCATTTTTTTTATAATGTAGTGAGTATGAAACGGGGATAAATATCTTCAATAAAAAAGTTAGTCTAATCATAATTTTTGTGATAGCACATAAAATATGAATAAATTAAAAATAAAGGTAAAAAAAAAGCAAATTTAAAAGAATAATCCATATGTAAGACATGATAATGATATTTACGATAAGAATGATGAAAAAGAGACGAAGGAAATGAAAAGAAAAATCTCAACCTGCCAAATTGTTCCAAAAACAGCAGTAAAGTAAACAAAAAAACACTAAAAATGAAGGAACACGTAGAACTAGAAACGGACACTTCCGCAATGGTGTAAGGTCAATCCCGAACTGCGGGAGGGTGAAAAAGTAACGCTAGGCACGCTCGGAGCACCCTAGTGACCAGCGGAAAAACGTACTCCCGAAGACATACATTTATGTCATCCGCCTGAGTGGAAAAGCCCTCATGACATATATATATGTCATCCGCACTGAATGTGTTAATGGATTCAAACGAGATTTCAGCTGATTTCAGGAATATTATTACTTTATCGAAAAACTTAGGTCATATTGTTGATTCGACTTATCTCTCTTTCTAATATCCTAAGGGAACAAGCCGCCTTGCTAAAAAATTTTTGAACTCAACTCGGAATTTTCACTGCTATTTCACTGTAAACATTCTTATCCATCAAATGCCATTTCAAGTACACGTATTTACGCGAGAAATGTGCGTGTTATGCCTCAAACAACTGATTTCGCCGTCGCAGTGATTGGTTATGAGATGGATCAAGAAGGCCAAAAATAGTTTATTATTGGAAATGTTCCTTTCTAGCAATGAAATTTTTAATATGATTGAGGCAATGTGGCGTTAATCGTCAGCGGCACGCCCACCTGATCCTCGGCTTCATCCCACTTCTTGTTTTCACCTGGGATCTCGCTCTACCCCCACCCCTGCCGTGATGTGCTACCGGACAAACCGAGGCGTTCTGCAATATTCACGCATTCTAGCCCGGATTTTTTTCTTCATCATCAATTATTTTGAGTCCATCTTTTAAAGTTCTCACTTGTATCTTCGGAAGGGCCATGGTCCGAAGACGAATAAGAATAAAACTAATAAAAATGAAACCGGACTCCATTGAACCCACACGGAAAACACTCGCTAGTTTTAAGTCAACCCACCCCGGAAAGTACGGAACCACTCGTACGAGGTGAAGTTCGGCACTAATGCTATCGCGTACGGCGTAGGCAGAGCTTACTGCAGAGGGTGAAGCATGACCATATGACTGCGCAATTAAATTTTTTATCCTATAGAGAAGGCAACTTACCCACTCATTTCTAACAATAAGTAGCGTAGCTCTAGATGAGCAGATGAATTCAGATTGCTAGTCGAGAGAAACAAAATATCCTGAGAAGACATCGCTTCGTTAGCAACTCAGACAATTGAAACTTGTAGCATAACTCGTAAATTGTAACCAGACTCGTAATTGTTTTCGAAAAAAATCGCATCAACTTCCGTGAAGCTCACTATCAGCTGCGAGGATATCGGTACATATTCGCCAGAAATCACCATCGTATTATTCCAACTATTTCCTTGCTTAAAATGCTTAAATAACGTTAGAAATACGTCGTGTTTGGTATCAATCTTTACTAAATTACGTGCACATAACTAATATCTCAATATAATAAAAGTATAATACCAATTGCCGAAATTGATTTTTAGATACCTTTTGGGCTAATAGGTGATTCATGCAGCAGTTGACCTCCACCTTTGAAGCGAGTCGGCTAAAAAAAAGTTAGCGGTCGAGAGAGGGGGAGGCGTGAAAAAGGTTTCTTTTGTTCTCGAGTAACTTGATATTTTCTTTCGAAGCTAAGGTCGTCGTAATACGATCCCTGATCGAGCTGGGACCTTTTTTTTTTTCGGAGAAGAAGAAAGCTTCAACCGGGGAGGGGGGATACCGAATCTTGGGAAATGCGCTTATGTAACTATCCCACGGCACTCTGCTTCTCCCTATCGCATTTCAATGTCCTGGGGAAGATTCAAACTATGTGTCTGTCGTAATTAGCCATAAATAACACGTAGTAAACACTTCGTCTCATTTTTATCAAACGATGAATGCGGGAAAATTATTCGACGGGACCGCGATCTTCAAACGATAAATGCGGGAAAACGATACTTCGGGGAACGATAGATGCGGGAAAAAATTACATTGTCTTTATGGAACTTAATTTGGGACCAGGAGCGGCGAACGATGAATGCGGGAAAACGATGAATGCGGGAACGATAAATCGGGGTTCCACTGTATTACTAATTTGCATCGTGATACGCTGTTAAAAATCGTTCTTTCAATGGTACAGTAGGTTCATCCTCCTTGCTATTGATACTTAACGTCATCTTGAATTACTTTACTCAGCAACTTTAGGTCAATCGTTCATTAGCACATCGCGCACAGAAGAAAAAAAGCATTTATCAGAATAAAACGGGCAAATACCATCCCGCTCATAATAATGGCAATGTAGATATTGAGTATGTTATACTTAAAATCTCAAAAACCGCGATCACGGATATCGGGTACTTTGATGCATTGGATATTTTTCTACTTTTATTCAGCGTAACCTGACACATGAACGATTTTCAATTGAAATAACACTATAATAATAGCTGTAGCATGTAAACCCAGCGTATCTCCATTAAAATCGTCCTAAACAAGAGCTTTCTGCTCCTACCTACGTGCAGGAACAACAGCCGTCGCCTCGCTTTTAAACAAATCAACTTGTGCTGCAGTTATTACAGGGTCGTAGAATTAACGAATATTTAACCTCAAGTAACGGTAGTAATTTCTTTGAAACCAAAAAGTAGGTATCACCCCGTAACTACTCAATAAAACAGTGTTAAGGTCTTATATACACTATTCTTCATAGCACTGCCCCGTCATGACCATCGTTCCTCTGTTGCGAGCGTTCTCCGCCAGGTGGTGTCTCCCTTGGCTGGAATCGCGAATCATATTAATATGGGCACGACCCAGGTTCCGTAACGTAGTTACATCTTCAGACCTGTCAAAGTGAATCTGACAAAGTTTCACTCTTTTATTTCCAATATGGAGAGATTTCACAAAGTCAAGCCGGAAGTTCACAGTTATATTTTTTTCTTATACCTCACTTGACCTCACTAGCTGTCAATTCTCCCCTGTGATAACTATCACCTGTCATAAGTTTATGATATTCACAGAATGGAGGTGCAGAAGAGGATCAAGCTGAGTATTCAGAAGAGGTTTTAGTGTATCAGGTTTGCCAATAAAATAAATTGAAAAGAATTCTTACTACTTCAACTTACACTAAGTAATTCTAGTCACTCAAATAAACTGAATAAAAATTCTTACTACTTCCACTTACACTATGTAATTCTAGTAGCTCTCGTTGACCATTTCCATAAGGTGACATAAAAAACAATTGGGACCACACTCATGAGGGATGCTGCCACTATGACTGGTACATCAGTTCCTGGGCTATCCCGGCAGCCCAAGTCTTCACTCCACTCTCTACGGGATGCATTCATCTGTAATTCATTGAATGTTTATAAATACCTTCAATCAGGTTATTCAGATGTATGTATATAGTTTAATTAATTATATACCCAGTAATAAATGCTTTTTTTCCTAATCCAGATATCAAAAACACATTAAAAATCCATTTTGATGAAACACTAAATATGTACATAGTATATTTGTACAGAAATAAAATCCAAATCCAATGTTATTTTTCACTGAGTAAATAACTAAAATAATACCCAGTGCAAGGATTGAAGAGAGGGTGCCACAGTTAGTAATGTTTTCATGACTTAGAAAACATGAATAATATGTAACTTTTTTTGTTCCAATAGCCATACTATCATTTATGTCATTAATATACAGATTATAAATATCTTTAGAAAAATCTTTAAATTCTGAAGTCTTAGTTTGTTAAACCCAATTTACTAATTTAATGACTTGTCTCCATTTTTTCCCCAATTCAGGAATTCACTGGGAAAAAAATGTTTAGGCATTAACAAATGCACAGAAATTTGCCACTGAATTAGTTTGATTTAAAATGCATGAATCATGAGGAATTCACATGGTGAACTCTTCTGTTATAAGTTTACCATTCTTCTACTTGTGACCATAACATGAACCATAAAAACATTCTCCACTGTCAAAATTTGAGTGGGCATACTTTTTTTGCAAGGCACTTTAGAATTGAATCAAATACATATATTTGATCAAAACATAAATATTAATTTCCAAACATCAAAATCATTCAGATTTATGACCCATAGTTTTTATCCCAACGGCTGTAACTGGTGAATTCAACTGATCAGATACTGATTCAACATCCAGGGACCTTAGCATATAAATTTTCAATCCCAAAATACTAGATGTCATAAACTTGTTCAAATATATTACATCACAGGGAATACCAAACTACCAGACTGTCTACCTCTTCTGCCAGAATGCTACAAGGAATCAGCTTTTATTGTACAAGACTATTATTTCAGCAATAATAGCATTTTAGAATGACTTAAGACATTTTATTCTGGATTCAGGCAGTCAAAAATAGGAATTTTTTTTTCCATTAGCTAATTATTTGTTTACTTTTGTTATGTACATGGTGTCCATTACATGGAAGGCAATATTCTCTTTCATTTTGTCACAAGCTCAAGAAGTGCTGAACAAGAGAGTTTATAGCATGAATAATCATGTATATAGCATGTATGTTCTTAGTAATATTAAATACTAGTCTTAAACATCTTAATACACTCTGCACCGCTTTGATCATAATGACCGTAACATGTACTTCGTCTTCACGCCGCTTTGGTCATTATGGCCGCAGAATGAGCCTTTCTTTTGGCCTCTCATGGGACGCCATCAGTCACAGCTACTTTGGTGCCACTTATATGACGCTAAACGACACGGCGTGCATAGCCGAATGCACACCAAAACTCAAATGGAAAGCATCCAAGTATTAAAAGGAAAGAAAAACATGTCAGCTCAATGTGTGAATTCGTCTACAAGTCCACGACAGGGAACTTGTTGAATAAAAATAATGAAACAATTTTTCAAAATAAATCCTAAATAAACAAGCATAGATTAACACTAAAAATGTGCATTTTGCACTTTCTCACGTGAGATTAGAGGTTGGGGGAAGGGGTCGAGCCAAATCTCAAAATGTCTCACTGCAGGGAAAGGGGGGATCCAAAAATCACTGAAATCATCTCACATAATTAATTAATGTCCCCTTTCCATCTCTCTCTCTCATTTTCTCCCCTATCACACCCCTATCTCCCACATGTTAGGCACGATAGGTTTTAAGGGGTGAATTTGGAGGAGGAACAGGTTAGGGTAATTCACACAACTTCTCGATGCAAACTTACCAGCTGAATACCTAAATGTACATATAAAATTGGTGCCAAGACATCTCCCACATTTCAATCTTTTGGAGTGTTATGAAAAGTGAAACTCATCAGAGAGGTGATTCTGAACCTGAAGAGTATATCCAGGGCTAAGTTCTAACAACACATGTATAAAATTCGGCCAGTTTGAGACAGGTATCTTAAACAACGTGTAATAACATTAAAAAAATAAAAATACAAGCAAAGAACGACTCTTTATTTGCAAATGAATGCTTCTTTTTCATTTTATGAACTTTTGGTTTTTAATTTCAGTGTGCAAGTAAATTAAATGAATCGTTTTTTTTGCTCTCCTGCAAAGTTGCTATTTTTGAGATACGTGTTGTTAGAACTTAGCCATCGATATGTTCTTTCTTTATGCTTACTGTCTTATGCTATCTACTACACTATTCCAAATTTTCAGGCTTTCCCATTAATTATAAGAGAAGCCCCTTATTAACCCCTATCAATCTTTCCTCCATGCTGGCTTGACTCAAGGGCCCATATTCTTAGTCGACCCTACATATCCATCCCTTCATAACAATAAGCTCCTACATGAATTTCTCAGTCGACCCTATATAAGTGGTGTGGGGTGATTCAATCGTCAAGTTCTCTAAGATGACGTAGGTCATGACGTACATTATGGCACAGTGCCAATTTTCCACTCTGGTTGCATATTGGGACCTAACTATGAAACTAAGAAAAGACATCTGATAATTTTCGGGTGTACTGTTAGGGCAACAGCTCAAGGTATAGAAACAATCGGAATCTTCCACCAGGTCGTGTCAGTGCATTATTATTGCTACAAATACTCTCATATCGAGCCAAAAGTAGAACCATATTGTCTTTAAATTAATACAAAAGCGGTCTGTATTAGATAATGATAAGTGCGAGGTAAATATGATTATTTAAGTGGGAACTTACGTTACACCATCAAGGTTTGTCACTTGCTTTTACCTTCCATAGTTAAGTTTATTATGAGACAATATCCATGGAGAAAAAATTAGCATGCTAAGATTTGCCGATGACATAGCTGTTATAGCAGAAACAGAGAAGGATTTGAAAAATATTCTGGTTAATATGGGTAGGGTAATGAGTAGATATGAACTGAAAATAAGCACGAAGAAAACCAAGATCTTAGTATGCAGCAGAAGAGAAGAAGTCAAGACCAACATTAAAATAGGGAGGCAAAAACTGATAGAGGTGGATGATTTCTGTTATTTGGGAAGCAAGATAACTAGTGACGGGAGAAGCAAGAAAGAAATTATCAGCAGAATAGCCCAGGCGAAGAGAGCGTTCCACCAAAAGAGAGACCTGCTTACAGCGGGAAACTTAAATATGGATGTAAAGAAACAATTTATAAGAACCTACATCTGGAGTATGCTCCTATACGGAAGTGAGGCATGGACAATGACCGCAGCGGAGAAAGCAAGGATAGAGGCCTTTGAAATGTGGTGCTACAGAAGAATGATGAAAATCAAATGGATCGACCGAGTTAGTAAGGAGGAAGTCCCAAGAAGGGTAGGAGAGAAGAGAAGCCTCATGAAAACCTTAATAAGAAGACGGAACAACCTTATAGGCCACATCTTGAGACATGATGGCCTGATGAAGACAATCGTCTAAGGACAAGTGGAAGACAAGAATGGAAAAGGAAGACCTCAAACAAAATATATGGAACAAGTAAAGAGAGATGTGAAAGAGAAGAAATACGTAGGTGTGAAAAGATTAGCTGATAGGAGAACTGAGTGGAGAGCTGCGTCAAACCAATCCTAGGATTGTTGACCAGTGATGATGATGAGACAATTAAAAATATGCTTTCTATGTTTATACATAAACGAAGTACTGGTTTCTCAAAAGCATACCAAGGGCCAAATATGAACAATATTAATATATATTTGCAGACACATTGCACTCGTTACACTTTTGCCAATTTTATTATTGATTTGACATGATGGGTATAATTTGGTAGTATTATTACCTCTCACCTTTACTCGTGTACATTTTAAAATGGTTCATGAGAGCTTTTCTCCTTGATATGCATTATTATGGTCACCATGTTTTTGTAGGGTATAGGGCTGGTACCCTACATCAAGTAAGGGCCATTTAGTTCCAAGAACGGCCATATGTAGGGCTTGTTATGGCGTATGTTGGGCAAGATCGGCTTATGTAGAGGCTGATGACATATCGTTGGCCCTATACAGAGTCGACTGAGAATATGGCCCTAAGATTCAACTTGATCTATTTGATCATTAGACTAAAATTTGGCTTAATTTGGTTTCTGCCTGGCCACACAAGAAAAAAATTTCCATGACTATGAGAAGCAGGAGAAATACAAGTGCCCACCGACAGAAATCAATGTTTATAGTCATGGAGTCTATTTATGTTCTCAGTGGTCATCAACTGACAATTTCCATGAGGGGTCATATGATAATAATATAATAAGCCTTCTGATATTAAACTTACTGTGGATGGATATATAACACAGAAACATGTCCACATTCAACTTACAGAATCAACAATATCCATGCATATGCGTGAAGGACTTTTTTCAGATATTTTCAATTCGTTGTAAAACTCGTTCAACTTCTCATACGAATCACGACATATTACACAAATATCTGGTTTGTCTTTGGGCTGGTTGTCTTTGATGCACTTAGCGACGACTGAATTCATCATCTGGAATGTCTTGGTAACATTATTAAGATTGGAGGTCGTGGACCCATTAGCACTCTCCTCGAAGCAACCTGGAACAATGACAGCATAAATATTACAACCATGGAGTTAAGAAGTAATAATCATCATTAGTATTAAATAGGTCATTAGTAGTGCGAACAAGAGGATAACACTTACGGTTGCATTCTCCTCTGGACCACAGTTTCTCTATATTAGCATTCAGAGTCTCTATAATTTGTAGACGATCAACGTTGATTAATTGATCCCGGCAATTGATACTATTATCCTTTCCCTACAAGAAAAATTATTTAATTGCTAATACAAAAGTCAGCAACCACTCGGTTAGTAGCTCGAATGCCTCACCTTCAAAATTTCCTGGTGAGCCATCGAAACATTCAGGTACGATGCAACACATTTTTCACAAAATGTTATGGGTCTAGCATTACTAATGGAACAATAGGTAAATTCTTGCGCAGCCAATGCAAACTTTGTTTGAATATCGGCGCAGGTCGTATTCTTTTCATTTATTCTGAAAGCGAGAATAAAAAATCTAGGTAACAAAGTATCATAAATAGGTATGTGTTTACAGAGAAAGAGGGAATTAGGAACCTACATGTCAGACACTCCATGAGGTGACGCAGGTTGAAGAAGAATGATGTGAAGAGCGACCCACAGCAGTGAGCTAACGTTAAATAACACTTCGAACTCCATTTATAATGGATTTGAAAAGTGGGGCATTTCCATATACTGTGTCACGCCAAAATGTGTGGACAAGGGAAGTCGTGATTAATAGTCACGAATGCATGACTACTCCATCTCCATGTATCCTGCCGATGATCTAGCTCATGTACGTAGATATTTCTCTCTTCATAACTTACGAACCATACTAACTTTAGGCTAAAACAAAACTTCAGAGTCAAAACATGTCAACATCATCACATCATAGCCAAGAAATTTGAATAATAGAGGATTACGCGATTACGCCCTCCCTGAAAACGGATTAATAACACGATGTCCCAAAATTAAAGATGAGAAAACAAACCAGAAAAAAAGGAAGACAACTTATCAAAATACATTTCGGAGATGAGAGAACTTAGAAATTCCCTCCCAATTCCATTAGGTTCCAATCCTACCATCAACATGATCAACATAAAACAAACAAACGCGTTTCGAAAACCACTTGATTCCCAATCAGCTGATTCGTGAATGACGTCAGCGCCACTCACCGATGTTTCCCTCTAAATATTCAAACCCATAACGAACCGGCGAATCATGTCCATTATATAAATTAATGCCTAATTATTGAATACTTGTTCAGATTTCATTCTTGTATTTGTAAAAAAATATTTCATCACAATTTTTTCGTGAAATAATGCAGTGTTGTTACATTCCCTTCACAAGGATTGCAATCTCGCGCGAGGCATGTTAGCCATTAATTTTCTTACAACCGATGAACAATGATAAGTATTAATATAAGATATACAACTAACATAGAACTTTTTTTCAAGGAAATAATCTCATAAACTAATAAAGCGCTATTAAATTTTTCCTGTAATGTTGGTTTCTTTCACCTTTTCCATGATAAAATGTCACAACTTGGCTTGCCCCCCCTCCCCTATTTATGATCCAATATCATCAAAATCCTCATCACAAGCTGCTCATACATCTAAGCGAGATGATAAATGCATTGCAGCCAAAGCATAGTAGAATTCTTTGTATATTGGCTTTTAGGTACAAGAGGAATAATAACACGAATGGCGATCTATATAGTACATATTATCTTACAAACATCAAGGGCATACCACTCTCAAAATACATAAGAGTAAAAAAATATCAATTTCAGCAGGATAAAACTATGAAAAATGAGATTTTCACTGCTTATAAAATTAAATAATGAATTATGGTTCCATTATATCCTCTTCGTGAAGTTGTTCCTAGAAAATGTACTAATCTAAAAAATCTCGATAGGAGAGATGAGGCGAATAGTGCTTTAGGAAGCTATTGCAGCTGTAAGTGTATCCTGATCATAAGATGTAGTTAAAGGAGACAGGTAAGTATGTTGAAATCATGATAGAGGGTTAGTACAGGCAGATTTAATGCATTTTTATCCCGACTAAATGGAGGGGCTACTTCAATGATGCATATAGGAGTCTCCCTGCCACCACCTGCATTTACTGGCCTGATAGTTTGTCAAGTTAAAATATTATACACAGCGGCTACTGCCTATCCATGATAGGCAACACTTCTGTGTATCCTGTGTTCTTTTTGCCAATTTTGGTGCACTAATAAATATTTCTGAAAGATTATAATACACTGAATCACAAATTTAAATCAATATTCAAGAAATTGGACATGAGATAATTCCAGAGGAATCCAGAAACCACAATGAAAAATTTGTAAATCTGACTGAAAAATGAAGCCTGAAAGCATAAACAGATCAAGTTGAATTTTTTTTATTTGGGATGATCACCAAGCACAAAGTAAACACATATTAACTAAAAAAAAGGAATGTTCCAACCTTCCCCTTATAGGACAAGCCTTACCATCACATGGTTATAGCCCGCTGGAAAATAAATATTTAGTAGCAGAGAGAAGTTTTGGGGGCAGGCTGAAACATTTGCATTTATGGAGGTTTATCAGGCAGGTTTGACAAAATTAGGCATTGAACAAGGGGGGAGGGGTAAGAGGATCCCAGTTATAATACTGGTTCAGCAGAAGCTTTCCCAATATATTTTTCCTACATGCGTAAAACTGAAGTCTGATGAAATAATTAGGCTTCAGAATAAAATGGATCAAAAAACGGAATACATATGTACTCACATGGCATATTTTTTAACAGATAGGAATAAAATGACAATTTATCATACGAAGTCACATTTATTACCTTCTTCAAAAATTGTATTAAATAGAAACTTTAAATTAAAATCATTTTAAGGCCTTTGTTTTAAATGCCATTTAACATGCTGGTATCACAGAATTACACAATTATTGGTGATGCCCGCAATGTACAAGAATTGCGTATTTGCTACCAAGAATTGCATTCATGGAATACAGCAACGTCTTTTCTCTACTGCTCTCTGACTTCGTCCTTTTTCATTCCATCTTTTTGCTTCTTCTGTTTCTTGGTTTCAATCTCATCAATGGGGGCAGGCTTCACAAATGGAATCTCATTCTCATAGCCTAAGAAAGAAGAAACAAGACAAGTGAGATCTTTTCCAAAATTCCGAAAACATCACGCCACCATATCATAAAATTAGAGAGAAATTTTGTTATTTTACAAAATTAATAATTAAGGCCTTGAAATACAAGGGAAACATAATGTACATGAATCAGAAGAGAGATACTTTACTAACCTGGAGGCATGTATGGTCTAAGCAATTCTGGGACAAGAATGCCAGTTTCCGTTTGGTGTACTTCAAGGATGGCACAAATAACCCTGGTGGTAGCACACATAGTAGCATTCAGCATGTGAACATAAGAAGTCTGAAAAACAAAATAAATCATACTATTATAAAGTCCGTTAATTACCTTATGAATGTACACCACACTGCAAATAGTAGAGAGTAAAATGCACTTGACATACCTGGGCTCCCATTTTCTTGGTCTGACCATATCTCACTAAGAGCCTCCTTGCCTGATAATCCAAACAATTACTGCAAGAAACAAGCTCCCTATAGGCTCCTGTAAAGACAAAAGAAGGAGCAAACATTTTTTTATAAGGAAGATGAAATAGAAAAATAAGCACTCGGCCTTATTTTTAGAGTAAACAAAAAATGCATTAATAACATTTCCATATTTACATCACTTGAGTTTATCACAGTAATATGCAGTTGAAAATTTAAGTTTAATAACAACAAAGCTATGGTATATTGCACCCAGAAACTTATTTCTTTAAATTATAAGAATACGGCAAAAGTGCTTACATAATAAAGAGAATAAATGTAATTACACATCCAATAGAGAAATTATATACAATTATTAGACAGTACTCTGATATTCTGCAATAAATACTTGCTACTGCAAAAGACTTTTTTCCGCTCAAAATTCAGTTCATAATTTAAAAAATGACTCCCAAAAATCTTCCAAACTTCGTGGAGGAAAAAATACCACCCCCATTATCCTTACACCGTGACGTCAAAATTCAGGAGGAGTCGTAGATCCAAACCCAATAACGTTGTAGCTGCAGGTTCAGAAGAGCCATATTGCATTAAAATGAGAAAATGGCTGAAAAAGGAAAAACTGCAAGTGGTGCACTGTGCAAAAACACCCAAAAAATTTCGATATGTGTTTAAAATCATGGGAGGAAATATAAAAATGAGGAGTAAAGTAGTTCCCCACACATTCAACTGCCAGCCAAGGAGGCCAGTGCTTTCCCTTAAACATAGGGTATCTGCTGTGAGAATGGATAGAAGATGCATTATAAAGGAAGTTGTAGATGCAGAAAGTAGTGATCAGTGGAATACATGCAATCCAGAGGTGGTAACTAACAATGAATAATAGCATTCTTAGGTTTTATGCTACACAATTGCTTGATTTTCAAAACAAGTTGATTCAAAAGAGGAAAGTTCCGCGGCCCTTGATTTAGAAACTGTGGAGGAAGAAGCAAAAGAAGTGTGTGGATAAGCAATTTTAAAGTTTGTCAGACTAGAACAGTTGGCCTTGATAGAGAGGGAATGATGAGCTGCAAAGGGTGTTTGAGGGAAAGTCAAACCCAAACTTCCCTGAAGAATGTGCAGTATTGTTCTTTCCCCAGTTATAACTTAAGAGAAATTTGTTTTTGATGATATTTTGAAGATTTGGATGATATGAGAAGGGAATCAGCCAGGGGATTTCGACATGGAATTTTTAAGTTACAACAACCGCAAAAATGATGACCACTGTGAAAATGATGATGAGAGCTTAAAAAGAGCTCGTCTCGAGAGTACAAGATATCTCGTGAGAAAAGCCCCCAAATATATTATCGCTACAACATTGAAAAAATTAACAGCCTGGCCTTCCTTAAAATCCAATCTGAAAGAGCTTGCTGTCGCCATCAAGGCAATGTTTTTCTAAAGTTAAAAGCAAGAACCTCACTCATAGGGTTCTCGGTTGCTAGAATCAGTCTAAGAATAACCGTATCGTCATCTTTACGCAATCTATGGCTTTTGATGGCAGAAAAATAGATCAGATAATATCCCTGCAGCTAAAATATATGATTTTTTTATGATACGATTTGGACTGCTTGTGGCATCATATGCTCAGCAGTCCAGCAACATCTTGTCCGGTAGTGTCCGAAAATATCCACAGGGAAGAATGACGCGTCGGTAGCTTAACTTAGTGCTCCCGTGAATACAGCTAGCGTGCGATTGCTTCTGCTTTACGAAGGGGAATCTAATAAAACTAATAAGCCTGGTGTATCCTAGTATTAATGCAGTAATTACGATGATTTTGCATCCGATTTTATTTTTTTATAAAGACCGCAGAAAAATTAAACGAGAGTGAAACTCCTGCATGGATATTCCGCAACCCGGATAAACTGCAGCCGGATAATCGGCAGTCTGCTGTATTTGAACAGAAGTTAAGGTGCGGAAACCTCCCTCTATTTTTCTTTCTTACCTTTTACGGCCAATTTTGATGACTTAATGAAAATCAGGCCCGCATTAAATGTGTTAAAGCAACAAATCATAACCACGCCATCGCTTGTATTCAAGTATTCGTCTGCAGCATACTGAATGAAGACATCTTTTTTCTACCAATCAATCATCAGGTGTTTTTGATTCTCTCTTGAGTTTGAAAATTCTCTTAAACTTTAAAGCATAAAATATCAATGCGATGGTGGTTGGCGTAACATGGTGAAACTCCTTCATGATGCACAAAGGTTAAGGAAAAGACTTCGCTGTTTCACAAAATAAAATAAAATATATTTGCGACCGGTTTCGATACAGCGTATCAATGATGATACGCTGTATCGAAACCGGTCGCAAATATATTTTATTTTGTGAAACAGCAGTTTTTTTCTTAACCTTTGTGCATAAAATATCGAAAATAACGTCAAAAATTATTTTTTAAATTTACCGTGACACACAAACATATATTTTAAAATATATTTGGGGTTGTTAGATTGTTGTTAGATAGATATCTGAAATATATGCAAGTTCCATATTGTATTTTTGAGAATATTATGCATAAAAGGCTCGAATACCAAATTTTTATTCCCAATACTGAGAGTTTAATGTCTTAACCTACAATATGTTAACAAATTTTAAATGGTTTACCATTTTCAACAAGACATAGAGGGAACTATAATAGTCCAAAACCACAATAAAATACATATTATAATAATCCTATTGTACATAAAAAAAATTTATATTAAAAATTATCATATAAAAAAATTTTAAGTTATCATATTCACCTGAACCAGGAAACCAAGCTTCCAGATCTAATTTTTTTGAGGCAGCATTATTCAGAGCACCAGAAACAATATTTACAATTCTGTATGGAATTCCCAGCTTCTGATAAAAATCCTCAGCATTTGCAATCATCTCATCCATCATTTCCCAGGACTTATCTTCCAGAGGAGAGGTAAGGCAAAACTGTTCAACCTATGAGAAATATAAGTACATTGTACCCTGTGAACAACGCAGAATCAACATATATATCGGGAATACCATTTTTATTCACTATTATGAGGTATGTCTTGATTCTTTTAACCATATAATAAATTTGTTGGGATCTTTATTTTAACCCTCTCACTGCTGTTCACTCTCCGGAAACCTACCCATCACATGTGGCGTAAGTGCTGAGCGCATTGTAGGGAGGATGAAAAGGTATGTTCACAGCAGCGAAAGGGTTAAGGGGTTCAATAAACGGATGTTTCACAGGTTGCGTTGCAGCAGGATGAGCACAGAGCTAGTATAGATTGAAGATGGAAATCAGAAATGTAGCAGCTACAGTGGACTCATGGTGCGTAGCCAGAAATTTGCTATGGGATGAAGATATGTGGGTTGCCTGTGCTGATATTTTGCAGTCAATTTGCACACACCAGAAAACCATACACTTCAGTAAGTCAGCTGTATACTTTGTTTGCATAAACTTGATAGTTTCAATTCATCATTCATTACTGACAGGTATTGAGAAAGGTAACCATATCAAAGAATGATGGGTCAGAGAATAGATGGCCTCTGGGCTGGAGGTCTCCTCCGTAGATGTACTGCAGGTAGTCGCCACATTTTGGTAAGTATTTGAACGGGTGAGATAAACTGATCATGGTAACATGGAAAGCATACCTGTGGCACATTACGTCCCTTGTGTGATTGACCCACAGATGGATACAAGTTCCAGAAGAACTCAAGATCTGATATTTGCACGGAGGTAGGAGACTAAAAACCATTGGGAGAAAAATTCTGAAAACCCTGACGTTAAACACCCTTGATCTCCAAGCTACCAACAATAAGGCACCAAATTAACCCATATATATCTTCAGGTTAACTGCCGCAGCATAAGAAACAAAATTATTGAATTTCAGTCGCTAATTGAATTGTGTAATCCTGACTGTGTAGTAGGCACTGAGTTGTGGCTTAGAGAAGATATCAACTCGAAAGAAATATTTCCAGATGAGTTCAATGTATACAGGAGGGACAGGACTGACAGGGGAGGGGGGGTATTCATTTGCGTCAAGTCTAACTTATTGAGTAGCCTAGAATGGGTAAGGGCAGATTTCGAAATGCTGAGTGTAAATATATACACGAAGGAAAAAGGAAAAACCTTAAATTTAATTGGACTTTACAGAAAACCGGATGAGGATATGAGTATACTAGAGGCTTTGGCGGATGCATGCGCCGAAAAACCGAACAAACAAATCCTCATAGCAGGGGATCTTAATCTGCCAAATGCCAATTGGGATGGTAATGCTAAAGGCAATGGCAAGGTTCAAAAACTTGTAAATAGACTAGTTTATGAAGAGGGATTCGAGCAGCTTGTGAAGGGACCAACGAGAGGAAGTAAAATATTAGATGTGTTCCTTATAAGGCCATTTAAGGGTGTGCAAAGCTTTGAGATAATACCGGGTATAAGTGATCACTCGGCGGTTTCTATTGAGCTAGAATTGTCACCCACTAAGTCAAAGAAAAAAGTTGAAAAATTCATCTGGAACTATAAGAAAGGAAATGTGACAGCTTTTAAAAACATGCTAAGAGAATATTTTCCAAAATGGGTGGGTCAAGGTGCTACTTTGGATGAAATTTGGGATTCTTTTAAGAATATTTTGCTCGAGTGTATAGAAAAATTCGTTCCTAGGAGAAGGCTTAAACATAACAGCGATCCAGAGTATTATAATGTAAATATAAGAAGACTGAAAAGGAAGGCAAGGCGTGTGTATAAACAAAGAAATATAAGCCCTAAAAACCTTGAAACTTATAAAAATATAATTAAAAGATTTAATATTGAAAAAAGGGAAGCCCGGGAGAGCTATCTGGTAAATATGCTAAGCCAGAAAAATACTAATAAATTTTTCAAATATATTAGAAGGAAAAAAGATATTAATAACGACATATCTATGATCGTGAGTGAAGGTGGGAAAGTTATTTTAAATGACAAAGACAAAGCAAACGAACTAAATAAGTGGTACGCTAGGAGCTATAAGGATAGGGATGGTAATTTTGATTCAAACTCTAACACCGAACATTGTGAACCCTCATTATTATTATCTAGCCGTGGACAAAATAAATTCGACTATATAAGCGTGACAGATAATGAAATTTTAAAACTAATACGGAAACAGCAGAGAAATAAATCAATGGGTCCTGATAATGTGTCCATGGATGCATTAAAATTAGGGGATGAAGCAATAGTTCCTTACATTAGAAGACTTGTTTTAGTCACACTAAATAATGGGGACTTACCTTCCAAATGGAAAATGGCAACCGTCATACCTATTTTTAAGGGGGGTGATAAAACTAAAGTAGATAATTATAGACCAGTAAGCCTAACGTCAGTAGTGTGTAAATTAATTGAAAAAGTTATCGCTAGGTACTTGCGCGAATTTTGGGCCACAAATGATTGGCTATTCAAGTATCAACACGGGTTCAGGAAGGGCTTTTCTTGTGAGACCCAGTTACTAGGGTTATCGCAAGACATTGCTGAAGTCCTGGATCAAGGCAGTGAAATTGATGCGGTGATCATTGACTTCAAAAAAGCTTTTGATACAGTGCCACACGCTCAATTGATAGAGAAAATTAGTAGGCTACAGATAGATGATAGGATTAAAGTATGGATTAGGGAATTTTTGAAAGGTAGATCTCAGAGGGTAAGAGTAGGTGAAGGTTATTCTATGGAGATAGCGGTAACATCAGGGGTCCCGCAAGGAAGCGTATTAGGTCCGCTATTGTTTCTAATTTATATTAATGACATCCATGTGGGAGTTGACTCCAATATACGACTTTTCGCAGATGATTGCATAAGCTACCGAAGTATCAAAGCCAGGGAAGACCCGTGTATCCTTCAAAATGACCTGAAAAAAATATCTTCATGGATAATCTCCAACAAAATGGATGTGAATACGGGAAAATGCAAGCAAATTACATTCACGAGAAGGAGAAACACGGAGAATCGGTCATACAGCTTACTCGGGGAAAATATTTCCAAAGTTAGGGACTTAAAATACTTGGGGGTTAATTTCACATCTAATCTTGATTGGGGAGTGCATATCGATCAGGTGATAGGGAGATCATTTAAAACCCTGCATTGGGTCATGCGGAATATAAAAGAGAGCAAAAGAGAAACTAAAGAAATGGCCTACAGGACCATGGTTCGTCCTGAACTTGAATATGCAACTTCTGTGTGGGATCCCCACTTTAACAATGAATCTTCTAAGCTTGAAAGGGTTCAGCGAAAGGCAGCCAGGTACACTCTAGGAAAACATGGAAGAGGGAAAAGTGTATCAGCAATGCTAGGGAGCTTAGGATGGAAACCTCTAAAAGTGAGAAGAACCATTAATAGGCTATGCGGGGTATACAAAGCATTCACAAAAGAGCAGGGTTGGAAAGAATTAGGTCTAAAGCTGGGCTCACCCTGCTACATAGGAAGGAAAGACCATAAATTTAAAATTCAATTGAAAAAACAGAAAACAGACATTTTGAGAAAATCCTTCCTGCATAGAGGAATTAAAGAGTGGAATGACCTACCTGAAGTGATTTTTAAGATCTTCCCTTCAAATGCCAAAATTTTTAGGAAGAAGTGTGAAGCACTGACCTATTGATTTAGTAAATAATGGTTCAAAAAGAGAGTTTGAAGTTGGGTCAATGCTTATTTTTTAGTTGTATTATATTAGAATTAATGTATTTAATGGATTGTTTTAAAATTGTTTTATTGGGATAATGTTAAATTCTTAGTTGTATGTGATTAGAATTAGGGTGTTATTTTTATCATGGATATATATTCTGGTTCTTTTTCTCTGTATTATGTGCTTCCTGATTTTATGTTACCACCCGACATTATGGTCGACTTATACAATTCATGTAATAATAATAATATGATCATATGCATAACATTGCTCTATATTAAGTCTGTATTGCAAATTATGCCCATGAAAAGCTTTCAAATTGGATTTTGTACAAATTATTCCTGTCCTGATTCTTATTGGCCTCCGTACCAATTGTGAGTCTAAGCCCAAAAACTGCGGGAACCTATAGCTGATGAAACAAACCGACCCTTGAGTACTAAATATCCTACAACACATGCAATTTTTGTTTGACTCTTGAAACATACCTTTTCAAACTGATGGACTCTGAAAATACCACGAGTGTCTCTTCCATGTGAGCCCACTTCCTGCCGAAAACATGTTGAAAGCCCAGCATAGCGGATAGGTAAACTGGATTCTGGAATCCACTCCCCACGATGGAATGCTGCAATAGGTTGCTCTGATGTAGCAATCAGATACTTCTCCCCAGTATCACTGGCATCCTCTTTACTGGCTTCTTTCCCCACAACCTGGATTATATTAAATGTAAAAATATAATGTACTCCTAATAGTACCAATGCTAGTAAAATAATACCATTACTTCCCTAGCTTCCTCAGAAAAAAATTCTATATACACATCAATTTATTTCTTGTCCAACACAATAGAAAATGGGTATGAGGCAACATGAAATTAGGTCAATACCATATCTCATCTATCATAGGCATGACGATGCAACTAAACAGCCATTTACAGTAAGTGAGCATTTGAGTACAAAGATTGAGCTAATGGTCACATACAGCAGACTACCGATTATCCCGCTGTGGGTTATCCGTACTGCAGCTAACCCGTGCATGAGTTTTACACTTCTTTGATGTTTTCCGCGATCTTTATAATAAAAATTAATCGGACACAAAAGCACAAGGATATTTGCATTTTAATGCAAAGCTATACCGGGCTTATTATTTCTATTAGAATCCTCTTCGCATAAGGGAATTATTTTATTTACTTTGACAAGGATTGTTCCAAGTTTAATTGGATGTCTGCTCAAGCTTGCAGATGATGATCAGCGGCGAGGGAAAAAACTCTTGATTAATTTTCAGAGGATTCTTCGATGCTTAACCATTCTTAAATTAAGATAAATGTCATCTATGACCTATAAATGTATATTTCATATTACAAATGTGCAATCATTGCCGTGGCCTCGCTTTTGGTCGAATATGGCCCAAAGGAACCGGAGATTTCGTCGCATTCAGACGTACTTACACCCTGACTAGTCATGGTCAAACTGGAGAGGAAGGGAATAGAATAAGTGAAGGCAGCAGAGGAAGTGGAAGTAGAGATAGCATGAGTCATAGCCAGGCACTCGCCTGCATAGACAAACTGCCTAAAGTCCTGGTTTCCTATAACCACTGCTGCACAATGGTTACATCGCACACCCGTTGCCTTCACAGTAGTTGCGAGCTCCTTTTTTCCAAGCATCGTAGTGTGCGATTACACTCAAAGATCATGGATCCGCATCCTGCAGCAGTTGCATACCCGGCAACTTGCACGAGAGACAACTAAACAGCGTGATACCTGACAGTGTAGTTTCTGCTGCTAGAAGCTGCAGAGCAGTTTTGAAGCATTCGTGCAAACCAATTTTCTGAATCCGTGATCTTACAGATACAGGTGCGTGGATTTCGGAAACCAGATATCATATGGAGCAGTAGGAATATGAGTACAATCGTTTTATCGCCGCTAAACAAATTGCAGTCGGGAAAAGAAAAACACGAATGATTCCGAAAAGCAACCTAAAATAACAGACAAGGAGCATAAATAATAAAAAATAGTTTGATTTACATGAATTTTGAAAATTAAATGAAATTAAAGCAGAAGTTAGGGGATTAATTGTGTTTTCCGATTATTAGTGCCCCCTCTCCTCAACATTAGCCCGGATAATCGGGATTACGCTGAATACGCAAGACAAACGCTTACCATGTAGAGGTTACATTTCTAAAAAATTATCCTTACCTTGTAAAGTTCTTCATCAAATTGAGAGAGCTGGGCAACTTCTTGCATCACATCCTTTTTCATGAAAAAAGGTGTGTAGAGAGGTTTATATTTCTTTCCATATAAAATTTTTAGAGACAACTGAATAAGTGCTTGTTCCAAAAATACAGCAGGCCCCTGAAATAAATTAGAGAAAAATGAACAAGCGAAATCCACAGTACAACATTCATGAGAGTTATATTAAATCACAATTAAAAGACTACTCACAAAAAATTGGAGCTCAAATTAGTACATAGACCCATTTTGGATGATAATTTGAGGGCTAAAGATAAAGAACTGAGGAAATCAGTTTATAAAAATTTGTGAGCCAGTCTAGCAAAATGGCAATAAATAATGACAGCAAACATAATTCAGAAGCATTCAAAATTTTAAGGGTATCCGTAGGGCATGAATTCTGATTGGTGGACACTTTTCCCTCAATAGTGGCATCAATACCAAAATGGAAGACAGTCTCAGATTCATGCAATAACTTAATAATAAAGGAAACAAATATTAAGAGGCACCTCAAGACTGCCCCATGAAAAAAGTAATGAAGGAGTTGAGGGCCATAACAAATTTCAGCAAAAAAGTATTTCCCATGACTCCTACCATATTATTAAGATTTTGTATAAAGTGTTTATCTTAACCCTCAAGCATTCACTCCGATGCACTCACTGCAACAGTGCTAATACTGTAAAAATATCTTTAAATACACTTATTTCTAAAGAGGTACCCTATTTCTCCGAGTATGTTCCCCCCCCCTAATTTTGAGGTTTGAGTTTCGGAAAAAAATTCAAAAAATGGGTTTGAATTTAGTTTCCCCTTTACTTTTACCACGGGCATTATTGGAAAAAAAAGGGGGGGCTATATTCAGACAAATATGGTATAACTTTAAGCAAACATAATGTAACAATCCTTGCTGACATGAGAAAATAATGAGATTCATTTAATGGTGAACACTGATGCTCGGTCGTACATATCTTTGCTCCCTATTTTTCTGCGAGAGGACTTATCCAGACTTTTGTTTGTGATTTATGAGATAATTTGATTTTTCAAGTAAAGCTGTACAACTAAATACAAAATATTAAGCCCGGGAAATTGATATATGTACCTATTAAATTTATTATTATATACAACTTTAATGACAAATAGAAAAATCAAACTTGAATATTTAAAAAATCTGTATCAGATGATAGACTATCCATACACATGGAAACAATTTCTAAGTTATACTTATCACAACAACACATTTTTCAATCCAATAACCACACTGCTATACAAGATTAACCAGCACAATTGATGCACCACCAAGAATGAGGTTCAGGAGACATATTGGTTGTGGCGATTTTAGTCCTGGACAGGTGAAATGTGATTCATACTCAGTCAAAATAATTTTAAGAAGACTAAGGAATGCTGTCAATCATGTGCACAAGCAAAATGTTACGCAAGAAAAATTGCCAGCACCACTGCTTAAGGGTTAAATACTTCAGCTATCAATATGCCTCTCTTCAATGTTCAGAAGATGGCTTTAGAGAGCATGACTGCATAATAAGCTGTTATCATAAAATGAATATCCATTGTTTTAGATAGACCTAGGGGAGTAATTACACAAAAAACGCAACCACTTTTTATTATCACTCCCCTGAAGTCTATGAGGAGAAAATGAAAGAAAAATGCTAATTTTGACGACTAATATTCCAGCCCATCCCAGACCTTGTCAATGTCCCATGGACATCGTCAATGATATTAGTGTGATCAAAATAATAGTTGAGAATAATAAATTTAGGTACAGTATACTCTCGTTATTAAGGTCACACAGAATCCCTGCCTCTGTGTCCTGCAATGGAAATATTTCTAGTAGTGGGGTCATTCCATGTCAGTTCATCCAGGCATGACACCCACCGACTCGGATTTTGATGAAACTTGCCAATTTTCATCCTTCCATGCAGGAATGAAACAGTGTAAAATATTTCTTGGCTATCTCTAATAGTTTTTTTTTCACGGCCATTTGAAGTTTGGGTGAAACTGCAGTTTTTCAATGAATGCGGTCTCCAGAGGCACTTGTACCTCCAGAGGGAAATAATTTGTCTCAGCCATAGTTTTCATCCGATTCTTATGAAAATTTGCAGGTTTACTAAAGAAGTCATGAGGATTCCAAAAACTAATTGAAAAATATCCTAAGGAATATTGGAAATTCTCTAAACTCGTATGTTTCATAAGATTTTAGAAAATTTTGCGTCAAAAACATGGTTCTATAAAACATCAAATTTTGACCTGAGGCAATATCTGAATCAAGCTGAATTATTTTTTCTAATATTCCTTAAGGCATGACCCACCACCTGTAAAAATAAAATTCATGGCTTTTTGCTTGCTTTGTTGTTAAAAAAAATTTTATGCAAAAAAAATCCCTTTTCACGACTCTGGTAGTCAGTCTTGGGCCCTCCTTCAAGTGTGGTGAAATGCTTGTGTTAACTGTTTTCTATATATAAGAAAATATTTACAACATGTATCTAGTACATAATACGTTCAAAAATTAAAACATTTTTTATGTGCAGGTTGTTTTTCACCCGATAAGAAAAATATATTTTTGAAATAGAATATTTTAAGGAATTCATAGCACTTACCCATCATTGCTGGGGAAAACTTGATTTATAAAACACATCAAAATACAGGATGCATGTCAATACATGTTAAATTTCTCCATTTTGTATTGACAAAAAACTTCATGAATGTGCCTTTTGGCTGCAATGTTCTGTTGTACGCGGACGATTGCAAGATTTTTAAAAGAGTGGATCGCCCCACCGACTCACATTCCCTTCAATCGGCACTCAATTTTATCACCGATTGGTGCTCGACTTGGCTGATGCGGGTCAACCCCTCCAAATCGGTGATGATGACATTCACGTTGAAAAACAATCCCCTGAAGCACTCCTACTGCCTTTTAAATAAGCCTATCCCCCTTGTAACCTCCCACTGCGACCTAGGTGTGATTTTTGACGATAAATTAAAATTTCATGATCATATTTCGCTGATCGTGAGGAGAGCAATGGCCATTGTTGGTATGCTTTATAGACTAACAGACCTTCACGACCCTACCGCATTAAGAACAGTTTTTTTCGGTTGTATTCTCCCCATACTTGAATACTGCTCACCAGTCTGGTCTACCGCCTGCCCCACTACTCTAAGCTTGCTCAACCGTCCTTTAAACTTCTTTCTTGCAGTAGTCCGCCATCGAATCCCCACACTCAGATATTACGCCCGTGACGCTATCCTTTCCTCCCTCAGGATACCTAACATAACAAGCCGCCGTTTCTTATCAGATCTCATGTTTCTACATAAAGTCTTTAGTGGTTCTCTACGGACAAACGAAATTCTCCCTCTTTTCTGATTTCATATTCCTCCTCGCCCCTTACAAAACAACTCTCTGCTTCACATTCCGCGATTCCGTCTCTCCATCTCTCAACCCTCTCTGTTCTTCCGAATCCCCTCCTTGTTTAACTCCATCGCTTCGAAAATCCCTTCCCTGGACCCATTTTCCTCTGCTACTAGTTACAAAGCCACCTTAAAATACCATCTCAATAATTCACCATTGTCTAATCAATAGTGCCCCTTCTCACGTTTAAAAATTTTGTTTACTGTTACTTTTCATTTACTGTGCTATTGTTTGTTATCTTTTATATATTATTTATTTAGGAACAGCCAATGTAAAGGCCTTTGTGCCGTTTTTGGTGATGAAATAAATAAATAAATAAATAAATAAAAATAAAAAAGTTCAAGGGATCGAAAAACTGGAGGTTCGTAATAACAAAGTCCATACGAACGTTTCTTTTAGGAATCGTTGAAAAAAATAAAACAGTATATAATAAACGTGATTAAATTATGCGAAAATGAATATAAACAGGAAAATTCGTTTCAGTTTCTCAATAGAAGAATGTGGCATGATGCAATCGAGGGTTGATATATTCCCGAGTATAGTAAGTCCTCGATAACGAACTAAATATGTTCCAAGACCTAGTTGGTAAGTTGATAAACCTACTGTCACGGTGAAGAGAGTTGACCGATGACAGGGAGAATGGTCTAGATCGGGTTAGGGGGCAAGGTTGTCAGGTAAGAAAGGAAAATGCCTACTTCACTTGTAAACAAAACGGTTCTGTGAAGAATGAAGCCGGAAGGGACGACAAGCTTGGCACTCTTGGGCACGGCACACGAGAAGAACTTAAATGTGGTGTGATTATTAAAACTTAGCGTAGTGTATATCCACCTAAATGCCATTGCTTATTCATGGAACTTCGCAATAAATTATATTTTTTAACCGCCGGGACTGGGACTGAGGTTCGTAATTTCTTAAAAATGAAAACTTCGTAATAACATTTCTTTTCCTATTGCTTGAAAAGGCATTTTCGTCGGGACCAACTTACTGCTCCGTAACAACAAGAACTTCGTAATAACGTTGTTCGTATGAATGAGAGTCTACTGTAAATACTTATTTACACAGTGTGCTGATATTTTTGAAACAGCAAATTTATTACCAATGTCGTCAATAAATAGAAAAACTATTCATCTTCATGGGTAAAAAGTTTGAAATGTGGAAAAAATAAATTTTCCGACTGAAAACAAAATTTAAAAAAAAATATGCACATAGATATTTTTACAAAGCCACAAACCATTAAATAGTATCCTCTTCCACCAGATACGCTTGCACCCCTATCACCATCCATTCCATCAATCATGTGGATCAGATCAACATGAGAATACTTCTTCCTTGTTGTACAGTCTCCGAATGTTCTTTCTACTCCATTCTCATCCTGGAATAGAAATACAAAAACAGATTGATTTAACATACACACAACTTTTCACGGAATCACTTTCATTTTTTTCACATTAACCTTTACAACAGGCATCATATTGGGTTAATTTCATTTGGTCAGAATTGTGATGAACAACACTATTTTACTATTATCATACCCATAGAATTTTCTTGGATAGTTGAGCATAAATCACTAGCAGGAATGTACGACATGTACAAAAGAGTATAAAACATTCATGAACACCATTCAAGTGCCACAAAATCTCATGTATTACCCACTAATACATTCTACACTGCTTTCGCCAATTATATTGCAAAATAATACATACTATTTCAAAACCATAATCCATACTAACCTCATCATTACTAATAGGAACAGACTTATGAAGATGATTTCCTATTTCTCTTAGAGCAGCATTCCTCTCCTGTTCAAGCTGTTGCATGATTGCTTCATTCTTCACCATTTCTTCATCTACAAGGACTCTTATTTTCTTTATCTGAGCAACTGTTAAGGTTTTCATCTTCTCGGCATTCAACGATTCTAGGTTGCTCACCACTTCCGCTGGAAGTACATCATCTTCATCGGGGCTGTGTTGTTTTTTCTGAAACAAACATTTTAAATTGAATTTTAGGTATTGAGTTCAATTACACAATTTAATCAAAATCACAAATACATTTTATGGGATTCTTTCCACACTAATTTAACAGAGTTTTGTATAAACTCTGAGTTCAATAACTATCAAGTCTGTGAAAAAAACTAAATCGACATTGATATAAAGTAATGAGGTTTATTTTTTTAAAGAACTTCATTTGAGAATTTCTCATTTTTCATGCACTAGTTTGACTACAATGCAATACTTGTATTTAAAGACAGTTTTCCAAACAAGTTTGGAATGCATTGAGTACCCATTCATACCTAAACACTAGAAATTATATTTCTATTTTTCTTCACTACAAAACTAATGAATGTAGCAATTTGATTTTCCTAGATTTTAATGAGACAAAAAAAACATTTTAAAGAATATATAAATACTAATTTTTAATGTGAAAATACAAAGATATATCATCCACAGATCAATAAATAAGGGATACAAACTGTACTAACCCAAGGAAAAAGAGTGCATGATTAACAACAGATTTTTATTCATATACATATTGCTGCTCCAGAAATGTAGAGATTCTTAGAAGTTATTCTCTCAGTAGAAACACATCAATATTCTTGTCCTTTTATAAACTAATCTGAAGGTTCCGAAGCTAACAATTGTTATCACAGAATCAAGCTAACCAAGTAATTGGTTTTAAGAACATTTCTACGGAAGTATTTCCAGGAGTTACTTAAATTTTTTTCTATGTTAAGAAATGTGCGTGAGAAGACTAACAGCTAGAATCATTTGAAACCTGGTGTTGGCAACAGCCCGTTCATAATGGCAGAAGCCATGACTAAATGACCTTTCCAACCGATGGATTGGTTCACGTGAAAATCCCTCCACATAACACCTAATCAGTGCTCAAAAAACTGTGAAAATCTATATTGCCACAAGGAGAATAACCTGTAACTATTACAGAAGAATATATGCTATTATAAATAGTTATCTCAGCCCAAAAAGATAATGAGTGATGCAGAGTCATTAAATACACAAAAATCTTTGCCTATGTCAATCAAATTTTTTGAAGAAGCAGGACACTGATTAAGTAACATTGATTAAACAAATTAATCAATGTTTTAATTATTATTTTGAAATTTGGATGTGGAGATAAATGGAGAAGGTGAGGTGGACAGAGAGGAGGGCAAATTACGAAGTGCTGGGCACGGAACAGGACAAAGGAGGACGAGATAAGACTGGACGCATTCGAGATAAGGGTGTGGCAAAGAATGGATAAGGTGAAGTGGATGGAGAGGAGGAGGAACGATGAAATGCTTGGCATGGTGGGTGAGGAGAGGTAACTTCTAGATGAGATTTTACCAGTCTTAGAGAAAAGTCTTTCACATGAGATAGGTGATGTTATCATAGGCTGGTAGTGATGCTGCACTCTGCGCTCTTGAGTACTCCATGGAAACCTACCTTAATTGGTAGAATGCTTTAATAATAATAATCAATTTCATGCCGCGAGAAAATTTTCCTCTACCCCCCTTATACAAATAATTTACTTAATATATATAAATTAAAATCTGCATCTCATAATTTCCACCAAGTAACAGTAGACCGGGAAATTTTGTTTTAAAAAGATTGCTCTAATTTCTGGTCAATATCTGTAGTTCATCATGCCACTCAGAACATGCCAAGGATTGAAAATGAATTCACTTTAAAAAGATAGGGCACAGTCTGACTTCATGTCCAAATTAAAGCGGTGAATTGGGAAAGAGGAAGCTTCACAAAAATTTTAGGGATACATGTAACAGGACAGTGCAGCTATCAAGAAATTCTCATTCCTTACAAAACATTTTACTATGTAATGCATCAACTAATACAATCAAAACAAAACAAGCAAAAAAAAACACATACAGTAGACTCGTTATTACGAAGTTCACGGGACCGAAAAACGGACGGGTTCGTCATAACGAAGTTCGGATGAACGTTTCTTTTAGGAATCATCGAAAAAAAAAACGTACTTTGTCAAAATCTCTTGTCTCTTCAATCTCCCACACTAATAATCTTCAGAGTATAATATACGCTATTAAATTATGCTCAAATCCTAGATAACCGAAGAAGATGCATTCCCAGAACTTGCTCCTAAGTTGGTAACCTATACTAGGAATCGAGGAGAGTGGTTATCCTGCAGAATGCAACAATGCATCACAATCGCACGTCAACTTGCGATTATGACGAACTGATCTACCTTGCATCATAGCCGGGGCCGAAAAAATTGCCATGGGAAGAAACAGTGAGCGAAACGCTGAACAGTTCCTGATTTCACACTGGACTAAATGATACTTAGTTCAGATTATGCCCAAAGTGCGAGTTCCTCTACGCCACGTCGTGTCGCATCGGCAATCTCCAAAGGCACTAAATTTGAAATTTCGGGGGCGCTTGAATTTTTCTAATGATCGTATCTCTGAAAGTTCATAAATCCAATGTGCTTAGGAAGAGGACTAACTGTACGCCCAATTTACGAAAGTTAATGAATGGGTCAACATAATTTCCCAGGAACGAAGCTTATAATATGATGTTGCGTGCAATTGAAGTATCTCCTACTGAAAAAAGAACCAAAATTGGCGCTCTTGGGCACAGAATAAGAAGAGAACTTAAACGTTGATCAATGATGATAACGTAGCGTAGTGTATATCCACCTAAATGCCGTTGCTTTTTCGTGGAAGTTCATAATTTCATTTTGTAACCGCCGGGACCGGGGCTGAGGTTCGTAATTTCGTAATAACGTTTCTTTTACTATGGATTGGATAGGCCTTTTCATCGGGACCAACTAATTGCTTCGTAATAACGTTGTTCGTATTAACGAGAGTCTGCTGTAGTAGGCGTTCGAGCTAAGAGAAAACAAAGACTGAATTTGGAATAAATATATATGTTGAGGTGTAGGCTTCCTTGGAGCTAGAATGAAGGGTTGATCATCTTATTGGCTCCCACTGCATACATGCTGGGATGATGATGGGATACAGTGTGAAACTGTTGGGATACCGTGGGAATCAAAAAGATGGTAAGCACTGAGGAAGGTATAATTCCTTGCCTAAAAATTTCATGCAAACCTAACCTAACACCTAAGCAAAACATGCCAATACGTACTCTGATTCAAACTCTCACAGAAAAAATAATATTTCAAAGCAAAAATGCTGCATGTGCTTGAATCATTGGCTAGGTATCTACAGCACTTGAATTGTTTCCTAAATATTATATGATTTTTAGTGAGGAAATAAACACACTACTTCTACATTAAATCGCCATTTTTGCATAAGGATAATGTTGATACTTCATTGGTAGCAGTAAATCCTTTAATTTTTTGAATGGAATAAATAATTAACAAATGCAAATGGGGAATCGATTACAATTTCCAATTTTAAAGCCAATGGGTCAGCACATTTCCAAGGGAAACAGGCTGATTAGCCTTATGTACTTGTTATTCATTGAAGCCTAGGGCATTCCAAGGGATGCAAAGCATTCTTGAAAAGCAAAAAATAATAAATGAAGTGAAGATACTGTGCAAATTAACTAGAAAGTGGTAGGAGACAAAATATATCAGACATGTGTCAATGATGACTTCCTCACCTGCTTTGGAAATGAAGACATGTCATCACCAAAGCTCTTTATGTGCCTGAACCATCTCACAGCATGAGGATATTGAGTGGAAGGAGGCTCTGTTAAGGCATTAAATGCTGTAACATCCTCCACTGTGGGACAATGTCCCACTAAATAACTTTGGTTAGCTAATTTGTCATTCAAAACAGATAAATTTATTTTTCCATTTGCAGAAAACCACTCTCTTGAATCTGCACTATTGTTAGATTTTACAGGCTTTTGACTTCCTTTCCTTCCAGCCTGAAATTAAATGACTTCCTTGAAGATTATGATGCAATTAAAATATTAGGCCCTGTAAACTACAAAAGTTACTCATTCATTCAAGTATTAAGATGCTGTCAAAAGATAAAACAACACTTTACACTCCAAAAGTAATTTCTAGCTGTTTCAATAAAGTTACTCCTAAAACAATGATAAATTGAATGCATTATCATTTAAGTATTCTACCAATTAATATAGGTCTGTATACTTGAGAAGCCTTCTGGGAGCCTCCCCCACCTTCAAGCACTTCCGTCTTCAGTTCACTATTAGGCTTACTCACTCTGATTATATCTAAAACAATCCTATTCTCTTCCTTCCGCTCCCTTGTTTACCTAACATTCTACCCTCTAACACTGTCTTCAATATGCACTCCCTGCTTAAGTACTCCCTCTATCCATACCTTCTGTCTCTTCCAAATCTCATCTAAAATCTGCCTCTCCTCACCAACTATGTACAGCACTTCGTAGATTCTCTTTCTCTCTGTCCACTTCACTTTCTCCCTTCTATGCACACCCACATGCCAAAAGCCTCCAGTCTTATCTTGTCCTCCTTCCTAAGTACCCACGTATTTTGCACCATAGAGCACTACACTCCAAACTCTTCACTAATCTATTCTTTAAACTCTTAAACAGCAATCCTCTCATAAGCTCCTACCTTTTCATGAATGCCTCCTTAACTACCTAAATCAATTCTCTTCTTGATGTCCTTACCACTATGTCCATTTTCATCTAATGTACTGCCCATATAGTTGAATTGCTCTACCAGCTCAAGTTTTTCCCCCCCTACTTTTATCTTGAGTCTCACATTCCTTGCTTGCAATGCTTTACAAAACTGCATAACCTTGGTCTTCTTGTGATTAATAGTCATCCCATTAATACTCGTCGCACCGCTAGTGTACCTCCCATCCACTAGAGCCTGCAGTGCCCCCGCTGACTAATCAGCACCTGATCATCTGCGAACCTTACCAATTTAAACATCATCCCTCTCACTTTCACTCCAGCTTCCAACTCGTTCCACGCTTCTCTTACCATATCCTCAGCGTATATGTTAAAAAGCAGTGGCGATAAAGGACAACGTTGTCTCACTCCCTGGCCTATGCTCGCCCACCCAAATTCTCCATCCGCTACTCTCAACTGCGCAGTCTGGGTCATGTACATTTTACGAATCAGTCGCCAATCCCTACAATCTACACCTATTCTCCTGAGTATATCCATTTACTTTACCCAGTTTATCCTATCAAATGCTATTTCAAAATCCACGTCTTGGTCATATTCTAGGTTCCTCACCACCAGGGACCTCATCATTGCTATTGCATCACGAGTTAACTTCCCTTTTCTAAAACCAAATTGCTCTTTGCCCAAATACTCATTTCCCCTCGCCTCCATTCGTCTGTTCAATATCCTCATTACCACTTTCGACACACGCATTATTAGGCTAATAGTCCTATAATCTGAATTCCACAGCTTTCTTCTTTTCCAGTAGCGGAGTTATAACTGTCTTCATGGAATCCTCCAGCCAACATCCCTCCTCATAGATCCTGCGTACTAGATCAAAAATCTTTTCTAACTATCCTTCCCTAGATTCTTCAGGAGCTCACACGGGATATTGTCCACGCCCACTGCTTTACTAGTCTTCACATCTCTTAGCCTTCTATATATGCTCTCTTGATTTCTGATTCAAGTTTCTCGATCCCTGGCCCAAGATTGTTCCTCTCCATTGCACTTTCCTCCTCTGAAGTCAATATCTCCGGCCTGTTTCTTCCATCATCAACCTCCCACCTTTAGCCTAAATTTTAGACATGGCTTTTCCTCTTTTGCTGCCTGATAGTGACTTAACTTTGGTATACAACGCACCTACCCCTCCTCCCTTCTGAAACTTTTCCATTTCCTCTCACTGACTTTTCCACCAAACCTCCATTCACCTTATAGTTTCACTCCATTACCATTCCTATACATTCTTTTCCCCTGCTCTGCATCCATGTTCTTCCACTTCCTTCTCTCCTCCATTTCTTTGACCATTTCCTCCATAATCCAAAAACTTCTTTATCCTTCTACTGTCAACGTAGCTAATGGACTTTTCAGCTGACTAATCCTGTTTTAATATTATCCCATCTTTCAGCAACAGTCTTTGTAATTTCAATCTCCCGGATGCTATTTTCAGCAAGTTCCTGATATTCTCTCCTCATACTCACCTTCAGCTCTTCTACATTCCATTTCCTCACCTTCCTGGCTTTCATAGCCTTTCGAATCTTACGTTGCATTTCATGAGCACTAGGTTGTGGTCTATATCTGCATTCCCTGCGGGGAAGCTATGCGAGTTTCTCACACTATTCCTAAGCCTCTACCTTACCATAACATAGTCTACCTGATATCTCCCCACATCCCCTGGACTTTTCCTTGGTTACCTTCGCCCTTTATGATGATTAAACCATGTGTTTGTGATGAATAATTTGTTTATCCTGCAAAATTCTGCTGCTTTCTCTCCCCTGTCATTGCCCATTCCTAGTCCAAATTCTCCTCTTTCGTGTCCATCCCTCCCCTCCCCAACTGAGGAGCTCCAGTCCCCCATCACTACCAGATTTTTTCTTACCCAGGGTTTCTCTAATTATTTCCTCGAGCTGTTCATACACCTCATCTACTTCTTCCTCCCTATGATAACTAGTGGGCATGTAAACTTGAACCACCACAAGGTTGGTGGGCCATGCCTCAATTCCTACCACCAGAATCCTATCACTTACCTGTTCTATACCTACCACATGCTTGCCCATCTTCCTGTTTAATACTAAATCTACCCCTCACTGGCTTTCCTCCCCACCACTATATATAACCCTATAACCATCACTCCAATAGTCCCCCCATCCCTCCACCTCACCTCACATACTCCTAAGATATCTATCCTCCCTTTATCCATTTCCCTTTTAATATTTTCTAACTTCCCCACCTCCCCTTCCTCACATCCCACGTCCCTGCATTTATAGCGGACTTCTTCTTCTCCATCTTCTTGGTCTTCTTTTCTTCTTTCTTCATTGCTGATGATAAAAAGTCCCTGCAAGGATTTCTCATGTTGACGACCCCGAGGACCTTGCTGACCTCGCTGCCTTGAACGACACTCGCCCTTAGCAGACGGGTCCCGGTCAATGAGATTCCGAGGCTCACTTGGTTGTACTTCATGTTTTCAGGGAAGAGATAGTAGCTGGGGTTTCCTACTTTCATTCCAACAGTGTTTTTTACGTGACACCATCACATGGACTACCTTTTGTCTGGCTCCAACCCTTCGACCTATCTAGCATAGGTGGTCCTACTGGCAATAATTTAGAATTAATCCAGCCAGAGCAGCTCCAGATGTGCAAGCCTTTCCACCACGACAAGGTTGTAGCTCAAGGGAAAGGAATTATATACATTAAGTGAAAATTTCCAGTGCAGGACCTCAAATCTAAAAAGTTTGAAATCAAGGGATGTCAGGATTTTGGTCCAAAACATGTAATGAGAAATTACAGTGTAATTTCATTTCATGATCACACAAAGAATTAAACTTCCAAGAAACAACACACCCTTCAAACTCTTCTTCAACCTTCTCAATCCCTTCCAACCTCCATGATGATATATTCACTCGACGTGCAATTAAGGGAGATCATTAGCCCACAGGAAGTCTCTAGCATCAGGTTCAAACATTGGCATTTTCATATAGAATGTGGAAATTAACCCAAAAGGAATATCGCTGGACAATGATACAAAGTTTGACCTTAACATGTTGCGGACCGGTCACGGAGATCTCCGTGTTTTGCGTGCCGAACGCTGAGGACCGGCCACAGAGATTTCAGTGTTTTCACATGTGATAATAAAACTTACTCTGCTTCTTTTTATATTAGTTACTTATGTCCACTTATGTTCGCTTTTGCTTCTGGTGTATTTCAGAATGTGCTTTCATTGATTTAGATTAGTTTTATCCCATTCGAATTATAAACTTGTTAATATTTTTTCGATGAACGTAATCCACTTTTAGAGATTACTAATGTATAGGAACAAAATGTCACTAAGCCGTAACCTGTGAAAAAAACTCGATTAAACATTCATTTTTCTATAACAGCATCTCTCTAAATTCAACAATGTTCTGAAATTACAAATTATAATATTTTAGATGATAAGGAATAATTTTGGTTGGATTTCTTCGGTCCTTTTCATTTGGCTCTAACAAAATCTATTGTCGGTAATTCTCTCATCGCCTACTTTGCGCCATACGTTATAATGTATGGAGCAAAGTAATTAATGCATATTTCACCTCTGGGTGCATTAGGCTGTCTTTTATACGCACCATGATCTAGATTCTCACAAGACATCCTATCTCCAGCGCTCAACGTAAACACATCAACGAGTCTCGAGGGCCAAGGACTATGAGGGTCATTTCAGCGGGACTCTATCTTTCGGTCCTCGATAGAAAAGGACCAGATGGCCACAACGCTTATCTTTGTTAGTCTCTAATGTTTCCCTTTGCCTAGAATGCATATTAGTCCTCCTTTGGAACGTTCTTGAGTTTTTTACTCTCTTCGTTAGAGATCTGAAGTCACGTTTTTTAGTGAGGAATCATTTCCTTGGATGAAAGTTGGTTTACGTTTACCCTGTGAAAGTGCATGCATACATAGCCTACGTAAATTTCATTAATTTCCAGCAATAATTCCTGCGTATCTTGTCAACCGAAAAATTACTCCAAAAACAAGACCTCATCTATAGTAATGGCGTGACCAACTAGTGGTGGTGCTTGCGGAATGACGGAGAAGGATACATATATACGAAGAACTTTGTGTTGATGCATTATCAGATGTGCCAGATGATTGTGTAGACGAGTGTGAGAGCTCAGATAGTGAAATTGGTTTTGATATTGGTGGAAGACAACCTAAAAGAAAAGCTGCACAGTTAGTTTACACTGATGACAGTGACTCGGATGCAAGTGATAGCGACGGTAGTTTAGTGAAAGACACCTCGGTGACATGGAATAAAATTGACCTTCCAAGAAGTTTCGAAGATTTTCAGGGAGTGGTAGGAATCATCAATGCTCCTGATAATTGTGAATGTGTTTTAGAAGTGGCAAAAATGTTTTTTGGGGATGATCTTCTCGAAATGATTTGTAATGAGATCAATTTGTATCGAATGTAGAACGAAGGCAGATACAAGTCTTCCCAGAAAACTGGGAAGTGGAAAAATGTAACGGTGGGAGAGATGAAAGTTTTTTTAGCAATCATAATTTTGATGGGAAAAGTCAGGAAAGATTCAATCAAGGAATATTGGAGCACTGATGAATTTATCAATACACCCATTTTTAGTAATTTGCTCAGCAGGAACAGATTTGAACAAATTTGGAATTATTGGCATTTCAGTGATAACGAATCAAATTCTGAATCTTCCGATAGGTTACATAAAATTAGACCAATATGTACTATCATATTTCTTAGAAAAATTTAAAACTGTGTATATGCCTAAACGTGATCTCTCTCTAGACAAAGGAGTAATACCTTGGAGGGGAAGATTGAGATTTAGAACATACAATCCAGGGAAATTGGTGAAGTACGGATTATTGGTGTGAATGGTGTGTGAGAGTGAAAGTGGTTATATTTGCAACATATAAATATATACAGCTAAAGGAAAAAAATTAGAGGAAACCATAGTGACCCTTCTAGATCCGTATTTACACTGTTGGCATCATGTGTTCCTAGATAATTATTACAATAGCGTACAAATAGCTGAAAATCTTCTAACGAAAAGAACTCAAGTTTGTGGAACCATCCATTCCAACAGGGGGCTTCCCACTGAATTTAGGCATGAAATAAAAAGTATGAAGAAAGGTGACTACACATTCTGTAGACGGGGGGAAGTTCTGCTGCTTGCGTGGAATGACAAGAGAGAGGTGAGGATGATTTCCACAATCCATAACTCGAGTATGGGCGAAGGAAAGCGAAACAGATGGACGGGACAGATACAGAAAAAACCGATTTGTATTTTGGAGTACAATAAGTACATGGGAGGTGTAGATAAAGCTGATATGTACTTGGTTTACTTTTCAGTACTAAGAAAAACAATGAAGTGCACAAAAAAAGTGGTGTTATGGTTGATCAATTGTGCCCTATTTAATTATTTTGTGGTATGCAAAACATTGAACACTTCTACCCGTTTGACCTTCAAAAAATTTGTTTTGGAAGTAGCCAAGGGCTGGGCTATATGTGAGGAGGGAGGAAGTGCATCTTCCAGCGATGATGACACAGAGGGCGGGATAGAAAGGCCGACTCAGCAAGCGCCTCGGCAGGATAGTCTGGCAAGGCTAGCAGGGGGAATGATGAAACACACTCTAGAGAAGATAGTGGGGTATGGGAAGAAGAAATATCCATCGCGGATGTGTCGAGTTTATTCTGCTAATAAACTTAGGAAGGAAACTCGGTATATCTGTGGATTCTGCAAGGTTCCCCCGCACAAAGGAGCATGTTTCACCAAATACCATTCAAAAACTAAGTACTAACACCTCTGGTAAGTAAAATGCACCAAATTTTATTAAAATATGTTAAAAAATAAACATTTTATGAGGGTTTTGGTGTATCAGTGTCATTTAGGTTAAAGCTGCTTTAAATGCCCGGTCCTACCCGATGAGATTGGAATTAAATATGTACCCGGTCCGCAACGTATTAATAAGAGGAATGCTAGTTTTTAACATGTTGACCACTAAGATGTTTTAGTCAATGTTTCCTGTGATCCCATAAGCATTTTCTTCACCAATTACATATTATTTATTCACGTCACATAGAGATATTATTTTTAATTAACGTAAAATAAATTTCACTCTACGTTTAGGCATTTTGGCCATGATGACCATAATTTCAGGCACAGTTCATGCCAAAAACAACTTCGTGTAGTTACCCTTAGCCTCTGGGATTCAGTCGTTTAGTAACCAATCACTATAACCGGCATGATGGGGTGGGAAGTTTCATTGCTAGTCTAGAAATTGGCTATATTCAACGTGTTAACCTCCCACCAAGCATACTGAAAGGAGCTAGTGCACTGTCTAACCTGTTGCCTGAGGAAATGGTGAATATATGTAGGGAAGGGGGTACCAAAACTACTGTACGCATAAACATTTTCCCACATTTATGCCATGGGAAAATGTGAAGAAGAGCCTCAAAGAAGGCCATGAATAACGCCATACTTCCCACTAAATTGTATCGAAAATGTGCGGAGGTAAACACAACCATGTCATAGAAAACTCATACTTGGCATCTAAAAAGCAAAATTCATGTTTCAGGAGCAGTTTCACCAGAGAAGCATTACTGTTCCAATACTCAACATTCCATTACAGGGAAAAAAGTCTAGACCTGAGTTGACAGTAGACACAGAGAAGAGGGTCTTCCCGAATTCATTTTGAGATTATTACCTTCATTTTCTCGCCAATTTCTTTGCTACATATGTTCTTCAATTTATTCCATCCATCAGCTTTATGGCGATCTGAAAATACACGGTAAACGAAAACGGATATTTAATTTCACTACTTCCAATTAGGTGCAAATTCTGTACGGCGATCAGTTCACACAGCATTCTCATTAACGTCGGAAAACCTCTGCACGATGGCACAAGGAGGTTAGAAAAGTACTGGGAACCGAAAAGGTAATATGATTCACAACAAATCGACAATGCTATAAAAGGATACTTACGCTGTCTCCATTTATTGTCTTTCTCTATTACATTTTCAACCAAACCGACGTCTTTGAACCTCCTTTTTTGATTTTCCCGAACATAGTTAAGATCTCCACCTTTCTCTGGACGAAAAAGCTCGATATCCAACACCATGGTGTAAAGGAACTTCGGCCGGCTAGTGATGAACTACACACAAACTGTTAAAAGGATCAAGGGAAAAAGGCGACAAATAAATTCAACAATAGTTCTGGCAAACTTCAGTCAAGCTTTGACCCAACACGACCCATTGATCCCTCAGGTTGACGCAACCAAACAAACGTGGACATTCATCCACACAAATTGCGATCAACGACCGTCATATGAAAAATAATAACTGACGATCTGGCAGCACCCAAATAAACGCAGCGCGAAAATCGTATTGTTTGTTTACGTTTTTTTCAAGTGCGCGTTTATTCAACAATCATCATGCTTACTGCTGTATAGTATTTCGGAATTATGTAACTAAGTTCTCACAAAAGTGAAAATGGAAGAATCGTATGAGGCTTTTCAAAAGCCTGAAGATTTGCAGAGGAAATTATATTTCCTCCTAGATCAGTTGCAGAATATGGCTAGGGAATTACCTCCGTAAGTTATCACACGGCTACCTTTGAGTTTATCCTCCGACAAATTTCCCTCACCACAGCGATTCGAGTCTAAGCTCAATAAATTGGAAGCCAACTCTACAGCCACAACACCAACACATTCCCTTAAAATCCCCCAACACGAACACGTTCATTTTCAGTTAACAAACATCTATTTCCCACTTTTATGCTTCATTTCTGACTCTGTAGCTCCGATTTATCTTTTCTATTTTTCTCCAAAATGTGAAGGCCTCCAAATATTTTCCTCGCAGATAACTATAGAGCCTTAATAATTCACAATGCTATGGCTATGTAAAACCATGGAAGAAGGATCATGTACCATGGAAGAGGATCCTCCTTCCATGGTACATTGCTGGAAGTAGCCTTTCCCTCTTTTGGGTCTATAAAATCAATTGTTTTTTTTATTTTTACAGAAAGTACCAACAGAGAGTCCCTTATGAACTGCTCTCCGGACTAGCAAACTCCTTGCTGAATGATACAGTATTTGAAATTGTCAAAGGTTTGATGGAAATTCAGCACGTCACAGAGAAGCATCTATTCCAGCAAAGGTTACAGATTATCAACAAACAGCGAAGTTAGTAAGATTACCTTAAGCATCCATTTTGAGGCCGAAGATTATCTAAGAAAGTTATTTGTAAAATATAATGCTAATGTTCAATATTCATGAAGGAACTGTGATAATAATTAATCAATTTTACGTGTGAAATTTGCAGAAGTTTCCATGTTGACAGATTAGATCTTTTATATTCAGACACTAGTGAATAAGAAACCTTTGTACTTCTATTTTGTACATTGTACCTACCTCCTTTTGGATACAATTTTCTGTAACTGGATGATTTTTCCTTTTTTATTACTTTCGTACATTCATAATCTATTAATTATCCTTGTACTCTTTCAGTGGAAATTCAAGATTTGATCACGAACAATGCCCCTGAAGTTCAGGGACCTCTCTTGGAAACAGTAAAAAAGAAACATACAGATGAATTGAGAGTGGCAGATATGAAAATAGTTTTACAACTGGATCAAAAGGTAAAACATGAATTCAAATGTTAAATTTCACATGAACTTCATATCTATGGAGATTTTTTTAAATCTATTGAAATGAGAGGTAAAACTTCAGTTCCTGAGGAATTAAAGAGAGACCAAACACCCTATGAACTAGGTATACAGCATGACCCACCTTGGAATTTTTTTGGGTGTAGTCTTAAGTGAGTTGTTCATAAAGCAACCCCCTTTAAAGTGGTGGCGTGTGGTGCAGAAGATCATCAATGTACTCCCCCCTCTACCATCACTTCCTTCCCTTCCTCTTCATACCCCAACCCCCTCAATGAAATATGTGGAAAGTAAAATTTATACATTCACCACCAAGAAAATAAGTACATTTGCAGCTCCTTCCCGCAACAGAATTTATATCAGTCGCACTGGTATTGAACCCCAGCATTGTGGTCACCATATTCTTCTCCATGGAGAGTATTACCATAGAGTAAGTATATTATAGAGGGCTCACAGCATAGGAGGAAATCGTATCGGCAGTTTTAATTCTCAAAAAGCAGGAAGGTGGCACGAGAGTAGCTAGCCAGAGGCGAGAGGGTCTTTTTCTTCAAGGTCACCTCACCTATCCCCTTTCCTTCCCGCTCCCCGTCTTCCAAACTCTGTCAGTCCCCCAAGCATCGAAGGTAGGGAAGATCAGATTCATCGAAGGAAGGGAAGATCATCAGATTCTTCCCAATCCCACCCATCCCTCTCTTCGCATTCGCTCGCAGAATTTTGAGACTCTAGCAAGACCAAGATCACGAACCTCCTGCGAAAGATCTTTAAGGCCCCGACATTTGTTCAGTCAGTTCCTAATGTGCTAATAAAAGGGTTCGATGTCAGGATCAGTCACCGGAAAATATCTTCATTCGTATGAATTCGAGATATTTTTCCGTACCGCCTTAGACCGTCTTAACGGGGTATGTCCACGGGAACATCTAATATCTAATAAGAATATTTGTATAAATTTTTACTATTTCAAACTGCTCTAAAACATCAAGCCTTGTGCCGTTACTGAAGGGGTGGAGAAAATTCTGGTTGAAAATGACAAGAATGAAAAGTCTGTACCAAATGTTTGGCGATAAGTGACGTTTCATCCCAGTTTCCTGCACCTTCTATGTTCTTTCATTCTCATAATAAAACTTCTGCCTGTTCGACCAATGAAACTCAAGTGGCATGATTCACAATTAACTTTGTAAATGCCGGATTGATGGATGGGTTCTATTTTGTCTTTGTTACGACACAGCGCTTCACCGAGAGTGCAAGGGTTGTAAAAAGAAACATTGAATTTATTTTTGGGGAATTTGTTTGCGAGCCTGTTGGAAAGGTCTCCCACAAAAAATGACCGGTACCAATTTTTAGAATTCTCTGTGATGGGGGAAGGGAGCAAAGCTGTGAAATAGCTCGCGTTTTCAACTTTCTCTGAAGGATTATAGTTTAAGTATCAAAGCTGTAGCCATTTGAAATTGCAATTGATTTAATTGTGGAAAGTTCACAATTGAAATTGACTGCATTTAAAGGTTGATTGACCAATCTATGTAACATAGAATGAAAGGAGGATAACTTTTGGGAGATTGGATGGCATCAGTAACTCGGAATGATTATATCACCATAACAAGGGGTTCTGTATAAACCAAATTCATGTTTGTCATCAACTATGGATATGGAGAGATCGAGAAAGTTTAGGTGCTTTTTGGATTCTATTTCTACTACGAAGGTAATATTAGGATGTCGAGGATTTTAAAAGATTCAGAAAATTATCTAATTGTCTGACAATTCCGGTCCAGCGGCAAATGATGTAGTCAACATAGCTGTACCAGAAGATGTTAGATGAGATAGAATGCCCGAATCAAATAATTGGCGTTTTGAATTGTCCGTAAATATTTCGGCTATTACAGGTGAAAGGGAATACCACATCGCAAGGCCGTCTGTTTGGTGATAAATATTCTTATTGTACAAAAAATAATTTTGGCTGGCAAGCTGTTCCATTCGACAATGAAGTTCACAAGACACACTGATTTTAATACTGTGGTCTCTCAATAAGTAAGAAAGTTGTTTGTACAGGTACAGAAGTAAATAGATTTTTTAAGTCAAATTAAACTAGCTTGGAGTTGGATGATGACGTATGAGGTGTTGAAGTTTCTGTGACAAAATGATGGGTCTATTAATATTATATTTTGGTGAAAACCCAGGCAATTGCCTAAAGATGATATTTAATTTAGGGGCTAATTTATAAAATTACAGCTGGAAGATAAAGCTTTTTTAACACTTTTTTGGAATGTATCCGTTGGATCACGGGGGAGAATCACGAATGAGGTATCCTCCAACACATCATCACATTTGGCGATGCATGAGACCTTATTACGGACTAGCATACTGTTCCTTTTTTCTGCTTTGGAAATAATAAAATCTTCTTCGTTTACCTTCTAATTGATTGATCAAAATCAACTTGGTTGTGATTAACTTTCATACGGTGAGATGTACTTGGATTAGCAAAGGTAATATAATTATATATATTGCACAATTTTATTTTCCTACATTCTCGCGCCGGAGGGCTACTTGTACGTCGACTCCGTCGAAATGTTTTTACATCAGATGGAAGTTTTTTAACCTTCTATAAACACATCACTAGTTTCTACTCGTCGGGACATAAGTCCCCAACAATGGAGGAAAATGAGGGTTACACCTCGGGAAAATCATTGATAGATGACATTTCAGCCACTCAGAGGAAGTACCTCCGGAAAGGCTCGTCAACAGGTCAGTTGGAGTTCGAAGTTTGGACTTAAAACTTTATGTTGCATGATCTCTGCCTTCTCTTCGGGTTTCCACCGCGTCCGTTGCCTTTTGGCGAGAACAGTTTCGACAAAAGCCAACGGACGCGGTGGAAACCCGAGGAGAATGCAGAGATAATCTGATCAATGCCGCGAAAATCTTCGAACCTACTTTTTGTTGCATGATTATAACAAATCCTGTATTAGTGTTGAAAATCTGTATTTAAATGAATAACTTGTTATCAAAGACAAAAAAAAATAGGTTTTGGACTGTTAAAATGTGTACGAAAAGCAATCAATATCTAATATACATAGAATCAAATGTTTTATAACAATTAATGAATGGATAACTCAAGATTCTAACGCGATAACATATTTTAGCCTACGAATTAGGATTCCCCATGTGGCCTACGAAGCAAATTTTGCTTGCAGTTTCGATACACAAAACTGCATAATAGGAGGTTTAATTCCGAAAAAGGGGAGGGCGGATAGTTTTGAATCGCCATATTTTTCTAGGGCCGCAGCAACTTACAATTGGAATATGCCAAAAATACTCCATTCGATATTGCTATATAAATGCTCACCGCGTAAAATGCATCTTTGGATATTTAGTTTTTCGGCCTTTGGGAGAAGGGATTCATTCATATAATGAGGCAAGAATTTAAGCAATGAGTGAACCCGGGCCCAATTGCAGCCGCTATTTGTTTTACTTTTAAGAACCTCAACTAAATGCTAACGCTTAAAACAAAACTTTCCTCAAACGACAATGCGTCTTGTTATTGACGAGACGACGATTATCACAACTATGATCAGAATTAGGTCTCAAGGAAAGACAAAAACATGCATTAGATGATCCCCGGCCCCATACGTAAGACCTGAAGTAGAAAACTGGTACAGCCGAAAGAAACCTTTCCATTTTCGACGTGGTAACAGAATGGGCCATTACTCATCCCGCTATCGAGCAAACAAATCAAGGTCACCGACCACCCCTATTCCCAAAAATGCTACTGCTGATCCATACCTCTTTGTGTTCGTTTGAAGCTGCGCGCTTAAGAATTCATTACCAAATACTTTTAAGCTTAGTTACCAACTGTGGTGAAGAGGCTATGACCGTTAGCGAAAGGCAAACAGTGCATTGTTGTTCAGTGTAGAGATCCAATCTTGCATTCACTTTTTATTGTAATATTCCGGCACTTGGTGTTGTAAATAGCATTTACACTTCACCAAAGTGAGGTATTTCCTATCTGAAGTTCTGAAGCACACTAAGCGAAATGTATTTCATTCGATATGTTGATCGTTCAACGATGCGATGACCATCAATAAGATTTATATTGTCTCTTGAAGCGAAAAGATCTTCCCTCACGGAAAATCTCTTCCTCGTCAGAACAAAACCCTCGCCTCGCCAACCTATCTGATGGCAAAACGAACTCCTTAGGAGGCGAGAGCTTTCTGCGTAGACCCAGGCCAGTAAGGAAAGCCTGACGAGGTGCGGCCATTAAAAATGCATAACTCCCTTTGTAATTGAGATAAAGTTACAACTCTTTCACCAAAAATAAATTTATAGTTTTGTCCAAATTTCATACGCAGCATATATGGACCTATATTGTAAGATACGAAAGTTAGCAGGCGATTGATTTTTACCCTGCAAAATTCCAAATTTTTCGTCCGAAAGATATGTAAACACACATAACAACGTTGAAACTGAGTTATGAACAAATTAAAGTTTACTAGTATGGAAAAAAATGTGCTATGAACATTTCCTGCAAGTTTCAACTTTATACTAAGAACAGTCTGCCGGAAAATGGATTAGGAATATAAACTCGGAAAAGTCAAGTAACTAGCCGACATTTGAGAAAATATTTTTTATAACAATTGTTATAAACAAAATCGAATAATTAATGTCTCCACTTAATGTAGCAACCCTTTCTGCTTCAGGATATATTTTTAGACTTGTGGAACGAGCAAATTAAAAAAATTGCCAAAATTCTTCTAGTGACATCTGGTTAATCGCTCTAGAACTACACCAAAAACGTATACGATTTTTGTACGTGTGGTGAGCTCTCTATATATACTTACTCTATGGTATTACTAGCGCACCTAGCCATTCATTGGAAATCGTACTTTACTGGAAAGTCTAAATCCACAAGAGAGGTGAGAAATACCTCTAGCACATGGGGTAGCCCTGAATAACGCACAGCATAAGGTAATATAGAATTTGCTTGTCCTAAGCTGTGTGTTCTGCTATATGATAAGAATTCCTGCAAATTCTTGCTTGCCATGAACTTGTCTGCGACTAGCAGGCTACTTCCTATGTTTTAGAGGGTAATTCTAAAGTACATGTACAGCAGATCAATAAGAAAAATCACTCTTGTTTGTATTCAAACAAGATTTTACGTGTCTCATTTTCTAATTTTTAATGTGCTGCATCACAGGAAATCCTGTTGCCACTGCTATAAAGACACTGTCCCACCAAGTGAAACATCCATCTTGTGAAAAAATTTTCTGGCTTTGGCTTGTCAAAGTCCCCTTATATTGATTCCTTTACAGTGAATCTCACTATTACTGTAGGTTTGTCAAAATGTTGAACAGCTCGAATGACCAAGTACTATATGATACTCAGTGGGAAATAAGAAACTAACGCAGCATTTCAAAAAAAAAAATGTGCAACACCAGAGTCTGTAAATGAGCTGAGCAATTTTTGAGAGGTCTGAATAGCACTTGGGTCATTCCACGTCAAATCTCCCAGAAATTTTCAAAATGACACCCACTGACTCGGATTTTAATGAAATTTTTGTCACTAGCTACTATCACCTATCTAATGACCCATGTACAATATTTCCCCTCTCACTATCATAGTTTGCAAGATATGAGGAGTCGAAATTTGAGATGTTTGCTCAGAAGTGGCGTTAGTGGGAGTCAAATTCCAGAGTGCAGGGCACAGGGTAAAAATTCATAACTCAGTAACCAAATAATATATTTGAATGAAATTTTGACCCCTTGTCTATCCAAGTACATAGCTTCCATAGTAATGTCTTTCATTCCCCTTGCGTTGTTATGTTAGCCAAAATGATGTCAACAGTTGTTAATTAACAGATATTTGTAGCTCAAAAACATTACTTCATATTTTCAGAATTATCACCAAAAGGCAGAGCAGTTAAACCATCCAATTTTTTTAATGTGCTCCAATATGCTGTGAAATAAAAATGGTGCTGTTTTGACTGCCACTATGAGTATTTCAGGTTTTACTTTTATTTGTGCCCGTGAGAGGGATTTCGAACACGTACTGTAAGATAATAAGTATAAGTGTATACATACCTTCATGAGGATATATTTGAAATTATGGTCAGTAAATCTAAGACCAAACATGTAGTCTAGTGACCTCACGCCTGTCTCTATCATATTCCATGCACTCATTCCACTTTTTCCTCAGTAGCGTAGAAAATGATTTCACAGATAGATATCCTATTAGGGTAATTCAAGTACATGTTCGAAATTTTAAATTCTACTGAACCAGAGTTGGATAACTGATATTTAGTGGCCTTGCCTTAGAATGCAGAGAAATCAAAATATTATTACCGATGGATGATAATTTTGTCATTAGTTAAGTAATAGTTGGGGCTCCTAGATTATGGTTAACAAAAGCTTCACTTATTGGTATAAAAATGGACCAAAATTCAGTTTATATAGATTTCCTACACCCACAAGTCATTCCTAAAATCTTGTTCAAAATTTCCCAAAATTGTAGTTTTAGGTATTCTGAGATCATTTTCTAGTTCACGAAGAGTCAATCGACAATCACTTTCAGTTGCAAGTCCCACAAGCTGGATGTTTTCCATTGTTATTGTCAGCAAAAGTCAGCCAGAATGACTGTCAACAGATGTGCGGCCATTTTAAAACCACCTGTACCACTCCTTTATCTGTATAATGTCCATACTTTAGACCCCAAAGGCCTTCTGTGTCATTTCAATTGTCTCCATACAACTCTTGCCAAAATTGAAGTAAAACTTGATGCAAAAATCATTTATCTCTTCTTTCTGCCCTTATTCGTCATGAGCTAATTCAATGAACTGAAAAAAACGTTGGACATAAATTCTTACTGCACACCACCTATGGCATCCACGTAATATCTACGGCATTCAGGGAGGTCTTGAAGGACAACTGGTTACACTCATACCCCACATAGGCAGCTCGAGCCCTCTGGGGCGAACATATGAACACAGGTAGGATACTTTTCGGGCACATCTGGTATAGCCAACTGGTGATGGCTGCCAGAGATCGAAGGTGGTCCTGCAAATTTCCCTCTGAAACAACAATCATATGTGTAATACCTTTATAAAGTGTTCAGAAGGGAATATTGCCATTGCTTTAATTACTTGGATATCCACTTTAGTAAACTTTTTAAAATAGGTGACAGCATGGATGTTTTCATCCAAAGTTGAGCAAAATTCTTTTAAGTCCTCACAGTATCCTTTAATGTGTTCTTCTGATTTATCCCAGCTTGTCCATCTTGTTCATGCAGGGATAGGGAATTAGTTGGCACTGTTTTCTCCATTAGGGTACTTGGTCCTTAGGTGTGACAGGTATCAATGCTCTTCAAGAACAAAAGTTAGCATAGTGTAACACATGTTGAGCTGCTGAAGTTGTTGCGGGTTTCCCACCGGATGAGGTTCTCCATCTCTGCCGATGTTTCGATGGTCGTGTCGTCCACCTTCGTCAGGGCTTTTGCTGTTGTTATGGTCTATGCAACATCATACGCTGAAGTTTCGTAGACCATATGCTGGCTACCAAATTGAGCTTGTGGGTACAACACTGTATATGTACGATTTCTTTATTAAATGGTATCATTAACTCTATGAAGCTCAAGCCCGTGTACACCTCAGGATGTGTATTTTCTGCCAGGGACCCGTGCCCGAGTAGAGCTGAGGCTGTCGAATGTGATTCCATGGAAAAATATTTTGTGTGTATTTCTCAACTATTTAGCCTCTTTCTATTTGGTATTCTTGTATGCCATATGCTGTTATTTTACAGCTCCTAAATGTAATATTTCGGATTAGGAAATGATTTTATAAAAAAAACAACTTAAACCTTGAGTTTTTCGCAACCCTCACATGAAAATACCATTAAAAAAATTAAAAGAGTCAACACATGCAAGCATATACCTAGCAGAATATGTAGCCATTGCTACTATATTTTCAAAATTAATGACTCAGTCTTCGTAACTTCAGTAACCACTTTCAGTATTGCTCTGGCATATACAGCACCACTTGCATTCTCCAAAACCCTAACTCCACCTACTTATACTTAAACACTGCTTACATGAGAAATTAAGTGGCTTTATTATCACAATGAAGATGAATTTCCCAGTTCCATCAGTAGTTTTGTCTCATATTATGCAAACTGGCTTATCTTTTACGAGTTCTTTTAATTCCCAAGAAAAACTTACCTGGGCAGTTTCAGTTGAGGAAACCTCTTAGAGCAAGATTTTCTATTTTTTCAAATAGTCTTTTGGCCTTTATTAATCCTTCTGTTAAGTCATTATTGAACTGTTCTTTATCTTGCTTGGTTGTCTTTGATTTATCTACAGTGTTTTTCTGTGAAACCTGTCATGCCGATGGTCCAGCTTCTTTGGGACTCCTTGCATTTGTGAAGATCTGTGGCTAATGCTTCTGTCAGAAATCTTCATGATCCAATCAAATCTGGTACTGCAGAATTTGCCAATGACAATTTGGTTGTGTCTATCAAGCACATAAAATCCTTCACCAGCATACTCGTCAGCACAAATATATAAATATGTTAACGAATTTCGGTATTCCAAGCGCAAAAGTTACACACTTAGCAATGATACAATCAGCTGTATGGTAATTTTCCACATTGTTTAATTTGCTCAACCGGTTTCAATGTTTTCACATCATTATAAAGGGCTCTCTCTCATCTTCGTCCGATGAGGCAGCCCTTTGTGATGTGAAAACATTGAAACCGGTTGAGCAAATTAAAAGGTGTGAAAAATTACTACAGCTGATTACATCATATTAACATCGATGAATTTTCACGAAGTGAACGCGTCGACAATCAATCTGACACTTATAGATATGAAAGTCACTTTTAACCCACGTGTTAAACTCTTGATCTTTAACAAAAGGCAAGACATTTCTCGCAAACGAATTTCAGACACAATGGAGGACTGCCGGAAAGAAGTGCTTCGGATATTGTAGCGCACCCCGGCCATCTTGAAGAATCGTTTGAATCACGAATTAAAATACTCGATATTCGTTAAAAAATATTGCAGCACGTGTGCATTTGATTCCAAATACGCCACCATACCACCTTTTTTGGACGCAGTCGGGGGTTGTGCGCTTCCAGAGTGTAACAGTATTAGCTGGTATTAGCCACGGCCCTGAACGCGTTCGCTACGAGGGCGGAGTCGTTTTTCGGAGCATTCTTGTCTGAGCACTCGCTGCTGAAGCAATCCCTGAACCAATCAAAATGAGCAATCCGTTGTGCTAAGGGGCTAAGGGCGTGTTGCCCCATTTTGGCCCCATACGAGGGTGCCCTACCAAATCGCTCACGCATCCAGGGTGTTTCGCGTAGGTAGCGGCCGGGTCCAGTTCGCATCGATGGGTAGTGCTCACAGCACCCGTGTCTTCAGCGTACTATCGGTCGTTTTGTGAGCTCTCTTTCGCGTCACTTGTCAGAACAAGCAATGTTTAGTTGGTCGGGGAAAAGGACTCATTGGCGGCGTCGAGAGTCCGTACTTTAAATTCTTTGCTTCAAATTTAATCGCGGATTTGTTTGAAAGAATATAAAGGCTCTTTTAGCTTGTTTGAAATTTAGAAAGTGGCGAAATGATCAAAAACCCTTTCAAAGTCGTGGAAAAATGTTGAAAATTTCAAAAACATTAAAATATGCGTAAAAACGGAGAATGTGCCAAAAATCGCAAAAATTTCGCGTTCGCTAAAGTCTAGGATACCTAGCAATAGTTAATCAGTGGTGAAACGTGTCTTCAGATTAAGAAATTTCATATGTGTCACGTTTCCAGGGTCCTCTTTACTTATGAAATTTAACCGGCGTGGATAAAACAACTTAAAAATCATGCTGTCCATACTGGAGGGCCAAAGGCCAAGGATAGACTTGGGAAGCTTAGGGTTCTTTCAGCACCTTCTATATTCCTTGGACCTCATCTATCACATCCTGTGTAGTCATTCCATTTTTTGCACACAGCAAGTGAGCTCTAAGTCTGATATCCTATCAGGTTAAATCAAGTACATATTAAGAATTTTTGGGAAATTCTACTGATTCAGAGTCGGATGACTGGTGTTCAGTGGGCTTGCGTTAGACTGCATAGAAAGCATAATATTTTCACTGATGCATCATGGCTTTGTTTTTCATTAAGTAGTACCTAGTTAATCAGAGGCAAAGCAAGACGTTCCAACTTAGTAATTTCATGTGTAGTGGATGGCCCATTTCTAGGGTCCCCTTTTTTGATGGCATCTAGCCTGCATGAATAAAACATCTCTTAAAAATTGTGAGGTCAATGCGTGGGGCCCCAAGGCCAAAGGCTCAGGACAGCCTCGGGATGCCCTAAGCTCTTCCAGCACCCTCCATTTTCCTTCCCTACAAACACAGAAAGGATTAAATCTGTATTAAACACGTATTTTGAAATCCACGAAATCTCAATTATATCTAGATTTAATCTGTTGCAAAGGTGTTGCTATGTCCTCTTTTTCTCATATTATATCTAGATTTAATACATGAAATATCTTGCCCCACAATACAGATTTTTCAGGGATTAAATCCAGATTTCAGTATCTAGATTTTCCAGGGATACATTATAGTACTGCTTTTCATTTGAACTTCTATCAAGGAACCTTTGCGTTACAATTAATGAAATATATTGAGGAAGCTTCCCTGAAGGGAAAACCCTCTGACCACCACAATAAGATCTCTACTTATCTCACCCCTTAGCTCCAACAATAATTATATCATCAAGCACCCAATAAGCAAAATCTTTAAAAATTAACTAACCACTATGCGATAATAAACTGACTTGAAGGAAAAAGATTGTTTATTTGGATTGAGAAAACATGACTCATAATAATTGATATTTTATTAAAAAGGTACAAATATCTATTTATATCACATACAAATTCCAAGCATTTCAAATTAAAGTGAAATTAATAATTTATTAATTCAACTAGCTTTTAATGTGCCCTTATCAATGTCATAGATTTTTAGGTGGAAAAATACATTAAGTAACCACTTCGCAATAATACACTGACTTGAGGAAAAAGGTTAATAATATGGATTAAAAAACATGAGATAGAGTAATTGATGCTTTATTAAAAAATCACAAGTATTTTTTATTATCATTATATATGAATTCCAAATTACTATGAATCTAATTGATGTTGAGCATCATTTGCCTCCTCCTGCCCCTTGCACTGGCCTGCCACAGCCAGAAAGGGAGGAAAGATAAACACAATATACTACATAGAAAAGTGGCAGGTGGATAAAGTGAAAGGCTTTGCAGTCAATATAAAATAAATGTTTAAAGTACTAGTTCAGGGAGAAAGCAGATCAATAAAAACAAAGGCATTGAAATCAACAAACACGACGACACTCACGGCAGAGTTAAATGCTTATAATACAAGGTTAAGATAGAAAGCAGATTCATAAAAACAAAGCCATTTAAGTCAATATAAGTGAGCCCATTGAAGTCACAGTTTAACCATGGGCCCAATAACGGTCACTCTAGTGAATTTTTAGGGAGAGAAATGATAAAATTTTTATATTGCAAGGTTCAGTTAGAAAACAAGTGCATAATAACAAAGCCATTGAAGTTAACATACCTGAGGACACTAAAAGCACAGTTCAACCATGGGCTTAGTAAGAAAACAGTTAATGGAGAAACCAGGTTCAAAAGAAGGAATCTGAAGGGAATTATGGAAACGGAGTTCAGACTTCAGGGTTCAATAAGCCCACCGAATAACATTGAGAAACGAAAAATTTCTCCTCGTCGTCGTTTTTGTTGACAAGACCATCCCTCGTTACTATTTTCAGAGGCACTTTACAAATTGAAACATTACGATACAGTCATAAAATGAAGCTCATAATGAACCAACGTAATAGATAAATGTGCACCAACGTAATGGAATATGGTTTAAAAAAACTATGCATGTATATTGAATGATAAAGTTCACTACATACGGAAGATCCAGGTTACTGTGAGGTGCAAATACGATACTTATGCAATCGATGGATATTAAGGAAAAATATAACAGATAATGGAGCAAATAAACCATATGCAGCTCGTGTCGGTCAAAACCAGTCATTTAGTAACAATAACAAAACACACTTTCACAGTTCATCACACTAATGTTTCGGCCATTTTGCAAAATCACGTCATCGACGCTAGCGCCGCTAAAACTTCGGAAACAGATTTAATCCGTATTTAAAAAGGATTTGGAAATCTAGATTTGATGTATTATGAAATCTCCCTAAAATACAGATTTGATCTTTTTTGTGTTTGTAGGGTTATACCTTGCAAGTATGTGAACTGTAAAATGAAAAGAGCATGTGAGATCAGTGCAGCAATTTTGGCCCATCTATCTTTCTTCTTTCATTCTTCAACACAATCAACATTGCTATTATCAAGATGCATCAGGAATGGGGTTCCATCTTACTCCCTATTTTGTTTAGTTTTCACATATTAACCCTATCAACGTGTTCCATACTGCTTCATACTCTTTTTTTTGCCCCATTTAGGACCCTTTGACCACTGTGCAACCATGGCCCTTGAGAAATCATTCCACCCCTGTACTTAGGGTTCTTTTTACTTTAACACTTGATTTTTTCTTATTTACAAATATCCATTCAGACATAAGGAAACTGACATACTAGATTAAACCTTTTAGTGCAGCGGGCCAATGTATCAGCTCATGCGTAGTCTATTATTTAATTTGCGATAACTTATTATATTAGATTTATATTTCAGTAAGCACAAACATATTTTGTCAATATTAATCAGTTAAATCTCATCAATTAAATAAAGCAGGGTATGGATATGTAATAAATTAGTTTTTAATGTTTTTTTTCCTAGTTGTTACATTTTATTAAAATACCCTCTGCAATTCTTGCCAGCACCCCAGGAACAAGGATAGCACTAAGAGGGTTAAATTTTACCATTAGTATTTCAGGATTCCTGACTTTACCTCTCAAGATTAAAAAAAATTAATTTTGATGCAAAGAATAATGCTTTGTACTTAAGTGCCAACAATTGTCTGGATAATTTCTGGGAATGTAGAAATAATATTTGGACACCGAAAGATACTTTTTGAATGTTATTTAGCAATAGCAAGTCGTAATATTTTTTCGTTAGTGTTATAATGTACAGCAAACTCCCGATTATCCGGCTGCGGTTTATCCGGGTTGCGAATTATCAGTGCATGATTTTCACTCTCGCTCAATATTTTCCGTGATGTTAAAAAAAAAATCGGACGCAAAATCATCTGAAGTACTTCATTAATGCGAGGATACACCAGGCTTAATATTTCCGTAAGAATCTCCCGCGTACAGGGTTTGTCCCAAAAGTAATGAGCTTCATTTTTTTTGCCACGCGACTGTACAACGCCACCTGTGCGACCGGTTGGAAGTGGTGGGAGGGACTCTAAGCTTGTCAGCGACGCCTCTTTTAGTTGCATACGAGCTTTCAGAACGGTAGGACTTCATTTTTAGTAAACCTCCGCGCAGTGCCTCGTCGTGGTTAGGATGGAGAGAACTTCGGAGCAACGCTATGCGATAAAGTTTTGTGTCAAACTTCAAATGACGGCGAATGAAACATTTGATTCGCTCACTGAGGCCTTCAAGGATGATTGCTTGTTGTACTCGCAGGTCAAAAAGTGGCACAAGTCGTTCAAGGAAGGCCGGGAAGAAGTGGCCGACGAGGCCCGTTCTGGGCGTCCATCAACATCGCGAACGGACGATAATGTCACTCGTGTGCGAGATTTGCTGAACAAAGACCACCGAATGAGTGTTCGTTTGATGGTAGAGCAATTAAATTTGCTGAAAACAGATGTTCATCGAATTGTTCATAGAGTTACCCGCGTCCGGCCAGAGATCCGGTCGTCATGGAGACTCCACCATGACAACGCGCCGAGTCACACCGCCTTCGTAGTCAACTCCTATCTGACCCGGATCGATGTTTCAATGGTGCCACAGCCCCCCTATAGCCCCGGCAGACTTCTTATTGTTTCCTAGGGTAAAAAGGGAGCTGAAAGGAAAGCATCTGGAGACTCTAGACAACATTTAAAAAACCACGACGAGGTGCCTTAACAGCATTCCGCAAAGCGAGTTCCAGAGGGCCTACAATGCATAGAAAACACGTTGGCAAAGGCGTATAGACGCGGGAGGAGACTATTTTGAAGTGTATTAAGTTGTATTATATGTTTGATCAATAAATTAATTTTTTTGAAAAAAGGCTCATTACTTTTGGGACAAACCCTGTAAAACGAAAGCGATCGTGCACTAGCTGAATTCACGGGAGCTCCGTGTTCCTGTTTTCCAAGCCTCGCAGTGCATGACCGTGCTCTGTGATCACGGATACACATCCCGCACCAGTTGCAAGTGGACAACTTGTGCGAGACGCGACTAGGTGGCATGGTGCTTAACAAGGTAGTTTCCGACGTCCAGCAGTAGCTTTGAAGCATTCTTGCAAACCACTTTTCTGTATCCACGATCACACAGCCACGGATGTGTGGTTTTCGAAACCAGGTCTTACATGGAGCATTAATAATACAAGTACAACCATGTTATCGCCGCTAAAAAGATCGCGAACTGGCGAAGAAAGCACTCCAAAGTCCGGGTCAATGAGTCCGGGAAGAACTCTTTAAGTAACAGAATAATTGCATAAATAATAATATATTGTTTGTTTTACGTAAATTATGAACATTACAAGACATTTAAGAGAAAGTTTGGATTATCCGTGTTTTCCGATTATTCGTCTCTCCCCATCATTAGCCCGGATAATCGGGAGTGTACTGTAGTTAATTTTGATCATTATCACCTTCGAAATAGTCCCCATAGGATATTTTGCACATCTTCCAATCCTTGAAATATGTACTTCTCAAACTCAATCTTTGGGCTGAAGCTCTGTCAGCAATTTCTTTTAATGTCATCTATGCATGTAAAATGATGGCTCTTAAAGGTTATGCATACTATAGATTCAAGGGCAGATCCAGGATTTTTTTACGGTGGGGGGCACCAGGGTCTGACAGGCAAATGATCTTCTACTATTTCTAATAGTAATATTTGGGATTAAAAACTACTTGCAACAATAACTATACAAAATATTCTCTTAATTTTAATATAAAAGTTATTTATAACATTCAAATTAAAACATAAATTAATTGATATTTGTATTGAAAATCTCATCAGATCATTATACGTCTGGGGGGGCATGTGATGTGTGCATTCATGTTATGGTTTATTTATTTCCTCTTCGACATTTACTGAAAATTATGAATTTTGTAAGTTGCCTATATCTACGTTTTGTGGTATTTCTCAGGTGAGTGACCAGCAGGTGACTCTGGAGAAGGCTGGAGTTCCTGGATTTTATGTGACAAATAACCCTTTGGAAGTGAAGGTTCAAATGCACCTCTTGGACTTCATATTTCGTCTTAGCAGGATGAAATTACCTCAATAGATTAGAATGCAAATGAAGTGGATGAATTATTTAAGTGTTTTGTAAATAAATTGATTCATATTTTTCAGTAAGACGCATCTGTTATTGATGATGATGAATAGGGGTTATGTATTATTATGATTTTATGCCTTACCTCTTCCAAGGTTACACGCAAAAATGAATTCCATGTATATATTTCCGCCAGGAATCAAGTGCATATTTTTATGAGATGGGCAAAAAGATTCAAAGAAAAAATATAATAGAAACGATGATTAGCGCTACTGAGAAAATGATAATCAATCTTTCTTAACTTTCCATTTTGGTTTCCTCCTTCAGGGCTACAGATAATTTTCCAATCTATTACATTTACAGAGGGGGGAAAGAATGAAGAAGTAGAGGCATGTTTTTGTGGCCAGTATGGCCCTCAGTACTAGTCTCCAAACCTGAACAATAAAACATTTCCAATCAAAGACTCGAAAGGCTGCCACCAGTGCAAAATTATGAAATTGACCCTGAAGAAGTGTGATGAAAGGTGAATAGCACTCATCCACCAATTTAATCACACAATGATGGCACTTCAATGATGTAAATGCCAATTCCATAGAGCAAAAAGATCTACCTATAACATTAAAATTATCTACGAGTGTCATTAACAGAAAAATAAATAAATTTAAGCAATAAATAAAGAAGTCAATACTAATGAACAATTTTTTTATGACTGCATGAGTGTAAGGGCTCACGCAATGTCATTTAATTATTTTTCTAACACAGTACACAAAAGTCACAAAATAATCCGTCATTGTTTTACAGAAACATGACTCCCAGTTACAAATTTGTACGTACATCTCAAACGGCTTCACATACTATTTAATGATGAAAATATCCATTCCAATTTCAGCAAATAACTTGTTACAGCTACCATACATTTGCTCCCTATGGTTAAAACTTTTATAAAAGTTTGCTATTCAAGCAACGTAAGTTAAGAAACTTAGAAAACAGAAAGTTACTGCACAAACCTACATCCAAATGTCAATACCAAGGAAAGAATGATATCTTTTGAAACCAAACACGTCAAATTGATGAAGAATTTCAATATTTTAGAACAACATTGAAAATTGTGCCCAGTACAAATGAAGTACTTGATTATGGTCGTTAAAATTAAAATGTGCTATAAAATGTACTACAGCATGAAATTGAAGGTAAATTTAATGATTTTAGTGAGACTTAATGATAAAAGCACTAAGAAGGGCTCAAATATGACAGTCACTAAAATGTCTCATTTAAATTTCCACCCATGACAATTAACACATAATGCAACTCTGGAGTGAAAAAATTGTACCAGAGTTGCACTGCTACAGTATACCCACATGTTCGAAAATAAAAATACTTGTGATTTGTAACTGCATTATTCAATGTGGTTCACATATTTGCACAAACCAAGACAAATTAATGACATCAATGGATGTAGTACAAAACCAACTCCCAGACAACACACATTTCTGTGGAATGAAGGCACAATAACATTTTCTACACCTATTACATGCCACTGCATGGCAGTAGAGAATTGTGAAAAAAATACACCAATGAGCAGTAGCTGTGGTTAATTACTGAATTATGTCCAAAATAAAGTTTTACATCTTTGCCCAAACATAAGATAGAGCTTTCTGGTATCTATTTAGAAGGGAAGGTAAACCTATTCACCAACATTAAATGCCCTTGGAAACTAATAGCTCACACAAAACAATTAACAACTTCTGATAACTTGTTCAGTCTATACACATTTGCAGGAACCACAATACTCATTAAGTGAACAACAGGTATATTAAGTATGCCAATAAACAGAGAACAAACTGACATACAGGCTTGAGAAAAACTAACACTTAAGATGTTCACCATGTTACAAGGGAAGTGGGGCCCAGATAGAGAGACATTTAACGGCAAATTCTAAAGATGTAGACAACAAAACAGTGTAAGAGAGGTATTAAAGCTACATGCGATAAAAACTGTCATTTTAAAATTTCCAACCTGATAATCCTGTATAAATAATTTGCAACATAGGCAGTTATGTGGAGATAAAGGGACATGAAATCTTCCAGTCATAACCCTTCCAACAGCGTACACAACTTAAGTCAGTTGGACAAATCACTCACAGTGAGGCAAGAGTGATCAAAGTAACCAGATACCCAGGTCGGGCCAGTGGGGATACACCTCTTCCGTCTAGGGAACTGAAGCCCGAGACTTCTATGCCCCACGTGCCTGGAGAGGAGGGATAACAGGGGAAAAAAGGAGGCACTGCCACAATTAGATAAGATTGCACAATCTGACCTGATGGAATGGCGCTGGAGATTAAATTACCCCTAGAGTAAAAGGATGCCATCGGTACGTACAAAATGTTAACAAATGCCGTGAATAACTGATCTTCAACAATGGCAATGTTTTAAATAGTGAAATGGTGCAAATCAAAAATATTCCCTGTACTAATTTTGTTTCATGCGTAGAGAGAATCACTTCACAGAAAACAAACAAGCAGAATGGAAATCAACGCAACCTTTCTTTTAAAAATTCAATTTTTGAAAATGCAAGTGCAATGGTGCTTTAAAATAGAACTCCACTTACCCCATAAACCCACACTAATGTACCTGTTTAGGTATCGAAGCATCTCTGCTCCCGACTAAAGCAGCAAGAAAACAATAGACTAAATGCATACTTTGTTCTTTATAAATTTAAGCACAAAAATGCTGCTTTAGATGATTCACAAATTTGTGAATAAAATATTACCACAGCCCCTTTAGAACCTTTCAGAAGATTACAAAATTCATTTTCAATATTTAATTACCAACATGTTAGTTAAAGTATAAAAATAATGACTAAGAGCTTCAAGGTACTGGTAATGGTAATGTAAGTGCTCCACTTCTGAATAATTAAATACATTTGTGCTTCACAAATAAATTTTTCTTATGAACAAACAATGGTAATGATAATTACAAGCTATGGGAAAATACTTTGTATTTCTATTCTTTTGCCACAAACTTAGGACTAACGAACCTGGAGGCAACGAGTGATAGTTTCCCCCAAAGAAAATAGATTTTTTTCACCAACACCACCATTAGAAAGTAAGAATACAAATGAGAAACAGGTCCTCATAAATGTGTTGGTTTGCCATTATGGCTTGAGTTTCATTCCAAAACACTTTCTCTTTCAGTATGTAAGAAAGCATGTTACAAAAGATAATGTCTTTCGAGTAAAAATATGTTTTCCCTTAACTCTATAGCTCTCCTAACTATGTAGTTCAACTTCCTCCTGCTTTGCCATACAAAATTAGCAAATGAGGTGGCTCTGCCAGTTTCACAGGATCATCCTCTTCCTTTTGACTCATTTACGAATGGAATGATTGTTTGCCTTGACATTCATTTTCGATCTTAAACCAGTAAAATAAATACTTGCAGGGAAATAAAATACCTAATTAGGAGACACCAGAAAAGTAACTACTCTAGAAGAAAAACAATTCGCCAAGATATCAACAAACCCATTTAAAGGGATTAACATCTGCAATGGGAGCTAGATGAAATACAACAGAAATAACTATAAAAACTTCAAACACTTGAATTTGTAAGCAAATATTTTCCATTCCACCCTTGAGTTCCACATAATCAGTCATTCAGTCTTTTTGGATGGGCTCCTCTTGTCCTGCATCCCATACGAAGAAGCTTTACTGATCTTGGTCATCCCAATCAATTTGTAAAGGAGGAAGAAAACTGAAAATTGAATGAAAAAATTGTGTGGTGTATCTCTTAATCTGCTGATCAACTAATTGAAAAATAAGACTTAAAAAAAGTCTTTCCCCTGACATAACACAAAGAGCTATATCAAAGGAATTTAATTTTTATTGAGAAGAATGGAAAAGGTGAAGTGGACAGAGAGGAAGAGGAACGACTAAGTGCTTGACATGGTGGGTGAGGAGAGGCATCTTCTAGGTGAGATATGGAAGAGAGACAAGGTATGGATGGAACAAGTACTGAGCAGCGAGGGGATGTTGAAAAAGGTGTTAAGAGTAATTCTTTGTTTCAGGCATGACTTCATGGTATCTACTTAACATAATGAAATGCAAAAAACTTTAAAGTGTGATGCAAATGCATCAGATGATGACATGCCACCTAGGTCATACAGTATTAAATTTATGTGGCATTATCAAGTTTTTTGCATTTCTTTATATTAGATGTTAGAGATTAGAATGTTGGATAAACAAGGGAGAGGAAGGAGGAGAATAGGATTTTTTAGATAGAATGAGAGGGAATAGGCCGTATTGTGAATTGAAGAGAGAAGTCAATGAAGGGAGGGGGTACTGCCAGAATACCTCATACATACTTAATACTTAAATTTACTGGTCGCAATCCTACTGCAGGATAGTACACCCCAGATAGTGAGTGTTAACTGATTCAACAATGTAGAAAATAATAATTGCCTTAAGTAACCCAGTTTCATAAAACATCTTCAACTGGCAAACCTGAATCAGCTCTAGAAAAACTTGGTGTCATCTCAGCTAGACAATCATGTGCTGGGAATGACCATTGACAAGCCAGAAAACATGGGCATACATTGCATGATTGGCTGGTGAGGGTTATTTTCCCCCAAATTTAAAAGTTGCGGGAAAATAACCCTCTGCCAGATGCTTGGCACTGCAGTTCACGAGGAAATGGAACATATCCTCATGAACTTAAGATGAACAATGATTGAACAGAAGATGAACATCCCCACAGAATAATAAGCATACAAATTATGATTGGAATGGGGGTGTAACAATTAGTTAACATTCCCAGTTAGTTTTGCTCTTATGTACAATATGGAATGCACATATTGGAGATTATAACATGTATCCTTCACAACAGTACTGTTTTCTGATCCAGAAGTATGCCACGGCAGCCAAACATGGAAATCAGTTCCTGCACAATCACCTGAGTAGAATTCAATCACTAAATTTATCTAAAACACCTATACCCGCCCAAAACCTCTGGTACATACTGTATTTCTGTGAAGTTTCTCCATAGAAACTTTTCTGCTTTCTTTTAATTTTACAACAGTGCTAAGAATGACCACTGACAAGCCAAGGAAGCCAACATGGAAGCATATTGCATGATTAATTTGTGCAAATTTTCTTCGCTCAAATTTTCAAATTAAGAATGCTGTTTAAATTTCTTTACACTCAATGACATAGCATACAACAAATATGCTCCACAAGTTCAAAGGTAGACTTCAGTTTTGTCCCAAAAGAGACTACCTTTGACCCAATAAGAAAAGTAATAAAAAATATTATCTGTGACCCAAGTGCTTGCCATGGTAGCGAAACCAGTCACTGTTCTGATTCCCAATGGTATGTTGCTATCACTAGCAATTTCATTTTGGTTAGTCATCAACAAACAAAAAAGACATGAGAAAAATAAATTTTAAAAATGAATAAATAGGCATACTTACAGATGGCAATGATGCCTACACCTAAGGCAAATTGGATGGTTGAGCCCGAGGTGAGTAAACCCAACAGAACGTAGGTCATAGGGCAAAGTACAGCTATTCCCCAACCAGCAGTGTTAAGAAAAGAATATGATCTCCTAGGAAGGGTGAATACATCTGTACGAGGTACACCACTCTCTTGAAAGAAGTCCCCGGTGTTATAAAAACTGTCCTGCATACGGTCCTGATGGAAAAATTATAAATGTGAAAAATAAATCAGGGAAAAAATCTATTGTTAGTGATGAAACATTGCAATAAATGATTAATTCAACTTGTTTCACAGCGACTTTGTGCAATGTGGCAAAATGGATGAGCACCTTACCCAGTATTTTTCAGTGTTAATTGATTAAATCTCCCTCAAATTGAGATTGGATGCCTAAGTATTACCTAAAGGTAGCAAGATGCAATATGACCTGAAGATAATTAAGCATCAAAAATACTATGCAATTATGCAGTTTTTTTTTCAAATTAAGAGCACACAGTACTATACTACTGCTTTCCAAATGGTTTTGTTTTTTCCAGAAAGAAATTCTTTCGTCATAATAATAGCAATTCTTTAAGAATGCATGACGTGTAGACTTAACTACATCTGTTTCTTTCAAACCCAAAGATGACACAAAGGCATTGAAAAATGCTGTAATGAAGTCAACTGTATGGTGCGAAGTGGCAGAACAGTATTGCATACTTGACAAAGTAATAAAGCTGTTGTGCTACACACGCTATTATTTTAATAATTTAATGTCATTGATAAACTTGATTACATTAACAATCGAAGTAAATACAGCTGTGACCAGTTCAACAGTTTCATTATTTTTATCACACTAATAGTTACACGCACAACCCAAATATATTTTTTTCGTACATCATTTACACCTTTTCCAATACATAAATTATACAATCTCACCAAGATCTTGGCGAAGTCTTTGATGGAGTATATGACTACAAATATGTAATTAAGCACAGGACAATGTAAGAGTAAGCATCTGGAGGAAATAAGCCCCTAATCTACAGGGAAAGCAAATCTAGAATTTATGTCAGTTTCATTGGATGAAAAAAATTAAATAACTTAATTATTACAGCCTTAATTTGAACAGATACAAATCTATTCATCTCTGCAAAATATAATTGCATTTTTTAAATCCATTAGCACCACATGAACAAAAATTAATGTGCGCTCCGAATAGAACCATACCTTTTTTAAATAAAGATTTTTTAGAAATTGAGCACAAGCCTCCTCTTCCACTGGAACTTCATCCATGGGAATCCTGTTAATGTACATGTGGGCCATGACTTTCTTACCAATAAGTAAATTGTTTAGAGTGGGCTTAATGGCATCAGATCTGAGGGAAGAAAGCAAACACCACAGCATTAACATCAAAACACACACAAAATACTAAAATAAAGAGAGGATAAAGAAATGAAGTTGGTTAGAGAAGAGTCGACATTTTGTTAATCTTACTGAATTGATATTACAAGCTTGTGCACTTCAATTACTACAACACAAAATATCAGCACTTCAATGCTGTTGTCAGTGACTAAATACATATACATAATGTGTCCTGTGCCTGAAGAGGATACAAACAATGTTCATACAAACAAAGACAGTAAAATCTCTTTGCAAGTATAGAAAATCACTTAAATGCATTTGGGACAAAGGAGAACAAATGAAAAGATGAAATTTGATTTCTTTATGTACTAATGTCATCGATATTCAAATAGAATATGCATTAAAATGACATTTTCCATTTGGAAAATAATAAATCTGTTTTAATCTTCCAGTCAATTATTGTTCATCATACATCTTTTAAGGTTTTGGAGTATATTCCGTCAATAACAGCTATATGCATGGGAGTGGACTACCACATACACACGTATTGTCGGCCTCCCAGTCTGGAAACAGTACATTGAGAGTTATGGTAGAGTGATTTAATTGTTGAGCAACACACCGTGGGCAACCTCGCAAGACTATCTGAATTGACAGCAATTATAAACGAGTGCTCAGGGATGTTGTGGTTAAAAAGACTACTCTGATAAATAACTAAGAACTCTAATTGAACGTCTAAGGAGCTGTCACAGTCAAGAGGAAATTCCATGGCTGGAATATCAATTCCTTGAATGCTCATCTAGCTACACACCATTAGCCTCCTAGGACTAATATTTGAACTCCCGGCAATCAGCAACGAGTTCCAGGCATATTACCGGTCAAAAAGACCACTCCAAAAAATGACCGAGCACTCAGACTGAGAGTCTATGGAGCAGTCGTATTCAATGGGAAATTTTGGAAGATACTCCCCTAGAATAGGAAGATCTTCCAATCCTATGGAAAGTCCATATCTGGAATGCTCACTTTCCTTGTATTAGCCCTTTACTTCCCAGGAAAGTGAAAAATCCTTCTTCTCTCAGAACTCTAAGTGAGCACGTGAACAGACGAATTCATAGCAGGGTCTTGGTCTCCTTAAATGAAGTAGTCAATCGGGTATTTTGTAGGGGTCATGATGGAAGATCTTTAATACATCAAGCGATCATCTTGGATAGAGGGACTTCAAACTCCATGGATGTAAGATGCAAGCAATAATAGTCAATGCTGGGAATGAAGGAGAGCACTCTTTGGAGTAAATCAAGTCAAAAACTTTTTCATTTGCATCTAGCTTCCCGGCAGTCCCCAGGCATACAATTAAATACATAAGAGTAAGCGATGATATTAATAACTTTTAGCGAAGATGAATAGGATTTGTCTACCACAATGATGCCGTATCTTGGTGATATGAGTCTTAAATGATCTTGAAACCATTCCCTGGTCTAAGTTTTATGCGGAGTTATCCTAAGCTTTATAAATTCATACTGGATCACATCCACAGCATAACAGACTCGCAAACAAGAACACTCCCAACAAGCGGATTATTTCCCTATAATTTTCCATATGGACCCACCAACACAAAAAATCACTTCTTATACTGCTACCTTGTCTATTTCCCACACTCATTATAATGAACTTTAACTGTATTCCAACAGTAATTGGACATTTATGTTTAGTTTTTGAGAAAAAAGCTCTGAATCAAGAACACTAACAAAATATGAACATTCATAAGTTCAATTATCCTAATGTTTTTAAATCCCACACCCCAGGCTCCTCAATACTTTTTCAATAAAAATAGAGTACATACATAATATTCATCCTAATACAATTGTAGGATTAGAAATACATGAACCAAGGAGCTAGTCAGATATTTGGTCAAACGGGTTCCACGACAAGGCCCTTTTGAAAGCACAGTTCCACATTCTCCAGCTGCATTTGCTGTTTACGTGTGACAGCAGTTTCAAAAGCCATCCTCCTTTTGAAATTGTTGCTATTCATAAAGAACAAACATGGCTGGAGAACCTGTGACTGTGCATTTACCTTGGTCAGAAGAGATATTAAAAATTTACAGTGCTTTAAAACTATACCACCCGAGAACAATATAGTATGGCAAACTAGTGACGATATTAAATGGAATGCAAGGAAATTCAATGCATGTACTTTTTAGAACATTAACCAAAACATGCAAATTGCAAGATAAATGAAGGTGCCCATGATGGCTGTGATATGCTGACAGCCCAGATTTTAGTAAATAAAATATTCTGCAGGTAACAGACTGGGATAGTGCTGCAATAAAATCTGGTTAAAAATACTTCGTTAGTGCCTTCAATACAGATCTGCTGGTGCAAAATTTCATTAGGCAGGATGTGATGGAAAAAAAGCTACTTCAAACTAGCATTACAAAATATTACTCACCAAAGAATGTGCATTGCACACATACACACACACCAGATAAACATTGTGATTTGAGTGATCAGAGGCTCAAAGGGTTAAGAAAAAATTAAGGTTTCCCTGAATTTCGAATTGATCAAAATCATGATATACAATGCAACAACAGGGAAGAAATTAATGCTCTAATTGTAAGTCACTCAAGATGGATCAAAAGTGAAGGAACTAGGCCTTTAATTTCTCTTCAAAGAAAATAAAAACTGGCAAATTGAGAATCCTCATGAAAACTTGCTATTTTTGCAGTCACCCACCCATTCCTCTGTCACTGGCATCAACAGTGAATCAAGACAATTGGTGAATACATTTAAGTACATCCTAGATAGGAGAACATGAAGACCTCATCATTCCCCCCACCCTAGCTTGCTCGACTGAGGAATCAAGAATCAGCCATTTCCCCTGCTGTACAGTACTGCAAACAAAGACAAAAAAGATAAGGAAAATACTGAGAAAAAAACCAGTCCTGAAATAAAAGCCGTAACAATAATTAAAACTTAAAGGTTTATGATAGGGATGGTCGGATTTGATACTTTGGATCCAAATATCTGCAGATATTGCCCTTCATCGGATCTGGATCAGTAATTTTAAATTTATGCTTCAGTGAATGCAGCGTCCCCTATGAGGGAGTGGAAAGAGTTCCGATCCTACCTCCACAAGCTCTGTTGCACTGCGATGCTTGTCCTACTCATGAACCATTTTGTTTAATAGCTCTCGTAAGGGTTATGCAACAGAATTTCAGCCACAGAAATTTATATGGCAAAATATGACAGGCACATAGTGTGACTCTTAAGGCCTGTTTACACGATTCATTAACACGTACCAGTTAATGTCTGTTTGCCTGAATGATTTTTGTTGACCGGAACGGAACATGTACGAATTCATGAACCAAATTAGAACAGGTTCCATTTTCTGTGCATGCATTCACACAGTGCATTTTGGCATTTATTCTCGCGTTCATACATTTAGACATTAACCCATACGTGTTAATGTATCGTGTAAACAGGTCTTTACAAAGAGATTGAACAACCATCGGGAGAATCTTAACGCCATAGGATATCAGCTACGTCAAAAGTGACGATGTCGCAGATTAAAAAAAACACTCTCGGCCCTCCATCACCCCATGCCTCTGATATTTTTTTCTCCTTTCCGAGACCACACAGTCCATAAATCAATAACTTCGAAGAATATCAAGTCGCACAAGAACCATGGAAGCATGATTCATCCCTACCCCATTTCACCAACTGACCTTTTTCATCTTAACTGCTTCAATTCTCTGTTTCTGATGAACAAATGCTAGGTGAATGACTTAGTGGACCCAAAGATGTCTCGATAGTTTTCAGCAATTGGAAGACGTGCACGAGATTAGAAAAAGAATGAGACCAAACGCGTCGCATTTCTAGCATATTTAGGTTTTTCAAGCTCAAATTGATTGAAACAAAGTTTTTTTTTATTACAACAAGACTATACAAATATTCAACATTGTCCAAGCAGCACAATTTTCATAGAAACAGGCATGTCAGTAGTACTGTCAAATAAGAAGATATGGCCCGGAAACACCAACTGGTATATGTCTCATAGGTTGCCCGGCTTCACTTTGAAGGCAACGACATCACAAAATAGCAAGATCTGACATGTTCCTCCTTGACTTCCTCATTTGCAGTGTCATTGCTTGAAAGACAGAGGGATCGCACTCCTTCCCCTACACCTCTGTTTCACGTGCCTCTGCTACCCACCCATTCCTCTCGCTTAGTGGTCGTCTCATTCTGTAACCGCAACTCATCACACATGACACTTATATTGTTCTAAACTTTGTTAATTGTGTTGCAGATTGCGCAGTTGTGATTTAATTTAATGATATACCGATAAAAATGTCTTTCGTTGTGTAGAAAATATTTTATTGACATAAAGAGAACCATGTGCGTTAGGGCGGATCGCAAAAATCGATTTTTTTCAAATCCATCTGGCCCAATGAAAAAAAGTTGTGGGACCGATCAAAAATAAGGCCTGAAAAATTTGAGACCTGTACGTGAACCCCTGACCCTCGCTCAAATGCAATTTAGGGGGGGAGGGTCAAAATTCGAAAAATATAATATTTTATGGTCATTCCCTATAGATTTTGCCGAGTTACTGCCCTTCTAGGGCAAAAATTTCGTGCATTTTGACGTATCTGCCACCGTTTAGCCACAAAATGCCTAATTTGAGTCCGCGTCCGCGAAGAAAATATTCCAACGCCCACGCAGCGTCGCGGATACCAGAGCCGCAGGCCGATCCCTTCCCCTCCACGCTCGCTTCTCCCCCTCCCACGCCTCTAACACAGCAAAATTCATCCCGCGCATGCTGCTAGGAGGTCGTTTATCTTTCATAATATAAATCAGAAGATGGTAGACGGTAAAAAACGATGCGTAGTGAGACGACTTGTCCCTTATTTGGCGCCTCGTCGGCGTTAAACAAAACCGATGTTACCAACTGTTAGAGAAGTGATGAAATAATTTTAGACCTGCGCGTGCAGGAAAGGAGACTACGGTCTATGAAGACGCCTCTCGAGTGGCTATGAAGGTGTGCGAACTATGGTGACGCGCTTCTCTTCCATTTTGAATGTGACTAAATAGATTTCGCGGTACCACAGGAAGTACTAAAACTTACGGAAAATCTAATACTACTAGTAGGCCAAAAGTAGGGTTTTATTGAAGTATAAGACTCAAACAATTTTAAAGGAGCATTTTAAATTATGCGATATTTTTGCGTGTTAGTGCATGGAGGAGCATAAGGTTCCCCCAATGAGAAGTATTTTGAGAGACAATCTGACGAAAAGAAAGATGATGGCTGCTGGATTGAACCCTAAAGAAACTCGACAACTGAGGAAAAAAGGGAATCGTAGGAATCGAGCGTTGAGTCATCATCGTCAATTCTTGCACGGGAAAATAGTATCAAAAGTTTTCTTCATCAATTCATCCGAAGAAAATTAAAATGGCGAGAAATTAGCCGATTTGTATCTCTACTTTCCTCGTGAAATAAACATTAACGACCATAACCTCAAATTGGAACTTCTTCGGGGAAAATGCGTCTGCCAACTGTGATAGAGGTATATGCAAGAACCAAGCAACAGCAATGATCGTTCCCGCAACTTTAGCTGACGCAAAAGTCATAACTTCGTAAGATATATCAAAGCTAGTATACCGGAATTACTTACGTAGACAGAAAAAGATGCTAATTACTGTGAATAAGAAAAGAGAGGTGTCATCAAAGGGTCTCATTTTATTGGAATGAAAGACTATACTCTTGTCTGATGAAAAAAGGGAAGAGGACTTATCAATACAAGTTTATAGGGGAATGTGTGGTGTTAGTTGAAGAAACAGGGTCCCACTTTTGGAATTTTGCCTCCTCCGTCGGAGGATTAGCAAAAGTTATAAAATCTGCGATTATCGATTCCTTTCCGAGTGAAAATTAGATACACAGAATTAAAAAGGATTTGATTATGATGGTACCAAGCGAATACCGCCCAAAAATGAAGCATCATCCCTTTGCTATAAGCATAATTCCAACATCCCTTGCAGTGTGGGTAGACTTCTCGGGATTCCCACCGGGTTAATTTTTCCATAATGGCCAACATTTCAAGCTCCGACTGGGGGCTCATCATAAGAGATAAATTTTGTTGAACCCCAAAAAGAGTTTACCCACATCATTCGCCGGGAAAGCATCAAATCGTATTTCATCCCTTACAGTGGTCTATTTGCTAATTGCACTATGTTGACTTGGGTTTGCGCCATAAACGTTGGGAGGGTAATCTAGGGACCCAATATGCGTTTCCGCAAGGATGCGTTTGGCGACCAATCCGAGATATTTTTTAATTGCTGGATTTTAATATCGACGTAAAGTACTACCCGCTGATGATATATTGGAGAGAGACTCCGGTTCCTTCGGCTGTATCCGAGCTTAGCGCTGCGGGATTTAAAAATCTATTGATGAAAGTTCAAATTTAAATTTCAATATTCCTTTTATTATACATACGGACGAGAGATTCGCGAAATAATTTACCAAAACTTTGTTGACAGCAGCAAAAGACAAGGAATGACAATAACATAAGAAATACAGACTGGAAAGCAGGTAATTGAATAATTCCTTCGTGATTGTTCCTCACTGGACGATGCTGATAAATCAAATATTAGTAAGACTAACGAAGAAAGACGCACTTGGTGTGAATTTTGCAGCATCTGGGGCGTTCTAGAGGGGAGCGGGGAGGGTGCGCTGGCGGCCTTCACCCTTATTCATCCATTTAGTCACAGCTGTCGGACAATACCGGAATAGAAGTGCATAACCTAAGTTCCCAAACCTTCATAGCCACTCGACAGGCGTCTTCATAGACCGTAGTCTCCTTTCCTGCGCGCGCAGGTCTAAAATTATTTCATCACTTCTCTAATAGTTGGTAACATCGGTTTTGTTTAACGCCGACGAGGCGCCAAATAAGGGACAAGTCGTCTCACTACGCATCGTTTTTTACCGTCTACCATCTTCTGATTTATATTATGAAAGATAAACGACCTCCTAGCAGCATGCGCGGGATGAATTTTGCTGTGTTAGAGGCGTGGGAGGGGGAGAAGCGAGCGTGGAGGGGAAGGGATCGGCCTGCGGCTCTGGTATCCGCGACGCTGCGTGGGCGTTGGAATATTTTCTTCGCGGACGCGGACTCAAATTAGGCATTTTGTGGCTAAACGGTGGCAGATACGTCAAAATGCACGAAATTTTTGCCCTAGAAGGGCAGTAACTCGGCAAAATCTATAGGGAATGACCATAAAATATTATATTTTTCGAATTTTGACCCTCCCCCCCTAAATTGCATTTGAGCGAGGGTCAGGGGTTCACGTACAGGTCTCAAATTTTTCAGGCCTTATTTTTGATCGGTCCCACAACTTTTTTTCATTGGGCCAGATGGATTTGAAAAAAATCGATTTTTGCGATCCGCCCTAATGTGCGTGCACTGAGATGTGAAACTACCGCGAGGAAGTGAAAAAATCCACCTCACCGCAACTGAAGTATTTGCAGGTGAAACACAAGTCAGTATGCAATGAAAAAGTGACAAAATTCGGGGGAAACTTACATGAGGAATATCAAAATTCAGTCAATGGTTTATCCGAAGATTGAAACCTATTTTCATTTACAAACGCAAGCGTAACAGTTTACATCCCGAGCGTGTAAAGATTTTATATCAGTAAAAATATTAAAACGTGTACGTAAATCTAAACAGCATTCCTTTGATTGTATGTACCCCGAAGAAACTTGAATAATGACTTCATTTTATAGCAGACAATGAAAATGCATTAGGATCCAAAAATATCCGAAGATATGGCTCTGGGTCCAAAAAAAATCCTGGATCCGTCCATCCCTAGTTTATGACACAAAGACATCAATGTCACTACTACCTACACAAGCCAAGTGCTGGTTATTTGATTTCTTACCTGCGACCAAAACCACAGGAGGCAAGATAGTACATACGTATTAATATTTCACACACCATTAAAACATAGACTCTTAGTTGCGCTTGGATAAATTTGCATAATTTTGAAAAGAAAACCAGGGCCTAAAGAGATGGATAGATTGTTAGTTAGAAGAAGTGTAAACAAGAGGCCAAGCAGTAAGACCTGGTTGATTCACAGTGCAAAAACCCATTTTCAACCTTCCTGCCACATATATACAAGGGACATTCACCATGGAGAAGGCATTTATGTCCATGCAACCAACCTATCTGAGAAGGAACATTCATGAAGTATCTTCTGCCACTTTCTTTCACATGAAATTTTGAAATAAATTGCACCTTGAAAGTTTACCATGACAAAAGCTTGAATGCAAAATGAATTGTGTCCTAGTTGCCTGGGAACAAGGATAATCATTATCCCTCTCATAACTTAACTTGGGTCATAACCTGGGCCAGACCCACCCACTGGCAGTACCTCCCCTAAAGGGATTGCCATTAGAAATACTCTATTGGCCCATGAACAAGGAGTCCCTCACCAGAATATTAGCTGTGGGCATGGATTTTTCAAAGTGATTATCTAGGCTCCTAGGCCAGAGGGCACAGGAAATGCAGCAGCCATGCTAATGTTCGATCAAATTTGAATATAATCACAGGGGGACAGAACTAAATGAAAGTTCCTTGTGAGCCCAACAATGAATAAGGTGAAAAACCATTGTCAAACCTGAAGATATTTTCAAATTCCATTAACAAAGAGTGTTGATAATGATGAGGATTGTGTACATAAATAGAAAATGAATAGTTACCATTACAACCAGGGGTCAGCTGCACAATCATGAAATGTGTTATAACATGGGGAAGCCAACAATAGACAATGTCGATTGTTTGGTGAAATGATATTAGATGTGAATATTACATATTCTCTCCAGTAATTTTCTAATATAATGTACAGGTAAACTTAAATGGGGTTAAAACAACCCCCGAAGATTTTTCTTGTAAAAATCCTTTCCACTTGATGGACATAATCTGGACATTATACTGCTTTATACAAAGTAATATTCTTTGCTTAACTGAAGTAAACTTCAATGTAAAAAAAACAACCCCAAATTTTTTTCTGGCTAAATAGCTTTCCTCACCTACAAATGATATGTTCTGAGAACATAATTTTATGTCTTTACCATCAGTAGTACGCTTCCTTTATGCTATGTAAACTTATTTGAGTGAAAACAAGCCAGAAAATTGCTTCCCAAAAAAATATTTTCTTGGAACACATATACCATTCAACAAACATGTATACCCTGAACATTTCACGGATATAGCTAAATCAGTTGAGGCTTGGCGCTGATGAGTGAATGAATCAGTTAGTTATCAGGACAACTTGGTTTATGCAAGAGATTATGGAAAAATTTCACTTCCAGAGCAAATAACCTTTGCACACACAATCACAAAACTTGACGGTTTGGCTGGAAAAATATCATACAGGATGGTCAAAGATAGCCACGAGCGCTAACAATATATGGCTGAACACATAGCTAGCCCAATTAGTATTAGGTAACAATAAATGCTTAAGCATTAAAATCGGCCAGGTGATTTCTATACTGGGCACACTTACTTGTTGAATGCTAACTGAACATCATAAATAGCACCAAACTTTTCTTTCAGATACGGCACACTACACACAAAGCCTTTTGTACGAGGTGTAAGATGATGTTTCAGCTCAGGTAACCCCTTTTCTTTGGCAAATTGCAAACTTGCTTTGTGCTTTTCAGTAGTGAAGCGTGTTCCCTCTGCATAAAGGAGAAGCTGAAACAAATGTAAAAGGTGGATGTAAAATCACTGACAAACTTTAGGAGACAAATATAAAATAAAGAAGCAAATAGCATGATAGCATAGCAGCGATGGGAATCAAAGAAGTAGCAGTACAAAATGCAGTATAGCAATATTTCATTAGACAAAGGGGTGATTCAAACAGCTTGTAGCAACTGCCTGGCTTTTAAAAGCATTATGTCAATAACTGTTCCATGAATTTAAAAAGGAGTAGTGAGAAAAAATAGTTTTTATGCTAGCACAAATACATTAAACAGGAAGTAGATGTTGTTTGTGTGACCATAAAAATATCTTTTGAAATAAATTGAAGATTAATGCTGTCTCAAAACAATAATTGCATGAAGTTCAGTTTAGATAATGCATTCAATTCCACTTAACCTGTATTCATTACACTCACTTGACATTCAAGTGTCTCAAATATATTACTTAAATAACATGCAAAATAATCATTTGTATAATACATAATTGTCAATTACACAATTTTTTGGACAATTTGATGTCAAAAGTTGTGTGTTCCAGTTTTCTCACTGCAAAAATGCTAGGGGATGCATTAAATATTTATATGGATGCAATGAAATATGAATTTGAGGAAGCAGCATTCAAATCTTGATTCAAACATTAGAGTGAAGCATGCCAACTAACATGCCGTAAACTTATTTCAGGGTACGAATAGCATGTGCACTCAAATTATCACATCAATGTTAAACTTTTAGTAATGTAACAGTTCATATTGACAATTATACATACTCTATGAGATACAAATCACTAAGGTATACAATAAGTTTCAAAATTTCCTTGGCTTATCACACATGACTGAGATTTTTGAAGAACATAAAACTGCAAAAGGCAACCGAGCTTTCCATAACTAAGGCCTAAAAGATTAAATATATTTTTTATAATACATTTTACTTCACAATACCTGCTACTAGTATTATAAAAGATGGATTAAAAATTCAAAGCAGCTGACTCAATTAAAATATATAATCAATTGTTTACTAATCAGTTCCACTGAGGAATAAAATAACTAAGGAAGAAAAGACAATAAAAACATTAGATTTACAATCTCTTAAATTAAGATGAAAGATGCTAATATAATCTCTAATGGTTGGGATACAAGGATCTGTTCGCTATACACAGACAGTCGTTGAAAATAATTTACACATGTCTTTTAAACATTTTCACCAAAAACACCATTACAGTGGAACTTCGATTATCCATCCTAACAGAGGAGAAATCTTAACACACTCAATGCGGGCCTTATTTTCATTTAAGTCGTGAAAATAGGCCATAAAAATTAGAGAGAAAAATAGAGGGAGGTTTCCGTCCCATAGCATCCGTTAAATTACAGCTTTTTACAAACCACACACTCGGTTCAAAAACTTGCTGTAGGCCATACACACGATCGGAAGACTCGGAAGTAGATATTAGTCACGTACGGAGGTGAAAAAAGGATTCCCGGCCCAACAAGCAGAGCAAGTCGATTGACGTGCTCCGTATCTTGGCCTGGACGGCTTTAACTGAACTTGACTGTCTGATTCCGGTGCAAAGGAAATTATGCAATTCAAAATATCAAACAATTAACTTTGCAACAACAGTACACTCCCGATTATCTGGGCTAATGATGGGGAGAGACAGCACGAATAATCGGAAAACACAGATAACCCAAACTTCCACTTTATGTCTAGTAATATTCATAATTTACGTAAAACAAACAATATATTATTTATGCTGTTATTATGTTATTATAGAGTGCTTCCCGGACTCATTGAGAGCTTTCTTCGCCAGTTCGCGATCTTTTTAGCAGCGATATAAGCTTGAAGAGGTGAACGAGTTCTCTTACCTGGGAAGCCGAATTAGCAGCGATGGACGGAGCAAGAAAGAAATACACAGTAGAATAGCGCAGACGAAGAGGGCTTTCTACAAAAAGAAGATTCTTACAGCTGAAAATACCAGCATAGAAGTAAGGAAACAATTCATCAGATGCTACATATGGAGTATGTTTCTCTATGGAAGCGAGGGTTGGACGTTGACAGCAGCAGAGAAGTCAAGAGTGGAAGCATTCGAAATGTGGTGCTACCGAAGAATGATGAAGATAAAATGGATTGACCGTGTGAGTAACCAGGAAGTGCTAAGGAGACTGGGAGAAAAGAGAAGCCTCCTAAAAACATTAACCAGAAGAAGACAACTTAGTTGGCCACATTTTGAGGCACGATGGTCTGATGAAGACAATCGTTGAAGGACAAGTGGAAGGGAAAAAGGGCAAGGGACGGCCCCGAATGAGTTATATAGGACAGGTTATAAAGGATGTAAAAGAGAATAAATATGTAGCTATGAAGAGATTAGCGGATAGGAGAGAGAAATGAAGAGCTGCGTAAAAACCAATCTTAGGATTGTGGACTAATGATGATGATGAATATGGTTGTACTCGTATTATTAATGCTCCATGTAAGGCTTGGCTTCGAAAACCACACATCCGTGGCTGAGTGATCACGGATACAGAAAAGAGGTTTTGCACGAATGCCTCAAAACCACTACTCGACGTCGGAAACTATACTGTCAGGCACCACGCCACTCCCTCACAAGTTGCCTGGGTTGCAACTGGTGCGGGACGTGTATCCATGAGCATCACGGAGCATGGTGGTGCACTGGGAGGCTTAGAAAACAGGAACACGGTACTCCACGAATGCAGCTAGCGCACGATCTCTTCCGTTTTACGAAGGGAATTCTAAAGGAAATATAAGCCTGGTATATCCTATCATTAATGCAGTAATTCATATGATTTTGCATCCGATTTTATTTTTTTATAAAGATCGAGGAAAATATTGAGCGAGAGTGAAAATCATGCATGGATAATCCACAACACTGATACACCGTAGCCGGGAGTCTGCTGCACATATGTACATCAAATTGAAGACAAAGACAGTTTTAGCTCAAAGAAGAAAACCCAAATGATTTCTAATAATTATAGATGGCCCAATTTGTTAAGATAAAATCCAATTTCAAGCCATATGAAGCATGACAAAAAACAATACACATATTCCTTACTAAGCCTCCTAAAGCCATCCACATACATATTCAGAGTGGAATCTAAATAAATTGTGAAGAAATATAACATTAAAAACAGTGTTGGTATAATTGACGAATTCGTTGCAAAATTTAGTAAGATGATAACTACTTAATAATTCAAAAATGTTAGGTTATGAATAATACAAAAAAAATACCTCAAATAGTGAAACATATAGTATCAGAGTGACATGCAAAGTAAAGCACATTATTCAGTGGCCTTTGCTAGAGAAGCTGTTAATTTTGGCATGTGCCATTGAGACGGTTTACAGTTAATAAATTTGAAGGTTGAATATCCAGCCCAAATACTGAATTTGGGAAAAGGCAAGTCCACAATGGTGGATGACATGTAACAAACAGCTAAGTTTTAACCAATAAAATACAGAGTAAATATAAGGTTGAAGGATTTTAAGACATTATTTTTTTTAAACTTCCCAAACTGGATACATATTAGATTAAGTTAAAAAATGATCACTATACTTTTTGGAAAACTTCTTGAACTTTGGATACAAATAATTTCCATTCTTAGTTGACATTACTAAACCCTTAAACTGAGTAGTCAGACACCTAGATTTTCCAGAAATTTTTCCCACCATCCATGTCTACAATGCTTAATATGCCAAATATGTAGTTGTGTTAAGGTTCCAGTGAAGATGAAAATGTAGGTGTCCGACCAAGAGCCCAATAAGCAAGTGAGGTGGGTATTCCTACGTCATTGTCCAGAATCTGGGGGAACCAAAATTAGTAAGGGCAGCAAATTGTATTCCATAAGCTACCCTACCCCCAGGGCCACCAGCAGGACAAAATATCCTTTAACTGGGTTCCCGCTTTGAATAAATTATAAATGTCATAGTTTTTTCCAGGTTTTCACGGTCTAAATGTCGTCAAATCCATGGTCTGTTGATAAGCCATTTAAGGCAGAAATATTGATCACGTAACAATCACTGTCCGCACATTAACTAAAAATTTATCAAACGCGACAGATGCCGTGAATGGAAATGCAGAAATGAAAGTGCTATCTCTTATGTCACCAATCGTTAGCAAAATTCAGGGCCGGCTAAAGGTTGTGAGTGGGAAAATGGAGGGAGCGGGGTGGCACCAATGTGAAGAAGTCTGATTTTTTGCCAGGGCTAATGAGCACTTTGGTTAACAGTCTTTCAATCACAGGATAACGGTCAATGCATCGTCATGGCACATGGACGAATAATTGCGCTTTGAATATACGTGTGCAGATAAATGCATGGACAGTGTCTGCATGTGACTGACCTTGAAACGTGATCAACATTGATTTTTTTTCTGGATCTGTAATCCTCTGCCATTAAGCTAGAGATTTTTAAGGTTTTATCTAGAAATTCACTTTCCCAGTTTTTTTTTCTCAGTAGACAAAATTCACAGCTTATTCATCGCTTTAAGGTTTTCACGTATGAGTGAAAGCCCTGTTTAAACCAAACTTTCCCCAACCAACAATAAGTTCCATCCTAAGCTATTATTATGTATACTCTCATGCAGGGGTGTGTTTCAAAAGAACTTTCTCGGAGATGATATTTGGGTGATTTCAACTCCAAGGGGGGTCTGCTTAATGCTGACTGGAATCATTCAGATTGATGTTCATTCCGAACAGTTGATTCTGATAGGATTGCAATTCACCAAAATTTTTTGTGTCTAAAAAATTTCATTTAGACAACGATGTGAGCCCTTGAAGTAGGTCCTCGGAGTGAAAATATTCAGCAGAAACTAAGCCCGATCGATTTGCAACCAATAAGAATCGACAATGCAGAATGAAAACTGATTGGAATAATTCCTACCAGTGTCAAGCAACCCTCCCCTAAGTGATTTTTTACAAAGACAGCACAATGAAACCAATTGACTATTTGCTGCATACAGAGAGGAACTGTCAACCTGGATTGGATCTAGGTTATCACCACAATTGCATGGCTGTTCCAGAAGAGCTAATTTTTCATATTTAGATACAAGTTATTTAAATCCAAACTAACCACAGGGTTACTGGAGTCATTGGCATAAAAAGAAAATTTCTGACAGAATTACAAGAATGACAGCCAAGATTACAGTCCAGCCGGCGAGAGTTGTCCGATAACAGCACAAGGAGGGGTGGAGATACCTCTGCCAGCAAGGTAAGAAGCCAATCACTATCCCCCAAACCCACCTCATACCCTCGCCTAGTCATACAACGTTATCACATGCATATGAACCACCAAAACAAGTCCTTTCTTCGAATCACCTAAGCAGGGGTTTCTTCCTTTGGGCCCTTCACACTCATCGTCTCTTCCAGCTCCTTTCCTCATGGAACCCTTTTGTTACATGTGGTGTGGATGTTTCCCTTCCTTACCTGGCAACCTTGTTCCCTACCCCAAACTAGACCCTTGTGCCAGTCATCGAACAACTCTCGGCAGCCAGACTGCGGGTCTGAAGATTATAGATTCCTAAAATCCAAGATCACACCTTTAAAAAAACATTCAACAGTATATTCACGCCCACCTCACACGATTACACCGGTGATTGCAGAAAATTCTTCTTACTTTTGATGTCTGAACTATATCCCTGAAAGGATTGATAACAAATTTAAACCAGATGAGGTGCCCAATGGGTAGCAATTAGATTTCCCTGAGATTTCCAGGTTTTTCAATTGCTATGCTATCCAGGGTCCAATCCAGTCCTAAACATAAGCATTTTTGACCAAATATTGCTCATGGGGTAGAGATTACTGACCAAAATCCACATAGTTGTAGAATCATTCTGATGCTCTATGTATCATCTAAAGATGTTAGAAAATAATCTAAATATACACGTAACCCTAATTAGATGAGTTCAACTAAACATATGTATTGAATATAATTTCAAAATATAATTAAACAGCTCACAAATAAAAGCATAAGGAAAAAACAGTACAAAAATTATTACATTATCCTGATCTTTACAAATAAAACTATGGAGGACACACTTTATATGCTGCTCCAAAACATCCTGCATGAATGGGAAATAGCCATGATGAAACTGCAATAACTGAGAACTGAATTCCCGAACACAAAATATTCTGCTCACCAGTTCCAATAATGACCCGAAGGTAACTGAATAAGAGAAGAATATTACAAAAACCACGACCCTAAGAGAAAATTCTTGTGAACAAAGTTATTAGAAGAGCAGCTTTCACTAAGGGAGTTAAGCTCTCCAGGAAAATTAATCCAAAAGCCTAAACAAAGTTTGGTTTTGCATGTCTTAGGGTGAGTCACTAGAATTCAATGCATTGATGCATGGTATATTGGATGCAGCATGTGCCCAGAACTGACTTTTTTCCAGGAAAATTGCCAAATTTCCAAAATTCCAAGAGTATTCCAAGTTTTTCCAAGCTACTGGACACCCTGATCGGAGATGTGGATGACAAACTAGAAGACCATGAATAGAAACAAACTCTTGTAACTTAAGAATAAGATAGCATGAAAAAAGTATTTGTACTGAATCACACACAGGTGCAAAGTTATATACACCAAAGATTAAATTTGCTATGAAAAATCACTTGGTTAAGCCCTGATTTGAACCTGGTAGCATACCTCACAGGCAATTGAGAGATCAGGGTTTGAATCATGACTAAGCCAAATGATTTTTTCATGGCAAATGTCATACTTGGTATCAAGAATAAATCTTTTAGAGCCTCTTCTTCCGCTGCATCAGTCTATTGCATAAAGCAATATCCTTTTTCATGTAATCATCTACAGGTATAATCGAAACTGGTTTCATGGCTCTTCCATATACTCTTCCAAAAGATATAAATGCCCATAACATTTTTTCCAAGTCCCAGTCTTTATATATAGTGACGGAACCCCTTAAATATGTTGCCAGATGGTTTATTTTATGTGTGTGATATTTTTTTTTGTGTTGTATTGCTTGTATTTCTTGAATTTGAATGATTGTATTAGTGAACAGAAAAATGGTGAAAACATGTGAGATTGTAGTTCGTCTAGTTCACCGCTAACGTCTTCACCGTACGTGCCAGGTGCAGACCACGTTAGTGCGGGGAACGATGGGTAGAGGAACCAAATAAATAGCCGAGCGAGAGAGAGGGGAGACAGAACAAAGAGAACAGACTGAACGGACAGAAAAGAGAGAAAGAGGGTGACGCACGAGCGAGCAGCGCAGGAGAGAAAGAAAACGCACCACGACGGGACCGCACCTGGTGAGGAGGAAAGTCTGAGGAGGGCCCTTGTGGACTCTGCTACGCATGTTCCTGGGCATTGAAGGGGATCAAGATTCTGGAGGAAGTACCTGCCACGTTTCTGCAGACGCAATCTGCCGTCTGTTGGCCAGAGTATCTTCTACAACTGATCCTCGCCAGAAAGGAAGCGTAAGCGAACTACGCCCCAATTCCCCCTCGTGAAGCTGGTTAAAGCTGTAATAGTGCGCCCAAAAGTATGTGTTTTGTGCTCTCATGCTCGTACAAAGAAGAAGAAGGACCTTGTTTTTCAGTCAATCTCTCACTGTTCACTATTTATCAGAATTGCCTTGACGATAATTCGTCTTTCTATTAAAAATGACATTGCTAAAGAGTGTTAATCTCTCAATTGTATTTTTTAGCTATCTAAACTGCCTTGAAGATTAAGATACTTCCTTTTTTTGAAGGTATCGCTTAATAGTGCTGAATTTAATTGTTGATAAATATTGTGTTTAAGGGTGTATTGTGTTTACGGGTATTTTGTGTTTAAAGGTATTTTTGTGTTTTGGGGGGTATTTCGGTGTCTAAAGGGTTATTTTTTTGTTATCTCGTTTGAGATTCATTAAAAGTGATTTATGTTAAAAGGAACTAGGACTGGCATCTTATTATTTAAGGGGGGAGTTTTTGTCACCTTACTCGGCGATTCCTCTGCCACCCATCAAATTTACTGTTTTTGTGCAAATCAAATGGCGCTGGTCGCTAGAAATCGGAGTTTCCCTACCCCTGGATCGGAGGAGGGGAGTGGTGGACGAAGGCAGTGACTCCTCGGACTCAGGGAAAAATAATTACGTGTGTGTCGTCTCGCTTGCTAACCTCACTCATCCTAACGTCTTTGGAGAAAAGGGAGGGGGGGGGGTTGGACAAAATCATACCCGGGAGTCGGGACCGGCAATATATAACATATGATACCATACCAAAATTTATTCCCCATGTGAAGCACACACACTAGGAAAAAATTGAAACTGGGGTGGTGATTCGGGCCACTTCGTAAGGGAGTCTGAAAAGTGAGCACAAGGTCAAATAGCTTTCTATACCCCCTTAGCATATATGCTGATTCTGCATTAGTTAACATCCTGAATAGGGTGCCTCTAGTATCCCAACACACACTTTTCAACATGATCAATGGCCCAGATCTGCCAGAGGCACACTAAGGTCTTTGATTTGTCGGGTTCCTTATTTTCTAAGGCATCTTGGTAATATGCAATACCTCTCACGTATAATGCATCTGATGTTTGCTATGCATAGAAAAGTGGCTTGAAGATAAAAATCAATTATTTATAAGCATCGTTCATTAAGCTGGTGAAATAAAAAATCATTGGAGAGCCACTATTGAAATTATGAACCAGCTTTTCAATTCTTCCAGAAATAATGAAAGTGTGGCCTAATCTGCCCCGAGATCTCATATAGCACTAAGTAAGCCCATGACTAACCCACCTTTGCTGTGTCACACTTTCAGTGATCAGTTCAATAAAGCCAAATGAACATAGACAACCTAATCTGCACGCTCATTTTCACGGCAAAATAACTCAGTTGATAGTCAACACGAAATCCTGAGTATGCGCAAAATTGAGGCATAGTGTACTGGATAAAGGCTCAATTGCATCAAATACATATAGTCACTTATAAAATCAGGATCAATACAGAGAAAGCAAACAACTTGTACCAAGTTGACCACACCAGCAACTAAGCCAAATGGGCACCTTACTTATGAAGAATAATTTACTACATTCCCGCAAATAGCTTGAAACAATTACTGTTAATCTGAAGCAAACAACCTGGTAGTCTGGTTTCATGTTGGTGTCCTTTCATCATTCGAGTACACATCTTGATACTTATACATCTCATACTCATCTAAATTATATGATAGACATGGAATGATATCCTATATTAATCATTGCCCAATGAATTAAGACGGAACCCCACAGCACTAGTCCAATAAGAACTAATTTAATATACGTATTACAAGGTGAAAATGGGGTTATAAATAATATGGACGGTCAAAAGGATAGCTGAAAACTTCTGGGAGATAAAGCTAGCAAAACAAGATGCAAGAGCTGCACTAGAAATTGTAAGTACTGTTAAGTATGCTACTTTAAACACATGCTGAATGCTTGTGGTTTTACATAATGAAACCATACGGAAAGGAAATGTCAATCCATAGATATATTAACAAAAAAATTTGCTAATAAATGCAAGGGTTGGGCGGGTTTAAAATTAAGGAGAAAGATAATTATATATGTAAAGATAGAGAGGGATGGTTTGCATAATGTCACACCTGTTGTTGATTCGATGTAGCAGTTGTTTTGTCGCTAACTCTCACAAGTCCTGCAGCCAAAATTATACATTATCTGGGGTTGCCACAAAATTATAGCATGTTCATCTGAATCATATCAAATCCAGGATTCCTTAATGTTATTGACTAAACCATCTATGTTTTGTATCGCCATCAAAGTGAACATAACAACAAATTTCTCAGATGCATTCAGTAATCCACCACCATTTATGCACTTGCTTCCCCTCTTTTGTTAATACACACACAAGACCACCAAAAACCATATATAGGAAGACTTTTCAATGAAGAAGACATTAGAGGAAAAGAGATATAAAATGAATAAATTAATATGTAAGAATAAAAGAAATGTCTTCAAAATATCATAACATACAAAAATGCAACATCAATATCAACCAGAAATTACAAGAAAATAAACTCACCCAAATTGGATCCGGATACTCCACGAGTTCCCTTATTTGTTTCCCTATAGTTTCCTTATCTTTTTCCCAATCTCTCTCAAGAAATATACTTTCTGCAAACTTCCATGCCCAACCAATAGTGGGCACGTATTGTATCACCTTCTTAGCATAACTTTTACAGTTCTGAAAAGGGTGAATACATAGCAATAAATTAGTACCTATTATTATACATAAAAGAGAGGATTACATACAGTATGAGAAAAAATATTTCAACATAACCACAGCAGACCCTTTATGATCGCACAAAATACAATTTATCCGAGCATAGGAATCGAGAGGTTGATCAAGTAACTTCACCCTCATTAGATGGACTTAAAATAACAATATAGTAAAATGTACACAACAAAAATGACTTGAAAGTAAAATTTAACTTTGAGCGAGGTTTAGCCTATGAATGAAGTGGTTCCTCAACATACACAATGTATCTCATAAACTCATTGACACAATATCCTCACGCATGTATTATACTTAAAAAAGCTACGTACCCCAAGAACACGTATTCGTTCACAGAACATCCATCCAACCATCCAATCAATTTCATACGTGTGATTCATCACAAGGTATCCATGTTCCTTTCCGTAATATTTATCAAAGTCTTCCTTATTAATGTACAATTTGATATCGGAACCAGACCACCATTCACATAAAAACACAAGCTCTGAAAGAAAAAGCGATAATACGGGATTATTGACTCCCAACTCATGGCTGCCACATCATGCAACAGGTAACCGCTTACCGGAATACAAGGAGTACTCCAAATAGTAATTGATTTTTCTATACACATGCTTGCTGACTGGACGAATGAAAACCCACAAAATAGACTGAAATAAGTTTATTGCCAGTCCTGAGGAAAAGAAGGTTATCGCCAGCAACAAATGAGAAACAGGCGAACTTTTAAGGCTTATTAACAAACTTTCCATTTCACTCGTGGTAATCAGATCTGCAAATAAAAATATCACGCAATAGAACCACTTTCCCATGGAACAACGAGAACAAAGATCAGAGACTGCTAAACACTATGTTTATAGAGAGAATACTAAAATTAATATCACTCGGTTCCTCATTATCAATACCACCGCGTCCCTACCGATAACTAAACAACATTTAAGCGCAAGAGAATTCAGGTGTCACTTTATATTCTGCGCGCAAAAACAATATGAACAAAAATTTCATCCAGATGATATGAATTTACATAGAAAGGACAAAGGTCAAGGGCAGCTACCAAATCTACCGACTGACTACCAACGAAATATCAAGACATTGATCACGAGTTATGTACTACACCTGTCGGCAGTGAAAAAATTCATAGAAGACCTTCTTTACTAGTCCATCACGGTAAAATAGATTATGTGGAAGTTACTATTGGTAGTCACATCCGAAACGCATGAAACCAACACCCAATTTTACGTATAAAAAACGAAATCATCACATACTCAACTACAGCTCTTGCGGAAAAGTTTCTCCCGGTATAAATTTCAAAAAGTAACCCACGCAATTCTCATTGATAACAGATCTAATATACAGTTAGTATAAATAAAACATATACAGTCTTGCTACCATAACGATACGAGTTTGTTTCGCAACTCGTGGTTCGAGCTGGAGGTGGCGGCAAAGCAAGAAATGAATGGAAAGATCTCAATGCGCAATCGCTCTATCACGCCCGATATCGACAGCAGACATCAACATAAGAAATTGTGTATAGCTCTTTAAAGTACGGAGGCACTGATTATGCCCCATGGACCCGATGTTGATGTATCTTAGATGATATCTTTCCGTCCAGAGTTCAACGAGATTGGAGTATTTTCCATCGGAAGGGGAAATCGTTGGTGTCGAGAATTATTGGTTCAACGAACCAAATTACATGTTCTAAGGAAAGATTCTTGATAGGTTCTTCAATGGGGGATGCGAAAAAGCCTCTCGAATTCGTGTTGTGGTAGACTTTGGATTTTTATTGTTATCAGGGAAGTGCCAAGTATCTTCACGCTCCTATGCCTATGCCGTCATGAGCAGTGGAAGAGGAAGCAATTGAAGCTATTCCATTTTAGCAGTCGCGTAGGCTCACAATAAGACATGTACCAGAATGGAGGTTCGAGGGTAGGACCTACTAGAAACAAACATGAAATTTTGTGTTTGTAGTCCAATGGGAAATAAAAAGAGGTTCTAAATTTCACGTAGCATCCTGATTTCGTACCGTATATTTAATTTTACAAACATCACTTCTCGTCTTTGGTTTAAAAGCCTTTCGTAGAGAATCTAAACGTAGTCTCCTACTCTTAGCGATCCCTCTTCATGAAGGTGGTTATTTCGTTGTAAATTATAATCGAGAATGATAGGTACACTCATTGTAGGACTTGGGTGCTATGCAGTTTTAGATTGAGGCGAGGGAATGAACCTAGTCTTGAGATTGTGGCAATTACGACCTATGTTGTGCAACCATTAAGCTTTGGTTGGGAAGGCAAGAGGACGAAAGCAGCTGGATTAACAATTAGCCTAAGTATGGAGTTGGTTTATTCCCTCACTCCTCTTCCCCCTAAGGAATGCAGTAGTTTTAACTTCCGACATGTCCCCTTATGTTTGAGTCAACCGTTGATTGTGTATTAGAACAGATGCAATCTCTGTATAGAGTGAAGAAAAAGATCCTCCATTGGTCATTCTTATTGTTCTGTGCCTGGCTTGCCTCTTATTCCCAGAATCCTCACATCTATTGCAGTTTTCAGTCTCTCCTTTTCCTAGTACTGAACCTGGTGCCTGCTCTTTCATTTCCTCTAATAATTCCTCTTCCCAGTGGCGTAACTAGGAATATGCTCTGGGGGGGTATGAGAGGGGATGGGTGAAAGGCGACCCCTTTTAGGAAAAATGACAAGCTAGCAAATACATTTTACATCATTTTAGCACTTAAAATTTGGGTTGGCTTTCCCCTCTGGGGGGGTATGAGAGGGGATGGGTGAAAGGCGACCTCCCACCCCCCCTTTTAGGAAATATTTTTGGAAGAATGACAAGCCTGCAAATACATTTGACATCATTTTAGCACTTAAAATTTGGGTTTCACTAAAAGGCTACATTAAAATTTACTATAAGTCAAAACTAGACAATAGTTTTATATATTATTTTTATTTCTCTGAGGCTTTAGGGGGGGATCTATCCCAGTCATCCCTCCCATAGTTACGCCACTGCCTCTTCCAATATATACATATTTATATCCTCCTAAGTTCCTATTTATCCTCCATGTATTATTTCCAGCTATAATCGTGACAGTGGTGCCAACTCCACCGAAAGAGACCCGAGCCCCTCAAAAATTTGTAATGGGCATGAGGAAAAAATATGTCGGGCTTGTCGATTTTCGCTGGAGTGTCCAGATATCAAGATTCAATTTATCAGGGTTCTAATGTTGTTCCTATGACTCTTCTAAAATGCTTAAAAAACTTAAAACTCACTACTTATAAAGTTTCCCGGGGCAAGATCCCCAGTTTGGGCCCCCCCAATATTTTTTGTAAGTCAGCATCCCTGAATTGTGATAATGGGATAAATATTTTGGGTGGCTCAATATCTCCCCTAGACCCAGGGGTGGTCTGGGGTGATTGGGGGCCCTTGGCTAGGGCTCGTGATGGGGCCCCCATTACCGGGGACCCCCGCTAAATTTTTCGAAATAGCATGCCCTGAAAAGGATTATGATGGAATTCAGGCTCTGAAGAACCAGATAGAAGTTCATGAAAAACGCAATTTCGTAAGAAAAATACCATAAAAAGCGAGAATTTCACAGCTCATAAAATTTAGTAATGTGTTATGGTTCTATCATTTATTTATAGAATTTTTTCGTTGAAACTGCACTGAAATCTAAAACACCTCTAAAATAACCTTTTCGAGTAACCCTTGCTAAAAAGCATCAGGTTTTCTTTTAACTTTTGACACCTTTATTTTATATATTTTTCATATAAGATTACTATACTGAGTATGTGATAATAAATAAAGCAACTAATGAAACCGTTTAGTTTTATAGTAGCAAAAAAAAAACCTTGGTTCAAGTAATTAACCCTTCTTTCAGATATGCTTCACGATAGATATGAGCGGCAATTTTCGACCTGGCCAGACTGCCCCTGGAAGACCTACTATTAGGCAAAGAACATATGAAATATCCCTTAAAGGGCTGATTCACCATATTTTTCCTCCCATGGCTTTTCTAATTAACTTTGTTGACATTTTTTCCATTCCTGTTATTGCCCTCTCCCATCCCAACTCTACAAAAGTCTACTTTGCGTTCTTCTTTTCTAGTAAGAGAAATTTCCTCATCTTAGATCCTTTTGGAGCTTCCATACTGCCTCTGCCCTTAATTACCTTTTCTAAAACTGACATTGCATTTCCTTGGCTCAAGATAGTCATCCGAATATATGTAATAAGCCACCAGGATATTGCATGAGTTTTTGAGTGTTCCAAAAACTTATCATGATTTAATCTATCTAATATATTCCCATATTCTGCACTCCTGTGTACATCCTCCAAAGTGTGAACCATATTTTTGTGAGAAATTACTTAAGTACAATTGTTCCTCCAGTAACTTCAATGGAACATTCAATCCCTATGTTAATGGTATTCTCTACTATGTATTTACAAGACAAAAAGTTAAATGAGCTTTAAAATGCTAGGGGATTAAGGATTGATTTCTAGTTTTTAGGCTTAGTGAAGAGAATAAAACTCAATTTCAGTTATTAAAAAAGTTTATGTAAAAAAAGATAATTTATCACATGGACTCCCATCTTACACAATAGATTCTATGTATTTTTAATACAATAGAGCTGCTGAAAACTGTACAAAGTTAGAACTATAATGGTCATTAACAACAATAGACTTTAAATTCCACATTAAATTTCAACAGATCCTTCTTAGGAATTACAAATATTTTGGGATAATCTTAAATTAATTAAGATTTAGGAAAGGCAAGACAATTTACAAAATTATTATGTCTCGTTACACAATGTCATACACTGTAAAGCTCTTGAGTTTAGCTTGGAGAGGTGGTTCTTACCATCAAGATAGACCTTGAATCAAAAAAAAGTCCACAGGAAATACACAAAAGGATACCCTAGGGACAACAAACAACAGATGCTGAATTACAATAAAAGTAAAGCCAAATTCAACCCTTGAAGTATTCCGACAATCATTAAGGATCTCATTTAAACAAATACTCAGAGAAGTCTCATTTTACACTCAAATCTCCTCTTTTAACTAGGCCCTTTTCATACTATGTGACAGGAAATAAATACAAATTCATAACACAAAAGATACAGTAAAATAAAAATTGTAATGCCTTTAGATTATTGCTTGAAACATTTTGCCACACTTCAAGAGAGCAGTTAAATGCATTCCACCCCATGAAAAGCAGAATATTTTACTTTCCATACATTCGAAGAAACTCCAACAAATAATCTTTTAGGGAACAAAAATATGAAGCACCATAAATTACAGTCAAACAAATCAAGGCTGCAGTGAGAAGGGTGAGGGTTTAGGGGTTCTTCCCTGAAATGCTTAGTAGATATGGTCCTAAGGGTCACAAGTGTCCCTGCTCTTAAATTAACTCTCTCATCATCCAAAATGTTTTTCTGGGTAGAGTTTTCACAAACAACTACTGGGGGTATAACAGACAGGGAAAATTAAAGACACCTCAGAGATGGGAGCTCAGATTCATTCCATTAACAAATGGCTAATCATGTCCCATAAAAAACTAAGAAAAAAAATTTCTTTTAAATGCATTATGTACTTAAATGACAACAGGACAGTTATAAAGCATCTATAAAATTCATCCTCAACTCAATGACAGTTATTTTGAATCATGAGGAAATGCCCCATTTTACAATTAAATGCAGTTAAGAGAAAGTAATTTCATATAAACATAGTACATGGCCCCAAAGTGATACTTAATTACAATATAATTTTAGCTCTCTACAACAAGTGACATCAACCTGCATAGTTTCTAGCGAGAGGTTATGATTAACGCAATAAAAAAGGTGCATGTGTATAATCATTACCCGATGTAGTTAAGACTGAGATAAAACATATTATTCCAGAAATGTATAGTTATAGATTTCAAAGAAAAGGCTACAGAATAATTTGAATAAAAAATATTAAAAACATGAAGTATCACACTTGCTAAAACAGAGATGTTTCCAATGCTTCACATAAGTTAGGAACAGCATTAGCACATACCCTCCAAATACTACCCCTGCAAAAACAGTAGGATATATCCCTCCATTACTATTATAAAAAAACAGAAACCTATGACCAGGGAATTCACCTGAATTTGACAAATATTGAGTTAGAGAAGGATTGTTTTCCTAATACACTTTTCTGAGTAAAGCATAGAAGGGATAATTCTCAATAAAATTTTGGTGTTCTCATCCATAAAAGGCACCCAAATTTTTCTGATCTAGAAAGGATAGCCACTTTCCTTATTGAGCTCATGACTCCCCAGAAGGCCTGATCTCTATGAATAGGCACAATTACGACTTAAAATTATCATGATATTAGGTTTCAAAATACTACCTAAATCCAATTCATGAAAAATATCTTGTCCACAACCACTCAGGGATTGTATTATGAAAGAAGCATTATAGATAATTAATCAAAAATACCAATTACTTCTGTAATGATACACATAGTGAAAAACTGCCAAAATCTTGCTGGACAGCTCTTTTGGACTGATGCTCAAACATACAACTCTTGAATGCAACTCTTTCATACTTCTAGTCTAAATCCTCTGTGTCACCTTTCTCTCAGTTATTGCATCAGAATAAAATTGCTGTATGATAAAAAACTGTAATCATTAATGAGCAGATATGGATCCCAGTGTGAATTTGGAGAAATTTTACAGGATTAGAGGCAATGTACAATACATAACTGTGTGCTTAGCCAGAGTTTTATCCCCTTTGGATGATAAATTTGGTGTTTTTCATTGTTTTTTCCAGGGGGACTGCATAGAGGAGGTCTAATTCCATCCCACACAAGGCTGATCTCTGTTGCCACTTCAGTCACATTTAAATCGGTTTTCAAAGATTTCCACAGCTAGAGATGAGTTCAACGTGATCCACTTTTTTTCCAATATTTTGCAGTAAATGTATATGCAGTAACTGCGAGAAATTACATTGAAAAGTTACGAATTTCATAGATCGCATAATGGTGTATATAAATTTTGGTAAACACCCCTAATTTTACCTTATTTCCCCGTGAAACTCGGTTCACTTCGTCAGTCAGCAACGTAAGGGGTGACTTTTGTGAACTCATTTAAATGTGCCGTAAGTGACAAAACATTTAAGAACCCATTAAGAGCCCTCTTTTATTCGTGGTTTTTTCATAAAGGGCCTCCAGCTGGGAGTAAATCAGCATGTAATCTATAGATGAGGGTAAGTTTCAGTGGTACATAGATCTCATATGCAAAAAGCCTTAATAGAATTGCGGAGCCAAGGCAAATTTCTCCCTTTAGACCAATCCAGTTCCCCTAATTTTAATGACTTGGCCAACTTTAATCGATTTAAGAACATCACGGGTGTGTAATTCAGTTAATGGTTATGAACGAAACAAAATTTGTGGCACGTTTATTGAAAACAAATTCAATTATGAAGTTAATATATGGCCAATTTGGGAGAGTGAACAAATGGTACAATAAAATATCAATGAGTACTTTTTTTAAAAAGTGTGCTCTTTTCTTGATTGTGAATTAGTATAGCAGCATATGCAACAGATAGTTTGATTAAGTGTGAATCAAGAGAGCATTGAGCATTTATCTACGATTACTGTCCTCGGGAATGTGCTTGACACTGATTTGAATCATGTATTCCATTCAGTTTTCATTCCAAACGGTTGATTCCGATGGATTGCGACATAATCAGAATTTGTTATGTTTGAAATTCTTTGAAAGAGCTCATGCCCTTATCAGAATGATTATTTTCAAACTAAACAAATTCCAATCATGTTTCAAACCAATTAGAAATATCTGTTCAGAATGAAAACCAATCAGAATAATTTCAATTGGAGTCGAGCATACCCTCCCTGCATGCTTTCAAAATCCAGTATTTCACAGGTGGAAAACGTTTATAAGACACAGCCAAGAGACACCATGAGGATTTGAAAATAGTCTCAGCTTTCTGGGCTGAAGAGGTAATGAGGACCCTAGGGGAGAGCAACCAATAATATAACCAGCATATGTACACGAACTTCCTGGATTTTGAAAAAGCATTTTAAGAAACAGCACTTTGTTAAGTTAACAGCAATTTTTCAGAAAATAGGCAAATATTGGAGGGATAGGTAACTCACTATTAATCTGTACATAGCTCAAACTATATAAGTAGGGCAAATGATGGTGAATAAGGGTGGGCAAGCACTGGGTGATGTGTTTACTGCTTGATGTATATGCAGAGGAAATGGTGAGAGAGGCACGGATTAAGTTAGAGGTAGCAGTTACAGAGATAGGAATGATCTTTGGATCTGTTAAGTTCATATATGAACAGTTCCAGGCATTGATTAGACAGTAGGTGTCAAGGTTCCAGATTCAAGTGGGCATGTTGGATAAGTGGTGCAAGGAATATGGTATGAGGATCAATCACAAAGAGACACTGAAAACTGTACAAGTTTAACAAGCATGTGAGCATGCAAGGAATATGGTCCAAAAACTGGAGCAGGTGGAGTAGTTGAACTGTTTAGGTAGTAAATTCAAGGGGAGCAGACACAGCTGTAAGAATATAAGAAAGAGAACTATGTATGTTAGCAAAGGAGGCTTTCATGATTGGGAAAGAGCTGCTGAGAGAATCATTATGTAAGAGTGTTAAGAAAGGCTAATTAAGAGTCCGATCTGGAGTGTAGCGTGTAACTGGGAAATGAAGTGGGAAGTTCAAATTGGGGGTTGAGGACGGTTGAGGTGATTTGCAAAATACTCTATGTAAGTAAAACTTAGCAAGTAGAAAACCTTAACTAATAATCATTGCATATACCATACAGTAATTTTTTGCTGGCGCGACTCCCGAAAGGAGCAATTAATACCTAATATGAAGGCAGGTGGGATATTGTTAAAAATTGTTCAACGCACAATTTTTCTCATGGCAAGCCTAAAGCACTTGCAGCAAAAACCCATAACAACTCCTGTAAGCACATTCATGAAAAGAAACAAAATTTTGAAGTGGCAACCAAGAAAATACATTAACATGGTAAGTAAGGCCTTCCAGGAAAATGATATAGAATTGTGGTTTTATGACTGCCATAATTTCCGTAGATGGCTAGTGATCGTTTATGTATTGCAAAAAAATCCAATTGTCAGCAAAAGAACTTAAGATGTACAAACTCATCTTTTATTAATTAAAAGGAGGAGTTTTAGAAACTGTGTCTTTGAATTGTATACTCTAATAAGTAGGGATGAGTCTATTCCATTTTTTTTCGATTCCAATTCCGATTCCTTCAAATCGATTCTCGATTCCATCGATTCTTATTCCTTCTAAAAGGTACGATTTTGATTTATCTGTAGCATTGCTGTCATTAAAATTTAAGAATTGAATGGAATAAAATAACTAGGGATGGACGGATCCAGGATTTATGGAGCCAGATCTTTCGAATAGGATATTTTCGAATCCAAATGCATTTTCAAATTCCTGCCATTAAACAAAGTCATTATTCAAGTTTATTCTGGGTACATACAATTAATGGAATGGTTTTTAGATTTTCATACACATTTAAATATTTTTATAAATAAAAAATTATTTTATGGGCTTTCAAGTTGTTTTTTTAAACATCTTTACATACTCAGGGCCTAAACTGTTACGCTTGGGTTTGGAAATGAATTTAGGAAAAATCTTAGGATGAACAACTGACCAGTAGCGTAGCGAGAGGACCCCCCAAAATAAAAAAACACAATTACTTTCCTTCATAAAAGGAAACAAAATAAATGAAAAATGAAAAAAATGAATCTTTGAAAAAAGAAGTTTTTTTCTATTACGAAGGCTGTTAAAATTAGTTTGAAACCCTCTCCTTTGTACCCTGTTGTTTGAAAATTTCCCCCCCCCTGGTTTTGGGCCCTCCCTTAAAAAAATCCTGGCTACCCCCTGCCATTGACTGAATTCAAATTTTCCTCATGCACGTTTCCCCCGAATTTTACTTTCTCATCGCATACCGACTTGTGTTTCACCCGAAAATGCTTCAGTATGGTGAGATGGATTTAGCACATCCTCGCGATAATTTACGCCACAGTGCACTACTTTCTCGTTTGGCCGCGGTGGCTAAACAGTAATGTAGCGTTCATTGCGTCCATACATACCAGAGCAGCCTGGCGGGAGCGCGGTGGCGGCCGAACGCAACCTGTCGAAAAACCGGAAGTTCGTAACATCCAACTTTGTAAGACCATTTCTTTAAGGAATCATGGATTAAAAAAAACACCCGGCTAAAATTCCTTGTCAATTCAATTTACTGCACTTTACGTTATGCCACGGAATAGCTTAAGAGTTACGTGCATGATATACACGATTAAATAATGAACAAATACAGTAAATCCTCAGTATACGAACAAGATGCATTCCGAGACCTTGTTCGTAAGTTGATAAACCTATGCGATGCATCAAAAAGTGTGGTTATCTTGCAGAATGCAACTCTGCATTGCAATGTTTCGTTAACTCATGATGGTGACAAACTGATCTAGCTACGTGCCTGGAGCCATTAGCCGTCCTCAAGCAGGAAGAATGGCCAAAACACTAAATAGTTCTTGAATTCACAACGGACAATTGATACTTTGGTCAGACTGTACCCAAAGTGTGAGTTCCCCTATGCCATGCCGTGTCAAATTGGTCAACTCCATAGGCACCAAATATGAAATTTCGGGCATGCTCGAATTTTTTGAGTGTTTGTATCTCTGAAAGTTGAATGTTCATCAAAAGAGGACTTATCATACGGCTAATTTACGATCGGTAAATGAGTGGGTGACCATGATTCCACAGGAATGAACCTGATTGTATGACTTGGCATGGATACTGACATATCTTCTACTGCAGAGAGAACCATAATTGGGCATAATACACGAGGAGAACTTAAACATAGCAAAATGATTATGATGTAGCATAGTGTATATCTACCTACATGCCGTTGATTATCCATGAAACTTCGTGATAATAATAATCATTTTATAACCGCCGGAACCAGGACTGAAGTTCGCAATTTCTTAATTATGTTTCTTTTATTATAGATTGAATTCACCTTTTCATCAGAACAACAATTTACTTTGTAAAAACAAGAAATTCACAATAACGTACTTCGTGTTCACGTGAGTCTACTGTAACCAGAAAAATTTGTATGCAATGCGACTCAGACCCGAGGAAATGAAAGGGCTAAAGAGAAAGATTGTGCTCGTCCTCACTGGATGTATTTTTATCCTCACTATTTAACTTTCAATAACTCATACCTCCCATAACAAAACAAGAGTAATAGTGGGTAGTAAGGATGTCACTAACATGATACTCAACATTTTTCCCACATTATTTAAACATCCATTTCACAACCTAAAGGGGGAATACCTCAATTGCATTCCACTTTTCTCAGTCACTTCCTAAAATAGCATACATGCTGAAACCGAAAGAAGTTCGATAATGCACATAACATAATCACAAAAAAATTCTTAATGTTAGCACAAGTATCACAATGAACTGGTCATGATTTGATTCATTTAGTATAAAAAGAGATTATTCAAAGAAATAAATATGTAGCAATTTGAGCAAGACTCAGAAATATCATAGATTATAAGTCATAATCTAAACTGGAAAACAAGTGATCTCAACAATACTAAAATAGAAAATTCATTCAAAGTTTACATAAGATTATCACGAACAAATAGTTTCTCTGATTATTTTCAATAACTCCTGCATACAAACTACCATATTTCACCTTAGCCATATTTCCTTATTTCCAAAGCATACATTCACCAGAAATTATCATCACTAACTCTTAAGCCTTTACAGAAGGTTAACTCCTGCTGTGAAATAATAGATTCAATTAAATTCACTCTATTAGGAGATGTTTTTGTACTTGACAGTATCATAAAATACTCACTGCTCAAAGTTCCACAGTAGAAAATAATCACACAGTCATCTCACATGCAATAGTGAAATATACCTGTACATAATTTATCCATCTTTGAATCTTTAGTTGGATGGAAATTTATGAGATAAATAATAGGACCATTTGTATATTTAAAGGCATATCTGAAGCCTTAAAATAATCAGTAAGAAGTCCTAGAACACAATTTCATTATTAGACATAAATCCACTCTCCAAGCTCAAATAACCTAATTATTACTGTCTGAAACTGGTATCCTAATATTAAAAAAACAATGGCATTAATATACATGGGACAGAACAAATCTTGTTTCTTTGCAAAACAACAACCAGCCAAATGGACTCATTAGTCACATCACAGCTGCAATCACGAGGAAACTTTTAGCATTACATTTAAGCCTTGCCAGGCTGGCCCACAATGGCCAAATTTGAACAAGAAATGATACCTACATATCGACAATAAAATGCACATTTAGTCCCAAGACCTCGGTAAGCTGTACGTCTTTCTCAGCAGGTGAATGTCCTTGTGCCCACCTTGTGCAACAAGCATCAGATAGTTGTCATCACCGATAGGAGCTTGTCTGTGGACAAAATATATTATAAATTTATATTATTAAAATAATATTAACAACATTAGTCTCAAGTAGAGAGGGGTCAGTTTGATTCCTAGTTCCAACTGCTCTTGAGCTTAAAACCGGAATTGGAAACAAAAACCAAAAAGGATCATCGACAAATTAATATGCATAAAACCCAGTTCAAAAAAATTTTTGGGCTTAATTTACATTACATAAGTTAAAAGGAGAAATGTTATATGCGACCAGTAACTAGTGAGATAACTTGATGCATTATTTTAGGTAGTTTCCATAATTCTTACCATTATAAAATTTGTCAATCTCTATTTAATTATTTCCAATATCCTAAAAACAGCCATCATATTCAGGGTCCCAAAAATCAACAATTGTACAGTCATTAATCCCCATGCAATCAACCATTGTACCATCACAAACCCAACATAACTTACCCAGGTGGGACTCAAACCCTCAACCTTCCATTTGGCAGGCAAGGACTTAACCCTACCTTCACCAAGGCCAGGAATTACTTGGAAATTTAGTAACAAAAGGAAACTCTTGATTGAGAATTGAAATCAAGAATTGGACCCAAGAAATGATACCAGGATCTGATCCAAAATGGGAAAACAAAAAACACTGGAATTGACCAAAACTCACTTTCAAGCCAATTTAATCAATCATAAAACTTAAATTTTTTCGAGGTGGCTCGACAATTTCATCCAAGTAATTCACTGCTTGGCTTCTAATTGATCTGAAGTTCCCAATTTTCAACCCAATAATGATATTTTTTTTGGGAATTGTCGGTAACTGATTTCCTTCAACATTAATTCTAGAGTAATGAATTACCAGAAGCCTGCACATAAAAAAGGGCGTGGCTTGCCCTTTTGCCCAGTCAAACTTCATTCCAAAGGCACGCGAGAAATCTTCCACTAAAAGCATTTACCTTAAACAGACTCACTAATTCCTGCAGACTCTGCCAGTTGTTTTTGCCTGCCTAGCAATATTTATTGAAAGCAAACAGGAGCTTATGCATGGGGGACATCGGGAGACACCCCAAGAGGGCCCGAGGCCAGTGTCAAAATGAGGAAAAATTTTAGCATTTGAACTGCCAACTGCCCACCTCAAAGATGTATCACAGCATTTCCAAATAATTCACAAGTACTACAGTAAACTCTTGATTTTACGAAGTCAGTGGGACCGAAAAATTGGCACTTCGTAAAATCGAGTTTCGTAAATTCAAACCTTTTTCATAAGTCATGAAAAAATGTTCGCTTTTGTTTCTTCCGCCATTTTTTTTTCTTTAGTGGTCTTATTTAAATGTTTTCGGTGGTTATTCTCGGTATTATTCATTGAAAAGGCTTTTTGTTATCGATTTATGCTGTGAAAGATCATTAAATAATTATACCACCATAAAATTCTCATTTCTCGTTCATACTTCAACATCAACGATCGCTTAAGAAATTCCCGACCAGTTTAGAAAACATAATCAAATAATAAATTGCAAAGTTTATTATAAGAATTTAATGTTATAAATTTGTGGTTAGGAGCGAATAACAACTATTAAGTTCGCGTAAGATATATATATTTGTTTCCAGCACCCACGGAATTTTAGCGGCAGCCGGCCTAACCGCCATTTATGTCGCCCTCTATCGCTCAGTGACGAGAAAAAAAAAAAGAAAAACGAGGGCCTCCACCCGTTTCCAAAATAACCTTAGTAAGTTAATATTTCGAGTTACTCCGTATTTTCAGTTGAATGTGCTATCTTTTCCATTAGTTATATTCATTGACATTCAGTTACGATCATAAATTACGTAGGATATAAGATATGTTATCTTCTGGCGAATATTTGAAGTAAATTCTGTTTGAGTTCACTGTCTGGATACTGTGCTCCGTCATCTTAGCAGACATTGCTACGAAAGACTTTATTCTTCATACCGGGTGTGAAGTGCTATGTTCATATAGTATTTCTCTCTCCTTTTATGCTGACAGGAGCAAGGTTCCAACCGGAAAACGAGGGGAGAAACATCTTCCATTATCGGAAAAATAAAGAGAGAAACGTTATTATTCGCATTGATTGTTCTCCTACGAGAGATGTTTCATCATTTCTCAACGTGTGTGAGGTATTGGTTCACTTGCGTGAATTCCCAAAAATGACACGCAAAAACCTGTACATTCACCTCATGTAGTTTTCGTGTCCCTTTCTCCGCCGTATTGAAAGTTATGCAAAGAATCATTGACGTAGAAAAAAGATTTTCTTAGCTTTAGCATTAAAAATAGTCGCGCCATAATCGTAAATAAATATAGTGAGGAAAGAGCAAAGAAAATAATTTCAATTGAAACGTCAGCAGAGAAGGAAAGAGACAATTATAAGCGCGGCTCCATTTCCCCGACAGTGGAAGATACTTCTTCAGCCTCTCTCCGGTTAATAACTTACCCCCGTTGCAGGTAAATATGAACCATGCCCTTCTCCACAATCGGGGAACGTTCCCAGTGGGTGGGGTGAATAAGAGTGGGAGGGGGATTGCCTGGGAAGCGGTCAGCGTATGGTGGGGTGAAGGGGGCAGGAGAAAGAAGGGTGGAGAAAGAAGGGTGGGGAAAGGGCTTTCAGCTCTGCCTCAGTCTACTTTTGGGGGGCGTATTTTTCTACGACGCACTCAAGCTCCGTAACCTTAGGGGGGGATTGAATGGGAAATGCTGGGGAAGGAGGGGTTTGGGATGCGTAAGGTGGGTGTCAGCAAGATCAGCAGGAGGCCGCGGTAGGAAGTAAGCAAAGACTTTGGAAAGAAAGATCTCTCGGCGTGGGAAAACGGGGAGACGCGCGAGAAGAAAGTTCATGATTAGAGTTAGAAGTGCATCTTCATTACGAGTAGCCTGAAAAATAAGTTTGTGGTTAATAGAGCCCAGTACTTAAGATATTTAAGTTGTTTACTCAGGAATGCTATTGTATACACGAAAAGATACTACTAAAAAAATCTGTTATTATTTCTTTTTGCCCTTCTCCGTCGCCGCTTCCACCATGGTTTCTCACTTGCATAAATGGGAATGAAATTGGGGACCTAACTCGTTAGCCAGATCAATATATCTTAATGTTTGGAGGGCAGCTTGTACTTCTTTTTTATTTGGTGAAATTACTTCCTCACTTTCATCTTCGTCGTCACTGCTATTCTGACTAGTCCCGGCCGCTGCTTCTTCCGACGTATGTACCAGCGTCCCATTGTAGCAAGCCCGGAGATCATCGTCAATGGCATATTAATCGTTTGATGTTGCGCGCTGTGCTCTACCTGCTTTTTCCAAGAATTTTTCAAAATCATCTTTTAAGCCTCTAATACCCTCCGTGATTTTATCCGGTGCAGCTTCCTGAAGGTATAACGTAACGAATCAACCATAGCCGCGATATTATAGCAGTAGAATTTCTAGTAGGCTAGTTGTATCAATTACCAACCTCGAGAACATCCTCATGATACGCTATCAAAGGGAATCCGACCGATTTCCAGCAATTTGCGATTGTACTGGAGGAAATAAAGTACGTCTTTGAACCGTGTTCCTGCAATGAAAAATGGCCATTGTATTAACTTTGCCATTTTAGCAAAGTTAACGAAATCGTTATTTCTCATCGCAGAAACACGGTTCAGAGACGTACTTGAAAGCCTGATTGGCAGGAGTGCGATGCAAACAATTATTTTTGATGATGGCATTGATTGATAGATTTTCAAAATGCAGTCAGAGCGGTCACTTTTGGGGAGAAAGGCTCGGAGGGTCGAAGAGAGGGGCCAGCGAGGATGAGCTCGTCGAGGAAAGGGTCCCGGATTAGGGACCCTTCGAAGTGCTTCGGCGAAAAGTAGTCGAGTAGTCTTCGAAGTACGTTCACAGCAGCCTGCCTTGCGAACGTACCAGGTACATTCACAGCAGTGCAAAGGGTTAATTAGGAGTGTACGAAATACCCCGCGCGACCTTCTTGACATGTTAAACTACGAAGTATTGTCGATGCGATGTTTACGAATAGGCACGTAAATAGAGGCATTATGTCAGTCGCGATATTTTACTTAACTCCTACTTCCCCTAATTTCCCACCGTGAGGTTTTAGGCGAACACATTTTCACACCCAAAAAGCTCATAAACCTGTTTGTAGTAACTGGTAATTCCATTAAAATTTAACTGCACTTAAAATGTAAACTTTTTGAAAAAAAAAATAACCTTTACGAATAGATTTTGATAACCTTTGTGGGCACATCAAAACTTCAAGAGGAGGATTAGATATTCAACTCACTTGCTTCCAATGGTCATTTCTTGAGCTGAGGTCTGCAGGTACCTTCTATGCTCCTTCTCCAACTTTGCTACAGCTTCCTGCAGCATGGTCAACGTTCGCAAGCAAGAGGAGGGGTCTTCTATTGGTCCAGTCCAACTGTCCCGCATTTGGCTACGTGGCCCTACATAATCCTTTGTTCTCTCTGCAACATACAAAATAAGACTTAAAATAAACATCTACACCATCAATTGATCTTTTTGAGAAACTAGGAACACCCAATTCCCAGTAATTGTAATAGGCTAAAATTCCTCCCAACGGGGAATCAAACCACGGACATTAGGCTTTCCAGGCCACGGCACAGACCACATTAAGGTTCCTAGGTTCCCAGAGCAGTTTACCATGGTCAACTGTCCTTGGTGTCATTGTGGTTCGATTTCCAGCCCAGTGGAATTATTCCCATGCAATGGCAGCTCTAGAGGAGGGCCAAGGCCCACCCAAATAACACAGACAAATTTCAGAATCAAAGTCCAAATTAATACTTTATTTTATAAAATCAAAATATTTTCCATACAGACATATGGAAAATCGCTCTCTTAACTTTCTAAACAATTTTGTATTTTCCTTATTGACTCCGTAAAATAAAACATACAATCAAAGTGGATTTCATGACAAGGAAGGCCCACCCATGTGACAATAGGGTAGTTTCCTTCATCAAAGAAAACGAAAGGCATTGATTGCGATTCGTTACCCACCATTAGTGTATTCATAATATACAAATTATTTCGTTTTAGAAATACCAGTTTAGACGAATGACTATGGTCCATTTTTATCCTCATTTGAAAAGGGCCAGATTGGCGCCCATGCGATGCCACTCCACGTGACGTCACAGGGACCTAGTTTCTATACGAGAGGATAGGAGTTATACATCGTCTGAGGTTACCAATGCATGCATGAGGCAAAGAGCTCAGGGAAACATCTCTTAATAATCACCTATTAAAACTGCCTATGGTCGGAAAGTTTCCTTCGTTTGATAAGGTATTGATAATCCTTATTTAAGCCAAGCGCTACCAGCTAGCAGGGTACTCTGCTACCTGCTAGCAGCATGCATCGCAGCGGCGCACATATCCTTGCCCCAAGGTCACCTCACATGGCGGCAGAGGGAACCAGAATGATGTCACACAGACTTTTCCCAGAATTCATACTTAGCCGTTGCATTTTGGCACGCTTGAAAATTTACACTTTTCATTTAATCGCAAAAATAGATATCGTCATTTAAAATTCTAAAAGCGTGAAATATGTACTCCAAGAGTAATGATCTTTCGATTTAGGCAATAAAAAAATAATAGGAAACCACCCTATTGCTAGAGCCACTGCTGTTCCCATGGCGATTACAATGAATTTCAATGCCGTTCACAAAGCACGTTAATTATGTATCACATTAGGAACACCCTATTCAGAGTAAGTTTACCTTAATATATGCCTATACTATCTCTTCAAATTTGAGAATGGAGAAAGCAAAGTACATATCTCAAACATACATTCAATTGCTATCAACTAAAGAGGTGGGGGCTTTAGAGCTGAAAATACAGGGTCTTCCTACCTTTACTGTCTTCAACATCGTCACCTTTTCCAACTGCCCGGCTCAACCTCCTTCGGCACACCAATGCCATTGCATCTAGACGCCCCATGCCAAATACCAAGAGAGACCGTATCCTTTCCAGCTGTCGCTCTGGATCTAAATCTCTTTGACCTTCAACTCCACAAAGGCTATCTTCGCTGACACCTTGAGACACTGCCCTACACCCAGGGGCACCCTCTTTCATCTCCTTGCAACTGCAAAAGAAATGAAATCATACATAGCCAAGATAAGAATGATATTGATAATAACCGGGACATAGCTAAAATTAACTGTAAAAAAATTGCTGAAGAAGAATAGAAATTTGTTAGGGCACTGGCATCCAGTGTCCCATTTGTATTTTCCTTTGTCTAAGTGTAGTTCTTATCTTTGTTGTGGTGAGGAATTTATCTCAGCAATCAGAATATTTTCGATGCTGTACCACCAAACTAAGAGGGCATAATTACCGCCTGGATCAACAGAACAAATGCCCTTTTGAATAAAATTGTCCGATTTGCTACTATCCAGAAACTTATGAGGCAAGTGATTTCCCCACAGAAATTTAGGATGCATTTGATTGCATTTACTAGCATGTTGTTTGAGTGTTTATCTAATAAATAAATCTTAATTTATTCAACAGCCATAAGGAAATAAATAATGGAGCAGCATTTAAAAAAATTATGCAAAAACAATTAAGTATTTGACTGAGAGTCAAATAAAATACAAGATTTTTTTCAATTTTCAGAAAAAAACATTCATCACATGAAGTTCGTAAATGAAGGTCTCTGAATTTTTGATCCAGTGAACTTTACAAAGAAAGCCTGTTGTAATAATAATACAAAGCTGTGTAGAGCTACACCGGATTCAACATGTTTAGTTTGATAAACAAATAGAAGTTAACTAGCAAAAGATGTAATATAATTACAGCATCAAAATTATCATTACACATATAGCATTTACAATAGCTACACCTGAGTGGCTAATTAGCAATAAGTTATTAGGCCAGCCACATCTTATTAGCCAGATGGATTACATTTAGCCTTTCTTGCAACTGCAGCCTTGCTTCATCCCACCAATATCTTAAAATGGTTATTTGAAACAAATTCAACAGGTATGAGCACTTATTTAATCCTAAGCTTCAGCTAAAAGATGTAGTAATGAATTAATCCTAATTACTCCTGAAAAAATCACAAGGAAAGCACAAGAGAAGTGTAGCACAAATTCTGTTCATTATGTGAACTTCAATTACGAACTTCAATCTTCTATATTATTTCTACTGTATAGATACCTTTTTCTCAACTTATACGCAACCAAACTCTACAAATGAGGTACCAAAATGCACAGAATTTATCAGAGAACATGCGACGGCATATCTTACTTACTAAATTTTGCTATTGTTTCCTAAAATTGGTTTTTAAATAATAAAAAAAAAAACAAAAAAAACTGTAAATATTTCTGACATTAACGGCGCACAAACTGATACATTTGTTCATTTGCAACAATAGCTCACATCCTTTAAATAACTTTTATCAAAATGCGGCTGATTCCACATTCAAGTCTCCTGTTGATACGTACGTATGAGTCATCATGCGCGTTTAACAGAGGATAGTGTAATTACTTCCAACGTTGTGTTTAAAGAGGTCCTCTGAACTCAATTTGTACATGAACATTCCAATTAAATTTGTACATAAGACCCTGCCTTTTTTTTCTACATTTTAAAATTAGAAACGCGCCTATCGCTCTGTGGACCAGCATTGAAAAGAGCGGGGGCAGCCCGCTGGGAGCGGGCGCAGCACGCTCGTAACTAGTTAATTCCATAAATACAGTGAAATATAAAGAGTTCTTTCTATCAAAAGAAACCATTCTTCAAAGAAACAAGAATGCTACCATGTCAATACATAGTTAGCCAATGATTAGGCCACCCAATCACTTCCCTAACTGTGAAAAATCTTGTTAAAAAACTAATCAAATTTCAAAATTATACTCCTTTTTCAAATTGTATGTGATAACTTTAGCCTCTATATGAACTTACCACAACCACCTCCCATCCACATATGCAGATGGATGATACTGCTTCAGTCGATTACCATTTGTTTGACAAATCTTTGTAAGTATGTCTATCCACTCCTTTTCCTCCACACAGTTGCTAGCCTGGAAAATGTGCACCATTCAATGCATGAATAGAATGATTCTAATGGCAAATGGAAAGTAAAATTCTGATTTATTACTATTATTACTTATGGGACAAGATTTATAACCTAATGATGGAAAACTAATGACTTGCCATTTACTTACACAGTTTTTGAAAGAGCATTACACAGAAAAATCTTATGAGAATCAGTGACATCATGGCAAAATACGCAGTGCCGTAACGCACTTCCCTCAACTTTTTTAGAAGTGAAATATTACTGTGTTTTTTTATTACAAGTTATTACAAAATATTTGTTTTGGTTATATACATACATGTATTTTAAATTTTGACGCACCAAAATTGATAAAAGCGTTATTTGACTATTCTGCCTTCTGTTAACATGTGCCGGAACAGTATTCCGTCACGTTCTGGCACCATGACACTACTGATGAGAATCAAATAATAAATTCAAAACCAACAGCTTAATAGTCTATCAGGTGACAACCATTTGGTTTGGAAGAATTCCTACAGAAAATAATATAGCTAATAACATTGAATGCAAAAATTATAATAATCAAATTAAAAATTTAACCACTGGCTAAAAACAATTTTCAGACTTGCAGATAACATTTGCCATCCCTGATGGAGTGGGGTAAAGCCTTTGCTTGGCATCATATAGGTCCCACGTTTGAGTCCCACCAGGGTAGGTTATCCCAGCCCAGAACATACCGTTTAAGCGTGTGTAAGAGGCGCACCCCTATTTTGAGCATCGAAGCTATAAAGAAAATAAAATTTGCCGCATTTTTTTTATCCTATCGTGCGGTGTTGCAGACGTATGCCTAGAATCTCGACAGTTATCAAACTTTCCTCTTTCAATACCAATTAAATGAGGAAATTTTGATAACTGCAGCAGTAATAGCGGCACAAGAGGGAGTAGAAAGAGTTCCAATCCTCTCTTCGCATACGACGTTGCTCTACGATGCTAGTCCTACTCACGAACAATTTTGTTTAAATGCTCTCGCAGGAGAATTGCAAAAGAATTGCAGCCGTGGAAAATTTTAAGGCAAAACACGACAGGCACATAGCATGAACCTTTCCAAGAGATTTGACAACAATCAGGGCAATCTCAGTGCCCTAGGATAATAACCACGTCATAGATTTAACGGAACCACACTCCGCCCTCCATCAGCCAATGCCTCTGCCGTTTTTTTTTCCTTTCCGAGACCCCACAGGAAAATAGGAAAATATTAAGTTACAGGGGAACAATGGAAACGTGTTTCATCCCTACCCCACCTCACCAACTGCCCTTTTTCTGTCTACCAGGTTCAATTCTCCTAGTTTCTGGAGGCCAAATGCTATGTGAGTCACCTACTGAGCTCAAAAATATCTCGATATCTTTCAGCAATTGCATGTCACGTAGGAGGTTCTAAAAAGGATGAGACCTAACGGGACGTATATCTGACAGTATTTAAGTTTTTTAATCTCTAATAGATTGACACAAAGATTTATAGTTAAAACAAGGCTACTAATATTCAACATAGTCCAAACAGCACAATTTCGGAAGAAACAAGTGTAGCATAAGCGCATTCAAACAAGACGAGACGGACTGGAAACTTCAGGCAACGCAAACTGCGTACATCACATTGCTGCGCCTTCGCCCCTTCGCTTTGAAGGCAACGACGTCACATGCAAGATCGGACATGTGCTTCCCTTGTTCCTTCGCTCATAGCCTCGTAGCTTGAAATACGGAGGGGAGGGAGCGCACTCCTTCCCCTCAACCTATCCTTCAGCGCTCTTCACTTATAAGCATTTCTGATTTCTTCTAGACACCATTTAGTCCAACAATAAACACAATCGTTCGCATTTTTTAAACCGCAGGTTTTGACACCAATATAATTCTCAGTTGCAAAAATCCTCATATTAGCGTCTGAAGATGATTTTTGAAAAATCAGGTGCTCAGCATAATGGAAATTGCTCGGCAAGACAAATGTTGACCATTAACCAGGTACATATGTCCTTCAAAACTACGTGTTTCTTCACGTTTGATAAGCGATTACTATACATGCAGTATAAATGCTGCGGGATGCCCACTTGTGGCAGTAAATTTAGCGTGCCCTCAGAAGCGAAAAACCCCGCGCGATCTTTTCCATGTTCACCTCTGGGGTACCGAGGTGACAGCGCAATGCTTACAAGAAATTCATAAAGGAACATTTTAAAAATATGTCACTAAGGGAGAAACTCCCCTGCCTGCCGCTTGATTTTGACCATGGTTTCAGATGACTGACTCACGCTGAAAACCAAGGCCACTCGGTTCCCCTTGGACTTGCAACAGGGGAAGGGGAGGGGGGGGGGGGGAAATAAGAAGTTTGTGTAAGAGGCGCACCCCCATTTTTGGCTGCAATTTCTGGGGAAAAAAGGTGCGCCTCTTACACGCGCTTATACGGTAGGTATGTATCTAAGTCTGTAGTAATAATCCATTTCATAGAACACTCCAATGTATTAGAAAGATTCAGCCGCTTTCATAGGTGAAAAATAAAGTAACAATATAGAGATCACAGTTCTTCAGCAAATAAGAATTAGACCTCGCCTTCATTGAGTACCATCTTTATATTATGATTAAATACTGATCATACTCAAATACTGAGGACAAAAAAATTATTTATTAAATGCATTGCAGAAGCTTGTTACAATTTTGAAGTCACTAAAAGTTAAATAAAAGTTTTCCTCAATAATCTTCTGGAGCTATTCAGATTAAAAAAGTAATGAATGAACATATTATCTACATATCTAACAGAATGAACCATGAATGAAAAAGTCTTGATAGCGTTTTAATAATGCTTAAAAAAATATTATTTCCACTTAATTCACATACCTGAACATAGAGAGCTCTCTTGGGCTGCACAATTTGGAACATATTCTTCATCTTAAAGGAATCTTCATGAAGCCTTTCCACTGCCAAGATGTCCTCCAATGGAATGACACAGAGGGGTTCACGACCAACAGGAGAACAGAGAGAGTCTATTTGCAACAAACAAAAAGAAAAGAAAATATAGATTTCCATTTGTTTCTCATTGAAGATACATACAGTAGACTCTCGTTCCTACGAAGTTCATGCGATCAAAAAACCGGAGGTTTGTAGTAACGAAGTTCGTATGAAAATTTCTTTTAGGAATCATCAAAAGAAAGAAAAACATACTTAGTCAAAATTTCTTGTCTCTTCAATCACCCGCTCTTAAAATCTTTATAGTCACGTGTATAATATACACAATTTAATTATGCGCAAGTCCTCAATAACCGTAGAAGATGCACTCCCAGACCTTGCTCGTAAGTTGATAAACCTATACAAGGCATCAAGGAGAATGGTTATCCTGCAGAATGCAACACTGCATCACAATGCAGTCAACTCTCGATTATGACGAACTGATCTAGCTTGCATCGTATCCAGGGCCGAATAAATCGCCGTGGGAAGAAAGAATGAGCGAAACGCTGAACAGTTCATGACTTCACACTGGATTAAATGATACTTTGCTCAGATTATGCCCTAAGTGTGAGTTCCTCTACGCCACGTCGCGTCGGCAAACTCTAAAGGCGCCAAATTAGAAATTTCGGATGTGCTTGAATTTTTCGAAAATTCGTATCTCTAAAAGTTCGTAAATCCAACGTGCATAGGAAGAGGACTAACTGAACATCCAATTTACGAGTGCTAATGAGTGGATCACTATAATTCCACAGGAATGAAGCTTATTATGATGATGCATGCATATTGAAGTATCTCCTTCTGGAGAAAGAACCAAAATTGACGTTCTTGGCCACACTGCAAGAAGAGAACTTAAACGTAGATCAATGATGATAACATATACCTAGTATATCAACCTAAATGCCCTCGCTTTTTCGCTGAACTTCGTAACAAAGTTAATTTTGTGACCGCCGGGACCGGGACTGAGATTCGTAATTTTGCAATAACGTTTCTTTTACCGTAGAATGGATAGGCCACTTCGTCGGAACCAACAAATTATTTCATAATAATGAGAACTTTGTAGTAACATTGTTTGTATCAATGAGAGTTTACCGTATTGTGTTCTCAAAGCTTAAATATTTTCCATCATCTCTAACTACTGATGTATTCCAGTAGTGGATCCAGGATAGGGACAATGGGGGGCTAAGTATGGGGTAAACTCCTAGAAGTATTGCGGGTCCGAACAAAAACTACCATTCCATCTAGTATAAATTGGATGCCCAAAGGGGGGCAGGGGGAGCTATAACCCCCTTATCGCCCCCCCCCCCTTATAGATCCGCCACTGATGTATTCTACTTCCATAGCATCTCTGTTTGTCTCTTTCGAAGTAGTTTTTGACCCTTTTAGTGCCAGTGGGCCGATTTATTGGCCCAGGGGGTATGAGCGAAGAATGCCATGGGGTTTTTTTACACTCGCACCTTCCATTTTTTCTGCATTTCATTTCTGTAGCTTTTTAACTGTTTATCATTATCTGTCATGCTTTAACATACCCGTAAGTATGAAGAACACATGAGAAAAATCAATCAGGATCCCAAAGGATTTTAGAACGACTGCTCTTATGGATTTAATATATGTGACCCTGTAAAGATACCATGAGTATGGTCCTAGGCTGCTATTCTGAATAAGGGGTGCAAAATAGCAGGTGCTATTCCAAATAGAAGGCGGTGAATAATGAGGGGAAAAGAATTTCGACTCGAAGCACGTATTTGTACATACCGTATAAGCGTGTGTAAGAGGTGCACCCCTATTTTGAGCATCGAAGCTATGAAGAAAAAAATTTTGTGCGCTCCTTCCCCTCGACGTCTCCTTCAGCGCTCTTCCCGCATAAGCATGATGGTCACTCGAATGATCTTTCGAAAGATCATTCACCGTATAAAGCGGCCTTTATAAGCATTTCCGATATCTTCTGTCTACCATTTAGTCCAGCAATGAACAAACTCGTTCAAATTTTTTAAAGCGCAGGTATATAAATAATAATATAGCTCAAATATATTGTTCAAATACTAACACATCAAATATAGAATAGTTAAATGAAGCTATATTCCTAAAAAAATATTTCAAATACATAAAATACAAACCAGAAGTCTTGGAATAGGCAAGATCCTGAGTAGTCAATCGAAAGTATCTTCTCTTGAAATTCTTTCTTCCAAATTTTTTTCGTCCTTGAGCTCTTTTTATCATGACCCTGAGAAAAAGGTAATAAAATGTTATTCAGAATAAACTTAAGACATTCCTAAGAAACAACATACATGTTTTATATTAATCATAAATGACAAAAACACAAAAAGTGAGATCATTATTGATTTCATTTTTTTATGCAGGTACCTATGAAGTGCATAATTCATGACCAGATCATGCCAGATGCCAGGAGTAACTTGAAGCACATTCCTCTCAAGCCAGAATGCCATTTTGGTAACTAATAGTCATTCTAGAAAATGAATAAATAGGTCCACTTACCTTTGTCCTAATAGGAAAGGCAAGCATTTCACAAGTCAAAAGAAAGAGAAATATTTGAGTAAAAATTCAGTATACATTCATTATATGCAGACAGGAGTGCCCTCTAAAAGCATTCCTCATTGCACTAATTCCAGACTGAGGACAAACAAGCTCTTGGAGTGTGTTAAGCACCATTTAGCAAATAATCTAAACACCTGGGTGAGAATTGCATGAGGAAACGGAAATTGTGGAATTTACTCATCATGCCACCCACAGTCTAATGCTAAACATGTCATGCAATGGAATAAAAAACTTAGGTAATGAATATGCAATGGGGCCTTTCTCTGACATTTACGTGGTGTGCACCACAAATTTAGTGGCAGTCACAAATATGATCAGCCACAAAAAATTACAATAAATGGATATTAGACTTATCAAAATTAACGTAAAAAAAGCATATCTTAACTTCTATAAAATTGATTGTTTGAGACGTAACTTTGTGAAAGCGATTCATTATTAAAATTAAAAAGAAGAACTTTGTGCTTTCACATGCATATTTATTTACACGACCATGGTTTCAATGTTAGACGTCATCATCAGGTGGATTAACTTCTATGCATTGAATAGTTTCAATTCTCAAAACTACCATCCTGTCATAGCTCTTATCTTGTGAAGATTTAATCTATATTAGTATCAACATTAAGTACCGTTTCAACTAAAAAAATTTTAAAAATTATTCCACATGAGTATTTTTAACAACATATTCCACTTACAAATGTGGCATTACAATGCCACAAATTTGGCATTGTAATTCAACCAAGATGAATAATTAGATATGAAATTAATTGGCGTAACTGATAGGCAACTAGGCAAAACAAAAACATAGAGTAGCACTTATATCAATAGATAACTTGGGAGCGATCTCGTACAAAACAAGGTCCATGCATCTAGCAGTGCAGTCACTTTTATTCGGACTAACACTACTAATGCATTCTAATATTTCTTACTTCATAAGATTGCACTAACTTATGCCATTGTGAGAATTAGCAAGTGAGAAATTTAGTAACCATGCAGCAGTAGAGTAAAGATTAAGTTGTATGATGCGTGAGCAAGTAGGGAAGCTAAGTAATACATTTGCAGTTCCTCTGACAATAAAAGTGCAAGTTAAAGGGACAGGTCCTTGGTTTCAATCTCATAATTTATAATAAAAAAGTAAAGCCATAGGCAGCAATTACATTATGTATGCAATACCGAGGATAATAGGTAAACTCAATTAGAGAAATATAAATATAAGTAGTTTTTACAATTCCCAACTCCATTCCCAATACAAAAATCCATTGTTATTCGTTGATTAGGGCTATAAAAATTTTCCTGGGTAAACAACATGGTTAAGAGTTAAAGAGTTTGATCATGTTAAGTGTTTCCGGAAAATGTGCAAAGAAATATCATAAAGCGTATAAATTTTCCTTAATTCAGCACAATATTCAGCATTCATGACATAGAATCCATGAATATTGCTCACCATACAAGTAAATCAAAATAGGAAATTTGAGAATAATAGTCCTCATGTGGAACGCGAGTAGCAGATTGTCTACTCCCTAGTTCCACAGACACATTTTAAAAAATTGACTAAATTTCATCATCACCACATCTAAGCACATACTCTCGGTAATCACTGCTTTAGAAGTAAGGATTGGGGGCTTAAGACACTGTAGTAATTACCATCGTTGAACGGTTATCAGGTAATTCATTGTGATTAAAGGTCTTATTGATGATGCATACTGAACAATGTTAAACTTAAGAATACTATACCAATGAATAATAAAAAGCAGAATTTTCACATAGGATAAAGACCTCATCAATCCAAACTAATTCCGCAGTTAAATAATTACAAGCGTTTCAGCAAGAAATATTTAGAATTCTTATCTCACCAACCAAACTTAGGCATAGAGGTTCATGTAATAAAGCATAAATGAGCAAAATAGGAATAAAAATGAAATGTTCCAGATTAAAATCAAGGACTTGTTATGAAGTGACCAGAGACCTAGGTCCCTACCAGAGACCTTTAGCACTATGCATCTAGTTAGATATTACTAGTCCATAGCAATCAAGACCTAAACCGAACCATATTGCCATTGGTTAATGTAGTATGATGAAATCATTACCCTTCCTTGAGGACAACTGGTGAGTCTAGACCACGGTGGCCAGGGTTGGAAGATGCTGATATGATTTCCAGGAACTAGAATGATATGGAAAAAAACCACAATGAATTAAGAAGAAAATTATATTTGTAATTGAGTGCATAACCATAAACTAACACAGCTCAAAATACCACATCACCTCTGTCTAATCATCAAATGCAAGCATATCCATCACAAACAGAAAGAAAAAAAACAGAAGGAAAACTTAAACTTAGACTTCATTCTTGGCCTTATAAGGTGGCATTACTATCTTTTTTTACAATCCATTACTCTCACATAACTACCCTTCAAGACACTGACAATCACATGTGAAAAATTGAGCAAAAAATATAATGGCATCAGGCAGCTGCTTCAACATAGGTAGGGGAAGCATGATAGCATAGAGGGTAGAGTGATTGGCAACTAACCATAAGGTCCCAGATTCACATCCTGATGTGAAGCCTTTGGACACCCCCATTATAAACCTTAGCAATGCAAGGCAAACCAGAGGAAGCACCTGGTCTCCCAATCTGAATGCCTGATATTCACATGCCTGCAGTTTAGTCTCACGTGAGACTATCCAAAGCAACCTTCAGGTTAAATACCTGTGATCAAACACATAGACCCCTTTGTATTTCCGTTGAAATCCTTAATAAGCCTTGCCCTCTCCTATCTGCCACCTAAGTAGCTTGCTACTGCCGATTCATATTTCTCTGTGTTATACAGTAGACTCTCGTTATTACCAAGTTCACGGGACCGAAAAACTGGAGGTTCGTAATAACGAAGTTCGTATGAACGTTTCTTTTAGGAATCATCGAAAAAAACCGGATGTGATAAACGCGATTAAGTTAAGTGGAAATATATATAAATAGAAAAATTCGCTTGTTTCAGCATGCGGCATGGAATAATCGAGGGTTGATATCTTCCTGTGTATGGTAAGTCCATTTTACGAACTAGATGTGTTCCAAGACCTTGTTCCTAAGTTGATAAACCTACAGTCTGGCCGCCGAGAGTTTTCCGATGACGGGCAGAATGGTCTAGGTCGGGGCAGCGTTGCTAGGTACGAAATTGAAATGCCTACAAAGGGCTCCCTGAAGAAAGGAGACGGAAAAGACAATGAGCATGAAGGACACAGTGGAAGAATCACTTGTTTTGGGGATTCGAAGAAAGGGCATGTTTTAGTGGATCAGGCTTATTTCGCTGCTCTTTATGTATTTGACAACGTTGTATGACTAGGCAATGGTGTGAGGTGAGTTTGGAGGACAGTGATTGGCTGCAAACCGTGCTGGCACAGGGTTATCCGCACCTCCTATAGTGCCATCATTGGACAACTCTCACAGGCCGGACTGTATGCAAGGCATCGAGGAGTACGGTTATCCTGCAGAATGTAACACTTCGTAACAATTGTGCACTAACTCACGATTGTGGCGAACTGATCTAGCTGGGCGTGCAATGCAGCCAGAACAGAAAAAAATCGCTCTCCACGGCAAGGAACAACGGGCGAAACGCTGAACAGTACCTAACTTCACACTGAATTCAATAATACCGTATAAGCGTGTGTAAGAGGCGCACCCCTATTTTGAGCATCGAAGCTATGAAGAAAAAAATTTTGTGGCATTTTTTTATACTATCACGTGGTGTTGCAGATGTATACTCGATAACTGTCGAGATTCCAGGCGTACTGCTATCGGTTTTTCCTTTTTCAATATTAATTGAAAGAGGAAATTTTGATAACTGCGGCGGTAATAGCGGCATAAGAGGGAGTAGAAAGAGTTCCGATCCTCTCTTCGCATACGCCGTTGCTCTACGATGCTTGTCCTATTCACGAACAATTTTGTTTAAATGCTCTCGCAGGAGTATAGCAATACAATTGCAGACGCGGAAAATTTTATGGCAATACACGACAGGCACATAGCATGAACCTTCCCAAGAGCTTGGACAACAATCGGGGCAATCTCAGCGCCGTAGGATAATAACCACGTCGTAGATTCAATGGAGCCACATTCGGCCCCCCATTAGCCAATGCCGCTGCCGTTTTTTTCCTTTCCGAGACCCCACAGGAAAATAGGAAAACATCAAGTTACAGGGGAACAATGGAAACGTGTTTCATCCCTTCCCCGTCTCACCAACTGACCTTGATCGATCTCTCAGTTTATGGAGGCCAAATGCTAGGTGAGTCATCTACTGAGCCCTAAGATATCTCGATAGCTTTCAATAATTGTATGACACGCATTAGGTTCAAAAAAGAAAGAGATCTAACGCGACGCATATCTGACAGAATTTAAGTTTTTTAAGCCCTAATTGTTTGACACAAAGATTTATAGTTACAAAAAGGCTACTAATATTCAAAATAGTCCAAACAGGACAATTTCGGAAGAAAAAGCTTAGCATAAGCTTATTCAAACAAGAGGAGACGGACTGGAAACTTTAGGCAACGCAAACTGCGTATATCACATTGCTGCGCCTTCGCCCCTTCGCTTTGAAGGCAACGACGTCACATGCAAGATCGGACGTGTTCTTCCCATGCTCCTTCGCTCATAGCCTCTTAGCTTGAAATACGGAGGGGAGGGAGCACGCACCTTCCCCTCCGTATTTTGTTGCTTGCTTCGAAGACGGAGGGATCGCGCTCCTTCCCCTGGACCCCTCCTTCCGCGCTCTTCACTAAAAGCATTTCCGATTTCTTCCATCCACTTTTTAGTCCAACAATGAACACACTCGTTCGAATTTTTTAAAGCGCAGGTTTTGATACCAATATAATTTTCAGTTGCAATAATCCTCATATTAGCGTCTGAAGATAATTTTTGGAAAATCAGGTCCTCAGCATAATGGAAATTACTCGGCAAGACAGATATTGACTATTAACCTGGTATGTCCTTCAAAACTACGCGTTTCTCTACATTTGATAAGCGATTGCTATATGCAGTAAAAATGCCGCGGGATACCCACTCGTGGCAGTAAAGTTAGCGCGCCGTCCGGAGTGAAAAATCCTGCGCGACCTTCCATGTTCACGTCTGGGGTACTGACGTGACGGCGCTATGCTTACAAAAAAGCAAACAGGAGCATTTTAAAAATACATCTCTAAGGGAGAAACTCCCCCGCCTGCCGCTTGTTTTTGACCTAGGGTTTCAGATGACTGACTCACGCTGAAAACTCAGTTCTCCTTGGACTCGCGACAGGTGAAGGGGAGGGGGGGAAGATAAGAAGTTTGTGTAAGAGGCGCACCCTCATTTTCGGCTGCAATTTCTGGGAAAAAAGGTGCGCCTCTTACACGCGCTTATACGGTACTTTGTTCAGATTATGCCCAGAGGAGGATTTCCTCCACCGCGTAGCAACGGCCAAATCAAAAGGCTCCAAATTCAAAATTTGAAATTTTTGAATGCTGGCATCTCTGAAAGTTCGTAAATCGAATGTGCGTAGGAAGAGAACTAACTGTACATCAAATTTACGAGCTGTAGTGAATCTGTCACCATGATTCTCCAGGAATGAAGCTTATTATATGAAGTTGCGTGTATGGTGAAGAAAGAACCATAAATGACGCTATTGGTCACAGCACACGAGGAGAACTTAAACGTGGCGTGATTATTAAAATGTATCATAGTGATTAACCATCTAAATACCGGGTCATTCCACGTCAAATCACCCAGAAATTTTCAAAATGACACCCACCGACTCGGATTTTGATGAAATTTTTGTCACTAGCTACTATCACCTATCTAATGACCCATGTAAAATATTTCCTCTCTCACTCTCATAGTTTGCAAGATATGAGGAGTCAAAGTTTGAGATGTTTGCTCAGAAGTGGCGCTAGTGGGAGTCAAATTCCAGAGTGCAGGGCACAGGGTAAAAATTCATAACTCAGAAACCACATAACATATTTGAATGAAATTTTGACCCCTTGTCTATCCAAGTACATAGCTTCCATAGTAATGTCTTTTATTCCCCTTGCATTGTTATGTTGGCCAAAATGATGTCAACAGTTGTTAATTAACCGATTTTTTTAGCTCAAAAACATTACTTCATATTTTCAGAATTATCACCAAAAGGCAGAGCAGTTAACTCATCCAATTTTTTTTTAAATTGAAGGTTAATATGTGCTCCAATATACTGTGAAATAAAAATGGTGGTGTTTTGACTGCCACTATGAGTATTTCAGGTTTTACTTTTTTTTCTGCCCCTGTGAGAGGGATTTTGGACACGTACTGTAAGATAATAAGTATAAGTGTATCCATACCTTCATGAGGATATATTTGAAATGTTGGTCAGTAAATCTAAGACCAAACATGTAGTCTAGTGAATGTGGCTCTTGTTCATACAATTTTTTTTAATAGCAATACTTGGCTTGTGGCAGCTGAGGGTAAAAAAATCCAAATGGCTCAGAAATGTGAAATGATGCTTTTTTCCTGGAATTTACCCATTTTTCAAGTGTTTAGTTTATGGAAAAATTGGTATCAAAATACATTAGACTCTTACTGTGCATTAGAGGATAAATGTAAATACTAATTTAAATAAAATTATTTAAATAATACACTTCAATGTGTTTAAGGCATCTCCCGAACATCTCTGGAGGCTCTCTCGGGCAACTAAATGCTTTACAATACCACCAATTCCATCACATGGGGATATTCCATTGCTTGTAGCAAAGAATGTCCATGATGCCATTAAGGAGAAATCCTGGTAATGCTTGCAAAGATTGAGAAATATTTTGCAGTTCTTGTACCGTCCTGCACAACCATCACTAAAGTAACTCAATTTTTTGACTTAAGTAAAATTTTCCTTAACAAAGCAAAATATTATTCTTTGGGTTTCATAAACAAAAGCTACATCATGCTCCAAATCATCTGACAAGATGCATAAACTGGAAATAATAAGCTGTTTAGTCAGGTGATCTAGAGTATAAATCACAACAGGGTGTACCGTACAACTATCACTTGTCCAGTGATTCCCTTGTGCCTCATCCTGGATAACATATGAGTAGCTCTCACTGAAGTCAAAGAGAACAGCTGCTTCATGGGGTCCAAGATTTTCTTTCATTTTCTTAAGGTAGTTTGCCTGTACCTTCGTAATAAATGAATGGGGCACCAGTTTTTCCACTCTTTGAATTTAAATTGATAGGTACTCATCAAATGTCACCGTGAACTTCACCAGTTGATATCTGTCACAGGAAACCCACTGACTGTATGAAACTTCATCTCCGGGGTCACATTCTTCAAACTTTTTCAGCAGTAAGCTTTTCAATTTTTCACGTGAAGGACACTGAGAGCAATGTCGCAGTATACAGTCCCTATTATTTCTAGAGCACACGAAATAACCAATTAGGTCCTGGCTTGTTTCCTCTATATTACAGGCACTAAGCAGTAGGTTGACATTTTAATGAATTGTGCAAAAACACACTGAATGCGTTCCAGGACATCCTGCTACCACAAGCCATTTTGGACCTAGGTTGCAGAATTTAGAAAAGCCAATTTTAATTCTGGGGAAGTCAAATTTAAAAGTGGAATACAATTCCTTCAAGTTAGCAAGTAATAATCTCTTCTGAACATGTACATTTTTGGAGATACTTATGGAATCTTTCTTTCCAGGCATCATTCTTGAGTACTCATCACTTTCATAGAAAGTCCTAACTAATTGTAATGTTTTATTTTTGCCTTCCCTTTTCTCAATTCAGGTGCAGCTAATTTTCCATTGTCTCTGAAAAGTTCTCTTGCTTGGCGGGCAGTGTACTCACTCACATGAAACTCTTCCATTACTTTCTTCCTGCTCCATAAAGTTGGTACCAATGATAACAGATGTACCTTTCCTTGATGGGTGCTTGATGTGTCAACTTTTTGTTTGATTAACCCGTCAGCGTCCAAAGTTTTTTTTTTAAATTCACGCATATTTCACTTTTTAAAAATATGATACTTATGAACTTCACACAAAGAACACAATTCAAACTGACTGAATAATGGAGGAAACCTTCTACTAAGTATGTGCACTGAAAGGTATGCTAAAATTCACATATTAAATACATTGCCGGAGCATTGGCTCAGCACTGCGCTGGGTGCCCTATGGCACCCGTGGGCGTTGACGGGTTAAGTCTTTGAGCACATCTATATCATGAACTTTCTGCAGTAGTTCTTTTGGCAGTTTTGGGTCATCCTTTTCTGGAGATAATTCTTTATCAAGAAGTCTTTTAACTTTCCTTTTAAAATTACTGCATGCTGACTCTACTTTCCTTTTAGCGTAGGTTGACCTTCTGTGAGATGATATGCCATGAAATTTTAAAGGTGACTCCTCTATATCTTGCAGGGTTCTGTTAAGTAGCTTAGTTGATTTTTCTTGGGATACTGTTGTTTCAAAATTCAAAATACTATCATTGCTGTCACTATCTACTGCTTCAACATCAGAAAGCTCATTTCGAAACCTGGAGTGTTTCTGTACTTCCTCCCTACATGGCTGGCATACTTTCATTCCTGGCACTAATTTCCGAAGAGTTGGGATTTTACAGGCCTTTTCTGCAAATTCAAGACTTACATTTCTCAGTGATTTTGATATTTTCTCCTTATGGCTCTTAAAAGGATCAAGACAATATATTTGGTAGGTTTCATACTTTTTCAAATAGTATATTCTGTGATGTTCGCAGACATTGGATAGGACTTCCCCAGGTACACCACTTCTGAGAGATAACAGCTGTTTTTCAAGCATACTCATGATCTCAATTTTGTTCAGTTGCACCACTGGTGTGTAGCTTTTTTTGAGGCAATCAGATGCAGTTACTTTTCCAATGCTGCACAGTTCAACAATTTGCTCATTTTGAAGCATAGTGGAGACACTAACCTTTTTTAATGTCGAAGTTCACAATGAGCAGCTTTGCCTAACTCATAGCACACACAATTAATGTACAGGTAAAAATACACTGATCGTACACAAAGAATAAACTTGGACACCCAGGGAGCATCTTTACACAAGAAGACTTGGCAGAAGACTAAAAGTGGTACCATAGAATCTATTTTGATTTATCATGCCCTCACTGTGATACATTGTAACACTTTATTCTTCCTATAGGTTGCACTTAATTCTCTTATTCCTTGGGGAGATGTAATAACACTGAAAAGTGAGGCTGAATAGGTGGGATTGTATTACCTTCTCAAGTTTGTCATGTAATACAATCATATGTGAGGCAGGGGAGAAAACAATGTGGCACATAATGTCAGCATTATCTCTCCCAGTGAAATAGAAATTTAATACTCCAGTTGCCATCAAGGAATGTGGATATTGGTGACAACCTGCTACATATCTATAAGTAATACCATTTGCTCTGCCAGCTCTTCCATCACTAAGGGTTTGGAAGACCATACTTCTTCTGTGAAAGTGAGGCTAAATTTGTACAACTCCAGTTCAGCGGGACTCATTTCATCACTTTTTCACAGATCTTAACAAACTTGTACATTGCATGTGCTTATGATGACCACTGGTTTTTTGGATGAGTGCTTTCTAAACACGAGGAAGAACAAGATGTAAAAGTGAAATTTATGCACCCATATCAAAAATCCCCATGTGATGGAATTGGTGGTACTGTAAAGCGTTTAGTTTGCCCGAGAGAGCCTCCAGAGATGTTCGGGAGATGCCTTAAACACATTGAAGTGTATTATTTAAATAATTTTATTTAAATTAGTATTTACATTTATCCTCTAATGCACAGTAAGAGTCTAATGTATTTTGATACCAATTTTTCCATAAACTAAACACTTGAAAAATGGGTAAATTCCAGGAAAAAAGCATCATTTCACATTTCTGAGCCATTTGGATTTTTTTACCCTCAGCTGCCACAAGCCAAGTATTGCTATTAAAAAAAATTGTATGAACAAGAGCCACATTCACTAGACTACATGTTTGGTCTTAGATTTACTGACCAACATTTCAAATATATCCTCATGAAGGTATGGATACACTTATACTTATTATCTTACAGTACGTGTCCAAAATCCCTCTCACAGGGGCAGAAAAAAAAGTAAAACCTGAAATACTCATAGTGGCAGTCAAAACACCACCATTTTTATTTCACAGTATATTGGAGCACATATTAACCTTCAATTTAAAAAAAAATTGGATGAGTTAACTGCTCTGCCTTTTGGTGATAATTCTGAAAATATGAAGTAATGTTTTTGAGCTAAAAAAATCGGTTAATTAACAACTGTTGACATCATTTTGGCCAACATAACAATGCAAGGGGAATAAAAGACATTACTATGGAAGCTATGTACTTGGATAGACAAGGGGTCAAAATTTCATTCAAATATGTTATGTGGTTTCTGAGTTATGAATTTTTACCCTGTGCCCTGCACTCTGGAATTTGACTCCCACTAGCGCCACTTCTGAGCAAACATCTCAAACTTTGACTCCTCATATCTTGCAAACTATGAGAGTGAGAGAGGAAATATTTTACATGGGTCATTAGATAGGTGATAGTAGCTAGTGACAAAAATTTCATTAAAATCCGAGTCGGTGGGTGCCATGCCTGGGTGAACTGACATGGAATGACCCTACCATAGATTATGTGTGGAACTTTGTAATAAAGGTCATTTTGTAACCGCCGGGACCGGGACTGAGATTCGTAATTTCGTAATAACGTTTCTGTTCCTATAGCTTGGATAGGCCTTTTCGTCGGGACCAACAATTTGCTTCGTAAAAACGAGAACTTCGTAATAACGTTGTTCGTATTAATGAGAGTCTACTGTAATGCTTATGTGTGCTCAAATTTATGTACAGCTACCTGGCCACTATAAAATGGCAACACTGCTGTACGTGGAAATCTATTTTTGAAATAAAGTAAAAGGAGGCTGAAAAATGATGCACCAAGTTCATTGAGGAGGAGCAGTATACAGACTGTCCCAAGGGTCATGTGTCATTTTTGACCTGTAATTTTAGTAACTTTACATAGAACAATGTTCATGAAAATTGGCACACTTATGGGAAAAGGTCCTAAGTTTTGTTGAGTGTAAGCAAAATTTTACAATTTTGACCTTTTGACCTCTCCATTTGGGTCCAAACCAAAAATTTCAATTTGCCTTATGGGGTTTCAATGTTAAAAAAATCGAGATACAAAAATGTCTGAAATTCATTGACCATTCATGTCACTTCTTAGGGTTTCGGACCCGAGAAACCCAAAAATAACACTTTTATTTACGACAATTCAACCGTTGACCGAGTAAGGTCACCGTCAAGGTCATAAGGGTGGCAAAAAGAATAGCATACCGACAAAGGTGTCGATCTATGGGTTTTATAGGGTGCCCAAGTCATTGGTATTGTCCAAATCCCCGATTGTATGTATTTTGTAAATGTATTTTTGCAATATATTTTTGGGGAGGTTAAGATCAATGCAAGTTTAGGATAATTAATTTAAGTACATTCCGGTGAGATAAGGCCTAAGTTGTAGAGAAATCAATGCAAACCAAGAACACAAAACTTAATGGGCATGATCAATATGCAAGCAGCTATAACTCTGAATGCAAGACCTAGGTCCTACTAGATGAATGAAAATCCAATACTAACCTGTCTAACAGCATTGATATGATGCTCGGTGAGAAAGGCACGCTGAATAGCACCCATGTACTCCTCCTTAAAACAGTGCTGAGAGGACCGGGAGCTTACGAGATTTCCTATGCTCTGGATTGTCTTTGAGATTAAAGTAAAGGTACGATTTGTTTGAGAGTCCTGAAAAAATAAAATGAAAAACCAATTTAACAAACAAAATTCTGGGGTCAATTACATGCATTAGAACATTCAAAATATCAAAAGAGAACAGAGTTCAAAATTAATTATCATTCCCAAAATTCAAGAAGGTAGATCAGGTGAAGTCAGGTAAAAACATACACTTCTAAATTTCCTTAATTTATCACCTTTATTCCTTATTACTTAATTTGAAAATTCATCACCTTACACTGAAAAATACACGAGAAAACAAAAAAATCCTTCAAAAGCTGACTTACAATTTGTTCATTGGTCAAATCAAACAGCCGTGGCCCAAGAATGGCAGGAGCAAAAAAACGAAGAAATATAAAACCGGATATCACAGAATAACGCACTTCCATATTTTCTGAAAAGAAGAAACTCAATTTTAAGACTATATTCCTTGCTTAAAATACTTTACATCCAACAGAAAATAACTTGAAACCAACCGTATTAAAAAACTACAGCCACAGCAAAGTCAACCATTTTTGAAAGATATTAGGTTCACGCCACCATAAACTATAGAAGATGACACTGAGCGATTTTCGTGTACCTCAGTGCTATCAAGGTATTAATTATGCATAGATTAATTGCCAAGATTATATAACAGTAATTGCAAGATTTAAATCTTGTATCACAATGATACACTTAGGAAAAAATTGAATTCTTGGATTAAATTTTCTCACATTCCAACATAGTTTATTAGAAATGGATTTAACATCACTCCTATTTCACAATAATATTTTCTACATCACATTGCCTTCAAAAATATTGAACAGAAATGCAATCAAGGCATTTCTACTCATTCATAGTCTGAAATCCTCTGCATTGAGCCTGAAATTATGGATGCCGAATACTAACTAAAGTACCCAATTCTTTCGTAAAAAAAGTTCCTTTATTGACCAGTTAGGGCCTTACAACCAAAAAATTTAGAAATTCTTACAAATAATCTTTAGCATAATTTATAAAGCATAAGTCACTCCCAACTAATATTACTTGATCTGCTTTGGCTTCATTACTCAAACATTCAGGCCACGTCTTTAGAATATTAAGAACACAATTCTTTTTGTTACCAACTTAAGACAAGAAATTTCATCTCCCTGAAGTCAATACAAAGGGAGCCAATAAAGCAAAATCAAGACATATTTAAATAGAATTACGAAAGTTTTTACCTGGAAAATAAGTGCTGGCTAACTCCTTGAGATCATGAAAGGTTTGGCACAATAGTGTCGGGCAATGACAAGCTGAGTGAATTATAGCCTGGAATGCTTTCTCAACATACTCCTAAAAAGGAAGGATTAAATATCATTATTTTAATGTGAAATAAATATATTTACAACATTTCAAACTGCCAAATAACAATCAGAAGAAGTGCAATACATATAAATTAACTTCCAGATAAGATATTGTAAAGGGCCGAATGGACTCGGGAGCATTGAAAATAGTCAAGGATGTACTGATCAAAGCTGTATGGAAGGGACAAATTTATCGAACCCAAGATATAATTCATTAAATGAATAAATAAATAAGTTATAAGACTAATTTTTCACCTGTCCACAAGCAAATCAAGAAGAAATTCAATAAGACAGCTGAGTGACCACAGTCTTGCTTAACTTGCCTTGAGATTGGTAACACCAGCTTCAACGAGGGCACTGTCTCGCACTCGGGTGGGATCTATCTCACATGGCTTCCGTTCCCTTATGACACAATCCACGACAGGTTTCAGAGTTGTGTGCAAATAGTGGAGGCCAGCAAGTTTCATAAATTCATCCATTAGTTTGGACACTAATGAATTACCACGAAAAATTGTATTCACATCACTGTAATGGCAAAAAGGGAACAGACATTAATGAAATTTGAAAATTAATTTATAACTGAGGAAATAGTTTCATCAAAATTCCTCTTGAAGTCTTTGAAAAGCAGTAGATAACAAGGAATCCCATCATCATAACTGGTAGACCACATTCCCGAACATACATAGAGCTCCATGCATACATGGAATAATTAGTTTTTAATTATAATCTAATCAGTCCACACCCTTGATTAATACAAAATATATTTCATAATCTCCAGCCTCAGTAGAAGTGAAATAGAATCTCATTACTTCAGCTCATTACTTCACAATGTTACCCATATAACACAGAACATCCTAAGGAGATGGGGAATATTCATAGAATACACACTAGAAAGGAAAAATAGACTCACGTCACTTTGGAAATTTCCCATTGTGCTAGAGTGCGAATTAGAGGAACAATAAGCTTGTGGTGGGTGAAAACCCTGACAAGGGGCTGGGCAGCATCAAGCTTACTGCCCGCAACCTCTCCCAGGATGTAGGCCGCACTAGAAGTTATTGGCTGAAAGAAGGAAAAATACCATCCTTAATAATCAAAAAACTATTACTTAACCTCCACTTATAAAACAGATTATGATTAATGATACCTCAAAGATAAATTGGAATATAATAAAAAACATACCTCTTCAGTTGGGCTACGAAGAATGAGTTTCCGTAGGTCATCATAAGCATGACTTGCTAGTACATGATCTACTATATACTCTATTCTAAGACGCAAATTGCCCAAGTCTGTTTTCCTTGGTCTTGTGTGATGCCTTGGCCTCAGGAAATACCTAAGGAAGGAAATGGCAGGTAATCATTAGCACCAAATACTAATGGATCAATTATATGTATGCAGGAAGCAAGTTTTTTCAAAGCAAAAATTATCAAAACCTATGAAAAATAAAATTCACTCAAGGAAATTATTTCACAGAGACTTCAAAATACCTACTCAATTTGGTTTTCAATATTTTTATCACTTTCTGTATTCAGCCTCCAAAAATCAACAAATAATTAGGCATCAGTTTATAATTTTACTCGACCATGGTAAAAAGACGTCCAATGATAAGAATTTTTTCAACATATCTTCAAAAATTGATCCGAATACTCAAGTATTCTTCAGGCAAGTAAAGATTATAATAAAAACTCCTTAACTAGCTGAAAATCTAATTTTACACCATGACCATCAGGAGGCCTCACAACTACAAGTATGCTGAGCTAGTCATTATTGACCACAACTTTCTTATCTCTGAGTGAGATGAGAATTCCATGAGGAGAATTGGGTTTGATATCTAAAAAAAGTAAATCAAAGCAACTACACAATGTCTAACAATTAAGGTTGCATCAAGCCAATGATTTGCTATTGTTTCAAACAAATGGGGAAAAATGGATTGATACCCGATGAACTTCCCACACCAGGGATACGTCTGATTATTTAAGAAATGAGAGGCGTATCCTGGCCACAAAGTCAAGGTAAACTTCACCTAAGATTCAATTCAGAGAAAAAATCATGTGATTAATAATGATTTAAGGCACAAGGTGCCACCTAAAAAAAACATTATCTCACAAAGTGATGCTTGATGGTCATGAATTTCAGACTCAGAGAATTCAAGCATGATTGGCCTCTAGAATTGCACATTGACTGCAGTACACCTACATCTACAAACTACCCCACAAGCTATCTAAAAGGCGTGTGGCAGGGGGTGGTATGTCATCGGCCAATTGCTTATAAAAAGGGAATGCTCTAACAAAATTACGACTGGCATGTTTTTAAGTCCTTTATGGTTTGGGGAAAAAAGGACTTTGCACACTTATCCGTTCAGCAAAATATCTCTCTTAATTTGTAGCTTCCGTCAGACCTGGAAATATAGTGGTGGGCTCTTATATTTTGTTTTCTATGTCGCATCTAAAAATATCCATTCTCAATTGTACGAGCAATCTAAGCCTAGCGCACAGCCTCCGAGTCTCCAGTGGCTTCCAGCCTAATTGTAAGCGAGGTAATAAGAAATAGTTGGCATGATGCTGGTGAAAAGTCTTCAGTCTGTGTAGCCACCCTACAGCTTCCTAGCCATTCATCTCTGTCGCATGATTTGCTAGCTGGTATTTGGAGGAGGCGACTGACCGCTGAGGTCATTTGCACCATAGAGGAGGGTAGGGATAAAAGGGTGGAGAGAAACCCAGTGTCGGCATTAGCCTACTCTTAACGAAAGGCACCAAGGGGATCATGGTTTAACGTTCCACCTGATGGACGGAGAGTTGCACTTGAAATATCCTCCACACAACATTCAAGCAGGGATCGGGCAGTCTATAAAAATTCTCTGCCACAGCCGGGATTTGAACCTGAGCCCATGGGGTGGGAAGCCAACACTCTAGCCACCACACCAACCCGATCCCCTGATTCCCTAGCTTCCGACAGACAATTGAACTCGATGAAATAAGAATAGCAAAACAATAGTTCAAACGCTGAGAATGACTCATAGCCCTGAGTAAATTTTGAGAGCTTCACCACCATCATTTGAGATGCAACACAGCAGTGACAGCTCAATTAGCAAACTCAGCACAACCAGTACACTGGGTACAAGTTTCATCAAAATTGAGAATTTCCATGAATTTTATCCAATAATTTGATACGACCAGTAAAGCTTTTAAAAATTAATTGAAAGCTTGAATGAATGAAACAAAAATGATAGGTCTCGTGTGCCACTGTTAGCATTTACTAGTAAATCATTGCCATATGCAGCTCAGCAGTGATGGTGGATGCGAATGTATGGAATGGAATGAATGACAAGTGAGTTGGGATTCTCCTCTATAGCTGGCAGATAAAATTAGAACATCTTCACAATTTCCCCAGAACTGTTAAAAATTTCCATTATTTTCCAACCACCACTATATTCCCTGGCTTTTAAGGTTTTCTAGTCAAATCCTGATTTTCCTGCTGAGCTGAAATGGAATGAAAAACTTACCAAGCCTCTTGTCTCTGGCCTGATCCTTTGCCTAAGGGCAAACGCACTTCTCCGAGGAAAACATGGCCAGACATAGCAGAGGGTGCATCATGCCAAAGAGCCACGCGAACTTCAGGTGTGAAGGAACCCCGGCGGATTGAGGAAGTCCTCCCACTACTGCTGAGGCTATTGCTATCTTCCTTATCCTCATCTTCTCTGGTGCTCTCAAAACTTTGAGACCCACCCTCATCCCAGGAATACTGTTGCCATGGAAGTAAAAGATATTACATGAAACAAGTTGAGAAACAGCAAAATCATGGAGTACTTTTAACATTTAGAGATAATTTCATGTATTGCATGTTACTAGCGCTCATTTAAATTCAATGAGGAACCTCATTTTTATAAATTATGTTTGCATATGAATTCTGTGTAATATTGAATGTGATATCATAATTCTTAATAAATGTTGGATGATAATTTTCATAAATTCACTTTAAGATGTTTAGAATTAACACCGAAAAGAATGGTCCATTTACCTGCAGTTGTAGGTACGCACAAAGACGAGCATGCATGATCACAATACTATAGACCTGTGTACATAGTTTACTAGAATAATTGTACATACTAGAAGGAAGGTTGGACACTACATATTTCACTTATTAGGAAAGTAACCACACAAATGGCAGGAAATTATATTAGTCAACCTTGTACAGTCCCAGACAAAGAAAATAAACCACCAACAATTTAGAAATTACAACTATGCACCCAATCTACTTGCAGTGCATTCCACAAGGACAACTAATGACCCTTCTTGGGACAATGAGTGGCTAAGGATGGACTAACTCCAAGAACTCTTCCTTGTTTTCATGTTTTAATTGCCCTTGTTTTGCATGGCTCTCAAAATATGTGAAAATTCTTACATAAATCGTACTCTGACGATAAAAATGCGGAGTGATTGCCCTTCAATTAGGATAATGCCAAAGATATAATTTGCTGATACGGAGCATATTCTAAAAAGAATAAATAGCAGTAGATGGTCAGATTTCATAGGTCCCACCTCCCCTTTGCTCCAAGGCTATTGTAATGGAAGGTTCGAGTTAATAGATTATAAGTGTTACGCAGGTGGCGACTGACTGACCGCAGCCATAAAAACAAATTGGGAGAATCCAGGGGAGTAAAATGAAAAGCAGAAAATAATAAGTACCAGAAAGTATACAATCATTTCCAGCTACAGCATAAATTCAATAACAGGCTGGTAGGATTGCGAATTACAATTCAAATTGCCATCCAAGGTACTCACCTCAAAAGAGAAGACCTCATCAAATCTGGGACAAACCGTTTTTTTCTTAACCTTGGTCTTTTTACTTTCCTGCTTGGTATTGGGATGACACAGAGTCACGGTGGCAAAGGGGTCACAGGAACCATTTTTTATAGTGAGATCACTGCATTCAGTAATCCTGCAAAAGAAATTCATTAATGTTATGATTGAATGATTTAACCAGCGTTCACAGTGATTCCAGATAAACAAATTCACCACATTGAAAGCAAGTGGATATCTACACATTAAAAGAGATAAAATGAAACCCTCAGTAACCGATTCATTCACCAAAAAAGTATTTGCACTTTCAGCGAGAAAGAGTGATACAGGAGTATTTCTGGGAATAAATGCAAACTATAAAATGTTGCCCAATGAAGCAAAAAAGAATTTACAGAATATAAATCATTCTGAAAAATACTGTACCAATAATGGAAATGAAAGGCAATAATTAACAGAGTAATTAAATGAAGAGCTAATGACTAAAAGCTAAAAAGGCATTACCTCCCAGAATGAATACAGAGATTCATCAGCTGAAACTAATAACAATTATTTTCAACCAGCCTGAGGCTAGGTAGCTGACATCCACAATTTTTTGTTAATCATATCAGAAGATCATAAAATTTCATTTTTTCACATTTACCTTAGACTCAATCTCCAAAGGTTGACATCGTAAAATATACGTTCCACGACATGCTCGATGTGAACTTTCCCCTGAAATTAAAATAAGGTATCGTTTAACCAAGACCCTAATGTAACCAACCAATTCTTCTGCTTATCTATATGCCGAGCGGCTTCAATATTAACTTGATTATAATTAGAACCCAAAACGCCATATTAAATTATTCCATCTAGTCAATGTCTGAACTGAAAACATTTCTAAAAATTTTATTGGAATTATAATTTTCCATAAGAAAATAAAACAATGACACTGAAAAAATTACATTTGAATAAAAACCATCATCTACCTAATGAACTTCACTGGTATACATTCTCGCAAGATCTGTCACAAAACAAATTACCAGACCAATAAAAATGTCAGCTTTCTTTCATATTTAAAGAGCAGCCTGATTAAGCTCAACACAACATAGCTAACAGTCATTTTACTGTCAACTAAATAAAGGTTACTGCAGCAAGGAGCTTCACAATTGATAAAAATATATTTCCATGACTTTAGAATTTTATAATGCAATTTGCGAACATTAGATTAAACTTAAATGAATGACAAAAATGCACAACAAAATTACCTATCACTATAATCACAAAGTTTTATAAATTTTTACCTGAACTTCACTATCAGCATCGACAGGCTGTATCCCAAACCAGTGGTCTTGACCATGAAACCTGGGCAGCTCTTCTCGTTTAATAGCAACCTTTCCCAAAGCTCTCTCAACTCTTGCTGGCCTGTCTCTTTCCCCTCGATCATGGACATACACGGACAAATGTCTGAAGTGCCGGGGGACTTCGAACTGGAATTCTTCCCCAAAAAATGGACTGCAAAAGCAATTAGTGGCAAAATACATTTACGCTCAGATAAAACGAGGGTGTGAATAATTTAAACAAAGGCTTCTTACTTCAGACTCCTTTCAGAAGTTGTCGTCCGAAAAATTTCCTCCTGATCCAAAGACAAGGTGCAATACACTTCTCTCTGTCCCACTGAGCCATGGCTTCGAGGAGGTAGATTTTTTGCTTCTCCTATTGTGTCAAATAAATTAACGTGCGTTTACTAGAGGATAAAAGGTAGAGCCATTTGGATGTTGCATTGGGAATTACCAAGGTATTTTTACTGCCCATTACTACAGGATTGTCATAAAAGGAGAGAAACATTACGTGATGAACTTAACTTGAGATGAAACAATTATGCTAACACAATAAATGCCCATGCCAAAATTTGTACTCCAGAATTTAGTAATGTATTCGAACGTTCTTCGCCTCATGACGCTCAATAATTACAATGGGTGGCCAGAATACCCATATAGAACTCATGTAAGCCGAATCCAACATACACAAATACCTCATACTACTGCAGAAAGCGGCAAAATCAAACAATTTTAACACAAAAACTTCGCAATCGACGAAACAAAACACACATCTGTTTTCCTTCCAATAACTGGCACTGAACAGCTGACCTATAACTAAAGTAAGGAAGTCTGCCACACGGAGGGTGACTTATGTATTGTAATAAATAATAAGCAGTGCAAAATGAGCATAAATCAACAGAAATAAGCACTATAAACAAGGTATGTTACACTCCGCTTGTGTTGCCGAAGACACCACCTGTTACACTACTCATAACACAATGCGTTCAAAAGACCACAATGCACCAAGAGAGTTTATCCAAAACAACACGAACGTTAGATCAGGCATTAGTTAAGTACACCTGCAGTATTGAGCCATATAACTCACCAATTTTGATTTTAAGGCTTTCCTTCACTCGCACCTTCTCCGCACCCTCCGCCATGTTGACTCCATTCCTGTCGTTGCCTGCTACCCCTTCCAGATAGACTCCACGCACGACAGCACGACTTCCTGAATGGCGCAATCTTCAATTCACATTGTCACAGCCACACCTCTCGGTGTGGGCATCGTTTCATTGCACCCCGCGCATGAAATGCGGTAGCATGCTCCTCCTACTTTGCCTGGAAGTAAATGTATCGCCGCAGAGTATAATATTTTGCACTTATGCTAAGCGGTGAAATCATGACGAAATTCAATTTACCACTATAACCTCAATTTATCTATGTCGAAATCCTAAAGAATAAAAGAGGCGCTTTCGCTCAAAAGAGATTCAGTTTCTCACATAAAAAAAGATATAAGCGGATTACGCATTCCCATTTGTCTGGGAAATTCACTGGCGTAGTGATAACAAATATCCGGTTTTCTCCTTGAGTCATTCTTCCTCTTTATAGTGTAAATATCATTCATAATTTTAATATTGAAAGGAAACCCAAGTATTTCGATTGATTTTCTTGCGCTAGGAAATTTAAAAAAGTTATAAACCATATTATTAATATTGAGAAAACTAATTTGCTCCGCAACAATTTTTAATTATAACTATGAAAGTTTAGGCACTCCTATCCCTTGATAAGGTGAAGACCAAAATGCAATGGATCAAATGCAAAGGTCGGCAAACTTTCTTTCTTGTAAGCCGCACGCTAAAATAGGGTTGTTCAAGCCTATCAAAACGGTCTAAAAAAACGAATGTATATCACTTCTGATGTAATTTCATTTTGATTGGGATGAATGACAGATGCGTTGAAAAAGTAATGATGGAATTATTAGCAATCAAAATTCGAACAATTTTAAACGCCGCCAAAAACGGTCGGCCATCTTGAAATAGAGGTGATGACGACACAAGCCTGTACGGCTGGCCTGTACCCTCGATCGCTCGATGCCAAGCTGAGCACTCTGCATGCCGACTGGACATTTGCCAAGGTTATTCCTTATTTTGAAATGGCCTATGTTGTGCATGAAGCTTCCGGATGGATCAAGGCGACATGAAATCCATTCTTCAAGTTAGGCAGGCAATGTATGTAGCGTTGACAGGAATTGAAAGTTTTGTATTGCTGCATTTGCTAGGAAACTACGTGCAGTGAACTTTCATTGTGCTTCTAGTGCAAGTGAACACAATTTGTGCCCTTAATGTACCCCTAAGTGAATGATTGCATATAGACGATGAAGTAAAGAGTGAAGTGAGTTGTGAATGTAACTGCTTCGACGAAATTATTTATTTCTTCCATGCTAGTTCAATCAACCCTATACATTTCGATCTAAGGTATCCTACTATTGCCTAGGGGATATTTTTCATATTTGAGCTAGTTGTGCTTTAGGGATACATCGAACGCATATGAATTTTCAATCGTTTGTTCGCTTCTAAGTTCCGTTTGATTTTATTACCTATTCATTTTGAGCATTCACGAGTGTTTACATTTCACGAATTTCGTTGCGCTGTTGTTTGTTTTGGTCATATTTTGGTTACGGTAAGAGTACGGGTAAGGGTAATAGTGAAATTCGAAGTTTTTTGATGTTACAATAACCGGTTTAGCTATTTGTTTCAGCCTATTCATTTCATTGTCCTCGAAATGTCAATGTGAAATAACGTAAACTGATTCTAAGTCGTTAGTGATGAGTGAGAAGTGAGGTGTGGAGAATCTTTCGAACTTCAAGGAGTGCAAATTCTTTTAGCGTGTGCATAGTGATTGGAAAACCGATTATCATGTTTTATTAGTGTTTTATATTTATTGTGAGTCAAGTTTTTCATTGAATCAGTTGATTCGGAATATATTCGAATAATTCGTATCAAAAAGACAACTCGTGAAATGTGTACGTTGTAGTGCTATTTATGATATGATGAGCAATAAATATGTACAAGTAAGGGTAATTTTGCTTATTATTACTCTTATTAAAGGATAAATTTGGATTTTCTTTAAACACTGATCTGGCGGCAGACGCTGGAGATCTTGAAAAAAAGTGGAATAACCCTGCTGAGCCACTTAAAATACGCTGCAGTAGGGCATCTACAGGCTTGTGACGTCACACATCAATTCAAGATGGAAGTAGGGCTTTTTGGCGTAACGTAAAATTTGTCACTGTTTAAAGCCTTCTCTAAACATGTACAATTAAGAAAATAGCATAATATTATTGTCATTGCTCCTTCTGAAGCACGATCTTTCGATTTCTTAAATAAAAAAAATATGGTGAACAACCCTATTGTTCAAACAAAAAAATTAGGCCGCAAGTTCAAATTTTCTCAAGAGATATTTTATAAATAAATCGTTAACATGAACCAAAGTGAAATTGTAATAAAAACGATGAAAAATACAAACTTTATTGCGAACCAGGTTTCAACACATTGTGTTTTTATCAGGCCCCCTGATGATAACACTATGTTAGCCTTTTTTCCATCATGGAGGATTCATATCACAAAAAACTGTAACAAAAGTTACGCTCACAAAATGTTATTGCCACAAAGTTACGCCAGACTATTGATTATTTTTTATTTGATATTTTGTTTAAATTTCACTGATATTTTTAAATTACTTTAGTTGCAAAATGATTTTATCTGATACAGTGATTAAAGTTAAAGATTAATATTCTCGCCTGAATACACCATCATGCCTATTCTATTCTACGCCTATGGCTATTCCAGAGTATTTTGATGAAGGATGGTTTAAATTTAAACTGAAACACTATTGGAGATCCCCTCCGGAAAATAAAAGTTTGTCCGATCAAAGATCGAGCAGAAACACTCCTGGATTACATTGCATGGCTAAGCATGGATGGAATTATTGTAGATCAAATATTCATTTATTGCTAACGCCCAATATATTGATTCGATAGTAGGAATGGCAGAAGGTGGGTAAATATCAATTTACAATCACGCTATGAACGAAATATTATCATTCACTAGAGAGTTTAATAAAAGGAGGAAGGACGCTTGATTTCTACCTGCTTAGTGTTCCTGAGATTTCTATGCCGGAAAGCGCTCTGTATTTCCCCAGTTGTGGAATGGGTGGGAAGTTATTCCATTGTAGGGCATTTCAGCGAAATTCGTTGCCTAACTCATTCCATTCATTCATGGAACGAATTGGCAAAGAAGTATACTCGTGTTTTGGAGAGGAAGCATGGGAGTTGACAGCGGTGGGCCAGGACAACGACGACCCACCTAAGACCAAATAAATATAATTAAATGAAAAAAATAGAGTAAATATGCAAACTGTGCGTGAATCTTAATGACTCACTGAGGACTGAATCACACCATTCCCCTCCCTCTTTTCCCAAAGAAGAACATTATCAACGCCCTTGGAAGGAAACGGCCGTCCCCCAAGCCTATTTCAGATTTTGATACCCACGAAAACAAAAATATTTACGTCAGCATTATTGTAAAGAAGGGTCAGTGGCGGATACAGATGGGGGACACAGGGGGCGCGCTCCCCCCTTCTGGGGCCGCCCGTATTGCCAAACATTGCAGAACCACAATTTTAACTTTTTTATATCATAAGATGAGATTGTCTTGTATTTTTACATAATCAATTTAATTAAAACCTTCTTAAACTTTGCATGTGACTTGATTATTTTTTATTACGATAAAGGTAAAGGTAACTCAAGGTATCTTTTGCGCCCCCCCCTGAGTTTTTTCTTTATCCGAAGTGAAGGGTGTATCGGTTACAGCCGTTTTAAAAGGAAGCAAGATCATCTGTACTACTATGTTATACCCATGAAAGTCACTCTCATCTAATATTATGATATTGACGTAGGTTATGCCCCTATTCGTTCCCTTAACTATTATTTCATGCGGATGTTCTTTTCCTACTCCATCGCCGCGAGCCAAATGCTATTTCCAAATGAGCGAAGTCTATTATCCTCTCGTCCTCTTGCCACAATCCCATCCTCCGACTACTTCCCAGAAGTTTCCCTTCTTCAGCGACCAACTGGAGCACTTCCTTATCGTTTTTCTCACCGCCCAGTGCATCTTTACCAATATCCCAACGCACACCTGTATCCGGATTTCATGTTCTACTTTACGCCCTGATCCTTTTATATCTATATTATGTGGCAAGGCCGTTGGGGGAAAGTAGGGGCGGATTAAGGCCGTTGTCAGGGAGATGGGGGATTGTTCGTTACTTTCCGCGACACCTAATTGGTTTGCTGTACCTCTAAACAAAGGGTCTTCAACCCGCCTCCCACAGGCTAATTTCTTGCGACCCAAAGAGGATAAAGAAAATATTGTATCGCGCCACAAAATATAAAATATATGTATATCGACAACCTCGTCAAAAATAAACAATGTCAAAAACCGCATTTATAGATTGAAATTTTTAACCTATAAAGATTATTGCATTTCGAAATAGGGTGGTTTCCTATTATTTTTTTTTGCTTTAATAGAAAGATTATTACTCCTGGAGTACGTATTTCACGCTTTTAGATTTTTAAATGACAACATCTATTTTTCGCGATTAAATGAAAAGTGAAAATTTTCAAGCGCGCGAAAACGCGACGCTTAAGTATGAATGACGGGAAATATCTCCGTGCGTCGTATTTCTGGTTCCCCCTCCCGCCCGGTGAGGTGACCTTGAGGCGAGGCTTAGCGCTGATACGTCGCAGGATGCTAGCGGATAGCTGAGTACCTTGCTGCAAGGTAGCGCTTGGCTTAAAAAAGGTTTATTAATACCTTATCAAACGAAGAAAACTTTCCGAACCTAGCCAGTTTTAATAGGTGATTATTAAGACATGTTTCCCTGAGCTCTGTGCCTCATGCATGCATTGGTAACCTCAGACGATGTATAACTCCTATCCTCTCGTGTAGAAACTAGGTCCCTGTGACGTCATGCGGAGTGGAATCGCATTGGCGCCAATCTGGCCTTTTTCAAATGAGGATAAAATTTGACCCTTGCCATTCGTCAAAACCGGTATTTCAAAAACCAAATAATTTGTGTATTATGAATACACTAATGGTGGGTAACGAATCGCAATCAATGCCTTTCGTTTTCTTTGATGAAGGAAACTACCCTATTATATGTTTTTTTTTAATTTTATTGATGTGGTGGTAAATTGACGTGGAGCATTGCGGCCCTCCGGACGATGCAAAATCGATTTTTGACCCTGCATTAAAAAATGTTGAAGAGCCCTCCTCTAAACGTTAATGCATCTTCTGATATATGTAGACAAGTGACTTTAAAATATTCATAAATAATTATTTTTAGCATTGTTTGTCGGGCTAGTGAAATAATTGCTTTCATTGGAGAGCCACCTTAAAATTACCATCTTTTCAATTTTCCATACATTACGGCATAGGAGGTAAAGGTTGGGGGGGGGGGGGGGGGGGAAAGAGGTCAAGAGTTTGTAATCCCCAGATTTTTCGAGAAATAATGCCTGAATTGCACCCCTTCAAAATAAACCACACTATCGAGGATGGCAGGAATAGACCGGCAAGAGATTTAAGAATAAAATTGTAGAAAGCTGATGAGATGATCGTAATGTAAGAGTTTAAAGATAAGGCTGGCGAAGAGTCCGATTTGGAGTGTAGTGATTGACGGTACGAAGAGGTGGACGCTGAGGAAAGAGGATGAGAAAAGAGTTTGAAATATGGACGTGGAGGAGTAAGGGGAGAGGGAAGTGAGCAAGAGACTCTGCTCTATCTGGGAGGAGGATTAAGACGTATTCTCATAGGGACGTATTCTCCCTGTCGATCAGATTTTATCACTTTTAGTGACTTATGGCTAGTTTAAAACTTATTTACTTCATTCATTTTAAATGCGCCGAAAGCAGCGCGTTTAAGCGCTTTACACCGAGGGAATATGACAAATAACAACGTGGGGCGGTCACAAACAGCCTTGCCATGGATAGGGGTAACCTATACAGGCGGGACTCGAACCCGCGACCTTTTGTTTGGCAGGCGCGGACTTTACCCCGCCGCCACCGAGACCGGAATTTACGTTATCGTTTCCACCTACCGTAGATCACTATCAATATTTGATTTAATTTCATAAAAGAACGATGTAATAGTTAAAAATTGAAATTCGGGTAAATTTTGGCAATGATTTACTTCAAACGAACTGAAAAGTTTGAGAAATTTGCATTAATTTTTAAGCGAGATATACGTCACAAGAAAAGATCGGTCCAGCGGAAATTATGCGTCCTCTTAATCATCTTTCCATTCCGCATCAATTATTATTTGGATCCCCGCCCGAGCCGGACCGCGATTTATGTGCCAAATGTCTGCAGACGGGGAATGAGGAATTCTTCAATCTGTTTTCTGCCAAGAAAAAAATACTTGTTCGTCATTAAAATTTGGGATGAAAATTTAGCTTCTCAATATTTAAACCAGCAAATGTCCACCTCTGTTCAATAGTTACGATATTACAGGCGCGGAAACGAATCTTTGAACGGCAGGTTTAAATATAAAAAATACGTGTTTCAAATCTATGAAATATAAAAAGTCCTATTTTTAGTATTCATATTCTTATCAATGAAAATGATATCGACGTAATTTCCTGCAGGATGATACATCAAATTATACGGCCCAAAATGAGTAATCTCAAAGAACTTCGAAGAAAATCAATGAAAAACTCGAACGCACTTAGAACAAGTCAACATCCGCCGGAAAAAAAAACAAATAGCACCCAGGATATTGCACATTTTTGGAGAATGGAACTGAAATAAAACAAACTTCTCATTGTAGTGGCGTAGCCAGGAATTTCGTTCGGGGAGGGGGGGGGGGGTCCAAAACCAGGGATGAAATTTTTTGAAAAACAAGGTACTAAATAGAGGGTTTTAAACTAATTTCAACACTTTTCATTATCGAAATAACTTCATTTGTTGGATAAATGTATTTTAAATTCATAACTTGTCAATATTTTGTTTTACTTTTGAAGGAAAATAATTGCGTTTTTACATTTCGGGGGGGGGGGGGGGGGGGGGGGTGCGGACCCCCCGGACCCTCCCCCCCCCTGGTTACGCCACTGTCTCATTGGAAATTCTCTCGAGAACAATTCAAAGTGTAAAGAGTCCATTGCAGGCAGCATTGGTAAGTGATCGAGTAAAAGTAATGTGATTACTTACTAGTAAAGATTACTTTTGTAGTAATTTTTACTTTTAACGATTAATTTTTACGAAATGTTATTTTTATTTGTAATTTACTCCTTACGGTGAAAGAGGAATCGTTACATTCGTTGTAATCGTTACTTGCTCGTAATCGACGATTACTTTGCTGATTTAACTGATTTACCTATGCCAACAGATAACTTCGAAACCCTGAGTACCATAATGTACTTGTTTAGATTCAGCCACCCTCATGTTGAAGCCTACTTCTGATGAGTACAAATATGAAACCTCTTGTGTTGTTACACCAGTTATAATTGTATGTATCACGAGTGAAATTGCAACTTTAGCAATTTCTCTAACTCAATTATTCCACATTTTTACTGCACTATTCGAGATTTGCCAGGTGGTCTCTGGAGTGGACAGTCTTACAAGAAGTAATTGTGATTTTAACTGTATTTTACCGATTACCGTTGAAAATCAGTAATTTGGTCTCATGATCGATTAATTTTTGCATGAAGTAAGTGTGATGGAGCCCAGTTACTTTTTATTAGCACTTTTACCCAGTGGTGTCATGGAAAATTAGCAGAGCCGGAACGCACTTTCCTTAACTTTTTTTTCAAGTGAAATATAACCGGGTTTTTTTCAAGTCACGTCAGTATATTTTAAATATTTTTTGGATACGAATGTATATATTAGATATTTTGAGGCACCAAAATTGATAAAAGTGTTATTTGGCTATTAGTCCCGGAACGACATTCCGGCAACATGTCACCAACACATTTACCAACACTGACTGCGGATCCCTACCAAATTTTGGACACCCCTTCGAACTAAAATCTTGGCTAACCCACTGTCTACTGTCCAAAATAAGGGGGGAAACACGCCGCAGTTCCTACCTGCTACAGTTGTCTCCTGGGCTTAGGGATGTCTGGCAGGAAATCAAAAAGATGTTACGCGCATGTTACGTTTAATCATTATTGTACATCCTCTCTCTTATATCAATCGCATTTCTTTTTAAGCACATTTTGTTTTCACTGCGGAGATAACGAATAAATAATTCAGGATTAAGACATAGAGGACAGGACCGTTAAATGTTATCCCAGGTTTTTACCGATAGCTAAATTTCTCCGAAACGCTTAGATAGTCAGTTTTCCAGCTATGTCTTTATTCGGGATGATGGCCAACAGCTGAGGCCATGTACGGCAATGAGGATGAATGGTCTGACCAGTTAAAATGAGGGGTGAAGAAAATTCTTCGCCTCCCATTATTTTATCTTGGCAAATCGCGCCGAAAATTAAAAGGGAGTTTCACGTCCCCACCGATGGACAAAGAGCGTAACCTTAGCTACGATAGGCGGCGCTAAATTTGATTTATCAAAATATCTTCCTATCCATGATCAAATTTATAGCAACCATTCCCTTCATGCGGTCAGAAGTATCGGAACTATGACCTGTAACAACGCTCAAAACTTGTGGTAAATACGGAAAAATAATAGAAAACTCATCCAAAGTCGGATTCAGTATGGACCCACGTATGAAAATGTAGGCATTTGGCTGCTATAAGTTTTTCTCGGTTATTAAAATAGATCGATTGTCATAAATAACGGGTAACAAATGCATGCCTTTGTTTAGAAAAATATTCAAAATTCATCTTACGATCCATTTTTAGTAAGAATGAATTAAGAAATAAATGGTGATGGTAATTATTTTTTCCATGCTACAGAATAGAGATAGACGAATGAAATGCAGCTACGTAGTTAAATCCTCTTTAAATAGATAAAAAAGTTTTAAAATATAACATAATCATTCCCAAAAAGCAGTCACAAACCCTGTGATACTGAAATTATGATGTAAACAGAAAATTAAAATAATAAGGCATCCAGCCAACCTTAGCCATTATCTAATTTTTGTAAAATACGTATGCATTGGAAAATAATTAAGTATACTATGAATCTCAGTTACAAGATAAAGCTATTTCTGCAAAGTAAATATATAATCCTCAATGAGCCCAAAGCTTGTTGAGTTATGAAGATTTTCTGGTTTTTGTGCTACTGCCCGCTACGAACACTGTTCAAATTTGCCGCCGTGATCAGTGTCGATATGAAGATTTCGAAATACTAGGAATAAATACCGAAGCTATTATGAAAGAAGTTAAACTCAATTATTAGACTAATAATTCTTAGCTGAAATGAAAGATGTTTGAAATGAGTATACAACTAAGAATAATCATCATCCAAAGGAAATGCGAGTTCTCTTAAAAATTACTTGTCTTGCATACCTCTCCAAGTTCTCCGGTAAATGAATTTTTCTTCTCTTGGTGGCTGATTTGGAAGTTATAACTTTAAAGTTTATTTGTATACATCATAGCAAAGGTAATTACTGGATTTTTTTTCTTTTAATGGAAAAGTTGGAGCAAAGCAAACAAAAGTTAACGACACGTAGCGGAGATGGACATCAACTTCATAAAAAATGGCGAAAGGAATGCGCTGGAAAGGTCGGAACGTCTGTTCATGCTAGTAAATTACGTCATAGTTAAATGTCCTTAAAAAGCAATGTAGCTTGCGAAACGTGGAGGAGCAACTCGTAGAGTTTCTGTTATATGATAACTTCGATAAGAATCATCTCTTTTCATCTTTTGTTTCTAGTTAAGTTTTATTAGTGGCATACCACGTTTTTCTCTCGAGTTATTCCTATTACTTGTGAATTCGTTTTGGTTTATTTCTTTTTTGTTGTTTTCTCTTTAGTGCTTACTTATTGTTTAGTTATCCCTACGATTTATTTTGCCACAATTTATCATATTTGACCTCTTTTATTTACTTTATGCAAGTATTTTAGTCTAATTTTGTACAATTTCTTCCTAGGCCATTTAGATTCCAATCCTGATGACTCCAGTAAAAGAATGAATGCAAGGTAAAGGACATCTGCGATTGATGCTTTTAATGGCGTGCTTGCTTCATAATCTCATTATTTCTTGTAAGCAATAAAAATATTATATTTTGAGAGCTGTGGATTGCCTTACAACTAACGCACTTAGGACTTTGGAATTCGTGGTCAAGTAACAAGGGTATTAATTAACATGTTTCCATGCGCAGTACACCTACAAATGTGTGAGGTATTTTATTGTGAAAATTATTTGTAGTGCTCTCTTCCCTGAAGCCTATTTAAGTCCTTAGTGGAAGATATGTTAATGTAGGTATCGACTTAATTTTTTTTATTGGGTGTGGCTATGCAGATCGTACGATTCCAATTATTTACTATCCAATAAGCGTTAGTATTATTTTGGCCTATTCAAGGAGCAAAGCCTTGTGTTGTTCGTTCGTCGATTATGTGATAGGAGTGTAACAAAGAGAAAAGTTAGTTGTATGGTGAACAATTATTAAGCTTAATTTGGTTTTAGCTAACTCCAGTGTTATATAGAGGATGTCATTCTTGAATATAATACTGTATAGCTCTGTGATTATTGGTGTTTGAATGTTTCTTTTCTGTAATATTTCTACTTCAGTTACCAAATATCACATTTTGCCAACCACGAGAAAGAGGACGAAATTTGGGGAAGAATTTTTGGTAGCTTAAAGGTCCTTTTTGCAATTTTGAATTATATCTTCTACTGCCTATAATTAATGTTAGTCGATTGAATGACAATAGTTTTTTTTTACTTGTATGTAATTAAAAATATTTCACCGTAGTAGTGTGCCTCACAAGAAAATTGCAATTTGTGTAGTGCTAGCATTATTTAGGCAACGCCACTCAAGGGTGTGGGTATAACAAGGTTAATGGGTGACTCTGTTCTGCACTTAATTGGAAATGCTGCTGTATTGCTTTCTCTCTTTCTGCTGACCATTTATTCGACTATTTGTAAGGGCTAGTAATTTTCTGGAGTACTTGCTTTCCTATGAGTCATGTGATTCAATGTGAATTAGAGTGCTTACATCAACTGTATGGTAGCCAAAAGCCATAATTGAAAACAGCCACCCTAACGTTGAGATGTGAATTATCGTATCATAATTTTGGGAATGATAATTTTGATTGGACTCCTTAAAAGTCTGGTTTAAAAATGTTCCTATTCAGCTCATTTCTTTAAGTTTTGTTATTTATGATTGGAATTGATGTTCTCCTCCATCTATGCTTGCGGTCTAATTAAAAAAAAATTATATGCTTTAAAATCATTGATGTAAATTTTGAGTCAAAGTAAAGCCTTAAAGGAATTCCCTTATTAGGCTCACATGCACTAATATATCCTCAATTTGGTGAGTTAAGTCTTATCAGGTGCCATTTCGCCATTGTTTATCATATATTTACAGATCCAATTTCCCAACATGGCACATGAAGCGAGTGACCCCCTTCAGTAGGGGTTTTGTTGCCTATCCCTCATTTAATTTACTCATTTTCAGGCACTTTCAGATTGAAAAAATATCTTTGTCATTCAACTATTTTCACACAGCAGTAAATCTAAACTTAATTTCATTTATTTTATTTCATTTATTTTCCAACGGCAGCAGCCAATTTACAATAGTAATACAATAATTTACGATAAGTAATTCAATAATTTACAATAATATACGGTAATAATACACAGTGATAATATACAGTAATTGAGGGTATACTCCTACGAAATTGACCGTGAGCTGTAAGAATATTATTAATCACAGTGGGGATGCTGGGGCTGATATGTTTTTAGTGATCAAAGAAATGTATTCTCAAGACAAGGCTACGTATGGTCCTACTGTTTACTTAAAGGGTACGAATAATCTAAGCTTGCCAAAATCCAGTTGCTACTTATTAAATGATAATGGTTTGATGTTACAGAAAAGAAAATGACCTCATAACCCTCTGTTTTTCCTAGGTTAAACTTAAAATATTTTTCATGAATAAATGTGTAAAATTTTACCTAAGTTGTGGGAGCCATTTTTAAAGGGTGATATTTGAATGAATAATTCCCGATCTTACTTAGAATGTAAACTTGCCTTCTTTTATTCTTAATCTTCATTGCCTTCAGCACAACACAATTAGGCCTTCACATTGAGGGAGTTGACAGAAGATAACAGTGCTGTTAACTGCTAAGTTAGACGATCGTAAACATCCAATCCCTAGTTAGGGGCAACCTACCTAGGCAGGACTCGAACCCATGACCTTCAGTTTGGCTAGTGAGGACGTGAACCCGTCACCACTGAGGCTGGCAATCATAATACTCCCACTTCAAGGAAAATGAGATACACCTTAACAATTATATACTAAATTTAACTGTCATATTCATTCAATATAAATCTTACAAAAATGTCCAGTGGTTGATAAATTTATCCAGGGAATAAATAATTTTTCCTCTGTCATCAAAACCAGTAGAAGGTTTCGTCAGATTACTTACAATTGATAGACAAATTGTCCAGCAGTGTGAGGGAAATGTCACACAGTGTTTCTGTGGATCTTAATTCTTTTCAATGGAAGCTGTTATGTCACCTAAATGGCTAGTTCAGAACGGCTACATGCTCAAGATTTTCTTGAAAATTATAAGTAACTCCTATCTGAGTAAGCAGTACTGCTCTCTGTTGGTCACAGTTCTTGGGATCAGATGAGTGGTATGGTTGAAATGGAGTTCCCATGGGAGAATCCAAGGTGATTATTAGGAATCAAAACTGAATGGAAAAATTAGAAAGTTGCTTGCTAACAGCTGGATAATGCAGGTTGGGTTAGCAGCATGTACTAAAAATGCTGCATTCAAGCATTTACTAAAATTGTCATATGCTGTTTTGGGAGCTAATTTAAGGCATTTATTTTCCTACCTCAGACACGTAGAGTATCTACTGCCATTTTGTGATGAAATAATTACAACCACCAAGGTTTAATCATCCATCGTTGTTATTTATGTTAGAAAATGCATCTCAAGAATTTTTTAGGTAAGCAAGGTTCACACCTGTTCCTTATCAAGAATTCTCACTTAATGAACATTACTGATAAAATCATTTGATCCTATTATTATCCTAGGGAGTAATGATTGTTCTTCTATTGTATTATCTCTAGCACTTATCATCATGCACTGAGTTGTAATAAATTTCTCTTTTTACTTTAGTAATAACTATGCCTTAAGGTTTATGCTAACAGTATCTGGCACCAAAATCTTGGCCTGGTTCATGGTCTGATGTGGTAAATTTAACTTAGTTGCTCTCAAAGTAACTATTCATCTTTGTAATGGTACAGCCTGGGGAAAACATTTATTTTGAGGAATATACTGCATTCAAATTAAAACTATATTATCAGATATTTAGAAATGAGTAAATTCATTTAAAATTGATGGGTAGTTTTTTGTCCTCCAGTGGGTGTAGATGGGATGCATACAAATCTGCCATGGGCACAAGGAGGGGGGGGGGGGTTAAGACAACAACCACCCACAAATATATCTCTATTTGCAGTGGTGTCATGGATCCGAAACACCGTTCTGGCTCTGGTTAACTAAAAACATAGTAGTCAATAACCCTTTTTTCTCAATTTTGTTGCCTCAAAATTTCTAATATTAACATTTGTGACCAATGCAAAAAATTTTGTTATAAAATGTATATAACTTGTAACAAAAAATACACATTAATATTTCTCTTCCGAAAAAAAGTTAAGGAAAGTATGTTCGGGCACTGCGAAATCTGCCATGATGGCACTGTCTATTTGGGTCCTGTGGTTAAAATATGATGAATGAACATCAGTTTTTGATAGGCAACCACCCGTTTTTGGCTTTGTCATGTCTAGATGAGAAATTGACGTACAGTTAGTAAACAATGGATGTTAATTCGTTATTTTGCACTACCTAGCATTGCCATTATCTGTGACTCTAATTTGTGATTTGTATATTTGCATTTGGGACTTGAGTGTCCTGAGCGAATGGGAGCATCATTTGTTACAGCACGATGCTTGGACAATGTGTTGTGAATATAGGAAAGCATTAAGAACCGGTCATTACTTGGATGTTTCTAAAATAGTTAGGGTGAATATTTGAACTAAAAATTTAAAATATGCCCACTATTGTGGCTAGATAAAATGTATGAGTTAGTCAGGTGATATACTTCAGAAATATATCAATATTATTTTAGGGACAGTTAATGCAGTATGTATGACACATATTACCACTTAAAGATCTATCTCAATTATCACGTTAAAACAAAGCCCTCTTTGACAAGTTTTTTTTAGCAGCTGTATCACGATTAATACTTAGGTGTGTCGTAATTTTTTCAGCTGGTGCTCGCAGAAGAAAAAACGAATGGAATGAAAAGATATTTTGCTTCATCCTCATCCATCTCACGGAAGAGTGAGACAAAAGACGAAACCGGTTTTCATAATGATCTACCAGATTTATTTGATTCTGAGATCATTGTGAAAACTGATTTTGCCCACTATATGCAACAAATGTTTGCCCAACTGATGTGAAGAATGGAACCTACATTTGACCACTGTATTCCATGGAGCAGTAAGAACCAGGAGTGAATGAATCATTGCAATATTACAAGACATTTCCAAATGACATGCATGCATAATGAATTCTTTCCACAGGGATCACTTGCAACAAAGAATTTAATGATGTTGGCACTCAACTTTTTTCCAGGTGGCAAACTTGATGGCAGTGCTGGAAAGACATAAACCTTCAAAACACTAGTGCATACATAAATCGATATCCTGTTTCACGTACATATGTACTTTTATGTAGGAAAAAATCTAATGGGCAAAGTTCTAATGACGTTTTAGAATAATTAGCATGGATTATTAATGGTTCAATGGATGGAGATCTGGATGCTTACGAATATAAATCTTTTTTCTTTGTAATATGCAGAGGGATGGAGACAAATATGGGGGAAAGGGAACTTTTAAGGACCATGGAATACACGAAATGCTAGCTTAAGAGTTAAATGGCAAATTTATCCTATTATGTATTTAATATTTTGAATGTCACATTTTTCTCTTAAGTAAAGTTTCAACCCTGTAAATTCTATTCATTATTGCCTTATGCAATTGTTCAGTTCTTCCTTTTGGAATAAAAAAAATCCCTTGGATTTTGGGGTAGAAATTTTGGGGCCTTATTCTTAGGGATCCGCCACTTTCCCTGAGGACTCCGCTACTGCTGTCATCGGGAATTAACTGTAATAAATAAGGACTTAAATGAAAGGCTGTAACAAAACACGTACTGCCACTGAATTTCATTAACATTTAGAAGTATAGAGAGAGCCTACGTAAATGGCAATTTAAAAAAAAACAGCATTAATCAGGCTGGACGTCTTTAGCTTATGTTGGTAACAGTGAAAATATATTCCTGCAAATGAGATTTGGATTTAATCAGGACGTGCAACCCAGTGACAACATATTTTGCCATGGTTTATTACAATAGATTCTCCGAGGACGGCTGAATAAATCGCTCGAAGAGGATAAGGCTGATTCACCGCAACACAGGTTTCGCAAAATCCCCCACCACTTATGCATAGGCGAAAGATAAACTAGTGAGTATAAGTTACAGCAATAAGAGCAAAAAATGTCTCATAAACTGCAAATTACTTTCCGAATTTGCAGACAAGCAGAAAACATCTCGATAATGCGAAATTACTGCCACCTGTCAGTCGAGCTTCGTACCAAGACAAGACGGGGTCAAGAATCTTAGCCCGCTCATACGAACAGTTAAAATTGTGGGACACCGTAAAGATTCACACTGTTTTTAGAGTATTCGTTTTTAAACTCCCTCGAAGCTTTTGGAATATATCAAGTAATTATTTCATCAGTAGTTTAACACTAAGTGGTGTTGATACCAAATAAAATAATGCTACTGATCGGTTTATGCATATTACAGTCTTGTTCCTATTTACTATATCTTTGTGACCGGATTGAAGTTTAAAAATGAAATATTCAAGTACAAAATAAAGTGAATCAAGGGTAAAAAGATATTTGTAAGGAAGAGTTATTAACAGGATATTTCAATATTGTGAGTCGTAAGTGAGATACTTCAAGTGATGAAGTTAAATAATTGCTACTTTTGTAGGTTCGAAGATTTTCGCGGCGTTGATTAGATGATCCCTGCGTTCTATTCGGGTTTTCACCGCGTCCGTTGTGTTTTAGTGACAACAGTTTCGCTGACATTGCAGTCAGCGTCTTCAGGTCGACGGTGAGGAAACTCGGAAAATTTTCCGCCTTTTATAGGCATAAAATTTTCCGCCTTATATCGGCGGCGGCGGCTCCTGACCCGCTTTCTTTTTACGAACAAACCGAGGGGGCAGCTATGGGGTCGCCACTATCTCCAGTTGTGCTAAATTTTGCTTTTCGAAGGAGAATTTGAAAGATATTTGATATACCAGCAACAAGGGTTTATTACCCTATCTTCCAATTAACTTGTTGGGCATAAAATCGATGTAAGGCACGTTTAGTCACCTGACGGTTACATTCGTACCACACTGTCTCTCTCTTGAATGCAAAAAAATAATGAGAACTTGATGTGAAAGGGAGTTTACTAGTAATGTAGGTATCGGTAAAGTTATTTATTTGAGTATCTTGGTGAACTACAATGTCTTCTTTACACGTAGCCAAACTCAATCAAACAAGCAGCCTGAGGTATAGAAAGGATTCCGAATGTTATTTGAACAGGAACAAGTAACTTAAGAAAGTTTTAAGTCAAAATGATAGAAATGATAAGCTGAAGAACATTGGGAATGTGGAGACCTTTTAAGCATTAGTGACGAACTTTATAAATTATATACACAACGGACGTTAACAAGGACAGGAAGTATCGAAAAAAGCAATTATAAATTACAGTTAAATTGGACAAAAGTAAATCATATCCCTATTTTTTTTATCTAGCGAGATAGTTATAAATGCATGCACGTGCATATGAGGAAGTTTTTATTTTTTTAAGGAAATGTTTGGAAACATTTTTCGAGTTGATCATAAGGATTAGGGTATAATGAAATAACCTCAGATAATTATGTACCTGAAGTAATCTCTGAGAGTCGTAAATAATGAGATCGTTCGCCAGTATTCATGCGTATTTATTTCATAATATTTATAGATAGGTGTTGGAATACATTTTCCGAGGAATACACTATTATCCGATCTGAAACTCCTTTATCAAAATCCTGTGAGTTCCCAAAAAGGTCAAAGCACACCTCGAGGGGGTTTCCGGGCTTCCTTCCTTCCTATCTCCGGACGATATTTTTTTGCGAGCCGACAAGCTTCATCAGTCCCCTTGAAGAAGTTCATGCAAAGGACTAAAGTAGTCCTGAAGAACCTCGCTGGAATGTGATTGAATCATTGTGTAGGAGAATGGATGCACACGGATGTGTGACGAGGTCTCAAGCCTCAACTAAATTCGCTGAAGTTCCCGCCGACTTTAATGACGCCAATAAATAAACTGGTGGGACTATACTCAAATTGCTTGCTGAATGCGAGGAAGAGATATGAAATATTTCTTGGCTTGATGCGCTTTTGACAGTAGCAAATATCCAGATCAACAAGAACTTTATTTTTGATTTTGAAAAAAAGTACTACGTTTGTAATTTTTATCGTCTCCTTTCTCCTCCTTCTATGAACCCAAATGTGAAATTGACGGTCGTAGATTCCCGCATTGTCTTAGATTACACGGAGTCTATCAGATACCAAAACTTTAACACGACTACCAAATTAAAAAATAAATATTAAGCCGCGTTTCTAAGACTGCAATATGTCATGCATAACCGAAAGTTCCATGAGAGGATCGTCATGTAAGAGTTTTAAGAAAATGTTAATGATGTGTCTGATCTGGAGAGTAGCTTACGGTACGGAAACGTGGAAACTTTAGGAGGAGGACTAGAGACGAACGGCGGATATGGTGGGAGAGGAGAGGCAGTTTCTACATGAGATACGGAGGAGACGGAAGAAGTCTGGACGATCTTGAAAACAGTGATAGAGGGTAGAATATTAGGTAAACGAGGGAAAGGAAGGAAGAGAATGGGATTTTTTGATATAATGAAATGGAGTAAGCATCATTGTGAATTGAAGAAAGGGAAGGCTGTCATAATACTTCTAAAGTACTCCGTGGAAACCTACCTTAATCGATAAAATACTTTAATAAAATAACCGAAAGTGCACATGACCTATGAGTTCGCCAACAGGGATGCTACATGCGCGTACAGGGGCCGAAATCTAGTCAGGTATCGAATTATGGCATTATCAGGCATCGATAGTGAATGTTAACTCGAACAAAAATGATGGAGTGATTTGCATTTAAACTAGGATATTCCGGGAATTCAGTGTCCATGTATCATCCAGTATCATGTTTCCTCTAGCAAATTTAAAAATCGTGAGTTTAAGAATGTCACGTTTGCGTTCAGGGAGGTATTAGTTCACGGTAATATAATGGTGGAAAAGCGGGAGTAATCCCTATAACTGTCACTGTTCAAGAAGGTGTTGGTTCTTGAGAGGTAAAAAATGTGACTCAATTTCGCGATTTTTACATGTATAAAAGAACATTTTTATTGAGCTAGAAATAAGAAATCAACTTATGTTATTTCTTATCTGATATAAATATCTTAAGCAACCAACTTAAGGGGGGAAAAGATCTTTATTATTTGATGCGAAAGATACAAGGATGTTTCCTCTTGTTGGGGCAAATAGCTTTATTTTTGGAATAAGATTTTACGCTTTCCCGGTAAATTATTTGGGTAAACTTATCTCGGGATTCCCACCACTTGCTTTTCATTTTGTCATTGTTTTTTCAAATATACATATGAATATTGTAAAATAATTATCAAAGTTAATTATTATAGTATTCTACCGATTACGGTAAGTTTCAATGGAGTACTTAGTATGCATTCTGGCCGCCTCCTCTGCCTCCAAGTACTTTCCACCAGTGGCGCAGTGAGGGGGGGGGGGGGGGGTTTGGGGGATAAACCCCCCCCAGAGCTCAGACATTTTTTTAAGTTTAATCTATTTTATTTATTTGGATTAATAGTACTTATGGAATAGTGTAAGGATTAATAAAATATCCCTCAGAAAGCCGTAAAACTCACCATTTTTAACCATTTATCTTAAATTTTTTATGGCGGAGGGTCCTCGCACCTCCCGCTTACCCTGGCAGGTATGCCATACCCTCAGATACCCCAGCATTAGTTGCACCTGAAACCCCCCCCCCCCCCTAGCCTTAATTCCTAGCTGCGCCCCTGCTTTCCACTCCCTACTCCATTTCATTCTATGTCCCCAATCCCCAAATCTAACTTCCCCCTTCAATTCGCAATAAGACCTGATCTCTCTCACACACTACATATATACGCATGTTTCTCATTATTATTATTATTATTATTAAAGTATTCTACCGATCAACGTACAAAGAATATCGTTGCCATTACGAGGCAAAAATTCGAGCTTCTTTCTCCGCTGTACCTCTGAACTTGAACGTGAAAAATGATCGACTGCGTGATTCTAGCGTGTTCTGAGGGAATACAATTTCGACCAGACTCCAAGTATAATGTTTCCCCGCGAAAACTGCTCCGCTCCCTAGTCCAGCGCTGACGGCCGGTTGACTTTGGCAGCCTGCGATCCACCTCCGCACATCCGGCCCTGCCTGCCTGAACTGCCTGGCATCTCTCCAGCAAGGGGGGAGTATTTTGAGGCCCGCGCCACGGGCGGGGCTCCCCAGTGCATCCTCCGCTCATTGGCAGCCAAAAAGCGGAGAGGGCATTGACTTCCACGCGGGCCCGAAACGCCAGGCATTTGGAAACGCTTTTCACTGTACAAGTCCGTACGCTCCAAAGAAGGCCCGGAGATACGCGGAGTTTTCAGGGAGAAGGGAAGTTCAGTTAATCCTTGAGCAGTCGCGGAAGTTAAAATTACGTAACTACTCGCTTCGGGTCATATTGACTCAGAGCTGAAACTTTTAAAGTAATGATATTCGCGTGATTGGATATAGATATGTGCTTAAATAATGATAAGGTGAAATTATTTTTTGAAAATTATATTGTTTGTTTTTCATAAGTTTCAGTGGTCTAATACATGATTTTACAGAAAAATTTCAAGTAATGTCTTCCTATATGAACTCCGTAGTGTTTCGGAGATTCGAGTTTATCTGTTCATGGAGATTGATCATAATAATTATCAATTAATAATTATTAGAGATTCGCCATGTAAGAGTTTAAAGAAAAATTTAGTGAAGAGTCTGATCTGGAGTGTAGCGCTTAACGGTGCGGAAACGTGGACGCTTAGGGAAGAGGAGGAGAGAAGAGTGGAGGCATTCGAGATGTGGTTATGGAGAAGAATGGAGAAGGTGAAATGGACAAAGAGGAGAAATGATGAAGTACTGAACATGGTAGGCGAGGAGAGGCAGCTTCCAGATGAGATACGGAGGAGACAGAAGATAGGGCTGTATCGAGTACTTAGCATGGAGGGGATCTTGAAAACGATGCTAGAGAGAAGAATGTTGGGTAAATGAGGGAGGGGAAGGAAAATAATAGCATTTTGTAGATAGAATGAAAGGGAGTGGGCCTTACAGTGAATGGTTTATTGATAGAACAATTAAATAATAATTAATACAAATCATTTTGTGTGTAATGTGGAAAGGGAGTGAATTCATAAGGATGGGTATATTTAAAAGGCCTCACTTAAGACTCTAAATAAATTCAGGAGGATTTGTATCCCTTGTACTCCCGCCGCCTTGTACAAACGACTGCAACTCATGTTGATGAAGGCTTCCGCGAAGTGGTGCCGTAGACGCATATAGGTTTCCAGGTTGTCCTCCGCGTAGAATCATCTTCTTGACGAAAGTTTCGCCGACGTTGCAGCAGGCGTCTTCAGGTTGGAAGTGGTCGAACTGAACTATCCCTCACTTCAAACCTGGAGACGCATGCTGCAACGCTTGCGAGATAGTCTCCACGAAGATGAATCTACGCGGAGGACAACCCGGAAACCTAGCTGCGCCAACCAAAACTCACAATTGCCAACCATACTGTCAGGAAAATGTTAATTCAATTTCTTTCTACGACCGAACTGAACTTTCCGGCACTTCCTGCAGATAAAGAGGTCTAATGTGGGCTATCCTGTTTACGCACTTGGTAGTGTGTGTCTACTGTCTCCAATGAATAATGTTATTCCGTCTCTTCTTCCTGCGATGGTGACGACTCATGCTAGTGCGACGAAGGGCTACGGATTATGAGGTACTCTTGTCCGCTCCTGACTCACCCAATCCCCTACGGGAAACCCCAAGCCTCAGCCTTGATGAACTTCAGGGAATGCGCAAGCAAGACGGGGACTTACATTCCTTAAAGAATGCCACAATTGAGCCAAGGCATAAATAGTTTCGGTCGCAAACCAAAACTAATGCATTATTTTCGAGCCTGCCACGTGAACGGCGGTGATATTGATGAGCTTCAAGGAGAAAAAATCCCCTGGCCCGAGGATCGAATCATGGACCTGTGGTCTACCGAGCCACTGTATAGATCACTACGCTAGAGTAACCAGATTTATTATCGACGAAAAACGGGGCACCTTCGCAATATGAATATAAAAAAACAACAAAACAGGACATAAGGGGCGCAGAAAAAGTATTAAAAATATTACTGCACTATTTCCCTAAGGCAAATGAAAACCATTATTATGATTATTTCGATTGAATTAGATAGATGACATAAATAAAGGCAAAAAAGGGATAAAATGAAATAAAAACACAAAATTTACCGAAGAAAAAATAAATTTATGGCTAATAACAACAAAAGAGACATTTGACGTTACGATAATATTTTACCGGGACAAATGAGGAGAAAATAGGATTATCCGAATAAAAAACTGGACGACTGGTCACCGCGTACTACGCTCTCTAGGTTCCCAAATTACCAAATCAAATGTTCCGAGGAGCATGGCATTAGATATAATTTCACAATTGCCATAGGAATTCAGGAACTTGAATAATGTCTGGTAGTAATAATGGTCTGCGTAGTGGGTCGGAAAGTCAAAGGTCCGTCGTTCGATTCCCGGTCTAGTGGGATATTTATCATGATAATTCATGTAAAAAACCCAATGTGGTCTACTTGAAAGAATAACGACGGAATTCACATTAATTACTTCAGGATAAAATCACCTCGCTCGGGAGCTGAACTACGAACCGGATGGCTCGGACCATAGTGGTCACTGCACCGGTAGCATGCTAAAGCGTGGATATATAATGCCTTTGGATCAGAACCGATGGATCACCTCTAAAACTCAATATAGATTCGAAACTAGACGAATTTCTTTTTTCCCTGGTCAAAAGGTCGGTTAATGTATGGCTAATTTGAGAATTTAGAAGCGATAGTTTGCTAGGGTATCTGGTACCGCTAAGTTTTACTTGCAAAGAAAGATTTTAAAACGCTTTTAATTCAGTAGAATTCACGTGAAAAATTGTACAAATAAATGCTTTAATAATAAACCCTGCGTAAAAGATGAGCAACTCATATTTTTAGCCTAACTTTTCAAAAGAATGTTATTATGTTGGGAGTGAAAGGTTTAAAAAAAAATTAAAAAAAGAAATCGCCGAAAGATACTAACCTCAAAATTTTAGCACTTAAGAAACAGATCAGAAAGAACTAAATACGTAAATGGCAGTTCGTAGGAATTCTATGCCGATATCAAGTTATCGTCTTCTATATTATTTCTACTGTATAGATACCTTTTTCTCAACTTATACGCAACCAAACTCTACAAATGAGGTACCAAAATGCACAGAATTTATCAGAGAACATGCCACGGCGTATCTTACTTCCTAAACATTGCTATTGCTTCCTAAAATTGGTTTTTAAATAATAATTTAAAAAAACCGGTAAATATTCCTGACGTTAACGGCGCAAAAACTGATACATGTGTTCATTTGCAACAATATCTCGCATTCTTTAAATAACTTTTATCAAAATACGGCTGATTCCACATTAAGGTCTCCTGTTGATACGTAAGTATGAGTCATCATGTGCGTTTAACAGAGGATAGTGTAATTACTTCCAATGTTGTGTTTAAAGAGGTCCTCTTACATCAATTTGTACATGAACATTCCAATTAAATTTGTACATAAGACCCTGCCTTTTTTTCTACATTTTAAAATTAGAAACGCGCCTATCCCTCTGTGGACCTGCATTGAAAAGAGCGGGGGAAGCCCGCTGGGAGCGGGCGCAGCACGCTCGTCTAATACATAATCTTTCAATTGGCTACCAATAAAAATAACACAGCTTTATCGTTTCTGAAAAGCATCAATTAAAAAAATTGCTGTATGCAACTAGAACGCAACATTTCAATATTCTGGTGACCAAATACATTTACGATAGTTTTTTGACATGAAGATTTTTCTTTAGTGTTAGAGCGTAGGTTTCCGCGGCGATGGTTTGATCTCTGCATTTCTCCAGGGTTTTCTTCCGCGTCAGATTGTTGGTTGACAACAGTTTCGCTGGCTATCCTGCCAGCGTCTTCAGGTCGAAGGTGTCGGCTGTTGGTTTCTGCCTCGCTTATATACTGTAGGCTGGATGGGAGCTGCACTGTGATTGGCTGTCTGACTGGGTGCTTTTCTCTGGTTGGCTCTCTCTTTGATCACTCTTTTCCAGGCGCTGTGAAGGAAGTATCCATCTTCTCTATTGAAATTCAAAGGTGTTTTTTGAATTTCTATTGCTTCCCTGATTTGTCTAGGGAAGTATCGGCACTCCTTAACTAAAAGTTTCTTCTCCTCAAATTTAGTGTCATGGCCGGGTTCCGACCATGCATGTTCGGCGATGGCAGAGAGTTGAAACTGCTTGTTCTTGGTCGCCCTCTGATGTTCTTTAATCCTCACATGCATGGAGCGGCAAGTTTCCCCTATGTAGGATTTTCCGGAATCACAGTGCAGCTCCCATCCAGCCTACAGTATATAAGCGAGGCAGAAACCAACAGCCGACACCTTCGACCTGAAGACGCTGGCAGGATAGCCAGCGAAACTGTTGTCAACCAACAATCTGACGCGGAAGAAAACCCTGGAGAAATGCAGAGATTTTTCTTTAGATTTCGTACTTGGAAGTAAATGGAATTATTCGTTAAAATGAATTTAAATCGAGGCGTAAAATTTCAATCATGCGTCAAAAATATAAGCAAAAAATCAAATTATTCCCATTTAAAAGTTAATTGAATTTTTACATGATTAAAAACTAATGCCAATAGAAAGTTTGGAAGTGAAAATGGAAGTGAAAATAAAGTTAAAAGAAAAATAAAGTGAAAAAAATAAAGTGAAAAAATGGAAGTGGAAATAAACACATGAAAACATAGATGGATTCCTGAAAGGTTAATTCATTCAATATTCAATATCAAAAATACAAAACATAAGTTTAATGAAATCGTAACGAACACTTACATGTAAAAAAGTTTGATATGGCATCACCCATGATAGGGTAATATAATTATTTTAAGTTATTCATTTCAATAAAAATTAGTGTGAGGCTGAATGATTCGTAGCCCCACCCAATCGTTTGAATCACACGTAATGCAATACAGGAAATGATAAAGGAAAAAAGAAGGAAGAGATCCAAAGGAAATGCTTTCGCTGATTTTAATGAACTCACCGCGTGACTCTTTCGCTGAAACGATTAATATCGCTCAAGTGACTGGTAGTACTAGACTAGTAGTAGTGTATATATGGTAGAGTGCAATCGGAAGTTTACTTCGGACTCCTATTTCTGTTGAAAAGACTCCAAGGAAGGTAGAAGGCAGAAGCGTTGGGTTCTTTGACAAGTCGGTTATTATACCATATTATTTATATTTCAAAACCCATAAGACTTGATTTTTTTAATTGCAGAATATTCGTAAGATTTGTCTTGATCGCCAGACCAGACTTCTACCTTGTTTCTCTTACTATGAGAGTTTTCGTAAGACTGAGAGTTCTTCCTCTTACAAATATTAACTGCTATAAGGTAATTAAAATATTTTCAATAGGAGGCGGCAAATGTGCCTACAGAAATGGACATAAATATTATGTAGAATCGTCCTGGAGGCTCCTGGGTCCGTATGACTAACAGTGTATCTCACGCTTTTCAAAAGATGCTTTTTTGTTAATGGGACTTATATCATATCATAAACTAGCGAACAAAATTAAAGAGGTGATATTTTGGACAACTTTTGTTAGGTTAGCAATACAATGGTTAATGCCTTGAATGCCTTTTTTGTTTCTGTGTAAAACATTCTTAAATATAATGAAACATCCTTGCATGATTTAGCAATGCATCTCGTTCCTTCTGTCCTGTTCGAGAATCCTGTTCGTCGATAACCTATTACCTTATAGAAAAGTCATTAAAAGTCTGATGGAGGCAATATATTTCCTCATAAGGCTCTAAGGCCTCTAAGGCGTAAGGCTCGTAGGTAGTGATAGGCGAGCAAGGAGTTTTCAATCTCAAATAAAATCAGACTGAAAAAATTTTCTTTCGAATTAAAGTATAGATATGTGCATGGTTACAGTTATGAAAATTTTAGTAACAATTCAGGGATTAACGTATCAGAAAAAGAAAATTCCGGGTCTTGTCCGCCATTAATGTTAAAATTAAGGTAAGAGGGTCGAGCCCTAGTCCTGCGAATTTATAAGGAAAACCGCAGATTCAAGTATTTCCGATTGCGGGTCAAAGGTTCGAATCCTAGATGTTTTACTTGAGATTTCCTTTGAGAGTGGGGCGGCCTAAGGAAAGGATCTGGCCTCCCTACCGTGAATGCCTGACTTCAAACGTCTTTGGCTTACTCTTGAATGAGGTCTACCCCCTCCTATCTTAACTAACCAACGCGTTGATTTGTTGTACACTTCCTGTGCTTCCTCTGACATTTATCCGATTGGTAACAATGAATTTTGTATGACAACCCTTTCGTTAAACAGTATTTAGGGTAAACATTGTTGGCATACAGTACTGGGGATATAATTCAACAATAACCGTGCTGTTCAGATGGAATACTCTTCGCAGATATCTATATTTATTCTATAGCCAGAAGACAGAACTTGTAAAACAGTATGAAATCTCTGAAGAAGCTCCAAATTTAGGCCTGTTATATTGGCGGAAATTTCAGAGTTCTCGAGCTGTGTTGCCGTCATTACTTCTACCATACACCTACTTTGGCCGGTCAACTATAAAATTAAGCCCCCTTTTATAAGTCCTTCCCGTATCCTCTTCTTTGGCTCCTCCACCAATTCTTTAGATTTTGTATTGAAAATCTGCCAGGTTTTAACTTCCATTGTAAAAGCCACTTGCAAGCAGCATTCGAATCCATGCATGCAACGTGCTTAAACCACATTAGGGGTATCATCCTTTACTGGACGAGATATTATAGCATCAACTTTGTATATACTTTGTCTTGATTGCCAATTTATTGCGAAGGAACTTAATTTTTTACGCTGATTATAAAGTAAGTGCTCCCTCTTGCATGCAACGTGTCAATGAGCTGCGCGCTTCGGTGGCCATACGGTTGGAGGTTACTTACGTATTTCTTCAATAACTCACGAAGGTGCGGGTTGGGGCGGTCAATTTTTTTTGTTTCCATAGCCGAGAGTTGTGGATATAATAATATATGTATACAAAAGCGCTGCTGGGCACTGCTATATAATTTATTGATGTTCGTATTTTTGTTTTTTAATAAAAAATGGGTAATTTACTGATTAATATTTATGTTAAAAATAATTTTTATGCTATTTCAATGTTATAGTAAAAAAAACATTTCAAGTCTATTGATTGCTGCATCGATTCTACTTTTTAAATTTTTAATTGAGCCAATTGGGTAGTTGTAGAGCAGTCTTGAAGATCGGAATATTTCGAAGCGAGAGGGAGTCTATGCAACTCAGCAGCGCACCTGTCACTTTGAAAGTGATTTATACGAAGAAGTGCGCACTTCCTTGCTTTTCAAATTAATTTCTCAACGGCTCAAATAAGTGTCTTCCCAACCATGATATGAAAAATCAAAACCCCGCACTTTTATTTTTCTAATTATGACCACCTTTTATAGATTTGGCCCCACTGTGCAACGGGTTGAATCACCGAGAGAGTGAATATTTCCAAAGTTTCTGCACTGAATTATTTCGCCACTCGGATGAATAGAATGGGGTCGTTCACCACAAGCCGAAATTGTTATTCATCATAGTGCTTCGTTAGATTGAATAAGAAAGATAAATTTTGAAGATAAATGAATCTCCCTCATTCAGACACTTTTGCTTAATTTTCAATAAAAGAACGCGAAATTTGCCGCACGAGAGTTGGTGACGTCAACTGAGTTTCAGTTCATTGACTCGTTCAAGGAGAATCTCTCATCGGGGAAACAGGGCGGAAATTGTAAAAAAAAAGGCAACGGACAACGCGAGAACAATGCAAGGAGCTATAGAGTCGCTAAGAAATGGAAAAAAGACCCGCCGGAAGGAGCGCGTGACGTCATCAACTTATCTGTGAAAGGGTTAAGGATGCCAATTTTTCTTTATGTATAATTCAAAAAGTAGACGACGGATCGAAAACTGGAAGCAAAGATGTCACTTCATTTATCAAACTCTATCGTTATCGACAATAAAAGAAAATTGGTGAAGAAGCCAATTATGCCCGCTTTTAATTATTCATTTTCGAATAAATACCATAGTTCTACCAACATAGCAATTATCTTCATATCATACAATAACACAAATTATCGAGATAGATTGCAAGCCGACAGTGGTATTAGACCTTTACTAGTGTTACTGAATCATAATTCACTGAAGGAAGTTGCCGAAAGGCATATCATTCGCTTCCTTTTGAGCTCTGAAGCGGGCGCCAAGCGTTCTCCTTCGACAAACCGCAATTAATTCTTCCTCCGAGGGATAAGAGTGTGCTGACGCATTTCCTTGATCTCAGACAGCGAATATAGTGTAGGTGGGAAATAAGTCACCGACAAAAATTCCATTCCCTTCCCTGGGTTAAAATTCACAGAACTTGAAAATCTCATTCCGTCGATAAAAATTTTTTAAGCAAGTTTTCCCCTGTGAAAAGAGTTTACGGTGGACTCGTCACCCAAAGCCGAAAAATTAAACTTTCGCTAAGTTTCGAAATTTTACACGTGTTTGCATCAGTCCAAGTTAAATGAAAACCTATTTCCATTCAAAATACTGAATCGTTGCGATGTGATTGAATCATTCACAATATGAGGAGTTTCAAATTATATATAAGTACAAAAAAATTAATAGTGATTGATATCAATGTTCAAAACTATGTGCAATCATAACGATGCATGATTGTGTCTAAATATTACACCAATGCTAAATAAAGTTTTAATGCTGCATAAATAATATCTGTTAGGGTGAAAAAAAATTTGGCCATTCTCTATAGGCAATGATTCAGAGCAGTTAAAGTAGTGAATATTGGAACCGAACATGTTAGAAAGATATATTTATTTATTGATTGGCGTATGAACGGATCACGCTTAACTTTTAGAAACTCGGATTACATAAAATTCCATGGGAAAAAGGAGCGATTCGTTGAAACCTCCAGAAATATATGTCTGATTTCAAGGAAAGTGAAGGGGATAGCAAGCAAAATTTCCATCAGAAAAATTATTGTGCACTCAGTCACTAATCCTACCATATTGCCGAACTAGTTTTCATTCTTAAAATTTAATTCCAGCCCGCCAAGTAAAGGTACCTGCTAGCGAATTATAGCTATGTACTTTCCTCACATTAATAATTACTCCAGATTTTGTTCTCCATAAAATATATAATACTAAATAATATTATTACGCACAAATATAGGTTGAACATTTTCTGGCAATATAATCATCTGAATAAACTAAAATAAACTAAAGAGAAGAAATATTTTCTTGTTGGTTTAGGTAAGAACAAATTAAATCATTGAATATGATAAGACAATGTCTTGCCCTGACTCTTAGCATTCATAAAAATGGGATAAAGGAATTAGATTGCTAATAAAACTCGGGGAAAATGAATCACAAGAACAGTACCAGAACTATGAAATATGTTGCTGTAAAGTTGCTGCTGTCATTTGAACACTTGGTATCCTAAAATATAGGCAACTTACAAATCAGAGGTGGCATCTTCATTTGGCGTATCATATAGAACAGAAGAAAGTCTTGCGCAAGCATGACCTACCAAAACACCTTGTATAGTATATGGGTAGCTTTAAAATAGAGCCAAGAAGGTGAAAAGTTTTTTTCCCACTTAAAAAGCAATATGACGAATCACAACGTTCCAATTCCAAAATTTGCCAAGTAAACGAAGTAAACCAGAATAGCAGAGGTCGACCCACTATTGCTCTGAGTGACCAAATTATACAATTCACACGATACATAGAAAGGCTAACACATATTTCCCAACTGCTCGCTGATAACTTAATTAGCAGCCGTTGTTGACTGGGACGTTGGATTGATTGGTCGGGAGGCATATTTTTAAAATTTTCACGGTAGCTTTGGTTAATTGCAGTTGTTAAAACATGATACTTATCTTGAATCGTAAACACGAAGTGATTGATAGGTTGACAATGAGAGGAAAAATATTTCCATCGGCACCTTATGACGTTCATATGTAGGTTTGCGGGAAAAGAAAACTGAGTTTAAATTAAGAAAAATTGCGGACCAGGCATTATAAATATAATAATTCTGCTGGCCTACAATGAGAGAGCGAAATCATATGAATATAGGAAAACAATTGACGGAGAATAGGCATAGCAAATTCATGGCAAAAGCATGCATAAATTTAATAAAGATTTAAGTCAATACATGCTTCGGTTATCTTATAATAAAATTAACTCTTTCAAGTGCTTGACTAGCGAGTAAAATCCGTTCAAACTGATAGAAGTTGAGTACAAGTTTACACATAAAAAAACGGAAATCAGCAAAGCAGTCAAGGGAGCTCTAAATATATTTTTGCATTATAAAATATGGAACTGTACACACATCACTCCATAAACTACTAAAAATCAAAATAATTTTACTTCAAACATTTACACATGCCTTATATCATTACTCACATAGACCGCTCTGCAACGAAGGAAACGTAGCTAACCAGAAATTAATACGGAAATGACTGATAAAAAGATACTCAGAATAAAAGTGGCGAGAGGGGACGGATGTTAACGAACTCGATTTTCCCTAAATTTAACTCCGAGAACCAACGCTGTTCCTGCAAAAGAAGCCCCTAATTATTTCGTCCTGAAAGCCAATTTGCTTACTATGCTTCCAAGCACTGTTAACGAGCCAAGTTGTGCAACAATACGGCGACAATGACTTCGACACAATCACTTCCTAACTACGAAATGAGATACGCTTGATTCGTTACTTCCGTACAGAATGTTTTTACGACCAACCTACTCGAGTTTATTTATACATTATGCACGAATCAAGAAAATTTTGCATGTACTGAAAAATCTGAAGTTTTTAACATAACGCTGCCAGTTTAAAATCCTTTCTCCAAATTTGTGACGGCTGAATTTCGCCCTCTTGGCAGATTTTATCAGTGTCCATGTTGTTGTGATTATGGAAGTTGCATTTTGGGGCTTGCCTGTGGATTTTTCGCGAAAAGATGGGTATAGTGGCCGATTACTAGTGCTTTTCCTTGCCTCACAGCTTGGTTCTCTGAGAACCTAATCAATGATTAGTAACTGTATGAAAAAATTGTATAAACCTGTTTCAAATTTTTATACAATCTTATACATTACCATGGCAATGTATAAGAAAGTATAAAAATTTGAAACAGGTTTATACAATTTTTTCATAGGGGATATTGTCTCATTTTTATAAGAACCCGAGTACCCTATTCAAAACGCAAGCAATTCATACAGCACCATGGACACCAATCGTTAACGATACCAACTAAGAACCGCATCAATAACATATATGCGCACGGGTGGACAAGAAAAGGATAATTCTGTGTAGGGCTCTCCGTGATAGATTGGATACCGCAATGAGTGATTTCTACTTTCCACACTACTCGTGGAAGTGAAGAGAGAATACCACAAGAGAAATCATAAGTATTACATAAAATTTATACTTTTAAATCGAGAAGCAATTTAAATCGGCAAAATGCATCCTGTATTTTTTCTTAATAGTTACTAACTTTAAATAATGCAATAAATATTAATGTGATACAATTGAAGAATGCATGTATTTGATCAATTAGTTAATATTAATTTTTAAATTACGTGAAAATTACTAATTTAATTTGTTGAATTATATGTTAGAAAAAGCACCCTCCTCTTTCGTTTCGACATTATTGACCCTCGATCATTCAAGGCGAGAAATCCGAAGCATTAATTTTAGGAAATTTCTCTGCCAATTAACCATCCTTTTTAAAAACCACTGCATAGTTATATTTTGATGGGTGCTACTACCACCGTAGACATTTAACACGTTGCGTACGGAAGGCGAGATTTCTCGTCATTTTTTCAGATCGTTCCCGACGGGTGACGTAAATTTTCGTCATTTATAGGCACATACACTTAAACAATTTCAAAGCTTAATTTGGTAGTAAGTTTTCACTTGTTATTCGTTGCTTATTATGAATGGACGTATCGAAATGTTTAATTTGGTAAAGTTATATTTTAAACATAAGCATTTTAACCGTGTTTAAATTGGTACACATTTTCAAACTCAACACTTCATGCCAAGCAAGTCGTTCCTCTACATTTACCGCGGAACGCAACGTGCCGATAGAAAGAAATGAAACGTTCGCCAAGTGAGACACATACTCGCGTGTACTCAACATGTGTGATCATTTCAACGCATGAGAGGAAAAGATTTTCCCATTCACACCGCAGTGCACAGTAAAAAAAAAAAAATATAGCCGTTAATGAGACAGATATATGGCGCCCGATGATTGGAAAACCTGTTTCCCGCTGGCATGCCGTTGCATACCGCCTACACTCCCCTGATACTATCTTTCGATCGGGAATTCCAGTGAAGGGAGGCATACTCAGTGATAGCTCAGAACAATGACGAGTGAACCCTTTTGCTCACTTCCTCCATGACAACCGACCAAACAATGGAACTGGAGGAAACCTGGTCCTGGCAATGAACTTGTCGAATACCGTAGGATTTCCCATGAATACACCCTTCATACACAAAATCTCAGAGTATTTTTCACCACTCAATGGCTGTGACCAAGGTTAATGTTTACTCGTTATATCAATGCCATCAGAGTGTATTAAAAGTGATACAGAGTTTTCAACTTAAACTCTTCGCTGTCACTACACCTCATGTCCTTCATACACTCACGATTCAGCGAAGATAATAACGTAAAATATTAAATGCCCATTCCAGCATCAAATTGATGAATGAAGTGATTCGATTTGAAAGTTGAACAAAAATACATTGAGAGCCTTGGAAAAACTAATCAGTAAAAATTCTAACTGTAAGAGAATTTTAAGCAATGGCGAAGGTGTATAATTAATTATATCTTGGGTTTATAAAAATAGATATTGTCTTCATATATCGGGAAAGGCGACAAGATCAGTATTATGTTAGTTTAAACAATTTTATTTCAGATCACCCAAGATATTTTTATCCAAAATAAATTTAAAAAATAGGAATTGGGATTGAACAATAATAGGGACGGGAAGAACTACGATAGCACTAAGAAGGCGGGTGGTAGATAGCTAAAACGTTGAGACGGGACTTCATTTTCCTTCATTCTCCTTTATTTTACTACGGGCCTGTCCCCTCTTACATTTGCTCCTGATTATGTTGTGACCCATGAATAAAATAAGTGGCAATAACGTCAGAAAGGGCTGTACTTCGATAGTTCGAGGCAGTGGCGTAGCGAGGGGGAGGGACCTGGAGGGTCAGGATATCCCCCCCCCCCCCCAAATATAAAAGATAATTCTCTTCATAAAAGAAAGCAACATATTGAAAAAGCATGAATTTACAAAAGATTTATTTGAAAAATGAAGTTTTTTACGATGATGAAATGTGTTAGCATTAGTTTAAAAACCTCTCCTTAGTCCCTGTTTTTCATTAGTCCCCGTATTTGGACTCTCCCCAAATGAAATTCTTGGTTACCCCACTGGTGCGCGAAAAATTGTTGTTAGGGAATAATCTCGAACGCCAATCAAATCATTATTGGGAGTGTCCTTAGTTACATCTCAAAGTTTATCTCCAACAATTGGCTTGGGATCACCAATATTTTGAAATTGTGATTAGGATTGAGTTGTAATAATTGGATGAAGAGAGATAAAAAGCACGCTTTTCCAAAAATTGTTGATCAGGTTTATTAGTAGCTACCCTGCGTTGCTCGGCAAGGATAGTACCCAGAGATGTGGGAAACTTGGAATTCATAATAACATGGCAGGATTTTAGGTACATTAATAAATCAGGCATGACGATGTTACTCGTCGAAAATCGTGGCATATACTGCCTACGAAGACATAGTAATAGTGTAAGAATAAATTTTCATTGGGTTCTGATCTTTTCTGAAAATTCCAAGCCGATCCGTCATTGAGAAGTGGATTGAAAATAATGGCAAGATTCCATCGATGAAACAAGTTAACACTTTCGCTACTGCTCAATCTCCGAAAACCTACCCCTCACATGCGGCGAAAGTGCTGAGCGCGTTGCAGGAAGAGAGAAAAGGTACGTTCACAGCGGCCTCCCGTGCGAACGTGCCGGGTAAGTTCACAGCAATGAAAGGGTTGAAGCATTTGAAAATAAATAGAACCATATTTTGCCTTTTTCAATCCGTCGCCAAACAATCACGCGGTACGAAAAGCCGACGAAATTAACCTTCTCAAAGATTAGCTGATGACTTCTTGTGTTCCTGCCGAACGGGTAACAGCTTTTCAGCTTTGCTTCCCTCCTCTCGTGGTTTGATGCTGTTCACAATCTTGCGAACGATTTCTTTCTACAACTAGCAGTTTTATGTGTGCGAGCCGAGAAAAAATTCAATAAAACTAAAAAAATAAGTATTACAATAGCTAATTAGAAAGACATTTTCTTAATTCAATCTACATAGTGTAGACCGGGGCACATATACGCGGATTTTTAAAATTAATATTCTAGTTTGTATGTTTTAGCAACGGAAATTTTAGACATTGTGATCCTATAGATCAGTTTAAAAATAAAAATTGTATGCATTCAGTTGTTGGCCTATTAGTGTCTTTAGCAATAAAAAATGTTTTTAGGTCCAAATCTGTTGCGTAAACTTGCCTCTTTTTTTGGGGAAAGCTTACGTAACGCTAGACCGATGCTTGGCTAATGCTCATAATCTCGTTAGATTAATTCCTAGGGAACAGCATTTAAAAGTCATGACTTGTGACGCGGTAGTTAAACTCGGTTCGGAAAAATGCACTGCACTAACGTACCCCGGTCGACCCTACCCTACACATTCGGGTTAATTCACTTGAGTTTTACCTTATAATAAGACGTCATACAACTTATAATTCACAGTCAGACAGCTTGTGATACACCTTATAATAAGACGTCATTGACTAATCTGTGAGAGGATCGAGATCGTTATTTTTCGGCCCACATACTTGGAGAAGTTGGCGACGAATCGAAAAAAGTAAAAATACGACTCTGAACTTTGATGACGTCATCAACGCGTGGAAAGCTGGCGGTAGATAACGCGATTTTATTTTAATATTATGAGAATATCTGCAAGGGTGTGATACTTTTTCGTCCTAACTTCTCTTCCGATCCATTTTAATGAATTATAAAAGGATGGTTTCCTATTTTTTTATCCTCTAAATCGAAAGATTACTACTCCTGGAGTATGAATTTCACGCTTTTAGATTTTTAAATGACGATATCTATTTTTCGCGTTAAAATGAAAAGTGACAAATTTCAAGCGCGCAAAAACGCGACGGCTAAGTATGAATGCTGGGAAAAGCCCGTGCGATGTCATTCTGGTTCCCGCTGCCGCCGTGTGTGGTGATTTTGGTGCGAGGATATGTGCGCCTGCGATGCAGGCTGCTAGCAGGTAGCAGAGTGCCATGCTAGCATTATTATTGCCTTATCAAACGAAGGAAACTTTCCAACCTTGGGCAATTTTAATAGGTGATTATTAAGAGATGTTTCCCTGAGCTCTGTGCCTCATGCATGCATTGGTAATCTCAGACAATTTAAAACTCCTAACTACTCGTATAGCATCTAGGTCCCTGTGACGTCACGTGGAGTGGCATCGCATGTGCGCCAATCTGTCCTTTTTCAAATGAGGTTAAAATTGAGCATTTACATTCGTCTAAACTGGGATTTCTAAAACCAAATAATTTGTATATTATGAATACACTAATGGTGGGTAACAAATCGCAAACAATACCTTTCGGTTTCTTTGATGAAGGAAACTACCCAGACGGCACAGAACCCTCCGTATCTAATTCGTATGTACATAGTACCCATTGACTAAGGGGATACTATGCCGCTCCGTCGCTTTTCGTCAATGGATAATTTCCGTTCGCGGCCTGTCGACGAAGCGCGTACGCAGCATGTGAATGTCCGCTACTAAGCACGTACGATTGGATACGAAGCGCGCAGGAACACGGCACTCAGGCTAATCTCAATCGATTAGGTCGACATAGATATATCGTAACTCGCACGATCGAAAAATGTATCGAACGCAACACAATCGATAGCTACCGACCGTAGCGAGAACCTTAATACGAATCATTATGAATTGTAAGTTCTCAATAGGTAAATAACACCATATCATGAATTCTAATTACCATGAAAGACTCACGACCGACAAAGTTTTGTCGGTTGTGAGTTTTTCATGGTAATTAGAATTCATGATATAGTATTATTTACCCATTGAGAACTTACAAAACTTACTCGGCCACTTAAATAACTGCGAAAAATGAGATTCTCATGGCTAATTCACGCACCCCCAGCATCCAGCATTGTTAAGTGGCTCGTACTTACTTGGAAACCTTGAGATGTTAATGAGAGTAAATTCTTATTAATTTTGACACTAAATAAGACATCACATAGCCCACGAGCATTAAAAAGCTTACCCTAAAGCCTGACGAAATAAAATTTTTAAGTAAAAATTGCCGATGAAACAGGATTGCTGACACATCTGCTATTATAGTATGATCGAATTCATCAAAATGCAAGCAAAAATTAACGTATAGTTCAGTGTCAGCTACTAAAACTTACCCATATCAGGCGCTAAAGTATTTGAAAAATTATTTGGGATGAGTAAAAGTCCCTAGGTCACTGCAGTAAATGTATCACCCTATTAAAAATATGAAAGTCCTGCCAAATCACCAGCATAAACACTTGTAAAATAAAACATGTTATCTCTTAGATCACACCTCCGATTTTATACTTACTTTGCATGAAGTCACCACCGCAAGAAATTTTAAAGAGGCAGGAAAGAAAAAACCCACAGAAATACAATACATATATTATGTATTTTCTATTGTCAACCACAATAATATTTCCAATTTTCTCTTCTATCCCACATCTAATTTAGCGAAACAATTACTCTTATTCTCTTTCGAATAGAAAATTATTTAAAAGAGGACTGGTCGATACATACAAACTATCGTCAATACTTTCTCCGATGAACGCGTCCACTATCACTGCACCAACTTGCACAAATCAAATCCACATCCACAAATATGTCACTTCTGCCACAATGTCTGTCTTCTTGGCGACAGGTAACAGTGAAGCAATGGTACCTTCCTCCAATCTGGGCACCTCCAATTCAGCAAGAATTTTCTCCTCGTCTTCTCTTCCAAGGCCACAGATTATTTTCTGATATCACAAGGTGCGATGTGAAGCTCACACACCTAAAATTAATAAATAATAAAATACCATGTAACTTATTAGGTCAAATCATTTCCAATTTTTGGTATTTCTGCATGAGAAATCAAATTACTAGGCTCGTAAATATAGTAAATATTTTTATGCCTGATATTTTTATTGTTTTAAACTATAGCATAAGATAATTTGAAATGATGAAAGCCGACATGTAATACACCATAGGGCAAGCTAAGAAGCAATATTCGATCCTATAAACTTGGCAGCTTATTCCTAGTTTCTCCTTTAACCACACGTTTGCCGAATGAATTAATACAAAAAACACAACTAAAATGCAAGAATTTTCAAAAGAATTGCTGCTACAATATTTTGAATCACCATTTTTAGTACTGAATAGTACTATAGTACTTCAGTACTGAATAGTTCGGGATGTTGATGCATCAACATCCCGAAGCCACTTCTAACTTAAAATTACATCCAAATAATTACAGCGAGAAAGAGTACATACCTCACAGTTTTTCGTAGGGGTGAAATGTTTTCTTCTTATCGCCCAAATGCACTTCTTCTTCAACTCAGGATCTTTTGGAAAGCTAAAAACTTGAGCCATGTCCCGGAGTTTCCATTACATCCCGACATTACAACACGGAAGGCATTTTTAACAAAAATATCTCACAAACACGTTTCTGAAGCCCAGAGAATGAAATTAAAGAATAAGGGAAACTTCACCATTACCAGACACTCTATTTTTCACAAACTTAACCACAAAAATCCCTGAAATGTGGTGAGACGTGACGTAACCCATGCCATCTCCAACGGCTTGTGAAGGCATGTGATCTTTCTAGGAGGATATGGCACGATGGCACCAGATGGCACCACCCGCGAAAGAAAATAGTCCCAGACCGAATACAGTTTTATCGATGAGATACAATTTTATCGATGCATATGAATTTGCCAGTCCTCTTGCATCTTTTTTCGTCATTAAAGGAAATAAAGAAACAAAACCTTCTAAGTAACTTCCTAAGCGCGATTTTTGTATCTTGATTGTCCACCCTCGTATTTAGGTACGAAAACTTCCTGTGCCGTCTGGGTACCCTATTCTTATAAGGAAATACAATTTCGGGTCCGTGCGAACGACCCCATTCAAACTCACATTCTACCCGTCAACTTAATCTAGATTAGTATTAATGTATAATTAAAAATATACTCAGGATAAACTCGTTGTGGTCCACCACCTTGCATTTCTCATGGGTATTGAAGAAAGCATACAACTCAGGATGGTTAAAAAGTGCGAATGAGGCACTTCCAGTCATGGAAAAAGTCAAATCCCTCATATGCTGAATCCTATGACCCAATAAAAAAGAGCCACTCGATAGTATTTTAATTAAAATCGAAGTAGCCTCACTACAGCCGAATAAACACACACAAGTATCCTAATTGTAAAACGTCTGATCCTTATTTTGAGCAGTAAACTAACGTTATTGAAAAATTTGCAATTTGCTCACATTGAGAAATGGACATTAGTTGCCATGAGAAAAAATCTCCCAAGACCGAAATCGAACCACCAACTTTTGGCTTTCCGGACTACTGTGCAGGTTACTATGCTATCTAGGTTCCCGATTTCCCCTGGCAATTGTTCCTAGGCTCATGCTACTAGATGTTTCCGGTGTAGGAGAATATTTTCTCATACCTATTCATGAATATAGCTGAGGAGATGGTAATAGAAGCATGGGATGAGTTGGAAGCTGGAGTGAAAGTGGGAGGAATGATGTTTAAATCGGTAATGTTCACTGATGATCAGGCACTGATTAGCCAGTCAGCGAGGGGACTGCAGGCTCTAGTGGATGCATTAGGCAAGCCATGCAAGGAGTATGGGGTGAGGATTAGTCACAAGAAAGCTAAGGTAATGCAGTTTTGTAAAGCATCGCAAGCGAGGAATGTGAGGCTCAAGATTAAAGTAGGCGGGGAAAAACTTAAGCAGGTAGAGCAATACAACTATTTGGGCAGCACATTCGAGGAGAGCGGAACAGTAGCATTGACATCAGAAAGCGAATTGCACTAGTAAAGGAGGCGTTCATGAACAGGAAGAAGATTCTGAGAGGATCGTTATGTAAGAGTTTGAAGAAAAGGTTAGTGAAGAGTTTGATCTGGAGTGTAGCTCTCAACGGTGAGGAAACGTGGACACTGAGGAAAGAGGACGAGATAAGATTGGAAGCATTTGAGATGTGGGTATGGAGAGGAAATGGAATAAGTGAAATGGACAAAGAGGAAAATGAACGACGAAGTGCTGGATATGGTTGGCGAAGAGAGGCAGCTTTTAGATGAGATATGGAGCAGACAGAAGGATGGGATGAGTACTTAGTGGGGAGGAGATGTTGAAAATGGTGTTAGAGGGTAGAATGTTAGGGAAACGAGGGAGGGGAAGGAAAAGAATAGGATTTTTAGATAGAATGAAAGGGAGTAGGCCTATCAGTGAATTAAAGAAGGCAGTGCTGGGAGGAAAGGGAGGCTCCCAGATCACTTCTTTAGTACTCCATGAAACCTACCTTAATCGGTAGAATACTATAATAATAATGCATGTATATTTCACAGCTGTTCACACGGTAGGCTTCAAAACATTACATAAAGAGAAATGTGTTAATTCTGTACATATCACTATAATGGTGATAATACTCACATTGGCTGCACCTGAAAAAATTCACATTGATCAGGAACCTAAGACCTATGGCTTCCAGGCCAATCTACAGCCCAATATGACTGTCCCTGATCATGGCAATTCTTTGGAATTCATATTCATAGAGTTGGAACAATAAAACTACATATTTTGCCATTACAACTAATACTTTAATGGTTTCATTAATTAAGAAGGGATACTAATTGGCAAAATGCTTCCTAGCAGACAGATGAATTGTGGTCGTTATTGAAGCAATTCATTAACTCAACTCACAACTCCACTCAAAATACTGACGCAGCGATTTCCTGATACTTCCAGAAGTTGCATCTCTGAAATGGGGACACCATGTAAATCCAATTTCATTAACCCATTCCACTTCAATTTATTTTCTGAATATCATGATCGTTCCCTCAATTTTTTCTGTTAATACCTTTAAATGGAATGGCAGGTATTGAAATGATATTAAGTAGATTGTAATCAATGTAGAACAGTGAAATAAAAAGTATTTATTACTTCATATAGTAAATTATCTAGCTAAATAAATCAAGAACACAGCTATCACTACTTGCATAAAATTATTTCATTACTTCCAATGCATCATATGTCATGAAATACGAGTTCTTTATGCACAATATAGATTATTAACATCGTTAAACTTTCCAAATACATATTTATATAATCCAATAAATATGTAGTGCTAAAATTATGAAAATATGATGATTAGGTACCTTCATCATTGCATGTCTTGGCATCGGAATTCCATGAAAAGCTAGATGCATCATTTCAGCGCAAGGGGTTAAACCATGTTAGTCCATTTACTCAACCGTGTATGTGGGAATATGAAAACAAGTGTGAAAATAAATAGGGTTCAAATGGGAAGGTAAATGATAGCATCTGCAAAAGTTGCAGCATCAACCTGACATTGCATGACAAAGAAACCCTTCCAATGTAAAATGCACATCCAAAAACACCCAAACTAACACCCCCTTCCGGCCGTTTTACGCAGCCTAAGTAATTGCACAATATGACGCATATATATGAAGGTGCATTCAAAATTGTTTCATGAAAAGCGACAAATTGCTAGAACGCATGCAAGAATGCAAGATGGAAAATTAGCTCCTGTTCTAATTTCATTCAAGCACTTGTGCAACTGCACACCAGATTGAGAAAGTAATGCAATTCTAACCTGCAAAATTACGTGCCTTGTGTTAAGCGGCCTTTACCGACTTGACGATTGAGTATGAATGTATAGGTACCTATCTTTTCACCCAAGAGAAGGCTAAATACAGTGCGTAAACAATCTTATCTCAATCTCTCATTCTCCTCTGAACTAATTGGAAAATTTGGACTGATAGAACAGCATAAGCAGCTTTTAAGAGCAGGTAGAAATGAGTTAAAAACAAATGAAGACATAAAAGGGAAAGAAGGCAGGGTCTTCAATGTTCGATTTTCCATGAAAGTAAACTTTACAATGGAAATATTTAAATTGAGGATAAATTTAATAAGAATTAACAATTTAATGGAAACAACCATGACCCTCGTGCAGTGTGCAGAGGTGAAAAGCATTGCTCATTATAGTAAACAGCACTCATAAATAGGGAAATGATACATACCACAAGAAAATAAAGACATACTTCAAAACATTGACACTTTTATTCAACACTGATTAATATAAAATTTGTATTTATTTACATGATTATATGTTGGCAAAATTCAACAGACTGCACATGATCTACGGATACAGCATCTATATCGTAGCCTATTGAGAGCAATTATTACCTGCAATGAAGAAAAAACAATAAATGTGGTAAATATTTACATACATTAGTATTCTTACATAAGGTAAATATAGACACATTTTTTCAATGAAACATTGTCATTCATAAAGAATGGTATTACACAGTCTAAAGCTGTAGTAAAATCTTACAGACTACTATAGAATACCATTTTTGGAAATGGAACGGTCAATTTCCTAAAAAAAGTTGCCAAGGATCAAACCAATGATTATATAGTTTCAGAACAGCTAGAAATTTCTTTGGTGTCCTCAAGTAACTCTATTTCCCTGAGCTATCAACCAGAGTGGGACCCTTCATTACTATAAAACAAAGTTGAAAAACTTTCTCACTTTCATTACATTTAAGCTCCATCATTTCAGGGTTGCAGTTATGGAACTGGCACATCCTCTACCCTCAAGATTTTCCTTTTCTTCAAGTTTTTCTTGTTTCAAGTCTTCTGTTTACTTCCATTTGAAGTCACAGGACAATCAGAAATCACATTAGAATGAAATGGTTCAGGTTGTCGAAAAGGACAATAGTAAAGAAGCATCTAGTACCGTATAAGCTCGTGTAAGAGGCGCACCTTTTTTCCCAGATGTTGCAGCCGAAAATGGGGGTGCGCCTCTTACACAAACATCTTATCTTACCCCCTCCCCTTCACCGGTTGCAAGTTCAAGGGGAACTGAGTGGCCTTGGTTTTCAGCGTGAGTCAGTCATCTGAAACCCTGGGTCAAAATCAAGCGGCAGGCAGGGGAGTTTCTCCCTTAGTGACGTATTTTTAAAATGCTCCTGTTTGAATTTTTTGCAAGCATCGCGCCGTCACGTCGGTACCCCAGAGGTGAACATTGAAAAGATCGCGCGGGGTGATTCGCTCCGGAGCGCGCGCTAAATTTATTGCCGCGAGTGGGCATCCCGCGGCATTTATACTGCATATAGTAATATTGGTGTCAAAACCTGCGGTTGAAAAAATTCGAACGAGTGTGCTCACTGTTGGACTTAATGGTGGATAGAAGAAATCGGAAATGTTTATAAGTGAAGAGCGCTGAAGGAGAGGTCGAGGGGAAGAGGGCTCCCTCCCCTCCGTATTTAAAGCTACGAGCGAAGGAGAAAGGGAAGAACACGTCCGATCTTGCATGTGACGTCGTTGCCTTTAAAGCGAAGGGGCGAAGGCGCAGCAATGTGATATACGCAGTTTGCGTTGCCTTAGTTTCCAGTCCGTCTCGTCTTGTTTGAATGCGCTTATGCTACGCTTGTTTCTTCCGAAATTGTGCTGTTTGGACTATGTTGAATATTAATAGCCTTATTTTAGCTATAAATCTTTGTGTCAATCAATTAGAGCTCAAAAAACTTAAATGCTGTAAGATATACGTCGCGTTAGGTCTAATTCTTTTTAGAACCTCGTGCGTGTCATACAATTGCTGAAAGATATCGAGATATCTTCGAGCTCAGAAGGTGACTCACGTAGCATTTGACCTCCAGAAACTAGGGGAATTGAACCTGGTAGACCGAAAAAGGTCAGTTGGTGGAATGGGGTAGGGATGAAACACGTTTCCATTGTTCCCCTGTAACTTGATATTTTCCTGTGGAGTCTCGGAAACGAAAAAAACGGCAGAGGCATTAGCTGATGGAGAGCCGAGTGTAGTTCCGTTGGGCCCCTTGCACACACACCGATTTTGGACGGCCGGTAAAATATTGGCCGATATTTTACCGGCGAAGCGATGCTTGCACACACGCCGGATTTTTACCGGTCAAACGATACGTTGCTAAGTTTTTGAGCCGGCGCCCGCGATCCACAGTGACAATAGCCGGCAGCTAACCGGCATTTTGCCGGTGCCGGCGTGTTGTCGGTATGTGTGCAAGCTCCAATGCTCTCCCATTGTTCACCATTGGAATGTGGACGGCCGATATTTTACCGGCCGTCCAAAATCGGTGCGTGTGCAAGGGGCCTTAAATCTACGACGTGGTTATTATCCTACGGCGCTGAGATTGCCCCGATTGTTGTTCAATCTCTTGGGAAAGCTAATGCCATTTGCCTGTCGTGTTTTGCCTTAAAATTTTCCACGGCTGCAATTCTATTGCAATACTCCTGCGAGAGCTTTTAAACAAAATTGTTCGTGAGTAGGACAAGCAACGTAGAGCGATGGCGTATGCAAAGAGAGGATCGGAACTCTTTCTACTCCCTCTTATGCCGCCGCAGTTATCAAAATTTCCTTTTTCAAATAGTACTGAAAGGGACATTTCGATAACTGTCGAAATTCCAGGCATACGTCTGCAACACCGCACGATAGGATAAAAAAAGTCGCAAAAATTTTTTTCTTTACAGCTTCGATCCTCAAAATAGGGGTGCGCCTCTTACACGTGTGCGCCTCTTACACAAGCTTATACGGTATATTCCTACAATTCCCTGATAACATACTGCTCATACCACTCAAAAAGACTCCTAACTTGCCAAGACTAGAATATTTATTTGCGAGCAAGGTTAGATTTCTGAATGACCGAGCTCATCTCATTTATGATAACTTGAAACTACTTAATCCACAAGTTACAGAAGAACCTTGACCTATTCAACTTTTTTTGTTTGTGAACCTCTTGATGTAGAAATGATGACCAAGTCCCAGCCTATCACCTCTCCAATAATATAAATCTCTGTCCAGTACAATTACAGGAAAATCTCTCCACTTAGTACCTATTTTATTTGTAATCCTTCATGTAAATAGTAATGGGTAACCAGACTGCATGACGAATCATTACCTTGCTGAAGAGTTTTACAGAATATTTTCCATTCTTCCATATTTTATTTGATGCTCCCCTTTTCCTTTTGACAAGTTATATGTATATGTAAATATTAAGAATATTTATATTTATGTCATAAAATTTTGGCACTTTGAATTGGAACTATCATTATACATGCAGAAATGTCTGTATTAAACATAACAGGCGACTAACAGAAATTGAAAGCCAAATAAGGTCTTCATATAACTGTTCCTCTACATATTGTTATCATTTGAGGGCTTAGCAAATTTTTATTTAGGTTTAACATGCTCAATAACATTCACATATGCATTCAAATAACTTTCTTTCTGGTCGTGTATTGCGTAATCAGGCAGAATAGCTTAAGGACAATCTCAACCCAAACAGTAGATGTTAAAGAGCTAAGCAAAAGAATCTAAAATTAATTCCGTTGTAATTTTATTTGTAAACCCAAATAAAGGCAAAGCAAGCATACCATGAATCGTGAGATGAAGAGGATTTAATAAGATTCTCATTGTTCGGTGAGAAAGTAAACCAATTTGATACACCTACCCTTACTTTGTTCTTCAAGAGATTCCAATAGCAATGCATGTATTTTTAATTTGACCCTTTCTTTTTTCAGAGAATTTTTGAATTCTTTCAGGAGGGGGTAAAGACTAGTGAGCCACTGAAAATCTGGATCCTTCCCTCTCCTCATTTCATGCAAAATGGCTTTTTTGAAGTTCTTGTGGGTTTCTCTGCTTTCATACCTCCCTAGAAATAGAAAAAACACTTGCACTTAACACATCAGCAGTCATAAATTAAAAAGTAATTGTTTAAAGCTAATGTAACCAATATTTAGATTGTTACAGATAGTAAAGTTGTGCCTTTCAAAATGATAAGCAGGGCCCTGATGATAAGGGTAAACAGAGAATAGAAAATGTGATTTACTACATATTCCATACTTCGATATCCGAAATTGATATTCTTGGTATGGTGAGGTATTTTGAGGGGGCAACCAATAACTGAGATCATTCATAACAAGTAACTGTTGCCACGAGGAAAGTGTATAGAAGGAAGAGTGGAGAGAAACAAAGCATTATTAGCCTCATCTTAAAGAAAGTGCTAAGGGAACCACAGCTTAACGTCCCATCTGACAGATGGTGTATTGTGCTTATTGTATCCTCAACACAACACTACAGTAGGGAACAGATAGTCTCTGGAAACTATATGCCACTGCCGCAATTGAACGCAGCCCCACGGGTTGTGAAGCCAACACACCAGCCATCACACCAAATCCATTCCCCAATTGATATCCCAATGATCAAATACAAATACGTAGCAGAAGAGAGGAAGTCAAGACTAACATTTCTTCCTGAGCTTGTGCATGTTTTCTTGGGTACCTTTCCTTATACCTGTATCCAAGTTATCCCGCCACATTTTCCTTAGCCGGCTCACAATTCTTTTCTCCTTTGGACAATTGTCTCTTGCCATGTTCACCCTCCCCTGTTCATCCATTCTGTGTGTTCTTTCCATACCTTGTTTCCTCCAATGAAGATATCTTCCATACCATATCTACCATCTATTCTTTCTTATGCTATTCCAATTAAATCATTCACCTCACTCACTTCTATCATTGTATAATTCAAATTTTCCATTTTCCTATACCTTATCTATTTCGAGATGGTGGAGTTCTCTCCTTAGCATGACTGCTAAAGAGACTTTTCTGTTGATGGCAATAGATGGCAAGAACGGAAAACGAAGACCTCAAATAAAATCTCTAAAACTCGGGGGATATGGTGAAGGAAGTTACACATTAGGATATGGTGAAAGAAGTATGAAAAAAAAGGACGAAGATACATGCTCATTGTGACAACAGTCATAAAACATGGAGGAGGGACGAGACTAGAAGACCCAAGGCCAGATTACTCAAAAATATGAAGATAAATATTCAGAGGAGGATTGCTGACGGTTGTGAGGAGATAAGAAAGGAGTATCGGAAATTGTTAGAAGCTGATGAAACCAATACTTAAGATTGTTACAGATTGCTTACTTTAAGCAAATACTTTAAAAAAATACTTAAAGTAAATTTAAAATTGATATAAGTAAGATTAAGGTATAGGAAAATGGAAAATTTGAATTATAATGATAGAAGTGAGTGAGGTGAATGATTTAGTTGGAATAGCATAAGAAAGATTAGATGGTAGATATGGCATGGAAGATATCTTCGTTGAAGGAAACAAGGTAAGGAAAGAACCCGCAGAATGGATGAAGAGAGGAGAGTGAATGTGGCAAGAGACAATTGTCCAAAGGAGAAAAGAATTATAAGCCGGCCAAGGAAAACATGGTGGGATAACTTGGATACAGGTACAAGGAGATGTACCCAAGAAAACGGGCACAAGCCCAGGAAGAAATTTGCTGGGAAGTTTGTACATATACACTCCCATATTTATCATAAATATGTGCTCTCTATTTATTTGTTTAGATATTTATTCTCTTGTTTTGTGGTCCATGTGGGCCTTTGTTCTGGTGACTATAATAAAAATGGTTCTGTCATTTTTGGTGCCGTCCACTTTTTTAGGAGGTGATTGCATAAAACCAAGTATGGATAAACACAAGAATACTACTATCTGAGTGGTTCATACAGTAATTAGGAGGCACCATATTCATTTGAATGATGATAACATGCAAAATTACGTTTAACAATATTTATTTCTATAACAGCAACACAGGCTTAAAGCAAAGTGTACAAACCATGTAAAAAATGTCTATTACATTCCATACATTATTATTTATTTATTACGAATCTTACAATGATACGGAGACAGAGAACAACAATTTATCACCTTCACATAATGATGAAACTCAAACACCATGATAACATATTTACCAGTCTGTAAGATTTGCCATTTGGCTCTTAGGAGACAACAACATCTTTCAAAATCTCGATCCTGCCATCCAACAGCTAATTCATGAACATATGGTACATAATGAAATCAATACATACTGAGGTACATAAGCATAATACTTAAGCCTCTAAGGATATTAGGCTCATCTCACATAGCCTCACAATGCATTCATCAATAACCCTGTTTATGCAGGCTTGAGATTTTTTAAAAGCTTGCCACAAAAACTTAAGGACACTTCTCCTTTTTCAAAGTGTAACTTAACCAATATCATGAAAGAAATTCACCCAATTTTTTAGATGAATTTTTGTCACCAAAATCGGGTACCTGTGTGAAACTTTGTACATCTAGATATGAATTGGTTAGGCAGTCTGTTTCATTATAAGTGAGTTTTTCTATGCACATTAATTAACTACATGTCCTGTAGCTAATAAAATATTATTATCATTACAGTATTTAAGTAGGATAAATACTAAAATGGGATCAGCAAAAATCAACTAGCACTCACCACGAATATGTGAAACCTCCATGTGTGGATCTTCTAACACAGTGGGAGACATACTGCCTGAAACACAATATCAAGAGGAAATCAATGAGTTTGTAATTCAAACATATGTATTTGGCTTAGTGGTAGACATACATAGCATACACTTTTGAAGCATGTATTATTTCTGTTTTTCATTTTTTTGGGCAATTGCATAAGGGGTGCATAACCAAGATTTAACATTTACTGTAGGCTACAGCATCTGGGATAAAGAGCTCTATTTCTGGCAGCTAACATTTTAAAATATTTCCACGGAGTTTCTTTCTCTTTCCGGGGTTGCTGATTATTTCTTTCATTAACCACTTCTGTGAGATACAAAGAGGCATATGATGAGAAGCTTAGAGTAATCCTTTAAGCATTGTCAAATGCATGACCATCAGACATAAAAGGAAGCAATCAACAATGACATGGATTTCAAAAGGAGAACTCTCATAAATAACAAGGGCATATTAAAATTTTATCCAAAATGGATTAAAAAGCTGCTATGCAGCAGGTCCTAAAATTGACAAACAGAAATGATTATTCCTTTGCGAAATCAAGCTTCCCTACACAAATTGAAACTATGTACAGTATAGGTTCCACTTAAGAGCAATTTTGGATGTTAAAAAAGGTTTCAATTTGTTGTTCATATGTAGATGTAAAATACTGCCTTATAACAACAGTAAACAAAAGAAAGATATGACTAACTAACTATTATCAACTAAAAAAGCCTTAAAATTAGACCTCATTGAAGAAAGAAGACCCACAAGATTTAGCAAGCTATATATGTAGTCATTATGCATTAAATGAGATGATAGGGGATCGGGTTGGAGTGGTGGCTAGAGTGTTGGCTTCCCACCCGGCGGGCTCGGGTTCAAATCCCGGCAGTAGCAGAGAATTTTCAGAGACTGCCCGATCCCTGCTTGAGTGTTGTGTGGAGGACATTTCAAGTGCAACACTCCGTCCGTCGGATGGGACGTTAAGCCATGGTCCCCTTGGCGCCTTTCGCTAAGGGCAGGCTAATGCCGACGCCGGGTTTCTCTCCACCCTTCCTTCCATACCCTTCCCTCATGGCGCAAATGACCTCAGCTGTCGGTCGCCTCCTCCAAATACCATACCATACGATGATGCCAAGTGAGTAAAATTTTTAATTGATAACGAAAACAGATCAATATCAATCAAGAGAGAATTTATCAGGATGGTAAGTTGGTAGAATAGAGAGTGCTTAATTACTGATAGCCAGGGTATTGGCATGTGGAGCAAAAAGGTCGAACAGGTGTGGTGGGAATAATGTTGAAGAAGGAAACAATGTCAGTACTGTCAAAGTGGGAGTTAAGGGCATTGTGAATGAATCAAGTTATGCAGCAACAAAAGACCTGCAGGGGAACAAGGCATCAGGAATCGATGATATAAAAGCATGACAAATTAAAACCCAGGAGAGAAATCTATAACCCAGCTCCACAAAACCATCTGCCAAATGTACTCAACAAAAGATATTACGAGTGACTTTGAGAAGAAAATCATAATTTTTATGCTCAAAAAGAAGAGAGTAGAGAAGTGAGAAGATTTTAGGATCATAAGTCTGATGACACATGCCTCAAAAATATGACAAGAATCATCAACAGGAGAATAGAAGGAAGCGCAGGAAAATTCCTGGATGAGGATTCACAACAATCAAACAGTGGCACAGCAAGGGGGAGGGGGGAGGTTGGGGGATAAAACCCTCCCCAGAGCTCAAAGAAATTTTTAAGTTAAATCCATTTTACTTTATTGGATTAATATTACTTATAGAATAGTGTAAGGATTAATAATAACTCCCACAGAAAGCCATAAAACTCGCCATTTTGAATCATTTATCCAAAAACATTTCTAGGGGAGGGCGCCTGGAACCCCTAAACCCCCCCTTGGTATTAGTTACGCTTAAAACCCCCTCTACCCTTACTTCCTAGCTATGCCTATGCAATCAAGGGCATAAGAAAATCAATATTGACCCTAAGGCTGCTCATATAGAAGAGGACAAAAAAAACAATCCAAAGTTCATATCCTTTGTAGACACAGAGTAGGCCACATGGATTAGAATTCAACACTTATAATTTTGAAAGATTGGTCTTCATTGACCGAAAAATTACTCTTCTATAAAAACTAAGTGGCTGACATAAAATCTGGACCCAACTGTGAAAAGCGAAAATAGGGAAAAGAAAGACACAAGAGTGCGCACTATTACTGGTAATTTTCAATGAAATGAAGGGGAAACCTTGAAGAGCCAATATTAGCGGAGAAAGAATTAGTGTGTTGTTACTTGCAGACATCACAGCATGGTAGAAAAGGGTTTGAAATGCCCACATACAAATGGAAAGAACAATGGCCATATGTCAGCTGAAAATAAATAAAAATTTAAGTACGATATTATTTGGTGTGCTGCAAAAGAGTGGAGACTAGGAAACACATTGAACTTGGGAAAAAAAGCTAGAAGAGTTGAAAGAGTTTTGCTACATAGGAAGCCGAGTAACAATCGAGATGAAGCAAGAAAGGAGTAGTAAATACAATAGCTCAGCCAAAGAGGGAATTCTATCTAAAGAGAAATATACGTACAGCTGAGATCGCAAGCAAAGAAGTAGGGACAATCTCTATTGTCTCAGGCTAAACTTTGTATAAGTTCATTTTATTATTAAGTTAGGAAAATTCACCAGATGTTACATATGTAGCATTTTTCTTAGCAGGAGTGGGAGCTCACTGACGAAAAAACCTACAGAAACATCACCTTCGCATCATTTATGCAGGTTTTCATTAATTTTGTGATACTTTTGTTATGCATGCCCATGTGGCCGTTCGCAAGGGTATACAAACAGCCGACAGTTCTTATGGCCGCTGTGATGCGTAGCAAAAATTTGTATTGTCAGCACCAGCAAATGATAACCCAGTGAGAAATGGGTGGTGGAATCCACGTGGAACCCACGTGGAGAATTAACGTGGATACCACGTGTTTTTGGTCGTGGAATCAACGTGGAACCCACGTGGAAATTTGGTGGAAAAATTAAAACAGCAGTAGGTGCTGTCCTAAAACCATTAAAACCTCAACCACTCTATATCTAAACCTTCTATATATGTCTACGATTTTTCATGTGCTCTCATGGCTGCCTTTCCACGAATTATATAAAAATAGAATGTGCGATACATTTTCACATAACTAGCGTGGTTTCAGGATGATAAATGACGAAATGTCACCAGAGAGTTAAGTTCCACAAATTAGAAATTCTGTTTAACATTTTATGATAATCACCACAAATCCACTTGAAATCAACGTGGATTCCACGTGGGTCCAACCACTCAATATCCACCACCACCAAATATCCACCACTCAACGTGGATTCCACGTGGGTTCCACGTGGATTCCACCACCCATTTCTCACTGGGAAGAGACTCAAGTATTCATCAAATGAATATTACACAACAGCAACTGCTCTCCTGCTTTGTCATGTGAATGAAGATATCCATGAGCTCCTAGCTTCATACTTTCTAGCTCTTCAACGGACTTAGTGATATTTTGGTTAAAGCCAACATTTATGCACAGTTTGCACCACTACTGTACACATAGAAAAGGTATAGGTACATAGAATATTCACGGCTTGTACCACGTATTAGCCTAAATAATGGTCTTTGACAATATAATGCAATCTATGAGCACAATCTTTGTACAGTCAAAAACTGTGGCCAATGTTGTGAAAACTGTCTACTCTTGTGGTATAGAGCACAGTTGCACACATTTTTTACATATTCTGTAAACTTTTGCCTTGGAAGATTTTACTCTTTCCCGGGGAAGAGAACATTGAAACTTTTCTTGGGATTCTGCACGGGTAAGATTTTCTTTGAGCCGTGAGAATGGGTAACGAGTTGGAACCCGAAACGCCGGTGCTCTTAGGAAATCTTACCCACAGGGAATTCCGAGAAAAGTTTAAATATTTTGCCATGGAGTTTTCAGCAGAGAAAAGTATTGGAAAGGTGGTGTAACCAAAGAATGATGCGCATAAAATGGATCCACTGAGTAAGTAATGAGGAAGTTCTGACAAGAGTGGGAGAAAAGAAGAGCTTTCTGAAAACTAAAGGAAGAAGACAAGACTAGTTAAGCTCACAACATAATAATCTTAGGGATGATGGCTTCATGAAGACTTTTAGTAAAGAACGAGAGGATGGGAAGAAAGGCAAAGGTATTATAACAGACAAGTTCATAAGGATGAAAGAGAGAATAAATATGTAAAAATGAAATGGTCTATAGATAGGAGAGTAGAATGGAGAGATGTGTCGAACCAATCTTCAGACTGAAAGCCATTGTCACAGGCACCCCACCTGGTAAGAGGAACCTGCATTCATCAGGTTCTGACTCATCGCCCATTCTCAGAGTTAATGTTTGTTTACTTTAAATTACAATGATAACAGATGAAGTGAATACGAAACAGTGTCCACACTGTAGAATTTACAATATGGAAACCACGTATGCGAAATATCTTTGTCAATAAGGACCCATCTACCTTCTAAAGAAATGAATTATATCATTCAGTCATACTTGGCATGCCAAAAATTCTGGTAGGACTCACCTGTAATACTTAATTCAGGGCCTACAGCAGGCATGGCATCTTCGACTATCTCTATATGGTTTATTGGGTCATCTGCAACACATGACAGGGCATTAATGTGAAATGATAAGATTTAGACTTATAGTACTTTAGTATATAGTAAAGTAAAAATTAGTTTAACTACGGTTGACTTATTTACCTTGAACTTCTTGTACCGAGGAGCTCTCGTACGTCGAAGATTCTGTCTCTTTTGGAGAAAATTTAGAACGTTAGATATACCCGAAATTGGAAGCTTACCATGGTTATTATGTTCACAAACATGCTTACCAATGTTAGCCGAGAAGAAATTGTTGACAGTCTCCGTCTGCTTGCTGCAGTTGTAATTAAAGGTCAGTATAGGTGATTGCACATGAAAATAGTAAAGAAATCAGTCCAGAGTTATACGTACGGTAGAGCTTTGGAAACATCGTCTATGAACCTCATAACATCCATGAATGCCCAAGTTTCTTTTTTTCCGATTTCTGAGGTAGGGGGTTTTTTCCTCTTGGCAAGATAAAAGTCTCTGAGGTACTTCCATGTCCTCTGACATCTCTCAGCTGTAATATTACAATGATTAGGAGAGAACCATAAACCGGTGGTCAGTCGAAACACATACACGGAGGTGGCTTACGAGTGTTTCTGCAGAGTTGACCTATCTCCATCCAGGATTTCTGAGTATCCTTTGGATCCTTGTACTTTGGATCTTTAGGATCCCATAGCTGTCTCCTTTCCCGGACCAGCAAAATCAGTCTTTTACGAGAGCCTTCGTCTTTTATAGACATCTTTACACAAAATTAAAAACATCCCCTCTAAGAAAACCCTTATGTGATGAATTCATATGGTAATTTACATGAACATCACACACAGAATAAATGGCCAAGACGTTCTTTCACGAAACGAACTGGACACTAGAGTTTGGTTTCCCCTCAAAGGCACAAATTTCGCGAAGGAGTATTAAAAACTCGCTAGAACTTATGCTGCCCGGTAACCATTATGCAGTTCGTGCTGTTATTTGTTTGCATTCCGATGATTTGCGCGGTTCGTCTGTGCACCGAACAGATGGCGCTGAACAAATGACTGCATACGATTCAGAGTAGCGCAGCGGCGGCAATATTCGGATTGGCGTCTTCACGACGACGCAGGCATCATCTGCGACGAAGTAAATTTGAAACAGGTAAAACGAAAAAGTAGCTTGAAAAAAATCCGACCCCATTTGATCTGGTTCCCCTTTGATTCTTGGGACACCCACCAAGCATGAGCCTTCCACCTATATAGGGGTAAATCTCACAAAATCGGAGAAATAGAATAAATGCATAATGAATGATGGGATTCGTAGTGAACCTGGATTGTTCATTAGTTAACATGCTGATGTCAACGTAGGCTACGTGTCAACATTAACGTCCACAAGTGGGAGTGCCTGGATTGTAATGAATAAGTTATATGCAAGCATATATTGTCGATAAATGTTCTGAAAATTGTGTAATTTGCATTTTCTGTTATTACGTTACAAATTGCAACACCTTGAAAAATTGGGCTTCCCTGGATATCCCACAAAAATAATCCCCGGACCTGCTTGAGAATATCCTTGAACGTTAAGACATCTATCTAAATAATTTACGTTGACTGATAGCGATCCCTACTGGAACCGAACATCGTCGGCACCTTGGACAAATCCGAGCCTGGGGCTATCGTGAAAAATGATCGCGTGAAATTATCATTTTTCATTTGGAGCGATCACGGGAGATATCGCTCGAAAGGGACAGAAAAATGATAGTGTTATTCAGGCTTAACCAACTAAGCGGTTTTGTCCTAGCTAATGCCTTTAGATTATCTCTGACATTCCCTCGAAGAAAACCCTTATGTAATGAATTCATATGCTATTTTACATGAAAATCACACGCAGAATAAATGGCCAAGACGTTCCTTAACGAAACGAACTGGACACCTGAGTTTGGTTTCCCCTCAAAGGCACAAATTTTCTTCGAGCGATTAGCTCCAGTGATCGGTCTAATGATGGCGGAAAAATGACCGTTTCACGCGATCATTTTGTTTTCTCTAGAGATGAAGAAAAGTAATTGTTTCAATACGATATTTCGGGGGAGGGGTATATCGTATGGCGCGGGGGGGTCCGCACCCCCCTCGCTTCTCCACTGGCTCTCGAAGGGAAGAATTACTCTGGATTCCTTTCGAGGACATCATGAAAGATCGCCAGGTTTTACACATGCGGTTAACACGACACATCACTCCCGCTCAGCCGGTCATATTTGCTTTATTGTTTAGGGACTAAAAAAGCTGTGAACTGTCACCGACGGGCCAAAGGAAGAGGTCATATCTTCAGGCCTTCCGCAAGACATAATAGGGTAGTTTCCTTCATCAAAGAAAATGAAAGGCATTGATTGCGATTCGTTACCCACCATTAGTGTATTCATAATACACAAATTATTTCGTTTTTAAAATACCGGTTTAGACGAATGGCAAGGGTCAAATTTTATCCTCATTTGAAAAAGGCCAGATTGGCGCCCATGCGATTCCACTCCACGTGACGTCACAGGGACCTAGTTTCTACACGAGAGGATAGGAGTTATACATCGTGTGAGGTTACCAATGCATGCATGAGGCACAGAGCTCAGGGAAACATGTCTTAATAATCACCTATTAAAACTGGCTAAGGTCGGAAAGTTTTCTTCGTTTGATAAGGTATTAATAAACCTTTTTTAAGCCAAGCGCTACCAGCCAGCAAGATACTCAGCTACCCGCTAGCATCCTGCGTCCTATCAGCGCTCAGAGCCTCGATCAAGGTCACCTCACAAGGCGGGAGGGGGAACCAGAAATGCGTCGCACGGACTTTTTCCCATCATTCCTACTTACGCGTCGCGTTTTCGCGCGCTTGAAATTTTTCACTTTTCATTTTATTGCGAAAAATAGATATCGTCATTAAAAAATCTAAAAGTGTGAAATTCGTACTCCAGGAGTAATAATCTTTCGATTTAGGCAATAAAAAAATAATAGGAAACTACCCTATTCAGAGTTGAGGGTGGAGAATATTTCAGAACAATGCGAAGCTATTCGGAATATAGTTAGTTGCTGGATAACCATATGATGGGAGTGCTGAATTTAATTTCTGTTCCCATGACTACACTACGGAAAATCCGAAATGAAGGCTATTTCCGATATCAAATAAGCCTGCTATAATAACTGAAGACATGAGAAAAAGTTGAAACATGCTCAGTTTCATGGCTTATTGCTGCCTCTCGGTGAACATGTGGTTGAATTCATGAATGCCACCTTTAATTAGCGTGGTGTTCCTACTTACAATGATCGGTCAGCAAAAATTTTCCTTGCCAAAGAACCGATCTGTGAACCGATCACTGAATATATGCTGTATTCGGTGAATATGGGCATAAAAAGTAACAAGAGAGAAATATTCAAACATGCCGTTTCTGACGCAAATATGATATCATACGAAATAATTCGAGATAAGCGATTAACTCTTCAAATATATTTGTTTAGTGACTAAACACCTTGTTGCGTATGAAATAGTCGCCTATCTCTATAGGTTTTACTTGATTTCGATCCCTATCTTTAAAGATAGAAGTCGTTCGATAAGCTAAAAATTTCCACTCCATTCCTTTCCGGTCAATGAAAGGTAGAAGTGATAACCAAAATGCTCTTGTTTGTCTCTCCATGATAAAAAAATCGTATGTTCTCAGTTTGACACGCACTACTTATGATTTTTGGACGATGTATTTATATAAGTTGCAATACATTGCCCATTTTTTTATCCCACTCATCATTTCAGTAACGTAAGCATAAGCTTTGAATCATAAAATTTCATTTAATGATAACTACGGAAATACGCTTCCACTGAAATGAAAGGAAAACGCTATGTATTGGCCTTAAAAAATAAAAAATTCTAGTTGTGAAAGATCAAATATTACAAGATAAAAATCATTTTTTCATGAATGGATATTATAATCGAACACCTCATTAAAAAGTATCTTTAAAGAAAAATGTATTTGGGAAGCTATTAAACTTGCTGTTTTCAGAGCCTTGTTACCTTTAATGGGAAATGGAATAATAAAATTTCAGAAAATAGTTCGGCAAATCAAAAATTTTAAAGTGTCTGCAATTTCTCATGATTATAAAGATTTAAAAAATTAAAATGGGAAAAACAGCAAACTCTATTAAATATACGAGACATTTTAATTACCATTATTTTTTCCCTCTGGATTCGTTCTGGCACCCCCGTGGTAATGTATGGATTGATTTAAAATATCTCAGGCACTGCCGTTGTACACACGAATTGCACCTACTCACTGTGAAATAAAGAACGGCTGGAAATGTTGAAATTATTTTTAATAAATTGGTGATTCAGGATTCACAGAAAACCAATATCCTCAGCTAGTAGCAACATCTGGTTTACCAGCGCATACCCAATCATATTATTGAAAGATGTGATGTAAGTCAAATCGCAAGCGAAGATCGCTTCTTCAGCAGCACTATGTCGTCATTTCGCTTATGAGTCACCAGCGCACACTATGGCGTATGCTATCTTCACGTCATTTTGAGGGGTTTTAGTTGTTTGCTAAGCGCGACCATGCATTGATAATTTTGATATCACTTCAGGCACGGATAGGTTGCCTGATGTAGCTATCTCGCCAAAATGATAGCTTACCATCAAGAAAGGAGTAAACAAATGATAGTGCTTCTTTGTAACGATAGCAGGAGAAAAAATGCATAGTATTTTGGTTATTGAAATAGTAAGCATCTATGAAAGAATTGCGTGTAAATTTTTCCGGTAAAAAATTGATCCATCATCAATAACTGGAATTTGTCAACGGTTTCTTTGTAGAAACAGCTAAGGTGTAAGTTATGAGGCACTAATACGTAAGTATTCTATAAAAAACAACTACGCGATTTGACACATTATTGTTCTTAAAAATCTAAAAAATTAATGAAAAATAGCTGCATATGGTCATTGCCTTAGAAACAGAACGAAAAAATAATTTTCTATCAGTAATGGCTTCATCAATTTACATTGAAGAGTTATTTTTGAGATTGAATCATATTTTTTCGTGTTCGAAATAAAATGAAGTGGAAAATTTATAATGACCCTCTTAATTATCCCCCGGTTTAGCTTAAATGACAGGTATGCTGCCTCAACATCTAAATCTCTGATATGACAAGAGAGCTTATTTTTAGTCGAGAAATAATACGTTGTGACCAATTTCTCGAGATGAACGTAACTAATGATGTTACGCTGAGAGCCATAGTTTTCATCATGCTTTTAAACCCAGTTTATACGGTACATAAGCTTGTAAATAGGCTCGTTACAAAGTTTTTCGCTAATTTTCCCGTTGATGATTTCGTTGTCAATGGATTTTAGCTGCATTCATTGTGCGCATTCTTATTTAGATCCAAGGCTTTATCGGGCTCCATCGAAAATGGTTTTCACTTAGAATCTTGAAATATAATAAGAGATATTCAATATAGTTTACCCAAACTAATATAAATAAAAGAAAGAAGTTCAGCTTGCCAATTAGACAATAACTAATTGTGCTGCATTAGACTACTAGTGTTTCAGGGGATTTTTAATTAGACTAACTTAAAACGATGAAGTTAGCGTGGTTTTACATAAGATTAGAAATCTCGAGGTACTTGGGGCACCGACTGCTAGTAATTTCACACCGAGGAAATAATTTAAACTGCTCGTGACGTCACGAGCACGCTGAGACCCATATAAAATGGTTGCACGATCAGTCAACGTTTGCCTGGTCGGCGACGCACAAATTTCACTGTGTAGAAGTTAATTCTAAAGTCCATTTTACACGGGGTATGTACTTGCAATACGCAAAACTTCATTTTTTCCTCAATCTAGCGTGAAATTGCGCGAATGTATGGATGAAATTAGAACACCTGTTTTCAAAGCCTGCTTGGCCCAAACTTTAATGGATGAAGTTACAACGTCAATATCAAAGTACTTACAATTTGAAAAAAATACCATCCGGTAGTCTGAGGACAATTAATATGGTGAAAATATCTTAATTTACTCTGAGGTTCGACGATATTTTGCGTCAAACTGTAATTTAAAACTTCATTTTTTTAAACGTGTCTCATTCAGCAGTAATAAGGTTCGGAATGTTCTTTAATGGAAGCAACCCGTTGAATGGGTTAAGCAACACTGATTACACCCCTGTACTGCCGTGAAGCATCTCAACACCTGTTTCAGGCGCTTAGCCTAACCCCTGTGAAGCATGAACGAGGGTAGCTTTGAAAGCCCCTCGTTAAAAAGTACATCTGGTCACCTGTACATTGCCTACGATAATTAAAAAATGAGAGAAAATTGGCTCGAGAATTGCTGGTACCTAAAATCATAAGGTACCGACAATTCTTTAAGTGTGCACATTTGGGAAAAAGAAGCGCCACAATTCATGCAAATTTACGCTACATCAGCATACAATGAGGAAATTATCACGTAACATAAGATAAAGGTAATCATTTTGCTAATGTTCTTCTCAGTTTAGATGATAAACATGCCATCTCAGAATTTCATCAGTCATCTTATAGGGCTAGTAATATTAGTGAGGTGTAATTTTTCAGCTTTGTGTCAACTTAAACCGATTGAAATGACACTTCAACAGTTGTGGAAATTATGGTGGTGAATCTAATTGGTATTCCTGAGGATACCCCGATTCGGAGCTAGATATGTCGGCAGAAATGGAGTTTTAAACCCGGTGGGTATACCGAGAGAAGTTTACCCGCATAATACGCAGGGAAAACATAAAATCTTCTTTAATTCGAGCAGGAACTTTCACGAGCCATCCCACAATATCTACTGGTGTAACGGTAAATATGATTAGACTTCCCAGTTAGAGCAGAATTGAGTCTTAATAGTCTCGACTTGTGTATAAGATGATCAACGATAAAGCTAGAATGGAATGCGAAGTAAGATAGAGAGAACCTCATACTCCTCTGGACACTAACTATGCCAAGAAATGAAAATTTCCCTGCGCAGTGAATAATATCTTTTCTTTAGAAAAAATATAAGAATTTACAAAGTGAAATTTCCAAGGAATAATTCATAATAATCGACAGAAAATTTTACAAAATCCTCATCTTGGAATATTGTAATGTTTCACGGAGTCAAAAAGATAATATAGAAATACCAGAATATTGAAAATAGTGTACATACAGACCAAGCCTTATGCTGATTTTTTAAGCTCTAGAAAATGTCAAGTTATGAGTAGGCAGCGGCAGAATGGGCAGGGAGGGTCAGCAGCTAGAATGAATAATTAGTAATATTATTTAAGACTTAAATACTACATAACTAATAAACAAAAAGTGTTATGTTGACTTAATATTTTCAATTCCGAATCTACTAGACAAGGCCATGTATATAGTGTCTCAACTGTCAATCCGGTGAGATTGGGCCCAAAAGGAATCTTGTGTACTCTAATATTTCCTAAGTTAAATAAAATAAGGTTCAGGGAAACAGCATTCTTCGCACCCACCGCCCGAAAAAGGCAGCTCAAAAATCACCCGCGTATTGTTTACCATTACAAGACACCGCGACACTTCCGGTTGGGCAATTATTTGGTGGGAGTAGACGACGCGTGACTCATATACACAATTATGACGCATGCAACAGTTTTTTTCCTTCGTTATACGAGAGCAGATAGAACTTGTCAGCCTTCCGCTTTCGTACTGTCGAAAGTGAACGCTCGTATTCCCTCACGAATCGTGCCAGCTGTTCACATTGTAGTTTCCCATCTTCACGACTAGATGGAGGTACTGTCGGCTTCATGCGGATTCCCGCGAATGCCGACGGGCAATTTGTATGATCTCCCGCGCGGGCTCATCATGCGGAAAAGGTTTCCATTTGCTTCCACGTAAGGACGCCGGCGTTTCTCTATAGATGCGATGAATGGTGCGGGCTGGGTTCTTCAGTCGCTTAGCTCAAAAACGGGGATGCCCCTGCGCGGGTTACGACATTATATTATTTTTGGCAAATGGCCCTAGATCCCGAGACGATCAATGATGGTGCGTAAAATAAAGGCGGCCCGGGCACACGCAGATGGGGAAATTTTGGACTTGGTCACTGAAATTGGTTACCTCTTTTAATCCTGGGAATCGAACAGGGAAACCATCCTAGTCATATTTATTCAAAGAAATAGAATTTAAAACAATACATAATAAGTATTCCCTGCTTCGACTGACGAGATAGATGTGAGGAATAAAACAGATGGAAATTCTTAAGATTTTGATGCGCGCAGTGAGGAGGAATATTTATGAAGAAACAATCGTTGACTCATTTTATTTTCGGGAAATTTGAGAGCATTAGTAGAATTACTGTTTAAGGGTATATTCATTATAGTTGTAATTGCATAAATTAATTTCGCAATGCAATTTCATATAAACATTCAATTTGTAACAACCCAGGATAAAAATGATAGGGTAGTTTTACTTACAAAAACTTTTTAGATATTAGTTTCTGCTGGCTTTTACAATGAATTTTAAACTACCCAAAACTTGAAAACGTTAATTCTTTGACCACGTGAATATAAAACGCTAATCACTCAATACTAAATATGAAAAAGTGTAAGTTTCATGATATTCCCAATTGACTGGTTAACTAATTAACTAAACTTGCAAAACAGGATTGAAATCAGAACTAAGTATTCCTCACGTATGTTATCGGTGAGAACAGCTTGCATTCCCGCGAAGGTCGAGTATTCATTATTTCCGGAGCTCAGCTATCGAAACATGTTGACTTGCCGATAGCTGTGAGTTACCCTTGATCCCAAAGAAAAATTCCCATAGTCTATCAGAGGTGGTTTAGACCCAAACATGAGTAAAGCCTGTAGTGAAACAGTATAAATGACATGTTGGAGACAGCTCACCTTCAAATTATGAGAGAATATAAATTTGTCTTTTATTAAATCATTAATTGTTAACACATACTGGAAGATCTAAACTTAAAATAGATGAGCACTAAAAGTGTCTGACGGATTGCAATCAAACGGAAAGTATTTAAAAAGCAGGGAGTCAAAAAATCGGAAACTGAAATATAGAAGTTGCTTCACTTCTAATGGATTACATGCAGATTTCATGCCGAATAGGGGAATAGCAACACGTATTTAGAGTATTTCCCATGTCAGTGAGCCTATCATTATTAATTTTTTTTGTAAACTTAGTATCTGCCGCATTGAAAGATTAATTTCATGAAGAAATTATCTCACAGAACACCGTGGAACCGTGAAATGCAGAGAAAAAGTAAAAATAAACGGCTTAGAACGCACTACTTAAACTAAAACTATGTATTTTAACATACCAAGGTTCACACTGTTATTAAGGCATTGCCCAGCTAATAATTTGTGAAATTAATGTTTGGGTGAATATTTCTATAAGCTGATCAGACATGACATATGTACCAAGAGCTAAAACTTCTTTTAAAAAATACACGAAGGAACTTGTTTCAAATAAGTTAAACATTTAATCAAAAACAGCTTCTATGAACGCTATGTCAAGTCGATAAGTTTTAAGTTTCTACTATAAGTTTTAATTGATATTTTAGTGAAATTGTGTTCATGTACGTTAGTTTTAGTCTTACTAACTTAGTGTGCAATGCAGGCGCACACCAGCAGCCTTAACTTCAATTTCTCCTTCAGACACATTAGTCCATTGCACATTTATAAAAGCATTCCCTATTTCGTGCCAAGGGCACAGTCACGAATGATGAATAGGTGGTATCATACGCACCAAAAGAGCAGAATGAATTCCGGGTCGAAAAGTCCAACGAATGAGGGAGCAAGCTTCTGAGGATAAATGGCAGAGCACTCGCTGAGACTAGGTGTTATAGTAGCGCACAGATATCATTTTATGTTTTACTGAAGTTAATGCACAAGTTCATTAATTCGAGCACAAGAAAGATTAAAAAATTGGTAACATCATTTGCGGTGATTTAAATAATTCTTTTGAATCCAAGCTAGACCTCCAATCCAAGACATCCTTGATTCACGACAAACAGAACGTACTCAATTGGTATTAGCTCAGTTCAAAAAAGAAATTTATGGTACGCAACGTCACATTTTTCAAAGGAAGTAGAAAATATTTCACGCATTATTTATTAATATGGAATAATTTGTTTCTGCATAAAATCTTTAGCGGTTCCCTCCGGAAAAACGAAATTCTCCCTCTTTTCCGTTTTCATGTTCATCCTCGCCCCTTCCGAAATAATTCTCTGCTTCACATTCCGCGATTCCGTATTTCAAGCTCTCAATGCTCTCTGTTGTACCGAATCCCGTCATTATTTAACTACATGGCTTCAAAAATCCCTTCCCTGGACCTCTTTTCCTCTGCCACTAGTTACAAATCCTCCTTAAAATGCCATCTGAATAATTCACCATTGTCTTACCTATAGTGTCCCTTCTAATGTTTTAAAAAATTTGTTTTATAGTAGTTTTTATTTACTGTGTTATTGTTTGTTATTGTTTGGTGGTGAAATAAATAAATAAATGTCGTATTGAAATAAATGTTTGAAAATTGTCGTGACTATAAAATTTATTTTATAGGACTATGAAATTTTATAACTGTGGAACATTACAATTATTTGTTTCAATATGGAAAATTTCCACTCCATCACGCTTAAATCTTCGGATTTTTCAATGACTAACGCACTAAACGAGCTTAATAGTTTAGCGAGAATTCTCAGCAGCATTCAATACTTGCGGACACAAGAGTGACAGGAGTTTTGCAATCTCACGATAAATTCCTTAATTCTAGTACAATCGATAATTGGAAAGAAAAGGATAATTTGCCTTGAAACTTGAAGTATAAATCACCCCTCTCCTGTTATTGCTACCGAGAAAGCTTTAAAATCCGCCGCCACGACGGGATTCAAGATAATAAATAACAACTTAGAATAGTTGTTGTAATAATATCCCTCCACATGCATGCGGTGTTCAACGAGCATTACCAGAACCTTGGTGTTTGTGAACTATAGGAGGCACTATTGAATCATACCAATAGTACTTACTATCGGCCAAAAACTGGATTTAAGATACGCACTAATCGGCGACTTCCAACAAAACTACTAACAGTTAAACCTGGATATGATATGGCCCCTTAATAAAACGAAACAAATTGATTATGTTGGCATATAAGATGAAATTCCTAAAAGTGTTCATAAAGAAATATTCAGAAGTCTGGCATTGGCACTTCATAGGCTATGAAGAGAAGTTTAAAGAAAATTTTATTTGTGGTGGTAAATAAGTGACTGGTGTAGTAACACCAGGTACATCGTGAACGGTTTAAAAGGAGAGGAAAAAGAAAAGTTCAACGGTGATATTTTTAATCAGGGAAATTGCATTTATTTATTAATAATTAAATTACAATCGGAAATAATTCAGGTGAATTGGATACTGGAAACCCGGTGCTATGATTTAGCCCCATTGCCTCAACATTGCCTGAACCTCAAGACGGCGGTATCAAAAAAATGTATAAAATCCGAAGATTGTCACTAGTATTCCTCTATAGGTGCCATCGGAATGTTTAAGTTCTTCCATCTTGGCTAATAAAACATTTTTACACCCGCGAAACTTTTGAATGAAGAATACTTCAACCTTGCTAAGGTTATCTATCATGAGAAGGAATCTTTTTGGTGAATATTCTTACAACAATATGCAAAAAATTGTATAAATATCCGGAAGGGGATATCCTATGGATATCGGATTTTGGGACATATGGATATCCGTGGTCCATCCGTAACGTCCGCCTTGAATATCCGTCGGACATCAGCTGGATGTCGATGTGTTGTTACGGTATCACCTTCATTATTCACGTCCTATGATAATGTAAAAACTGCAATTAAAAAAAATTAATAAAAATGGAATATTATCGTCCTTGAAACAATGTGAAAGAGAAGAAAACGTCTCTATGAAAAGGCTAGCGAATAATAGAGAGGAATAAAGAGCTGCGTCAAACCAATCTTAGGATTTTTGACTTAAAATATGATCAACACAAGGATAGTAGGATCCACAATTTGGAGTTCCTGTAATACTTACAGGAATGCCCCGGAATTTTCTTGCTGATCTTTCGCGCAAAGTTTTCCCAGACGCATGCCTATTCACATGTATTCCCGACGGTTAATGAGCCGAAGAAATACCTTGACTCGAACTAGTTGGATTACTTCCAGATATCGTACTTGTTAAGAGTAATGTCTCTTAATCAGCATAATTAGGCTAATATTTTTGTTGAAGAAAGGAAGGATACTAATAGTAGAAATGGTTGGAGGCGAAAGCTAGGACAAGGGAATAAATGGCCCCGCATATGTCACGGGCGTGAAGAGTTCGCGATCTTGATGCTCAATTATTTTTCAGTGAAGGAACGACTTTGCCGGCGGGTACACTCATATCCGACCGCGGCCCAGTCACTCCCATTCCCCCTTTTACTCACCGGGGAAGACGGGCTGTTTCGCGGCAGATTCCCGGGAGGTAGGGCAGGTAATCAGGAAATTCCGTCCATTTGGGAGCGATCGGGGTGACTTGTTCCCTTTTCCGGTATTTCGATTTGGCGGAGAAAGGGGAGAGTGAGACACTGTGTTTTCGATTCGAGGGAGCTATTCATCGGTGAGGGGCGCCGATAATTGAGCCGTTTATTTTGAAAGTGGCCTAACTCCATTTATCTTCAAATCGAGATATTTAAGGATTTAAGGGCTTCATTGAATTTAAAGATATTCGTAAAGGATACAAAGAGTCATACTGATTAAGCGTATCTAAGGGTTTTCATGGTGAGGGTGTTAAATTTATAGTTCCTATTAAAATAGTGGCAATTATTGAGTGGATAATAAGCGTTATCTTATTAGCATGTTAGTTAAGTAAGAATGGAGATAGGCCACTTTCAAAATAAACGGGTCAATTGCTTCATCCTCCATGCTTCATGAAAAATGTAAGCACCACATTCCTACGAAATATCATTTTATGAGGTGAAAATAGATATTAAAAATTTTAGGTTATAAAGAATTTAAATTTTGGGAAAAACGAAGTGATACCTAGTTCGTATCTGTCACGGTAAATATTCAGCTTCTCATGATAAATGCGACCCCAATGCTATTTAAATATACAGTCATGATTTCCACTACATACTATTTTAATGAGAGTAACATTAATTGTCGAGGTTGTATACTCAAGTTTTCTATCCCAACCGAATTTCTCATTTTAACCGAGGGCAGATATATACCCTAAATCTTAGAGTCAACAATTTGACTCATGTAGGAAAACGCATTCAATATGATTCATTGAAAATTTATCCAAAGATTTCCAAAAAAATATTTACTCGAAGTCAAATTGAAATTGCGAAAATTAACGATTAAGCGTAACGTCTGCAATCCGCTGAGACCTATAAACCCGCGGTTAAAACGGAGAAAACGTAATTAAAATGATTTTTTCCATTTAATGTGACAAATGTTATAATAATCGTATTTTGAAGTGTGTGGTGTGAATTTTATTCTCTTACTCGAAAAGTATAATTATGCGTTCAAAATATGGGTATTAATTAAGATGTTTTTCTTTATTTAATTAAGATTAAGAAGGTAGGTTTCCATGAAGCACTTAAGGCCTACTTCTTTTCGTTCCTTCTAAAAATCCTATTCTCTTCCTTCCCCTCCCTCGTTTACTTAACATTCTACCCTCTAACACCGTTTTCAATATCCCCTCCCCGCTAAGTACTCGCTCCATCCATACATTCTGTCTCCTCCGAATCTCATCCAAAAGCCGCCTCTCCTCACCCACCACGTCCAGCACTTCATCGTTCCTCCTCTTCGTCCACTTCACCTTCTTCAATCTTCTCCACACCCACATCTCGAACGCCTGCATTCTTCTCTCGTCGCCTTTCCTAAATATCCATGTTTTCGCTCCGTAAAGCACAACACTCCAGTTAAGTCTCTTCACTTGCCTTTTATTTGAACTCAAACTAAGATTTAGTGGGGTCTAAACGTCTGAAAAATCCAAATTCATTTTAAATGTGAATAAATCATTGAAGTGAAGTGGATAAGAAGTTTATTCTATATACTCATTGCTTGACTTCGTGTATTACTGACTGCAGCAAACTCAGCCGTCACTTTGCTCGAGGTGCGTCTTATATTTTATTTATTTTTTTTAGAATTAAAGGTAATTTTATGATAGTTTTTGGAAATAAATTCCAAATTGACGATATTGTATGTGTGGGAAAAAATATCTCGAGGTAACTCTGTGACCCTTTTTTCCAATCCTACATTAACACGGAAATTTGACGAAATACAGGGTGTCTTGTAATTACTATTGTAAGTAGTAACTTAGCTAGAAGATAAATTCAGAGGGGATTTATAGAGATCACTTACCATGATCACGCCTCTCCAAAGGTTTTCGAAAAAACTTTTTCGAAATTATAAAAAATCATATTGTGTTCATATTGCAGCTATTCGTACATTGAACCATAAACCGTGATGTAATATGATGAGAGTAAACTCTTGGAGGCAATGAAAACGAAACCCTTGGGTCGGGTTCGCTGGATACACTCCTGAGGCGAGGACTATAAGCGGTCAGCTTTTCTCCTCGCCGCCAGAAGGGGAAGGACAGAAAGGAACAGGGAAAGGAGGCGCCGCCGCGATAGGAGCCCGACGACGCCTCCAAGGAAAGGACGGGGAAGGAAGGACGGGACGAGGAATCCTGCACCGTCACAAAGGCGGGCAGGTTCTACTATTAGCGAAACCAAGCAATACGCAATTAATATGCTACCAATTTTAGTAGATTTTCCTATGAGGAAGAAAAATCTATCGATCAAATCGGTAGATACTCTTGGAGGCAATATGGAGGAGACAGAGGGCCTGGATTTAGCGAGAACCAAGCAGGATAGGAACATTAAAATCGGTTTTAAAAGGAATAATGACCCCCCCCCCCTAGACCCGCCTATGCTCTTTCTTTTTTTACTGTTGCTCCTTTTTAAATAATTATTTAAAAAAATTTGATTATATAGATAGTTTTTTTTTATTTGCAAGCAACTGTTCCTCTTCCGTATTTATCCTCTTCGTGCAAACCTTTTTCCTGGGGTATGCCTTCACACAACGTTAGTGGTCTTCACTCGTTCGGACACGCGTAACGATCGATTTTGTCGAGCTGGGTATAAGCTGATCCCGTGCGCGGTATACGGAAATCATTATTTCCCTTACTTGCTGTTACATTTGCACACCATCATCATACCTGATTTGTTCCTTTACCTAAAAATCCTGCCATGTGATCATGAATTCCAAGTTTCAAGATTCCCACTTCTCTCGGTACTATCCTTCCCCAGCAATGCCAGGAGGCCTGCTAGTTACGAACATAATGTTTATCCGGAACAATAATCGATAACTCAACGAGATACGGCACGGGTATCATCCATGAGGAATGTAATAAGACAAAATTGGAAGACCCAATGGCTTGAGATTCAAAACAACAAACTTCGGGAAATTGAACCTGTAATAACTGCGAGGCAGACCTCCGTGAGAAATGTCCGCCGGGAGGAAGTGGTTTTAGCACCTTTAAGGATAGGTCACTGCGTGCTAATCCATTCATCCCTCTTCACGGAAGAAAGAATTCAGCCCCAATGCTTAGATTGTGATTGTTCACTAACAGTGCGACATGTTATTATTCTAGCATACATTTTTACAAATCGACTATAAAGTCGGGTGGTAACATAAAATCAGGAAGTATATAAAGACAAAAATATAAAATGCAAAATACCAGCTTGATTGACAGGCCTCACCGCACACAAAAATATACAAAAACCAAAATACAAAACATAAAATACTAAGTACAAAAAATATTTGAAAAAGCCCTCAAAAACCATGTTTTACACAATACAGGTACCCTTGTACATAGCACCAAATCAGCAGAAAACAATACATGTCTACATTTACATAGGCCTCAAAATCTATTTTTGCACAATAATATGTGAAGACCAAAGCAAAAAAAAACATGAAACACCAAATTCAAAATAAACGTTTAGAAAAGCCCTCAGAATCCAATTTTATTTAACCTAGTCATAAATATTTTGGCCTCAGTTGGGAAGGGATCAAAAAAATTTCCTCCGGTAAACCATTCCAATCCTCTATCCCCCGATGTATGAAGGAAAATTTTAGTCTATGTGACAGCTGCCTCGGAGACTTAATCTTATAATTATGATTAGAGATACGTGAAAATCGCACTTTCATTTTTATTTTATCGCACTTTCAATAACAGTTTATCGCATTGTGAAGCGTCTATTTTTTATTTTCATAATGAGGTAGATGACGATATTAGTGAAATATTGTTAGTGAAATATAGTTATATGACAAAATACGGAATATTTTAAATAATTATGTGATAGAACAATAATAAATTAAGGAATAAGACGTATAGTGGCGGAGGTGTAGCTTGCCCGCGCCCACTTGTAGTTCGCGGCCACGCAGAGTCCCAGCCAACTAGCAGCTGGCCAGTCGCTCACATCCTTTATGCGGTGAGTGTCGGCGGAGCATTTAAACTGTGCTCGGCAAAAAATGTACGAATTTTGCCGTCGAAAGGGCAAATTTGCGTAAAAATACCATAAAAGTCCAGTCATCGCATCTATGTCGCATTTATTTGCGAACATCGCATCTATATCGCATTTGTGATTTTCACGCATCTCTAATTATGATCCTTCCTCGCCTGATAAGGTCCTTTTAACTGCTTTGTTAGGTCCTTCCAAGCAGGATCACCACTGTAAGCTTTTAATACACACTTCAAGCGTGATTTCTTCCCCTTTGACTCAAAAGATTTCCAGCCCAGAAGCCCAGCCTTCAGCTCCAGATTTTCCTGACGGACTGCGCAAGATATCGGGTTGCAAGGATGAATCACAACCTCGGAATGAACCTAAATGAGGTGCTAGGAGACAATCCCGAAAACGTATCTCGACTGATAGCATTCTTACGCTCAACCGACCTTTTCAATAAAATATAAATGATACCTCTGGTAAATTATTCCCACCTTATTTTAATGCCGGACTTGTTCCCCTTTTCCAATACCAGTCAGTAAGTGGTGCACAATGGCCTTAGACGCCGACGTATCAAATAAAATAATTACCACTACTACTACTACGGGTATCATCATGAGTCCATTCTCAAATTCTTGTCATAATTAAACGCATGCTGGCGCGACCGTAGTTGGACCACCTGGTCGGCGCACGATGAACTTTTTCAAAAATACCTATGTAAAATTACTGCAAGTACAATTTAAATACAGACTTTTATTTGCACTTACAGCAAAAAGATATAATTAATAAGAAACTTATAATTTTACAGAAAAAACATTTAATTTGACTTCGATTTTGAACGATTGTCATAATCCACTTCACGATCTCTGTCCTGTGGGGTATAAACTTTAATGATGTCGTTCTTGAAGGCTTCAAAAGCTTTACGAACGTTCTATAAGTGGGTCACTTCGATTATAAATCCGGGATTTGTTGATAAAAATGAAGTAACCATAACGCGCGGGATATGAAGCTTTAAAATTAGCCAATCACAAAGAAGAAACCTATCCAGAAAATAATTCTAGAAACCGCCGCCAATCCGCCAATTGGCGAATAAGGGGTTCCAACTCCGGTTCACCCCGCATGCCTAATAGGCGTTTAACACAGGGCATATAATGGGTGCGGAAAACGGGGTGTCGATGACTTCGGTCCTCGACCGCGTCAAATGGTGTCCGGCCGACCGTATAGCGCACGGGAGCGTTGTCCCTTCAAAGTAAATGCAAGTGCGACCCACGGTGCGTTCACCCTATTATGTGTGTAGGTGGCCATTAAAATAGAGGCTGGAGTGACTTCCGGGATCGGTGGAAAACGAGAGGTGGAAAACCTTGAAAACTAATACAGCTTAGTCACTCCAGAAAAAGCACAATTTGGGACGGAAACCGCGAATATTACGAGAAGGATTCTGCAGTCGGCCTCTGCATGTGTTTTCGTCCACCGTGCATTTAAACCGTAGAAAGTCAAGAGAAGTTTATTTTCCGACGTAGTTAGCAATATCTAACGATCGCCAACGTACTACGATAGATCAACGATAAAAACTACAAATGGTAATTTTCACACTTTCGTTCTTTTTCAATCAAATAATTTTCCTAAAAATTAAATCAAATTTCAAATATGTTCGCAACGTGGCAAAGGATGCTGACCGAGCCACCTTTTTCCCTACATTTTCAGTTATATTGTTTCCCACTGTAAGTAATATAAATTAAAAATTATGAACTTATCAACTGTAATTATGCCTTATTACTTCGTGAAATTCGGATCGCTCTATCCGTCAGTGACGCGAGTGGTGCCTTTTCTTAACGATCGCGTGAAACGACGTTCTAAATATATCTATCCTACAGTCTATCTCTCTTATTCTACTTTTATGATCTGATCCACCATAGTATAAAATCGTTTCAGACTTGACTTGGTGGAATTTCGATGAAAACTACAAATAGTAGTGTCCACACTTTCATTCTTTTTCAATCAAATCATTTTATTGAAAATAATATAGAATGATGAAACCATGGTCGGTAGTTGAGTTTTGTATGAAAGTGTGGAACTTGTCTTTTTTAGTTTTTAGTATGGATATATTGAAATTCCACAAAGTCAAGCCTGAAACGATTTCATACTACGTTAGATCAGATCATAAAAATAAAATAGGAGAGATAGACTATAGGGCAGATAGATTTAGAATGTCGTTTTCCGCGATCGATAAGAGACCATAACCGGAGTGTTAGGACTTCAAAATATGTTAGTTGACTGATAGTGCAGCTTACTATCTTATGTATTCCTTAATGCATTCTTCTGCAGGGATGCCGACTTACAAAAAATATTGGGGGGGCCCAAACCGGGGATCTTGTTCCGAGAAATTTTATAAGTAGTGAGTTTTAAGTTTTTTAAGCATTTTAGAAGAGTTATATGATCAACATTAGAACCATGATAACTCGAATCTCGATATCTGGACACTCCGGGGAAAATCGACAAGCCTGACACATTTTTCCTCACACCCATAACGAATTTTTGAGGGGGCTCGGGTCACTGGAGTCGGCGCCTCTGTTCTTCTGCATGTTACTAGTATTTCTAACAGCATGTTTTACATTCTTAGGCAGATTTCTTTCATAAGCAGGATATAGGTAAATCCCATATCTCATGTGTCATATGTAGAGTACATGTTGCGTAGTGGATGGTCGTGGAGGTAAATTTTAATCCTCTGGTGCATGTGGTGATAGTTCATCCCCTGCCAAACACCTGTAGATTGCTTGCAGGGTAATACGTAGACGTAACTGCATTAAGAAAGGCCACCACTCGTGTCGCTGACGGACAGAGCGATCCGAAGTTCACGAAATAATAAGCTGTAATTAGAGTTGATAACCAAAATTTACGTTCGTGCTTATATCACCCATTAATTTAATAACTTTTCAATTATATTACTGAGAATGGCAAACAATATAATTCAAAATGTAGGGAAAAAAGTGGATCGCCCAGCACCAATCGCCGCACTGCGGACATATTTTAAATTTGATTAAAAGGCGACCGAAATAGCAACGGAAATCAACCCTCTATGAGATGCAATCGGCGGAATCCACATAAAATATCCAGGATTATTTCGCAGGAGTGATAAACATTTCAATTACTTAATGCTGAGATTTATCAATAAACATCCTCAAGTATGATTTATCAATAATTCATAAATGAAATATTACACCCATTATAATGTTTATTCCTTCGCATACACGAAAATAAAATTGTGGCCAACGATAACTCTTAAATATTTTACCAATCGTTTTTCAAACCACCAAATGAGGCGAAAGACTTGATGAAAGTGATGACACGTAAGTACAAAAGAAATAGGGATAATCTTAAACTTTAATTCAAATCGAATGCTCTTTTTAAAAACATACCAGTATAAAAAGAACAATTTTTTTTAACCCTTCCCGAGTCACCTCAAAACCTTAATGAGAAATTTATATAAAAATAAATTGTGAGGCTCTTTTTGATTTTTGTTTTCTTGCCATGTTTGGAGTAGAAGATATATGTTACTTGTTTATGTTTCTCGATTTACGCATATATGTATTTTATTTCCTTCTTGACGTAATGTATTAACTTGGGGAAACAAATTTATTTTACCGCCCGACCGAATGCTCGACTTGTAACCATACTTTTAATAACAATAAAAAAATAAGAAGTTAAGCTATTGCAATCAAAAGGATACACATGGCGAATATGAAAGACAACTTCCAACGCGCCCAAATTGAAGCAATCAGATGAAACGCCTGGAGAACGTTTGAAGTGTTCCGCACTCGTTGAAGTCTCTCCCTAATCTCCACAAAAAGATCTGACGGGTCGTTTGCTTTTATTACCACCGTTGTAGATGCATTGCGCAGGTTTGGCGAATCCACGGCACGAGAAATATCAGGGACGTAGAACCCTCGAGGTTACTGTGACCACTCCCATCGTAAGTTAAGGATTCAGTGTCGAATAATAAGCAAACATTAAGCCGACCGCGGTGAGATGGAAAATGCTCCAGCAATAAACTATCAGCAGCGGTGGCACTGTTATAGTCTATCAAACAGGCATACTAAGTAATGACTAAAGCCCAATGTTCTCAAATGGGAGCATACAACTTATCTGTGTTTTTCCGCAAATTATTATAAGGAAATAACCAAAGAACTAATTTTATATTGAAGAAGATAATGTAGGATTGTTTTATTGAGAGTTTATCAATAAAAAATACAAGCAGAAATTTCTTTTTCAAAAATACAAATTTTACCCACATTGATGCTAAAATTAACAATGAAAAATATTTTTAATAGTTTTGGGATTCATAGGCCATACCTTTCATCTTTAAAGATATTTGGAAACATTGGGCTTAAAACAAAAAAGGATAAATGCAGTAAAATAAGAGAATTATAATTTCACGACCATTTTCAACCTTTGCTAAATATTTGGCTGTATATTAAGGAAGTCACCGAGAGAAAATACAGATTTATTGTCTGTAGGTGCAAATCTCTGATGACACTTTATCCATCGACAAAAATTGAACGGTTTCATACATATGTGTCGATATTATAACAATTTAGTTATCTGACATGTTTTATGAGTTTGTCTGTATCCAGCACATTAATTCCATTTCTCAAAAAACCATTTTAACACGCTTAAAACGCTGCGATGAAGTTTAGTCAGAAAATTACGTATTTTTATTTCAAATTTTAGTATTTTTTTAAATCCTGAAATTGAACATTTTTTCGGAAACTACAGAAAAAATCCTTCCAGGCACATCGCTTCAATTCAAAAGAACAGGAAAACTTGATCATAAGTCAAATAGCTGCCCTAAACATTTTTCCCGACAATCAAATCTCTTCCGGGTCATACCCCATGAAATCACTGAAATTGCTGGGGAAAGAAACATTCGATCAGTGGCAAAGAAGACTCTGGGAGAAGATTATGGCTTTTTCAGGAAAAACTCCAGATATTGTGGAATGATTATAGATCGCGGGAGAAGTATGGTTTTCGAGTGACGAGGCGGCATGAGTGGGCGGAAATCGCGCTCCGAGCTGCCTTTGTCCTTTGAGGGGAGCAGAAAGCCGCTCTGGGATTCCACGAGGAAGAAGCGCTAGGAAAGACATGTGCGGAGGGCAAGGACGAGCCAAGTGCGTCCACTCATGGAAGGACTATGGGCTAGGCGATCATCGTATTCACGGCATGCGTAGGGGCTAACACACTTGTCACCAGATTAATAAGAAATGCGCCCGCGGTTATTAGGAATTGTTTTATGGGCGATTGAAAAGGACGTGACCCGAATTCGTATCCAGCGCGACGGGAAAGTTCCAGCAACGCCCACTCCAGAATTCATGAATGCTGGATTTGCTTACGGGTGGTCGCTTATGCTCCTTTAACAAAGGATTGCCTCATTGTCGAAAACGGGTTGGGGAAAAATATATCGGGAAAATTGGTGAGTGCGTCTCACCTGAGATCATTACGGGGCATGCCGCTGGTGCCGTGCGGAAGGCGATGGGGGAAAACTGTAGAATTGGTTGGAAAAGACGGGCGGGGATGAGTTATGAGAAAAAAAGTTGGAATAGGCGCTTTGATGAGTCGGAACGCTGGCAGTAAGTTGATATTGCACACAATTCAAGACGTGCGATCATGATCCCATTGAGGGATATTTATTTATTATGCTTCATGCCACGGGGGGAATCCCCGTTAGAAAACCTGATTAATCCGAGTACTCATCACCCATTGCTGTGCATTATAATTACCGCAAGAAAAAGTTCCCGCGCCGGGAATCGAGCAAATACCTCTCGTCTATTCCGGTCACTGACCAGACCATTACGCTACCCAGGTTCTCTAGATTCCCAAGGTTATTTTTTCTCGTGGCAATTATCGTGATTTTTACAGTCGTTAGCGCGATAGTCTAGAAATCTTTCACATTCAATTCCGTAGCAGGGAAAAATGTCGGTTTTGGAGAGGAAAAATATTTTTGGTATTTAAAAACCCCTAACTCTCTGTTCGGTATGGTCGTGTCATCACTTGATGATTTGGTCGATGTCACGATTTGAAGATTACTTTAAAGGTCGGTTTGGTTGGGAGAAATTGGATATCAGCCCCGATTTGGACGCCAGCGAGTGAATTTCATGCGAACGGGGTAACATCTCTTTTTCTGTGCCAACTCGCACTCAAGAGGCGGGCAACCAAAGCCTCCGGGATTTGAACACGGGACACTTACTAAATAAGATGCCAAAATAAGAGATGTAGAAGTTTAGTATTTACTAGATGAGTGGTCCAAAGGTCATTCCACTTAGCCACTATACCTACGGTACTACTTAAACAAGGTAGGTCATTCGCATTCGGTGGTGACGTCATTGAAGTGTACTTAAAATTTTGTATCAATAGGTGCATTTCATCGCCTTGGTAGCCAAGGAATATAGTTCACTCTATCAAGAAAAAAGAGCGTTAATTAATGCTTCCATCGAATAAATCTACACCATTAATAGATAGACAATAACTCTTCTACATTATATACGATTATTAAATACATTATAAACGTGTTATTGCTAAGTTAGACTCAACTCGATTATTAATATTCTGGTATTCCACCGATTAAGGTAGGTTTCCATGGAGTGTTCAAGAAATGATCTGGAAGCCTCCCTTTCCTTCCAGCACTGCCTTCTTTAATTCACTGTAAGGCCTACTCTCCTTCAATCTATCTAAAAATCCTATTCTTTTCCTTCCCCTCCCTCGTTTCCCTAACATTCTACCCTCTAACACCATTTTCAACATCCCCTCCCCGCTAAGTACTCAACTCGATACAGGATAAAAAATGTAAGAATTAAGTTTTCCCGCTAAAGCCTGATATTTCCATTAGTGCCATAAATAGGGAAAATGCTGAGTTAATGACCTCATATTGAAGAGTATACGTTTAAAGAGAATGTCGGAATACTCGTGATGCTTACTTTTTTCATCTTTCCACGGTGAGTTTTGTGTTCGCACATGTTTGCAGTGGGTTTCTCTGAGTAGCATTTAAATTCTTGTTAAACTTATTGTTAAAATGAATCCATCTCAAAAGGGAGAATTTATCACTCCAGTTGGATTCAGAAGTGGCATTGCTATAATATATACACCGAAGTCTATGCAGTCAAATGAGTCAATAGTTTTGAAATCAATAGTCTTCTCGACGTTCGATGAGATTTTTATTCAGTCCTAGTTTGATTTAGGAATGTTGATGTAATAACTCAAATTGTGTGCACGCCAAAAGATGAGAAAGAGTTCGACCGAGTGACAATATTTTTTCTCTACGGAATGCACTTATTTTTGCGGGATATTGTTGGAAAAACATCTCTGCCATTGTAAAGTCGAACACGTTGACTCAACAACCCAACCATGTTCTCACAAAGGAGGAGATAAATAACCAAATTTTGATAAATTACACATTGTGAGGGTTAATTCTGCCCTAAGTATCAAGGAGGTTAGTACTAGTCATATATCTCTTAAAATATATACATTCCTTCATTGGTTTTAACAAACCTTTCAGACACCTACGTTTTCATCAACTCAAGAATCACTATCTAAATATATGAACTAAATTGTGAATTGAAGAGGGAAGTAGTTGATGGGGAGGGAGGATCTCAGAATTCTTCTCAAGTACTCAACGGAAACCTATTTTAATCGGTACAATACTTTAATAATATCGTACTGCGTTTGACCGCTTTAGAAGTATATTCTCTCAATAATAATATAATATAAAAAAAGTACATATCATAATAAATATATTATTATCGGATTGAACCGCTCGCATTGAAAATCGATAGAAACAATTCCGATCAGAGTCAAGCATAACTTCCTGTCATGGTAAGAATTTTCCTCCCTAACATGAAGGCAAGCAATTACCTAACCTACATAAAATATCTCTCGGGATGAATCCCTGACAAAATGATTTACTGAAAATATGAAGGTCAAATAAGGAATGCGTGATTCCTGACCACAGCAGGGGGAAAATTGAAAAATGACGCAAGCTCGCCTTGACGCAAAACAGTATGAAAAAAGAGAAAGGTATAGGATGCTGGGGGGATCTCATCGGCGGTCGTGGGTTTCCCCATCGAAAACTTGACCAGAGGCGTCGAGGAACATGTGCCGATCCAAATATGTGTATGTGGTGGTGAGATCTCAAGGAGTACAAGCGATTTCTGTTTTCCAAACAGGTTTAGGTACAGAAATTAAGTAAATGAAACAAAACGATATCAACCAGATATTTATTAGTGCATTCGATTTTCCACTGGATGTCAGCACAGAACAGAGACTCACTCCATGGGAGGGAGTCGTCTTGGGCACCAAGTTCTTGTGTGGTTTTTTCAAACATTTTCCGTACCTAACTGTGTTTAGAAAATAAATCACTTGTACCCCTTGGCTTCTCACCTTCTCATATACGGGGGTTGCCCAGAAAGTAATGCACCATATTTTTTTCCTCGACATTTATTTATCCCACGTAATGAGAATTAATCACATGAAAGAATGTTCTTTCAGCTACAAACCCTATTTTTCTCACAGTCTCCGTCCTGTTCTATAGCCTTCCTCCAGCGAGAGAGGAGGGCGTGTAGGCCCTTTTGATATTTACCTATCCTTGTTTTGGTCCCCGACCGCTGCAAATCTTGGATCACCGCTGAACCGCCTTCTGATGTCCTCATCCTCCAAGCCCAGCGAATAGCAGTACTACTGATGACAGCAAATATTCCATAGACTTTGCACGAACGTTTATGGACATTCCCTGCAGTTTCATCCTCTACAGTGACAAATTCAATGACAGCATGCTGCTTGCAACGTAAATCATTTATGGATGCCATTTTGAAACGGTCCTGCTATAACGCTTACTGTCGGAAGAGCCAGAAATGTTTTCCACGCACCCATTAAACTTCAGATAACGCCTATGTGACATTTCGCATTCGCACCATTGTTGTCGGCTGTGAAAAACATTATGGTGCATTATTTCCTGAGCAATCCTCGTATATTCTGTTTGCCTGTCCTCTATGCCTTTCCATACAGCTGCACGGTTGCGATCAAAGTTAGTACAGGGTGCATCTTATGCTCCCAAACTCCGTAGTGCTACCTTTGGTTGCATCCGGCGCGTCCTTCGCGACATTTTCTTTCTCATTGCCATTTGTTACGTAAAGTCATACAACTTCTGCTGTACGTCATCCTGAGAGGTAGGCACACCTCTTGACACGATCAAAGAGGAAACATTAAAAACCTGCGATCATGAAATCCAATTTCCAAGTTTTCCACTACCCCGGGTACTTCCCTTCCGGGCAACGCCGGGTGTGGTGCAAGTTGAGAGATAAAAAGACGCCGAACGACGTAACTCGCAAAACGCATTCATCCCGTATCAAAATCGACTAGAGCTTCTCTTTTCCTCCTTACGTAATGCGCGGCGGGTCGTGTTTCATGATACGCAGTAGCGAAAAGTTCATCACCGACGGCCGGAAACACGTCATAAAAGTTAAGCACACAAATGCAGCGCGAGATAAGAAAAAATTTCAGAATTAGGAAAAAAAAACAATTTTGACAGGGCATACTGTTCTTGCAGAGCAGCGCAATTTCTGTGTCCTGGGAAAATCCTCGCGTAGCCGCAACAGAAACGACTTGGAGAGATGCGATGGGCTGATAGAAGTGGAGAAGGATGACGCAAGTGCCATATGTTCAAACTCTTCTTTCGCTCCTCTAGTATTTCCAAGTCGTTTCCCAAGAAAAGGCAGTGACTTCGCTGCGACCATTGATACTTGCTTTCCCTACGCCGAAGTACAGGAAGGAGGAAGTGAAGACATCCCGCGAAACGAAGGAGATGGATCGGTAATGATGAAGGTTTTTCAGGGCACGATAAATGACGTCAGGCTGGCCATTTGCAATCTTTTTCAAGGGTTTTGCCAGCGAATTTTTAGCTTTTTGTTTGAATAACCCTCGCTCATTGAACAGGCGTATATGATGTCTAGAAAATTCTTTTTCCTTCATTCACTTTCCTTCTTTTATTTTCATCACTTGCTGATGGATTTAGTCATTGAACGCCTCAGCGAGAGCACGTGGAAATTTCAACGTTCCTTGATATCTACTTATAAGACTCTCGGTGAAAAATTACCGAACAAGACAATCACGGTATATTCCTAAATTATGTTAAAAACGATCGGCCATTGATTTGATATAGGCGAGTTTTTATTTTTTTTAAGCATGAAAAATTTTCTCCCATTTTATTTTTAGGGAACTATTAAAATTTATTAACTACCTCCTACAACGTATCGCATACCATCAGCAGATTTTTTTCCTAGCATTTCAGGCAACGACAACGTGAAAAGAAGACGAAGTAAATTATGAACACTAATTAGACGTAAGTAGCATTCATAGTGTCGAGAAGGAACAATTGTTTTTAGTTACTCACCTACCTAATTGCATACACTATTTCCCTCTCCTGTTGAAAGTGTTATCTCAAATTACAACTACAGGAAATACCAAGCACTTTAACGTCATTAGCCTTTAAAAAAAATACTTTCAGAGCAAAATATAAGACTGGGGCTGAAACGAAAGTATCACCCATGTACGAAATTGAAAATTTGTATCTTTAAGAATTTATGAGAATGGATGGAGTGGTAAGTAATCACAACGCCAGATAATTATGCTTTGGAATGCGAAAATGACATTTTGGATTGACTTTCAGGGAGCTAAGAATTAGGATTAAGATAAAATTAATTTAGAAAGGGCCACCACTCCCATTTCAAAAACGAAATTAGTGGGCATATTAAATTAATTACACCAACTTGTATGTTTTCATCTGAGGAATTATTTATAAAATTATTAAATATATCTACATTAGTAGTAATAGACGTTATTTATCTGAAACATTGTTGTTCAGTAACTAGTATGTGCACACTTCGACACGGGGAATAAAGAACTATCGTCTCCATGATTTTACGAAGAACAGCGAATCAACGAAGATGTGAATCAACAGTAAATATCATTAAGTCGTCCTTAAATTTCTAAATCATACCAAACAATTTCATTTCCCAATGGCAAATCACATCACATAACTATTTAGTTCATTTCTTATCCGGAAATATGATAATAATATAGGTGAACACAGCAATCCACATCAGTGAAGCAAACTGCTGTGGCACCCAAATACAACACGAAAACTGCCTGAAATGGATTATGGTTCCATGTATTGAAGCGGCAGGTTGTGTATGAAATACTATTAAGTTCTTTTGAAGTGTATTCCACAGAAATGGCAAGGAAGTAATGCAATACGAGTCGGATGAATGCAAGTCGAGAATCAAACCTGACTCGTAATGATTATGTACATTATAAACACCTTTAGTTACGTCGTCAAGCAGTTTTCTTTAGCTCTAGATCTTCTTACGGACGAAAGAAGCCGAGAAATACACCGTAAGAAGGTTTTAAAAGAATATTTCTATCTTATTAGCTCTTGATATTATGGTTTATGTTCTCTCCGTACGCCAATGCTTTATGGTTCTTTAGATTTTACCATCACTCTGGCGGCCATATTGGAAACTGACGTCACTGACAGCAGCGCCGCCATCGGTCATTTGAGTCTCGAATAATGATTTCAGAAAATGTTCCCCGGAAAATCCTTGAAGATTTTATTCGTTCAGTTGAGATTTTTCTTCTTGAAAATCGATCGTTCTATGTCAAAATGGCTAGAGGAATGCAATGTTAATAAAACATTTTCACGAATGAAGAAGAAAGTAAACCTTGTCCCGTCTAAAATCTTTGTTTTTCATCGAAATAGACATTTGAATATCGCTCATTTCGAGTACACACGTTTAAATAACAGCCCTTGTCGGCAGAAAAAAAATATAAATATAAGGAAAAGAATTGGGTCACAATTACGGAATTGAATATTAGAACATTTTTATCGTTGTGAAAAAGTATAAGGCAAAGGAGAGTGTTAAGTTTGGCGTGGACACTAACGTTTTACGGTGAAAAGACATAATGGCTGGGGGAAAAGAAACAGAAACTTGGGGCTTTTAAGATGTGGGCGTGGAGGAAAAGGGAGAAGGTAAGACGGCCGGAGAGGAAAAAAAACATACGAAAGTATGTTTTTTTGTTATGTTAAGTACCTTACGTTTTATGTTAAGTGGAACAAAACGTACGTAACATACGAGAGGGTGAGAAGCCAAGGGATACTAGTGATATTTTTCTCAACAGAGTTAGGTAAATTTAATTGTTAGAATAAAGACACAAAAACTCGGTTGTCATAGATGCGAGTGAGTCTCTGTTCTATGCTAATATCGATTGGAAAATCGAATGCACTACTAAATATCTAATTGATCTGGTCTGTTTTCTATACCTAATTTCTGTACCTGACTCTGTGTAGAAAAAAGAAATCACTTGTACCCTTTGGCTTCTCATCCACTCTACATGAAGTGAATACCAGAGGCGAGGGAGTATTCAAACCATGTTAGAGGGAAGAATGTTGGGGAGGTGAAGTATGAGAAGCTGGAGAATAAGGTTAATAGATACAATGACAGTGATAGGGCTTATAGGGAATAAAAGGAGGATCATCTTTGAGTTATAATTGGTGGGTGGAACAAGCCCGCGCGATTTGAAAAATCTACCACGAGATCATAACTTATTTGTAGATTTTATGGACTTCAGGATGAAACAGAACTTCCTATCGATTCAAGCATTGAGCTTTCCCTTTTCTTCAGCCAAGTATCTAAGAAGCTTAGCAACAGCAATGAACATGTTATTTATAGATACAGTTAAACCATTAAATATGCAATCCCAATATTATTGGTTAATAACACCTTTAACACTAGTAGATAACAACTGATAAACCCTTTGATAAATGATAAGTGGTCTGCTTTCCCATTGCCAACTCTACATAGGTACACACAAAGGATTATTTTGAACAATATGTATTTTATGCCCAATAAGACGAGTTATAATACAAATTGGGTAAATTGCAACAAGATAGGGATACTTCAATGCGCATATCAGATGGGAAATCCTAGCTTAGGCTACCACGGTACAAAAACAGAGATGCTATCTAGATAAAGCGACCGCAATATCAAAACCACAAGGCGGAAAGTGGTCGAAGGGGAGTTTTCCGTTGGGTCAATCACCCTTCCGCTTAATGCTACGCTCGACAAACGTTAATTAGGTGACTCTTTCACTAAAGCTGCTTCGGGAATAGTGAAAACGGTAAAAAGCTTACGTATGGGCATAAATTAAGGCTCCTAAACACAATCAGGAGAGCTCATGTGGCTTCAAGGCCGGCCTCTAGAAAATGACATTGAGGATTCACATTTTCCTTATAAAGTTGTTTGAACGTCGGCGAATTTTAAGGGCATATGGGCAATGTTGAATTTCAAATGTAACGCGGCGATAGTGTATTGCAGAATTTTTAGCCATACAAGTGCGCAGTTATCACGAAGTTTGAAAACATCGCTGAATTTTTCAAGATTTAACTTGCACAGTCTATTTAAGCTTTTCTCACTAAAAATGAACTTAAAACTAAAAATAAATGAATTTGGTAAATATACTGAAGCAATTGGTGTTATACAACTCGCTACAGGTGGCTCATGGGTGCGTTTAGTGACCCAAAATGTAGACAGTATTTTTCCTGTTCAATTTCAGTGAAACAGCCGCGATGCCCACAATGATATACTTCCTCAAGCTATCCTCCAAAAACGATAATTCCAGGAAAAATTTTATTGGTGTAGTGACGAGTAAACTGACCAAGTCATTAGAAACTTTAATACTTTATTAAAAACTTTTAGATGAAATATACCAAAGAATTCTTTTTCTTCAACGTACACAATCTAAAGGGAAAAAAGTTCTGTTTGCTTCAAGGTATTCGAAGACTATATCGGATTCAATAAAGAGCACTAGATAACAAAATTTTATCTCTTAATGGAACATTCTGAAAAAACTCCATTACTTCAATTAAATTCGTATTTTGCAAGAAAAATTTGTCTTCGCATTCGAAGTGGTTAATTTAAAAATATTGAAAAATAGAATATCCAAATTGGACTAGCCTAAAGAGGATGATTTCGTATTTTACATTACAAAATAAAGAAATTTGTAAATAATTATGGTTAGATCAGAATGTGAGCTTGTTCAGAGTAAGAATTCAAAATTAATTACACCACGATCAAGAAGCAATGCTATCTCACTGGGTGGATCGCTACCCTCATACGTAGGTAAGCTAAAATATACGAAAAGTATCACGTGAAGATCAAATTATATCACGTTCCAAAGTTGAGCGACCATACAGGCACTCCGAGTGAAAGTAAGAGAAAGTAAGAAGAGTTTTTTGAGAGCTCTAATGGAAGTAATGGGTACTTCTTAGAATTTATTTCAAGTTATTTTATCATTATCATTTATAGTAAATTTTAGGATAAACGGCCATTTTGAAAGAGGGCTTGACATAATGCGTAGGATTGATAGCAGAAATTAACAGAGAATAACGCACTGCGACTCGATTCGTGATGGGCTTGAATGATATATGAGGCAGCGATTCCAAGTTCATAGATGGGTTAGGCTGGGAATCTTTACTATTGGACCCTAGAGTAAAATATAAGCTTAAAATATTTAGGAAAGTGGAGGAAGAATTTTTTCCAAATGATATTCGTTCCGCTATATTACGATTTAAAGAATCGAGACGAATATCGTGATGAAACAGTTGCAGAAAAAATAGATTTCGTTACAGCTGAACAATCCATAAAATTGATCGTGGCACTTGCTAGGATACCTTATTTTGTAAAAATTCAACGCATTCAGGCGTGAATAGTGGAACTTAAACGTGTTGAAGTAAAATGTATTTGCACTTTTCCACAACTATTTTAATGCGTAGGCGTACCAGATGATGGCTCTGTTAGCCGAATCAACGAATTAAAATAATTGTGGAAAGTTCAACTACCTTTTATTTCAATTCCTCAAAGGTGTTTTTTTCATTTTCCATTCTATTATATATTCTTGAGTTTTTTTTTTCAATTGTTTCTCCGCGGTAATCTCTATGATGAATTTGCACGAATATGCTAATTTTAATTTATAACTGCAAGAGAAATTTAGCTTTATTCATAAACATTGGCGCACCTGTTTTCTAGTCTAGAGTTTTTAGATCCATACTTGGCGGATTCTCAACCCGCCAGCATATCTACGAACGTGTTAATTATTTTTTTTGATAACCATAAAATGCACTTTTAGAGTATTGCATGTGGAATGTTATGGAAACTCACGCCAAACAACCTCGAGGCGACCCGCAGGGTATTATTATGGAATTATGAAGATGAATGATGATTAAATTTACTAGCCAATGCAGTGCTCACAATTCTCAGGAGTAATTATATACTCATCCCTTGAACCAATAGTTGGCATCCCACGAAGATATTTCCACTACTCCATGATGTATGTCCTCCATTCCAAACCGATGACAACTTCCGCAGACAGTCAGTCCACTGCCATCCACAGTGAATGACTTCCGTCTTTCTGAAACAATTAGTAATTATCATTTTTCAAATATATAATGACAACATGAAAAAAAATGTTTTTCGAGGAAATAATTCTCAGTAACACAGCAACACAATCAAAAATATATACACACAACCAATTCATATCTATAAGTCGTATTAGCCATGCGAAGAGTCTGAAAAATTAGGTTTACAAGGAAATTACAGGGAAGTCTAAAATGAAGCTAATTTTCTGTTGATAAAGGAATTTTAAAAATATAAACATAAAGTGAAATTCGCCATGACATAATAATTTGGCTTATCTGCAACTGGCAGATCTGAGTTTGGATCCCGGCTGAGGTAAATGATTGTTCATGGCGAATTTCATCCTTGGTGTACTTTTTACTGTAAGTTACTTGTTTCATGCAGTGCTTTGAGTTTAAAAAAATGCCGATTCGTAGACAGATAAATATTAATACATATTTTTATATCGAATTACGAATGCCAAACTCTACCTCAAAACTATGATTTTAAGGTAAAGATGTAGTTTCCTGATACCAACACTAAAAATAGGGAAATTGATGGCAAATAAAGGGCATAAAATTATATTTATCGACGCGCGAGCTACAAAGGCAATTTAAGAACCTCTTCGGCGCACTTTTCATCCTACAAGGCCCCTTCTGAAAATTCACGAGAAAATAATCAGCAAACGAATAATTTTATAAGCACAATTAGAAAATTGATTCCTAAAGCTGAGTAATAAGTAATCAGCTGGCTCTGAGAACTCCAATACACTAATTGAGAGGTTAAGCAATAGTGTATCTGATTGAATATGACTTAATTATATTGTCTTCTGATCAATTCTGAGTCATAAACTAATCCTTTCTACATTCAAAAACTCTTATATAAAAACTGCAGCAGATGCCATTTCTAAGGATTAGGGATAACACCGGATGAACCGAAGTTCTATGTAGCAGATAAATAGATAATTATTTGCACTGAATGAACTCTATAGGGTACTCAGCGACTCCAATCGACGTTTAAACTAGGTTTTGGGCTATCTAATTTCTTTAATAAAGAGTCATAACATCTAATCAACCCCGTTGGAACTTATTCCACAGATACAATTCAATCCAGGTTATCCTCATTAAAACGCTTGATAGCATGAATTACGCAACAAATTAGATTATTCTACCAGCGTAAAATTCAGTTCCTCATCAATTACGTGCAATCTAACTTTGTGTTCGTAGAAATTATGGGTGATGGTATCAAAGAAGGAACTTAGAAACTACACTCATGGAAAACTGACAATTGTAATGACTCAAAAATAATGGCCTTACAAAACCTAGAAATTCCCATTACGTCAAAATAAATATAACACTTTTCCTCAGACTTACTTTTATTCATATGTAAACTAACGTGGTAGAAATAAATACATTCGGCCCGTCGTTATGAGCAATTAATGAATATCGGCAATAAACACAACTATTTCGACCACAGAATATAATTAACTTCCACGCATTGAAGAAAGAAAAATTATTGAAATACTAACATAGGTTAAGAATGAAATTTTCTCTAGCAATATTGGATACGAAAGTATCAAGCTAATGACTAGAGAAACATACTCGGATTTATACGAAATATTTACTCGTATTTGTTGGAATCTCTGAACAAAATGACATGAAATGGCAGAAATTGACCATGGAGGACGGTTTTTTGTAACAGCAAGGCAAAAATATGGTTATGTGCATGATTTGGCGTTAAGTACTGGCATAGCTACTATATTTTTAAAGGTGAATTGAGATTTGTCATGGAGTCTATTAATTCATGTCTGTTATAGCTACAATATGGATGATGCCGAGTTAAAAAATTGAGATTTGCCATGGAGTCTATTAAGTCATGTCTGTTATAGCTATAATATGGATAATGCTTAATTAAAAAATTCTTTCCCTCTTTTCAGATATAATATAAACTCAAGGCATGTATATACCGGCCAAGCCAAGAAAGGGGACAAGAACTAAGTCTGAGCAAATAAAAGGCGGTTTGTTTCTTTCGTTGGTCGTCAAACTATCTCTAAACTAGATGGTGTTGACATAAAGGCGACAGATGACTTTAAATATCTGTTAGTTGCGATAATTGCGGACCTATTGCGGGGAGTATGTATAAGAAATAGTTGCGACAGAAACCTGGAGAAGAATAGGACACGTCTAGCGTGTTAGGGGAAGATTTTCGGATGAGAGAGCAAAAGAACGATGCTATTTCGCACTCGTCCGACCACTAAAAGGAAACGTGTCATGCTAATAAAACCGAGCATATGATTCCCTAACATGCTTCCTATTTGCAGCAAACGTTGAGCCTCGCACCTTGCAACAACTTAAAGAAGAAAAAAGAAAAATTGTCCAACTTGGATATGATGCCTTTCTGCAGTTAGCGATTCATATGGGATCCGGTGCAGAAAGATTTAATCCGTGAACTGATTGAAATACAAAAGAAAGCTGCGCGATTCGTTAATAACTGCTACGGGCGATCAGAAAGCGTTATACAGATTTTCAGCGAATTGGGATGGGAACCACTAGACACTCGAAGCCTACGCGCAAGACTTCGATTGCTTGAGCCATTGAGGACATATATCTTTCAGAGCGACACGGAGAACATTATATTAGAAAATCACTATATTTCCAGGTCCAACAGAAGCGATAAATTAAGAGAAACATTTTTCCGAACGGATAGATATGCGAATTCCTTTTTCCCCCGAACCATAAAGGACTTTAATAAATGCAAGTCGTAATTTCGTGAGACCATTTCCTTTTTATGTGCAAATGGCTGGTGTCCTAAAATCCTCTGCCACACGCCTTTTAGGCGGTTTGCAAGGTAGTATGTAGATGTAGATTCATCAATAACTGCTACGGGCGTTCAGAAAGCGTTACACAGATTTTCAGCGAATTGGGATGGGAACCACAAGATACTCGACGCCTACCCGCTAGGCTTTGATTGCTTGAGAAATTGTGAATAGATATCTTTCAGAGCGACACGGAGGACATTATATTAGAAAATCACTATATTTCCAGGTCCTACAGAAATGATAGTTTAACCCATTATGACCCAATGTTGCTTCTAAGCAACTTTAAAAATGTATAAATTTTCAGCTCTATTTACGAAATAACTAAACTACGCATCATTTTGTGGTGTCAATTTTAATGATGAAATATTTAGCTGCCACGATAATTGTGATTGAGTGCAAAATTTTCAAGTTTTCAAAATGAGAAATATTGAAATTTGATTTAACCCAGAAGCAGCTCTGGGTTGGAAAGGGTTAAGAGACATTGCCGAACAGATAAGTATCAGAATTCGATTTCCCCCGAATGATAAAGCACTTATATAAATGCTAGTCGTAATTTCGTAAGCGCATTTCTTTTTTTGTTAATGGCTGGTGTTCCAACAACCCCCACCACACACCTTTCGAGGCGGCTTGAGGGGTGGTACGTAGACGTAGATATACCTGTTCCTGATCTTATTTTTCTCGGTAAGCTAACTCTTTAGCGTTAAACACACGGCAGACACCTACCTCGGCTTACCATGCATTCCATTATTTCTCTTTGATGCATTTTCGAGCTAGTCATAATATAAATCACTATTCGACTACTACGGCGGATTCAGAACCCACGCTTGCTGCAGAACCCATGCTGCCCGAAACAGTCTGTAATAGTAAATTTGAAGTAACTTCTCAGATATGACGCACTATAAAATAGACATGAAGAAATTCCTCGTCGTTTTTATTTGAATTAAAAGAGCTCCTAACTCTTCCGCACAGAGCGAAACGATTAGTTTGACAATTTATTCTATAGACTAAATATTCTCGGGAATACCAAATGTATGAAAATTCTGAAAATCTCACAATGGCGACTCGAAACAGGGTAATGTTTGTAGAAATCATGAAAACTCGGAAAATCCCACCATGGATCATACATTTGTTACATGTATCCGACGAACGGATTATGGGGGCGTCTAATAATGAACCCCTTCAAAAACTTGCGGGGTAGTACGAACAATGCTGCGAGTTACCATGGTGAGGTTTTGAGAATTAAATATGAAAAATATAATATAAGAGAAATTTGCGTCCCTCCCGGTGGCGAAACATGCGGCCACTCATAAGCGTCAATTCAATGATTGTTAGATGATCAATTCAATGTTTCAGTTTTGGCCTCCCTTCCCCCCACAGACCACCCACTTAAACTTATTTCCTTCGAATTAACCTACATATGGCTATTTAAAGCATTTCTTCCTCCCGGTTTAAATATTAACCGATAATCCCTTAATTGCCTCAGCACACTCTTCCTCCCCCCCCCCCTTTGGACCCTACCACCCCACTATTTTCTCTTCCCTCAGCTATCTTTCATCCTTTACCTACAGCATCCTACCTAACTCTGAGGAAGGTGGATGTATAACACCGAAAATTTAGTTCCGTGAGTGTTTTTTTTTAAATCTTTTTGTGTCCTGTGCTTCTATCCAACCTGGGATATTTTTATGTAATATATGAAAAGTATTTTTCATGTTTCATTCTGAAAGACCTATTTCATCGTATAATTTTCAGGTTTCATGATGTGCGTTATCTAAATGTCCCTGCGTCGATGTTCCAGAGCCTCTTCCCTACGTGTCTTGGCAATAGTGAGGAGCGAATTCTCTACGTGACTCAGATGCGACGCACAATATCATAACTCATGACTCACGCCAGACAAGGAAATTATGTACCACTTAATATGCTTTCAGGGGAGCAGAATAAGGTGGTCAAAATTTTATGAGAAATAAATTCTAATCCAAAGTGAAACATTATATCCGTCATTAAAAATTATAATCGCCTTATGAAAGCGGTCATTCACCCGTGGGGATTAATTGCGACGCAAAAACAACTCAATGAATAGGAAGAGAAGGATAAATGTGAAAGAAAATATGGATCGGAATATTTAAAAGTTCTTAGCATACAATTTTCATACATTTGGGTAAATGAACGAATAGCTGTAATCGAAACTATTGTAACCATTACTGCGGCGAAATTATTATAACTCCTTCTTAAAAATTGTTATATCAAGTGAATTAATAAGTAATTAATTCAATGCCTGGTAACTAAAATGCCATTATAAAAACAGAAGAAAATAAATTTGGGTTGGAAATCTACTTGATTCTGAATGCAGGATATTAATGGATACAAGGAATACTTATATGCGGAACAAATACGTCCGACGGAACGGTTTTGATGGGCTTCAAAATTAGACCCCTATTATTGGTGCGTAGATTACATATATCAAACGCATGATATGTGAAATGGTGGAATGATGGTGCATGGTGGAATTTACAGAGTATATATACTTTCCAATTATATTACTCTGCTGCGAGCAACGATTGTGTTAATTCTAGCAGCGGGGACAAGACAAGCCTCTTAAAAATTGCCTCCAATTCGCATAAAAGGCACGTATCAAAGAAAATGTGTGAGATTTACGACAGCGAACGCTTTGGATAGACAGTCTAGGCGAATGAATAAAAAAATTTAATCCTTTTTAATTCTGAGGAGTTTTTGCCAAATCACAGTGGGTCCTGGGTTCAAATTCTGAGGCTAACTTATCAAACATTGAAATATCTGAATTGAAGATGTGCGTTCTTTCGAAGAATTCTGTGATACCGTTGAAAATGGGATAGGACGGCAGAGTTCTAAGACTCAGACGAACTCCACGCGCTGTTTTCGTGGAATATTCCTCAAGAAAAATGTTCATCTCGAAGGCGTTAAGACAGCTTTAACAATGTAATCGTCGAGATAAAATCCCTTTAAGATACTGAATAGTATCTGGCAAGTGGAGGAAGCGGGTGATGGAGGGTATCAGGGAATCGAGTGAGTGTAATAGCAGGAGAATATTCTGGATTCCCAATCGTGAGTTCAGAGCTCATATTCAGAAGATGGCATTGCGTTTCAGGGTCCCTAATTCCTACTTGAGCAATAAGAACAGGGACGGTCTGGAGGGTTGGGGGCCCTCGGCTGGGGCTCATGACGGGGTCCCCCCTTACTGGGTGATTTGGGGGTCGTTTCCCGAAAATTTTTACGAAATTACATGCCCGATGAAGGATTTGGGCGCTATTCTGGCACTTAAAAGCCAGATAAAAGTTAATTAAAAATAGTAATTTCTTGAGAAAAATGTAATGAAAAGTGAGAATTTCACTGCTCTTAAAATTTAATGATGCACTATGGTTCTATTATCCATTATTCAGTGAACTTATTCTATGAAACTGCGCTGAAATCTAATCAGTCTTTAAAGTAAACTTTTGGGATAACCCTTTCAAAAAGCATCAGGTTCTCTATTATCTTCCAACACCTTTATTTTATTTTTTTTAAACAGTGTTTTTCACAGAGTATATTATAAATAAAGCAACCAAAGAAAACATAGAATTTTATAACAGCAAAAAAATTTTGGTTCTAGGAATCTTAGTTTTTTTGTAACACCTTTCATATACATACGCTTTGCGATAGACGCGAGCGTTGTGGGGGCCCCCTGTGCCTAAGCTCGGGGCCCTCGGCGTTCGCCAGCCAGCCGACGCGACGTGACCAGACCGCCCCTGGCTAAGAGTAGCGCGTTTCAGATTATTTCACACCTCAAAATCTTATTATTCTGTGAAATATACAACTAATTAATGCTTATGTTAGAAAGAATGGGTAAAATTGTATGGAAAGAATTGCTAATTACTAGCTCAACTGCTACAAGGCATGCATAATTTTGAATCAGCATCTTCGATATGTATCAGTTTTGTTTTGTATAATCCCTCATATTTCTTATCAACAACCTCTAAACAGAATCACGGCGATTGATAAAATTCAAAAGATTTTTTCCTTAAACACATATGTTTCAGTTGAATTCTAATTGAAAATTGATGAAAATACATGCAAACTCAATTCATTTTTCTATGAGACCCGATTCTGCAAAAGTTTCTTTGGGAAAATTTATTAAGAAAATTATTTTTTAATTCATGCCAAACGGCGATCAACGCTTTTGTTGCAGCATATTACATAACTTGTTCTGAATGAATTGAGTATGTAACGAGTGCCAAGACATAGGAATGATAAAAAAGGCTTTTATATTCACCTCTCGTGCCTTAAAAATAAAAAATTACCGACTGAATTTCAGCAATCTAGTGTCCAATGCCAGGCCATTCCGTCTATAATAGATTTTAAGATTACATTCAATAGAAATATGAGTGCAAATCTGCAATTGACTTTATATTTATGTGGTCAGCTTATTCCATTCGAAAAAAAGTGCAAAAAGAACGTTGAAAAGATGTAACGCTGTAGCATTAAATAGAAGAGACAGGGAATTCCTAATTCTGAAACATGCTGGAGGCTCTTTCGAGGTTTTTCTAGTCTCGATATCCTCCAGATGGGTGGTGCTACGTCAATCATGGAATAATTGCTCAATCAACACATTTTCCGATGCTACATATTACACAATCGGGGCGGATTTCCATCAAAAGTGGGGGAAAAAGTGCCGTCATCAACTTACTGGGCTTTCCGATTCCTCGCACGTGCCGCCATCTGGGATGGTTTTCGGAATGGGCTAGGAGACGAGGCGAGGAATTTTTATGTAATGCAGGGAATCGAAATGGAGGAAAGGAATGCTGGGACCGTTGGGCGATCCTAGAAGAAAAAGGCGACGATTGGTGGAATAGATAAGAGAAGGAAACGTAATAAAACATGAGGGAGAAGAGACAGTATGATTTAAAGGAGTTGAGGAGTGGACGAACGCTGCGCCGCCAAGCGACTCAAGGGTAAAGCGACGTAAAGCTCTCCCAACAGTCAAACTTTTTCTCCCGCGCATAGGCAGTCGCCGAAAAGATAGCGATCCGGAATTTCGCAGAACCGATTTTCAGCCTTTTTAACGGCTTCCGTTGAAACTGAAGGGCGTCTTATGAAGCGAAAAATTGAGTGAGATGAGCGGGAAAAGGTTGATGCAATGGCCAGAATCTTGGCTTCCCACCCAAAGAGTCTGAGTTCCTAGTCCGCCAGCGGAGAGGTTTCTCATCAGAAGTTTAAATCCTACTTGGAAAAATCGTGGAGATTACTTCAAGTTCTCTTCTTCGTTAGGAGGGGCATAGTACCGTGGTCATGTGACCGTCTTTATACCGTCTAGGCGTTTCTCTCTATTTCCGTCCTTTCACTATCTGGCGCATATGGCCATTACTATCGGTCACCTGTTCCAAATATCATAAGGAATGTAATCAAGAGTAATTCCTCTTAATCACTCCATTTTTAAATTGAAAAAGAGATTTCAATCACGGTGCTAAGCGGGCACACATGCATCTGATTCACTGACACGCTATAGCCTCTCAATATGTGAAAAAAATCCTTGCTAGTTAAAAAATGATGAATCTGATAAATTATAAAATAATTTTGGGTAGCATTATAATACCGTATCAATAGTGTCTCGATGTTAAATTTAAATACATATAGCTTGCGTTTTTAGCACTTTTTTTTCGTAAACGAATAGGTGTTCAAACTCGCTGTAAGTATATTTAATAGTTTAAAAAAACAATATAATAAACTGGCGGGTAATATTAAATCGGTTGTACGTACGCGAAGACTTAGATTTGAAATCCATCTATCGCAGTCAAGTTCATAACTAGACAGATGAAGAATACTACTTATTGTTCAGGTAACTGTTTTAACTTCGAGATTATATTTTTCCGCGCAAATTGCACATCCTAGACCATTAGGTGGCAATTTTCATCATTTCTCGGAGTGCCATTCATTAATATCCCAGATTCACAAAGCAAAATGTTTGGAAGATATCATTCGCACTTTAATAGTATATGCACTTAAATAATCTCTTCGACAACGGTGTAAATTACATTCAATCCAAGTAATAACCAACGAGTAATAGCACAAATACGCCAGGAATATTAGATGTTTTGAGCTTAAAGTTAAAAAATTGCCGTTCAAGATCATTGTTGATGGTCATTTGAGCTGGTAGAGAATTTCACCGGTGAAATAATTGTTGAATAGTTATAATGTCTCTCTCATATTTTCTCCTTTAATTTCTAAACTATCACCTGAGATAGGATTTTAGTAGAAAAATTAGGGAAACACCGTGAATAAAACGCTATTTCCATAGACCTTTGAAGGAAAGATTTTTCCTACAGCGAATATATGGAATTTATAACAGCATTTTATGCAATAAAAAAAACTTTTACTGATCGAAAATTTTTTTTGCGCGGTCCCAAAGCTCTCCATTTTGTTCCAAGTTCCCTCGAAGAAGAAAAAGGAACATTTATCACCTTAATCTCTATTTTCACAGCCTACATATTTACTCGAAAATCTTATATATACGTTAAAAATGCAAGCAGTAATCATTTAAATTTACCTTCATGTCAATATTTATACGGTCAATAGTAATGCAATCCAAAACTATTTTATAAATTCTTATTTTCATCATTTTTAATTATCAGGGATTTGCTATACATACTGAGCTTTTTGCGCGTCAGTGAATCAGATGCGATTGTGACTGCTAAAAGTTGTGATTTAATGCTCTTTTATAATTGAAAAATGGAATGTTGTGAGAGGAATCACTCTTGATTACACACCTAATGATATTTGAAACACGGGACCCACAGTAAACGTCATCATCATCATCATTAGTCAATAATCCTAAGATCGGTTTGACGCAGCACTCCATTTCTCTCTCCTATCCGCTAATCTTTTTGCATCGACTATTTCTTCTCTTTTATACCCTTTATAACATTTCCTATGTAACTCACTCGAGGCCGTCCTTTGCCCTTCTTCCCTTCCACCTGTCCTTCAACGATTGTCTTCATCAGGCCATCATGTCTCAGAATGTGGCCAACTAAGTTGTCCCGTCTCCTGCTTAAGGTTTTTAGTAGACTTCTATATTCTCCCAGTCTTCTTAGCACTTCTTCGTTACTTACACGGTCGAACCATTGTATCTTCATCATTTTTCGGTAGCACCACATTTCGAATGCTTCCACTCTTGACTTCTCTGCCGCTGGTAACGTCCAACACTTGCCTCCATAGAGAAACATGCTCCATATGTAGCATCTGATGAATTGCTTCCGTATTTCTATGCTTGTACTCTCAGCTGTAAGAAGATTCTTCTTTTTGTAGAAAGCCCTCTTCGCCTGCGCTATTCTACTGACTGTTTCTTTCTTGCTTCGTCCATCGTTGGTAATTCGGCTACCCAGGTAAGAAAACTCTTTCACCTCTTCGAGCTTATAATTTTCTAGGTTAATCTTTGTCTTAGTCTCTTCCCTTTTGCTGCAAACTAATATCTTAGCCTTCTTTTTGTTGATTTTCAGCAGATATCTGGCCATTGTCTTTTCCATATTTGTCAAGGCCTTCTCCAATTCCTTCTCTGTCTCGGCTATGACAGAGAGCGCCGAAAAAGGGAAGGACGCAAATTGAGAGAGAAGCCTCATCTCAGATAAAGACGCCAACTCTTTCAGGGAATCCTCGTTTGAGTCTCAGCTTGGGTAAATAATTAATTTATCCACAGTATATTTTTTTCCATCACCGACTCGCGAGCGACAGCCTAGAAATTCGCAGCCGGCTGTTGCCAGCAATTGCCTATTGCAACATTTCAATTAGTTTCGCGTCGTATGAGCGCGAGGATGAGTACCGCTCACGAAGGATGCCACCGTCTCAGCTGCTCACGAGCGAGCATGAGCCACCCTGGACATACCCTTCGCTCCACAGCTGCGCGGGACAGTGAGTAATTGCTTTCTCATTCCTGTTGTTTACTCACGGCGACGATATGTGCTACGAGAGCTCTACGGGATGAGCGGGAAAATAAAAAAAGAAGAATATGGGAAGTGGAGGAGACTATGCTAGGCGTAGGGTGAGGTAGGAGTGTGTGGAGGGGGCTGCGTGCCGTCAGTATTCGCGTCACGAAGACAGTCGCGCATAGATATCTGTGGACGGTGTCACGGCCGTGCGCGGCCACAGTCGGCATTGTCTCTGCTCATGAGAACTAGATGTGGGTGTTGGCTGTGGGGGAATGATACAAGTTTCCGATATTTATAAATGAATGATATTTGAATAAAATCAACTGATTTGGACGTTACTTGGTGGAACGATGAGATGTTCATGGTGAATCAAAAACCAAGTACTGTTCCACAAACTTAAATTTACTGTCGACTAGTTTCGACGGCTACAGCGTCACTATCAAGAAAAACAGGAGGGTTTTTGATTTACCAGGAATGATATTTGAATGATATTGATGATATTTGAATGACTTTGCTCTGTGAAATTGTCGCACTTTATTCGCATGTAAGGGTGACGACGTGGAGACTCACATGATGGCCTGATGAAGACAATCGCCGAGGGAAAAGTAGATGGCAAGAACGGAAAAGGAAGATCTCCAATGAAATACTTATATCGTACAGGTAAAGAAGGATATAAAATAGAAGAAATACTCAGGTGTGAAAAGATTATCTGATGGAAGAATTGAGTGGAGAGCTGCGTCAAAAAATCTTAGGATTGTTGACCAGTGCTGATGACAATTATGTGAAGTTTCACCGCTGGACAGTCTGCGGTTGTATTCTACAATATTTTAAAGAGCAGGTGGTTTATAAAAATAAATGTAATATGCGATTAACGAAAAAATGGCTTCACAGCTTCTTAAGCGTTGATAGCAAAAAATTAATGCCGTCTAGCATTTATTAGTAGAACTACGTATAACAGCAAACTGCCGCTAGCAATGTATTGAAATGAAGGTGAGTTGTATATTAGCCACTTCGATTTCTTTTCCGGAGTTTATTGCTCAATTAAAAATTCTATCCACGTAAATTTTCATTCCGAGGAGTCTTCCACAATTCTCAGTTTAAAAAAAGTATCATCTTTCAATTAATATATCAGAATTAATAAAAACAAGGCTGTTAAGGGCATGAAAAAATGACTACGACGCCGCGCGTTCTACAGTTTCACGCAAAATTTCCCGTTGATTCAAAATTGACCACATCCCACGGAAATTTTCGCGCTAATATCATAAAGTTCTGCGCCTATATTTTTCTGTCAACGCCGCCAATGAAGGGGAGACTGCCAGAATACTTCGTAAATACTCCATACAGTGTCGGATCTATGGGAGAGGGGACTGTATCCCACCCTTGGACATCCACCTTACACGAAATAGAATTGTAAATTTGTTCGGACCCCCACCACTGATGGTAGGTTAAGCCCCCCCCCCCCCTTGTCCCTATCCTGGATCCGCCACTGAGTCCATGCAAACACACCTGAATTGATAGAATACTTCAATAATTTCAAATAATGCAAGGCTGTCATAGAAAAGAATTTGTGATGTTTATTACAAGATATAAATGCCTAAATGAAGCACCAGTTAATAATTATGACGCAGGAGATGGCAAATTAAAATAAGATTAATCACTTAGTAATTCATAAGGTTGTTTCTCTAGCCTCATACGCAGGATTACATGTTTACCAATATTTAAAGTCTGTATTTGTAGCTTGTTTGAAAATAATGGTAAAACGCTAGTTTCTTTTATGTCACAAGAACAAACTACTTCAAAACCATTAAAAAAGGTCAGAATCAACTATCAGCACAAGACGGTTCCCAACAGCAATCTAAAATTCTGATTAACTTCAAAAAAGCATGTATTCTAAAGACAAGGTGTGTTGAAACACACATGTAACAGTGGATGCACCGTGCACACAAGGTGAGGGTACTTTGGACTACACAAAAGAAAAGGGGATCGTGTGGGTGCGAAAAAGTATCGGAACGCCGCGAATGAAAAGCATGAGGAAGGTCATAAATCACCAGGGATGGCAAGTGAAACGAAACGAAAATGTTTCGGTTCGACCCGGAGAGAAACGAAAATACGAGGCCTAGGAATAGTTTCGTTCCCGCATGAACTTAAAATCACCAAGGAGTTTACTTTCGATCCGGGACGAAACATTACTCCGGGGAACGAAACTAAATTAATCGAATCTCCGCTGCTCATAGTTAAGTTACGATCCCAGACGTTGAGTGGAGGGGGATGAGAGGGAATAGTCTCGACCCATTACGTTTGACATACGAGTAGAGAGGTTAAAACATCGAGCTTAAAAATCGAATCGCCAGTTTGTGTTCACCGTTCTCCTGATAGTGTTAAAATTGTGAGTGCCCCTTGAATCTAATGGCGGTAGGCCAAACCTCTACTTCATTCAACCACACTTCGTACTCGGAGTGTGGGTAGAAACTAAACTGTTTGACAGTGAAGCACTAGGCACCTACGGTGCGAAACATTATCTACGTTTCGTTTCGTCCCAGAGTTTTATTTTAATTTCGACCCGAAGAAGTTTTTATTCCGATTTCGTTTCGACCCTGAGTTTAGCTCCCCAGGTTTAAATCCATTTCATTTCGTTTCTGGATTTCGCTCCTGGGTGCGAAACTATTGAAGTTTTACTGGTTTTGACTTTCGCTTAGTTTCTATTGCTATCCCTGAAGATGACACCGCATGGCATAGTGGTATATGAGGAAAAAGTGGGGAGGGGTTACAGGACGCAATGGTGATGATTCTCTCTAAGCGGAAATTTAAATTATTTTTATTTAGTCACCATTTTGTGGAGCAGATTTTACCGAAAATAGCGTATTCTGAAAAAAATGGATTCCTAAATGAGAAGTAAAAGAGATGAAGAGTCGTCGAAAATGTTGAATTTACAGTTTTAAGAGTTCTGGACACCAGGATTAACGCAAACCCATGGAGAATTCAGATGGCGTACGGTGTTAGAAAGAATGCGAGGATATTTTTTGTCCCGCACAATGGAGGTATATGAGAATTTAAAATAAAAAATATACTGGACAATGAATAATATGAACAAGTGCTCGTAAGAGACTCATATGTCACACGCCAAATATGTACGCACAATTTCGATTACGGTTCTTTCGGAAACTTTAAAATAAACCTTGAAATGTGGGAAATATAATGTAGGGAAAAGTCGAAAAAGATGTCAACCTTGGAGGACCGAGAGATAAGAATTAGCTGATTACAAGTTACTGGCGATTTCCCGCAAATAACTTTTTTCAACGAATAGCCAGTGACATTAAAGTTACCAATGTGTTTCACCATGTTAAACCTGAAATAACTCTATATGTGAAAAACTCTTGGCAGAAAAGGAAGGATAAAAGTAAGAAGAACACGAGGAAACCGAAGGAACTAGCATTACTGCGGGTGATACTTGATTGCAAGTTATTTCACTCGGAGGCAAGGTCGGTGTGAAAGGTGGCTCCACATTTGAAACCATCTTTAAATAGATAAAGATATACACTACATGAAAGGTTTTACATTAAGGTATCGATGAATTAAAAAGGTATGCGGTAATAAAGTTCAAACGAAAACAAATTATAATTTCTAGTATCTTCAATCTACATCTAACAGTCCCACAAACACTGTAGAGGGTGTGGGCATCTTGTTGAAAGGGACTTTTACTAATCCAGGTCATTTACAGATTAATTTCTCAAAGACTTACCCGATTTCACGGCACGTACCCCCGTGAGGCGGTGGATGTCGATGATTTGTGGGTTGAGGACAGACCAAGGGATGCATTGCACACAAATACGGATGCAAAGAGGAGAAGCGATTAGCATGTTTGGCGGGGCGCGGAAGGAAGATGATGCTCTCGCAGGCACGGGAGGGCAGAAGATGAATGTCAGGAGCACCCGAGGGACCTCGTCCCATTGAATTGGAACATCTGATGGTAGAGTGTGACGTCACTCAAAAGTGAATAACATCGACTCACTTTTTCCCACATACTTAAGCAATTCATTCTCTCATTTTGATTAACTTATTCCTTTCAAATCCCTCCTATTACTTTCAAAATTTTTATTCTCCTGGTTTGAGGGCTCTTCCCAAAAATTCTTGTTATTTTTTCGGTATGGCGAGTTTTCGAGTTAAGTTCTGAGCTATAATGTTTTTGGACAAGAATTTATCCGAAATGACGTTTTAAAATTTAACTTTATGTAACGTAACATGAGTTAGATATTTGTAAAACGTTCCCATATATCTACCAATTAGAACATTGTGGATGGAGGTTTCATCACATTGTAGCTCTGAGGAAGGAAATATTTAAATACTGGCTAAATTAATATTCCAAATTGTGTATTATATAAAGACCATTGTAAATAATTTCATGAAACCAGCACTCCCGAGAAATTCCATTAGAGCTAGGAGTATTGACAACGTACAGGTATTGACCTCTTAGATGAAAGCTATATGAAAACAACGCGACGCAGCAGGATTTTAAATACAAGACAATGGATTAAAATAGGAAATCTCACTTAAAATGGAATCTCTCTGTTTCACGAATAAAAAAACGTATATTTTTCACGAAACACAAGATACACAAACACAATACCAAATACCTTAAACTTCCCCACAACTTCTTTTCAACTTCAAAACAGCACATTTCAACGCCTTTTCGTCATTTTAAGACATAATATTCAGATGCCTGGAGGTAACTTTAAACAACATTTAACGACAAACGACAGTTTAAACCAACTCATCAGTATTTCTGGACATTTATTTCCCTGGAATTCCATGGAAAACGTTGAAAGAGGACTGATAATACTTTTGAAATACACAATGATCACGAGTATTCCCCTAGTTCCCGCCTAGTAAGACGCTAGTCACATCTTTTACTCGGTCTATTGTGAAAAACGTACATGCACAAGGGAAAAATAAGGTTATACAATCGTTATCGTGATGACCATGCTATTAAAAAACTAGTCGAAAACCCAAGGATGAGGGCCTCAATTATGATTTTGAGCTATGTGTACAACAAACAAAGAGACATTTATATAAAAACTTACCACAAATCTAAATTTGAACCATTATATGCTTAATCATCGCCATTTGGCGCTATATAAGTTTTCCGATCTCAAAAATCTCCTCCCAAAATAATAATAAGAAGATGAGTCCAAATTCTGCAAAAAGGTCGATGAAACATCGTTATAATATAAAAATTTTAACACAAATGACAATTATTTAATTTTGCATAGAAATTTTCAGCTGAGAGGCTGTAAACAGCAAGTGCCTTGTCAAGGTAAGACATTGGTGCAAACATCATCCAAGGAGGATCTTGTAAAGTACCAACCGCATTACAAGTTTACGTCACTGCGATCATCATAAAGTATACTAAATGCGCAGAAACATCCGCAAGCCAGTGGCGCAGCGAGGGAATTCAGGGAATTTCCTAGAAGCACCCCTGCCGCACACAAATCATCAAATCTTAGCAATCCGCATTATGAGAGTTAAGAAAAAATTCCAAACTGCATGCATTTCGAATCTAAGTAAAATGAGCTCAAAGTTTTGAGGTCCACCTCAATATGCGCGGATACATAATATCTTGTCCCAACTTAAGAAGAGTTTACAGTCGTTCTGTCCATTTGAGTAGAGTGGTTTACGTGTATCAAGCATCGTCTCGAAGGACTGTAATCTCAGAGAATGTAAATAAAAAATTAACGTTATGGAAATGGAATAAAGGCAAAAGAAGATATTTTTCTAACGTATTCCGCATTAAAAAAGACCTGATTATTCGAAAAGGTGACATTTTTTGTATACATGAATAGCTGGTAATACCAGCGGTACAGGCTAATTGTGGGATGGGATCCAGAAACAAATTCAACAAATCTGATTTAAGTGGTGTTATTGGAGGAATAGCTGCCTACTCACAGAAGAATCAAAGTTTCCCAATTTTCCGGGGCCACTTTACAGAAGCCTGTGGGATTGGATTCCTCTAAAGAATTATTCCAAACGTCCATTACATCGTTTTGGACAAGTCCTGTGGTCATATTGGAATCAATTCGAACTATTCCATGATGCCCATACCGGGGCCGGATTCTGTTTCTTTTTTGTTATTTTCACGGCGCGGGATCGTAATACGATTAGTATATCAGAAATAGTTTGTCTTTGAGTTAAACCTGAAATGTGTTATCGGTCAAGCAGTAAATCAGTGCTTTGCAAGCTAGTTGTGGGCATCATTCGAAAAACGAAATCATGCGGGAAGCCTAAGATAAGCTATTTTTCCAAAGCGTACGGCGTTATGAAGAAACATATTTTAGATCCTGGTCTACTAGATAGTGGTATGACTTATCCAACATCCTAACAAGAATTTAGAGTTCGGAAAAGATAAAAGGATAGAGGTCCCGCCGTTATGAGCACGGCCACGCGCGGGGGTTAAGAGTGGTTTAAAAGGATTCGGGATGGGAATATTTTGCACCGTCATAGACGCAGCGCGAGCTGTCGCTAGAGAAACTGGAAATTTAATTTTCCTAAGGGAAGATAAAACCGCCCTAATGAAGAAATGGCCCAGGAATCTTCCTGGGAGGTTTTTATCTAGATTTTCTGCCAGCAGCACGATCGAATGGTGGAAATTTCTCAAGGGGAAAGGTGATTAGGAACGCTTATACGACGTTAGTAATCGAAGCTTTAGGGTTAGATAAAGGTTAGCGCTCGAGGATGAGATAGTCAATGACAATGATTCCACTAGCGTCGGATTCTGATCATGCCAAACGTCTTCTTCTCTCCAACTCGAAGGCAGATGACACCCCAAGGTGGTGGTCGAAGGGACAGCACCATTAGTCAGATGAGATAATTTGATACTTCACTGCAAAATTAGCGTAAAATTTTCAATTATTGTCAATGTCGATGAAATCATTTTTAAACCAACATCACCTGTAGTATTGAAGCTACCGGTGTCAAATTTTGTATTTAACACAAATGGAAACTAATTAATGGACCGACGAAGTGCTGGATATGTTGGGTGAGGAGAAGCAGCTTCTAGATGTGATATGGAGGAGACAGAAAGTATGGATTGAGGGAGTACTTAACGGGGATGGCATGTTGAAAATTGTGTTAAAGGGTATAATCTTAGGTAAATGAGGGAAAGGAAGGAAGGGAATGGGATTTTGAGATAGAATGAGAGGGAGTAGGCGTTATAGTGAATTGAAGAGGGTATGAAGGAAAGGGAGGCGGCCGTAATACTTCGCAAGTGCTCCCTCGATTAAAACCTGCCTTAAACGGTAGAATACTTTAATAATAATAATAATAATAATAATCTAAAACAAATAACTAAAAAGTGAAATAGGATAGCGCTCATGTTTACTTTTATCATAATATCCGAAGCAACGGCATCGTTTTTATAGAACTACGTTAGTTTATTATGGTTAGTTTCTGTTATGTGACAGTTAGGTAAACATTGCCGTGGAGCAAACCCAAGTCGTTACTGATCGAAGCTGAGGCTAGCACTGGAGGCTACGACTGTCAATCAACATGATACCGGTGGCGTCGGATTCCGATCAAATGTCGTCTGTTGTTCTCTCAATCTCGAAGGCAGGAGACACCTCAAGGTGGCGTTCGAAGGGACGGCACCCTATGCGATCTTCAGTGCCCGTCCGCCCGCCTCACTAGCGAACGCGAGGGATCGACCTCGCACGCGCGATCCCCACTGGCACAATTAACCGTCCAAGGACGGCCAAAGGGAGAGGGGGAGATCTATGAGGTCAAGTTGCAAAATTACCCCCGCTCAAATTGAAGAGTGGACGCGCCATTAAGATGCTGGCGGAATCTGAGTGCTTTACTGCCAAGAACGTGCGGACGCGGAGTGATTCAACAGCATCATCCGTGACGCGTCGTTTGTCTCGCGGTGCACTGTTGACAGGTGGAGAGAATGATTTCCACGCTTGGATCAAAATAATCATTTGAATTTTGGCATCAATTATGGAATTTTTTGTAAAAAATGGAATTAAAGGTTTTTTGCTTCCGCCAGAGGAATTTTTGAAAATAAGCAGAAAATTTTTAGATTATGAACGAGGTGCACGAATTGATATTTTTATTTAAAGCATCAAAGCGACCTGATTGAATCATAGATTATGCTCTACTGTGCTTTATATCATTGCAGCACAGGGATATGCATACCAAATGAATATGAAGCAAGGATTACAATTCTTTATTGGGATGTTCATTTTTCAAAATTATCTATCAAATATAGCCCCATCAATTTCGACTTAATTCTCATGGTGAGAATATTACGTACAAATGTTCCAGAGTCCAGCAAATATATTTAAAATAAACCACCAATTTCTAGTGTCCGGTGAGTGTCAACTATAAGATGATACAGTAATAATCTGAACGTGGAGGTGGCATGGATTTCTGGTGGATAGTATTAAATTGGATAATGGTGAGTAAATACAATGATTAAAAGTGAGATATTTCATTAAATACAGTTTTTAGCTATCCTGACTCTCTATACATAATAAAACCGGATGAAAAAAGAAATATATTATGAAAAATATGGCTTCAGCTCGATTTTCCGATCGTTAATAGCATGTTAGCACTGGCTGTAGATGTTAAAACCTAAGTAGAAATAGTACCATACAATTTTATACATTCATGATTTTTAAGCATGAGTCGGATTCGCGATATTCAGAAAGCATTGGTTATGCGTATCTAACCTAAGTATTTAGGCCATTTCTTGTGATAAACGACAGTATCTCAACATGATCCAGCACTTTCCTCTCCCACAACATGGCATTATTTGGTAGGGCTAGATGTGGAACTAGAGAAAATTAGAGCAATGGAAGTGGTACTTCCGAAAAAATGATTGAAAGCAAAGTCTTCATCGCCATGCCGGTAAATATTTCTCTCCGAACAAAAAATTATACTTTGCTAGATGGACTGCAGCGCGGATTGTCTCATGAAGTAGTACAGTGAAGTAGCCAGGAATTTCGTTTGGGGGGGTCCAAAAGCAAGAAGGAAAATTTTTGAAAAACAGGCTACTAAGTAATGGGTTTTAAACTAATTTTATTTTAGCACTTTTCATAATTGAAAGAAACGTCATTATTAAAAAAAAATGTTTTGTAAATTTATGATTTTTTTAACATTTTGTTTTCTTTTGTGAAGGGAAATAATTGTGATTTTATATTTCGGGGGGGGGGGGGGGTCCGCATCCCCGGACCCTACCCCTGGCTACGCCACTGAAGTAGTAGTTATTTTTTTAAACCACTTCCTCTTTTTCCTATCCTAGAACCAGTTCGACCCCTAGGTTGGTCGATTGGTTAATTAACCCCAGACTATAAACCAATGGAGAATCGACCCGCGAGGTGAGAGCAAGCTCTGTCATCGACACACAAGATTGTATCAATAGCATGATAGCCTGCTCTCGTCATACAGCAGGAGACAAATAGTGCAGGTTAATTGGGTCCAGATTAGATACGTGACGTCTTTGGGAGGTTCAGCTCCACACGAATTTTTTCCCATGTGGCGACTAACTGGATATATCTACTGCGGAAGCCACTAGCCCAGGAGCGCCTATCCTCTGACAGTCCAATTTTTTATATAGTTACACTTCACAATGTCTGCCAAAAACTAACGATGAATATTTAACTATCAGCATTATTCAAATTAATTATAAATCCGATTTAATAAAAGAATGGTTTTCCGATGCGTGCATGTTGTCAACAGAATATCAGTAGAGGTAACCCGCACACCACCCAAGTTACCATCGAAGTAAATTTCTGGCTAAGTGCCTGGTTTCGACTAAATGCCAATTTCTATATGATCCTAGAACTTAGTCAACCAGTAAATCAGGTGTGTAAACTGCGATTGTAGCCCAGGGGCGATCCCATAGTTAGTCATTTATGGTCGGAATCGGGACACCCCTGACGGAATAGGGTTGCGCATGTAATCGAGAGATGAACGAACGCAAGGTTATTGATGGAATAAAACTCACACGGGCGCTGGATATGAGCTCTCACGAATCTTCGGCCCAATTGCTTCTTTTCGCAGAATACGCAGTGCATAATCTTCAATTTCTATCTTCCATGAATACAAAGTTTTATTCTCCAACATTTTAATCATCTTCACGATGAAAAAAAAACTTAATAATTTATGTATCACCATGAAAAAATAAGAGGAGATGCCTGGGGAGAAATAAAAAATAAAAATACAGAAGATGTTCCATAACTAATGGTTCTATAAATAATGCCAGTTTTCAATTACTGGTTGTAAAATAAGTTCTCCCGAGCTAACAAAATTCTTATGTGGCTGCAAAAGTCATAGACGGAAGCAACATAAGGTGTAGTTGTGAAATATTTTGCCAAACTAAAATTCACTTGCGGAACATTGCATGCCAATCTCATTATAATAAGCTTCATGAAGTTGACATCCAAGGCATCTATGAGTCAAAAATCCACTCTCAATGTCGCATATAAGATCGCATTATGTTTTCCACGGCCAGCGGCAAATGCGTTGGGAAGGTTTTGCGATGGGGCAAGAGGCACTCGATGTAAATGAGCAATCGGAATGGGGGTGAATTTATATAAGAACAATGCGCACGGCACCTGAACAGGAACAATGGAGACAAAAGAAAGCGCTGATGGCGAAGAGAGAGAGAGCGAGGCAAACAGCGGGAGATGAAGGAACGCGAGGATATGGAGGGGAAAAAATCTCCGGCTATGTCCTCTTACGAGTCACACAAAGGTATTGCAACAGTGATGAAAAAAAATCGACTTCGAGCATCATTATTATTAAAATATTCTACCGATTGAAGTACGTTTCCATGAAATAACCCCATTATAGCCCAATGTTGCTTTTAAGTAAATTCAAAAATTTATACCTTTTCAGCTTTAAGTTTTCCTGGATATCACACAACTACTTATACCACTTCTTTTTTACAGAACACGACCCGGGTTTCAATGAATTATCATCTTCAGGCGCAAATAATAATTATAATTTTCGCCTGAAGATGATGATAATTCATAGAAACCCGGGTAGCGCTCTGTAAAAAAGAAGTGGTAAAAATAATTGTGTGATATCCAGGAAAACTTACAATGGAATGCCACAAAGTTAATCGAGAGTTTGTGAATTTTCAGCATTATTTAGGAAAAATTTAAACTACGTATTCTTTTATGCTGTAAAGTTCATTGGCGAAATATGTAACTGCCACAATAATTATGATCGAGTAGAAAATTTTCACATTCTGAAAATGAGAAGTGTTCAAATTTAATTTCTCCCAGGAGTAGACCTGGATTGGAAAGGGTTAAGAAGCAATCTGTGAGCCTCCCCTTCCCTCAACCACTTCCCTCTTCAAATCATAATGAGGCCTAGTCCCTTTAATTCTTTCTAAAAATCAAATTATCTTTCTTCCTCGTTTATCTAACATTCTACCTTCAAAGGCCGTTTTCAACATTCCCACCCCGCTATGTATTCCTTCCATCCATACCTTCTGTCTTCTCCATATCTCATCAAGAAGATACCTCTCCTCACCCACCATGTCCAGCACTTCGTCGTTCCTCTTCCACTCCGTCTGATACACCTTCTCCATTCTTCTCCATACCCACATCTCGAATGCCTCCAATCTTCTCTCGTCCTCCTTCCTTAGTGTCCACGTCTTCGCACCGTAAAGCGCTACCCTCCAGATCAGACCCTTCAAATTTACACTTTTCATTTTACACTTTTCAGCCTAAAAGCGTGAAATACGTATTCCAGGTGTGATAATCTTCCGATTTAGGCAATAAAAAAGAAATAGGAAACCATATTATTCTCTTCCTGATGCCCTTAGCGCTGCATCCGTTTTCCTCTGGTGTACTGCCCAAATAGTTGAATTGATGTACCTGCTTAGGTTTTCGCCACCTACTATTACTTTGAATAAAAATAAAAATTCTAGTTTTAACATTCAAAGATTGAGGAAATTTAGATCAAGCCATGATCTTCGAGTTTCGATTTAAACTCGAATTTTCAGCCTCGGCGATATCTTGACCATTCGTTTGATCTCAGCAGCGTCACTACCCGATAACGTCACCCGTCTCATATGAAAGACTTTTCTCTAAGACCGGTAAAATTTGGAAGGCACTCCTTCGATCATCGAAAAATCGTCTCGATCAGTTGATCTTTGTTTTTATTTTTTTATTTTAAAATTTTACATTTATTAATTTAATGCCGAATAGTTCCAAGCGGTTATCCCAAATCTTTAATGTGCGTTCATTTGTAAACTTTTACCACGAATATAATTTATTCTAATTATTATATACTATAATTCATCCTGATAATATTTTTGGGATTCTTCGTACGACATACATTTTGAGTGTTTATCGAAAGAACTATAATAATGTTCGTTTACGAATCGTATTTTTTAGTAATTGCCGATTTTTTCGATTAATCGCTCTTTTGGATCAAATTTCGATTTCTGTTTAAAAGTCGTGCATTTCGATTAAAAACCTATTGCTCGATAAATTGATTTTGACCGAAAATTTTCCATCACTAAATTCCAACGGTTTCATTTCAGAGAAGACACCAAAGGATATCATCATCAATCCTATTGTTCTGGCATGGTATGGTATTTGGAGGAGGCTAAGATCATCCGCTTCATGAGAATGAAAAATCCATCTTCACATTCTGAAATCAACTCACGTAACGGCAAGCAGAGGAAAACTCGATGTTTGTTGATCGTAATTCAAATAGTGTTTTTTTACCGTCAATAACCAATAACACAAGTTGAAATCAATTAAGAAACTATTTTTATGGCATACATTCAACATTTTCGCAACTTTTATTCGCACCTCCCTGTGTTAGTAACTTTAGTCGATCTTCTTTGACCTTTAATGATATTGGTATCGTATTTGGAGGAAGCGGCCGACAGCTAAGGTCATTTCCGCCATGAGGGGTAGGGAAATAAGGGTAGAGAGAAACCCGGCGTCGGCATCCTTTTCTTAACGAGAGGCGCCAAGGGACACACAGCTTAACGTCCCACTCGAGGGACGGATTGCTGTGCATAAAATGCCCTCCAATGGGCACTGAAGCAGAGATTGGGATGTGTCTAAATATCTCCGCAAGCTCCAGGATGTGATCCTGGACCCCCAGGATGCAAATACTCCACATAATTCGATCCCTAATGCCAAAGAACCACCGCTAAACGAAAATGGTTTAAGAACACACTCCTTCAGAAGATAAGTTGAAAGAATGACTGAGGAGGAAAGAATTCATACTGATAATTTTTTATGCGTAAATTTATTTCAATCAGGCGGATAGCTTTGTATTGTTCAAAATGGACGGAAAACAAAGAAATACCCAATCCTATTTTTAGAACTATTACGCGTTTTAAGGACTAGGTTAATAATATCAGCAATTTGGTTTTTTTTTTGTAAAAAAAAAGAGTATTTCCCTCTTGCCATCAGTAACATTTTCATTTGCGGATTGAAGGGTTTGGAGAACTTTTTAATTCATAAAAACACAAAAGAAACACTTTGAACGTAAAAATTAATATAATTATGATAACTACAGTGATGGAAATCCTGGACAGAGAAAAGTAAATATTTATATGATATCTATTTAAAACAATTTCAATGAAGAACTGCTCCAGGAGTTCCTAAACTGATAAGCAGAGAGAATTGAGTCAGGAGAAGTAGATTACAAGCATAATTATTTTTTAAATAGAATTTAATGTCCGACTTGCCAATGAGGTAATACTTTCCAGTAAACTTTGCCCATATAATTCTATCCATTGCTGATCATGTCTCGTCATTGCCTTCAGCCAGGCCGTTTCACCACCATCTTTAATAAAAGACACTGAAGAATCCATGCAGAAAGAAAGATGAATATAATCACGCTCCTTGGAGAGGGAAGGGATGACGGATGATGAAAGGTCTATGCAATATGACAAGCTCACAACTGCCGGCATCAGGTGGATAGTGTGGCGTAGCTCACAGCTGACGGAAAACAAAGAATCCTACACAGAGAGTTTTATACCTTTAAAAACGTTGGCAACACATGCTGCTACGCATTGTTTACGTCTTGCCGCTGCCAAAGACAACTGGAGTGAAGGCCGAAGTGATGAAGAGTCGATCATCGGAAAGGCTAGAGGGCTGGAGAGTATGAATATTGTATCAGAAAGGGATACCTGCACTCATCTTCCGACTTTGGGAGAAAGTTTAATGGTGAGAAATGGTGATATTTACGCCGATTCGAGGGTGCATCTGGATATGGTATCTTCTACCATAAAAAATAAGCAGACGCCGATTATTTCTTTTCAAAATAAATTAACGTTCACAAGAAAAAATAAAAGAGAGGGAAAGCCTATTTTTGAAAAACACTAATTTTAATAACATTAATCAGGGAAATTGATAGTCTTTTTATTAATACGATTGATGAAAACCACTCCCTACTTTCATACCAAATGCCACCATTATTCGTGTCTTATGGTTTTAGTGGAACTGAAATGTTTAATTACGACTGTGATTGCAATATAATTATAAGTTTTAAAAGAGCAAGATAAAGCACTATGAATTTTATCTGACAAAGCCCTCTAAGTGCTGTAAGAATGAATAGAAATTCAAGCCCCACTAAGATAAAATAGATGGGCATGAAAAGGGGTTTAGGAAAGTATAAGTGGATAACGTGTATCGCCGGCAAATGCTGAAAGGAGCTAAAAGCAGGCCGTTGCGGATATCCAATTAAAAGCAAGAATCTCTCCGGGATCGGTAAAGTCAATGAAAACCTTGGCCGCTTTAACGGGTAATTTTCCATTCCAACTGCTTAAATGGAATTTAAATCCATCTTTTTATTCCTCTGCCGGCCTAACTATCCTCAATGAACGTATGTGCCACTCAGAAATCGAAATTAATTGGGATGAAACATTTAGTCTCCGTTCTTGAAGGCTAAGTTCCCCGCCAGAGCTAGAACTAGGTCATCTTTGCAAATAAAAATTCAATTTTCCGCGTATTTTTTTATTTCTGACCTGAGATCATGTTTTTAATATGCACAATTATAAAATAGAAGCACTATTTGTGATTAAATAGAAATGTATGACACAGTCCACTTTTCAATGTCAGCAGGAATTTTCCTATCAAGGGTCTGAAGAAGTCTCGCCAATAAATAAATGTACATACACATAAAATATAAAACTGCAACTATTTTCCCCATCGCCTTCTTCAAGATAATAGGGCAGCAATGTTTTAGTATTACGAGCCTAAATTGAACCAATGAATGAAAATTACGAACTTAGTCTCATATCTATCGTTGTAACTCTTCCAAGTCAAAAAGCCTTTTGGTAGAGGGCTCTTTCTGTCATACGAGTTATTTGTTTGTAGGGATAAAACTTTAGCCCTAAAAAATAATTCTTTCGTAATTTTTCAAAATCATGCATTTTCTTAGCGGCGACACCCATTTTTAATCAAAGTCATGAGAATTAAATATTATTCACCTTTAAAGATAATGACTACATTGAGAACGAAATTGAGACAAATGGTTTCATAATAAATACTGTGCATAACCCATATCACTAATTCCGGGTTTTTCTAAAATACCTGAACTTAATATTATTGCATTATATCATAAGATATTAGTTCAACCGAACATTGGTCGAAAATTTGTTCAGATGTTCTCAACATCTACTTTCTTTACATTAAATGCTGTCTAGAGGTGGTTCAACGTCCAGTATTGGTAAAAGAAACCAATAATTATCTCAAATCTCCGAGTAACATTTGCCGTAAGATGGACTCCAAAGCGAAATTTCTGGCTTCATTTTATGGAATGGGATACCTACTCATAAAACTCGAAGTTGTACTACTGCATTTCTCGAAAGAAGTACATCAACTGCAAGGTACGACCAGTATATTTCAGTTAGATTTATTTTCGTGATACATGAGGACTAACACTTCAATCAAATAAAAGGTTTTCAAATAGATTCTTCAGTACTTCCTTCCTTCAAAAACTAGGAGTGGAATCAATTTTGCACAAAATTTAGCCAAGTTTTCCTATTTTAATTTTTTTCCAAACTTTTCCTAATTTTTTAACTCATGCCAATAATAATTTAACGAAAATCAGTCAAGAATAGGCAATTTTCTTCGTATGTAACGTATGGAAAAGACGCCCAAGTCTCTGAGGACTGACAACAATGCTTTATTGTTGTCAGTCCTCAGAGACGCGCTCATTTTACTCAGTAATGAACCTTACACTAATTTTGGAAAAAGCGTGTTTTATTGGTCTTTTTCAATTTTATTGCTATTACAGTCTTGAACCATGCAATTGAGTTTTGTTGCTCACCTACTTATATTTTATAATATTTCTTGGAGTTTAGGTCAATGTTAAACAAGTTATAGCCAACGTTTCGATTTATTTTAAATCATCCTCAGGGCTATGAAAGAAAAAACATGAACAATATAAAATACAAAGATAACAACGATATACAATATTTTTACATAAAAATGTTACGATCGCGATTTTTATACAATAATATAATTTGAAGTATACGCATATATATACACATACATATAAAAGAATAGAATAGAATACACAAAAAAAATCTTAACTTAGTACATATTTATTGATGTAAAGTTACTAAGGTATTGCCACACCTAGTTACCATTAATTTTGATTAAATAAAAATAAATTTTACTGAGGTTATCAATGTATGTTTTTTTATTTCAACTGTTTTTTGTTTTTGATATGTAAACCATTTCTTTGAAGTCTTTTTTTCAATATAACCTCATGATCTAAAATTTCGGCGTTGTCAAAATCAAATATATGGCCATTGCTTATGCTGTGGCTAGCAAGAGCACACAATGTTATACTACCTTTCACTGATGATTTGTGTTGTGAAATCCTATTTATTAAATATTGTGATTTTTGTCCTATATAGCAGATGTTATAAACGAGGCATAAAATTTTATATATGGAATACACCTACTTATGGAATTGGGTCTAAAAACATTTAATCACAAACAATCATATCTAGTATTATTTTTATGAAAAATTAATTGACCATAGCTGATCGTAAGAGATAAAAAAGCTAAAATTTGAAAACAAAATTTCGGAATGGACTGAGTTTAAAATCGCTTTCTTCGGCGAATTGATGTGCCAGAAGTTCCAAAAGAAGCAAAAGACATCTATTGGGAAATTTTAAAACAAATTTTCCATGTGGAAATATGACTACCTATAGCACAATGGAAAAATATTTCAAAGTTTTATTAATGAATATTGCATTGTCATCACAAAAAAAAGTTGGAAAAGTTTCATACCGATCCGATAATGGGAAGTGGGCTAAAAATCTATTACAAAATTCCATCGATTAAACAAACAAACAGACGAAGAAAGTTAATAAAATGCGAGTAAAAATACACTTAATCACTGTTGTCCTTTTGAAATATGTTTGCAACTGGCTCAGTCGCATTAGCTTGGAATGTTTCAAGCGGCGTCGCGGCAGAAGGAGGGACTTGCGACACTAGGATGATAGATAAAAATAGGCGGGCGTTGCCATGTTTTCTTACCGTTTGCAGTCTAATGTTGCCATTTAGGAACAGATTACTAAAAATTCATGAATATCATATTTAGTATCTGTGATTACTTTCATAGCGTTTATGTAAATAAAGTGAGGAAGTATTTTTTTAAAGTGAATCGCTTGACTTGTGTAAACATTGATTGTTAATTATTCCTTTTCAAAATTGGTTATTTTCATCACCCCTGTAGTGATCATGCGGTTTATTCGATATTTTTTCCCTACACTCGCTCTCCAGTATCATATTCTAATTTATTCAAAAGATCAATATGTATTACATTGTTAAACTTAGTTTTTTGCCCAAAAGTATATTTATTTTTCAAGCAATGGCAAACTTTTTTGGCGTGTTTCAATTTGGGAACATGCTTGAAAACACATTAAAAAATTTTTGTTCGATTTTTCTTATATAAAATCTCATACTTAGCTGGTTGTAAAATAAATAGTATATGCAAAATAATAAATAATAATCAGTTGGTAAGTTAGTTCGGTTTTTAAGGGATAAAAGACTTTTTCAGTGCATGGAAGCGAAAGACAAAAACCCTCATCCCACTTGGCAACACAACTAACTTACTCACGAAGCGTACACCACGAAGAAGGTCTGAATGCGACTGGATTTCCGGGAGTCTAGGCTCCGCCCATCGCATTTTGGTTGGTTTTTAGGAAGTCACGTGGCCACCACCCTCACCCCCCAAAAAAACTAGGGATTGCCCCTCAGGGGCAAAGATATTTGAAATGGGCTCTAATATACAATACGAGCGTGCTGCGCCCGCTCCCAGCGGGCTTCCCCCTCTCTTTTCAATGCAGGTCCAGAGAGGGATAGGCGCGTTTCTAATTTTAAAATGTAAAAAAAACAGGTAGGGTCTTATGTACAAATTTAATTGGAATGTTCATGTACAAATAGAGGTCAGAGGACCTCTTTAAACACAACATTGGAAGTAATTACACTATCCTCTGTTAAACGCACATAATGACTCATAGTTACGTATCAACAGGAGACTTGAATGTGGAATCAGCCGCATTTTGATAAAAGTTATTTAAAGATGTCGCGGCTCCAGCGACACTCTCGGTTGCGAGGGAGACCTGGGATCGGGTGATCATGGCGTTTAGTAAAGGAAAGGCCGGGATAGGAATTTTAAAACACCCGGAGGTGCGTTTATTAGTATCAGAAAGTTACAGGGGGGGGGGGTCTGTAAGGACAAGCGAGGTCCGCGGCTGCTGCTTCCGCGTGGCTGGGTCCGGCTCTGTCCGGAACTGCCTCTCTGGGAATCTCCGTGGATCCGCGACAGCTCTGGCGGAGTTCCGGCGTTGGCGGCGGGACCAGGCGCTACGGCGGGGTCATGGGCCTCGTCCTCCGTCTGCTTCCGCGGGTGATGACCTCAGGCGGGCGGCGGTGTCCGGGGAGAGGACCCTCTGGGACAGCGTGCGCGCTCCTCGCGGAGGGTGCGAGTGCGGCGCCGGTCCACCCGCAGTTTACGGGGCATCCGGCAGAGTGCGTCGCCGGTCCACCCGCAGTTTACGGGGCATCCGGCAGAGTGCGGCGCCGGTCCACCCGCATTTTACGGGGCATCCGGCCGATTGAGGGCCTGTGGTAGGAACTATGAGGATATGCTCGCTCTTAGTCCTAGCTTCGGCCTCCTCAACCCCGACTGCCTTCCATGGTCCGGGCAGCGTCTTTTATATGCAACCCTGGCCTCCTTCCGTCCAATGGGGGTGCTTCGCTGGGTCACGAGGTGACGCTTTCGATCAGAATGGGATGGGAAGGTTCGTGGTGTGAGGACAGGTGCGCGATCAGGTGCGGGAGTGGGGAAACTCGCGTGGGGTGAGGGGTCCAATGAGGGCGCTCTGCTGGGTCACGAGGTGACGCGTTCGATGAGAGAGAGGTGGGATGGGGAGGTTCGTGGTGTGAGAGCAGGTGTGAGTTTTTCTGCGGGAGTGGGGAAAACCACGTGGTGTGAGGGGAAGGCAGCCGGCTGGAGTGGGGAGGTGAGGAGATGAGGAGAGCGTTCCGGTGGAGTGGGGAGGGTCACGTGGTACCGCGTTCTTCACCGGGGGCGCGTGTTTCAAGTGGGTTTTGCCCATGTTCCAATGCAGCACAACAATCCACCCCTCCCCTGATGGCGTAAAACCCGCGAGAAGAAACACTGTGGGGGCATTGTGGCCGTATGTTGTCGGTCCATAGAATATCCTTGGTTGGCACTGTGCACTTGGCATCGCTGCCGGGGGAAGGTTTCTTCCTGGGTGGATGTGGTGGGCTCTGTGGGGATCGTGGGGATGCTGCTAGAAGGTCTTCGGTATGGACCTTTGGCGTCGCCCATGGGGAATGCTCCCGTCCATGTTGAACGAGGCCTGTAGTCACTAATGGGCTGACTTTTCCTTCTGCAGTGCGTGGGTAAGCATCCATGAGGTCTTCAGCGACATCCTCCAATGACTTCTGTGGGTTGTGGACGTGGAGTGAGCTTGTATTCCCTCGCTGTCCTCCTTTCTTGCAGGCCCGATTCATGCAGCTCTGTACGTGTTTGCGGACGTCGGAGAGTGCTGCTCGCCAATGATACTTTTGAGTTAGGGCCGTGTAGGTCGCCTTGATTCCAGAGTGTCCTTCAAATGGCGTATCGTGGTAGCGTTGGAGAACTTCCTTTCGCAAAGCTAGCGGGACCCATAGCCTCCAAGGTCCTTTTTGGCCCGGCCGGGACCACAGATGATCGATGTCGTCCTTGTATTTCTTAAGGAATCGTTTCTGTGTTTTTGTCCTTGAGGGTGTCTGCTGGGCATTCAGTAGTTTCTCCCTGATGTCTGCGATCTCTGGATCATCTTGTTGCGCTTGCTGGACTCTTTCGTATAAATCCGCGTGCTGTGTCACGACACGGATAGATGGTGGGACCATCCTGTCCATATCCGGAGTCAGAGCGTCTTTTGATTGTTGCGTCCAGGCTGCAGTGACTCGGCCCGTAGTGCCGAAGGAGATTATACCTTGTGAGTAGTCTATGACGGCGTCGGCGCCTCGAAGCCAGGGGTGTCCCAGGATGAGATCCTCCTCCATGTCCCGTATAATGTGCAACGTTACTGGTAGATGCAATTTTTGGACGGTGACTATGGTCTGCAGGTCCCCCGTTGTTAGGAACGTATCTCCCTTTACCGTTCGTAGTGTTGTGGGTTCTCCTTGGACTCGTTTCTGGAATTCCACTGGCAGGCAACGTTCAGCTATTAGATTCACCCCGGCTCCTGAATCGATGAGGGCGTGGAGTACTTCGCCGGCAAGTTCCACCTGGATTCTGGGGGTGTTTATAGCTGCCCCATCAGGTTGTGTGGCCCCTATAGACGGGTGGGTGGGCCGGAAGAGATTTTCTGAATTTCCACCTGGTTTGCTGTGACAGTCTCGGTGCAGGTGGTATCCTGGACAGTGCTTGCATTTTGGTGGCCTAGAAGGTTGTGTGTAGGTGACATCTTCGGGCTGGTCGGCATCAATGGCGCTGGCTAGCCGTATGAGCTCTTCAGTGCTCTGCGGTGGGCAGGCTCGGAACATCTGCTTGATCCTTGGGAGGAGTTGTTCCGTCAAGGTGGGTAAGAAAGTTTCCTTATCTCCATCTGGGAACAGCCTCCGAAACAACTGGATCTTTCGAAGGATAAAAATCTCTGCGCTTTCCTTCGGTGTCTGCATGCTTCCAAATAATTTCGCCTGTATCTGGGCCCTCCGTGCTGCTGTGTCAAACCTTCCCTTCAGCCTTTGCTTGAATTCGTGCCAAGTGAAAGCGAATTCCCGGTACGGTGTCCACCACCTTCTTGCATCCTCTTGGAGTTGTTGCTCCGCTCTCCAGACCCACCATGATGTGGGTATCTGGTCCTCGTGGAACCTTGTCTCCATGCCTCGCAGGAACGTCTCCGGATCTTCTGCTTCTCCTCCGGAGAACTCCGGCCACGGGGGACGGTAGGCTGGCTCCGGCACAGCCCGAGGAGTGCTGTTCTGCGGTTGGCGTTGACTGCATCTTCCGCATATGAACTGCAGCCCTTCAATGTCCCTCGCTTCGTCCCTCCAGCCAAGGCAGAGGTGATGAAACCATCGTTGGCAGCTGGCACAGGAAATCAGGTGCTCCCCTACTCTGGTGCATGATGAAGCCTCGCATTGATCCCTTGTGCGGGTGCGAGATGGGTTGGGCGCCACCGAGTTTTGTTGAAGCTCTCTCGGAAGAGCTATGGTAGGTGTAGCGGGTGCTCCATCGATGGGTTGTACATCCATGGTGGAGGCGTTGGTTTGCCAGGCGTTGTCAGTCGGAGGATGCTGTGGGTCCCGGCTGCTATCCATGCTGCCGGTCGATGTCCCCGTAAGTTGGGCGCCAATTGTCGCGGCTCCAGCGACACTCTCGGTTGCGAGGGAGACCTGGGATCGGGTGATCATGGCGTTTAGTAAAGGAAAGGCCGGGATAGGAATTTTAAAACACCCGGAGGTGCGTTTATTAGTATCAGAAAGTTACAGGGGGGGGGGGTCTGTAAGGACAAGCGAGGTCCGCGGCTGCTGCTTCCGCGTGGCTGGGTCCGGCTCTGTCCGGAACTGCCTCTCTGGGAATCTCCGTGGATCCGCGACAGCTCTGGCGGAGTTCCGGCGTTGGCGGCGGGACCAGGCGCTACGGCGGGGTCATGGGCCTCGTCCTCCGTCTGCTTCCGCGGGTGATGACCTCAGGCGGGCGGCGGTGTCCGGGGAGAGGACCCTCTGGGACAGCGTGCGCGCTCCTCGCGGAGGGTGCGAGTGCGGCGCCGGTCCACCCGCAGTTTACGGGGCATCCGGCAGAGTGCGTCGCCGGTCCACCCGCAGTTTACGGGGCATCCGGCAGAGTGCGGCGCCGGTCCACCCGCATTTTACGGGGCATCCGGCCGATTGAGGGCCTGTGGTAGGAACTATGAGGATATGCTCGCTCTTAGTCCTAGCTTCGGCCTCCTCAACCCCGACTGCCTTCCATGGTCCGGGCAGCGTCTTTTATATGCAACCCTGGCCTCCTTCCGTCCAATGGGGGTGCTTCGCTGGGTCACGAGGTGACGCTTTCGATCAGAATGGGATGGGAAGGTTCGTGGTGTGAGGACAGGTGCGCGATCAGGTGCGGGAGTGGGGAAACTCGCGTGGGGTGAGGGGTCCAATGAGGGCGCTCTGCTGGGTCACGAGGTGACGCGTTCGATGAGAGAGAGGTGGGATGGGGAGGTTCGTGGTGTGAGAGCAGGTGTGAGTTTTTCTGCGGGAGTGGGGAAAACCACGTGGTGTGAGGGGAAGGCAGCCGGCTGGAGTGGGGAGGTGAGGAGATGAGGAGAGCGTTCCGGTGGAGTGGGGAGGGTCACGTGGTACCGCGTTCTTCACCGGGGGCGCGTGTTTCAAGTGGGTTTTGCCCATGTTCCAATGCAGCACAACAAAGAATGCGAGATATTGTTGCAAATGAACAAATGTATCAGTTTGTGCGCCGTTAACGTCAGGAATGCTTACCGGTTTTTGTTATTTTTATTATTTAAAAACAAATTTTTTGGAAACAATAGCAATATTTAGGAAGTAAGATATGCCGTCGCATGTTCTCTGATAAATTCTGTGCATATTGGTACCTCATTTGTAGAGTTTGGTTGCGTATAAGTTGAGAAAAAGGTTTCTTTACAGTAGAAATAATATAGAAGATGCTGAGTACGAAGACTAGTGAGAGAAGCATCGCTCCCCCGAGTGCATTGACATTCCGCAGAGCGCCTTTATGTTGACCAACAGTGAGTGAACCCGAGAGGACACCAGAGTATGGAGAACCTTGTCTACGACAACTTTGCTGGAGGAGCCGAGACAAGGGAAGGGGGAAACGGGAGGTAAATCTATAAACAACCTGGAGACTAGGCCGATTAAAAAAAAGTTGGCAAAGCGAGGAAGGATAGGCCGTGGATAATTCACGTGAGCAGAGAGACATCATATTGTCAATCGCTGCGGGAGGTATAAGGCGTAAGTACGTAGGCGTGGGGTGGCGCTTAAGGCTGCAACAATAGTGCGCCTTTGGCGTTCGCGGACCTTGACCGAAGAAACCTGGCAGCGATCATATCCCGACGCGCGACAACTCCGAGTTCCTAGACTTGTACTATGCAGGGAAAAATGATAGGAGAAATAGAGAGGTGTCCAGGAAGTCGTAACGCGTCTTTCCGATGCGAGGCGCGTGCCTAGTTACCATCTCATTCATTTGCAGGGCGCAGGCCGCTACGGCCCTGTCGCCCTTGAGATGCAGTACTGGCTCAGAAGAGATCTTCTAGTCACGCGGTGGAACGATTCCAGAACTATTACTAGGGTCGATTATAATCTTTGGGATCAGAAGGCCTTACGAGAATGCCATCCTCAACACTCAGTTGGCAAAATTCAAAGAAAAGGTAAAAAAAATCTCTTACTATAAATCATCCATTTTAAATGAAATGGCATAATTGACATGACTAAATATTTGACTTACAACACTAGAATGAAATGGGATGTATCTTTGAAAATAATATACCCCCCCCCCCCAAAATTTAAAAATGAACTCACAAACACGTCGGGTATAATTTTTAAAAATTGATTCAAACTACAGCACGTGCCTTACCCGGCCTGCTAACTCAGAAGAGTGGCGGTGACTTATTCGCATAGAAGTAAATTCCAGAGATAAAATAAATAAAGTGGATGTATTAAAAATGATTAATGCGAAGTGCTGGACATGGTGGGTGAGGAGAGGCAACTTTTAGATGAGTTACGGAGACAGAAGGTTTGGATGGAGCGAGTGCTTAGTGGGGATGTTGAAAACGGTGCTAGAGAGTGGAATGTGAGGTAAACGAGGGAGGGGAAGGAAGAGAATAGGCTTTTTAGATAGATTGAACGGGTGTAGGCCTTATAGTGAATTGAAGAAAGAAGTGCTGGAACTAAAAAGAGGCTCCCAGATTACTTCCACAGTACTTTACAGAAACCTACCTTAATTGGTAGAATATTTCCATAATAATAATAAAAGCTGACCGTAGGCAAGATTATTTTCGAAAGATACACGCCTACCTTGGAACGAATAGAATAAAGGGGTGCGTGTGGAATGTGATATAATAATAATGTAGGGACTTTTAATGCAGTTGCTTATTGTTTTCCTAAGAAGATTGAAGAAGCCAATAAGCAGGCGGACAATTAATGTATTTGTTAGAAATAGTACTTCCTTGGCTTTAGAAACGTCACCGCGTTTGGTTGTTTAGGTAGAGCACACGTAGAGATGAAGGCACTTTCTTACCAAAAAAAAGCTTGCAAAAATGTATAATTGTATAGAATATTACCATACTTTCGATAATATGCACATAATTGAGGACAGCGAGGGTTCTTACAGTAGAGATTTCAACGACAGAAGCAAAACGTCAATCCAAACATACTTTGATCAACACAAAGAGGGGTACACATTCGAAGGAATATTCGCATGAAAACTCGTTATTTGCTAAGTATAAAAAATAGCACATTTCGAGAATATGGAGGTAAATATTTCAATTATGGACTTCATTGATTATCAACTCTAGTAAGAAAAGATATTTAAAGACGAAACAGATTTCATTTATATTTTTCCTTTGAAAATTACGCTTAATCCTCGAATAAAACTTGAAGAGGGAAAACCATTACGATACGACGTAAAGGCCCAGGACCCTGCCCCAGTGGTTTGTAAAATCTCAAATCTTGTACCCTTGAGTCGAAGAATACAAGTCATTCTCAAGACTCTGAAATGAGAGAATTATTCACCGCTTAATGTCATTAGAAGTAAAGTAGTTAGGGTTGTGGGTCATTGATTAATGAACATGCTTTTAAAAAAATAAAAAACTCTCTTCAGATATTGCCTCATTCAATCGAAGCAAATTTCTTCATCGCCAAATAAAAAGCACTTCGTAATTTGATCATTTCGTGTAGATTCGCACACCTTCATTAGGACTCAAGATTTTCGGAGAAAATGGGCAAAATAACACTTGGCGAATGGATGAAACTCCCGCCGCCTACATTAGTTCACGGAATCTTCAGAAAAGTCAGGAGACGCACACTGTTGAGTCTCCTCATCACTATGCCATAAAACCCACTTCCAACCACTGACTGACTTATTTATAGAAATGTTTTTTGGGTGTAAGAATCGAGATACGACAAAAAGTCATAGAATCGACCCCCTCTAAAATCGTATGAATCTTTCCACGCACTCAAAAACTGCCCAGGCCTGTAAATGCAATAATTAAGAACTGACTTTACGAGGATCGGATGCAGCTATAGATCCAAATTCATGAGATGCATTGCAACATTTTGAGCATACATTGTTGGCATTTCATTGTGAATTCTGGAAAGTCTAATTATTTTCTCAACCATGAAAATTGAAGCGGAAATATTTATTGCGATACGTATCTGGGTTATTCCATTGGCAACACTCCGAAATTAGGACGCAGGTATAGCATTTAAGAATGAGAATGATACTTATCAAAATATATCATGAGTAGCGTTTTGCTTGCAACAAGGAAATGTTTACATCATACCATAGGGTAAGTATATATTTACTTGCTCTTAATATACTTACTCTATGATCATACCTATTGCGAGAAATCAACGAAATGTGCGTTGAATTCCGATTTCAGATAAGTGAGATTTTTAAGAGAAAAAGACCAAATATATTTCGGCTTCTTGATAAAGTATATAGCATCAAAAGCTTGTGTATTGCCCAATATATATATATAGGTCCAGCTTTTTAATTTTGGAAGCGTTGCACTCTTTATTTTATCTGTAGAGCACTGTGTTAGACTACGGAGTATAGGTTACTGAGTTCAAATTTTGTTGAAGCATATAATCCCACTGTCTAATTCCCTCGTGAAGAAACGTCTCCTTAGAATCAAATATTCTATCACTGGGATGAAGCTGGCTTCAATGAACTTTGAATTCGTGACTCTGACACGCGTACGGCTTTGTTATAGGTTATTTCTACTATACTTATCAATTAAAACTCCAGATTGCCTCTACATAGTTATGTAAATACGCGTGCAAGTTTATTTACGTATTATAGAAACCTAGGAAGAAGTTCGCTTTAAAAACAAATATTTAGCTTATCCGGGATTAAAACCCAAATATCCCGACCTTGCACCCGTGGTTATGACAGCGTAAAAAGTCTCTTGTTTCATGGAATTCTTTGTTTTACATTTCATTATTAAGTTCTATGTAATTAAATCTGTATCATAGAATTTTATTTTACAATGGTTGTTCACTTAACGAAAAGTTAGTACCAAGCGAGAAGATGGGGAAATTCATTGATGAAGCTCTTCAAAATTTCAATTCCCTCATAAGTCGTCATTAAAATATCAATTAGCCACGCGCGAAAGAAAATCATCATTCTAAGCAACCGGCGCGATAAATCTTTCCCGAGTGTGCATCGAAGTCTTAATTTGTCCTCGTCTTTACTTCGTTCCGGACATTATCCATGTAACACTGTCCCTCGAAAGAATCGGCCTTTTTTTCTTTAATTAGCCCCCGTAACGCGAAAAAACGAAGAATTCCAAATCGACCCCAGTTATCGTTTGGTATGCCCTCAGGAAGCCTTTCTAGAATGAATGTGTTATATTATTAAACAACTGCTTCCAGGGTTTTCACATATATTTGAGAAAACACAAGCTCATGTTCGTGATATTGCATCAAATTATAAATTAAATGGGAATAAGCAATAATAACTGCTCTATTGTGAATATGTTAAAGCGGAAGTTGACTCTCAAATTGCTTAATAAAGGGTAATGGAAATCGTGTTTGATTTTTTATCAATGAATGAGGAACGTGTCTCCTAAATCGGCTGACGTGAAATATCACTTCATTCTTTGCGTAAACGAAGATCTGTACGCACTTGCAACCACATTGGGGATTAATAGAATCGAGATCTGCTACGTAATAGTTTTCCGTCATGAAAGTTTACGAAACGTCGCTGAGTATTTTAACCAGTCCCCGTAGGTTAATCAAACCTCAAAGCGTACGGAATTTACCGAGGAAAAATGTTGGAACAAATTAGTTATTACAGGTGTATGGTAAATACGACAGGAAGACGAATGCGTCTCTTTTAATCATCTCAGTGATATATAATCGTGTATTGTTTTCTCTGGTGCTTTTTGCGCGCGTGACGACGCATATATGGCTGTGACTTCGGTGTTCACTTGCATGGAAATAATTTTCTTCAAATTTATTTCCTTACTGAAACAGAGTCTATTTGATAATATTCCATTAGAATGTAACTGATACCCACGGTCTTCAAGGTGAATCTAGGTCTTATACCTTCCTCACTGCACTGAACTACCATTGTGGACTTACCGATGAATGGCAGCATTGATTACCAAAAATCGTTATTTGTTTCCATTGATTTAAACGCACACTAAAGTTGTTTTGCGAGGATTAGATTTATTTTGACCTCGAAGAATCGTGTTTTCCTTAGAATTCCATGCTGTAACGTCTTGCCTTGTTCAACTCCATTTTGATTTTTATGCTTTATTTAATTGGTTTCGTTAGTTAATTGGGATTTTGATTGCATTAATTTAATTTGTTGACGTGTATGTTTTGCTATATTGATGTTTTAGAATTATTATTGTGTGTTTAAAAGAACGCTTCTATGTGTTGTTGATAAAAAGAAGGGGATTTTTAAAAAGAAAGTTAAAGAGAGAAGACGTATAATAAAGAGGAGCAATGCCAAATTGAGAGTTCAAGGAAGTTTATATTATTTGAGGGATACCGATGTCACCATTATTGTTATTATATTACTATTATAGTATTCTACCGATTAAGGTAGGTTTCCATGGAGTACGAAAGAAGTAGTCTGGGAGCCTCCTTTTCCTTCCAGCACTGCCTTCTTTAAGTTTCCAAGTAGTCTTCCGCGGAGATTATGATGAATTCTGCTGGTTTTTCCGGGTATTCTTCCGCGTTTATCCATTTGTAGGACGATATTTCGCCAACGTTCCAGTTGGCGAAATATCGTCCTACAAATGGATAAACGCGGAAGAATACCCGGAAAAACCAGCAGAATTCACTGCCTTCTTTAATTCACTGTAAGGCCTACTCCCATTCAATTTACCTAAACATCTTATTCTCTTCCTTCCACTCCCTCGTTTACCTTACATTCTACCCTCAACATCCCCTCCCCGCTAAGTACTCCTCCTATCCATACCTTCTGTCTCCTCCCTATCTCATCTAAAAGCTGCCTCTCCTCACCAACCATATCCAGCACTTTGTCGTTCCTCCACCTCTCGGTCCATTTCACCTTCTCCATTCTTCTCCATACCCACATCTCGAATGCCTCCAATCTCTCGTCCTCCATCGTCAGGATGTCACAGTACTACATAAATTATTGTTGGTTTTCTACAGATTATGTTTTCCAAATTACCCTAATCTGATAAGGTGTGCTTTAATTACCTCTAGGCTGTATAAAGCCCATTTATTACCTTAATTATAAAAATTGCTTAGCCTCTCTTAGTTTCAATTTCAGCGAGGTATTTAATATTGGATATTCGGGAAAAACCTCTAAGCCCCCTCGCAGGCGTTACGGGTTGTTCCAATTTTCGGGTTTCAGGAATATATTTCCTTCAACGTTTTCAGAAAGAAGATACTCGATAGGGTCTTTTAAGTCCATCCCTACTGTGTTTTTCACGGACATTTATCATTGGACCATCGCTCATCTGGTAGCTATCGCTCATCGACATCTTGCCCGAGTGATCCTACTAGGACTAATTGTCAATTATTCCCACCAGTGCAGTTCTAAGGGTCATTAGAACCACGCAAGCCGTTCTATTGCAACATTATTACATCCCAAGGAAAAATTATTGTAAATAGTACAAAATATATAGCTCAATCGTTTAAAAAATTTGTTCAATTTGGCAATTTTCTAGCTTCCAAGCAACGTTTTTACTTGGCCAGAAATGATCAGTCCATATTATGAATCGCACCTGTTAATCGATTATAACTTCATTTATCAATACTTCACTTGGTGAGCACGATTAATCTCCTATTTTCATCTTGATCTACTTGGCAAAAATCAGTTTTTTGTCATTAATCGTGTCAGGTAAAGTAAAAATAGCCAGTCAGAAACCAATAAAAAATATGTTTAAATAAGTTGGTTTAGGATATTATCGGTGGATTTCAGTAAAAATTTAATGGTGTTACCGTTTCACACTTATCTTCGCAATGAATAATCGGTGCACCAATCTTTTATCTTCAGTTATCTCCAATTCATCTTCAGTTTTCAGCATTGATTTCATCGTTTAAATATTAAAAACTTAAGATTTTTTCTAGTTATCTACCGGAAAAATAATGCGTAGCGGAAAAAAGATAGCTATCATCCTTCTGTCACTGCATGTCAGCAAATATTACAGTGAATATTTAGGTCAGAGAAGCCTCAATAGATGGCAGTTATCGTCCAATCATTCGTGAATGATATGAAACGTATTGAAACAAGTAATGTGAATGAAAGGGGTAAATTTCTGTAAGTTTTAATAAGCTGTATTAACGCACCTGAGGCTGCCTTAGCGTATCCACGAACCAGCCGCCATCAGAACAATACGACTGGCCTTTCCTTTCATTCGTCGACATTGTTCGCCTCCATGGAGGCTTCGTTAATGCGTGGTGAAATATAGTTAATCATCATGATCGTTTTCTAAAATGCGAAACCTACTGTGGATGGGTGGATTGCGTTCAGTGTTCGCCTTGTCCGCTAGCGGGGTGTCCGAAATAGGCCACGGTCGGTTCGGCCAATTTCCGATTCCTCGCAATGGACGCGCATAGATCAAGCAAAGGAAGCGTTTGAAGCGTAATCCACGGACCACGACTGCCAGATGCTTGACGTAGGCAGCTTCAGTGTTCATGGAAAAAAATCAGCAATAAATTATCCGTACGAGCACTTCGCGTAAGATTCCAATGCTCATTCGTACCGTCGGATTCAAAAGAATCGCAACGAATTGAGCCACTTACGCCGCAGTTCAGAAATGGAGTTTTGGTAGTTTCTATACTACTGGATTGAGGGAAATTTATACTACACGAATTGTGCAGATCGTGCTAGATAAATAAAATCCACCTCCAGAACTTCAATGTATTTTCTCTGTTAAATTGGCCGATCCATCGAGGTATATTTCTATCTATTAACGATTTATTCTTATGATGAGACCAAAAAAACGTAAATTTAATAAAATATCTGCTGAAATATCACTGCAAATAATGCCGCTGCATGCTGCGATTCAGTTTGATTTTTGTGACGCTAGAGGACTGGTTTATTTATTTTCATACCACCGAAAACAGCTCGTATTTGCCTTTACATCGGGGCTTCTCAACAGTTTTTAAGAAATATAGGTACGTTCACGAATAACCATGCCCTAGATAGGGTCAACCTACCTAGTTTGGTAGGCGAGAACTTTATCCCACCGTCACCTGGTACGTACGATCCCGCCTAAAATCCCCTTAAATGATGTAGAAATAAAAATATTGCGGGAGATGGGAATTTTGTTCAATTTTCCCTCCTTCCAGTACTACAGAAAATACCGAAACTCCATTTCCAGGGGCTGAAGGCCGCTCAAATTATTGAAATACTTTTGAATTCGACTGTACATAAATGGCATCAAGAGGAATGATAAATGGAATCCAGTCCACGCTATTTCTTTCTATAAACGCCCCGAAGCTGCGATGCTAATTTTTTCCCAATGTAAATTTATTGTAATTTTTTCAGTAGACCGACCTTTACGCCTGCAATGGCGGCGCAGCTTTGCATCATACAGCATCTGGGTTGGGTGGGAGATTGGAGGACCCTAGAAGCCAGTAGGTACAAGTGCAATTTTTATAATTTCGGAGATAAGTGCAGACAATGGCTAAGTGGATCGGGTTGTTATGGTGCTTGGAGTGGTAACTTCCCACCCAGATGGTTCGGGTTCAAATCCCAGCTATGGAAGAGATTTTTCGGAGGCTGCCCTATCCCTACTTGAGTACCTTGTGGTGGAAATTTCAAGTGCAGCACTCCGGCCGTCGGATGGGACGTTAAGCCGTGGTCCCCTTGGCGCCTTTCGTTATGGATAGGCTACTTCCAACGCCGGTTTCCCTCCCTACCCATCCCACAAGGCGCAAATGCCCTCAGCTGTGGATCGTCTCCTCCAAATATCAATGCATGGTTGGTGGGGTACACAATATTGTTGTGGCAAACGGACACAAGTGAATTACTGATACGAATACAGATTCAGTGTAATCGTATCACTGTATTCAAACTTGTGACTATATTAATGTTTTTACTCATTTTCCACAACAATGTAGTTTACCCCACCTATCATTATGTGCATTTATCTAAAAAAATATTAAAATTGCACTCGCACCCCTTGTAGGGTGCCTTGTTTTGCCACCTTTTTCACTGAGGGCATTTTTTTACTCGAAAAAAGTTTCCAGCGCACATCAATATCACAGGCACGATTTATTTTCAAAGCTTTTCATATCGCCTGTGAGAATGATTGCCTCAATATTTTGAAATTTAGCCTAAAACGGCGAATTTGACAGTAATGTTTCCGTGAAAGTGAACATAAATATCCTCAAAGAGATAACCTGAATTGTTAATAGAAAATTCCCTTGTATTGATACTGCTTTAATCAGACATCTCTGGAAAAAATCTAGACTTAGAGTGATTATACTGGCGGAATTTCCGTTGTGCAAGAGGGCTTAGCCAATGTTTAAGTATTCTATAGGTTGAGCTGGATGTAAGCATGGAACTAATAAACCAGGCCTTTCCCCCTTCCCACTGAACTTCCTTCTCCAGTAAGTCATAAGAGCTACTCACAATTTTATCCGTGAACCTTGTTCTTTTCCTTCATCCTACTCCGCTAAGAGAGGATAAAGCATAGTGAGGAACTTACATGTTTTCCTTCTGGAATGGTTTTAGCTTCCTCCCACACTACAAACTCTATGCATCCTCCCTTCCCTTGAAGAGTCCTTAACTCCTCTAATAGTTTTCTCCATTATCGCTTATTTTCCTCTCCATCCATTCCCATCTCTCCATTATCCTCCACTGCCACATCTCGAACTCTTCCAATCTTCTATCAACTGTTTTCACAATTTTTCTTGGGGTTTTAGATAATTTTAGAGGGGTCGTCATAAGACTTTTTGTCGTATCTCTTGTCGTTCACCCCAAACAATTGTAAGAGTGAGTGGTCAGAAGAGGGCTAAATAGTATATAGATTCAGTGTACTTGTATCATTATATTCATACTTGTAATTATATTCATATTTTACCCATTTACTACAACAATTTTGTGCACCCCATCAATCATTATCTGCATTTATCTAAAAATTATTAAAATTGCACTTGCACCCTACAAGATAGAAAAAGATTGTCTTCTCTCCTCAGCATCCCCATTGTATCCTCGTAAAGCGGTTCGCCCCTAATCAGATTATGCACTTTCTTCTTAAATCTCATACAAATTCAGAGCATAAAATAATATCCTCCCATCATTGAAATTCATAAACGCCTCCTTTTCGTCAGCAATACCGTTTCTGAAATTCTTAATACTGTGTCAGTTTTATTTGCAAGTGCTGCACAAATTGCTTAATTGTCCAACATGTTCAGTTTTGACATATTAAGAACAAATAGAGAATGTTTTCAATCAATTTAAGATTTTATCCCTTGAAAGTAAAAGAAATGCTCCAAACATCGAGTGCCTTCAGTTGTTATCAACCGTCTGAATCAACAGTTTTCGTTGCATTGTTATACTATGCAGCATGGCATGCAAACATTTACCTTTTGAAGTGATTTATGCCCAATTGTGATTTAAAGCCGTGAATACGGAAACTGTATTCGAAATTTTGCTCTTGAATAGGAAATTATTTTATATAATCCGATTTGAAGCTGAATATTGTATATGTACGAGTGCGATCGAGAAGGTTTTTACTTAGTCTCAACGCAGCTTTATGCTCTGAAACTTGGGTATATAATCACTACCAAATTATTGGAATTATTGGAATGACAATGAGTGGAATTTTACGTAAATACTTTTCCATCATTGGCATTTATACATTTTTTTTATTACCAAGAAATTTTCCAGTCTTTTTTTTTTAGGAGGAAGAAGATTGATTAATGCTGGAGTCAATCTACCTATTCAGTGCTTCAGGTAATATATGGCAGGTTAATATGAAAGGCGACACATCAATATCATTAATCACCCTCGCCTATTGCCGTTCTTTTACTGTATCGAATCCTTTAGTTCGGCTCGAGGGATTGTCCATTATTTTTCAATTTATCCATTAACTCTGTTCTCTTCCTTTCCTCGCTTGTTGAACAGCTTTCCCTGATTAACACTTTCAGCCATTGCATTACAATCATTACATTATAACCATTTACAAAAAACATACTAGCAAAAGAAACTTAACAAAAATGTAAAATATATACGTTGGCTATAGGAAGAACACAAAAAATAATAAACTGAGATTAACAAGCAATAAATAGTTAATATAATTAATAGTAACACGTAAAAATACTAAATTAATTAGGTGGTTTAAATACTTGTGTACCAATCAATATAGGGCCAGCGAATTTAACCTTTAAACTTGACGACACTAATTCCAAAAAAAGTTAACTTTTGATACTGCAATTCCACCTAGACGAAAGAGTCTTGAGAAGGCACAGTTATATGCGTACAAGACAGGTTTGTATTTTATGGACAAGATTGTCCTGGAACGTATTCCTGCTGATATCTAATGTCAACCTTCCCCAAAAGATTAAGTTAGTCTATAATACCATTCACTGTTTTAAATAAGAACATGAGCTCGGATATATCAAACCTGATCTTGGCTGTAGGCCAAATTGAACCACCAACATTGCCACACGAGCATGGAAGTAGTCAAAACCCAGTTTAAATCCTACAAGAGCCTATTTTGTATAGAATTTAGGGATTTAACGTGTCCTATCTGATAGGGTGATCAAATAATGGAGGCATATTCCAAAATACGAGACCTATCCCAAAGGACGAGAGACTTATATAAAACTATAAGTACATGAGGAGAGTGAAAATCTCTGGTTGATATCTGAATAAAGCCCAAGATACCTTTGCAATTTTATTAATACAGACTTCTACCACATCCTTGGAATTAATTGACCCATCTTATACAAAGAGAGACTTGATATCATGTGTAAAATTTTAGCAAGAAATATGCCCTCTAATCTTACCGTATAAAATGTTGATTTTAGATAAGTAAACAAGTTTCACGTCTCAATGGATATACAGATCGAATTCTCACACCCAATTAGCTACTGAAGGAAATTACTGCTTAAAACTTCAATCCCCATTCGTATTGTTGATCTAGTTTCTTGTATTTATTTAGGAACTGTAATCATGTATCACTGTCTAGTTTCGTCGGTACATGATTCAGCAAAGGATACTGCATGGAGAGGATATATCTCACATTGTGGCCTTTCTTAGCAAGTGACGAGTTTTCATGTGAATGATACTTCTCTGATCCATTGACGATTTTTCTTCGTATGCAATTTCACTGCCAGCTGCAGAGGAATGGGAAGTAAATTTATACGCAGTGCAAACAATGCTGGCGGTAAATCGTCCACGCGATAAACTTGCATGCGTACCGTGATTATCGTTCCGAGCGCACTCCCTTAAGTTAGTGTATGGACGAGTTAGAGCATGATCGATAACTCGGATGTAATGAGTTTCGTCATTTATCATCCCAAGGTATTTCCTTGAATGGAGTTTGCGATGCAATCCAGATGGTATTTTAAGTGGATCTCTTTACTTCTAATGGCATTAAGCGGTGAACAACAGAGTGTTGAAAATGACTTATATTACTCAAGATTTGAGTAATATCCTTACTCAAGGGTACAAGATTTGAGATTTTACAAACCACTGGGGCAGGGTTCGGTAAACTTCTTTTGCCTGCGGAGTACACGTTCTAATTTGTATGCCAATTTTGGACGCTGATGCATGTGGTATGGCGATTTTATGTCATACCGGTTAGGGTAGGTTCACATGCAAAATTTTAGGAATTTATCGAACTTTTTCAATATCTCAAATTTAACCCCAACATGTAATCCACTTTCAAAATTTAATTTTTCAATATGAGCTAAATTGAAGGAGCCATGTTTCTACATTAATTCCAATAGCGTCCAAAATGGTGCAATACAAAATTATTTTGTTGTTGATGTTTGCGACGATTGGTGTTTACTATGGCTGTCCGAACTGATCACAATTTTGCGTAGCAAGGTTTCCGGGTTGACCTCCGCGTCGATTCATCTTCAAGACAACAGTTTCGCCGGGGTTGCAGCTAGCGTCATCAGGTACGAAGTATCGGATGCAGATGTATTTGAAGACGTTATCTGCAACGCCGGCGAAACTGTCGTCTTGAAGATGAATCGACGCGGAGGTCAACCCGGAAACCTTGCTACGCATGCTGCACCACCCCGCGAAAGTCTCCATCAACATTTGATCGCAATTTTGTTTACTTCCGCTTTGACAAGGAAGATACGAGTGATATGGGATTTTACGCCTTGCTATCCTTTACGTCTTCATCTTCTTATCGCATAACACACCGAATATCCCCCGGGAAATACCATTCCTGCGGTCAAATCTCACGCTTCAATGAAGCAACCCGTCTTCTCTGCAAAAGTAAGTACAAGGAATGGGTTTTCCTTTCAATAATTGCTTCCTCATTGATCATTACACGCCTCATTATGGTTTCGCCAATTAAGAAATATGACAAAACGATGAATTTCGACGTGAAAAAACATTTTTTCAGGAAAAATTCATTTTTATAATTATTAGGACCAACTCCCATGAGTGATAACAAAGTCACTGTAATAAGAAGTGTTTCAGAGAACGTCAATATACTTACGTAGGGATGAATTTGATTATAAGCTGACTTTTCAATTGAAATCGTGGGGAAACTTACTCGCGATTAAAAATTAAAAGTATTCCCTCAACGAGAATACTTAAACTTCGTTGTGTATTGCTAGTCAATAAGCCTATTATCTAAAAATACTTTTCATGTCCTGGTTGATATTTTTCCTTTTTGGAGCAGGTAATCTAATACATTCCATTAACATCTAAAAAGCGTAATTTTGTGGAATATTGCCTTTATTCCGCTAAACCGTTCAATTATATCTCCGAGTACGCAACAGAATGGGGAAGTTCAAGCCTAGTGATAGAAAAATGGCGATCAAAAGCCGATTAATTTTTCTAGCAATAGATTTTAAGTTGAAATGAAAAACTTGAGTTTTCAGAAAAATCAAAATTTGAGCCAAAAGATCGATGAATTGAAAAAGATCAACAGTTCTAAAAAAACAACAGTTTCAACAAATATATATTTGTCATTATAAGAACAGTAAAAATACATCTTTGAGGAGTAGGAAAGTCCACTTAAAATACATCCTTGCATTATTTTAGTATAAATTTACAAAAACACGAACATTTAAGTTTGTGGATCACCGCTTGGAACCATTCGGCTTCACTAAAATTTTTAAGAAATATCAACTAATTGAGATACTTTCTTGATGTTCGAGGGCACACTTTACAATTTTACCGGCCATAGGGAAAATCTTTCACATGGGACGGATCATGTTATCATAGACCGGTAGTGAAGCAACTAAGATCAAACAAAATAGTCAAGATCGAAGTTGAAAAATCATGTTTGGAGGGAAACTCGAAGATCTAGGATCGATCTGAATATCCTCGATCTTTCACTATTAAAACTAAAATTTCGATTAAATCGAACTCGATTTTTCCATCACGAGTGGCGGATTTAAGGGGAAGGCTAAGAGGGCTTATCTTCCCCGCCCCCATTACGTCGAAACTCGCGCTAGATAAAATCGAAATTTTTGGAGGCTACCATTATTTACAAAAGTATTTTGTTATATTTTCCGACATATTTACCTAATTTAACGAATTTAAATACAAATTACCTCTAACCTTAATGCCTATTTTACACGATTTAGGTGCGTTAAAATCCTATGGCAGATCCGTAGGGGCTAGAGGGGCATAATCTCTCCCCCTTGTACTAGATAGAATAGTAATTTTGTTCAGGCCTCCACTACTGCTAGGAGGTTAACCACCCTTTGTCCCTATCCTGGATCCGCCACTGTCCATCGCTATTGAAGTCCTATTTAAATTGAAATTATCATTTGGTATCATTTACCTACTCAAGTTTTTATAAATGTACAAAAATTTTGAATGCCTGAAGTAAAACAGTAAATAATTTTTGGCTGTGTCTTTCCATAGTGACCGCCCGGAAATTCTCCATCAACGGAATAGGAAGCGTGGGGACCTCAAACCGCAGGATGATAAAACTTCATGCGACCCAAGAATCGGTGTCACGGTTTGAGACCACCCTTCATTCGTGAACACGTTAGTATGTTTTTCTCCTGCGTCACATTCACTGCATCCTTCACTCCTTTAGCCGTGGCTTGGGTGCTTCTCGGAGGAATCAGCACCCGAAGCGGCGCTTTGCGAGAGAAGGCCGCATCTTATGTCACTTCGCGCAATCGGACATGCAGCGGAGTCGTTTAAAACTTAATGATCACAGGCCTCGGGTGCAGGCCGCGGGACTCATACTGGGTCGCGGGCAATCAAGGTTTTCTATTCCATCCATGCGACACGGAATTCTAATGCCGCGACTCCCTTCGATTCTCGACTGCGGCCGAATGTTATGAGGCGAATATAACAAACAAGCAGGTCACCTGTCGTTTTTCGGGAAAGATAGTGATTAGAAAAGTGGGAAACTTTGAATTCATAGTCACATTGCAGACACGCTAAACAGAAAAAAACAATGGAAAAAACGATGTCCGTATAACGCGCGCGGGATCAGCTTATATCCCACTCCACAATATTGATCGCTACGTATTTCCATACGCCTGTAGACCAAAAATGTCGTATGAAGTCACACCCCTGCAAAAAGGTTTGCACCGAGAGGATTAATAAGCTAGTGCAGTATCCTTTAAGTTATGTTTTACCTTCTAGAGAGTGAAGAGGTGTCCCTTCCTGGCAGGATGTTTAACCACAGACGTCGTATGTCGTGACGTAACAAATGACAAAACGACGAAAGAACGCATCGAACGCATCCGAAAGTAGCACGATGGGGTTTTGAAGAATGATATGCGCCTATGTACTAACTTTGATTGCAATCCATGTAGCCGTATGGACCTGCATAGTGACAGACAAACAGATATATATCGAATCTGCGTTTTCTTAAAATATATCGAATTACTATAATACATAGGATTTAACATCCACGGTCAATGTTGAGCGGGAATAATATAGTGTAGGACCACAGAATGAAAATTGAATCAGTAGCATTGCGCATTTTACCGTACAGGTGTCAGAATAATCGAAAGTTCGATTCGATTATTATAGCAAATACGAATATCGGCAGAGCTTAATAAGTATATCTGGTAGACCAATGAAATTTGGTGAATTGATACATCTTAGTATTACTCATAATGTATTGTGTAAATATGTATACTATGTAGGAACACATTCGATATATATCGAATCTGCGTTTCCTTAAAATATATCGAATTGCTATACCACATAGAATTTAGCATCCACGGGCATAGTTGAGAAGGTAATAGATAGTGGATGACCATAGAAAGAAATTATAACCAATAGCTATGAGCATTGTGCTGTACAGATGTCAGTATAATCGAAAGTTCGATTCGATTATTATAACTAATACGCATATTGACATAACATGATAAGTATTTGAGGTAGATGAATGAAATTTGCTAAATGGGTTCATATTGGTATTTCTCATTATGCGAAGGGGTAATATGTTTTGTATGTAGTCTCACATTCGATATATATCGAATCTACGTTTCCTTAAAATATATCGAATTGCTATACCACATAGAATTTAGCATATACGGGCATAGTTCAGAAGAAAATAGATAGTGTTCGACCATAGAATGAAGCACTAATCAATAGTTATTAGCATTTTACTGTACGCTGTAGCTGTACGTAGCACTGTACAGATGTCAAAATAATCGAAAGTTCGATTCGATTATTACAACAAATACGAATGTTCACATAACTTGATAAGTATTTTTGGTAGATGAATGAAATTTGGTATATCGGTACATATTGGTATTTCCCATAATGCACGGGGGAAATATGTACTGTATGTAGTCTCACATTCGATACATATCGAATCTGCGTTTCCTTAAAATATATCGAATTGATATACTACGTAGAATTTAGCATCCACGGGCATGGTTGAGAAGGTAATAGATAGTGGATGAATAGAATGATTAGAAATGGATAACATGATAAAATATAAATAGATTTGCGTATTTTTCAATACAGATGTCACTTTATTCATAAGTTTGATTCGATTATTGTAGCAAATTTTTCAAATTGATATATCTTCATGACAAATTCAGTTAGACCAATGAAATTTGGTATGTAAGTATATATTAGTATTCCACTTACTGCCCAATAGATATTTATGAAGATAATGGGCTAACTTTTGATTAACATCGAATATGCGTTTTCAAAAAATATATCGAATTGCTTTAACTCGACGCGGTGGAATTTACGAGCTTTTCAACAACTTATGGACCGAAGACTTTGCTACTTATGACACAACGATACACATTTTGCCCTTTACACACCCGCTTGAAGAATTCAAGCGCCCAATCGACTCGTTCTCTCATATATTTAGAAGAGGATCCTCAAGTCGGCCTCTAAATTTTTTGTCACCCACCGCGCATTTCAATGGTTTTTTTTGGTAATTCCGATGGAAATTTATGTTCTTTATCCGAGTCTTTAATTTTCATCGCAATTTGGAAAGATTTAACCTATTTCATTCGGATTTAAATTGAGATTGGTTTCGCCACTTGCGTCGCTGACGGACAAAGTGATCCGAGGGGAAAATTACAAATAATAAGGAGTGCATAACGAAACAATTGTGATGATGTGATCTATCAAATTCATAACTTTTCAATACTATTCCTCGCAATGGCAAACACTACAACGCAAAATATTGGAAAAAATTCGATCGCATTGTACTCGTCACCGTGTCGCAGACATTTTTGAAAACTGATTAAAATGCAACCGAAGTGGCCACATAAATCAGCCTTCTCTAGGTTGGAATTGGGCCTCCTCTATGCAGTCCCCTTGGTTGCCGCGCTATTGTATGCACGGAGGGCAGTCACGCATGAATGACGACCGTTAGTCCGAGTGGGGAGTTAGCCAGGTTTTGTTTTACCTTCGTTCTCATGACTGCTTTTCTAGGCAAATGTCTATTTGGCATCGGGGCCAAAAAAATTTTAGCCAACTAGGGAAGGACGTTAGGTTGCTGCTAGATAGTTACATATGGAGAACGTTACTCTACGGTGGCGAGTCGTGGAAGTTGACAGCAGCAGAAATTTCAAGAGTGTGAAATTCGAAATGTGGTGATACCGAAGAATAACGAAGATAAAAAATGGATCGACCGAGTAAGTAATGAGGAAGTACAAAGAAGAGTGGGAGGAAAGAGAAGTCTCCTGAAAACCTTAACGAGAGGACGGGAAAACTTAGATGGCCACATTATGGCCTGATGAAAACGACTGTAGAAGGACAGGTGGAAGGAGTAAGGCAAGGGACGGCCCCGAACGAGTTGCATAGGACAGGATGTAAAAGAAAAGAAATGCGTCGCTATGAAAAGGCTAGCGGTTAGGAGAGAGAAATGGAGAGCTGCGTCAAACCAATCTTAGAATTGTTGACTTACAGTGATGATTAGGGAAGGACGAAATTCAGCAGTTAGCAAATCAAGTAAAATGCATACCTAATACGCACTTTGTTTTTTCCGATTGAAATTAATTTCTCCACGACCACGGTTTCGACGACAAGGTGTCGTTTTCAGGTGAGTGACTGATGACTAAACCATACCCATGAAAATCATAATACTTGATGGCTTCAGCCTGACTTCGAAATCACAGCGGTAGAGAAATAAATTTTATGTGGAATATTCGAAGTTTAAAGTTATTCGAGAGGAGTTACAATTTGCGCAAAGTGGCGCCTAAAACTATCATTTTATTAACAATGAAAAACACTTTGTTACTTTCACAAAATTCACAGTTTCTATTTTATTACCGGTTTCGGCTATTACACCATTTTCAAATACATACAATGTATGGTGGGGGCAGGTATGTATAAGTTCTTCAAGTGCTTCATGTTTCGATTTACTATCATTTTATTAAAAAAAAAACATAGGAGAACTCTGACGGGAAACCTTTACAATCTCTTAACCTCAAAACGATGATGAATCCGCTGCGGTGTCTTTAGATCTAGACAATGGAATCGAATGCAATAAAAAATAGAATTCACAAAATAAAAACGTCGTTTTGTATTTGACTAAAATCTATTTTAAAATTCAGATCTAACATTATACACCCTACAATCAATTCAAACAAAAAATATTAATAAAGCGAAGTGGAGAAAAATGAACTGGCCCGTACTTTGAATTGGTGATATTCAGACAATTCCATCTCAATCTGGGTTGAACACTACGATTCTTCCTCAAAATTGGCCTACAGGTTGAAGCACTGTGAATATTGAATATGTGCACTGAGAGATTAATATCGATTCCTATGTTGTCACCGATTAATAAATTATAAAATAATTTTAAAAACTTGTCCTATGCTAAGGGAAAGTAAGCATTTCAATTTTTTAGTATTAAGAGGATGTGGCTGAAAGCTGAAGTCAGAGGCACTATTAAGACAGGATATGGAGGGAAGGGTGGAGAGAAACCCTTAGCTTTTTGGCGGGCAAGTGGATACCTATCTTAATTTAAATCCAAAGCATTTGGTAAAATCTATCTATTATGATTAAAAACTTTTGGGCTATGTCGCCGCGTCAATGCTTTGGGTGGCCCCAACGTTTCCCGACCGATGCTAGTCGCTTTCTCAAGGGATTATAATCCCTTGAGAAAGCGACCAAAGTTTTTAATCATAATGACGAGCACCCGCGAAAGTTTTAACGAAGAAAATCTATCTATTTGACACGAAAATTAAAGAATCAGATCGAGAACTCATCAGAACTCATCAAAAATCTGGAAAGATATTCAGTGAAAAGAAGAAGTTAGCCCTTCAACTTCCTCAGAAACTTTAGAAACAAAATGCAGGAAGGAAATTTTGAAAAATAGAAAAATGAATGTGTTTAACTCTTTATTTTTCATAAAAATATATGATTTTATTAAGGGCAAAACCTTCTCTGAAATTTTATGTCGAAACTTACGATGTACGGAATACCACTGAGTAAACCGAAAGAGGCTGTTATCTGCCGTCTTGAAGAGATAAGCTAATTGATATTAAGTATTCAATACACTTCCAAATATTCTGATGTGTAAATGAATCAATAAATCAAGATAACCTTGTTCTCCTCACCTAAATGAAATTCTTATCGCGAAAAAATGGCACCAGAATAAAAATAGTAAAATATTATGCTAAACATAGTGATGAGTGATGATGGTTTCACATATTTGGTCTCCGTTCTCGTAAATCTGCTGCATTATCTGTGTGTTGCCTGGACAGGGAAAATTTCACTATCAGGTCAGAGTAGAAATGTAACAAGGAAAGCGAAGGGGTGGCTTGGTGACATTGGACTCCTGACAAAAGGGACCTGGGTTTGAATCCCGGGTGAAGCGTCCAGATACCCCAAAATAATAAAAGAATCCACAAAATGCGGATAAAACACCCCTACGTGAATGTGTAAAATGTACACTCCATGGATTAGTGTGGTTTATTCTGTGAGTTTTAACCACACCTACTCAAAAACAAATTTCACCTTGAATTACTTTTCAAGATAGTGAATCCAAGCCAAGTTGATTGAATGAGGCATGAAAATACCACAACCTTCATTTAAGCATGGAAATAGTTCCATTTACAAAATTGAGTATGGATAGTGATTCCCTCCGGGAATGTCCCAAGGGTAAGATTTCACGCAGTGCGCGTTACGCACGCGATATGGTTATCTCCAAGTTTCACGATATCTTCTCCTCTTGTTTACATAAGCTCGAGTCGAAAACCTCGCCGCCTGATTCACAAGACAGGTTCCTCCCCGGAGAAAGAGGTCTTAAATTACGCAATTCGCACCGGAATGATGTTCACTTCTTAAAATTTCCTAAAAAGGCTTCCTCTGCTATAATCGCAACTTTTACCAGTCCTGATGGATACCGGATGAGTTTGGTTGACAAATCCAGATTATTAGGTTAGGTAGTACCATCAGGTTGACAAATCCAGGTCACACATTTGAATGACTGAAGAATATGTTTGGAAACCATGAATTGAGACCGAAATAGGCGGATGTCCATCATCAACTTCCCACACTATTGCGAAATGAGACGCGCGAAGAGTTTGCATCCATTCGATTCTCAGGTTTTTGGAGATATGACGCAGGGGAATAAAATCATTTTATGAGTCTACATAGTTTTTAGGGAAAATATAGGTAATGAAACATTTTCGATGACTTCTAAACATCATGAATTGACATGAATTGAAAGGGGAATTGACTGCCTAAGATGACCCAAATGTGGCTAAAATACTTGGTTTCTGGATGATGAAAGAATGTCGCCGTCCGATTTCAATTATCGTTACTCGAAAATTTTCACGAAAATAAAACCTCATAAGTGTGACGTAGTGGCAGCAAGGTAATTTATTTCTGAAATTCTTACCTCTATATGAAATTCACCACAAAACCACATCCTACCAATGAAAAACTACCTGGCTGAAATTTGGAGGGATAACTCACCATTTTAACTGGGTAAACCACAAAAAAAACTGATTGTGTTGTTCGCCTCCATTAGGTTATTAGGTTAAACCGCTGGGGAAGCATGGTGAAGAACCTAGTTCTAAATACTGCCATGAATTGTTAATCTCGGAATTCTTATTAATCGCCGGTTCTAAGGGTTGCTCGAAGGATTAGTCATCACGCAAAAATGAAAATTAACTAATTTTAATCTGGGTAAAGTCAAGAGTGAAAATAATACGAGAAATAAACAGAAATGAAAAATCTGCGTTACCAACACAGAGTTGCTACTACCTACATCATAGCTCAAATAGAGTATCTAGAGGGTACTCATTCCATTCTGGTGAATTCAGGGACTAAGGCGGCTAATAAGAACAAATGTGTGGTGGGTCTCCGTCAAATCTTATTTTTTTGTAAAATCAAATTGTCTGACGCTAATAACGTAGAATATCACGACAACCGCAAAACAGCAATTTCTCTACTATGGAGGTGGAAGTTTCACCATTTCATTTGAGCCAAATTTCTGATATAGTTTTATCCTTATTAATATTGTTAACTGTTTACAAAAAATAGCAATCAATAGTTTCTATCATCATTTTAATAATAACTTTTTTAAATTCATCGAACAGAAAGAAAACTAACATTTTTGTGATTTTCACAATTTCTATTGATATTTACCATAGATTTGCTGTTACGTCGTAAAATGGAAATGGTGATGGTGAGTTACCTGAAATCGGTGGTTATTGAAATTATCACTATATCAAAAACATATTAATATTTTATCTACCTCCTGTTGGGTGTACATTGGCCCAAGAAATAGCCGCGGACCATCCAAAAGCGAAAAATTACAGAGTCGGCCGCTGGTGCATCGCAAACAATACCTGACTGTAAATACATTTTCTTTCACCTAAACCTTCGAAACTGATTTCCAAATACGACACAACGGCTGTACTAAAATCTTCAACAGGAAGGAGATACAGTTTAAATGCACGTGAACAATGCAGATTAATTTGAGTACTGGTGAGCATCAACTAAAAAGTTGTTTTATAGTCTTCCGCGAATTTCCATGACAAGAGGTTAGCATATATGGCGACTCACAGAGAGAGACCGCAGCATTAATCACAGCCTTGATAAAATAAAATAAAATGAAGATGATGCCTCTCCAACCATTGTACCCTTTTTTCTGCGCATTCATAAGTGTTAGCAGCTCGCTTGCGGGAGAACAATGTGCGCAACCCGTTTGCTCTTTTGTTCTATCCCTGTTCACAAGCCGTGCCGCAGCCGTGCGAAACAGTCGGAGATGACTCACGTTCTTGAGGAAGAATGTCGGTCCAATATGGAGGATGTGATGAGAGAAATTCGTGCAGGGTGGAGGAGGAAACGAATCTCCTGGAAATCAAAGAGCAACTGGCAGCTTAACTGAAATGGGAGATCTTTTCCGAAGGCTCCTCCTTGCCTCAGATCCTCTAATATCCAATAGTTATGCATGTATAAATGCTAAAAGAAATGTTTCAAAGGATATACGAAACTTACTTGTATTGGATGAGACAACTTCTGATGAGGACAGTGACGGCTGGGAATCCGATGAAAACTGGTAGTGGGATGGTAAATTTATCCCTTATGTTGTTATATGTTCCATATATTTATGTTAATTTATTATCGTTCAAAAAAATATTTATGTGGTATGTCATGGTATAAATTGTTTGCTAAATGTTTTCTTATGCGTGTTCTCTCAGACAAAATGTAGATGCAAAATTAATTGACTAAATCATTAATAATATTTAAAAACATAATTTTATATATTTAATAAAAAAATATTTAAATTATTAAATTTAATCAAAAACTACTTACATTTTTATTCCTAGCTATAAATTTTAATTAAATGTTCCCTCTCTACTGAAGCGGTCCAAATAGTCGATTTTTGTTTTTTTTTCCGTTTCCGCGAATTTGTTTTAAAAAACTCCCCGGATTCATTTTTCAGCAAAATGTTATTATATTCATGTTATATAGCCTACACAAGATTATTAGGAAAAATTTCATCGAGCTAATTATAAAAATATGGAAGATATGATTTTTGGCCAGCTTTTTTCGATTTCAGCCCACTGTACGCTGCATGGCTGAAGTGTTTAAATTGGCGGGAGAGAGGAAAGGAAGCAAAACACTTATGGTCAGCAATTTACAGTGTGGGGGGTTATTCTGTCTTTTCGACTGAAAATTACCACTTTCGGAGAGCTCTTGGATCTTAAAATGAGTCAGTTAACTTCTCTCTGTCGATGTTTCGAGCTCCGACTCTTGGCTGCTAACTCCGAAACGCCGCATAAATGGAAGTTCTAACTAGGCGGGATTTTTGAGAGTAGTTTACACACATAATTCACAGGGAAAGCATCCAATCTATTTCCTTCAAATGAGTTGGTTATTGAGTCATTCATCTCTCGAGGCAGCAACTACGACACGAAGGAACTGAGCCACAAAGAGCCGGGAGAGCCGTTTAATTGAGCACAAGGCGTAGGCGGTCACTAATTAAACTTGTAAACAATGCCGAGAGCTTCATCAAAACTTTATGGGAACGAAGAACAATATATTTTTACTATGTTAACCGTGGAGAGATATAATTTGAGATACAGGACATATCGGATAAATATGACAATGTATACAATGTAAGTAAATCCATTACCGGTAGATTTCTTTCATTATGATGTTTTTATTCCTCCACAATAAAATCCTCTATCTTACTTTACTCACCTTAATGTCTACGCTGCAGCGTTACTATTGGCGTACGTATCAGAGACGTAGAGTTGCATTTACAATGGATTTTGAATTTTCATTATAAGTGTAGGGTAGAAGAGTTACCTTCCTACAGCTTTCTTGAAGAAATGTACCCTTCAGCGACGGTTAACACCGTAGTTATTCCTCTGGAATTGGAATTCAATAATCTTTCTCACTCGAAACTCCGTTAAGTCTTATCGATTAGAATTTGGCAACGAGACCGAAGTTTAAATTTTACGTATAAAAAACATAACATTACTTGTATGAAATTGCATTAAGTACATGACGGATTGGAATTTACGGTACATTTCTCTTCCTAAGCAACGGCGCGGCGTTAATATTAGTGAAATTAACACAGAAATAGATTTATATTTACAATGAATTTTGAATATGCATTGAAAATGAATGGTAATTATTTAAGCAGGATAAGTACCCTTGAATGACGCTACTTTAATAATACCGCAGTTATTCTGTTGAAATGAAATACCATTGTGTATCTTACACCACACACCGTTAAGTCTATGCTTAGGCGTAAATATTTGTGAAATTAACAAACAAGTATATTTGCTTTCGCAGCGGATTTTCTATTCGCTTTGAGTGTGAGGTAGATGAGTTAGCTTCCCGGCGCAAGCCGTACCCCTGCGGTGTTCGATGGTGAGTCAGGCTCTTGAGGAAAATTTCGACCTCACATGAATGATGTGATGAGGGAAATTCGTTTCAGGGGTAACTTGAAGGTGGTGGGGGGGTACGATTCCGCTATCGGAGGGGGAAGTGTATCTTATGAGAGGCTCCATCACGGAACGCGAAGTTGGCGGGAGTGGGGGAATCGGGCAAAACACTCGGTGGTGTTTACATCCGGCAGCATTCGGAGGAGTGCGTAAGCGGGAGTGAGAGGCGATGCTGACCAACAACAATGCTGAGGAACAACACCTGCGCATTTGAGGCTCGCTCGACCGCCGAGAAGTAGATGAGGCCGCAGTTTATGACGATGCATACGTTCGTGGCAATGGAAGGAAGCCGCCATTGCAACGCAATTATTTTACGATGACGTCGCCTTGGAGTGCGCGCGCAAACCACGACAATAGGAAAATTACTGAAAGGCACCGCCCTCAATTAGGTTGAAATGCAACAGACGAATAACATAAAATGGAATGATTATTACAATGATAATTAGACTTTATTCCGGTTGGGTTGTGACAGCAATACTCCCTCTTCCAGCTAAATCATCTCCAACCTTCGATGTAAAGATATATGCATGTATAGTGAAGTAATAAAAAAATAAAAAAACAATAAAACACAGAGTTAAAAATTAATACATGAAGTCAATTTAAATAAAGACAAAAAAAACTTTTGGAACCGTGATGAGGAAAATCGACAACTTAATATAGAGTTTTTCGCATGAAGTTTCATCGGAATCGCATGCATACTCATGAACAAATATCTTAAACTAAACTAAATGCTGGCTAATTCACATGTTTTCGAGTGAGATAAACTAAATTTGACTAATAAGGTAAAATATTTTATCTCTGCGGAGTAATAAGACGTTATTACAGCATTTGTAAGTCTGATATACTATTTCTGAGATTGGCCACACGAACTAAAAAATGTAACATATGTAGATATAGGAAAGAAACGCAGGTTGAAAAAATATCGGTAATCTAGCAATGAAAAGATGGTGAAATAGGCCAACTTATTCATTCCATCCATAAGGCTGTCTTCAGCCACATTCAGATAATTTCAAACTAAGATGTTAAAAATCTAAGATAACGTAAATAAAACTGAACAGTTAGCGTAGGATTAATTAAAATGCACAGCACGAAATATCATGGATATCAAGTTCATGATAACCAGTGTACGCGGAGAAGCCAAAAGCTGATTCTTACTGAAGAGAAATACTATACCCTGGATATTGAAAGAGAAATGGAAATATCTCATCCATCAAGTAATTTTATGGTTTTAGTGTTTGTTTTGTCCGATAATTTCGTGTTGCCACGTATCATTTCTTAATAAAAATAAATACTACCAAACAAATACAACTTAATGCAAATCTTATATTAGTCAGTGAATTCCACACATTCAGAATATTAAAAAAAATAAAACACTAAAAATTTAAGGCCTATATTCCAACTCATAGGATTATCATCACCACTAATAGGATTTTAGGTACAAATAGCGAATCCCTATGATAAACTTTCTTTTCACGGGAATATATGCATACATCTTCCTCATCGATTTTCCTCGCCACAACACATATCCCTCCCAAACTCGGTGCCTCCAAGTCATAGTTCTTCACTCTTTGTGGCCTTTCGTATTGTGCCTACCTTCCTCTTCAGAAAACAGTTATCTCTCGAAACAATTTTGTTGACTTCTCTATGCATAATAGTAGGTACAGGAACAAATTTCTCCCTAGGCAACGGCGCAGCGTTCAGTATCCTCTAAGGTGACTGACCGTCCTGTTCCAGCGGCCACAACTCCGGATGCGAAAACACACTAAATGCTCAACCCCCATCGCCGGAAAGGAAATCATCACAGCCGTAGAGCCGCAAAGCAATTCCTCACCCAGTTCTGACGACAGCTTCCGATGCCTCTCAGATTTACTTCCAGGGTGTTGAGCAACCTGATTTCAGGAGAGGCGGACAGGAAGGTCGACCCCGTTTACATGCGTAATCCTCACAGCTGAAGCGATAAGCATATTGACGCAATTAGTCTCTGTGACGTCACATTGCATCATCAATCCAGACCGTGGTTGGAAAATCCTAAAGAAACCACGTCATTGTGTAAGTCAATATCGCGACGTCAATCACTTAAGATGATAAAATAAAACACTGAATAGCGCACTCTAAATTTTTTACGGGATACCTTTAAAAATAAATTCGATTTTCAACACGACCTTTTAAAGTATATCTCGCACAGATGACGGTTTTGAGGACCATGGGAAAGGTGAAGTGGACAAAAAGGAAGAGGAACGATGAAATTATGTATCTATTATATATATAACTAGATTTTTACAGACAGCAAATATAATTCTTTTTCCATTCTGTATATCCAACAAGTACTTCGATATTGCACATATTTTATGCCATTTTTTTACGAGTATTGAATATGATCCCACTGAAACACCTGCTAAAGGAGCAATGGTAGATATTAAGATTTGTGAGGCAAAGGTAGGCAACGGTTCTTCCTAGGCAACGGCGAGGCGTTTAGTAACCTTTAGGGTGACTGACCGCTAAAGAGAGAAAATCCGCCAACGGGGCTTGCACTCATAATACACGTCAAATATCATTTAGATATGTAACGTAATAAATAACTTTTTTGCCAGTCTAGAATTCAACAGCGTTTAAAGATCTCTGAAGAGAGCAATGGTAGAATATACTTATATTTCATTAAAAAAGTTCGCTGAAGGTTATTGCCCTAATAGCATCCGTAAAAATATCGATTATCGATGGAACCTTGTTTGATCGACCAAAAATTGATGGCGACTAGTATTGATCAATATGTGAGTGAAAAAAATATATAATCTCATCCCCAAAATAGCACATGCCATCTCTCACGTCAGAAGATAAGGGAAAGGAAGAAATATCTTAAAAATTCCTTGGATCCTCTTCCTTGGATTGGACGAATTCCATGGTTTTAATGAATGATAAGAGTTATGAAAGTAAATTTGTTAAAATTTGATAGTTAAAGCGTCACTCATTAGATGCTGAACCCAGAGAAACCTTGGCTATTCTTCTTCGGTATTAAGTTTTCCATCAGAGTTACTTGATGTGGTGATTCTATCGCGCCATTAAACGTCACATCTTCACAATTAGCATCGCTAGCTCATCTGTCCAATTCATGCTTTTCGCGAGCGGCGCGTAAGCCTCATACAGCGTTCAAATTCATTCAGATCAACCAATCATCTCCAACTTTACCCAAGGAAGGAATTACATGGGATAGTTATCATTTTATTGTCTCGCGACTTGTATTGAGTAATATGGGAGTGCAAAAATATCTTATCTCAGCCCAAAATAGCCTCTCATGTCAGAAGATAAGAAAAATGAAATATCTTGAAATGTCATTCATCTTCTTTGGCTCCCAAATCCATCGCTGAATTCCTCAAAGTTCAACGATGAATTCCTTCAAATTCAACGATGAATATTTAAAGAAAATTTTTTAACATTGGTAAGGTTCCATTCATGATGTCCCGTAATTTATCCATGCTACGAATCTTTGATTGTGTAAACGTACCTGTTGAAAACGTGTCGAAACCCGAGTCGAGAATAAATCTAATTATCTAAAATAAAATCTATTATCTAAAATAAGTGTCAATTTAAAAATGGTTCTACTTTGTTGCGAGATGAGCCGTTTATTATTTTCTGTGTCAAGTAATTTCTTTCCGATTGTCAGCATATTTCAATGGTTTTCAAATTCCATAATTAGTGTATGCTAACATAATGGTTCTAATTACTACCCGTAAATGATCGGAGAAAATGTCTTGCACAAATCCACAACTTGAATCGATATTAAAAAATTAGTCAAACGTGAAAAAGTAACTTTGAAAATGAGAACGCCATTTTAACGTAACTAGATCATAATTTCTTCCTTGAAAACGTTTCTAATTACGTATGAAAAATATACGTATTTCTTGAATATTCATAACTGAACTTGAAAATACCTGAAAATTATTTTATCTTTGTTGAAAGCTCGTATATTTCATTTAAAGGATTTCATTTAAAAAGCTTGTGCAAAGTGTAGCACCAACCCTCATGAGAATCACGACCATTTTTCTACGTTAATTCTAGTTTTACTTCTCAGAGTCTTCGGAGATGAATAGACGAAATGCTTTTGTTGTACAGCGAAAATATGAGAAGGGTAGGATAAAAGCAGAGCTAGTTGATGAGAAAGGAAATGGATTCGGGGGTCCCAGGGAGGGCCCCGCAAAGGTTACTCTCTCGAGGACCGGGAACCAAGTCAGTGACTTATACGCCCGTGCCTCTCGAGAGGGGGAGGTCAGAGGAAGGAAAAAGGAATGGAGGCACCGCCGCGATGAGAGCCCGACGACACCTCCAAGGGTAGGATAGGAAAGGAAGGGAGGGGACGAGGAATCCCGCACCGTCACAAAGGCGGGCGGGCCCTACTAACAGCGAAACCAAGCGAACGCAATTAATATTCTACCAATCCTAGTAGATTTTCCAATGAGGAAGAAAAATCTAGCGATCGAATCGGTAGATGATGAGAAAGGAAAGAGAAACGATACACGCTGCAGGTTTTTGTCACATATAAGAATAGATGTAATGGATGAAAGGGAGAATTTTTAGAGAGTAGAACCAGCCGCTGTAATTGTCTACCGAAGAGAACCTAAAATATACCAGATAGAATGGTAACCTAAACCCGTGCTTTGTTGCATTTGAAGAGCTACCTACACTTAATTTGCTAGTTTTTTTTCAACCTGTCAGTAACAGCCTGCTGAGTAACTTAAAAAAAGCTATCGGTCGCACATCAAACGGCATGCAATGATGCTTGCTGATAAATAAATGATGAATTCATAGTTAGCCTTCAAAATCATTTCCCCTCTTTTGGATGCTTAAGGTATGTCGCATGACGAAGTATTTGTGATGCATTTATTCACCCAGTGTGGATAAATTAATTTAAAAAAATGAACGGATCATTTCTCACTTTCTCACTAACAACTTAAGTGAGGCCTGAATACATTTTCATATGAATTAGCTTGCCACTGCACATGATGCATATTCAAGTTGATTCGGAATGATTTGATACTAATGTGTTAGTTAACAAAGGACTAGAGGTACATTTTATGTTTGCCGCGTGAATGGTGGTCAAATTCACCTCGGTTGCCATGGGAAAAAATTTATCCGGACCAAGAATCATATCACGGACCACGGAACTTTCCGCGCCACTACGTAGACAGCCATGATATCCAAGTTCCTTCACCCACATGGCAAATTTAACGACTTTCACGAAGCTATTTGTTACTCCCCAGCATCAACCCAATTGCTATCTATAGCTAGTTATTAACCAAAATGCTTGCTACCAACCTATTACCGTGTATTTAGGTAAAATTGCCATTGGAATTCAGGAACCTGGATAGCATAGTAGTCTGCGCATTGGCTCAGAAATGGGTGGATTCGATTCTCGGTCGAAGGAAATTTATATTATGATAGTTAATGTGAATAAAGAACGCGATGGTCCTTAATTTGAAAAAATGCGACCATCAATATTTACTGCGATCTTTCATAAAGCCAGAAAATTTTTATAGTTTGCGTGCGTACGTTCCTTCCAATACGATTAACATCACAACGTTCCCACAAAAAGTACCAACACTCCACTCTACCAGTTCCATCAGGTCGCACTCAAAGTCACGGTCAACTTAGTTGAAGCCTCGTCCTCTCAAATGAATTCATAAATGCGTTGGAAGATTTTTTTCCTCTTAAAGTGCCCTAAAATTTGAAAATAGGCTCGTAAATAACGACTCAGCTAGGGCTGGAATGCTTTGATAGCTCGCTCTGGCCGATGGCAACATGCGGCAACACGTTGTTTCAGTGACAAGGCGGTATCTCACAACAACTAATGGCTGCGTCATTTATGCCTCAAGTCTGCAAACATAACCTTGAGGGCCTTTCCTCAATTTCAATCCTGTATTTGCTATGAAGATAGGTGCTTGTTCGCTACATCCTGTGGCAGAACAAGAGATAGCGAAAGAAATTAAATGAAACACTGAACAAAATATTAGTACTGGATATTAAAAATAAAACTATTTAAAACTAAAAATTCATATCATATAAAATGAATGAGATCTATACTATCACTCTGCTCATGAAGACCAGCAGACGTTATTCTCGCATAAAACAAGAGAAATCGTTCAATACTTGGAGTACTTTTTCAGATAATAACGGTGCAAATAAGGGTATCCATTTCCTCTATTTTTTACAAAAGAGGAATAGAAATAGATAAGAACTGGGTAATGAGTGACATCTCGGCTGATTAATAAAACAGATTCTGTATTTAGAAGAAAAACTGTTAATACTGTTTAGAAAGGATAAAATGGTTTTTTTAAATATACTTTGGATACATCAAGGATGAGGTCATTACAACAGGTTTAAAAATGCTTTTTGCTCTTAAACTTTCCGAATTTTGCCGCAACATATTATAAAAGAATTTTTTATTTGAATTAATGTCATCGTAAATATAGGCCTATTTCTGGAATGCAGTGCCCTACTCAAAGATTTATTTAGCGCTAGATTTTTTGAAAAAAGACAATTAAATTTCGACTTTTTCTAAGATATCACTGCCACCACGAGGCCAAAAAATAATAAGGACAAAGTAAGGGTATTAGGAGAATATATAAACGGAAAAAATATCACAGAGTCATCGGTACTTTTAGCACAAAAAGACCGAAGTGGTCAAATTTGACCCCTCAGAATGTTTGAATTGCTGACAATTTCTTGATTTTTTACCGATTGAAATGAAATTTCGTGACTTTTCATCCATTAGAACAAAACGCAAATACGGTGAAATTTATGAAAACATTTTGAGCGGTTAAGTTGGAATTTTAACTTTTACCTCCGAGGCCGTAGAAGTCAAATTTGACTCCTTCGTTGAAATGCAGTTTTCTCGATTCATTGCATCATTGCTATTAAACCTAAATGTGTTTTTGAACTGTTAAAAATGATAAAATAAACATGATCTCTATCCCCTACACCTTTCACGTTTTAATGTCCATATTTTACTCCTTTTTCTACATCAACATGATTGTGTTGCATTTCCTCTCTGACGTTTATTTGAAATATCAGTCTATGTTGTCTGCGGATGTAAACTTGATTCTCTTTGAGTATCCTCACACTTTCAATGCATCTATTCCTTGAACTTGAAGGTTACGCATTCTATAGATCGCGTCGCCCAATTTTGAAAGAGAGTAGGCCTTATTGTGACCTAAGGAGGGAAGTTGACTGTGGAATTAGAGGCCTTAACCTCTTCGGGTCAAAGTTACACTCACGTACACCTTTTTTATTATTAAAATCCTTAAAGTGAAAATCCTTATTGTCATTTGAACCCGCCGCTGCACTTTTTTTACCTTGTAGTAAACGATTCTGCCACTGCATGCCACATGGGTCACTCTCCCGTAATCATACAAAATTATGTCCATGGACTTCCATAAAAAAAACTGTTACATAATTAACAGTAGCGGGCGTAACTTGGTGGGAATCTTTAATCGCAGGAATAGAAGGATCAACAACTTTGCTATTTCCACATAGTAATTTATTGACACCGACCATGGTTTCGTTACAGAGTAACATTATCAAGGTGAGTCTCGCGTTGATAATGTTACTCTGTAACGAAAAAAATAAAACAACAGGCCACATTGGAGCGTTGTGTTTATTTCAAAGTTATTCATAAAACATTTCATACCCTATCAAGAATTGAAAAAGGACCTATTACAGTATTTTGAGTTTTCATACAAGGAAATACATATTTATTAAGTGAATGCTTTACCAAACTGTATGTGAAGACAATGCGACCGTTTTGAATTATATCGAACTCCATATACGGATTGAGGACGTGGCAATTCGTCTGATTTAATGAGTTGCAGATAGGGAAAGCGAATGATAAAGCTTCAAGGCCTACCTGCGGAATCAACCACCTTCCGAAAATAGGCGTCACCCAAAAATTTTCTCCTTAATGCATCACGCAACGCGTCAAACAAAAATAAGAAATCTTCAAGGTTTCCATCGATTTGAGTTCGCACTTGACCCAGTTTTTTAAAAGAATTTCGGGCGGAACGACTTTAAGATAGTGACAACAATTTTCATCCCAAGGAGAACATTTTGGTTCCCGATAATATTGTTAGGAAAAAGGTGTTTCATTCGCACTTTATAAACCCAAAGTGGCAGTTTGGGTGCATAAATTTCACCAGCCGTCAATGCTGAAGCTACTATGGATAACTAAGTAACAGCCTTTCGTAAAATCACTTCCGGATACCGGCAAAAAATCACATAAGTCAATAATCCACTATATGCTATGATTGCGCCCAGATCTGAAGAGTTGATCACAATTCTGAGCCCATATGCAGCAATTGCTGTCAAATACAGATACTTTCCGGCTCCACACAAAGTGCTTTGGGCAAGCGGAGAACTAGCTTAGATTTAGACAGCTTCTTTTCGAATTTTATCATTAAAATTAAACGCAACATGAAAATGCATTACGGGGTAGTATGTAGATTCAGATGTAAAGCACTATTTTCGAGTCATATCGCAGAAAATTCACATGAGAATGGTTAGTAAAGAGTTGTTTCGGGTTTAATTTAGTGTAATTCAAGCATATTAATATATTTAAAGCTACTGATATTTTTCCGCAAATGCCTCGATTTTACTTCACGACAAGTTTCAATGGTTTGTGCAGTTTATTCAGGGATAATAGTAAAGCATGTATTGTAACCTTCATTTCTTCAGGGAAAATTAGAGAAAATGTATTCATACCTGTCGAGAAGTAAAATTAAAGCACATATTTGTGGAAAATAGCGGGTAACATTCAGTTAAATGATCTATCGCCGGCCTCTGCGGTGGTGGGGTAAAGTCCTTTCTTGCCAAACAAGAGGTCCTGGGTTCGAGACCCTCCTGGTTAGGTTGACCATACCCAGGACATGGTTTTTTGTGCACGTGTAAATGTTGTCGTGTTGAAAACCCCGATGTTAAAGGCTAATGTGAGCTGATTTCGGTGGAATGGGAATAAAAAAATAATGATATAATTGTTTTGAATCGCGTTCCCACGATTCTCTATCTTTAATAAGTTGAACAGCCCTTTCATTACGTGTCATTCGTTGACATTCGCGTCATTAGGGATGTAGTTAGTTACACCAATACAATTATACCCAAGCTATCTCTTGACCAAATTAGGAAGAATACATGGATAAGAGAGCAGGGTGAGAAGGGCAAAGGTCAATCAATGTCGGTTCTCCTCCTTGCATTTCGATCCTTCCTCCGAGGTTTCGACACGGGGTCACGAGAAAAATAGACAGCTCAGTACTTCCGAGAAACTTAGTCACTCGCATCGGAACATGAGTAGGAATCATCGCTGACTCCCGAAATAGCAGGCCTCAGACAGACCGGCAGACGTCGAATGAGTTCGCAATGATCACAGGGTCAATGCGGTCAATGGCAGAAGTCATTCTTTTAAGGAAGGAAGCGGAGTAATTGAAGATAAAATATGAGTAACCCCTCTGCTGTGGCCAATCATAAGCTTTTTAGAGGATTCACTGCCGGCACTATCTCGTTTTAAAAAATTGTTATCATATCAAGTGAAGGAAATTGAGTAGACAACCAAGGATGAGTTATTATTTCCATGAGTGCCCACTGTGAAGATTAACAATTCTGGGCAGGATCTCCAACAATGCGACGATCACTGTTTAAAAAATATTTTATCTATCACCCTCAACCCCTTCTCCTCAATGCGACCACAGTCACGTGAGTTTTACTCTTCCCTCCACCCATTTATTAACAAATACGAAGGATAAACAATGGCCTCACATTATTTCTCCGTGTGGATATTGCTGTCTACGCCATCCATTATCCCACCTTCCATGAGAGCTACGAATGAGTCGTATGAAAACTAAGGGACGAATCTCATTTTTCTCCATCCGGAGCATCGAGTTGGTGAGGTGGCTAGAGTGTTGGCTTCCCGCCCAGTAGGTTCGGGGTCGAATTCCGGTGGCCAAGATTTTATAGAGACTGCCCGATATCTACTTAGTGCTCTGCGGAGGCCACTTAATATGCAGAAGTTATGGGAATGGATGAGAAGGCTTGGTGCCCACGTCTGTCGGTTGCCTCCTCCTAATAGCGTACCATCGTTTTATCCTCTGCACGGCCATAATTGCAGTTCTTTAATCAAAGCGGTCGAGCGTCAAGAAACTTCAGAAATTTGCGGATTAAATCTGTTCCCTTTATATAGAAATGATTTCAATCCAATGGCAAGTTATAAAATGACACTTCTCATTTCAGTTCGTGACCTTTCATTCTTGAAATAATAGTATTTATATAAGTATACCGGGACTAGCCGCGGTGATAACTTTTATGGAGTCACCCGCAATGCACAAATTGTGCGAAAAAATCCACAGAGGAAAAATCATTCGCCTTCCATAGGGGAGAATGACGCCTGTGGAGATTTTCGCACAAGAGTATTTATTATTATTATTCTTTATTTTTCCACAAGATTTACTTGGAGGTCTGCCAGTGTCGGGCCTTGCCAAGACGCTGCCTCAAGTTACAATTCATTTAAAAACTATCTAACTGTTCTACATGTATCCAGTATTACAGATTTTTGAATGTCATACATTGTATTTCTTTTAATTTTTAATTGTTCAATTCCAAAATTAAGTGATGAATGTATTATTCCAGTTGATGATATTACTATGGGGATGATGGTGACCACGTCCTGTTTCCAGATAGTTTTTATTTGCCTTGCGAGGTCTTGATATTTTTGTTTCTTTTCCTCGTATTTCTTCTTAAGGTTGTGGTCAGCTGGAACTGCTATTTCAATTATAAAGGTCTGCTTTTCTTTTTTTCAATCCAGATTATGTCCGGTCTGTTATGCTGAACAGGTTTGTCTGTGTAAATTGTGTTTTCCCAGTATAATTTGTAATTTTCATTTTCCAGAACTGTACATGGTTGAACAGGTAATATGGTTCATGATCCAATTTTAATCCGATACCATATGCTATTTCTAAATAAATAATAATTATTATTATTATTGTTGCTGTTGTTATTATTATATTCATGGCCTTCTTCATAGTTTTACCGAATGCAAACTAGTATTGTAATTTTTATCATATTATGCGATAATTTTCTTTAATCTTGGACTTGCCTATTAAAAGCACAATACGGCCTACTCCCTTCCGTTCTGTCTATTAATCCTATTCGTTTCCTCCCCCTCCCCCCGCCTACCAAGCATTTTTCCTATTATCGTGGTCAATACGATCAATGACAGAAGTCATTCTATTAAGGAAGGAAGCGGAGTTATTGAAGATAAAATATGAGTAACCCCTCATACTCTGCTGTGGCCAATCATAAGCTTTTTATAGGATTCATGCCTCTCTCCACTATCTCGTTAAAAAAAATTGTTAAGTCTAAACCCTCTGCCTACTCCGTAGGTCAACTAACATCTTCCTCTCTTCGCCCAACAGCTCATTCCTCTTCTTATCCATCTTTTTTACCTTCTATAATTTTCTCCACAGTCACATTTCGAATGCTTTTTGTCTCTTTTCGTCCTCCTTCCTCAATGTCCACGTTTCCGCATCGTAAAGCGCTATACTCCATGCCAGACTCTGCACTAAACTCTTACAATACGATCCTCAAATAAGCTCTTTCCTGTTCAAAACATACCTAACCTTTTAACTATCACGATTAACGATTAATTGACGATCTTTTCATGAGCTTCTTCCTATTCATGACGCTTCCTTTTTTAACGCAATTTTCTTCCTATTACCCTCCCTGCTGAATCCTTTTTTCTCTAATGTACTGCCCGAATACTTGAATTGCTATACCTGCTACAGTTTCTCGCGTCTGCTTTTACCTTGAGTCTCCTATTTCTCGCTCGCGATGCTTTGCAAAAACGCATAACTTTGGTTTTCTTGTGATTAATCCTCAAGCCATATTCCGCGCAAAGCTTGTCCAACGGATCCACTAGAGCTTGCTTCCCTCTCGCTGACTGGCTAATTTACGTCTATCATCCGTAAACCTCACCGATTTGAACATCGACTCCTGCTTCCAACTCATATCAAGCCTTCCTTACCATCTCCTCAGCGCACACGTTAAAATCAATGGTGACAGCCTTACTCCTCGCCTAATGCTAACCCACCCTGGTTGTCTGTCCGCTTGCGGAGTGTGGGCATATACAGATTACGAATGAGTTGGCTATCCCTCCAATCCATAGGCGGATTTTGGGGTGCGGCACGGGAGAACGTGCCCCCCGCCTGACGCTTAAAATATAGAAAAACTTTTAACACGGTTATCATTAAGTTAGTTTTGTGTTGTGTATTAGGAGCCTCAATGATTTAATTTCATATCAATAACTTTCATATTAAAGTAAAGATAATATTTCGTGTAGTAATTGTTGCATTTTGTTTTTAATGTCAAATATGAGAAGATCGTTTTCCTGTCAGACCCTCATAAAAAATCCTGAGTCTTCCTTTGCTCCAGTCTACGCCTATTTTGTCAATAATTTCCTTGAACTTCATCACCTTGAAATATTTTATAATATTAATAATTAATTGCCAAACTCGGTTTGGACATAGTAAAGTTCCCGTCTTCCGAACAAGAAGTCGCGGGTTCGAGTCCTGCCTGGGTAGGTTGTCCCAATCCAGGACATAGTTGTTCGTGCGTATGTAATTGTTAAATTTGTTGACCACTCCGATGTGAAATGGCCAACATATGCTGAATTCGGTGGTAAGGTACTAAATAAATTATTATTATTATTATTTAAGTATTCTACCGGGGCAGGTTTCCATGGAGTCCTTAGGAAGCATTCTGGTCACCCTTTCCTTCAAGCACTTACCGTTTCGATGCACAATAAGGCCTACCCCCTTTCAATCCATCTAAAAATCCTGTTCTCTTCCTTCCTCTCCCTCGTTAACTTAACATTCTATCCTTAAACACAGTTTTCAACATCCCCTCCCCGCTAAGTACTCGACTAACTAAATAAACTGGATGAATACAAATTATAAAAAGGAAATGGTACAGGACGGATAGAGGCGATATCAATTGCTCTTCATCCGACCGCTGCAATAGTGTCCGTCCCCTTGAACTTGGCACTCGACTCCATCCCTCAAGAATGTGGGCGGACGGGAGCGAGACAGCCAGCCGGTGGCCATATCAAAAGACTGAGGGGCGACCGCAAGGCATGAGTCTCGGACCGCGTGGCAGGCGACCGCCGGGGATTTGTGCTTGTTCATACGGGAGAGGAGGTCGGAGGAGGAGTGTGGGATGGGAGACGCTAAGGCACTTGTCATCTACATTTCCGGATACTTTCGAGATTCGTAACGCTCCCCACACATCTCAGTAGAGGTGAGACGGCAGAGGGAAGCACCGTGGAGATCCCTTCCCGTTCCCCCCTTTGGGAGCTCTGCGTATTCAATTACCTGCGGCTTAAGGAATAGTCGTTGGATCGGGTACCACAGGGCACAAGCCTATTAATGGCCTCGTCATCTTATACACGCACAAATTTTCTGGCATCTTTCCAATGTCCAGGCCGAAATGACGGGTCTACTTCGTCAAGAATTTCCGATGCCATATCGCTGAATGACGAGTGTAGCTAATCATCAAATTTTCGTAATTTAAGCACTATTTATGGGACAAATACAAATATATTTAAAGTTTAACAATGTTAAAACATCCATAGTATACATAAAGAATTCATATTTCAAGAAATATGATCCATTAAGGCCGTTTTACACGGGGCACGGAATTGCGCAGGTTAGAGCTGCATTAATTTCTAAAATGGCGTGGAATTGCGCGAATGCATGAACGAAATTAGAACAGGGGCTACTTTGCCGTCTCGCATCCACGCAATCTCGCATGTGTTCTGGTAATTCACCGCTCTACATGACGCAATTTTGACTGCGCCTTCGTACACACGTCAGATTGTGCAAGTACGTGCCCCGTGTAAAACGGCCTTTAGTAGGTTTTATATGATATTATCCGAGTAGCGACAGCTGAGTTATTGATGTTTAATAATCACTTTTTATTTCACTGTTCTAGGTACGTTTATTCATATCTACAAAATATCGTTTCATTCCTTACCATTGAATTTAACCCTTCATAACCCAGAGCTGCTTCTGGGAGAAATCAAATGTCAAAACTACTCATTTTAAAACGGGGGAAATTTTCTTTTCTATCATATTTATTGTGGCAGCTACATATTTCGCCATTAAAATTTACAGCACAAAATAACACGTAGTTTAAATCTTTCGGAGTAGAGCTGAAAATTTTGCATTTTTAATGTTAATGTTAGAAGAAACATTGGATGGGTTAAAAGGAACTACAGAAAAAATAAATAGATGATAGGAACACGATGTCCAAAATATAAATTGAATTGGAAAGGGTTTAGGTCTCTTCCAACGGAATAAAGCTGCATATCTACATATTATCCTGCAAGCCACCTACAGAGGTGTTTGCCACGGGGTGAACCATCACCATCATGCACCAGAGGATTAAAATTTTCTTCCACTAACATTCGCTACCCGTCATTAACGCTACATCTTACACAAACTACTATATCCCTAATATATACAGCCCTTGAGGTACTGACTCACTGATTGATACAAATTCCCGACCACTTCCAGACCTGCTGGAGTCCTACTTATAAAGGCATCTCTCTTATATACAGCCCTTGAGGTAACTGACTCACTGATGGATACAAATTCCCGACCTTTTCCAGACGTGCTGGAGAGCTGAAATTTGGCACGCGTGCGGGGAACCCGAAATGATCCGGAGGAAAAATCCGAAAACCGGAAGTTTCCACCACGTGTCGTCGCTAGGACGACAAAATGGCCGAAATCGGGCTTTTTCCGGGTACCGTCTTTAGGTTTTAATTTTACTTCGCGCGAATCTTGCGTGCTACATGGATGATTAATGCATTTTTTCAAAGATGATAAACGTGGGCACGTAAATATGTAATGTTGTTAGTTTCAGTTCAAGAAAATTGCAGCCAAAATGGCGCCCAAAAATTGGTTTTTCGAAAATAATTTCATCCCTTCTGCTCCCCTCGACTTAATTTCAAGTGTATGATAACAAAAATGATTATTGTATATGCTCACTTGATTCTCCATTTAACTAAGGCAACAATTTTTTTTGTCACCATTGGCTGCCGAGGAAAAAATTAAAATATGCCGAAAATCGCAAAAAAGTACAATTTCCAAAAGATTAACACAACATTTCGTCCAGTTTTACACGACCGATTTCGTTTAGACTTAGTATATGCATAAAAATATTCATTTTGTTTTAGAAAATGTAAACATTTTTACAATTTTGCCATCGATAAACCAGCAGAAAATTAAAAATGGTGGACACTTCCCATTTTTTCCCGGGAGTCCGTTTGCTATTTATCGTTATACAGGCGATACATTTCTGTTACACAAACCGTTGGTGCATATTATGAAAGCCAATAAACGTTGACTCCTACTTATGTAATTTTTTAAGTTAATTTCCAAGTTAAACGCTTTCATAATGTCGTCCAAAAATTGATTTCTCGGAAAATATTTCATACTTTCCACTGCCGTCGGCCTTATTTTGTGAGTTGGGCAACGAAAATGATTATTATATATGTTCATTACATATTCTACGAAACATAGGTAACAATTTTCTTTCGTCGTTCACGGTTACTCAGAAAAAAATTAAAATATTCCGAAAATCACCAAAAATTACGATTTCCAAAAGATGAACACAGGATTTGTCAACATTTACCTCTCCGATTTCTTTGAAACTTAATAGTTACATACACCTATGCATTATCTTTTAGAAAGCTAAAAAATTTAATAAATGATTTAATTAATATAACCGCAAAAAGATAGAAATGGCGGGCACTACTAATTTTTTCCGGGGAGAGATTTACTTTTTATTGTATTACTCTCGAAATATGGATGTCATGGGGGCAACTTCTCTTAGATATGATAGTAAATGAATGTGACCATATAATGTTGTCATCTTTAAACCCCCTGAAAACCCCTAAAAAATTAAAATTTGCATATAAGTAGCCTTATCTGGTACTTTTCGTCAGAATTCCGCCGCATTTCCAAGCCTTACCACTCATCGCTACGGAATTGATGTAGACGATTGATGACCCCTGGCTGTACAAGCCTATAAACCCCCGGTAAACCCACATACACCCCCCAAAAAATAAAATTTTTCATATAAGCCTACTTTTTGGGTACTTTCCGTGACTATTCCACCCCAACGACTAATCCCTACGGAATTTATGTGAACGGATGGTGACCGCCAGGAGTACACTCATATAAACCCCCGGTATCCCCTTAAAATCCCCCCAAATGTAAAATGTGCCATTAAATCTCCTATTTGGGAACTTTTCGCAAAGATTACGCCACACTACCCGTCCCCTCTGAGCTCTAGATCCAGAATGTTTGGCGAAGGCGGGCCACCGTAAACCATACGGGAAAAAATACCAGAAAACCCCCGATCACCTCCTGGAACCTCGCCGAAAAAAATAAAATTTTTAAAGTGGCCATTCCGAATAGTTTTCGTCCCATTTTAGCCGGTGCCACTACTACTTATTAAAACCCCCGATAACCCCGTGAAACCTTCCAAAATATTTTTTTTAATCCCCTCTCCAGGTAAAAGAATCGTCAGAATTCCGCCTCTATTTTAGACCCCTAGGACTTATCGGCACAGAATTTATGAGAACGATTTGTGACCATTGATTTAACACCAGTATAAAACCGCCGGTGTTCCGTTGGAACCCCCCGCAAAAAAATGAAAAAGTTGCCATCAAGTCTTCATTTATGGGTACTTGTCACCACTATTACGCCGCATTGCCCTACCCTTTACAATCATCGCTACATAATCACTGGAGTATTGGTGACCGCGTGCATAACACATTAAAACCCCGAATCCCCCGGGGCACCCCTCTCGGTGGATAAGACCATTTATGAGGACTAAGCGGAGCAACCGCGGGGGGCTCTTCATCCCCAAGGCGGCGAAACCGTTCCGAGGAGTAACTGGCGTAGGCGAGGGGGAGCTTCAGTAACCCCCGGGCGGCGAAGCCGCCCCGATGTTTGAAACGGCGCAGCCGCTGTGGGCTCCCTCCGCCCTTTGGCGGCGAAGCCGCCCCTTAATCGAATAACGGTGAAACAGTTCCGAAATGCCCTTGCCCTCTGGGCTGCTATGCAGACGCCAGACGATGAACGGCGAAGTACTTTTTGGGTAAATTTCGTGACTATTCCACCGCTGGTTCTTACCCCAACGACTCATCCCCACGGAGTTTATGTGAACGAATGGTGAGCGCCACGAGTACACACATATAAACCCCCGGTATCCCCCTGAAATCCCATCCCTGAAATGCCATTAAGTCTACAATTTGAGAACTTCTCGCGAGCATTACGCCGCACTACCCGTCCCCTCTGAGATCTTGATCCGGAATATTTGGTGAGGGCGAGCCACCGTAAACCATACGGGAAAAATACTAGAAAACTTATGAAACCTACTTGAACATCGCCAAAAAAAAATTGAAGTCGCTTTTCCGAGTAGTTTTCGTCACAATTTAACCGATGCCCCTACCACTTATTAAAACCTCGGTAACCCCGTAATACCTCCCAAAAAAATTTCTAATAAATCGCCTCTCCAGGTAAAAGAATCGTCAGACCACTGTTCCGGACCCCTACGACTTGTCGTCAAAGAATTTATGAGAACGATTTGTGACCACTGGTTTGACACAAGTAAAAACCCCCGGTATTCCGGTGGGAACCTCCCGCAGAAAAATGAAAAACATGCAATTAAGTCTTCTTTTATGGGTTCTTGTCGCTACTATTATTCCGCATTGCACTACCCTTCACAATCATCGCTACGTTATCACTGTGGACGATTGGTGACCGCATGCATAACACATTAAAACCCCCGAATCCCCCTGGGCAGCCCTCTCGCTGGATAAGACCATTTATGAGGAATAAGCGGAGCAGCCGCGGGGGGGCTCCTCAACCCCAAGGCGGCGAAGCCGCCCCACAACGAGGAACGGCGCAGCCGTTCCGAGGAGTAACTGGCGTAGGCGAGGGGGAGCTTCAATAACCACCGGGCGGCGAAGCCCCGACGTTCAAGCGGGCCGCTGTGGGCTCCCCCCACCTCTTGGCAGCGAAGCCGCCCCTTAAACGAATAACGGTGAAACAGTTCCGAAATGCCCTCGCCCTCTGGACGGCTATGCCGACCCCAGACGAGGAACGGCGAAGCCGTTCCAAGGAAGGAGTGCGGCGCTTTCCTACCCCCTGGCCGGCGAAGCCGGCCCCTAGCTTAGGTGACATTATTCGAAATAAAATTCTTCGAGCGACCACAAATGTAGACGGCGAAGCCGGAACCGGGGTTTTAAGGGGCGGAGCCCCTTAACGAGCGCGCGCAGCGCAGCGAGTCCCTAATATATACAGCCCTTGAGGTACTGACTCACTGATTGATACAAATTCCCGACCACTTCCAGACCTGCTGGAGTCCTACTTATAAAGGCAATATGCCTATGAAGCCTGAACATGAAAAGCATGCTGTTAGAAATAGGTACTAGAAAAATTAAGAAACATGCATTAAGGAATACATAAGTCAGTAAGCTACTCTACTAATCAACTAACATATTGTTAAGCCCTAGCACTGCCGTCTCAATAGTCTCTACTCAATAAAAATACACAGTAGTCTCAATACAAAACACAATGGTCTCTAATCGGTAGAGGGAAATTTTAAATCTATCTGATCTACATTCTATCTCTTTTATTTTATTTTTATGATCTGGTATACCGTAGTATGTTGGCGTTCGAAAGATAAGAATAGTCAACTTTTCGGAAAATACACTGCTCTTGAATTTACATAATAGCTTAAATCTAGTTTTCAATCTACGGTCTGGCAGCGATTCCCGTCCGAGTTTTTCCAAGAGGTCAGTAACACTAACAATACCATCGTAACGGCTTTTCATGAACCAGGCTTCTCTTCTCTTTACACACTCTAACATACTGTACTTAAAACACACTCAGCAAGGGGCCGGATAATCTCTGAGAAATATCCATCACCGCAAAGGTCTGAACCTTGACCCACGGAGAGGGGAGACAACACACTATCTTTCAAAACAACCAGATGTCGATCCGACCCTCCAATGAGAGACTCATGTAATGATGCAGAGGAAAATGTAGTGGTTTAGCAACAAGGCTGAATCCTGAGTCACAACTTCAAGTTAGACTTTAATTTACAATCTATATCAGTCATTTTAAAAGCTTAGGTCGTCATGAAATAATAACACGGAAAACTCTCTCGATGCAAATAGTCTAATGCATAATTTCCTTCACCAAAATAGTGACTAGCCATGATAATAAATAGAATATGAATGAGAGATAAACTAACCATGACTCACACGAATGTATGGATAAGAATGGATATCGATAGCAACTTAATTATTCATCGCCGTTTATATCCGAAGAATCAGCCATCACCACTCTTATCTGAGAATGATGTTTGCATACAAAACCCACTCATGATTTTTTTTCCTTTTTGCAGGAATAATTTCCACGAGGAAAACACAGGCTGCCCGATCACTGTTTTAGTGCCTTGAGGAGGGCGCTTCAAGTGCAGCACTTCGCCCGTCGATTGAGACGCTAAGCCGTGGTCATCGTGGTGCCTTTTGGTCGGAGTAGGTCAATTTCGACGCCGGATTTCTCTATAGTAGAGCGATTAAGGGCGCACATATTCAAATTTATTTATCATCATCATCGTCACCGGTCAACAATCCTGAGATTGGTTTAACGAAGCTCTCCACTCAATTCTCCTATCATCTTATCTCTTCACATCCACGCATTTCATCTCTTTCAAATCCTTCTTCACCTGTCCCTTTTGTACAGACAGCGTTACGCAGATGTTAAGCGAATTAGGCTGGGAGCCGCTGGAGACTCAAAGGCTGCGCGCTAGGATTAGGTTGCTTGAACAATTGAGAATGGATATCTTTAAGAGCGACACGGAGAACATAATATTAGAGCCACACTATATTTACAGGTCCGATAGAAGCGATAAATTAAGAGAGATGTTTTGCCGAACGGATATATATGGGAATTCGTTTTTCCCCCGAACCATAAAGGACTTTAATAAACGCTAGTCGTAATTTCCTTAGGGCACTCCCTTTTAAAGTAAGTACGGCTGGTGTCCTAACATCCTCTGCCACCCGCCTTTTAGGCGGCTAGCGGGGTATTATGTAGATGTAGATACATATTATTAGAGGTCTTCATTTTCCGTTCTTACCATCTATTTGTCCCCCAACGATTGTCTTAAAAAGAAGCGCCAAAAACGAGTAAGATGGCCTCAATAAATAACTTATCAAATACTCGTACAAAATTACCGTTTTTGACTCCTAAAAATAACGTTTTCAACATCAAAAATCACAAAATTTTCCCGAGGAGGACCCCTTTTGCCCTTGGGTGTTTTGGATACACCCCGCAGGGGCCCCGATATCTCCGGTAAACTCCCCCCCCCCCCCTGCATTTCAAAATCCTGGCTACGCTAATGGTATCAGGATGTGGCCTATAAGGCTTATAAGGCCGTTCTCTCATTAAGGTTTTAATTAGGCTTATCTTCTTTCCTACTCTTCTAAGGACTCCACTAGATCTGAAGGACTAGAAATTTATTAATCATGTAAAAAACGACTACTTGAGATAGTACATTCGAAAAATATAGAAAAACATAAACAGTATTTAATTCTATTTTCATGTAAACCACGGTTAAAACCGCACATTTATTTTATGATAGCACTGTATATATTAAATCAGTCAAGATCCGGGTAATGTGAATCATCGATTAAGGAAGTGGCATCGGGTTAGGCGTTACGAACAATTTACGAAGAAGAGATGTAATTTAAAGAGCTGATTCTCCGAGGAAGAAGAGGAATGAGCCTTTCACGAGCTAAAAATCACACAAATGATGCTGTTCCTCTGCATCACACACTCATCTAATTGGCATTCGCGTGCTAGGTAATGATTAGATAAATATGACCATTCTTACCTACTGCGTACTTTTTCCGGTAAGATAATGAATGGTTATGTGTCATGAATCACTATGAGAGGACAGCTTACAATGTCAATTAGAAATTTTTATTAACGCCATAACGTTTCATTCATACTAATACCCGCGTCAACAATTCCGATACAGCTTTTCAAATAAATCCACTGATTTCATAAAAATGATCTTGCCCAAGATAAAACCGTTGCAAGAAATAATTCTGCAACAATGTATTTGCATAACATTTATGTAGTTGAGAAACTCATCTTCATAACATAAATAGATTTTTTCGGAAAATTCTGATTGAACCTACTTCCATGAGCAACAGGCCTCAGCTGCTAACCACTTCATGTCATCTCTTATGCGTCAAATTCATTGCAGTAAATTAATTTCAGGTCGATTTTAATTTTTCTACCAAACAATTCTTTCTTTAAATTCTTGGGCCAGTCAAATTAACTTGGAGTATCAGTTACGAGATAAAAATAGTAAAGACGAGAGATAAAATCCTCTTACATTACCATATATATTATTTACATAAATTACCATAGTATCAAACACCGATTGCGTTAATCAGCAAGCAATATGTACAATGCATAACTTTTTGAAACAATGTCCAATGTATCACAGCATTCAAACAAAAGTTTTCATTTTATTGGATCAAGTAAAAAAGTGAAATAATGTGGATGGGTAACGATTGAATTGGAAAAAATATCACATAAAACAATCATTTCCCATTTAATGGATATAAGATAAGTATAAAAATTCTAACTCTCATAAACAAAGAGAGCTGAAATAATCCAACATCCTTTGGATACATAATATCACATTGTGCCAGTCAACAATGAAATGAGTCAGAGTAAGAAATTGCGAAAGTATTCTAGAGGCAGGCGTTGAAATGCATGATTAACCGTCATTTGAGGGAGTAGTGATTTCCTCGCCCTGAACGGAAGCAGAGAGATTCCTTTGTCCTTCCGGTCTTCCCTGGAAAACTTATAAGGCCTTAGTGTATAATATTGCCTAATAATAGAGTAGTTTCCTTCATCAAAGAAAACGAAAGGCATTAATTGCGATTCGTTACCCACCATTAGTGTATTCATAATATACACATTATTTGGTTTTAGAAATCCCAGTTTAGACGAATGGCAATGGTCAATTTTAACTGCATTTGAAAAAGGCCAGATTGGCACCCATGCGATGCCACTCCACGTAACGTCACAGGGACCTAGTTTCTATACGAGTAGATAGGAGTTTTAAATCGTCTGAGATTACCAATGGATGCATGAGGCACAGAGCTCAGGGAAACGTCTCTTAATAATCACCTATTAAAACTGCCTATGGTCGGAAAGTTTCCTTCGTTTGATAAGGCATTAATAATCCTTATTTAAGCCAAGCGCTACCTGCTAGCAAGGTACTCTGCTACCTGCCAGCAGCCTGCGTCATATCAGCGCTCAAAGCCTCGCCCGATGGTCACCTCACTTGCGGCAGCGGGAACCAGAACGACGTCACACGGGGTTTTCCCAGCATTCATACTTAACCGTCGCGTTTTCGCGCGCTTGAAAATTTTCACTTTTAATTTAATCGCGAAAAATAGATATCGTGATTAAAAAATCTAAAAGCGTGAAATACGTACTCCAGGAGTAATAATCTTTCGATTTAGGCCATAAAAAATAATAGGAAACCACCCTATTGCTCTGGAAATCAATGGAAAAACAGGCAATAGACACCTCACGCAAAAAATTCAATATTAAAGTAGCAACCTATTAATATGTCGTATTTCAACGATTGGGTAAAAATCAAACTACACCTAATACAAAACTACACATGATACCGGTCATTGATCCCAGTCGATTTATTTTTAAACAATTGCTGGACTAATTTAATGAGTTAAATGTAAAATTATCACGCATAAATATAACGTCAAAGTTTGCGAAAAGTTATGAATTTTTTGCCCACATAGCTGCTACGCGTTCTTGCTGTTCTTTTACCCTTAATATCTGTCGGGATCTGTTATAAAGCTACCTTTCAACAATTTCCACTGTTATTGTTAACACAAATTCAATTAAACAAGTTTCAGTAGGCGTGACATGGTGACCACAGCCCTACTTCAAATAAAACAAAACACGTCCGTGAAATTCAACGAACGGTAAGCCGCGTTCGCCTTGTCATAGCGTCACTCTACGCTAAAGATCAATTAAAAACAGATTTCCGTTCGATTACACTAGATACCGTAGTTATACTTTAATGGGTTCACTGTGGCAGCAATATTATGCCATTAAAGGTGACACACGAGGTGATTTTGAAATATGCATTTTAAAACTTCATGAAGCAAATGGAAAATGTGCCCGATTAAACATTTCAGCTCCAAAATAAGTTATTTTCCTGTGCACACATGACGAATTAGCCTTAAGTTTTGCTTGTCTTGAACTGAGCATTACTCTCCGAAGTATCTTCTAAAATGAACTAAGATAAAACGGAAGATTTTCTTACGCGCCTTAATAGTCATATATTGATGATTTTATAGCTGTAACCAGGATCTGTACGGCAGCGGATGCAGGCAAGGGATATTAAACCTATTAATTTGTGGTGGATGAGGATAATCCCGGACCGGAAATCCCGCTTGTTTTACCAATTGAAATCAGCGGTACGTGAGCATAGCCTGGATCTCGGGCATACAATGAATTTCACGATTATTCTATGCCGCGCTGACAATTACTGGGATCGTATCGTAAAATAAACGATACAAATTAGCCTAGGTTAAATGATCATTGATAGGGAGAAAGGCCTACAGTTTAGCAATACTTGGAAGAGCATAATTAACCACAGCATAAAAAAACAACAACGATCCAGAACCAACCAATCAGGGCCTTTTTGAACGGCACTCTAGAATATAAATACCGACAAGAACAGACTTACAATTAGCCGTTGAAATGTTGGGAATTTATTTCCAAACAATGCGAAACCCGATGATTATTCTTGCAGGATATAGTTTGGTTGCCATGGTATATTTTATCCAGTAGGGGAGTGCTGTGTGTGATGACTGATTCGCGAAAGGATGGGCCGTGAGGTGAAAAGAACTAAAAGGAAGTTCCGAGTTGAAGGTCGGCACTGATGAGCCATATGGGGGAATTCCCAGGTCAGAGGGTGATGCTCATAACCCACTTAATCTGGCAATCTACATATCGGCCAGTTGACCGCAAACAAGGGAAACTGTCCGAAATGATATTACCTCCCGAGACCTTACGATTCCGCAAGGGATTTCACGAAAGCATCTAATATAATAAATATAACTACAGTACAGTAATGATAAATGCACGTTAACATGGAGATGGACGAGCTATAGCCTTGAGGAGGTAGATTCGCAGCTGTATGACCCAAACCTAAAACTTCTCGCGTGCGTTATTGAAACGTTATAGGATAACGCACGTTACGACATAATGGATGACGAACATCGTAGTTTCGTAAGGACAGCAATTTCATCTTCATATTTTTTTCTACGATGAAGTGGACGGAGAGGAGGAGGAACGACGAAGTGCTGGATATGGTGGGTGAGGAGAGGTGGCTGCAAGATGAGATACGGAGGATACAGAAGGTTTATATGGAGCGAGTTTTGAGCGGGATGGTGATATTTTAAACTGTGTATGAGGGAAGAATGTTGGGTAAACGAGGGAGAGGAAGGAAGAGAATAGTATTTTAGATAGAATGAAAGGGATTAGTCCTTACTGGTGAATGGAAGAGAGAACTCCAAGTTGACAGGGGAGATCGGCCAGGGTGATTGGCTAAATTCCCCATGTAAACCTACCTTCACCTGTAGAATACTATACTCTAAGTGCCAGATTAAACATTACAGCTCCGAGAGAAGTTATTTTCCTGTGCACACGCGAGGAATTAACGTTAAAATTTGCTAGATTGCTTGTCTTGAACTGAGCATTACTCACCAAAGTATCTTCTAAAATTAACCAGGACATAACGGAGGATTATCTCGCGCGCCTTAATAGTCATATATTGATGATTTTATAGCTAAAACCAGGATCTGTATGACAGCGGATCACCCTGTCCGATTTTAGCCGATCACACTGGCGGGACTCCCCTGTCAACTTAGAGTTCTCTTTTCAATTCACAGTGAGGCATACTCCCTTTCATTCTATCTAAAATACTTTTCTCTTCCTTCCTCTCCCCTACTTACTTCCGTAAGGCCTACTCCCTTTCATTCTATCTAAAATACTATTCTCGACCTTCCTCTCCCTCGCATACTCATGGAGCGATTTTCATGAAAATAAGGATATTTAACTTCAGTTACAACATTTTATAGCTAATAGTTCAAAAAGTATCACGGTGAAGTACCTAAATTTTATTTTTACTGTGATTCCAGTGGTAAAACAAATGTTTCATCATTTATTGTCAAAAGAATATGCAACTTTTAGCAGTAATCAATACTTTTCTTTGCTTCTTTAAGTGCCCAAGTGACGTAAAGAATACACGGGTAATAAGCACATGAAGCATTGAAAAAAATGGCGATGACGCGGCGGCTTTTTGGAATTTCAAGCAAATTTTCCAGTAAAATTCAAAACTGACCAAAACTCAGCTTTGATTTCGCGCTAATTTCATCAAAAAAACAAATCTCAAAATTAAAAACAAATTAAAACAATCAAATAACTCATCAAAAATAATCTCAAGCAAATGACCACGACACTGAGGTTTCCTGTAATAGGGTTGTTTCCTATAATTTTTTTATTCCCTAAATCGAAATATTATTACACCTGGAGTACGCTTTTCACTCTCTTAGATTTTTGAATGACGATATCTACTTTTCGCGATTAAACGAAAAGTGAAATTTTTCAAGCGCGCGAAAACGCGACGGCCGAGTAGGAATGCTGGGAAAAGTCCGTGTGACGTATTTCTGGTTCCAGCTGTCGCCGTGTGAGGTGACCTTTGTTCCTCTAACCATCATATTACTTTCCTCTTCTGGTCTATTCGGGTTATTTTCAAGCAAAGCTATCATTTCCTGTGCAATGCATTAAAAAAGGCTGATAAGAAATACAATTCAAATTCTCAAGAAGCCGCCGAAGTAATAGGAGATACATCAATTGATATTAAAAATTGTACAAGGATATTTGCCAAAAATAATTCCAATCAAATAACAAGAATATTCAAGATCAAGTTATACTTCAAAAACCATTTCATCATATCAAAACTGCTCCATGAAGCTAGTTCATAAGTACACGAACTACACCTAGTGTCCATCTGTGCAAAAAAAAGACGAGTGATAACAGCAGAGGGATGATTTTAAAATACAGAAAAATCATGTTGCGTAAAATACACCTTTCTCCCCGTGACTTATAATTGAGCCAAAAATTTAGCGAACGATAAATGCCATCAAGGAACTATACATAGGTTAATTCTGCGGAATTTCTTCATTCTGAACCTCTTCTTATGGCCCAGGTGATGATACTAGTCAAATTTCCAGGGCATGGATAAAACTAGAGCAAATAGTAATCCATATTATATATGCCAGTTCACTAGTATTAATTACCGTCCAGGAAAATTTCTAAGCAACAAGCAGGCCCTAGTTATCTTATAGATTGCAATATTGATGTATGATAACTTTATTTAATTAGATACATTTGTTTGAGAACAAGCAAACGTCAATAAGTAGTCAAGGTCTTTACCTATTGAGGCTTTGCGTCCCTTTTCTTCTCCAAATTAAACGAATGGGTACTGTAACCGTGTTACCAATCTCGAATTGGATAATGTACCAGACTCTAATTTCTGCGGACTGCAAATATTGGTTCGATGCGGTGAAGTGAGCAATCTTGACTTCCCTGCGATACGTAACTCAGGTAATCTTGACAAATTGATGGAAAAAATAAGGCACATAAACTTGCGCCAATTATTTAGCCAACAAATAGCATTTGATAGACATTTTATCAAAACGCCTCTATTGTATCTCAATTTTTAATTCTCTTTTGGAAACAAAGATTTAAAAAAAATATTTATATGTGAGTAAATACTTCAAGTGTTAACTGAAGTTAATTGGATTGTGAAGGATATTGTACCAGGTATCAATGGTCCAGCGAGGGGGGAGGTTTGGGGGAGAAACCCCCCCCCCCCAGAGCTGAGTTAAATTTTGAAGTTTAATCCATTTCACTTAATTGGATTAATATTACTTTTAGAATAGGGTAAATAATAATAAAATATCCCTCAGAGGGCCGCAAAACTCACCATTTGGAAACATTTATATGAAAATTTTTCTAGGGAGGGCTCCCGAACTTCCCGCTTACCCTGGCGGGTATTCCTTACCCTCAGACACCCCAGTATTTTGCGCCTAAAACCCTCCCTAGCCTCAATTCCTAGCTGCGCCCCTTCTAGGTATCACTTTCAATTTTAGTCACACTTTTCCAAATTTGATAGGTATTAATAGATTACGACGCTAATCATACAATGACGCAATGATACGAAGTCACAAGTTGGTTATGTCAGGTGTTTGCACCAAGAAAAGGAGGCTGACTCGGTATATGATGCAATTCTAGCAAGGTAAATGTCATTGAGTCGTCAGAAATAAGGAACGAATTTCATTCTCAAAGATTTGATTAACAGTAATTCACTCTTCTCTAAAAAAAAATGATCATGTAAAAAAATAGCTTGTGGCAGCATAGGAAACAAACGTAGTGTTATTGTAAATACTTAAAGTCCACTTATTCGTACCCCTTAAGTTCTTCCCTCTTAAAATTTCATATCCATCCATACAGTGGCGTAGCTACGAATATGCTTTTGGGGGAATGAGGGATGCTAGGAGGGCGACCCCCCAGGAAACGGGGGTTGGGTCACCTCACTTCAAAAATTTTATTGAGTCACCAATCGGTAATCGGTGACTCGCCTCACTGCCGTGATATTAATGAATGATCTTTAACTTTAAGCAGATGCAGTTATTGTATGTCAAAACTAGACAATAGATTTTTTTAAATTTTTATTTCTCTGAGGATTTGGGGGGGATCTATACCCCTCATCTTCCCCGTAGTTACTCCACCGTATCCCTATAATGATGATGTTAGTGGAATTTTATGACGTAAATCATTGAAAATGTTTCATTTTTGACCGGCATCTGTTAAAATAAAGCCTGAAGTTTCGGTAAAAAGGGGAAATTGCGATGTCCTATGAGAATTAAACACGTAAATACGACATATATGATATTACTGTTTCTTGGACCAGGGTCCTCTATGATAATGATAATTGTCATTGTCATCATCATAAATATCTCCTCCTTTAAAATCTAAAGAGAGGATATATTCGGATCGTGAGCAGGAAATTTCGTGCGATAACTCAACAGCGAAGTGTCCGTCGAGCCATGGGGAAGAGTAGAGGCGCCAGGTGATCAAGGTAGTGAATTGTGATCGTGATTACGCCGCCGTAGTCACGAGCGAGTCAGCAATGACGGCGGTTCTGATTGCGATGATGACAGCGCTTGGAAATGATGCTGTCGGTATTCAGGAGCGAGACTTAGCCGTCGATTAATGAGAGGGTCGTTCAAAGTGAACTAATCACCTCAATGGAAAAACATTCGTTCAATCGTCATGGAAATAAGGAAACAAGCTTCTTTTTCGCGGAGTTGGGATATATTTGTCCAACAACGTAGCAATTAATATGATAAGTTAATGACGGAACTGCGAGCATTTCCTCTCAAATTTTATCCTCGTGGAAAAGCAAATTTCAACTATCAGAGTATTACGGCTTAGTCATATCTAGATGTTCTGCGGTTGTTATTTCGATGAGACGGCTTCCGGAAATTATGCACTGTATTGGAAGAATCGCAACTTAGCCATCGATTAATGAGAGAGTCATTTAAAGTGAACCAATCACCTCAATGGAAAAACATTCGTTCAATCGTCATGGAAATAAGGAAACAAGCTTCTTTTTCGCGGAGTTGGGATATATTTGTCCAAAAACGTAACAATTAATATGATAAGTTGATGACAGCTCTCCTAGCATTTCCTCTCAAATTTTATCCTCAAAAAGCAAATTTCAACTATCAGAGTATTACGGCTTAGTCATATCTAGATGTTCTGCGGTTGTTATTTCGATGAGACGACTTCCGGAAATTATGCAGTGTATTGGAAGAATCGCAACTTAGCCATCGATTAATGAGCTTCATTAGAGCAATAATGAGGGCGTTGTTAAAAATGAACTAATCACATCAATAGAATAAATTCGCTCGCTCGTTGTGTGATTAATGAAACTAGACTATAACATGACGTTGGAATATCTTTGTCATTAGCGTAAGGATTTATAATTTTTGAAGACATGGATCATTAGATCACGCAAATCTCTGATCACCGCATTTTGCCGCGGGAAGCAGGACTTCTGGCCCAAATAAATGCTATTTATATGAAAGCTCTTCGCATGTAAATAGCAAGCAACAAATCGATAAGAATTGACGCATAAAAAGTCAATAGAAAACAAGGAATAATGCCACCATAACAATTGCTATGACAAGTCATGGCGGATCACCTAACATATCTTCAGTAGGGAGCTTTATCCTCGATATTGCCTCGGTGGACTTCCGTCTTTCACCCATGACCGTATTGTATATTAAAAACACACCGATAATTCTAAATTAAGAACTTATATCGACTAGATATAAGTAAAATTATCCATTTCTTGCAAAACAAATTATGCGTGCATGTAGTCTTCATTATCGGTTTATGTAGTCTATGCGTGTATGTAGTCTACTCATCGGTGACTTAAATGCATCTATGTCCAAATGGTTTGTTCAGTTATGCATATTAGATTCACCGTCACTCCATCCTTCCATCAAAGTCTCCGACTCATTTATGAAGTGTTCTCGGACATCACACCAGATGAGACGGCATATTAATGCCAAAAGTTTATTGGTCTGTCTCATAGCTAACTTATAAACATAGAGCCGAGCTATCTAGAGAACTATCAGACGCTACGGAGAGTACTGTGGTACACGTACACGCAGGCGACGTGAAGCTGAAGACACGGCATTTTGCTGTATACCACTCAGAACTATATTCATACTTGGGACGAACACGCAGCTGCCCAAGTTCGTTCTTATCCTCCCCAGCAAATTTCAAGTTCATCAAAATCTACCATTATATCTTAAGTTATTGAATCTTTAACAGTTTGCAACAGCATGCATCTCATTTTTCCTCTATAAAATCCCATACTTTCACTTTGTTTTCGTAATAAACTGTAATAAGTGGCTTCTCCCAGACTTGGAATAAAAACTCTTGGAATAGAGAAGGAAAATGGACACTAGAGAAATTGCTCACGCGGGCGCGAGTAGTTAATAGTGATTGGATTCACGCGACAGTCGTATGCACAATCGGATCGCCCACGCGACGGCAGGTCGTGACTCCGTTATATATCATCCGTCGGTCATACGACGATACAACACTGACTCATTGCAAACAGGAAGGAACTACCGTGGTCATGGAAGCCGATCAAGTTATTTAAGGGAAAGTAGTGACGTTCTCATGGCGATGGCCAACCAAGATCTGGACAACAATGAGTTAATTACTGCGGAGCGGAATGAACTACATTGCCATGGCGACAAATAGCTCGACGAGTATGTGATTGGGATTGTACTCACTACTCTTATGTGAGGAGCTGAGAATCCAAGGGGTACAAGTGATTTTCTTTCTAAACCAAGTTAGGCACAGAAATTGATAAAAGAAATACACAAATACTTGGTTTCCATGGGATACGAGTGAGTCTGTGTTCTGTGCTGACATTGAGTGGAAAATCAAATGCACCACTAAATATCTAGTTGATCTCGTTTTTTTTCTTTACCAAATTTCTTTCCCTAATTCTGTTTAGAAAAAAAATCACTTGTACCCAGGGGCGCCGACTTATAAAAAATATTGGGGGGGGGCCCATATCGGGGGTCTTACCCCGGGAAGAGTTTATATTCAAAGTGCGTCGAAGCACCGTAACACTATCATAATTCACACCACTTGTTTTCAGTTAACCTGCTTACTGTCTTATAATTATTTGTTTTAGCACATTGTTGAATGTATTTTAAAAGGTAACTATCGTCAAACGTGGGAAATAAAAAATACCAATATATTTTTGTAATTTCACCAAGCATAATATAACTTAATTATTATCTTGAATTATTGAGGGGGCTCCTCCCCCCCTAACGAAACTTTGAGGGGGCTAGGGCCCCCTCAGGCCCCATGGATTCGGCGCCACTGCTTGTACCCCTTGGCTCTTCATCCCCTCATGTGTAATGCTGCAAAACGCCTGCATGCGGTACGCCTTCCGCCCGGGCGCCTGGGACCATCTGACCCCCCTTTATGCTCGTGAAGGGTGGCTGAAAATCAAGGAGCGTCGAACACTCGCAGTGCTGCAAACCGGGTGGAAAATTTGGAAGCACCGTGTTCCATCCTTCATCCACAACAGCATGGCTCTGCTCAGCGATATCCGCACGTGGAACACGCGACATGGAGGAAACAAATTTCTGGTCCCAATCCATTGGTCCTCGCGTATGGCGGGATCATTTACATGCACCTATACCCGCTTATTTAACGCTCTGCCGGATGACCAGAGACGCGACTGGTTAAGAACATAGATGATCCGACAGCTGGCAAAAAAATACAATGTGGCCTAGCTACATTATAATATGAATTTATCTACCATCATATTATTTTTTTTACAGAAGCCTGTTTCCTTTATTTCCGTATCGATAACCTTGTAAAAAGAGCTCTGGTCCAGAGGAAGAGGGGGCCGGATTGTGGCCTCATCTGGGCCAGGTAAAAGAAATAAATCAAATCAAATCCTACCTCGTAAATGGCGGTGAGAAATCAAATTAATTGCCATGATGAAAAATTTCCCTCGGCTGGGAATCGAGACACGGGCCTTTGGCTTTCGGCGGCACTGCGCAGACCACTACGCTATTCACGCTCCTTAATTCCCAAAGAAATTTTACCATGGCTTATGATTTAAAGGATTTTTTCTCTGTGGATCTTTCGCACGATGGCTAATGGTACTGGATGGCTCACGGTACGCCCTCGCGGTCCATCAAGGACGGCATCACGAGCAGTGACATCATCGCAAAATTAGCAGTGCCGGAACGCACTTTCCTTAACTTTTTTACAAGTGAAATACTAATCTATGCGTTTTTTTATTGCAATTCATTATTTACATTTCATTGCATTTTTTTTGTTTTCATTACGAATGTATTTATTAGAAATTTTGAGGCAACAAAATTGATAAAAGTGTTATTTGACTATTATGTCTTTTGTTAACCAGTGCCGGAACGCCGCTCCGGCACCATGACACAAATGATCGCGAGGGAGAGAGGACTTCAAAGAAGCCACAACCGGTTGAGAACCTCAAACCTGCGCAACAATTGCCATGAGAATACAGGAACATGGATAGCGTTGAGGTATGTAAAGCGGCACGGAAATCTAAAAGTCCGTGGTTCTCGGTCATGGGGAGTTTTTTCTCACGGCAATTTATGTGATAACCACTCTTATGCTGTTAGAGCCATTTTGTACTAAGTAGGCTTCCGCGGAGATTATGATGATATTTAGTGATTTTTCCGGGTATTCTTCCGCGTTTATCCATTTTGTAGGAAAATATTTCGCCAACTGGAACGTTGGAGAAATATTGTCCTACAAAATGGATAAACGCGGAAGAATACCCGGAAAAATCAGTAATATCACCATTTTTTACTGTTGAGTGCACCAGTTAACGACAGAAGAAGTGCTCTTAGTGGCCACTGTAATCCTTTTAGTAAGTCCTCGACCTAAGCAGAGGAAAAAGAGCCCTCTTGCGGGCCGGCGGGGATACACTCTCGAGAACAGGCTCTTAAGTCATAGAGTTCAATTCCCAGACCTCGAGAGAAGGAGGATAATATCGATGACAAGCCCGCCGGCGGACGCCTCCAGGGTGGGTGCGGAAGAGAAGGAATCCTGACGCCGCTATTTAGGCGACATGGACTGCCACGAGCGAAACCGAAATTTCTGTACCAAAAGAAATGGAGAACCATCATATGAAAGGAATGATACAAGGATATATGATCTTAGGTTTTCCCGGCGTATCAGTTGCAGAAAAGTTTCTCGGGTTTTCCACCGGTTGATGTCGTCCATGTCTCCCGACGTTTCGATCCTCGACTTGCTGATCATCCTCGGGGGATCTTCCGAATGAAGAAGATCAGGGGATCTTCGGTAGATCCCCTGAAGATGATCAAGCAAGTCGCGGATCGAAACGTCGGGAGACATGGACGACATCAACCGATGGAAAACCCGAGAAACTTTTCTGCAATGATACAAGGAGTTTTCTCAAGATATTCGATCTATGTAGCGGTATTTATCAAAGTGGATTAATCCGCGCGATGACAAAAGGCTCTTGTTTCTGATCTCGCTTCGGGAGACTCATGATGATGCGCCAATAAGGGTAATTTACAAGCATTAGTCCCTTAAAGTATTGTATAAAGCAACAAATATTTCAGGAATAGATTTGAACAGCAAAAGAGGCGCTTATGAATATGAAAGAGTTTATGATAGGATAATTATATGAGTAAATACAGAAAAGGCTATCAAAGAGTACGATCTACAAAGAATACGACTGAAGGGCTTCACGCCACGAAAATGTGGACGTCAAGGAAAGAGGACATTAATATCCTGGTAGCGCTCGAAATATGTGCGTGGAGAATAGAGAAGGTAAAATGTTTCTGGACATGGTGGGCGAAGAGTGAAAACTCCTGGACGAGAAACGTAGGTGACAAAGGGCACGGATGGAGCTAGCGTGTAAAATAGGTGTTGCAAAAAACAGTACCATAGCAAATAATTTCAGGTAAACGGGGATATAAAAAGAGAGAAATGCCTATAGTTTCCTATTCTCTCAAAAAAATATTTATGATTTCATCGCAATTTAAAAATTATTGTCTAACTTCATAACGGAGCAAAACTTCTTTTTGATTTTCAAATAGATTTCTTCGTAACATGTCGATACAACATCCATTTTTGCATAATAACGGAATGCTCGCGATAATTGGGATATACACTTAATTAGGGAAATAATTTCACGTCCCTAAGCGGCCCAATTCGCTGGAATGTACTTCAATTCCCAGTTAGAAGTACAGACGGGGACACCCACATCTATAAAAACACGAAGTGAAATCTAGGAACTGCCAATCGTAGCGTTCACAGAAACTATAAAAAAGAGAGAACCGGAGTACGACCCTACGTAAAACAGAGCGTCCCGAAACAGTAAGGCAAAGAGGATAACGCGATGACGCATGAAACGAGGACTCCGTGGAATTCGTATACATTTCCAACGAATGGAGAGCAGGTCTTGCTACAGTGCAGCGGCGAGAGGGGAAGACAGGTTATGAGGGGGTTTAGAGAGGCGGAGAGCGTCACGGCTTCGTCCAACCTCGCGATACCTACATTTCCCCTCTCATCCCGCCAGAGGCGCCGCGACAGCGCTACGTCACTCGCGAGGTGACGTCAACCAGCCCGGTGGCCTGCGGATTGAAGACGTATTGCATTCAAGAAGTTTCCGATTTCGCTGAATCGTTAACAGCACCGAGTAGTGAGGTGACTCAACGTTTAGTTTAACTTTGGTCACAATCGTACTCATGCATTCATTCATAAATTCAAGAGTATTTTTCCCTCTCTCTGCATTGGTAACATAATCTGCAAGAGGTGCGTTCAGAAAATAACGTGAATTATTTTTTAATTTTAGAGGATTGGGAGTTTAACAGCGTTCGATTGCCAATTTTTTTATTATGTTGGTGTACATGCTCCTGAAGTATGAGAAATTTTTCAGCTGTATTCATTGTTTTCTTTGCCTGTGGCAGCCGCTAAGGTTAGACGCTTATTTATTTCGAGCTCACAATCCATTTCTTTTTCGTGAATTTTGCTAAAAGCAATACTGCAAAGATGCCCCAGCCCTTGTATTCGCCAGATATGGCTCGATGTGACTTTTTCCTATTTCCGAAAATCAAGAGAATCTTAAAGTGCCATTGTATTACAATCATATGTTACATTAAAGGTGAATCGCCGAAAGAGCTAAAGGCTATCCCAAATATAGAAATTGAAAAGTGTTTCCAGGATTGTAAGAAGCACTGGTGCATAATATTTAACGGGGACTTTTTTAAAGCGACAACATTAATGGAGACTAATAAATAAATACATTTTTTGAAACTAAAATTCCCGTTTTTTTCTGAACACACCTTGTACTGATTCAGGGTCCTACCGGTGATCTTTCCATACCGACGGGCAGATTTACCGAATCGGTTGAACAAATTCAAGTGAACCACATGTATTTTCACCAATCTTTCACCCAAATCAAAAACGGATGTATATACAATACATTAAATGAGGTGTTTAAATTAATGAATGCTTTTATTTTCCGCGGGACCCATGAAATAATTCAGGTGTAACATGCTGCCTATTGGCTATGGGATACCGATCCCCGAACAAAGTAAAAGAAATGTGAGCCGATCAAAAAATGTTTCATTTTTTGAGTCATTTATTTATTTTATGCTGATTTTCAGATTTTTTAAATTATCCATCAGTAAATTTGGCAGCTTCTAAGCTTAAGCAGCATTAATTTAACTACAGGTATAATAGGACATGCAGGTTGAACTTGGTGCGTGAGAAGAGACACGTTTTAGATGAGATACGGAGGAGACAGAAGGTAAAATTGGAGCGACTACTAAGCGGGGAGGGGATACTGAAAACAGTGTCAGGGGGTATAATATTAGGTAAATGAGGAAGGGGAAGGAGGAGAATATGATTTACAAGCGCACCACGTTTTCCGTTCTTGACCACGATGATGATCCTCAAACGGGTTATATATCCGTGAATGGTACAGCTGCCGGTGAGAAATGTTCTTCTAAAACTCATTTCACTTTGTTATCAATCATATTTTCAATAATTTAAGGAGCCGTAGGCAGTTTTTTTTTAACAAAACTTGGTTTTTATAAAAAAAAAATATTCTTAATCTTCAATATTATTTTTATTTCTATTTATAGTTTCTTTGAACGCTACGATTGGCAGTTTCAAAATTTAAAATATTTTGTAAATGTAGGTGTCCCCATTTGCACGTCAAACTGGGATCTACAGTTCATTCCGGTTAATTGGTCGACTTTGGAACCAGTACGTTTTGCCCCAATGAAGCTGCTATCCCTATTATCCATGATGGAAGGAGAGGAACCCAGAGTGCTTCATGAATACTCCATGGAAACCCACCTTGATCGGTAGAATACGTACTTTGATTTTAATGTTTGGAAATAATTAAGGAAGTTCCCTTACACACACCATAACGCTAGGAAACACCATTACACTTCTTTATTGAATAAAAGTGGAAAAAATTTAATGACTCTTACAGTGTTTATGGTTTCAGTGTCGAGTTTTCGATAACCTACTCCACAATCATCCCCCTTCACTATGGACGACGCTAATATGATCTGACAAAATGTCAATAATTTGTACGAAATTCCGGCGGAATCACGAACGGAACGGCGGAGTTTACGAAAAAGTCAGCGGAAAAATATAGGTGGCTATCTTCGCTACTACACTTAGTGAGTCTTCACGCTCTCATCATGAGGGCGATTCTGCACTGAATTGTCGTACGCCATTCCTGTATGTGATAGATCTCCCTAAGGTTAAGACTCAGTGAAAGTCCTTTTATAAAGTTTTACTGACATAAATATAGAATACCTAATTGTTTTGGGAATTAAAAAAAAAACTTTTAAAATATATATTATATAGGTTTGTATTTTCTGTATTTTTATTTTATAAATCAATCAGTAGATATGTTAAATCAAGTTTTTCTTCGAATTTTTAAAATTGATTCATCTCACAGGTATTATCAACAACTTTATGCATGAAAAAATTGAAAGTTACATCAGTGAACGAAAAATCATCAGGCACAAAAGTACTCATAAAAATTTAATTTGAAAATGACAATTTTATTTTTCATCATATTCTTTGCAATACCACGCAGAATGTAAGTTCTTTCACTTACGTCAATGAAAAAGGAATGTTTCAATTGAACTTGGGCGTCGGTCGATTACTGAGTCGTGCCTTAATCAATGCGCAAACATACCCCAGATTCTTATGTCTACTATCTGTACCTACCTAAGTCTATCCAATCATGAACGGTTTAGATAAAATTCTCGCATTATCATTACAAATAAGACATGGCAAAAATGCAATCATCATGTAATAAACTCAGTGGATTCTAACTGGTACTAATGAGGGTAATTAAATTAGGCCATAAACTTCAATCGTATTCATACAAAAATTCCTAAATCGGGGAAAAACACAGAATTTCTCTCAAGGCCTTTGCATTAAATAATTCATTCCTTAAATAACACATATATAATTTGAAGAAATAGATTATAAGTTCACCTAAATCTATGATCACCGCATTTTGCAGGGGATGACATTGCTTCTGACCCAAATCAATGTTATTAATACGAAAGTCCTTCGTCTGCAGATAGCAAGCGTCACATAAGTAAGACATGACGCATAAATATTCGATAGAAAACAAGAAAATGTGTCACCCTTACCAGTGGACAATATTAAGGGCCTTAAGATAAAATTGAAGGAGTCAGGTGATATGATAACCATTGACACGATTTCAGACTAGCTTACGATCTCTCTTTTATAAAACTTAAAGTTCAAATAGAGTTTAGATATAATTATTGAATACGATTAACCCTTCGTAGCAATAAAACTTAGGTTTTCTAGAATAAATTAGAGTGTAGAATAGTATATAACTATGGACAATTTGCGGACATGAACCACAATTTCTTTTAAACGACGTCACTCATAGATGGCGAGAAAAAATCCAATTCCAACATCTATCATGATAAAAATAATAATAATAATTTATTACTCCTACCTTTGTTTTTTTACAATAATCTTAATACAATGAAAAAAGAGAAGGAGCTTTAGGTGTTCTCGAAGGTCATAGGATCTGAATTGAGCCACCATCAATTAACAAAATGTATGCCAAAACATAATAATGCAGTACAAGATACATTAAGTTTTATGTAAATAACTACTAATAAAATACTACTAACTGATAAAAATAGGTACTTATGCCAGAGATAAACGGAATAATTATATTTATGATGTTTTTGCGAATGAGATAGTTAATAGTTTTGCGCATGTCCTTTGCAGCTGCGAAAATTTAGCAGCGAACGCAATGTAGAATAATCCTAAGGTCATTTAAGCTGTAAACTTTAATTATATTTGAAACCAGTTTTTCGATTGACTGTGAAATCATCTACGGGGAGGAGAATAGATATTAATCCACCGGAGGCTAGGCAAAGAATGCTATTATTATTATTTGTTATTTGGCTATTCACAAAAACATATGTGTAATTTTAATTTTTAAGGCATTGATTGGCCTTGGAATTTTTGATACAGTTGGAATTTTTCACTTTAGCCAGTTAGTAGTCCCACTTATTTAGCACAAAAGTCCTTTTCCCGCTTCAGTATCACATGGACTACTTAGACTGGCTCTAACAGTTTCACTTAACCGGACGGGTGGCCCTACCGACGAGAATCACTCATGCCATTGTAGCTCTAGGGGTCCCTGAAACGTACAGACCTTCCCACCATAACAAGGGTGTAGCACTAGGAAAAGGCTCTAAATTACATCAGGTAGAAATTAAGCTTGAAATGCACTCCTAGAAGCCAATTTCCTGGCAATAAAGCTTAACAAAACGAAGTTAATTTTCAAAGTATGCCGATTTAATTTAAAAATACATATATTTTATTCGTCAGAAATAAAATTAAGTTATTCAACTTCATGCATCAGTTGCTTTAGGGCTCCGTAAATTACTTCTTTATCTTATAAGCCAACATTTGCGTAAAAAATCTTGTAATATTAAATTTCTAGGATGATCCATTTCAATCAAACTAGTGGTATTGAAAGTGTTTTAGCTAACACGAAGTAAAGAAATTGGATTAAACTGGAACACACAGTAATGAGCGTGAGGCAAATGTGTGGCAAGGAAACTGTTCTAATAACCAGAATCCCAAGACCTGTGACTGGTGAAGGTCTTGGCAATCGACATCGTTTTATAGGTGCGAGTCTACCTTGAAGAGTGTGAAAAGAGTAGGTACGTATAAGGGGTTTTAAGCAGCAGGACTAATTAGGTGAACAAAGGACAAGAGTTACACGAAGAATCTGAGAATTTCATTTTTCTTTGAGAATTAATATTGCTTATAAAACGACAATTTTCATTTCAGTAACATTGCTGAACACTCATCAAACTACTTTTATGTCATTACCAAGTACATAAAAGAACACCTGCCTCGGTGGCGGCGGGGTGAAGTCCTCGCCCGGCAAACCGAAGGCTCGAGTTCAGCGTAGGGAAGCTTCCCCTATTCAAGGAATGGTTGTTTACGATCATTAATTGTTATGCTTTCAAAACCGCGGTCGTAAGACTATGTATGTATGTGATAACGTGCTGTTTTCGGGGAGGTAAAAATAAATTAATAAATACACGAAACTAGATATTTCCATGTCCGATGAATTGAACTCAACTGGAATGAAATATAGTTACGAATTGATGTCTAATAGATATGTCTAATAACATTGTCTATATCACACTGTGGATTTAGGTAGAAGCACTTAGGTATAAGATTTTGATATGGAGAATAAACCACTTTTACTAATCCCGTTTTAGCAATAAACAGATATATATAGCGTTCAAGGTTTTATTGACGGAGTTTAAAGTTTATCTAAAGAATTTTATGATTTTACGATGAGTGAGAATGATCAGCAAATATTGAGACTGTGCAACCCGCGTGCCACCCAAATTGTCTGACTGGGGTGGCGCGCGCTCACTCTCGCTGCGATATCTCGGGAACCAAAGGGCATTAATGAAAGATATTTGAGGAGATGCTCTGAAAATTTCTAATGAGTCGTTGTACAAGACAATAAAGTGATAGAATAATCCGAGAGTGGCATCATCTTCAGTTATGTCGGAAAAACATGGTGTCGCTGTAACATGAACTGCTCGTTGGAGTTCATGTTACACTATGAACAGGGATAACACCCACTCGATGGAGGAGTGTGGTAGTCTGGTGGGTAGAGTACTTTAGGCTGCTGATCGAGGGGTCTCGTGATCAAATCCCTGATGAAGCCTCAGACACCCCAAATTACATTTCTCGAAGTTCGAGGCGGCCGGCCCAACCAATCTTGACGTTGAATCGCTGAGTGAGTGAAAATGAACTCGTAATATCCTTTCGTAGTCGTAAATACTATCCGATGTTGATAGAAAAAGTTTCTGTGTATTCTTCGATTAATAATTAATAAATTAATTAATTCAAAGAATGTGAATTAAATGTATTTTTAATGTTCATTCTGTTCATTTTAATGTTCTGAATCAAAATTCTGGAGAGATTACTTAAAAAATGTGAGCCTATTCAAACTAAAATCAAGTTGCATAAATAGGAAATGTATTTTTTCACAGGGTGGCAGAAAAAAAGTTATTTGTTCCCTCCCTGGGCTAATCGTATGTAATGTAGCGGATGTAACGTAGGCAGTCGCCATAACGGAAAAATTCGGGGCAAGGGGTCTACATCTATATAACACCCCGCAAGCCGCCTAAAGGCGTGTGGCAGGGGGTGTTAGGGCACCAGCCGTACTTACATAAAAAGGAAGTGCTCTAAGGAAATTACGACTCGCATTAATTAAACTCCTTTATGGTTTGAAGGAGAAACGAATTCCCATATCTATCCGTTCGACAAAACATCTCTCTTAATTTTTCGCTTCTGTCGGATATGGAAATAAAGTGCTTCTCTAATATTATGTTCTCCGTGTCGTCCTTAAAGATATCCATCCTCAATTGTTCAAGCAATCTAATCCTTCTGTGCTGAAGCCCTGCTGAAGCCCTGAAGCCTAAGAACACGCGCCTGCCTATATTGTCAACAAGCAATCATATTTGTTGCTCATCATGTAAAAAGGTTTGGAACACGGTGCTTTTCGAGAGAAGACGAGCTTAGGGGGTGTTGATTAATTACGTGAGTCGTGATGAGGGTGAGGGGGTCAAGCCGATTCTCACCCAATCTCCCGTGAGGGAGAGGTAGGGTCTTGGCAAGTATCACGTAATTTTTTTCCGCAAGAAAATGTATATAATTACGATCATAGTAATCTTAAATACTAGTCTTAACTAATCTTAAATAAAAATAATTAAAGAATCAATACTAAATTCAACGTAATGAAGCATAGATTAACGTATTTACAGTGAATATAAGCATCTTGAACACTCTCACATGATATTAGTGGGAGAGGGGCAGTTGTGTAATGGTGCCGGAACACGCCGGAACGCCGTTCCGACACTAGTTAACAAAAGACATAACAATGTCAAATAACACGTTCATCAATTTTGCTGTCTCAAAGCGTATAAGATATAAATTCGTATACAAAACAAAAAATTGCAATAAAATTGTCGACCTCCGTGGCAGCTGGAATAAGTCCTCGCCTACCATACCGAAGGTCGCGGGTTCGAGTCCCGCCTGGGTAGGTTGCCACTTCCAGGATATGATTATGTGACGTTGGTTTGATGATTATTTACGTTCGTCTGTTGTTGGTTGCTAAAACTCCCGATGTAAAGGCCTCATTTTGCTTTTTATGGGGGTAATTGAGAACAATAAAATAAAATTTAATTAATAACTTGTAATAAAAAACACACGTAAAAATATTTCACTTCTAATAAGAGTTAAGGAAAGTGCGTTCCGTCACTGCTAGTTTTGCTTCAGGACACTCCTCTGTTAAAAAATAAATTAAAAATAATTAGCTAGTTATAATAATGGATATGCTGCACAATTGATCCAATAAAATTATCCTAAGTGCTAAAACATTTTGTCATTAACCAAAGAGGACAATAAATTACTGTGATACGGAGTCAAAATAATCACGTCCTCATATTATTCACTCAACAAATGAGCCGCCACAAAATAATCGCCAGACAAATCAGCCACAAACTGAGTGGGCAATCAATGAGTAAAGTTTAGCGGATGACAGTTTTCGTATCAAACTTCCGATTACGGTTAAAAAAATCACCTGGCAAGATCAAGATAAAGAGAAAGAAATTTCATGGAGGCGCGATGGATTCGCAGAAGTTTGCATTCTGAATATTGGCGAAGAAATGATTTTTTGAAAGCTACAAATAATTTATATGGCTCTGGAAAAATATTTCTCCTGGTTGTCTTCAAAGAATCCCTTTGTTTTCCCGCCATGGAATTTCACATTCCTATCAATAAACAACACGCACTAGAACCTGTTTCTCGACTCAATGGGAAAATCAGGTCGCATGTAGAGGAAAATTAATCTTGCCGCTTAAACAAATCCGTCGAAAAAGGGTATCCAAGAAAAAACTCGAACGCTATTACATTACCTTGCATAACTTTAAGAGGCACACAAAATTCCAAGAAACGATATGGAGGCCGAAGCAATTTACGAAGAATTTTTATAACCATTTTTCTCTTCCCCCATTGAAATATAGCTTTGTTCAGCACCGTTCCAATGTATAAATGAATACTCACACGGTTCCATTGGAATAAAAGTCGCATTTATTCTCGGTATTGCCGTGAAACGAAATGCATTGATTCGAATTCAATTTATATTCTATACGCTGATTGATATGTTTATCTGCAAATACTGGGAAGGATCCTCCATTTAAAAGACGTAATAAAAAATCATTAATTGGATTACTATGTCATTGGACATCCTTCTCTATCAAATTCGCCCAATCTGGATGCATCCTCCGCATTTATTTGAAAATATTCACTCCGAATTCATAGTACAATCCGCCAATACAATTCACAGTACAATCTTGATATCAAAATCTATCATTAACCTATTTACAAATCTATTTACATATTAAGGCAGGGTACTAGTCTAGCACACCCACTTAGTCCAAGGATCTTTCTAGCTTCTACGAGAAAATTCTCTCTGGGTCGTATCCATGCCATGCCTTTACGACCGCTTTTACTAATTGTGAGTACATTATACATCTCAGCATCATACCCGTACCTTCTGCATTTATCTAGGCAGCTTGCAACCGCCATTGTCTCCAGTGGTTATTTTAATAGTACATACCTCCTCCAAAACATCATGGCTTTTCCAAACCAAAGGAAATTCTCTCCTTTAAAATCGTCTGCAATATTCCACTGTACCCCGGGTCTCATTGTCAGTCTGCATGATCTATTAACTACATCACAGACACACCTTAAAAATTCCTCTCACACAAAGTAGATGAAGATAAAAATAAATACGGGTAAATTTCATGTGTTTGCAAATGATTTTGGAAATCCAATCGCGTGATTAGGATCATCAATTCAAAACACCATTTCAAACGTAGAATTTGTCATACAAGAAAATCTTAAGATTTTCCCCTACAGCTTTCTACAGATCTAAAAGGAATACCTTAGCTTGATTTGGCGAAGAAAAGAATAAATGTTCCTATGCGGCTTTATCTCAGAAAATTACGGGATCAAAGACGTATTTGATCGATTCTTTCTTCTCTCACTGCCTTAATAAGGCAGTGAAAACGGGAGCAAAGTCCACAGCATGCGTGAGAAAAAAACCCTTCCAGTGGGAAAGCATTTTAGTTTTGTAGTAAGAACGTGGAATATTTTGAAAGAGAGAAAATTGTATAAAGGGAAAGCTAACCGATGCATTCTGTTCTGGATCTTCGAACATGAACTGCAATATCGAGCCTGGTTCAGTAAACGGAGAAGCTATTATAGACATATATCTAATACAGGTTTTAAGGCCACACACTGCATAGAATTAAAAAAAAAGAATTTTTGTAAAAGAAACGAAACTGATGAAGCAGTCTGGCAATTGTTTGGTCGGAAGATTTGAGGGATCGACCCTACTATCAATGCTAAATAAAATTGTTATATGAATTAACAAGGGTCATCCCGGACTGTCTCCCAGTCTTAATTGGCCCTCATAACTCTTACAGTTATCGTCTCTCTCTGTACTGTCTACTTGAACATAACAACAATTATCCCACGAAGTTTAATAACGCAATCGGTTTTGGTTTAGCTGACATCATAGTCAGATTGCTAGGAAATTTCGCCTGATTTAAAAATGAGTTAGACTTCCACCAAATATGCCTGAAAATACTCTACAGAATATAACTAAAGTTCGAACTAGAAACTCCCCTTGGGATGTTAAAAATAGATACTCTGTTTCAGGTTATGAAAATTTGTATTCCAAGACCAAACAAGACCAAAATTCGTATTACTAATTCCAACCAAGAAAGTGAAACGTAGTAAAATCATGAGGTGGTAAAAAATATATGTGCCCTAGGATCACAAACACTGATTGATGAATAAGTCCAAAGCAGGTTTCTGAACCAATATTGACCAGGGATCAAATGCAATCATTGCACTTTCCCAGAACTTATGTTTTTAACCTTACCAGAAGGAACTTCATCTCTAGGAAAACTATTTTTCTTTCTAGAATAGTTCGCATGATATGACATAAGATCTGCCCGACTACCCTTCTCCGAGTTCTAAGCGAACACGAAAATATGTGTACAAAGTTGTGAAAATTTTTCAGTACCTATAAAATAACATGTGAATGAAATGACTACCCATTTTGTCATTTTTAATTAAAAACAAAAGAGAATTTATTTCGAAAGTCATGCAAATAAATTACCATTTTAAAATTAGTGATATCTTATGACCCTAACCTAATTCTTCAACCAAGTCGTTCAATTCCCATTTTATTCGTATTTTTTAAATTCGACATAAAATAACTTTCCTTTGTTATCCTTTAATAAAACCAAAGTGTAGCAACTGAATGCGACTAGCAACTGTCAGATCTCGTTTAATGATGTTGAAATTCGCTTGGTAATGATGATCACAAATTACCTTGACTGACTGCCTTTATCTCTCGATTAATTTCATTGAAATTTTATACATTAATATGGGAAAATTAAATAATTTTAATAGCAGTCACTATTTCTTTTACTGAAAGATCAAAAGGGATGAACTTCACAGGCATTGAAGCGAAGAACTGGCGAGAACCCTTGGGTTCTTATACCAAGAAATGACAGAAAATTTTCTCCGTCGGAGATTTACATTATCCGACCTCTGGTAACGCAGTTGTGTTCGACCATTACGAAGAAGGCACGTTTTCTCCAAAGTCCTTGAATGCACGACGATGTGGGGAGGGGGAAAGATGGATAGAAAGAGAAGGAGGAGAATTGGTACGAGTGTCGCAAATAGGGTAGACACGCTTGGCAGCAGAGGACTAGTTAACAATACCACCGCCCCCACCACTGTTTCCAACGGATCGCCATATTGTTGGCGTGACTTCGGAGCATTCCTACCTTCCCCTGGCAATTTTCTATTCGCCTCCACTTTAACCTCCCCCCGTATGCAGCAATCTGAGATTTTTCCCTCTCATACCCTCTGGGGGGATACAATAGGGTGACTCGCCGCGCAATTCCAATCTCGACAGTGAGCAATCCATCTTCACCGCTCGATGTTGTCAAGTATTAGGAGCAATCCACCATCTTGTTCACTCGAATCTAAATATGGATCACCAGGCTCCAGTTTCCATCCCGGTAACGCATTCGTAACGAATGATATTGACTCATAGATGATCGTGTAGCGGTGGTGGTTGCAATGATGGCTTTCTGTCTCAACGGTCCAGGTTCAAATGCCGGCGACAGGAGGTACATTTTAGAGAAATTTATTCCCCTTCTCACGTTCTGCGTTGGAACTTATAGTAAAAAATCAAGCAAGAATTTTCACGCAGAGATTCATGGACTCGGGGAAGTGGCTGAAACTTTTAGGAGTCCCCGTAAAAATCTATATACAGTTAGTTAAAATATCCATACAATCATAAAGGAATATATTCAATGAGAGTTGCTTTAGCATGTAAAATAGAGAAAAATTAATTACAGTCTAAACCATTACACTCAACACCCCTGTCGGCTATAATAATAATTATGAAGTTGTATAGTGCAGTGGCATAGCGAGGGGGGGGGGGGGGTGTTTGGGGGATAAACCCCCCCGAGAGCTCAGAGAAATTTTTAAGTTTAATCCATTTTACTAAATTGAATTGATATTACTAATAGAATTGTGTAAGGATTAATAAAATATCCCTCAGAAATCCGTGAAACTCACCATTTTGAACAATTTATCTTAAAATTTCGCAATTTATTAATCTCGCACCTACCGCTTATCCTGGTGGGTATTCCAAACCCCCACAAACCCTGGTATTAGATGCACCTAAACCCCCTAGCCTTAATTCCTTGCTGCGCCCCTGACTGTGAATACGGTGAAGATAGCTTCGGCTGCTACCAACGTATAATAAAATACGAAATACAAGGTGTGATCAAAAATGACCAGACTGATTTTATAACTTGTTTATTTCGACGGATACAGCTTAATCGAACTTGTCACCCTCAAAGTACATGCCTTGGCTCACGACAGACCTCTGCCAACGTTTCTTTCACGTCACGAACCCTGTCTGGTAAGCCGCCTTAGGGATCCTTTTCAGGTCAGCCGTACAATGAGTTTTAATGTCCGCAATTGAGTTGAATCCATAGGCGGATCTAGGGGGGGGGGGGGGACGGTGGCACGTGCCCCCCCCCCCCCCCCCCCAGACCCTTAAAAATATGCATGAGTTTTAATACGGTGCCATTATGATTGCATTCATTTTGTATTATGAGGTATCCTTGTGCCCCCCCCCCCAGAAAGAAATCCTGGATCCGCCCCTGGTTAAATCGGTGCCCTTTCGAGGTTGATTTTTAACTATTGAAACAAAAAGAAATCTAATGGAGAGTAAGGTGGCCGCGGGATCATGGAAGTTCTGGTTATGGCGAAAAACTCTGTCACGATCAGCGTGTGAGCCGGCGCGTTATCGTGGTGGAAAAGCAATCATGAGGGACGAATTTGGATGCGATGCGCGTCATGCCCAAAACGCCTGTTAAAACTGCCGGACAGTATCCAAAACTAATGCTCACTTCTTCGGCTACCTCAATTAGATTTAGAAAAACGATTTTTCCGTGCCAAATCATTCACCAATTCGCCATGGTTGAGGTATGTCGATGAGGAAGGGCGCCCCTCGCGCCCCCTATGGTTCGCGAATCTTTATCTGTCAAGGTTCTGTCCAATTTAAAACAACTGTACCTCTCAAAACACTTGCTTTGACTCATAGATTGATTAACTAAGTCTTAATGAATCATTCCAAACGTCTCCGTAACATTTTTGCCAAGTTTGAAACAAAATTTCACGCACACAAGCTGTTCCTTCATTACTGCCGTTGCACGCGACAACGAATAGGCTATGGCACTTACCGCTGCTGCTAAGTAACGACTTGACGTAAACAAACGCAACACCTCTAGTTTTAGTCGTCAGATGTGTCGCAAGATGTCACTTTTTGTTTCGTTTCGATCCGTAGAACGGTTTGTGCAGAATACAGTCAGTCCGGTCTTTTTTTTATCACACCTTGAATATAGCCAAATGTTTGAATATAAAATATGTTAAAGAATACCGATGGGATTTTCTTGATTGCCACTCCTTCACCACATCAAATTTACTAAATTATCGTAATATAAACTCGGAATCAGAACTATTCCCTCAAAAAAAATATTTTGCCTGATTTTCCAATTTTCAGTCAGCTCTCCATTTTCATCTCCTATCCGCTAACCTTTTCATAGCGACGTATTTCTTTTCTTTTAAATCCTTTATAACCTGTCCTATGTAATTCATTCGGGGCCGTCCCTTGCCCTTTTTCCCTTCCATTTATCCTTCAACGATTGTCTCCATCATTCCATCATGCCTCAGAATTTGGCCAACTAAGTTGTCCTTCGGTAGCACCACATTTCGAATGCTTCCACTAACTGCTATAATACCTGCCATAACATACGCCTCTCCCATCTGGTCCGGGCTGGCATTTAAAGGCCCGATCAGACAACTGGACAAAACGGTACGCAGCTCTGCTCATCTCCAGGATACGGTACCACATTAATTTAAATTAAATGTGTACTTTACATTCCTCAAAGAATAAAGTACACGCTAAGCAGCATTACTTTTATATAAAATTAGTTTATGTGAGGGTAAATATAAATATCTAAGCCTAATTAGCTTTTGCGATTTATTCTCCAGAATATGACACGCTTATTTTTTAATTTAAGTGCATTTTGTACTTATTTGTAAAGAGCGTGTATTTTTATATTTTTTACTAGTTTATTTTACAGTTTTTAGCAGTAAATCATATAATAATTGTAGACAAATCTGTAAAAGTAATGTCTGAAAAAACTTTATAACTGACGCCATCTACTGAGAAAATTTTAAACTATTATCCATATGGAAATTAAAAATTTATAAATTGCTCATTAATTAGAGAGAAATTGAATATAATTTCATATATTTTATTCTAAAATATTATACTGTTGTCAAAAGCCAGGAATTTTGTTATCGGAAGCAAGAAATTTTCAACCTGATCCGACACTGGGAAGTCGATTAAAACTCAAATGCAAGATTCCATCGATGAAACAGACAAACGGATGAAGAAAGTGTCGAAAAAGCGTGTAAAAAAAACGTTAAAAGGGGGGTCACGAAAAGTAGAGTTTTACTACGTGATGGCGAGGATTGCCCGTGAGACTTCGGCTGGACTGGTATGAGGATAAACTGAGGAGAATTGAACGAAGAATGGAGCAAAAAACAGCACTAGAACGAGGGTTGGAGAAAGCTCCACGAGTCCCTGACTCTTCACGAGCTCCAGCGTCCAAAGGATGTTTGGATGGACGGTCATAAAATATCTTCGTTCTCTTAATTCGATAATTATTATAACCTGATCTTTAATCCTCTCCTATTTCAAAGGACCCGTCACAGTAAAAATATGCGTCGTAAGTCATTCATAATTTTTGCTCTATGAGTTTGCTGGACCATGCAAAATAAAAAAATCACAGACCAAACCTACAGAGAAAGAAATTATTGCTAAAGTATTCTACCGATTAAGATAGGTTTCCATGGAGTATTTATGAGGTACTCTGACATCTCCCATCCCTTCAAGGACTTCCCTCATCAATTCTCAAAGAGGCTTACTCCCTTTCATTCTACCTCAATATCCTCTTCTCTTCCTTCCTCTCCCTCGTTTACCAAACATTCTACCCACTAACACTGTTTTTAACATCCCCTCTCCTCTTTAAAGCATGTAATTAATCACATTACATCATAGTTTTGCCTATCATTCAACTACAGTCAAGTTCAGCATTTCGTCCGTTGGATCGGAAGTTAAGCCGTTGTTATATGTATAGGTGCCTTGCACTGTGAGAAGGAAAACCCCAACGATCAAAATCAATTTCCATCTATTGTCTCTTTCTATGTTCCTACGCCGCATATGAGCTAAGCTGTCGCTCGCCTCCTCCAAATACCATTCCATAACCATTACTGGGAGACAAATTTTACAAAAGAAGTTACCTCATAAACACAAAATTTTTCTCACAAGCATTAGATGCTTAGTAAAATTCGCACATAGGATTCTATTAGAACGCAAAATGGTCGGTGGAATTAGTTTAAATGATTGTGTACAAATTAGATAAAGAAGGAAGATATGAGAATATTTATAGACAGCATAGATGTGTAAATATTCAGAAATTCACTTCCCCAAAAATTCCTGCAAACGAAATTGTAATCAATTTGTTACAAAATGGCGTAGGTCATCAAACATTCTCAGTTTTTCTGGTAAATACAAATAAGATATCTGACTTGTCTTCATCATTAGTATGTTTTACATGAGTTTTGAAACTCTACGCTTGATAGAATTAACGGTAAAAACGTTTTCTCAAACTTGAGATAGGTGAGTAGTTGCAGAATTGTTAGATGGAGTAATAGTTGAATTGGGTTTTGAAAGACGGATACAGTAGGAGACGTTTAAGCAAAAACTGGCAGATTCACGAAGAATTTTTTATATTCTTACTGATTGAAAATCCTATGTAAAGAAGGAAACATTGGCCGACGATTTTACCGTTAGTAGGACAATTTGGGAACGCGTGAAGAACGAAAGCAGAGAGAAGATAATCGAATAAACTTAAAATGGAGGTTACAAAATGTAATTCGGCAAAATGGGGTGAAATGAGCAGAGATCTTAGTAAAATTTAACGCGTCAATGAAGATGGTAAAAACAAATAAGACAAAAACAGAAGGAAAAATTGTAAGAAAGTTAATAAGTATTAAGTTCTTGCCAGTATTCACAAAGATTCGTAAATGGTGTCGTGGTAAGAGAATGAGCACAGCTTAACCCTGCCACTTTTGATACATAGAAACTGTGCTCATTTCAAATCCGGTGGAATCTATTTTTTCAAGGGAACCTATTATTCAAGAGTGAGGAAAAGTTAGTTAGAATACCATTCACGTACTTGCAACAATGACGCCCACGGTATCGAATTAATCTCTACTTTTACCTTCAGCAACGACTCCATCCCAAGCTTTCTGGAGTCGATCGCAAGTATTCCCAGCAAGAAATCTTACGCAAAGATGACATACTAACCCCCAAAGTTCTACCAAATCTGAATACACGACTACGAGTTTCTTTTCTGGTTCTAAAATTCACATTGAGTACCTTCATTAATCACCTCTACCTGAATATTATTCTAGACTAAAACCAACAACGCTTAAACTTTTAACAATAAGCGCACCCAACGAAGCAGCCACAAAGACGATTTTGATATAGTTACTTCAATGAACACATATGCACATATATGGCCGACAATAATTATCCTCATTACGTTTAAAACTTCCCTAAAAATTCCTACACATGAAATTAAAATCAATTAGTTGCAAAATGGCGTAGGTCATCAAACATTCTCAGTTTTTCTGGTATATACAAATAAGATATCTGACTTGTCTTCATCATTAGTATGTTTACATGAGTTTTGAAACTCAACGGTTGATAGAATTAACGGTAAAAACATTTTCTCAAACTTGAGAAAGGTGAGTAATTGTAGAGCATTGAACGTGAAAGAGCTGACCGTTCATAAAATCCGCTAGTCACTTGTGTATAACGTCATCCACGGGCTGACATCGAGCATGAGAAAATTGAGGACCTTCGTGTCTTCTCCCTCCGCGATGCAACCTTCGAATCTCGAGATTTTACGGCCAACTAGGCGTTGCATAAGGATTTCGTCCTCCTCCATCTCTCATTTGCATAAAAACCTGACCCGTCCCTCCAAACGATCGCTGCCAGTCTTTGACGACCTCCGCGTTTGTTTTTTCCGAGAATGTGGACTCAAGAAGTCCATGCACTCGGAAATACAAAGGAAAGTTTTAGGATGAAGCCAACTATTCTACGGAAGACAACATACCAATCAATTTTCAATTGACTCGCTGGTTTCGAAGTTAGCAGAGGTTTGCGTTGTTTACAACAACTCCGTTAATTTTGGTGGTATAAACGATTTGTTTTCGGCAAACTGCTAATAATAGATGTCTCTTCTTTACATCAAAATTGCAAGTTATAGAAACAAAAACTACGGGAAATCCAAGCGCTCAAAGTTGGGCAATTTGATTTTACGCGCAAAAAACGGGTACTTTTTTGAGAAAAAATTAATTACAGGAAAAACTATTGAGCCAAAGATTTTTTTAACTACATGATACAACGTAGAAATAAATTTTCTTCCGCAGTATTTTGTTGCATCGAAATTGATTGCTTCGTTTAGATGCTAGAGCTCCTCAAACTTGGTTATCTTGCTTTCTTTTACAGACAGTAGGTATGAAAAATCTTCTCAACATATCGGTTAATATCAACCTCATTATAGTGTGAAATACTAATGCCATCTTTACCATATCACCATACTTTAGAATTTTGTAAATCCTACGTCGTGTATTCCCTTGAAACATATTATGCAAAAACTGCCGGCTCATCCTTCTCCGTAATGTTGAAAACTATTTGGAGAGAATTGAAATTCGTTCTCAAGTAGCCAAGGTAGTCACATAAGCTTCACACTCTTTATCTGAATCTGTTCCATAAAAGTCGAGCTCTTTGATGGATCAGCTTAACTGTTTAATATACTGTTATCTTGCGAATCATAAAAATTGAATAATCATTGCATAACCCCTTTAAAAATTACCAGGTCCAATAAATAATTTAACCCAATATAAACGCCTAAAGCTAGTTCCTATGTATCCCCAACTAAGTATTGGTATAAATCATCTTGCATGTATTCATTGCTAATATGCTTTAGAACAGAAACCATTTATAGGCGAAATACGCTGTACAATACGTCGATTAAGAACTCTCCTCTTCATCCGAAGATATCGTAATGACCGCCGCTGGAACGTCTTCCTCATTAGTATCCCTCTCGATCGGTAAAAGACTCGCCTCCGACCCCCAAAACGGTGTTTCAGCCTTGAAAAATAAGAGCTAGTTACGAAGTATCCTATCGCATACGCTATCAAAGTTAGATACAAAAAATTTATCCAGTAAACTTTATCAATCAACCAGATTTGCATTTCACAGGTGCAAAAAATAACTTTTTACCCTCTCCTTTTCAGCATACTGGGAAGATGATATTCATATTCAAACTCTTCAAAAAGAATTACTATTTGAGCTGATGGAAATAATCCTTGAAAAACGAATTTACCAACATCAGGAAAATATATACAATTCATATTTTGTCGGCCAATTAAACTTTCAATATAAGATGGCTTTCCAACAATTTATTCAGACCATAAATATATCTGTTTTTTTACGTTCAGTGCTATTAATACTGCTGTTAAACCACACGGCTCCCTCGAATCTCCCTCGTTTAACCAAAATAACTTTCATCAATATTAGTCAAAGTTTTCCCAAAAAAATGCTTATTTTTAAATTCTTCACAATAATTTTTCAAGTACCCATAAAAAATTATGTTCAACAACCTAGAGATCATGAACGAAAAATCACATGCAGTGGATGCCCATTTGTAAAGTCTACAGTTACAAATCAAAATACTTCTGTAAATGTTGTTTGATAGGTATGTACTCTTTAGATATGTATTTTAAACAACTCTTCTCAGAACGGCAATTTTGAACGTCGAGATTATCTCCAGTAAAAGCTAAGTGGGACACTTTCTCTGAAATATAGCCGATATTTGCTATGAACGCACATTTGAACTAAACGAGCATGCGAGTTAGCCCATGAAAAACCCTATCCCTGAATATGGGCAATACGCACGCCCTTGACGAAGCCAGGGGTTAACTTTGTCGCCACCTGCCCAAACCAATCATTGGATTGAGAAACTGAATGGACGATGATCTAAAAGAATATTCCAAAGGGTATTTCAAGGGGTGCTTAGTAAAATTCCAACATAGGATTCTATTAGAACGCAAAATGGTTGGTGAAATTAGTTTAAATGATTGTGTACAAATTAGATGAAGAAGCAAGATTTGTGAATATTTATAGACAGCATAGATGTGTAAATATTCACAAATTCACTTCCCTAAAAATTCCTGCTCATGAAATTGAAATCAATTAGTTACAAAATGGCGTAGGACATCAAACATTCTCAGTTTTTCTGGTAAATACAAATAAGATATCTGACTTGTCTTCATCATTAGTATGTTTTACATGAGTTTTGAAACTCTACGCTTGATAGAATTAACGGTAAAAACATTTCCTCAAACTTGAGATAGGTGAGTAATTGCAGAATTGTTAGATGGATTGTTAGATGGAGTAATAGTTGAAATGCGTTTTAAAAGACGGATACAGTGGGAGACATTTAAGCAAAAACTGGCAGATTCACGAAGAATTTTTTACATTGTTACTGATTGAAAATCCTATGTAAAGAAGAAAACATTGTTTCCAACCAACCAAAATTGTTTTTGCCACTCGATGGCAATTACTTCAGTGAGGCAGAGCAGTTGAAAGTGACATTGTGAATAACAAGCAGCAAACCCGAATAGAGCAGAGATCGCAGTTTTCAATGAATTCACTACTAAATTCAATTATTTTTTGATTAGCTTGTGATATCCACCAGATATGGCGATTATATTATTCATTGATTTGAGCTAATTTATTTCTAGATGTCATAGTTTTTAATTGAGTGTACACAGAATTACGATGCGCCGTGAAGCATACTCTCGTATACTTTGTCATCCAGAGTCCTCCAGTGATTTCACTCTTCATATTTTCTCCGTACCCACGATTGATATCGCGCTTATTTTATACTCGGAAATCGAAAGAATCAATCCACGGCCCACCCACCTCCCAGTCCACGCCAATGAAAATTCGTTTATGATTTCCACTCCATTTTTTTCATTGGTTCCCACGACCGACAAAGTGTCTTCTTCCGTTCTGTACTGGGATGACCGTTGGACATTGCTATGCACCCCGAACGTCGTCAAGGAAACCCTGAGTCAACGCAGCGGAATTCCCGGGGAAGCCCTACACAGCAGACAAGCCCATATTAACTTCCAAAGAAATACTTCGCGAGCTATGTTCCATTTTAATGAATGCTGAAACATGGTAATAAACTGGTAATACTTCGCACTTAATTCAATATAAACTGACCCGCTCCATTTTATTAAAATAAGAGGACTTTTCCTACACATTTAAGCTATATTCTCGTATCCATAGCCATAAATGAGGTCCACAGATAACAGAATGCAAACATTGAAGCCTGATACACGCGATCATTGCTTCCATCCCTTTAGAGGGACAGACATATTAGCCAGCACACAACTTTCCAATGATGGAGGAAATAAAACGGATGATAATGGCGACTGTAACTGGTGTAACGCCACGCTTGTATTTTAATTGAGAGACATTTGTTAAGCACGGAAAGCGACGCACAGTGGGCTGAAATCGAAAAAAGCTAGCCAAAAATGAAAATCTCGACTTTTTCATTTCGCTCCGGAAGTAGTATATCATAATTTTAGAATGTCCAAGGCATGTAAAACTGTAGTCCATAGTTTTTCAAATTAATTTGTTTAATTTTTATAGCTCGTCAAAATTCAATAAAAACCTACGCGAATCTTAAGTGCGCGATTTTTACGAAAAAGTACAATGTTTGTTCCCCAAGCAATTAAATACTATTAATAATTCGGAATTTTTTAGGATAATCATTGATAGTACAGTAATAATTAATTAAAAGCGAACTTTTGTTAGAGTCAATTGTGTTTATTGACTTAATGATTTTTTTTAAATATCACCGTTTTTCGTTAATTTATTACCTAATGCTAGGATGAAAGTGGTTACCGCCGCTTGCCGCTCCTGAGATATTTACACTAGGAGTTAGACTGAAGTCTATATTATTAGACTTCGGTTCAACTCCTAGTGTAGAGTTTCATTGTATCCTTGAAATACAAAATCAGCAAAAAGTTTCATTAATTCAGTAATATTTAAGCCAACAAAGATTTTTGGCCAGCTTTTTTCGATTTCAGCCCACTGTGCGACGGAATAAGCGATAAAAAAGGTACGGCAGGTATGACCGTGTGATTCAGAAAATGATGATCCGAACGATCACTCTTTTGGTCCCTGAAAACCTATCGCTGGAGCTATCATTCTGAATGACAGAAAAATGACCGTGTGACCCAGCCTTAAGTCCCCAAATACAGCCATGGTAAAATTATCGCAATAAATACCTAGAAAAAGGGTAGATCTTAGTTTTGAAACATAGATAAAGAATGATACCACGAAAATAAGAATAAGTAGCACACCAATTGTCAAGTCCGAATTTGATCAATACTCGGGATAAAACCTCAAGCGACGGCCTTATCTATAAATGCATCTATATACACTCCTTCCCTCTAGAGATTGCAATTCTTTGCTTGCAGTTATTTTAGTTGCCTCATCAAAATTCATTAAAATAAACATAACCTCAATCCTTTTCATGAGGCACTCGAACGCTCTCATTTCAAGCAGTATTTTGTTTGGGCATTGAGACCAAAACCTTGACTTATTTCTCATGTAGTTATCGGTAGTGTGTATGCATCATATCCAATGCTGGGATTCCACTAAAAAGTCAATATTCGCATTGGAAAAAGTCTCCGGTGGATGAAATATCAGGTGGATCACATGATTTTGTTAGCATGTCCAGATATGACTTAAACTGATATGATGGAGAGGAACGTGATATGAAGAAACTCTCTCGTACTTCATTCTATATTAATGGTATTTAATGAATTCTGTTCTGTTGTCCTCTATGCCTTCACATAAATAATTTAATTTAATTTTTTTTGTTATAACTAAAATTGGTTTCTAGAAAAAAAGTGAAATGGCGTGACACCAAATCTGGAGGTAAGAATTTCTTTCACCTAATCAGGAGTTTATTATTACGTGTCATCATGTCCTGCTAATTCGACGAAATTTTGATGTTGACGTGGCCTAAGTTTCCTCATTAAGCATTTTCAGCTTCAACTCCCGAGGAGCCTGAGGTTCAGTAACCATAGAAATGACTCTACTATTTTCATCCAAAATTATGTACAATGGACAAACTTACTCTTTAAATCGCTAATTTCAAACGCAGTTTAAGCATTTTTCAGGAATTATACATACTAAGGTAAGCCTTTATTGAACAATTTTATGGACACTTCAGCCTGTTCCCATCCCCAATAGGAACCTCCCCCTTCTATTCAAAGTAAGACCCATTCTCTACTACTCTCTACAAAAGCCATATTGTTTTCCTCACCATCCCATGCTTACCTAAAACTCTTCCGTCTAATATGGTATTCGATAATCCTCTTTACCATCAAAGGCATGAAATTTAATTGAGATAGGAATAATGATAATTAAAATAAGATACCTAAACTTTCACAACAAATACCTGAACAATTTTGGTTCAATACTAATCCAAAATCACGCGTTCCTGTATGATTATGTAAAAATTCAGTGTATTCTGTAATAAGAGGTAAAAATTAATTTTCATCACTTAGAAGTATTCAGAAAGGTTCTCCCATCAGAGATCATACAAGCTGAAGAGCGCGGAATACAAAGAAAACACCACCTAACCTAATAAAATGTCTAAATGTATGCCTGCTAAAAATATCGTGTAGCAGAAAATTAAGTTTCTCCCGCTGCTGTACAGTATATAATACACCTTGTTTAACCACAAAAGTCTAAAGAGTATGCAGTAAGGAATGGCATGTTCCGAAATATATTGTTAAGTTATTGTTATTGGAATACAAAAGTCTAAGGAGTATGCAGTAAGGAATGGCATGTTCCGAAATATATTGTTAAAGTCTGTGACATTTGGCATAACCGACTTCACCATACTAAACAGTATGGTGCCGTCTAATACGTATCAGTACATTTTTTGGCCGATATTAACATTAAGATCGCCATAACCATGAAAAAACAGCTTCTTTTAGCAGTGAACTTGCAAATCATTCAGTGAGCATTTACGAAAAAAAGTCGCGGTTCCCTCCCTCCAAAACCATGCGTGTCTCATCTGAGGAATTGAAATTGAAAGTTTTTTGAGGCACCAGACGGATGTAAAAAATGGAGAAGGATTCCTTCTCTTGAGTGATGGCATCTGTTATAGTCCATCAGAGTGACTCTGACTCAACTCTGCCACCATATGCGCACGTATGTCTTTTTTTGTCTTGCTCCAGTTATCCTCATTAACTTGAGGAGTCTGTACACACGTCATATCAAGCAGGGAGCGCTTTTCATGGACGATATGTAATTAGAAAATAACGGGAATTTTATTTTTCATAAAAATATTTACTCATTCGTCTGAATCAATGTAGTCGCCTTCAAAACAGTCCCAAATATGTATAATGTAATTGTGCCAGCGCTTCTTCCGATCCCCGAAACACTTTACAAACTCTATCTTAAGGATAGACTTTAGCTCTGTCAGCGATTTCTTTTAATGTCATCTAGGCTCCTAAAACAACGGCCCTATACGGTTCTCATAATTTTTGGGAATAGGAAAAAGTCACAGAGCCTGTCTAGCGAGTATGGAGGCTGGGGCATCGTTACAATACTGTTTCTTGTTGATAATTAACGAACTAGCTGTGAAGAATGAGGCGAAAACCACCGATCTGATGAAAACACCTATTACCTTAGCGGCTACCACAGCCCAAGTAATGGATGAATACAGTTAAAAATTTTGTTTCGCTGCAGGGGCAAAAATATCAATATAATGGAAAAAAAACTCTAACCATTGGCCTCTCCAAACTTGCAAGATATTTATAAATTTATCTGCCGTTATTTTTAGGACACATCTCGTACTTCTGCAGCAATTCGTCGCACATCATTTGTTAACAGTCCTAAGATTGGATTGACGCTTCTCTCAACTCTGTTCTCCTATCAACTGATTTTTCACACCTAACTATTTCTTCTTTTTCACATCCTTCTTTACCAGTTCCTTATATTTTATTCGAGGTCTCGCTGTTCCGTTTTTGTCGTCCACTTGTCCCTCGACGATTCGATACCTACACTGCATAAGCGATCAACAATCGCCCAACGAATCAAATCCGCTCATCTAGATAGCCCTTATAGTGATAGATGAGCGGATTGGATTCGGTGGGCGATTGTTGAGCGTTTATGCAGTGGAGGTATCGGGTTGTCTTCATCACACCATCGTGCATCGAGATATGAAGGATTCTTCGTATTCATATTTTCACGAAGATTATCTTCTCTCCTTCCCTTCTTAGGGCTTCCTCATTACTGATCAGATCGATCCATCTGATAGTTATCATTCTTCTGTAGCGCCACATTTCAAAAGCGTCCACTCTACATTTCTCCGCTGCTGCCATTGCACCTCCGTTGAGAAGTATACTCTCAATTTAAGTTCCAATAAATTGTTAACTTTCCCGCTGAAAATCATAAATTAGAATTATTATTTCAATCCGTCTATGGATTATGATATGGATCCGTCAAATGGAATCATCAAATATGGCATGGATAGGTTCACTGGGTATTTTAGTACATGATATTTCAATACATCTCTGCTTAAAAAATGTATGCAACTTTGTTAAAATTTTTCAAGAGATTCAAGTTTCGGTGGAGAAACATGTGGTATGGCGGCTGCTGCCAATGGAGAGAACTTTGAAAACCACATACGACAACAATTACGATCAGACTCTATGGGTTCTTTTTAAAGAGATCTACGACCGATATGGAAAAATTTTGGCTCTAAAGCAATTTAAATACCGAAAACATCATCATGGCAACGAGGCAGTAGATAATATGAGTAAAATTGAGAAAAAAAACACGCAATTGCGGATACGATGCATTTTACTGTAGCAAAAAAGACTTTTAAAATAGTAGATCACTTACTAAAATGAAACAAGCCGTTACAAAAAAAATCAGCTCCCTATGAGAGGAAACTTTAGTTAGGTATCTCGGCTATTTTATATTATCGTTTCTAAAGTTTAATATGCCTATAAATTTTTATTAGGAATTTTTACCTGACAATAGTTATTACGTCCTCAAACTTTAGATACAGGGAATTATATGTGAAATAACTGGATTTTTATCCATATTTTTATGTTAAATTAAAAAAATATTAAAGGGCAGGCTTCAGGCCGATGAAATGTATGGGATTGGCACGCCCCCTGCTGGCCACCAATAATTTAAGCTGAGTCACATCCGTGATTCCGCCATGAAAGAACCTTAAACGAGTGGGAAGCAAGTAGAATACAATGGAAATTTTCGAAAACGGGCGCAGGAAAGCTGTTTCAAACGAATTTGAAGATTCGAGGTTACAATTATTACATATGACTCAAGCTGGGCAGCTTTATTGGAAGACCCATCAAGCTAATAAAGAAAGACTGACGTAAATTAAGAATAACTGAGAGCGTAATGACTATGTAATCCGGAGAAAATCACTCTAGATCTAGAGCAAGAGTAAATAAATCTAATTGCCAATCCAGAAAAAATATTATTCTATGATGAGTTACAAACTAAGATCTACAAATAGGTGCTATAACATTCATTCGGTGAATAATGAGAAAGTAAAAACGAGACACCCCTAAATGTCTCCCCCACTCTCACGAATGCTGACGCTGTACCCAGCATCACAAAAAATCTGCTTCTGCAGAAGACAATTTGCCATCATAAAGATGATCATGATAGTGAATTTAGAAGAAGCACATTAGTGCCTCAGTATAGAATTCATTCTGTAGAGGGTATCGATCAAGCGCCATTTATGATTTATAAAACGATTTTTCAATACTTTAGAGGAAAACGGATACAATAGTAAGGACGTCAGGAAAATAATTGCGTTAGCAAAGGAGACGCTCATGAACAGGAAGGTGCTTATGAGAATATCATTATGTAAGAGTTTAATGAAAAGGTTAGTGAAGAGTCTGCTCTGGGGTGTAGCGCTTTACGTTGAGGAAATGTGGACACTTAGGAAGGAGGACAAGAGAAGACTGGAGGCGTTCGAGATGTGGGAGTGGCATCTTCTTACGAGATGAATCTCAGACTAGGTTCACCGAATTACCTCAACAACATCAACAACTTCTTCAATTAACCCAGTCTGAGATTTGATTTGAAAGATGATGGCTTGGAGGTGCAACTGGTAAAATACCTGACCAATAATCGGGAGATCCGGGCTCGATTTCCGGCTAAGACAAATGATTTTTTCATCGCTATTTTAATCCTTGGTGTGAAATCCATTCCCATGGACCATGTACATCTTAAATTATAATTAATGGTTTCAGGCATAAACTTATAAAGCCGATTAACTGATTAAATAAAAACTTAAAATTTGCAGGTATCGGATCACGAAGATGAAGCTGTACTCAGTAGCCTAAGGCAACAGAGTAAACTAATTTTGAAAGGAACTAATAGTAAAGCTTCCCAATTAAATATTAATTTAATATTCACTATAAATCCGCAAAATTTAATTAAATTGATGGTTTCACACAGAATTTATTATACCGATTCAATAATAAAATCAAAACTTAAAAATTTCACGTATCGGATCACGAAGATGAAGTAGAAATACGTACCTAAACTGAGGCAGTAACCTGAGTAAATTAATTTTAAGAGGAATTAAAACGCTAAGTTTCCCAAGTAAATATTAATTCAATATTCACTATCAATCGGGAAGGGCTTCAGCAAAATAAGCTCGAGTGTTTTAATTGGAGTAAGTCTGAGTGTGGGAGTCTCTCTGGCTGGCATTTTGGTTCGAATCGTAAACGAATTGCTGTCGGTGACTCAATCGTCCGTGATTAAGAGGTGTGAAGGATATCCGCGGCCATAAAATTGAATTAGTTGTCTTTATTTGCGATGCCGTCACTCGAGATGAAGCGTGGGGCGAGGAGAGAAGAAGATTAGGAGAGGCTCGAGTTTCCGTTACAAATGAGTAACGATGGCCCGAAAACTTGTAAGAACGACCTTCTCTTTTTTTCTTTTCAATTTTGTCCCCAAAAGAGGACTACCGATCGGACAGTCAATAACGATAATAACCCATTAATTGAGACATCAACTTTATATGAAACGTATTTAATGCGACCATATTGGTCATGCACGATTTACCAAAAACACTGAAATAGCCCTTTGCAATAATTTTGAACATTTTTTTAAGAGCCGGCGAAAATGTAAACGGATACAATGATTTTTCTACCGGATTATTTCATTGAATTTATAAACATTATTAAGGTCAAATTTCCCACTAATGAATGAAATAAACTTATTTTAACAACATAAACAGTTTCTTTCCTTTACAGGCACTCACTCACACTGGGAGACATAATGTCGTCAAAAAGAGATCTTCTCCATAGTAGAGAAAAAAAATCGAACAACGTGACCACCACAGTCTCTGAAACCAATTCTAAAGGATTCTCAAGAAGTGTATTAGCGCAGGGTTTTATCATAATTAGAACGTAATCCACCGAATATAAATTATGATGTTGAAGAATCATGCCAGCATTATTTTTCAAGTGCTGTAGCTCTCTACGGTGCGGAAACGTGGACACTGAGGAAAGAAGACGAGAGGAGATTGGAGGCATTCGAGATGTGGGTATGGAGAAGAGTGGAGAGGGTGAAATGGACAGAGAGGAATAGGAACGACGAAGTGCTGGATATGGTTGGCGAGGAGAGGCAGCTTTTAGATGAGATACGGAGGAGACAGGACGTATGGATGGGAGGAGTACTTAGCGGTGAGGGGATGTTGAAAATGGTGTTAAAGGGTAGAATGTTAGGGAAACGAGGGAGGGTAAGGAAGAGAATAGGATTTTTAGATAGATTGAAAGGGAGTAGGCCTTACAGTGAATTAAAGAAGGCAGTGCTGGCAGGAAAGGGAGGCTCCCAGATCACTTCTTGAATACTCCATGGAAACCTACCTTAATCGGTAGAATACTACATTAATAAAACATCCTGCGATTCAATTCATATTGTGTGAAACTACATTATTTGCACAAAGGTACTTTTACGTTAAGGAAAAAATGGTGAACCAAATAGCTGATGTACTTCACGGAATCGCTCAGAAACTTTCTCAAGAAAATAGTCTGGCTTCTTAATATTTTCCAACTCATTCCATGCATGTCATACCCGTGACAGAGGCGAGGGGAAATCTATTTCTCCCAGAGAGCCCACTGGAGAAATGTATCGCTGGAAATATAATCGATAACGATCCTATCCCACGCGTCTCGAATTTTACCGCGAAGGGAAGACCTTCCACGAATCCTTGATTTCCGACGAATGAAACGCAGGAAAGTGGGGAATATGAAAAAAAGGCGAGGAGGAGGAAGTGATAGGAAGAAGAAAAACGGGAGATTAACCATGTGCGTTGATTTGGTGTTCGGCGAGAGTGCCCTGCGCCTGTCGTCTGTTTGGATGATGTTATTTTGAATAAATACTTTCTGTATTTTTCTAAATCTGTACTTTCCCTACGTTTTTCATGCAATTTATTACAAATTTCCAAGTTCTGCGTAGATGAAAGCTAGGATTACGATTAAAATGTTTTAGATTGAGACGGGTCTCGATGACTTACTTGATTATGCGGCCCCAGTAACGTTTTGAGTGGAAATAATTTTTGCATCTCCCCATATAATGGCATGACCGTCATTGAAACTGTGTACCGCCACATGCGACTTCTGAGCCCGAAAGGAATGCCAGAATATCTTAGATGCTCGCACGAAATACTCGAGAAGGGCTGCTGCGACCGCGAATTCTCAACCGTCGACGATTCCACGTAATTCCGGGGGCGCGAGAGAGCAATCGCAATTGAGACGCAAATCGCCTGTCACGATCCTTGGCAAGAATGCAAGAATGGAGGACTGTGTATACTAGTATTTCCCTTGGGCTTTACACCATGTTATTGCTATCGTATTGGACAGCGTTTTGGAAGATGCCTTGTTTTCCATTCTCAAGGCGTGTTAATGTCTCAAAATACGATTTCACACCAGCGGCGCCGACTCCATGGGGCCTGAAGGGGCCCGAGCCCCCTCAATAATTCGTTATGGGTGTGAGAACAAAATGTGTCAGGCTTGTCGATTTTCCCCGGAGTGTCCAGATATAGACATTCGAGTTATCAGGGTTCTAAAGTTGATCATATGACTCTTCTAAAATGCTTAAAAAACTTAAAACTCACTACTTATAAAATTTCCTGGGGCAAGATCCCCGGTTTGGGCCCCCCCAATATTTTTGTAAGTCGGCACCCCTGTTTCACACTGAACTGAATTGACCGCTTGACGAGTATAACAACAAAGCTCAGGTGTCGTCTGATTGGCTGATGTTCTTTTGAAATACTTTCTGTATTATTCGTACGGATTTCATGCAATTGATTAGAGGTGTCCAGGTCCTCCGTAGATAAAAGCCAGGATCACGATTAAATTTATTTAGATTGAGACGGATCTCGATGGTTTCCTTGATTATACGGTCTCACGATAACGTTGTGAGCGGCAGAGAGTTTTTGCATCTGATGGCATGGCCGACATTGAAACTGTGTTCCGCCACATGCGACTTCTGAGCCCGATAGGAATACCAGAATATCTTATATGTGAGGGGCTAATTTCCATCTTGTTTTTTTCGGCAAAAACATGGATAAACAATGATTAAAGCACAAATGGTAATATCGTGCTTTAATCATGGATATAGCATTATTCCACAAAATTAAGCCTGAAACGATTTTATACGTATGGATTAACAAGGTTATAAAAACGCCCAATCGTGTAAACAATTTATGTAATCGTATACACTATGTATTCACCAGGAAAAAATAAAGTCCATTGAGATTATGTACAGTAATGGGCGGTTTTATAATTTTGTTTATACACGTTCTTTCCCGAAAAATCAAGATGGATATTAACCCCGCGCATCTAAGTTGATCCAGTCATCACGCGATTAAAAAAAATTCCTCCATAAGTTCTCCCTCTTTCAAAATAATCAATGAATATGATAGTCCTCTCTCCTAGAAAAATCATCTCTCTTTTTGACTGGTCCTTCTCCAGAAGTGTATTACTGCATGGTTTTACCATAATTAAAGGGTAATTCTGAGATAAGTTATCATGTTGGGAAATCTTGACAGCATCATTTCTTATGTACTAACAAACTTTGATTCAATTAATATTGTATGAAACTGCACTCTTTAAATGAAGCTACCTTTAATTCAAGAAAAAAGGTGAACCTACAGAAAATCTCTCGGCCATATTTTATATGAGTGGCTGAGAAGCCAAGGGATACAAGTGATTTTCTTTCTAAACCGAGCTAACCACAGAAATTGATAAAAGAAATATACAAAAGCTTGGTGACCAAGGGATACGAGTCTCTATGCTGTGCTGATATCGAGTGAAAAATCAAATACATTACAAAATATCCCGTTGATCTCGTTTTTTTTCTTTTTACCAAATTTCTTTCCCTAACTCTGTTTAGAAAAAAAAACACTTGTTCCCCTTTCCTTCTCAACCCTCATAACATAAGGTCTTCCCTTTCTTTATGAATAGTCAATATGGTGGTATCTAGCTTCGCCTCAATCACGGCACGAGATTCTTCCATCCCAAATCCTTGCCATTCCAACGTATCCGATGGGTGTAGTTGTGCTAATCGCGGCAACTCCACTTTCCATTGATAATCTCCAAACGCCAACCTCATCTGAGAGAGAAGGGCAGAAAAATCTCGTACGTTTAGATCTGGCCTCTGAAGAGTATCCCCGTGAGGTCGGAAGATTTCGACCCCTTCGCTCCAACACATGCGCATCCAAGTAAATATTCGATTGATAATATGATATTAATTGACGGAGAGGAACAGGAGCGACGAAGTGCTGGAGATGGTTGGCAAGGCGAGGCAGCTTTTAAGTAGATGAGATACGGAGGAGACAGAAGGTATGGATGGGAGGAGTACTTAGCGGGCAGGGGATGTTGAAAATGGTGTTAGAGGATAGAATGTTAGGCAAACGAGGGAGGGGAAAGAAAAGAATAGGATTTTTAGATAGATTGAAAGGGATTAGGCCTTACAGTGAATTGAAGAAGGTAGTGCTGGAAGGAAAGGGAGGCTCCCATATCAACTCTTTAGTGCTACATGGAAACCTACCTTAATCGGTAGAACACTTCAATAATAATAATAATACGATAGTAAAGAAGAAAAACAATTCATATCTTCCACAATATTTAAAACATCCATGTCCAATCCCTTATCGAAAAGTTGTAGGAAATGAAATAATTATGAAAATCCTGTATAGGCATCGTTAGAATAAAAAATGAATCGCTTTCACGAAGTTACGCCTAAAACCATCAATTCTAACTTTAAAATACTTGTATTGAATAGTCGTTCAATTCTCTTTGTAAAATTTCGATATCCAACACCAAGCCATTCACATGTGAATAGAAAGAAATATACCGTCTAGGATGAATAGCATGCAAGTACTTCGGGTCGGAAACCGAAGTTATAAATTTCGGTATGCATAGTTAAGGCATTAAAACACTTGGACAAGCAAAACAAGTCGAGAGAAAGTATGAGAGAAGAAAGCTCTGAAGTAATTTAGTTATTTTAGAGGAAGGAACGTTTATGCAGGTGATGAAAAGGTAAATACTTTATTTGGAAAGTCATACACAAAGTAAGATAGAATAAATATTTTATGAAACTATAGGCACGATAATTTTCCACAAGTTCCACCCAATTAATCGATAAATTGATGTTCAATTTGAGGTCACATTATCACTTAATGAGATTATGGACACTTCTCAAAGAATAACTAATCCAAAAATTGGATCGAGAAACCAAAGAAGTAGTTGATATTTTGCGTTTATGCTATGGCATTTATCTTTTGAATTTAATGCTCGGCAAATATGCGAACGGATTAATTCTTTATTTGAAGGGAAAAACATCAATTAACTGGTTCAATAACTGGTTATCTTGATACGTGGCTCACGGTTACTGATAAATTGATTATTGACCAAAATTTGTTAATAAATTGGTGAAACGAGTAATTGCTGATGTACAAACTTAATTTTTCCTAAATAGTTTTCAACAAAATTATATAAGAAAAGAAAAATGAAAATAATACATAATTTTCATCATTGCATATTTTTATATTGACGTAAGTTCACAGATTTTAACAAATAAAAATTCATTCGTTCATCCGCAGAGTTCTATATCTTCTAACTTCTTAAGACTTCCAAAAATTTCATTGGCAACAACTACGTTGGATCAATTTGAGGTCAAAATTATAGGCAAAATTAAAAAAGGGTAATTTACATTAAAAATCATTGTTGTTAAGTAATCACAGTAACTAGGGTAATTATTATAATTGTGCTAAAATTCCGCTAGGAATTGTACTACTCGTATAATTAGGCTTTCTATGACTTAAAACTTTTATTAAGTAATCATTCCACAATTTACAATGATCAAATATTAAGTTTGATTATATTAGGAACTGTGTAATAGTCAGTAGTTAGGAGTTGAATCCGTATGAATGATAATCACAAACAAATAAATTAGAGATGGCCAACTCAACCAATCTGGTTAAGTTGGTCCAGTCCTTTATTTAAGTGTACAAATAAGTCTTCGGCATCAATGTAAATCATCATTTTTCCTGTTTGTAGAAAACTGAAATATGGAACAATAACTTCAAGGGCATCAGGCCATTCCATGAGGTAGCTCGCGACTTCTCGTGCACTAACGAAATCAGATATAAACTCACCACCGATGAAAGCAGAAGAAGGACAAACATCGCTAATCTCATGGAAATGGAATAATGTCATTCAGAGTCAATTCATGACACACAGATTCGAATTAAAAATAGTGAAAACGTTATAAGAGTTCTGGCATTGCGCACGCATCGATATCGAATACAGGAATTCATGCTTCAATAATTTCCATACTTGAAATCCACTGAAAGTGTGATTCAATCATTACAAGGAGTTACTTCGTTAAAATACGTTTTCAACGGCATGTTTAGTTAAGAAATAAGCCGGCTAAGATAATACATTCCTTCCGTAATCTCAATTCCAGTTTATAAGAGCAAAAATGAAAACTCACGAATTATGGAGACTCACTGATCATTCGTATATTTCTGGGGCCTCATTACAGATCATTACTCAATGATAATTGACATTGAATTTCTCACGAAATTCCAACGAGATATAAGCAAGAAAGAACTACTTCCACAAATAATTGAAACAGAATCTAAACTGTATAGAAACTGCTGCGTTTGCTTTAATCTCGCGTTGCAATACTCCCGCATATCCAAAGGAGAGAGGTAAATGAATATGAAACGAAAAGATTAACTCACAGGATAATTAAGTAGTGATCTGCACTAAACTAAACTAAGGCAGGCGACTGATGTTGACTCATAGCTAAAGCTTCAACTGATGTTTGACATGGCAATAAAAACTTTGGGCCATATCGCCACCTCAAAGTCAGGTTGATCCTCCCTAGATAACCTCCTAGGCCACGTAATTGCTAGGTTGGCTCCTTAGGTGGGACATCCTATCATTGACGCGGCGACAAGGCCGAAAAAGTTATTTTATCACCATGATGGTGATAATATATAAGGTGTCATCTCGACGAACTATTAAACTATTATCACAATAATATTTTCAAATAGACTGTAAATAATACCCTTTCACACCATGGAGTGAAGACACAGGAAATGGTTAAGTTCATCGAAGGCGCACTTCGGCTAGAGCGTAACACAGATGTTCACAACAGCCACATGGTTTTAATGAACGAGTAAGGACAACGCGCTTTTTCGTCCGAATAGTGAGGATTTGGATTTTTCCCGCCATACTTAAGAAAAATTTGAACAGTCTCTCAAACCAATTTTATAGGCTTCTCGAAAGATTCGACGGTCATTTATCCCACAAATAATTTAAGAAATAAACAGATTTCCGCGAAAAAAACTGTTAATTTCCTTTGAATGCACTCACACTGGAAGAGAGTACATCATCAATGAAAGTATTTCTCCATACTTACGACAAAAATTGAAAAACGTGACCGTCACAGTCTCGAATCAATTCTAAAGGTTCCTCTAAGGGTGAGGATTTGTCGGTCAACTTTTCCCACTAATTTAAGTAAATCGGGACCAGCCACGGTGAAAACTTTAAGGAGTCACCGGCAATGCACAAATTGAACGAAAATTCCACATGGAAAAAAATTATCCCCCTGGGATTCGAACCCGAATCCCGGTCAAGTCGAATGATTTTTTTCTCTATGGAATTTTCGCACAATTCCCAAAATCTAAAAAATAACTTATTTTCGCATATAAAACGGTTTCTTCCCCTTCAATGCACTCACACTGGGAGACAGAATATCTTCAACGAGGGTATTCATCCATACTTTTGGAAAAAATTGAACAATTTAACCATTATAATCTCTTAAACCAATTCTAAAGGCTTCTCAAAGAGTGAGGATTTGCGATGGAGTGAGAGAAAAGTTCGTCTGAAGTACACTTGGCGGAGGGTATAGCACGTATGTTCACAGCAGCGAAGTGGTTTAAGTGAACAAGTAAGGACAACACGATTTTTCCACCGAATAATCAGGATTTCGATTTTCCAGCCGTACTTAATAAAATATCGAACAACTTGACCATCACAGTCTCTTCCACAATTTCTACAGGCTTCTCGAAGAGTGGAAATTTGCGATGAGGTAGGGAGAAAAAAGTTCTTCTGAAGTGCACTAAGCGGATAGCATACAGCGGCGTAAGGTTTAAAGAGAAACAAGAACACGTAGGAGTAGTCTATGTCGCACCTCGCCGTGCGCTACGGTACGAGTGGATGCGCTGACTTCGCCGCGAGTGAACACAGCCGTGATTACACATCTTCTGCCAGCACACTGTTGAATCCCACCCCACCTCGCCTCTTCTTTACGTCTCTTTCCCCCTCCCCTCTTCTCCCCCTCCCCTCTCCTTCCATTCAACCCTTCCCTCTCCCCGCTCCTTTCCTTACGCCCGCCCCGCCCCTTCGATCCGCGGAAGAGAGGGGAGGGATTAACGTGGGAGGCGGGGGTGGAGGGGAGGGAAAAGGTCTCGGACATATATATACTCAGGCGAAGTCGCTTCAGTTCCAAAGAGCGCGCGATAGAGCTTAGGTTAGGGCCAACGGGAGCCTGAGGCGTGGATACATATTCATTCGGTCCACTCCTCTCCAAAACACTCCACAATACTCATGGTATAATACTTTCAAAGCTATTTCACACAAAGGTGCAGCAGGGAAGGAGACTAGAGGAAGACGACTCCAAGTCCCACAGGTGTCCTCGTACGACGCCCAAAAGCGTCAATCCAGTTATATCTCGATACGAATGTAAAAGTGCGCTGTGATTTTAACGTAGGAGAGTGTCATAGGCGGCAGTGATTTTTCAACGGAGATTACTTCGAAGAAAATCAACGGACGTTAATCGGGATTTGTGCGTGAACAGTCCATGTTCGAGTTCCTCGACTCGCGAGATTAGATTCTCGTTTAAAAGTGCGACGGTGAAAGGACTTCTGATAAAGGAATCGGTGGACTTTTATTGAAGGACAATGGTGGAGAGAATGAAGAACCATCAGCTGGGATGGATAAGTCCTCGGCTGTGCTTTGCCGTCGTGTTGGTCGCAGCGACTTTAGTCCAGAGGACAACCACGGCCCCTGTCGTACAGTCCGACACCCAAGCAATGGTAAGTGATTTTATTTTTTGTCTTTAGTTTAAAATTAAATAAACTTAAATGAAGGTGGACATTAAAAAGAAAAGTATTGGCGGCGGTAAGTTGAGATTTGTTAATATCACTGGAGCTAATACAATACTAAAACGAGCAAAGACGTTATTAATGTTGTTAATTTAAACTTTAATGAAGGAGAACTAAAAACGTACATGTTAGAGTCTTATCTTTAGGTAGAGTTTTTTGTGTGTTTTATTATAACCATGCGTGTTGGATTAAAGATAAATTTGTAAAGCTGCATTAGCCCCTGTGATGTCAACAATTTTGGCGCAAAGTTGGCCGATTCCAAATAGTTGAATTTTATAAAATGAAAAATCTCTATCATTGGTTTGACCAGTATTGTAGAATAATCATGAAAAGGATAGTGTTTTCCCTCTATTTACGCAGTGAAAAATAATCTGAGTGAGAAGTATTTTTCTATCCCAGACCAATTGTTCTCCACGGGATCCGAATGGCGGTTGATCCGCGCCCGCAGTTCAATTCAAAATGAACCAGTCGGACGCAATGGCTCCGGGTTGTTAACTTCGCGAAACGTCTTTGTGCGTGGCCACCGACGCGGGAAGCTATGTCCATCCAATCGTGGAGGAGATGCCCCCCGATGATAAAATTGTCCACACGGGATTCGACCCCGGATACCCCAACCTTGGCCGTCAAGCATCGATGACATCCACGATTCGCTGGCTGAAGGGCGTGAACTTGCGAAAGATCACACTTAATTTTTCACGGGGCGATTTCTGTCATTAAGAGACGAAACTTAATGGACACTGTCATTATAAATTATAATGATTGTAACTGTCAGATCTTATTATTACTAATCCCATCGTTTTTAGTCACTCACATTTTAACAAGACTTTGTTATCCAGAAATTTCTTTCAAGAAAAACCTACTGACGTTGTTAGTGAAAATTTGCATGTAATATAATTCCTTTTTTAATTCAAGTCCCGCATATTAATGATATTTAATATTCCATTAGATTGAGTCGCAAACACTTTCAGCTAACCTACTTTCATTTAGGTTGTTTGAACTTAAGAACAGGTAGCAAGCAAAACGTCTAGGAAACGTTCAACAGGACAGTGGGTCTACAAGATAGGGGGCAGGGTGAGTGATGCTGGACGCAGAAACAGTTATTCGAGCGGGAATAAGGTCATCCGAATATTTTTGAGTCCACCGTAATGGGTTACGGAATAAAAGCTACTAAGATTAGTTTGAACCAAAACCTTCGTTGAAACAAAGACATTTTATTGATGACGCACGATTTTACTTGAAGTCAATCTGGAGGGAAAATTGACCACATCATTACTCATGCATGGAAAAATGCTCTTCTGTTTTCCTCAACGGCGTGTATTTCTTCCGATCCTTAGGTAATCAGGTGTTATCCGCTCTTTTCAAAGAATACTTGAATGCGATCGGAATGCATTGAACATAAATTTTCTTTAATTATGAAATATCTGTACTCTAAAATTAGGGAACAAAAAATATTCATCGTGCACGAGTATCAATCACTTTCAACGTGTTTGAAAAACAATTGCAGAAAGTGGAGAGTTCATGGGGGCGATGATAGCAATTTGCGTCTGTGAATGGCAAAATGCCCACTACTACTTTTATATACCGTCTACTTTTTTCCCCGTGAATTCCCATTAGCGTGCTGATATCGTTAAAATACATGTGCGTCATCATTTGAATCTTTCTAAATAGATGCTTCGTAAATACGCTATCAATAAGAGGTTTACCACGATTTAAACCTAAAAAGGTCCATTTAAACTCTCGTAGGCTACTTGAAACAGGTGTTTAAACGAATTTTAAGTTTAAGTTTTACGGATAGTCTCGTTCCCTCAGATTACCACCGTAATGACCAATTCATTCATTATCGTCATTCGTCACTTAGTCATATAGCTAACAGTAATGATTTTAATGGAAGTATTTTGTGTATACAGAATAACTGGTACATTATCCATATTATAGAGGAAAAATCAATTTACATTATTTTTAACAGATAGGTAAATTGCCCCCGTTGAATGAACTACTAAAAACAACCCTAATGAAAGGAAACTTATTTTCTACGAGCGAAAAAAAGTCAGAGCTATTCCATTATGAAGCAATTAGAATAGAGAAGAAAAATATTGGTAGTCGAGAGAGGATAGGGGAATCACCACGCATCTTGCATCATTGATATCTAATCTTATTCACCATTTACAAAAAAATAAGATCTCTTTCCCCATGAAGTATCAATCGTAACTTTTCTCTATAAAAAGGATTTACCTTTTACTTCGTGTGAAATAGGAGGATCTCAATCAACTATCACAACCACTCAAATCAGCTATGACAATCGTCAACAGATGCAAGACAAAATTACCTTAAAGAAACATTATGTCGGAAGCATGGAATTTTTCATCTCGATAGGAATATCAGAGGGTAATGTTTATGATTAAAAGTACGTTGATCATTCATCACAATGACAAGTAGAAACATACAGAAAACATTCCTTTGTTGAACATGATATGTTGATTCCGAGAGTATAAGATATTCCCCCAGAGGTCTTTTCGCGATGAATTATATTTTCATACCCTTCTCCAGCTGATCATTCCTTGGGAAAGGCATCGAAAATGAGTCTATCTACCGAGGAATTGTGGTAAAAAGACGATGAAAAAAGTAGTTTGGCTAGGTTTGCTCTCGGATAGCTCAGCTGTTTCATTTTATTTAGCACGACTTCCTGGAATATCCAGCGATCATGAGATAACGGTTGCGGGAAACCGCGTGTCGGGTTTTTCGTTTGTTGACAAAGAGTCGCAATGAGATGCAATCGCAGGTCTGGACTGGCCCGCCCTCCATCCAGTAAACACCCGACTTCCGTCCTTCCTACTTGGAATAACACTACCCAGCCCTCACGACGACTTCCCGTCAGTCAGGAAAACCCACAAGGCGCCGAAAAACAGAGGATGCGACAGGCCAGTACCTCGACAGCTTCCTAGAGGGGAAGGCACTTTAGGGTTATTCAGTACGCAATACGTTTGTTACAATATCGCATCAGCGTTAACCATTTCTTCACTGAGATAATCAAAGTTTAGGCAAAAGGTTTTTATCTTTCCATTAACACTAGAAATACCGGACTTGATATCCCTCCTAGAACTACCGAATGGAGTCATACTGACTTCTACCTCATCATTGTATGTTTTTGCTGATTATTTCGGCTTTTATTGATACATTACTTAAGGTAATCATTTTTGTTTGATATGCGAAATTCGAAAGTAGGTACATAAGGCGATCGCGTATATCGCGAGGAGTCAAAATGACTCCATCGGTAGTTCTACTGTTGATAAGACAATTATCATGTTCCCACCTTTTCTATGTGTGTATAATATAACATTTTGTGGATTCGTGCTTTACGAGGCCCTGCTTTAAAGAAAGCCAGCCATGAGAGACGTATGGTATCTCTGGAGAAAAGTTTTCCGGGGGATTTAAACAAGTTTGGTGCAACAATAATAAAATAAATGTTAACTATAAAATCTTCTTTTAGTATTTACACAAGATGTTGGTTGGAATGAATAACGCCAAACGGGTTTCGTATCTTCGGTCCAATAAAACGGTAATATTGGTTGACGTCGGTGATGGCGAATTTTTTCCCGATGATCAAAGACGACTTTCGAGGTCTCTCCGCTGACCTCACAGCTTCGAGAGAGACCCACCGTGTGTTTCGGAGAACCCAAGACCTGTTTTCTAGAAGTACGGTGACGACTGCTTTCTCGCTAACTCCGTCCGGGAGACCTTGATTACACGTCACCCAACTCAGCAGCGACCTCCTCGCCGGTGACCAGAGACACTCATGAGAGGGAAACGCCATTCGTGCTGAGCTCTTTCCATAGATTTAGCACAGAGCACGTGAGAATGAAAGGGCTAAACACACATACGTTATCTCCTACTTCCCTGGTCCAAACTGCTCGCACCTTACTCAAGTGATAAGCCTAAACACATTCCAATCGCGGTTCAGATAGTGCGTGAGATATCTCCGGTTTCCATGGAAACTTGATAGACGAGTGAGGAATGCTGAGTAAATTTGTGTTTCAATCTCTTCTAGCTCACATCACATTTAAGCACATACAGTGACATGTGTGACCCAATTTTTCGTTCAAAATTTTCACCAAGTCAGATAAAAACCTCATCTGTTCGGGGCATAAAAGAAACATCGAAAACAAAACATTCTATGCACTACCTTCCATTGAGCAAAGTATTAGGATATGACCCAGCTATGTACATCTGTTGAGTAGCTTTTCTATACGCTCTTACCTGAATAATGATGGACAATTATTCATTAAGGCATGATCATAGATGGCCTGACGATATCAACTCTAAGATTCAGAACAAGGTACGTAAAAGAATACCAATAAACAACGGTGAATAAAAGGTACATGGTAATTATTACGTGAACGGAATAGCCGCAGCAAGAATCGAATGGTATGTCCGCATCAATCAATGCCTCCTTCCCTCCATTTCCGTGTAAAGTAAAGTAAATACGAAAGAAGAATTACATTATTTCTGAAGGTGCCGTTTGAAGATTATTTACATTCTTTTTTTCCATTGGTTGCGATACATCGAATCAGTTAAACGTCGTTAAATGATGCTGGGAAATCATTGAGAATTTGACTCGCTTGAATGAAGTCAATTCCTAGAAGTGAAAATTCCACAATCATGGCTTTCAAGCGTGACGCATCCGTAACTCCCACGGACAAAAAAATGAAAATGTATCTCCGTAGTAACACCAACTGCCCATTCATAAAATTGAAAGCAGGAGAGAAAATGATTTTCATCATTTTCCTCAGAGATTGAGACGAGAATTTTCAGGCCTCTACGGAAACGATAAGAAAAACTTGTATTACATCCAAGAGCTACGTAAATTGATCTGGATACCCTATGGTTGATCATACGCAAGCCACAATTTCTCTGAAAAATCATAATTTATTAACATACAGTCCCGTTCATACATGTTTTAAGCATTCAATTCGTATACAAGGCATGCAACTCTGCGTCATTCCTGTATATGTCTCTATCAATAATTCCTAAATGAATCGATGTGCACATACTGCACATTGCACAAAGGAATAAACGTAATTCCTCGCAGGAATTTAAGATGATTATTAGTGACGGGTTCAAGGTATTTTCCACTAAAATCTTGGAATATAGCACCTTTTACTGTTTCTTCTCATCTTCAATCATTCATTGATAATCGTTTTTAAAAGTTTTTCGCCGGGGATATTTTTCATTTTCGGTGCAACGGCGGAAGATGAACAGGATGGACGTGGTCTGCTGAGATTTTACCGATCGACGCTTTGTAAACACCGCCACTCCGATTCATCATAACTTAAATTAATACATTAATATTATCATCTAATACTTCCATGACAATTGTAAACAGAGAGCCTACATATTTAATGGGTTGACACTGACTAATTTCTACAAAACTTCCGTTTTGATGGAGCCATCGTCGCTAGCGGTAGCTAGTAATCAATGAACTTCCTACGCTGCAGCGTGTCTTTCGCGCCCATGTCACCCTCTGCGGTGGGCGTAAGTGGTGGTGGGGGAGGGACGTGGGAGATTCCGGCGAAGGGGGCGGGTCCACTAGGCCAGGGATTCCTCGCAATTTGAGTCACAGTCGAGAGCGGAAGCGATGTGTCGCCCACATCCGACGGTGGGCGTCTTACCCCGGGCGAGGAGGGAAGGTCAGCGACGGAGGAGTTTAGCGTTGAAGACTTTCACTTGCACAAAATTTTATCCCCGTTCACCAATAAATTACCTGCTCACCACTTCATTCATTTGTTGGGTTGGAAGAAGGGCAAAGGACGTCTCCGAATGAGTTACATAGGGCAGGTTATAAAGGACGTAAAAGGGAAGAAATATGTTTACTTGAAAAGGCTTAGATAGGAGAGCGGAATGGAGAGCTGCGTCAAACCAATCTTAGGATTGATGACTTATGATGATGATGGGTTACTGGTGTGTATACCTATCTGGATTGTAGCGCTTTACGATGCGGAAGTAACAATTAGGAAGGAGAGCGATATAAAACTGGAAGCCTTCAAGATGTGTGTATGGAAAAGAATCGAGGAGATAAAGTGGACAGAGAGGAGGAGGAATGATAAAGTACTGGATATGGTGGGGGAGGAGAGGAATCTGCTAGATAAGATACGAAAGAGACAGAAGGTGTGGATGGAGCAAGTACTTAGTGGGGAGGGTATGTTGAAAATGGTGTTAGAGGGTAGAATGTTAGGGAAACGAGGGAGGGGAAGGAAAAGAATAGGATTTGTTAGACAGATTGAAAGGGAGTAGGCCTTACAGTGAATTGAAGAAGGGCGTCGCGTGCTGGAAGGAAAGGGAGGCTCCCAGATCACTTCTTTAATACTCCATGAAAACCTACCTTAATCGGTAGAATACTATAATAATAATTCGGATTCATTCATCAAGCGGGGATGACATTTTTTAAGCGTATTAGAGGTTAGAATGTTGGGTAAGGGAGGAGGAGGATTTTTAGATAGGATGAAAGAGTAAGCCTAAAAGTTAACTGTAGAGGGAATCCCAGTTTGTTGCGGGAGACGGGCCGGGGTGATTGGCAAAATGCTTCATGTACCGTGACCGGAAGAATACTTTAATATCAATTGGTGGGAATTAAATCGGGAAGGCAAATGGACGGAGAGAAAAAGGTACGAGGAAGTGCTGAAAATGGTGGATGAGGGAAGCGAAAACCATGTTTCAGGGAAGAAATTTGGATTTTCAGGGCAGAGAATAATGATATGGATAAAATGAAGGGCATATTGTGAATTGGAGAGGGCACTTGTAATGTGGAAAGAGGCAGACGCTGAAAAAAGCTCCATGGCAACTCACCTTCACCGTTGTAATACCATTAATAACAATCGCAATTTTCAAAAATTATTATATAAGAGTGTGTTTAAAATTGGACTGATTGCATTATTTTTATATGCCCTCTTTATATTGTGCGCAACTTTACTTCATTGTTACTTTTAAATCACAAATCGTATAGACCCCACTTCCTTTTCTTTATCGTCATTTCTAATGTATTACGTTATATTTTCAAACACCAGTTGATGGTAGAATGCTACCTCGATTCTGATAAAATAAGGAATGTTCGATAATGCCCAATATTGACGGATATTGTAAATGATAAAGTTCTTTTCCCTGCAACTCTGTGTATCCGATATATTTCCCATCCTCTATATCACATATCATCTTGCCTAATTTACTGGGGTCATTTTCCTTCGCTAAGCTTCGAGGGAGGGAAAAAAGGCGTCATCGTGGATAGAGGGCGCTTGCGTGGGTGAGGAGGCGCCGGGTGAGGAGATTTTTTCGCCGGGGGCGGTGGAGCAGGTGATGGCAGAAGTGACTCACTGTTGAGAGAGCGCTCCGCTCAGAATGATACGAGGTTTTCCGCGAACCGCCTCGCATCCAGAAAGAGGCGTCACCTCCCCGTTGCACGCCGTTGGCCGCTTGTAGTTCTGGAGCATTATCCCACTCCTGGAAGATCAGTGTGGGAGTATAGACAGACCTGGGTGATTACCAAAATGTTCCACGTAAATCTACCATACCCAGTAAAACACTGAAAGAAATAAATAAATTCCCTTCTCTGTTCATTGTCCGTCTCAATATGAACGCAAAACGAGTTTGAAACCTTCCTTAAACACAATTTAATGAGAAAATAGCTTATCGATGGCTAAGTTCTAACAACGCGTGTATCAAAATTTGGCCGATTTCAGACAGATATCTTAAACAAAGTGTAATGAAATTTAAAAAATAAAATTCAAGCAAAAAACAACTCTTTGATTGCAAAAGTATGACTGTTTTTCAGTTTTATGAATTTGGGTTTTTAATTTCAGTGTACAATTAAAAATATAAATCGTTTCCTTTGCTCTCCTAAAAAGTTGCTACTTTTGAGATACGTGTTGTTAGAACTTAGCCATCGATATGTATCTACTGATATTTTCTTCACTTTCTTCATTACGTAACTGAATACAATTCTTTTCGCATTAATTTTTCGCTTTCATAGAAAAAAGAGGAGAAATTTTCAAGAATATAACACAAAACTGCGCCGGTGACAGGAATTTATACTGATGTCAATATAGCAGTTATACTGATGCAATAGCAATGCTATACATAATCATGTATCCGTACTATTAAGCAACAAATGCAATTAGTTTAATACATAATCGATTCTGAGAAAATTGGTAATGTTCGAGAAAGTCTAACATCGACGCATATCTGAATTGATTTACTGCTTTTTACTCCAAAATTCCTTAAATCCATCATGTTTTTTTCTAAGAGCTACAGTCAGTTTCTGGTTTTTCCGCGAGTCATTACAAAACTGAAATCAATTTAATGAACGCATAATAAGGCATCAATCTAACGACGGAATGGCAATAACTTTTTAGTGATTGATTACTTCGTGTTCAGATCTGAATTCTCTGAGAATCTTCGCATGAAACGTCAATTGCTCTATCTACCATGTGATCTCGGTACCCTCTATGACGGTCATTGAGTATAGGCCAGGAAAGAATTTTTTAATGGTAAACTGCGCCAGCCGAGCGTTGAAGTCTCTTCTCGGTAACCCCTTTTTTTGCTTCTTGGAATATTGTCCTATTAACATCAGTAAATTACACACAATAATATCCTTTTTCAAGTCATTAATGCGTCAACTTCGATTATATTGAGTCAATTGATAGAATACTACATAAAAAACGACGGCTCTCTTCCCACCAGGCACGAAAATTATTCCATCTCTCGTTAAACAAGGGAAAAGCAAAGCTTTTTCTCACAAATCATCCTTATAAATTATACGGGACATTTTTTTTGTTTATGAAATATTCGAGAGCTTAAGTGATTTCGTGTACTCTTAGTTATTCCCTCTGCATATACTTATTTGGCATCTAATTAGTATTTGTGGCATTTTTATTCCTCTTAAATCACATCGCCTTGGAAGGTGGAATAATTGCGATTCCTTACTAGTCGCATTGAAAAACAATTTTGATCCATTCCCCGTCATGGGCTATCGCTAAAAATAATCAATACGCACTCGGGCAAATTTACATATTCCCATGGCCTTTGAAATATTCATCTTCGTTCGATGCAAAAATAATGGGAGGTACAATGCTGTGTAAGGGAAACGTGAAATCGTTGATTGGGTAGAAAATGGATGCGATTGACCTCGCACGGAATCAAACCGGATCCATTTTTCAATTTTCTGTTTTCAGCGAGACGTAATATATGCATCGGTGCGGCGTAAATTTAGCCCAAGCGCTTAAGCGAGTGCTTTTTTGGCAAATGGTACATCCTCGAAGCGGACGTTTCCTTTTTCAATTCACGGATCAAGATCGGTTTGAATAGAAGCAAGCAGTTTCTCTCGAGCTTATTTTCGTGTGCTCACCCGTGGGGCACTTCCCTCACACGTTCGAACGTTCTAGAAGTTCGTGTAATTGGCGGACCCGTGGCCACGAAGGACGACCAACACCGGAGATCTCAGGCGATCGAATCTCCATGGTAACAGAAAATACCCAATCCAGCTTCTTGCAAAAACTTTTTTTTTTAATCCTACTCTTCCCTAGCTCAAGTTTTGGAAATAAAGGAGCAAAACTTTGTCAGGTTCACTATTATATTGATGTAGGCACGACCCGGGTTTCGTAACGTAGTTACATCTTCAGGTGTAACCTCAGGTGTCGTAAGTAACCTCAGGTAACTACGTTACGAAACCCGGGTCGTGCCCATATCAATATAACAGTGAACCTGTCAAAGTGTTACTCCTTTATTTCAAATATGGAGAGGTTTCACAAAGTCAAGCCTGAATTTCTCAGTTATTTTCAAGTTTTGGAGACTCGATGTTACAATTCAACGACCACGTTCAGAAAAATAAGATGGGTCAGATACAACTGTGTAGAAGCTATTAAAGGGAAATTTGAACGATAGTGATGAGTTGCTTCCTAATGACTCGTGCCAAAATATTTAGTTTCCGTGGTTTCACAGATATTTCTACGCGTCAGAATTTCTGAGAGAATTCGTAAATTGAGCAAAAATTCGAATATTTACTTCAAATAAGAAAAAATGCCGTTAGCAGCCTTCGTTGAAGAAAACGAGAAGGACTAAAATTCGTATCAGTAGATTATACTCACTAGCTACACATGATAGACACTTAATTCACGAAAAGTTTGTCCTCAAGTTCGAAAAAAGCTTTGTTCTTCCTCACGAAGCATATTGGTGCACATGCAGAACGTTCATTGAAGAGGTTGCCAGGACGAGTTCGATATCAGCCCTACCTACCAGGTGATCTAAAATATAATCAGATAATACCAGAATGTCTGCAGACAGGGAAAGCGGCTCGAACATCTCCTCTGAACCGACATTTCATTCTCGCGCTCTCTAGTTTCAGCCCATTAATCATTCTTGTGGTCAGACAGCTTTGGCACCAAATAGCCAACACCTCTCAGAGTTCCATAAAATTTTTCCGCTGCAAATCCAACCATGGGTATATGCAAGAAAACCGTCGCCCTAAGCACCAACTTGAAGAAACCAGGGAACTGAATTATTCCACCGCTCATGAATAGCAAAGGTATGAAATAAGGCCGGAGGAAATTTGCCACAATTTGTGACACGTTAAAGGTCTTTCATTCTTAAAGAACTCGCCGTGCTGTTGGCCCACTTTCCAGTCCTTCTTGGACACGCAAGATATTACCGCAAAATACATAGCTATCGAGTTGCCGTACCGTTTAAATCGCATGTTCCTTAGCAATAAGGCGGAAGAACGCATAAATTTTGTGAATTGCAATACATCCGCAGGATACAGGTACAATATGCTTGGCGTAAGAACAGGTTGCACCCAGCCATTCAACAATTCATGAAATCAAAAAGCATATCGTGATCTGATTTAAATTCATTACCTGTGGTCTGCAAGCTAATCACACGCAATCTTGAATATCTCAAAATGATAAGGTCTTCATTATACATACTGTGCGGCTACATAAAGTCATAGTTACGTGCTGTTACTTAAACTGAGCATCAAATTCTTTACTTCTCTGCAACTAGTTCTTTGAAGCTAAACCACTCTTGTCGTTGACCACCGCATAGTCTCTGTGGAGAAATAACCATTTATAAAACACGACCAAAATAAAAGGAGTCCGAAGCAATAATAATCATACATTTATTTAGTGTGTAGTTCCTTGTAGTTTGAATAACTGTAAGTTTGAAGAGTAAATGTAACTAACAATAAGAATTTCTAAATTACAATGAAAAGGTGGTCTCAGGTACCATAGGGAAAGTGCGATTTCTTTTCTAGCAATCAAAGCCAAGAGTATCCTCTTGCTCATGATTCAAACTTACAACTTACTTCATTTTACTCGTTTTTCCTAGCAACAGTACTGTTTTTAAACAAAATAATTGATAATAAAAATTGTAATGATTTTGGACGACAGCGGGAAAAATAAATGGAATTCGATGAAAGATAAATTATTTCATTTAATGCATTAAAATTAAGCAACATAAAGTCATCGTCGACTTAGCAGGAATTTCTGCTAGCCTAGATGAAGATAGGCCGATACTTTATTGGATCAAGTACACCTTAGAAAAAAACAGGGAAACTAAAAATTTAATGCAGGTTCGTTACAAGGAATCGCTAAGAAATAAAGGTCATCTCGGTCTAAGGTCATCAAATTTTATTTTCCCCCATTCCAACAACGATACTATTCAGAACGAGCTACTATTAAACGAACTCAACAGAGATGTAAGTGAATCCATATCAATGGCATCACATGAACTCTATTGTACTGACAGAATATTTATGACCTTTATTTACTTTCGTGGACTGTCTCTGTGGCCAGATTATTATGAGGAAATGGAACGGGCCAAATGATACATGGTGGAGCGGTCGTGGATTCGGCTCAGTTTCCGGTCAAAAACAAAAGAGGAACGGACACGTGCTTTGAAATCCGCTCCGCAAAGCGTCCATTCCTCATGATATCCTCGCCATTGTTATGTCAGAGAGAGCGAAATGACGAGGAGTCAGAAATCCGTGAAATGATGATGACGGCTTGCTAACTCAAACAAAGGCATTCGGATGGATTCAAGAAAAATGAAAAAGAAGTTGCAATTTTTTTACAATACCATGGTGATATAATTCCAGTCCTCACGCCATTCCTACATCCTGCGAGTCAAGGACGAAACCATTTTTAGCCAATGAACCAAGTTTAATAACCGGAAAGACAAAGAGGAAGCAAATTTCTGGCAGAAATTATACATCGCTCTAGTTTAAAGTAGGTGTCCGCGTAGAATATCAAGTTATCTCCTTAAAAAAAAGACAAATGCCATAGCATGTAGCTCATCAAGCCTCACTTTCATCAATCTGTTGAGCATGGCTTTAATAATTAACTTGGCCAAAATTATAATAATAATTAATAAATATCAGATGAAAGGATTTTTTAAAAGACCACCTCCTTGTTTCGGTAATCACATAAAAAATAGAGCGGATTAGTTGATCTATCGCCACCCTTTTCGAAAACACCTCTCCGAAAGATAAACGGGCCCCGACGGAGATCGCCAGAGCGCATCACCTGCCACCTAGCGGTCTGCATTCATCCCTCGAAAGGGCAATCGGCCATCTGATGTAAATGTCAATTCAGGGAACAAAAAGGTGGGGACCATCGGTAGGGATAAAAAATCGACAGACAAAGGTCACTGCTCACGCCAACTTCACAAAGAGTACCGTCCCAATATAAAAAAAGGCTCTTACCTGCATCGCGGTCTCCATGCCGTATCCCTTAAACTAATCGGGGCAATAAAAAAGTGTTGTATATTTTTTGAAACTTCAGATTTATCATATGGAATTTAGCACGAATAATAAAAATAATAAAAAAATTGGCTTCCAAATGCGCCATCCTTCCACGCTTCCATGATGTTCGTCAACACACCTGAAAAATCATGATTTGGACTTACTATCTACATTGAATGAATGCAAAATAGGAATAACTCATATTCTTTGTCTAACGTTTCACAAATGATTTCACGCATCATTATCGGGGCTTGATGACATTATTAATAACCGAAAACATTCCACATTTTTAAACAAATATAAAGTATAGCGATAGATTGGAACACGAGCGCAGTTTGGTCAGTAAAATTGGAAATAATTCACTAGAGAAAATCGCTCATTGACATCTACTACTTCACTACAGGCGGTGGGTCCCACCAATTCTAATTTCACAGCGAATATCAAAGGAAAAGCCTTAGAAATAAATAACTTTTTTTATTATAATTGCCATTTGGTCAACAAACCGGAGGCCAACTGCCAAAGTATTCATCGATTTTCTGGCATTGGTGGTCTCCAGGTTAGCATGCAGTTTAATGACCAACAACTGTACCTAATTGTACCGTGGCACTTTTAATTAAACACCGATTGACATGGACAGAGATAATATTCTTCTATAGGTCAGGGGAAATCTCACGAGGGAAACTTTTCATTTTTTTACGCCGAAGGTTCGGATTTATCCGTGATCAGGAGGATTGACACAAAGGCTTATTTTATTTTCCCCGATCTTCGCTAATCCAGCCCTCAACGTCGCGTCGCCAAGGACTGCGCGACTGTAGGAAGACACACAGGTCTTCAAACAGGCAATCTTCCCAGTGGCGCAAGGTGTCTAGCGGCCGATAGAAGACGACAGGAGGGGGTGAGGGTGGCAAAGGTAGAGGGCCATGAGTGATTGGGGGTGGGGGTTCTCTCGTTGGAGAATTGCGGAGGGGTTGGGGGAGACTTGTCAGTGCAGCCAATCGCTTTGCGCGACGAGGCCGTCCCGGCCAAGGGCGCGGATGAGCCATAGGAGAAGAGAAGCGCCGCCGTAAAACACGCGTCACATGGGGACATGAAAACATTCACTCCATCTTCATCGTCCACGCTTCCCCACGATATGAAAATGCATCACACCCACTCGATAGGTCTCTTTCCCTAACATCGCGACACCATAAAAACAAACTTTCGACCACTGACTGATTCATACAAATGTTTTAGGTGAACGAGACGAGATACGACGATAAGTCCTAGAATTGTCCCGCTCTAAAGTCGTCGGAAGCCCTAAGAAAAATTGTGAAATCACTATATTTCCTTTCTATTATATTGCCTCCCTCAACTCCCGCTATGCCTCTACTTTTTGGGGGCATTTGGGGACAGGGATGCCGACTTACAAAAAATATTGGGGGGGCCCAAACCGGGGATCTTGCCCCGGGAAATTTTATAAGTAGTGAGTTTTAAGTATTTTAAGCATTTTAGAAGAGTCATATATGATCAACATTAGAACCCTGATAACTCGAATCTCGATATCTGGACACTCCGGGGAAAATCGAAAAGCCTGACACATTTTTTCCTCACACCCATAACGAATTTTTGAGGGGACTCGGGCCCCCTCAGGCCCCATGCAGTCGGTGCCACTGTTTGGGGGTCAAAAAATCGATGGTAATGACGAAATTGATCATCGTGTAGAAGCATGTTAATATCACTCGAGTCATTGTGGCAGCCGTTTGTTGGACCGACCATTAAACTACAAACTTTTGTTTGAAGTTCACGGTAACTACTACTAGTAAGGATATCAGAAATAGTTTACTTTCAAACCCCTCTTGCTATTCTTATGGTCTTAAGTGTGACATTGATCTATAAATTGATAATGCATGGTCATGCAAATGATAATGAGTGAGTCACGACAAGAGAAGTCCTCACAAAGGCAACTGAGGTACGCTTGCATATTAAATAAATATTACATCATCAATATTACGAGTATTACTAAATACGAACCCCTTCAGAATGTTACGAAATCTTTATCCTTATTTAATTTTACCTCCAATTAAGTATTGACATAATTTATTAACTGGGCTCCACACAATAGGACAAAGAAATTTTCTGAATAATATAGCGTAGGGTAGCTAGCTGAGAAGAATCAAGCCTTTGAAACGAGATATCGGCTCCCCGGCGGCCAATTAAAAACAAATTGCCTTCTACGGACAATGGAAAGGAATAATAGCTCAAAAATTTTCCACATTCCTTTGCTAACGTAAGAATTGGATATAGATTTCATGCTTTTAATGATGAGTGATAAAGATATTTTAATGATTTTATGCGTAGGAGGAATTTAAAATCGAAAATTGCGCGTATGCGGCACTATAACGCCATCAGACATTTGGGACTGCAAATATTAATCATCTGCCTTGGCACAATATTTTACAATTTTTTTTACATTTTTATAATCGCTACACTAAAACCAATTTTATTCCTGTTTCATTGGAATACGCGACAATTTCATTCTTTAGTTTACGTCTTTAGAATTAGGTGAACATAGAAACCTATTAGCCTAATTTTCGGAGACTTGAATGATCATTCTATCAAAATATGCAAGTACTTCATTAAATGTTTCCATTGAATTAGAATAACTTCGACAATTGATAGATAAAATAAACAAGGTCCGTATTTTAGGGTAAACACGTATACAGGCATAACGTTGGAGAACCGGAATAAATAAATATACGTTTTGTTTACAGCCCGATATTTTACAGATCTGCATACAGATCTGTACGCAGATCTGTAAAATATCGGGCACTACAGTATCATTTCTTACAAATCTGTAAGAAATGATACTATAGTGACGTTCAATAAATTACACCGAATAATAAAATCCGCAGGATATTATTTAAACAAATTAAAATCTACTTTGTTTCCAATACACCCTATTATAAATGGTGGTTTAGTTCACTCTGAATCTTGGCGGCATGACAGCGTACGGAAGACGAATAGCGACGTATCTAGGCAACCGCCGAATATACTTTAATCACACTTGCCTTTACGAATTTCGTAGCTCAGCTGGCTAAGGTGGGAAAGCGAGCACAGTTCACGCTCTTGCCATTCGTCCTTGCCTCCCTGCGAACCAGAAAGGGAGGAAACCTTCACTTGACGGGTGGAAGAGGAAAAGGCCTCCGCTAATTTCACTAATTATCGCCAGTAAGCGGATTCTCCATTTTTTTATCCAGACAAGAATGAGCTCAAGATCCAGTTAGTGCCAAGAAAGAAATCAATTGTCTTCTATACGTCAAGAAGAGACTCGAGAAAATAGAAACCTACTTCGTAAAGGATTATAATTGACGTAATTGCATATTTTTTCATTGTTGATAAAATTGTCTATTTCTCTATTTGATCTAGATAAAATTATAGTTTAACCGTACGCTTGCAAGTTGTAAATGAATTCAGGCATGCGCAAACAGTAAACTGCCAAGCTAATATTCATGCTAAGCTATTGTAAATAAATGAATGAAGCAAATGTTTTAGATTAATGCACTAAGTATTCCTGCGGTCATCGCGCTTTTCACGATTCTTTCCTCAGCCTGTGAAACTGCTCTCAAGCTATAGTAAATAGGAATGAGCTAATTATTTGATATGTGTATTATTCATACCTTTATTTACCATTCTCTACGAGCCACCAGACTAAATCTGAGTTTCAAAAGTATTGCAGGAATGCTTCAACAATGCTTTAAAATGGCTGCGTGCAAATAAATTTAGCACTAAATACTCAAAATATAGCCAGAGACTAAAAGAATATTGGATAAAAAATAGGTAAATTGTATAGCAAGTGATTCCTTTTTTTCAAAAGAGTAAGGTGAAGATAGTAGTTTTGAAAGGGTAGAGAATTTTAATGGTAAGCAAGTGAAGGAAACATTTTAGAAAAGTAGGGAGGAAAACAGGAATTATATGGACAACTGCCACTTGTCTATATTATATGGACAAGAGGAGACAACGTGTTCGCTGAACTGAAGACATAAATTGAAGTGGATGAAGTTAGTAGTTTTTCAGTATGAACTTCCCCTTCAATGAAAACCTACCTCAGCATTTTGAATTTTTAAGTTGGTCCGATGTCTCTTGAAAAGCACCATCTACTATGGTAGATGAAACCGGTTTTTGCTCCCGCTAAGATCAATGTCAATCAAAATTTATATTATCGCCAGTACTTTAGGACTAGCGCTCATAAATAGTCGCTCTAGTCAAGTTGGTGCAAAAGCATGAATTTAGTTCATTCCATTGCTACAAATAGGCATCCTGGCATTGCTATTGCGAAGCGTTTGCGGATCGATTGATTTGTTAACTCTCAAACTGAACGTGTGAAATTGGGAAGGAAAATATATATTAGTCCCGAATTATAACGAGAACCGAGAAACGGTTTAAAATATATTGGCCTTCTTAGACCTAGTTCCGAGCTGTATCTTTTCTCCCCTTGATGAGATAATGCGATAAGAAAGGCGCAACGTTGTATCCTTCCTGTTGATGTCTTTTAAACCGCAATCCTGCTGCGGCACTGTCGCTATCTCGGGTTTTTCTTCCTTCTTTGTTGAAAGATTTTTAAATTTTCCGAGCACATTCGCGCGTCACGATTTAGACAAAGGTGGTCTAGGTGACAGATATTGTGAAGTGGAAAAGGTTTACATTCCGCGGCAATTTCCATTCAGTCGAAATTCCAAGAAGCCCGTGTCCAGCCTTGTTCTTCGGGAGGGAGCGTTTATTGAATCTTAATAGGTTATTCCAGAGGATGAAATTTTTATAGGCAGCGGATACAATATTTTACTGGCGATTTCATGTTGGCGTATTCACCGGTGACCCTAGGATTTTGCGGGCAGTAAATCTTTGAACAAAAAATTTTACCATAGCTGATTTTTCACAGCAGTCGGATGAAAATCCATCGAGTAAACAAATGTTTCCCAGCGGTATTTGTGGCCAATGCCGTTAATTTTTTTAGCACGAGCAAGAATTGATTTTATCTACCACTATAAATGGATTACTGAGCATGAAATACATAGCACTACAAATAGTGTATCAAAGTTCCTGATGTTCTTAATTTAACATTTGTTATATGCATAAAATAGTATGGAATTTCCTTATTAAATATGTCCTTATTATTCTAAAGTTACATTAATCTTTCCAACCCCAAATTTACAATCAATTGGTACATTCTATTGATTTGGTAACTCTTGCTTACTATAGCAGGAAATAAAAGCCAAAATAATTAGAGTCGGAAGTGGAAATTGACCAAGTATTGCGTCCGATAATCCCGTAGGCTTTGCTCGCATTGTCCTCAAGGGGGATACGGGTCTTCCGGCCTCAGCTTTGGATTGTCCCTCGCAGTGACATCCTCAATCCCGCACGATCAGACACGGGGATACCCATGTGTGTCTGCAAGCGCGTGTAGGAGACGCGAAGAAGCGAGACGACGAAGAGGTCCCATCCCCTTGAAGCACAAATATATTCCCGCGGCAGACGGACTCGGTGGATGCGTATGGGTGACCAAGGGTCCTCCGTCGTTTCCCTACTTCCTGACCCTCTCACCCTCCCCTCCCCTCTTCAACAATTCCTCCCGTGTCGCCAACAATGGTGTCGGAAGGAAGAACTTCGAAGCGCACTGCTGACTAGGATATGAGCCACGAGAGGCAGCGACGAAGCGAAGATTACGACCCAAAAGGGTGCCAAATGTCAGTCCACCCTTAGACGAAAATATGATCGATAATTATTGAGGTTGCCGACACTAAAGTTACTCTTTCCGGATTAACTGCATTATTGTTTTCATTTATTACTTTTTATTTTATATATTTTATATTATTTTACGGAATTGTTATATTCTCCGCTGTCGGTACGATTGCCGCATTTGGTGAAGATTGCGGGTATTAATTATCTTCATTCGATATTTAATTATCGATGGACAATCTCTGGTCTTCGGCCGCTCAATTCCTTTGGTGCATATTCAATTTAATATATATGGTCATTGAATTGTCAATTGTCTATTGCTTACCGGTAGTAATTTGAAAATAAATGGCCGTTTTATCGTTGGCCGATTTCCAATTTCTGGGTAATTAGCGCATACAAATCAGATAATAGCATAACCGTGAAGGAAATAAAAATTTAAAAATAACGATAATTATCAACGATCATTCTTTCAGTCTTCGATATTTTATGACTATCATATACTGCTGAGTCAATCCATCCATTTGAGTCTTCAAAATTGATTTACAAGTACCGCCAAAAGAGCATCCTACTCCTTCATCGAGATCGAATCTCCATACTTCACTTTTTTCATCGTTGTATAATTAATCCGACTCCTTTAGCTCCCGAGAGGATTCCCTCAAAAGCGCCAGTGGAAAGTTCTGGTGACATTGAAAACAAAAGGCAGAGTGAATGCTGTTAAGTGGCATTTCCGCTGATTCAAACGATAGGCTTCTTGTTCCAGACGTTTCGGAACAGGAATTTCATGGGGTCTTTTTTTTCAATGGAGACCAACGGAACTAAATAGTTGCTTAGCTTTCAAGCGCAGTAATAGGCAATCAATAAACACAGCCAATTTACCTATGATCAATCTCAAATAGAAAAACGCTCAGCGAATATAGTCTGGATGTCGATGTAATTGGCCACAATGCTCAATGATATTGAACTAAAATTTTCAAACATTGAATCTCTATTAGTGAACCGGGTTGATTACTGAGTAATACTTTCCCCAATAATTACAATTACGTTAACAAGAACTGCAACGTTACTAGTTATCTCTAGACGATAACTACTCAGGAGTTTGTCAGATGAATCAGGAACAGCATTTCAATGTCAGCAAAATGAGGTAATTTCCACCTTACTCAACATCTGGCAACGGTAACATGAATATTCATATTCGGCACAACCTTTTCAAGACGAATAATTCAAATTACGACATCGATTCCGGCTTCACGTAAAATTCTGTGCACGTTTCAACATGAATAAATAAGCTCGGAGTCTCCATAGCATAGTAGTTGGTGCTTTAGACGTGAGTAATGGATCAAGGCGAAAGCTTCCTTGAGCGGTTGGATAAGGAAGCTATAAAAATGAACGAAAAAAAAATAAACGTAAATCATGACTTTGGCAGACGCAATTTGCGGATTTCTTTTGATCCTCAGTAGTTCCATCTGGGGGATATGTCGTCACTATTCGGATTCATAGCACTAAGCAAGTCATTCCTTCCTCTTCGAATATGACGTAAATATTTTCATTCGGAGTCATATCACTATAGTTTATGCACCATTTAAGCAAAGTAATTTTCCAGAGTGAACCTCTAAAATCTAACCTTCTTCACCTTTAAGTCTACCTCCTCTTGCCTCATCTTCTAATTGCACTCATCGGAACTAAAATAGCATTCTCGAGTCACCGATTAATCTTGGTGAAAATACCTCTTGCGCCAGGTTAAATGAAATAGTACACCACATCGAATTTGTACATACGAGACTTTTGTCTATTTTGAGAAGTTATAAAAATAAAATGTAAAAAACTCACAGTACCGTTTCATTCTCGTTACGAATGTTGTAAATCCGAAGTATTAACATAAAAAATACGAAAATAAGGGGAAAATAGTGTTTAATAAAAATACTGTTCGCGAATAAAATCATATAATTACATTCTAGTAGCCTTAATGACGACAGTAAAATAGTTATAATAGAAAAAAATAACATCTCTGGAAATTTAGATCTGAGTATTTCAAAATGCTCCTCGAAGTCTCTCAATCTTAAAATTTGAAAATGGTAAAGATGAACTAGGATGGTATCTTTCCAAGCCGGGGCTCCTTTTTTAAACTTGATACATATTATTAATATCATCAAAGATACACAGAATAATAGCAGAAGAAAGGACACTATGAATCACTGAACGCGGTGGATTGGCAACGGACTGAGAAACAGTAGTCACGTGGGAAAGATAATGAAAGGAAAAATTGATGGAAACAATTAAGGAAAGCCTAGAAGGATAGCGCGCAGCTTGGAATCAAGGCTAGGGGGGTTTTAGGAGCAACTGATGCGGGGGGGGGGGGGGGTATGGAATACGGGAGGTGCGGGTGTCCTCCCCCAGAACATTTTAAAGATAAATGGTTCAAAATGGGTGAGTTTCACGACTTTCTGATGGGTATTTTATTAATCCTTACACTATTCTATAGTAATATTTATCCAATTAAGGAAAATGAATTAACTTTTAAAAATTTTCTGAGTTCTGGGGGGGTTTATCGCCCAAAACCCCCCCTCGCTACGCCAGGGACCGGGAAGAAGAGCGTAAGGGACTTAAAAGAACTAGCTAGGGAATGGGGAAAAAAGGGGAGCAGTATACCAGTATTAAGATTCTATACTTTGAATGTTTTAGCAACATTAAGATGGCGTACGTTTTCTTCAACATAAGAAATAATATGCCAATAATATACAGCAAGGATGAAGTTCGTCATGAAAAATATATGGCTTAACCGGGTTTCGTGACTGCGTACAAAGTCACCTTTTTCATGCAGTGCTTTGATATGCCAATAATTCCAAGCTCTGGAAATGAAACCGCGTTAAATTCTTCGCAATCAGGTCAACTTGTTTCGAATGTCTCGCGTGATAGTTTGCACTTGAGAAAAGTCTTCTCTGCGCCTCCGAATCCTTATTCATGCAACTTCCCCGGCAATCGATCATGAGGAACGAGAAAGCTTTCCGACAGATACTTTGGAATTGACCACATCCGCGATTTCGTCCGTGGATTATTCTCTGCCCGTGACCTCGTCAGCGCGGTATGGCCTCCACGGATTACGTACCGCGAGCGAGGAAGAGTGAGGAAAAAAAAGCGACGATCGATGCGTTAATCGCCCGATTTCAGTCTTCATCATCATCGTACGTGGAAACCTAATGAACTTGCGCGAATTCGACGAACGCCTTGCGTGTGAGTCTGATCGAAGAGGCAAGCACGGGGAATCGACCTTTCCATGTAGGATCCCTTCGAGAATCCGCGTACAGCCGCAGCCTTGAAACATAACAATACTTTTCCTCCTTTCAATCTCATTCTCTTAAGGCGCACTCGGCATATTCATGAACAAGCAAATGAAGGCTCGATTATTCCTCATCTCCAAACCCGAATTTTTCCTTATTCCTCTCCCTTCACCTCGAATGACGCAAATATCTTCCATTGTGGGCAGTTCTTCGTTCCCAGATCGTAATCACATACTCGTCAATGCTTTAGAGGTTTAGACGACCCTCTCATGAATAATTTCCGATGCGAATATTTTGTTTGACATTCTCAATCATAAATTCTTGCTTAAACAATACGTTTGTCGCGTGGGTGGATGCGAGAGCGATTGGGAGAACGCTTACTTGCACGTAATTCGCACCGCATCTAAGATGTAAACGTGTTTTCACGAATCCGCGTGAGTTGATATTATAAACATAACTTTGCAAGTGATCTAGTTTTTTAAAAATGCTTTCACGGTAGCATACATGGTGAAAATATGACTAAACACTAATTTCATACAACTATCGCTTGTAATCATATTTCCTCGCGTTAAAACTGCGATGTAAATTCTGTCGTTTGATTTCCCTTATAAATTCGTTTAACTACGCTCGCGTTTCGCTAAATACTTTGCACATCGACATAACGCATCGACGATACCTCTTTTACCCATGCTCTCCTGGCAGTTTGGCTTATTTCTCACACTTTTAATACTAGTACATCATTAAACACAAGTTCCGACGGCAACACTTCTGTATCCTTTCGAACTAATATGATTAGTTAACGTAATACCCCAGGCAACTATAAAAATGATGCATAAAATTTTTCAATCCCTCATTTTTTCAATTCACAAGGCTGAACGTCGTGGAAGACTCGTACTCAGCGCCTGCGATGAAGTCCTCTCCTTGAGAACCGGAAGTCTTAAATTCACGGATGGAAATCATAGCACTTCATTCCCTCGCGACATGGGAGTGCAGTAAAGAAATAACTGGATCGACTTATTTTTTATTGCTCCCAAGATTTTTATGCAGGATCAGGTTAATCGGATAAAATGCCTCCAAGAACCAGTTTTATGACGTCTGGTCAGCATTAACCATAGGACGATACAGACTTTTACAGACAGGTAGAGGCTCACTTCACTTCAGATTCACGTTTATCTAACGGCGGCTGGACGTTCTGGTTAGCTGGAAGTCTGATCTTAAACAGAAGGGTTATTATTTAAGCATCCTAACGAATAAGGTAGGTTTCCATGGAATTCCTACTTAAGAAGCATTCTGGGAGCCTACCCTTCCTTCAAGCACTTCCCTCTTCAAGTCTCTATAAGGCCTACTCTCACTCATTCTAACAGGAAAATTTCAACCACCTCTAGGTAAAGTGAAATGCTGTAAAATCTTATGGTTTGGGTTGACCAGACGTTATAAAACCGACCCTAATAGTTTTTAAGCCGCACAATTTTATGACGCTCTTCGAAATTTTATTTAAAACATTAATCGGGATAAAAGAAGCATAAAAGTTGACGGGAAAGAAATAAATTTCACCTTATTCTGGAGACACGTTCCTACCACACACAAGGAGCACGGATATCCTAGCAAACACAAGGAACAAGGAGTTCCTTACGTTCTTCTTCCCTGTCAGTGGCTCAGCAAGGGGGGGTTGTTCTTGGGGATAAAAGCCCCCCAGAACTCAGAGAAATTTTGAAATTTAATCGATTTTACTTAATTGGATAAATATTACTTATAGAATAGTGTAAGGATTAACAAAATATCCATCAGAGAGCCAGAAAACTCACCATTTTGAACAATGTATCTTCAAATATTTCTGGGGAGGGAACCCGCAACCCTCCAGCAGAGGGGTATTCCAGACCCTCCAGCATTAGTTGCTCGTAAAAACCCCCTAGCCTTAATTCCAAGCACAGGTGCCAGGTAGTCCGGACAACAAGCAACGCCCTTTCCTTGGACGAAAGCATAGGTGCATACCTTTCCCCTCATCCCACAACTTCCGATGATCTCCGCAGACCATTTCCTCTCCCTTTCCTCCACCGCTCCTTATCCGAGCGTTATGAAGGCTGGCCGAAGCGCGACGCACTTTGAATCCGAAATCATCTCCGCCCGTCTCAAGGACCACCACAAACCTTCAGGGCGGGAGCATTCATTGTATGTGTGTACCTACCGACGCACCAACAACGCCTTGTTTTATTTCCTCCCCTGAAATTCTTTCTCTCACTCTCCAGCGAAATAATTCACTAGGGGCCCACAGTCATGGAAAATATAATTGCAAGCAGAGATGGGAAGAAGAGAAAACTTTGCGATGGGTAAAAATGATTTTCGATGTATTTTACATTTTGATTGGCACCGTAATTAATATTCTGGAAGTATTCTGACCTTAAATTAATAAAAAAGGCATACATTGATACGTAATTGTTAGAAAATAGGATACTCAATGTAGTCGGCAGAAATAATAATAAAATACTTCAATTTTTCTGCAACAAATCAATTTGCCAGTCAAATTTTCAATTAATATCGAACCACATTAAAATGTTTTAGAAAATGACCCTGGGACAGCAGCCACGAACGAACAAATCGAATTAAACACTAACTTTAGCCTATCAATGTAAAATAATAGCATTATAATGGACTTCAATTGCGAAGTAAAAATAACTTTTAATTTCGACTTATGTTGAACACATATAACTGATAATCCAAATGCCACTCTTCGTAGTTTTATTCCAAACATGAATAGGGATAGAGCTTTCTTAATTTTGCAAGTATTTTCACAGAAAAATATATTCCATATTTCGGCAAAAATAAACCAAGGATCAAGTTTAATTTACATGTTTTTATCGATTAAATTTACATTTTCAATTCACAATTTCGCCGAAATGAATAGCTATTATAAATATTATTATATCCCTTCATGAAGAATCACAATGTTCTGATTGTAATACATGTAATTCCGAAGCTAAGACGAAGTTCGGGGAATTTCGGTCTCATGCATTACCTGACCGCACACATATTAAATTACTCCTGATAAAATCGCTGAGTATATCCATTGAATGCATGGCGGCAGCATATATTGTTCAGTGTCCGGCTGGAGAATCCTTTACGGAAATATTCCAGAGTTTACCTCTAAAATGTATTTTTGCCAACTCCGATTACAGCACGTGCTTCAGAAATCCGACCGCCCGCCACCAACTCTTCTCCTCCAAGCGCGGGTGCTTTATCTCCGCTTTCTAGAGTGGCTGGCCACCGTCCGGCTATGGAGCACGCGCCCTCGAAATTCGAAGGACTCGTGAAAAGCAGCGGCCGAAAAGCTATTCACCCCCGAATTTATGATCGAGGCCCTTGCAGCATTATAATTATTGCTCCCTACCTGGAAAACTACACGGCCGAAAGCAGTTTTCGGAGCCAAATTGGAACACGACCAAATCATGATGTTTTCGAGACATAAAATTTCACTTTCGCGAGGAATAATATTTGTGCTCAAGCTTGGGCCAAAAATCGTAGAGGAAGTTGGAATACCAGCCAATAACCTTATTACACACTTACGGTACGCTCACGGTAACCTCTATATCAGTTATAATGTAGACACATGGGCGTACCTAGCGGGGGAAGGAGGGCCCCCCCCTAGAAGTAATTGTAAATTTACTTCAAAACGAAATTTTTCAGAAAATTTTCTCTAAATTCTATAAAAGTGATAGTAGTATTAAACGTGTTACTAAAATAAAAATATTTTTTCCGAGCAAAAATTTTGAAAAACCAATACAGCGCGGTTATAATTTTTTTTATTTTGGTTTTATAACTTTTGTGTGTTACAACTTGAACGAGCACGGCTTGCCCCCCTCTAGTTTTGATCCTGGGTACGCCCTTGTGTTGACAAGCTAATAATGTAAAACTCTGAATTCGATCATCAAGTTGAATATCACAGCAGAAAATAATTCGCCTCCTATGAGGGTGTGCAGCTTAAATGATTGCCCTTATTTTAACTCAAGCTCCAACATTAAATCCAGATCTATGTCACCGAAAAGCAAAATAGTTGATCCAAATTATTAGGAAAAATATCCTCAAATCATGGTTCAAGATCGCAGTCTTTCCGAAAAACGCGACATAGTTGAATCGTGAAGATACATCATCACTAAGAACTTTGTAACGATAACTACCGGCGACACAGAAAATTAATCAGAAAAAGGTGGCAATAAAAATTCTTCCCTCATAAAAGGAAGAAAAGACAAGGACTAAGAGGCCCTAAATAGTTCCATATCCTCTTCGCTAAGAGGAGAAGAACTCGAAACGATTAAGAGAAATTTTCTTCCTTTTTTCATGCATATTTTACGGCGAGCAGTAAAGTCGAGCTAAGAAGCGCATCTACACCTCTCTTAAAGTCTTAATTTGTCTTTTTTGAAATCCTCGTTTCTAATTATACAAAATATAAAAATGTTACGTATAAAAAACGCAGAGAATTTTTTATTTTCAAATTTGAAAACCAGTAAATGTGGACAAGGCAAGACTCTATGCATCCTGAAAATTTCAAGATTATAGCGTAAGGTTTGTACAAGCATAGTGAGAGTAATTCGTCGCGAAAATAAACTGGTCGAGCCAGATTGATGCGACCCCTGAAGGTCGATGGTTGTCTAGTGCAGAGTGAGCTGTGTACTACGAAAGAGGTCGGCTCGTGGAAACTAGTCTTACTCGTCTTCTTGTTAATGGAAGAGTACACGGCTCACGTTGCGCGCTAGGTGATTTTTTTGCCGTCGGCAAAACAGCGACTGTATTACTCATTCAGCGCAAGCATGAGCAATAGTGATGCGCGGAGTGGTGTAGAATCACACGGTGACCCTTGATGACCACGAAGCGGTCGACATTGCGACATCAGCGGCTCCCTCCCAGTCAAGCCCAGAAGGCGTGGGGCGTCGCTGACACGGAGGATGAAAAAAACTGGCAGATAGCGCCCCGCGAATCATCATAGCCATCCATCAACAACGCCCACGGAGATTCATAACTGAGTCCGGGCCAGCGGTTTAGTGAGGGAACCACTTAACTCAGAGCTCTCTAGCCGTCATTGAGGGGAAAGCCCACGGGACATTTACATTCCATCCATTTCGGCGCAATTGCGACAAAATCCCCTTTCGTTAAAACGATATCGTGCACGTAATTCATACCCAATGGACATTTTCGTGCGTAATTTTAAACCGTTGCGAGTTAGATCGATCTTTTACGTAGCAGGAGGAATAAATTTAGAACTATCAGCCACCAATATATTGCAGTAAAAGGTTGTGGTGCTTATCCACAATTATAGTCGTGGAAAATTCCAGCGACCTTTTATTTCAATAAATTGAATTTCCTCTATATCGCGCCTAAATCGGTTGATTTCACCAGTTGATATAATTGTACAGCATGAGGTTAGGTTAGACGGAGAGTGCAGATCACGATACTAAGAAAGAAGAGAAAATTTCACTTCCACCACTCATTTTCATAGTTTTATCTTCAAAAGTGGTTAGCGGAGAGGTAACAATTTACTATCAAAGTTAATCCTCCTCATAAACGGCATTGAAATGAAATGTAGCACAACGATCACATTATTTATCCTTAACGGCTACTATCTTGGATTATGTCCCCTTCTTTCGCTCGATATACATCCAATATTTACACACCTCACACCTATAAACAGGGGCGGATCCAGGATTTCTTTTTGGGAGGTCACAAGCAAGGCCGTATCCAAAATTTGTTTTTAGGGGGGCACGAGGATAGCTCGTAATACAAAACGAACACAATGATAATGGGACCGTATTAATAATATTACATATTTTTAAGGGTCTGGGGGGGGGGGGGCACGAAGAATAGGGGGCGGGCACGGGGCAAGTTCCCTCGTGCTCCCCCGCCCCCCCTAGATCTGCCTATGCCTATAAAGGTGTTCCTCCTATAAAGGCATCTTCCACTCCTCTCTCGCTAGGTTAAGAGAACATCCGTTTTCACAAAACTGAAGTCAACGTTAGTTTTCCAAGAGGTGACTAAGGCACCAATTATTGGCTGATGTCCATCATAAACCTGAGAATCCGGTAGGATCGTTCGTTTTTTTTCGCTTGGCAAAATTGATATTTCCCTTTCCCCGGAAGGGATGGGCCATCTGCGTTCTGGGACCATTTGATTGCTCCTCCAATGGACCGACTCCTGCGGTTGGAGGTTTGAGGAAAAAAAAGACGCGACAGACTGTAGTGACGTGTACGATGAGTGTGTGGGAGCATGGAAAACGAGAGCGGGAGTCGCAAGAATGAACGGATGAGGCAAAAGCGCGCGCTCCCGCGGTGACTCATGGGAAGGGGGCAGCCCGCCCCGCCCACCCCCGCTCTCTGAATCACCTCCTGCCATGCGCCTCCACACAGCCTCCGCCCTCGACCCCCGACTGCCGATAACCTCTCAACTCCTCCACACGGTCGGATGATGCAGACGCTGCGGAGACGCGAGGCTCCAGTGACTCAACCAACATCGAAATCTCTCGAGTTCGCTCCAGATAAATGAAAGTGCGTGTCTGTAAATCTTCATACACTGTCCAGGCAGCTCTACAATTCCGCATGAGTATGTCTACGAAGTATCCCAGAACGCCAACAGCTTCACAGGGCCGTAGTTGCGCTTAATATTGTACTCAGTTACCGGAAAGATTAGTCCAGGCATTTACACACAGGCGTAAGGAATATTAAATGAACGCATATTCCAAATTGAAGAGGGAAATCCATGAAGGGAGAAAAGATTACCAGAATACTTTTCAAGTACTCCCTAATTACCTATCTTAATCTGTAGAATACTTTAATAATAATATCTTTAAAAATAGGTCGGGAAGCGATCTGAAATAAATCCGAAATTAGCGAAAACAATATTAATAAAAAAGAGGAGTGTTTGATGGATATGAAGAATTATTCTACCACGCCCATCTCAAAATACTAACAAAGAGACTTTCTGCATAATTAAATTAAATTTGAATTAAGAAACGGTATAATTAGGCATTACATCCATGGAAGAATCTCAGCAAAATTATTTTAATCACTGAAACATAAAACACAATTTCGTGAATAAAACAAATCCATGCAATGCCGTTCTTTTATCAATCCTGAATCAGAAATACACTTGCACCAACTGTATGGAAGCAAGAAAAAATAACTCTTTTCGTTTCAAATTAAAATTAATATCATTATGAACACCGTGTTTCTCATTAAAACCGACCAAGGTAGGCTTTTATTTGAATAAATACATTCAAACTTTAGCAAATGATTTTTAATCTTTTCAAGACGTAGAAATACTTTAATAGTGAACTGTCTAAGCAAAATAACTAACTTTTTCGCTGAAAATACTTTTTCAGTGATTCACAAATTAAAAAGAAATCAAACTCATAAATTAATAACCCAAAAGGTAAGCGTTTGGAAAATCAAGGAATAAGCTGACGGCTAGAGCCTTAGTAAGTAATTTTTCAATCGATTCTTTGACAGTCGTATTCCAAGTAAGAGTACACTCGTCCACGCAACCATGGAAACACTGTAAATACGCCATTGTGATTCATAGAAAAACAAATAGCGCTCGAGGAATTACTCAACGCCTCGAGGAGAAGGGTGTCCTAGAATGACTGTGTTGCACTTCCTAGAAACTAGACCGCTTCACCCGATTGATTATATATCCCTGGCACTTCACACACACACACTAACACAAAGCGGTGTCGGGTTTTGAGCGTTCGTGTCTCAGCGTAACAAATTCTCACTCCTCCCAAGCAGTTAGTTAAGACTCATTTTTTTCTATCTCTTATCGGCTTTCTGCTCTGGGTGAGTCACGGTTTTTAGAGCGCCAATGCTTCTCCTCCTCGCTATGTTTTTTGTTCGCGAGAAAAAAAAACACAATCGCTTAAAAGAAAAAAAAAAAAGAGTTAGCAGCGCGCTTGACATTGGCCTTGGGTGCGGCGGGAGCCCAGGTCAGCGAGGACAAGTGAAGACGTATTCTTCACCCACTCCCCCTCCCCTTTGCGTTCCCACTCCACGCACGCCTACCCCACCCTCCACCCCCTCCCCCTACTCCCATCCAAACGACTTCTCCGCAAGGCCTCGTGGTTCGTTTCTTTAAGGCTTTGCGGCTATCGGCGGACGTCATACTATGTATCGACAAATTTTTTATACAGCACCTCTTCTCCATCCCAGCCATCCAGCGAGGAAATAAGCGGTGAAGGACAGTAGCGTCCATAATCAATATTAAGACGGCCTGTCGATAAGGAGGTTGACGAGCATACAACGCGAATTACAAGTGTAGTACTCGTGTAATTGATAAAAACGTCGTGGCGTGATAAAACTCAACGCGTTAAGGGATGGAACAGTCCCAGAATGAAGGCTTAGGGAAATGAGGCAGCAGTGTGAAGGAGAAATATTGTATTTGCGGACGAGTTTCAACTACACGTCCGCAGTACTTTTTGAGCCCATAACAGTGTATTGAGCAAACGCAATTGATCTGATAGCAGCGTCATTTTGGTGGAATCATAGTAGATCTTTGTTTTTGATCAATAAATAATTAAATTAAAACGTTTTACGCGTAGAATGCGTCACTAATATTTAATTTCGTTCTGATGGTTATTTTCGAAATAATGACCCAGTGACCACGCAATTTGAATTAATAATAGCCTACAGCGCCTGTAAAGTAAACTTTTTACTAGGAACTCCAAATCTGAGATGAATGGATTCTTGAATTTATTATTGCCCTATGATATTCTATTTATAATCAATAAAACACTGGAACACAGACATTCACGGTCAATAGACTAAATGATGAGCTATTGGCGTTTTACTCCCTCGCTCAAACTGACGCTTAAATTTTCAAGTTCAAGCGTTTTAAAAAATGAGGGAGATGAGAAAAATTATTATTTTCATAGTCAAATCACACGGTTTATTTAATTTAGCTTAATTATGAAAAAGGATTTAATATCAAGCTGATAATGTATGAAACTAGTTAGTGGGAGGCTGTTGTCATTCTTTCCACTTAGCGGTAATAAGACGCTCCCTTAAAATTAATTTAACTCCAATCAATTAACCTTGCTCGTGACCAGTGAGTCATTGATGACTCTTGACTCAAACCATTCCATATGTTTTTTTTCTTTTCGCTCGAGTCCCTTTCTCATGAGCTCTCTGAATTAACCCGAAGCGTAATTTTTTTTCCAACTTCCCTCCGGATCCCAGAGCGTATATCAAACTCTATACTCGCCCCCTCACAAACCCGTGAGCCGGATGAATGAGCTGGCGGCCTATTCCTTATTGGGGATGAGCTCGCAATAAAACTCACGTCCCAAGAATGCCGGAATCCGTTCCGTGAAGGTGAGCGACTCTCAACCGAAGAAAGTCTTTCTGAGTGCTTTACTAAGAAGCCTTGTCATTTCCGAGTGCAGCTGGACTGAAGGCTGGTCGCAGACAAGCTGATCAAAGCTATGACGTGGTGAGAAGCTAAATTTAACGTGCAAAACTTTAAGCAACCGCGTGAAACCAGCGCAATATCTTGTCATCACATAACCTATGCATAATAGTGTTTTAAAATCAATATGAAATCATTTAATTACTCACAGCTTACGCTTCTGGAATCGTATAGCGAGAAAATCAATTGAAAATTAGACAATTAATTTCAACCTCTGCTTATCACCTAAGTAACACATCACCGGGGAAGCCTCAAGAGTTTACACGAGTTCTGTTCAAAAGTTACGTTTACTATGAATTGTGCCGACCCAGTTAGTTCCTGGTGTCGACTTAATAGTAAACATCAGCTCATCACGAGACGGTTTTTATAGAGATTTGTTTATATTTGTTGATTTTGCATTACGTTATAATTTTCAGTGCATTGAAAATTAGTTCTCATTTGCATTTATGTATTTAGGTGTTGTCTCAGCGACCACCTGGCGTGGATTAAATTGACCGATTCATTCGTCATACCGAGTATCAGTCGTCGCTGACAGAAACACTCGATTCCTGGTTCTTCCCATTTGTAGCGCTTGACAACCAGATATAATTTCTTTCGTTGAGAATCAAAAAAGTGGTCTCAAGATGGAGCCGCCAAGAGTGGAACAGGTTTGCAGGGATACATTTTTTTTATACAGCTGTCAAACGCGAAATTGAGTACTTAATTCAATATTTTGTCTTTCGTCATTTAGCCCACTGTTCTCAGATAATTACTACATTAAAATGAAGGGACATGGAGGGGTTGGAAAAAATTCTTAACATTACAATGTTGAAATAAAAACTAGATCTAATGAAACGCAGGGGTATAGAATCGCTAGGGAGCAAAAGGTTTAAGTTGACCATATATCATGGTGATGCAAGGGAAGAGAAATTTTGGCTTAACTTTTAACTACTCTCTCATAAGCATGTGGAAGGATCTGCACCTTGGACGAAACCAACATTGACATTGAACCATTTGTTTTATAACGAATCGAATTCCGATATTAATTGTTTATATGTAATAGTAAAACTCTTCGTAAGTCGTTAATCGAAAGATCAGCCCTCTTTATCTCACTAAGCAAGCATTTATTTTTGCTGTCATAGCGAGGATGTATACACTATATCTCATGCCGAGATATTTTACTACTCTTTATTACTGCAATTTCATCAGAAAAACAATTATACACCGTATATGTGATTTGCAATAGGGTGAACTTGATTTACATTCGCGTACACACGGTTAACGTTGTAATCAATAGAGCGTAAACATAAAATCTCATCTTCTTTCATGACCACTATTGCAATAAACATAAATAATTCGAAAGGTATTGTTATAAAATGGTCATATCTCAATTAGGGGGATCATATATCAGAAATTACTCCTATTAATACACAAAAACACCATATAATTGAATCTGTTGGATTTTTTAATGATTATCTCCCGCCGAGGAATGAAACTTTATATTTTTAGATTAGCTCATCACTTAGTTGCACGTGCTAATGGATTACAGTGGTAAATAAACCTAGATTAGGAAATCCCAAACACTGATTAATTTTCAGGACGATTAATTCGTACATTAAATCAATGGTATTCCCCATCATGCACCTCAACTTCCTCCGATTCTTCGGAACACCTGTATTCCGTCCCGGACGCCGTCTCGAGCTCGTCTTCAGCGAGAACAATCGACCTCATACAGAATTTGCATAGGACCTTGCCGAGTGCGTGGCTATAAGGGCGCCCGGAATAAAGAGATCAACCCTTTTCCAACGAGGGAGAAAATTACACCTGTGTCTTGCCTTAAATACGGATTTCCTCGACCAAATCAAGATGCGAATCGCTTTTCGTAAATCGCTTATTGCTCTTCCCCAACCGTGTTCATGCAAATGGGTGGTCTTCTGACGATGGATAAGAAATCGCATATGATTCATAACTGGAAGAGGCATTAATTTAAGGAATAATATGAACACTATATATTGAAATTTTAAAAAATCAGATATCAGATAATGAGACTATCTTGATATGGGAAGTAATATGCTAACGTTGAGCATAATGAGACATATTTGGCCACGGTTGTATAGAAGGAGCTTACGTATAACCGAAATTTTAGCCATATTTACGGTCATGAACACGCACTGGACAATCTCTTATGATTTAGTCTCATATCCCTTACCCAGTGAGACACTCGAAACTATAATTTCTGCCATTCCGGATACACCATTGATTGAGTGAACACGGATGCCTTGATATTTCAAATACTGATAATGGCAACAATAACACTGGACGATTATCTTTTTTCCTACCGTGCTAACGGGAACCATGGTGTGATACCAAATTGTCAAAGAAATGCTCGTTCACTTATTAACTCATTCACTTTGCTCAAATTTAGCATATTACTTCCAATATCAATTGATAATAACAGCGGACTCACCGCAATACGCAGTGGTGGGTTCAATTGCAGTAATATCTTCTCCATAAGTATTTGTCTCGAAAATCAGCCTGAATTCTCACAAAATATTAAAATTTAGGGCTCGGGCGGCGGTATAGGATGCGATTTTGAAAAGATTTCGTTTCTGAGACTCTGACGTAAGAAGACAACTTTGCAGCACATGGCAAATTTGATCCAGACAAAAGTCATTTTTCGGTCTATTCCAAGACCACAGCGCTAAGACCGATGAAAATCACTGTAACATTCAATTACATAGCAAGTACCAGGTAGCTGTCGATGGATTCCAGCGCATCACTCACAGCACAACATCAATCAGCACTCCATCGTCACGGATACCAAGTACGCATTCCGCTTTCTTTAGCATGGGACGGGCCGGCAAGACCATTTTTCAATCGAAAATGAAAAGGAGACTTCGTTGATATCCACTGATTTATTTCGTCCGTGCGACATGTTTCGAACCATAGAGGTCATTATCAAGTACCTCTATGATTCGAAACATATCGTACGGACGAAATAAATCAGTGAAAATCAACGAAGTCTCCTTTTCATTTTCGAGTATTAACTTCCACACAGTTGAGCCTAATGCAATTGAACGAACCATTTTTTAACTTGCCGCACGTCACATGTACGAATTTCAGCGACCGAAAAGGAAAGGCTTCTTGTCTGCGATGGTCGAGTTATCGCATGGAATCTGCAGGGACAAGGTGCGGCCTGTTGCCCAGATTGTTCGTGGGTCGACAACGTCGAATTTAAAGCTAGAGTAAGGATTGGGAGGTGATATGGGGAGGAGAAGAAGAAAGGTATGTACAGCTACCCTGCAATGTTGATGACAGTCCAGATGAAATATAACTTCAAAGATTTGCTAATAACGGTCATTGCAGAGATGATACCGAAAAATTCAAGAGATAATGCTGGGCTTCTTCGATCGAATTTGTATTCGGGTGGGCACAGCCGAATTAAAAGGGGGAGTGGCAGATTGGAGGGGAGGTAGGGAGGGATGAGGGAAGGTGGAAGGGGGAGGTGCACCTTCCCCTCCGAAGGTGTCTGTCGCCTGCCCTGAGGGAGCATTGCCCCTTTCCCACCCTCCAACTCCTCCCTCCTCCACACCATTAGCATTACTAATCGTATCCTTTATGGCAAAACAACCACTCCCTCCTGCGATGAGTGTCCTGGGCAACTTCCCCAGAGCACATGACCCCACGTCCTTCGACCAATTCCGATATCCACGCGCCACAGAATAGGAGCTTTTGATCCTCAAGTGAGGATATAAGAAATTTCTCCGACGACTGGAAAATCCTTATAGCTAATCCAGGTCCAGAACTAGGGCGGGGCAGAGGGGGCACGCGCCCCGGGCTGTATATTTCAGGGGGCGGCAAAATTTGAAAAGTTCATTTTTAAAAAGTCATTTAATTTTTCTAATTTTAATTATTTAACAATGATTTTTAACTTGTAAATTATTAAACGATAATATATTAAAACTTCTTAATAGCAAACATACAGTGCGTAATTTCAACTACTGCATCTAAAAAAATAGCTTACGGATGTATTATATTTCAGTGGTGGGGGTGGGGAGGATAGTGAGCGAGAGGGGATTAAGGTAAGGGGGGCGGCAAACTGATCTTTGCCACCCCTGAAAAAATTCCTTGTTCCGGCCCTGAGCTAAGTGAGAGGAGATATAACTAGAGATATATCTAGAGACAATAATGCTATCAAAAAGATCTGGTGCTTTCCCGACATACTTGCGTTTCCTGCCAGGAAAGAGAAACCACCGTATCCATATGATAAATTTAGGATATCCATCGTATCGAGGATGCTAAGGATTCTCTCTAGAATTCCTTGAGGACTTTACCTATCATTGCCCTCAGCTTGACGATCATATACAGGGCGCAGTGTTCTTAAAGACAAGGTGAAATTTGAATATTTTTGCGTAAAAAATAAGTGCTAACTTAAGAGTATTGGTTTAGTTCATATAAAATTCCGTTTAAATGTAATTTCAAATAAATATTTAGTTTTACAACATCAGAGCCTTAATGCTTATCCCAAAATATTTTACTTACAATGTACTTATCCATTTTTTCTCTCTTTTCAGGTAAGTCATCTCCATGAATAATTTGTTCACACTACTCTACCATGTCTGATTGAAGACTCCTGTGACGGTAATTTTTTATACATAGTTATATCTTCCCAAGCATGATTGACGTCATTTATGTCCAATTTTTGCTCTCAGTCATAAATATGTGGGTAATTTCCTTAATTACCATCGACTGAATCAATTAGCGAAATATAGAAATCTCGAATATACATCCGATCAATACCCTTCAATAGGAACAGCGATATTTCGTCAAATTGCCATAAGAATCAAGGAACTGGATAGCGTGATGGTCTCCTCAGTGACCCGAAAAGCCTAAGGTCCGAGGTTCGATAATAAGACCAGGGCATTTTTTCCAATGTCAAATATTATTAAAGAGATAACATTAGATAACGGTAGGTTCGTTCATTTTGAAGAGAATAGCATAAGTCTCTTATTATACTTGGTCAATAATGAAGGTATGGAAATGATCTGGGACAAATTAGTGGATATGAGGTTGACTGACCAGTAAATTAAGCACACGCTTGCTTGGCAAATCGCATGCGATGGTGATTGATTGAACCCGTGAATCACATGTATCGAGCTAGTGGGAAAGAACGCGAAATCCGATACGACGAGGTTTGACTCAACCCGTGGACGAAAACCGGTACCTGTGATGCCACGCGAATCCCGAATGAGGCCTCTTGAGTTAGCTATCGGAGACAAAAGACTGTCTGATCGCCGCTGCAATATTGATGGAGGTATCGGCGGAAGACGAGGCCGCTCTATGGGGTGCTTAACAAGTGGCGTATGGGAGACAGCTTCTTCACAATCAAGCGCTATTCCCTAAATGGAAATGGCAGCGAAAACGTTTGAAAGGGAAAGCAATGGTTGTCGACTGTTTAATGAGCGACTGGAAGTCCCTGAATCAACGGGAAAACTTGTTTTTAGCGCTCAAGTAACAATGGGCTGGAAAATCCTAGGAATCAGGACGGAAAACACTCATCCAGCACACTGCTTGTAAACATTTCAATTCCAAATCTCATTGAAAGTGATGTTGATAAATACAAAGTGAACAGATGATCATACATCTCCCTTTCCTTCCCTAACGCCTGGACTACGCTGTGCGAATGAATCAATTGTTTTACGATAGATAAACTTATGATTCATTGGTGAATGGAAACTTCAATGAAAGTCCCAAGACCTTATTGGTGACTTATAAAGGTAATCAGTCGGAGGTCTCATCGTTTAAAATCTCATTCACTTGAAAACGCTTCATCACAGTATGGATGGTGGGTATCTGAAGTTGCATTTACTCCTTGCGTGCAAATCTACAACGCTTAACCCCAATGAAATATGCTATTAGTAATTTAAAAAATAAGAAATTCTTATAACAGAGTACCACATATTTTAATACTTCCAAGTTCCAAAAATTTAGCAGTAAGATAACTGGTAGCTAACCAGTTCGATTTTGGTTTCGTCAAAATTATGACGAAATTTTTTACGCTAAATTCGCACGGCTACGCTTAAATAAAATGTAAAATAGCGAAAACAATTCTAAGGACATTGTTTTATTTTCACTAAACGACCTCTAGATAAATCTGAATTTTAATATCGCCACATTTTAAATTTCTACTCACAGCATAAATCTCGCCTTTTCCTACACACAGTCGTGGCCATTCCAATTTTTAGCAAACTCGTGGGCGGCTAATTTCACCACAATAGGCATCCGAAGCCAGCAGAAGCGTCCTTGTGAGAAGTGTTGTTCAAACAGACGACGAGAGTCCCTCCTAGAGTACCTCAAGAAGAGACTCGAATACCTAAGAGGCCCCAGAAGGCCGCAGCGCTATGCTTGAGGCCGGTGTCCAGCGAAACTATGTCGAAACGAGACGATTGTCATTTCTGTTCGATATGCGCAGCATTTTGATATTCAAGCGGAGGTTCCGGCGCCTCTGAATATTTTCCTTCAAGTATTATTCTCCACAAACAAATCTCCCGAAGGATTCATTCAAAGGCCTCCAGTAGGTTCCCTGGATAAAGAATCGAACACTCACTTCTGTGAAAAAGGCTAGGTTAAATATAGAATTTCCGGCTCCGTTGTGTGTCCATATCCTGCCCTTGCCTATGATTTATACGCTTCCAACACAACTGAACAATGCTTTTTCATCATGTATTAACCCAACCCGAACGCGAATTAGATAAATTAAAAAGGATAATTCAGAAAAATTCCAAGTTTCAACTTTTAACTTGCAGCTTAGGCGGGGGTTCTGGAAGTTAATCCCCCTCTTTCGATCCAAATGGGTTCCTGAAAGTCGTTACAAATATTTAAATTTAAAAAAATATTTAATGGGCTGCTCTAAAAATGTCAAATTTTATTTATTATTTTAATAGACACACTTTGGAAAGACCGCGATCGTTACGTGCACGTTATCTCTCTAAATCTTTATTAAATGGCTGAAAACATTTGCCTCCTAATTTCTCCACCAGCCCACGCACAAAGACAAAAATTAGCAGGACTGGGATAAATCAATGATTTAGTACGTTGTAAGTAAGTGGGGAGGCATCGGCAACGTTTGAATAATTTTTCCTTTTCAAAGGCAGTATCGACTCCTTAAATATCCCACCGCCGACAAGGGAGTCCGGAGATAAATGAAAGGCTCCTTCGTCATCTCGTAGAGTCGTCAATTTTGCAGTAGATGGCGTTGCGCAATACTCCCCCGCGACACACGAGCGGCGAAGGATGGCATTATTCACGAGCTATGCACACGCGACGCCATCGTCTGATTGTCGAGGAGACTCTTCCAAATGCTACTTGTCACCTCCGAAAGGAATAAACGAGATGCACTTGACATCGTTACCCACAAAGCGCCCGCTGTGCCCCTCCCAAGCGTTACTCATGCCAGCAAATATACTACTCCGACATATCCTCTAGATGCGATAATCCCCAAGCAAGGATACGGCTATCAATATTTGGATTATTCGGGATCGAAACGGGACCGGTATGATTCGATCCGACATGCGAGTAATTGCGAATGTTTCCATTCCGAGATATTTTCCTGAATTCTAAATAGTCGATTGCGGAGGATTTAATCGCTAATTCAATTGCATCTATGACGCATTAGTAAATATTACGCTCCGCCTTAGTGGTCCTCGGGCAAGACTGGTGGGCAAGTGTCACTGGAACCTAAGTGAGCCAGCGGCTTGTCATAATTCTCTGAAGAAAGAACCAAGGAAACTCATTCGTTCAGAAGAATGTATGATTAAGCGAGTTGTGCTCCACGAACATACAGTAGATAGTTTTTTGAAGATATGTGTTAGAAAAACATAAATTAGTACAAGCTATTGGATTAGATGCAACCAGTTTTAAGGCATATTTATTCCATAAATTCGATTGTCTCGCTCTTCCTCAATGAGGCGAGGTCAAGTCTCATCGGCACTCAAAAAGTATAATCTCCTGGGAAAAAAATTTTAAATTGAATTTATTTTGAGCCATGTGATTAGAAAATACAGATTTGATTTTACATCAAACAGAAGTAAAAATGGTACCTTACGATATATATTATGAAAATATTTACCTGGTATTTACTTATATCAACGACCTAATTGACCACCATTACGAGTTGCAGCGTGCTTACTGCAACCCTTCCTGTCACACCACATGACCAAAATGTGGGAGGCCTCCCGTCTAAATTATATCAATGCATAAATGTTGACCGAACTTGGCATAAAAAATTGGAAGATTTTCATTAATAGGTAAAATTTTAAGTAATCAGCCACTGGACGAAACCATTTATTTTAGGATAGTATAACGACGATGCCTTAAAACTGTTGACTGATGATACATCAGCTTTTACTATACGTAAATACCGATTTATATCCTTAAAAAAACGATCAGCTGCATTTTCTTAGAATATAACTTGTTTCAATGTTGGCGGTACTTTAGCCAGAGCGATTGTAGAATGCAGATTCCCGCCACATGCTAACGGTACTGCTTCAAACGGATATTTTAGTCACGGATTAATTTTTTACGGAATTAACGTGCTCAGAGGCTAATTCACGCCATGGGGATATAAAATTTGATCCACATCTAGGGCAGATGCCAATTGTTCCTTCCCTGCCCCAAAACTTGAGCGGTGACCGGAAAGTGGTATCGATACCGTGCAGCGAAACGACAAAAGACCTGTGGCAGAGCCCGGGTCACCGGAACGAGCCGAGCAGGGTGAAGAAAAAAAAACATTTCCGGCCCACCGAGGGCAACTGGCTGTGGTCAGGTAAAGAACACGCATCCGGCAAAAACGCACCACGGGCCCAAAATTAAATACTTGCTCTGGAAGATTAGGTTAAAACATAGAGTAAGTATATATATAGTAGTAACCATAGAGTAAGTATATATATACTTACTCTATGGTTAAAACGATAATTGACTCACATGGGCGAAACGTCGCGACGGGACTTCGATCCCGCCTCGAATTAGGTTTAATGAACTGGAAGGTAACAATATTTTCATTGAAGTGTTCTACCAAATAAGGTGAGTTTCAATGGAGTACTTAAGAAGCATTAAGGTGGCTTCCTTCTTTTCTTTCCTCTCTCTCGTTTACCTACCATTCTACCTTGTAACACTGTTTTCAGCATCCCCTCTCCGCTAAGTACTCGTTCCATCCAAGAACCCAGTTCATTGGTAACATTTTTATTGGTCTCTCGAGCCACTGCCGAGGTTCTTGCGAACCACTACTTCTGGATTGCCGCCTTAAATAAAAGGGATGAGGACATGAGGTAACGACACGATAGCCAGGTGTTGATGAAGGATAAAAAGAAAAATCGTTACAGAGGGATTAATCTATAAAATTGGTTGAGTTTCAGTAAAGTTTATTTTGAATCCATAATTGAGGTGCAAAACTCAATACAAATCAAGCCAAGATACTCATACTGAATGGCTCTCACTATCTATCCTATCCCGCAGCATTCAAGTTATATATCCAAGGGAATAAGGTTAAAATTAATTGAGCCAGGCGAGGATTTTCTTGGCGCCAGTGTGTCCCAGCCTCTCGATGAGTATAAGCTGATTAAAGGAAGCAAATAAAGCTCGTGACTAGCCGTCATACGACTGCGACTCATTGTCAGATTAAGGACACACATGCTGAAACTGGACACACGACACTGTTTACACACCAGTTTCAGAGCTGAATTAAACACGCATGGCTGAACTCTAGATGGATCACTTGAAGAAGTTGTCCCATTAATTAAATCCGAAGTCTCGACGGGCTTAGTTGAAGGAGCGGAGCCAAAGTCGTGGGCCTCATTTCACCCAAGATATCCCTCTTTAGACGTAAATTTTGCAGCAGAAATACGATGATTCTCTGACCTTCTATCGACAAGGACTTCTCGATAGGATACTTTTATGGCGTTCTTGGAAGTTACTCGAGTACTGAACCGGATCAAATACTTCATCTCCGCTGATTTTTCGACTAATGAGTCCTTCAGATTGATAAGTTTTGAGGTAGATGGCCGACTCGTAAATCGAAACGTCGGCATGCATAAAAATTTTAACGCGATCGAAACTTCAAAAGACTTTCCCCACGTTTTACTCAGAGTATTTTTACAAATCAGGAGGCAAAGACTTCCCCCACTACTAATTTTCGGGGAATTTCAGTTCGGGTTTTCAGGCCTGTTTACAATGTAAAATAACACGTGACTGTCTAAATGCACAAGCGTGTGAAAGAACGCCAAAATCCACCGTATAACCACTCAACTTGCGCGAATGCATGAACAGAAAATAAAACCTGTTCTCATTTGGTCCATGCTCTCGTACATGTTCCGTTCCGGTCCACCAAAATCGTGTGTGCGTATAGAATATAGACATTAACTTGTGAGGGTTAAAGGTATTGTGCTGCCAGGCCTTCAAAGATCGATTTTCTTCCGTTGAATCTTCGAATTTCTGGTACACTGGGGAGAATGGCGTGTGGGTCGTGGTCTCATTAGTCCACGGTGGTTTCTAAATTGAGTCAAGGTGTCCCATCCTCTTCAAGGAGGCCGATGCTCGTGTCCCGGTGGGATCTCGGATCGAAGTTCCCGCGCAGCGACTGCCCCACGACGACCTGGATGACACTGCTGGGGGCCTCCTCCACATCACCCTCACCCCAGAGCTGCAGAAGGTGAGCAGGGATCGCCTGCATAATACACTTACGTACCTTCGAATCGAGTGCGCAGTTACAGACTTCGCGAAAACCCTACTGTCAAGAACTCGGTCGCCTGCAATGGTACCTTGTGGAACATCCCAATTTGAGTAATATGAATCACTTTATGAAACTTTGAACTTTATTATCACCCCCCACTATTTTCAACGTATTCATAACATTATTATAGTTTATTGCAACAGAAGAAGGTAGAGAACTGTTAAAAAAAGTGAGGAAAATGATTAAGCGTTTTTCTCGTTGTCTTCTATATCGTTCTTGATTAGTTGATCTCTCTATCTTCGGAGTATTCGCCGCGTTGTTTGTCATAGGTTTTCCTGAAAGACGCCTAGTGGAATCCCAGGGAAACTGTCGTCAACCCAAAACGCGACGAAAACCCGGAATATGGAGGGATCAACGAAAAAATGATTACGCAATTAATTTATTTTACCCATAATGTAATGAAACAAATCGCTCCATACAGTATGCTTTATTAGCAAAAAAAACTCCGATCCACGTAATAATTAAAGAAAAACAAGACTAGCAAATTTTCAGTTAGTTTATTCTCTACCATTCGTGTTTCAAGGTAAGGCGAAATTAAATAGGTTCCTTTGTTTTATTTCAGTTGATATTCGAATCACCTCGAAATGGCCCTATTCATCCGTAGATGTGATTACAAAAAGATCATACTTTCAAGGGACCAGCAGCCATGGCTTCCTAAACGGAAATCGCGACAATGAGTATTGATTAAACTCATTTATTTTTCTCAATCGGGGTACCTAAAGCTTCCTTGGTCTAGTGACCTATATTGCAGAAACAAAGAGATATTATCACTCTAAGTTTCAATTGTTGTGCCTTGTTTCGAAACGATTGTTTGTTGTGTTCATAAACAGTCATGTTCATCACGCTCTAAAGTTGCGACTCCGGTGAGTAAGCGCAGATAATTCCTTGATGTAAACATGTCGTTTGATCAGTAAGATGTTCACTAACAGGTCAGATAGTGTTCTCCTGGTTTCTTTTGGCCTCCTTACTGCTGAGTTCCTTCAACGCGAGAACACTCTACATTACCTTCGAAAAATTTACAGTCATCAAAGAAAAAGTGTTCGAGCATTCTTAGATACCCAGTAAGAAATTCACTTCTGGGGAATCTCTATCTATCTATCTATGGACTATCAGTGGACTAGGTATAGCCTAATCAGTGCCATGGACTGGCTACAGCAATCTTATCCCACTAGCAACATAAACCACGTAATCGTAATACTTTATAAAATTTGAAATCATATTGACTATTATATATATTTTACCCTTTTTAAATTACATTAAAATTAATTATTTTAATTTTTAAATTGAAAGGCTGTGCCTGGAAGGTGACAAATGTCGTCATAATTATGCAGGAGCAGTATGGTGAGGCCGACATTAAACCAAACTTCAATATTTCCCACCAACAGGTAATAGAAAAAATGGAAATTGAAATATTTATAAATAGATTTTATCAAAATCCTGATTTTTCTCTCTTCTTCGCGAGAGTTGAATTAAATTTAAATTATATTCCCAGAGGATTTTTTTTAAACATGAAACGCTTCCATCGTAGTCAGCCGAACCATATCCTGGGATTTCGGTTTTACCATTTCGATCTAAGTCCCATGCGCACTAGCCGATTATTCTTCCATTTCACATCTATTCTTGAGGCGGTATAACCATGACCCCATCCGCAGAAAACGGTCCACTGGCTGGCGACAACGGTCTGCGATTGGTATGAGTTATATCGGTCGTTTCCAGAAAAGGAGTTAGCATAGCGAAAGGCGTCGACCCTGCTTTGCGAAAGTGTTAACGCTCAGGAAGGAGCAAAAAAAATGGACACACGGTGAATGTCACTGAGGAGGTACGGAGCAATTTATTGCAACTCGTATTCTTCGCGAATTAAGAGCCTGGGAAATGAGATCAGGGAGGTTATCGTGGATCGAGGTCCATTCACCGGTTTTATTTGGTAGAATTTGAGTCTTCCCGGCGTATGATCTGCAGGAATAACACCGCAGGTATTGTTTTGATTACAATAGTCCCGCTTTTCAACCGCTTAGTCTGAATCGCCTTCGGGGATATAATATGGAGCCAAGCTTTTGTCGGTGCATATGTATCTATATTGTGGTTAAATGAGGAATTAGAAACCAATGGGTGCAATGTGCCACGTTTATTATTTCGGAGATAAGTGCTGATAATTTGTGGGGGACACAATATTGTTGCGGCAAACGGCTACTTTTGAATCACTACCCATTATCTGTACTTCTCTCCAAAAGTATAAAAATTGGACTTGTACCTCTTGGCTTCTAGGGTCCTTATACTATTAATAAATCATTAAAATCCTTAACAGGCGTACCTATACAGAATTCATTCAATAGACACTGCAGAAACTGTACAACTTGACTTGGCAATGGGCTACTTACGATGGCAAAAGCACTTGTGTCTCTATGAGGTCGCTAGTAGAGCCTGATTTGACTAAAGAATTGAAAGGATCAATTGTCTCTCTTAAGGGATGCGTTGCGATATTCATCAGTATCCTCTACGGAGCAATGCGATGGCGAGACGAAACAAATAATAAAATGTGTTGCCACGTCACATTATTTTACGCGTCCGTTGTCCCGATAAACCAAAGTTTACCACAACAGGCCAATTTGTAATAAAATAATTTTTGCGCATATTTTTGTGTTGTGGGTGTAGTGTTATGTCTGTGTTTTCAGAAAATTATAACTAAATGATATCTTTTGATAAACTACAGTAATAAATTGGAAAGGAAACTATTTGCAATCTGTCCATTATTTTAATTCATTTCAGTAAATTAATATTTTTAGTTGCAATAAGCAATTTTCTTAATATAATTTTTCATTTTTTTCGATTTCTTTTCTCATTTTTTAAATATATTTTTATTTCTTTTCATGGACATTTTACAAACAAAATAATAAAAATTGAGATTTCTTAAAACTAAAAGAAGAATGGATATAGGACAGTCTCAGAGAAGACTTACTTGATGAGTCATTATATTATCATTTATCATCGGATTTAAGGGGGAGAGGAGGTAAATACTCCCCCCCCTTCTTCCCACACGCTCAAAAAAAATAGACGAGATTTTTAATACAAGTATCAATAAATTTTACGTTTTAGCATAAAAGTTAATATAAATATGTACATATAAATAACTTTGATATTAAAATTAAGAGTATTCTTCGCATTGTAATTGTTTCATGTAGTTTTTAATTCCAAATGTTTGAAGACCATTTTCCTGTGATGCCCTGGTGCCCCCCTGAAAAAATCCTGGATCCGCCCTCGGGCATATATGAAGGGTTGAGAAGCCAAAGAGTGCAAGTGATTTTTTCTCAACAGAGTTAGGTAGAGTTAATTGTTAGAATAAATACACATAAACTTGGTTGCCGTGGGATACGAGTGAGTCTCTGTTCTGCGCTGACATCGAGTGGAAAATCGAGTACACTACTAAACATCTAGTTGATCTCGTCTGTTTTCTATACCTAATTTATGTACCTAACTCTGTAGAAAAAAGAAATCACCTTTCAAAAGAAATCAGTTTGAAATCCCTTGGCTTCTCACCCACTCATATGTTGTTTGAACCGTTGGACCATAATTCAAAATGTCCATTAATAGTGCATTATTTGTTGCCCCGAGCCTGGAATTCATCCTTTCCTCGAAGCCTTTCATCGCCAGCTTCACGATGCTCCATTTCCCGCTCAACAAGTCTTTTTTTTTGATTGGCGGATCCTCAGCTGGGAACGAGATGCGAAACGTACATAAACACAAGCACTCTCAGTGATGCAGCGTCGCACTGCTAAGCAATTTCTGCGGCGCACGTGCAAGTGGAAAGACACTTGTTGTGAGCACCGAAAGAACACGACTCCCGCTGTAAATGAGCGAAGTAATTTGAGCGGAGGCACAAACGATCATTGACGGAAGGAATCAATGAAACCCCGTCGGGTAAACTTTGACTCCTCAGAGCACGCTTCGTTAGCCGTCATCGGCGCGGGGGAGACTTATACGAGGCTATTAGTTATCTCTGCACTCTTTATCCTCCCGACGTTAAGGAGTTTCCACCACGAAGCTAAGTAAATATTACCTACTGCAATGACTCTGCATGAAATTTTTCACGGAATCGTATTGAAGTCCACCGATTGCACCGATAGCTTAGCCACCTTGCGGTATCTTCGTGCATATTACTTGTAAAAAATTAGAATGCATATTAAAATGAAACCAAAATCAAAACTTAATTCCTCACACATCCTTCATTACTAAGCGAATATAATTCACGGTTAACTGTTAAATTAGATTAATTAAATAATTATAAATTTTGTTTAAATTGTGTATCTATTTTCAAAATTTATTATCATTAAATTAAAGAAACTATGCATAATTTGGTCAAGTCTAAATTACCACTTTCATAAAAACTTCAAATTACGCTGCCATCATTGTACTGCATCAGCAGTCTATATGGGATTTTCGTATCATTGATTTTGAAAATCGCTTTAACTAATCCATTCTTCATATAGGCTGTAAGGGCAATGCTTACATAATATAAATGTAGTTCTAACAAAAAAAACAGGGTTGAGGTATTAGAGATGACAAAATGAAGCATACACACCTAGCCGTACTTTCGGAGTTATCATAAAATAAAAGCTAAAGATTCTGTCAAAATATGTAATTAGAATAAAAAATAGTGCCAACTTTCCAACAATAAGCTTTGAAGTTAGTAAGTTCGTCTTGCTTAGATGCCATCTATGAAAGAAAAATCATTTTTTAACATTATCGACGAAAATTATATGTATTGAATTGATAAGTCACGGCGGAACTTCTTCCAACAACCGAGTGTTCCTCCTCTTTCCTTTCTGTCGTTTATTCCGTAAAAAATAACGCCGGTAATGTATCTTAGCCTCAGGGGTCACGTGTGAGATAAATCACGTTGTTTCCAGCAGGTTCGGCGAAGGGAAAAAAACAACATGAGGAAGCTGACGTGTACCGACAAATGTACTCCCCCGAAGAGAAGTCCTCGAACACGTCAGGGAGAAAAATTAATTGCGAAATTGCGCGAGTAATGTCTGGTCGTGAGGAAAGGGCTCATTAAGTGAAAATGTTTCACTGCGCTTTTAATTACATAAGTGTGAGTCATGACAACCTCTTTGGTTCTAGTTTTTTTTTTTTAATCAAAAATTCACTGACTGCTCTTCGCTTTTCGCCGAGTGCTGAATCGATGGCATTTAAGTCCCATCAGAGACATAAGCTGAAATAGTGAAAACTGATTCAGCTAATTGTACTACTATCGAGATTTTCCGTTACCTCCGACCCCTTTACTTATATTTTTTTATTTTTTCCAACAAAAAAGGTCCTATCGTAGTTGGAGACCATTCATCTGCGAAACTTCGCTTTCTCCATTATGTCTTTGTCTCGATTTTCAATTTATTCTTCCTCTTTTCACGTACCATATATAGTTAAACGCAACCTCTGTCATTCTTTCAATGATCATCCCAGCAAATGACTAATTAAAAATGAGTCACCATCGGTCGCTCAAGGTTTCAGTTCGCCGCTCTCCAATCTTTTTGTAGACATGCAATCTCAGTTTCAACGATTTAATGGATTGCAGATCTCTTTAGGCGAATATTATTTCTAAAACATTGTTTTACTTTAAAAGAATATATTATTTTTTGTGAAAAATCCAAAACATTCTTCATTTAAGCATCGTGATCAACCTTTTCAGCAGGAAATTACAGAATCGCTTTTGAGGTTAGCGTCTCATGGCGATTCCTTAATCAATTTTCTCACGTTCCGACTGATCATGGATGGGAGTGTTTTTTAAGGATTTTATTTATTGCCTGGCCGAGGGCGTGCAGTATGAGTGAGTGGTACACAGTAGGTCTGGCTTTCCATAAGTGTTCAACAACGACACTCGTTGAGTGAGTAAAATCATACGTGAATGGAGATCTCTGTGAAAGAGACCAGCTGCACTCCATGATACTGTCCACAAACATGTACGCAAATCAAAGAAGACGCCGCGAAACGCATGGCTGGCGTCGTACAGAAGAAATATTAACTCTCAAAAACTCTTCGGTCAAAGATGTCAATTACTATCGGAGATCAACGACTACTGATTTATCTTCAGAACAATTCTTTCAATCATCAAGTTGAGCATGCAAGTAGAAATTATCCAGCTAAATCCATAAAAAAACCTTAAACCTTTGGAAAACTCTACTAACTCTACACTCTAAGTATAAATTTTGATACTGGCCAAAGTTTCGATATAAGAATACTATTCAATCATCGGATCCAAATTAGGTTGCATATTTTAGAAAATTCACCAATTTTTTAAATCATGTTGAAATCCCACCTCATCAAGACCTCTCCATGTTCTCTTCACTGTAGTAAGGGAGAGCGCTATCTGAATCAAATTAAATAAAAACATCCGAACACATACACACACTCGCAAGAAGCAGAAGCAGTTGTCCAGTAGTATTTAGCACATCGAGCATTTTGGATCGAAACTTGAATTAGTACCTCCACTGGAGGTTATTGCATTAACCTGAGAGCAAGTGGACGTATACCGGAGGAAATAATTCCAATAACTAGAAGAGAAGGGACAGTCGTTATCGCATGGTGCTCAAGAATTTATAATTCATATTTGATATTATGTACCTGAAAATTCTCGAAATTAAGGTGAAATGTATTTTCACACATATTGCGGAAAAAACCTATTGAAGCTGCAAGTATATGTGTACACTCTTCTTTTCGCAACGCAGTGATATATTCCGCATTTAATCGAATCTAATCGACTTTGTTTGCTTGAAACACATTCTAATCGTCCGCTGACAAATTTTAAGGCGTAGACGCCTGAATAAAGGGAGATAAAAATCATCGCTGACGGGATAATCGGCGGAACAAATAAAAACTGAAGACAGCGATAACCTAGAGGATGATTCAGGAGCTAGCTGATTGTGGTCCACGAGTGATAAGGTCTACTGGGAACGTGTCGCGAAGACAAACGGCCGTGACCGCGCGTGAGCTCAACATAGACAGAAAAAAAGTCACCGATGGTCATGGTATCTCTAGTACAAGATAGGTCGTTCCCGTGACCAAAATGAATCCGTTCTGTGCATGACGTCACTGTGGTGCAAATCCTGCAAATGCGAACGAAAATGTAGATAAGTAGACAAAGACGACATGGACGACTCGTGAATTGGGACAGACATTATGGTTGAGCTGCTAGAATTAATTTTCAATATAATATTATTAACGTATTAATTTCCCGATTTATATCTTCTTTTTATATTAGTTTCTCAATAAGAGGCTATTTAGAGAAAATATCATTTGTTCATTCTTTTCATTCGGTATCGATTCGAGGGTATTCATTAAAATTTTTATGCAATACTAATATGATTATTTTCTTCGCACATCCTTCGGTTGCATTCAAAGTACCTTTGAATGTTATTAGTTCAGAGTCTAAAATAATGAATTCTCGACTTCGTCCGTCCCGTCAATTGAGAAAATTGATCTGAGGGAAATATACATAAACTCTCTTTTTCCATCGGAAAGTAAACAACTTTCTAAGCTACCAAGCGTTATAACGCACGTAGTGATACGATAGATACAAAATTGCTGTCCCCCCCCCTCCCGTTCGTAGGCGGCGTGCTTTTCCACTCTGGGTCACCCCGGAGTCCTCTCCTGTGTCATCCCAGGCTTCGACTACGTCGTTGGACACTCGACCCCGCTCGTCATCGAGACTCAACACTAATGCCTTAAAATTGAACTTCGCCGACATTCTAGCAGCAATTACGCTGTCGTCATCCGAACGGAGAATGCGTGAGGCTTCTTCCTTGAAGAACGGCGAAACGAAGTGACCGAAACGGCACGAGTATTCGCTTTGTTCGCGTGCGATTGAAACTAATTACTATGAGCAATTAGCCGTAGATCTTAGTCTTACGTAGAAGCTAAATAACCAATCTTAACCTTCACAAGAGAAGACCTCCGATGCACAGCGAGTATTTTCATTGCTTATTCTTAGCCGCCTCTTTCAACCTCAAAATTCTACTTATTTTATTATTTTCCTAAACCAAAAAATTAATTCTATCATTTACATATTAGTACCAAAGTAGGATTGCTCAATTTTTTTAAAATCGATAATAGCGTAGTAAAATATACTTTGGGATATCAACCTTATTAAACAAACATTGGCGATAGATTAGGAGCCACTGGCTTCGGAACCCCAAGATATATGACTACATATTCGGTACCTAATGATATCTAATCAGAGATCAATATGATCGTTTCTCTATCTGCTTAAGTTTTACTAGCTACTTATTACACTGTTTGATTGATAAATTCGCATTATATCGATATCAATTTTTCACTTGCGAAAATAGTGAAGCCAATGACGCATTTTCACTACGACAATACTCATCAAACTTTTTTTCTCATTTTATACTAGAACCATAAAAGATCTATATTTTTCTCACATCAACTGATGGCATGCCCAGTGCAATCTTCCAATCAGGAAGTGAAATGCTTTTACAAACAGACACACACTTGAGAGGCAGCTGCATTTTACGCCGTACCACACCCCTTCCCAGACATTTGCGCGTTTATGATTGAGCGGGATAATTCCTTTACACGCGTGGAAACCGTACAGGACTAAGGATAGCATCTTTAAAGGAGAGAGCCTTCGACGCACGTATCCCGCTATCTTCATGGACTCATGCAATGCTAATCGGCTATCGCTCCTGCTAGTAGAAGTTGCGCAACGCGTCCCTTCACTGGAAACAAAGAAACCTTAACACGCTTTGATCGATCGGTGACTAGTTATTTCTCCCGGTCGAAACCTCGAGTCGGCTAGAGAAGGCATTGCGTACGACGGGAGCGTGCAAGGCTCTCATAAGGTTTCAACGTGGGTACGCACGAAGTTACTCACTAATGGGGACGAGAGCGTATTCCAATACTGAGTTACTCCAGCGAGCGAGGGAACAGGAATGTTATTCACTGTATTCCATAATAACTCAAATTCTTACTGCAGGTGTAAAAAAAAATAGATTGGCAAATTTATGCGGCGAAATAAATCAACTCCAAATGTGTCAAAGTCAGGTCAATGACACGTTTTCATTAAGACAATAAGCATCAAACTTTTTCTCATTTTATACTAAAACCATAAAAGATCTATATTTTCTCACATCAACTGAAGGTATGCTCAGTGCAATCCATAGGGCTGATATCAATCAGTTTTTTCCTAAGGAGGTGTATCGCGGGCAGCCGTCACTAAGGGGAAAATAATGAGCTAACTCATTTTTAACTGTGCGGTATTTCATTTTAAGGTTTCGTGATTGGATAACTATTACAGCACTTCTTTAAGTAAAGTGACCCGAATTCCGAAGAAACGACTCGGGTTTTCACCGGGAGTAAATTATCTATTTAATAATAGTAGATAATTTTAAAATATAATTTACGCCTAATGACGATGGTTATTCATCTAAATCGCGTCGCTTTCTTTAAAAAAAGGCGTGGTATAATTAATAATTATCCGACCAAGAAACCTTACTGAAATCGAACCTTGAAGCTTGGACGTGGTGGACGGGCTCCATATAATCAATAAAAGACATTTTGTTACTTCTACAAAATATATATAAAATATTTTTTGGAAGTACATAACAAAGTGTTCGTTATTGATAATAAGAAACCTTACATAGAGAAACCATTTCGGGGCGTACGTGCCTGGACTTCGGAGGAAATAATACGAATTTAATCCGACCTCTGACTTAAATCACTTTGGGTGAACGAAATTCCTTGCGCTTTGTTCCGAGATTCCCGAAAGAACCAGCGGCCGGGACGTTCACAAGAGCAGGTTGAGGGGGGATACACCCCGAGGCAATGATCGTTGCGCGAGACTGCATAATCGGAGACAACCAGAACGGAAAAAGTTACACGACCCGCGTGAGAAACTGCGACTCTTCAAGGTCGAGAGCGAACGTCGACGACCGCAACGCCGAAAACGAGAGTGTTTTGGGTACATTAGGAACCATAAGACGACCGAGGAGAACCAATTCGAGAATTCACAAAGCACCTTACTTCTTCCAGCGCTTCGAGCCATGAGAATTTCTCAGGTGATCTTTCCACGAGATTAGGACGACCACGAATCTCTGGCCTTGCCCTCTAAGCGTTAACCTTTGAATTCTCTCGCGGACGAAGTTCCCTTAGAGCTCTGAATCATCTTAAGTTAGAGAAGACTTAGCGGACTAATATGCCACCGGTAGCCGATTAAAGAATTTCAAACCCGAAAATATACTTTTGTGATAATTTCAGTCTCTCCATGTTAATCATAAAAACATATTTTGCATTCCATCAAGAGGCCGTAAGTTCCTTAGTATGGATCTTTTCCATTTATTGTTCAAGGTATAAGTTTTACATCATTCTTATTACGATATAACCTTTGCCAGGTGTGAATTTTACGGTTTCTACGATGACACAATAAAAGTTTACGTGCATATGAGTATTTACTCTATCGTCTGAAAATATTTATCGGTGGTATTAATTAAAAGGTTTAAAAAAATAAGAAGCTTAAGATTAACCTTAGTGCCTTGAACCGCCCATTCAAAAATTCATGGAATAGTTTTGACTTTATTTCCTCTTCCTTTGCTGAATGATTTATCTTTGCCTACCATTTGCGGCTCACTTTCCATAATTTCGCCATTTCATTGCTGGCTATGAATATTTCTCCCGTAAATTCCAAAATATTTCAGGATCTAGCTTGTGGCGAACAAACTGCTCCAAAGATGCCTAAAAAAATTATACCCATCACGCTTTGCATTCGAGGAATTTTGATTTAAAAGTTAAATGATGAGTGCAATTCAGAGAGAATAATTAATCCTTACAATGCAACTATGCTATGAAACCCGGGTCGTGCTTTTTTCAAATACATTAGTTACACTAATAAAGTTTATTCTTTCATTTTCCACCGTGGAAAGGCAATTAAGTTTCATGCAATTAAGCCCGAAGTCATCAGTTATATATATTGAGATAAATAAATTTACCGAAAAAAAGTAAAGATAAAAATAAGAAATTTTGCTGCTACACATCGGAAAAATTCAGCTTAATTTTTTTCGTAACCTCGTTAGCATCAAGTAACCTTTTACGTATGCTAGGTTTATTTTTTACAACTTAATTTTACTATTTAATATATGTTTGAACCATGATTAATTTGCTCATGATGAAAATAATTTTGTATCAATATCGACAAATACGAAGTAGGTAGATAATAATATTCGGTATCTCTTTTCACTCCGCTGCTTTGAAATTTTTCAATGTTTTACGTACTAGGCACATGAGTAATATTCCAAGCAAGGAATAGCAAGAGAAGTCCACTAGGCGAGCCGCAACACGCCTTCATACGTTCTACCTTATATCTCATGCTCCTTAGAAACATATGTCAGCCCGTAAACTACACTTCTTCTCTCCCATAAGCGCTTTAAGAACAAGCCACGCGAGTGTACATACGATTCAGGCCTTAATGCAGACCCTCAAATGCTGGGAATTGATGTTGGCCGTATATTTCTTGGACAAGAGGGAAGATGGAGTGGTAAGATGCAGGGTCAATGAAAATGCTCATGTGGAAGAGGTGCCAAGGCGAATGGATACGAAAATAACATGTCGAAAAATATACAAGCCTTGACAACGTGGAGATGCACACCAATAAATCGGTACGTCGTCGCATACTGCATTGCCTATCGTGGTGTACGACATTGAGTGTACCTAGAATATACAATGGCTTTCCACCTTCACGTAGAGGTCATGTTATTTCTTTCCTATTATGAATAAATAATTGAAGCTCTCCGCAGCTGAGGCAGCTTAAGTCCAAAATCGTGCTTAATTTCTGGTACACCGAAGGATGAGATTCGCAAACCAATCACAATTCAACCTCAGAAAGATTCTAACCCAGATATCATAGACCTTCGTTGGGCAACTGATAATGCGCCTCATTGGGTTTCGCTTTCTCACCCTTCCGCGTTTACCCAGCACTTTTCCCAGTAACACGGTTATCGTCTACCTATCGCTCCTTAGGACATGACTGATACCTACATTCTATCTCCTCTCAGTCTTATCAGATGCATTAAATTGAGTAATTACATCGAATGGGTCCCTATACATTTTTTCGAAGCCGTATTATACGCCTCCAATTCAATAGTTTTGTTTTTCCGCATTGATGGAAAAATGAAGATTTGAGGTTAGACGTTCACGCTAGAATTACCACAATAACGCCGTCGTGCCCAATTCCGGGGTTTCTTGCTTCTAAATAATCGCAATAAATTTAAATGAATCGGACTATTCCTCGAGATGATGCTTTTCTCAACCAAAACCCCTCTAAGAGACACCAGCATCTTGTACCCAGAGCATTTAGATAATACTTTGATACTCGTACTCGGCATACTAGTGAAAAATACAACTTCAACAACTTGTTTACGACAAATACTAGCCCAATGCTCTAAGGAAGGCTGTGATTGGCGTTAAACATATGGATGGAACTCTCGTAGAGCTAACAAACTGATCCACACGACAAGAAATGCGGAAGAAAAGAGAAAATTAGAAAAAAGCGTGTCGGAGAGTGGACGCGAGGTTCGAATACGAGCTTTGGTATGTTTACTCGTTTAAAACGGAGTGAAATACGTAAATATAGGGAAAGGAGGTAAACAAACAAAAGAAAGAGTTCGCTAAGGCGCCAGATCTTTCTCTCTCACGGAAGCGAACTCTATCCCAGTCTCAAGAAAGTCACGAATATACCAGTACAAATGTGTAGAATACCCAAGGAATGCTATTTTTCGTAGAGATCGCTGGCGATTAGTCGAAGCCAATGCAAAGAGTAGTATTTGGCGTCTTTCATTTATTTGCAGTGAAATGAGTTGGTATATAACGGCGTTAAGCGTTTTTAGCTCCATATTTACGTCAGGATCCGGAAACATAATCCGGAAAAGTAAACACGGAAAACAAACGAAAAATCAGTTGCTATTCCTCATTGACTTTCGCAAGGGTGTTGGGAGTTAACTGGGGCAACCAAATATTTCCCTCTTCCCGGAAGGAATGCGGTTTACAACAGGAACAAAGAAAGGTTGATAGAATATTATTTTGTAGGAGTGAAACGTGCTTTTTTTCAATAGATAATAAACATTCAAAATTACTCACAAAAGTTAATCCTCAGTACCTTAATCGTATTACTCCCTGATGTTATCACCATAAAAATGAATCAAGGACCCATTCAAATATTAATGAAAGCAATCAAAGAAACTATTACGTCGTATTCATTCTCGGATCACTAAGTAAAACAGTCAATGCAAATAGCATTCTGCTTTTTTTAAATAACCTATCAATTTATCATGAAATTTTTATCAAATTGGCAGAAAAGAATTTTCCCTCCAACGGATAGCGATTGCCATTTGGATTATTCCTTTGTATTCACTGCCTAATTGGATAATTCCATACGAGAAAGTGGTCTTCAATTTGGTTCCTACCAATGATGAACGATGGCAGGAAGGCGTTGCTTGTAGCATGCCTACTATTTCAACCCTACTTCCACATTGCTCAATTTTTGGGCACACGGACCCTCCCATATATTGATGCCCACGAGAGGAATTCCAGCCTCCACCTCTCCGAAACCGCTTCATTCCGGCGACTTTCTATCGCATCCACGAGGATCCAAAATTGCTCTCGGAATCTCAAGGTCGCAAATCCTCTCTTCTCAGACAAGCAAAAATAAAGGGCAAGGAAGCGTTGCCTTTAATCATTCGAGAATCAAGTCTCGCCAGGAACAGCATTAAAATTCGATTACGGCCTCGCCATCCATGAAATGCAATTGATGAAGCCTTGGCTCCAAAAAAGGATTCTCAAAGGCAACAACAAGCGGACGTCATTAAGGTGGATTTTTATGGTAACATGAAGCCCTCTTAGTTTTCAATGTTTTATTTTGAGATACCAAAGGTTACTCGCGATTAATCCAATTCCTCGCAGGAAAATAGAGATGAAAAGAAAGGCAATAACTATATAAAAGGGGTTTCTAACATACAAAAATATTTCTTTATCATGCACCGCGGCCTTGATGAATTTTCGGGATAGGTTAGGTTAGGGAGGAAGAATCTCTCGCCGACATTAACAACTAAACCACCAAGACCGAAACCTCGAAGTTACCGAACCCTATGCGTAAGGATAGGAAGAGATTTTTCTATAGATGAGCTATATATAGAGTCAAAAAGGTGTGACAAACCAGTGACTAAGCTACACAATTGTTGGCCCTAGTGGTGGCGGGGTAAGGTCCTAGCCTGCCAAACAGAAGGTCACGGGTTCTTGCCCCGCCTGGATAAGCAGCCTCTACCCAGGGCATGTATATTCGTGTACGTATAATTGTAAAATGTCGTCATAGCCCCGATGTAAATGTCAAATAGGTTTTCGGTGGAGTGGAAATAAATAAATATTTTGTTCAGAGTATTTGACGGGAATGATAAGGATCCTGGTTTGAGTCTCGATCAAGGCGAATTATTCAATTATCGTCGATTTTTATGAGGTCATTTATGATAACTTAGTTAGTAACTCTTAGTTTGTATGCTTTATTTATTTTTATTTTGGAATTTTCTACCCTTGTATCTCGTTGACTTCTACAAGGAAGAGGGATGTCGGAGCCATCGCTTCATTGTTGTCTTGGTCTTGAAGACACAATCCGTTCGCGGAAGAGGTTATGGGGTATGGATGAGGTGGTGCCTCCCTTCTTCATGAACTGAACGCGCTAACACGCGACATTACACATTCAGAGGGACGCACGCGAACTTATGAGTCAAGAAAAGAGTTCGTTCGCCTTTAGGAGCCACCTTTTCTCATTCTTCTTCCCCGTGCGAAATAGCATGCTTGCGGGGAGTGGGGTGGGGCTGTTGTCCGTCTCGCCACTGCGAATACTCACGTACTCGGGGAGGTTGGTTGACGAACCTCCCGCGACTGTCACTTGTCACCGGATGGCGGCGATGACGATCTAGCTTCCTACGCGACGATATTTCAATCGCAGCGAGAGAGAAAGAGAGAGACGAAAGAATATGGGAGAGATGAGGTTGTCCATGAGCGAAATATGTGAGCATCATGTACGGCCGCAATTAAAAGCTCTAATCTTTATGCTTTCCCACTAGACCGAAATCGTGAACAAATGAACACAGCGAGTCGAATAGAAGAGTCTTCGCTTGTGGGACAGATTTGTGACTGCGAATTAGAGGAAAACATAAGGAAGAAGGAAAGTTTAATACTGTGGTTGAAATGATTACAATATTACCTACATATGGAACTATTTTACTCGATTTCAAGAGAGAAATTCAGCAGACTTGGTAGGTCAATGTTAAACGCATATCGTCATTAGGCATGACTTTTTCGGCTTTTGATTAGAATGTGTTTACCAATGGATCACCAATTTAGGATAAACATACTGATTTGGTGAATAAAAATACGCTTTCTGGGGAACATAAAAACGTCCGAGTGTAATTTGCGCGATCTGATGCTTTGAACCCTCGCAATAGGGAATGTAAACCCATAAGAGACCCAAAATGTAGGGTGGTTATCTACACATGAAGACGCAAATAATTTAAATAAGCAACTCTGCACATTCACATTTTCTGGTTTCTTTTGAAATACTTAATATACCTATGTAGCTAGTATATACAGGTATACGTAAATATATCAAAGGCTGGGAAATATTGGCTATAAAACAATTGAAATTAGCATTGATTGATTCCTTCACGCCATCTTCCAACTGTTATCCGGATGCTACACGAATTACACTTGTGTGATTTATACACGTGACTAGCGAAATTTTAGATTCATAACCTGATCCCAGTCATGTAAAATAAATGTTTATTGGCAGCTTTTACCCCTTAATGCAGCACGTATCCTTGCGTCTTTGTAGTAAGGGCATAACGGCGCTGCGGCCAGAAGAAGGACCTAATGATGAGACTTAGGTGCTATTTTAGAAGAGCGACGACAGATAACTTATCTACTCTCTCACGCCCTCACTATCTCTCTCGTTCACGTCACCTGATGTTCCATTTCCATTTAAATCTCCCAATGCACCTGCTCGACAACAGTTAAGACATGATGAGGATTTCAAGAAATACCGAAAAAAAATACTTAAGGAAAGTTTGTAGGATATGAGATAGTTTAAGTAAATTGCAGGAGGATAAGGAGAGGCGAAGCAAATTGCAAGGCATGCCTTACAAAAATGAGATGAGTATTAATTCTGAATTCATCGATCGTTCTCAGTAGATTAACTACTGTATCACGGCGAGTAAGAAGTTCTTCTTCCTAGAACCCTAAAACTGTTCATAATCACTAGGATAAGCAGTGTTAATATCTTATCAGTGATGCATTGTTAAACGTGTGTTTTAAGCCTTAGTGGCTCATTTAGGGTTGCCAGATGATAGTGATCATTTTAAAGATGGGTGTCTATAACTCTACTTGGAAATAAGCGCTTGAAGATTGTATTGATGTTTTTTGTGTGTTTCTACGTTTCGGGCATAGATTCATTTATATCGGAGTGGTTAATCACGAAAACAAACTCTCAAAAAGACAAAAATAATACCATACCTCGGTATATTCATGAATTATTAAGAGATGCTGGCCTCATGTACTCAACTGCTCTCCTGAGAATCTGAGAAAAAAGTTCCCACGCGCGCGGGTCGGCCAGCACGATTCATAATTCATCTTGTTCCAACAGCTCAGCACGGAGTCATTCGCACGTATTGATGGTATGAGCAATGAAAATCTCACAACGGAAGAGTGGTCCAGAAGAAGATGCTGCTATAAAGAAGGAAAAATTCCCACGATGAATCTTATCGACAGTTAGACACGCGTTTCGCATGCTTGGTGCGATAAACGGAGTAGTTGTAATTTTAATGATAATTTCAAAATATGACATTTCAGCTGTACTTCATCGACTAATGGCCACAAAAATTACGCTTTCCATGAAATTATTGTCGGGAAATTGCATTGGAAAACCTTCATTTTTTTAACAGGTTCCCATGGCAGTACTTTTTCTAAGAAATGACAACCAGTTGAGTAATACTAGAATATACATACCTCAATACGGAAAAAGCTGAAAATGCTCGTAACACATTAATAAGCATAATGCAAAAAAAAATTTGGCACATCACCGGACAAAATTTTGAGTTAAAAGCTCATTAATGTTGCGATTGAAGTCAAATCACGCTAGTTGCAAGAAAATGGCAATGCGTTCGGCTCAGATAGCTAGAAAAAACGAACTTAAAAATATATATGGATTGAATAATCCAGATTCTGTGTACTCCAATGTTGTTTTTAACCTCAAAGTACGTTATCTATGACGGCAACACTAGTTTTTAATATCATTCGCGAAATGTATCTATTTTGGGTCATTACGCGGTCGCAACCCTATATTCTTTTCAAGTTTCCTTCCGGTCCAAAATTTCACATTCTACCTTGCGACACATTTCATTGAAATATGTCGCACGTTTCCTGCTGATTACGCCTAACCGGTATGTTAGCATAGCTGAGCACCTCTTTTTTTCCTCTTGCCCTTGGAATGCGTTATCTTGGCACAGTAATAGTCCTCGCGTTCCTTCCCACGCAGGATTTCTGGCTAAGCTGTAGTAAAGCCTTTTTGTAAACAGAGCAGCATTGCGAGAGGATTTAGAAACGCCATATACGAATATGAAGTGCCATTACGCATTCAGGCGTTACCAAAATGAATGCCGAGAGAGCATTCAACTACAAACAGCACCGTGGAGATTCCATCTGCGACTTGAGTCTACACTAAAAGCAATAAAATCCTTTGAAGCACGAGCAGGAAATGTGCTCAGCCTTGGCGAAGAGTGCTAGCCACAAGAATTAATTCCAAATCCGTGCAATCACCATGAGAAAACGGAGATTCAAAAAGAAACCATTTGAATAACAGATGGCGACAATAAAATGTTTCTAAATTCAGCACGAATGACTGGGAAGTGGAACGAAGTTGGCAATAGAACATTATTCGATCGTTTTGTCTGCGATTCAAGCCTCGGCTCACGAAAAAATACGTTCAAAACATAGGAATTGCTAGATAACAATGGAGTCTGTAAGCACAATGTCATTCGGTTGTGTCTACACCTCTCTGATGAGAATAATGAGGTTCTTACCGTGTGATGTTCAACAGATGAATGTCTTTGCGGGTGAAGTCTTAATCTCACAATTTTCCCTTATCACGAGGCTTTTTACCCTTTATTACTTTATCCTTTATCTATTTGCCTTATTTTCCATTCCGTTTTCCCCTTATTCATCTTGGCGTTTAAGATTCACCTATTTCGCTTTAACACCTACACTTTGACGTGGTGGAATCGATTTATTAAGTATCCGCATTTTTTCAAGCAAATTGAATATTCTGCTTCGCGAATAAGCCTGATGGATTCACATTCCTTCAACGAAAGCTAAGTGATGGGTGCACGGCCTCTTTCGTAATTCCAAAATCTAAATATAATTATATAGGGACATAAATTTAGGCATCATTAATTATCGCTTACGCTTCTCATGAAAATTAACTGTAAAACATTTTAAGTAATCGTGAAATGAAATCAACTGAGAGAGGACCTCCTAAATTACGATTCATAAAAAAGCAACATTAATAACGCGGGGTGAAAAATTAAATGGGGTAATATTCTCATGCATATGGCCACGCGCAAAAAATTTCAATTCGAGTACGCAACAAGTGTTCGTCGGCTGAGGAAAGACGCAGGAATTAATTTTTGAGGACGTGCATATTTTTTCACCACAATCAGATGTGGCGGAGATTTTCTTCTCTCATCTCCATTAAACCCCTCACCAAATCAAATGGCACCCGAATCAAGAATCCCTTTGACGGAAATTTCCCGACAGCCGCCCTTTTTGCACTCCCAGTTGGACCAAAAAAATGATGCCTTCGTGCAGAAATTCATCCGCTCAAGAGTTTCAGTTTAATGATCCGCGCACGTCTGCGGCCGACTGCGGGCCAAACAGCACGCCCTTATCTTGCACGCCACCAATGTGCTTCGCAGTGCAATTGAAAAAAAAAGCCTCCAGCTACAGCAGTGGCATCAGTCAGAAACACCCACGGTTCCAAATTGGATTCTGCGACGCCGCGCTGGACCGTGGGAGAGAGGAGTGCGACTATTGTACAACAAATGTTTTGCATCGAATGAAAATAATATCACGCCGCAAGTGCTGAATTATTTTTCTTCCCTTGGCACAGTGTCAAAGATATTCTTCGTCCACCGCAAACGATATGCCCGCGCCTATCGTCACTACAATAGAGATGATAAACTCCGGGAGCTTCGCTTACGTAGCGAGAGTTACATCTCGAATACTGACTGCACTCCTTGAAGGTGATTCGCTGAACTCAACAATTGATTCCAGCCACTGGACTATAAACAATGGAATTCTCATATCTCCTCCCCAGGCCAAGAAAGTGCGCATCTTGCCATCTTGAGAAGGGCCTCTGGAGTAGCACTTCATTTCAATACGAGGGTTGATCGTGAAATATAATTTTTTTCTCAGCTCATACGAGGTGCAGAAGACCAATACTATGCGGTTTTCTGAAGCATCATGAACAAGGAACGTGAGACACAAGACACAATTAGGTGGGGAAAATTTGAGCGGGTAGAGCAATTCAACTATTCGGACAGCCCATTAGAGGAAAACGGATACAGCAGTAACGACATCAAGAAGAGAATTGCGTTAGAAAAGGAGGCATTCATGAACAGGAAGGAGCTTATGAGAGTATAGATCCAAATTATGGAATGCTCTAAAGATACAAATGGGTGAGTTCCAAGGATCAATGATGTTTCCAGCAAGAAGATTCGGTGCGGTCACTGAGAGCTTAGTTTGCTCATGGGCGTGGCCAAGGTATCCATTGAGCCTTCTTACCTCGGGGCTCTGGTCCTGTTCAGTATATTCGGAATGAAATATATCAGCAATATACATTTTGTGGGGTAGAGGTACCTGTCCCCTGAAATGGGCTCCAGATAACATATTAGTGATAAATGTTGCGTGGATGAAGCAACAAGCAAAAAAAACTCGAAACAAGAATCTGGAGAATGAGTGGTGGAAGAGAAGGTTCAATTCAGACAGGCCTCAATTATTTTTGGTTACCGAAGCGTGCAATTCCGGTATGCTGATTTAGAGAACTAATGATGATTCCTACTATCGCAAAAATCATTACGAGATGAAAGATTAAGTGACGAACATCCAATGACGTCATCACGTTTCATATCGTGTTCATCAAGCATTAGAGATTTTTTTTCGGAAAACAAGTTTCGTTTCAAAGAGTTTCTTTTATGCGCTCCATTGGAACGCGAATAAAAAGGCGTGTTTCTGTTTCACAGCACCCAAAATTTTGTTTAGCAGCTTCAGTGAATACCCAACTCAAACCGTTATCTCGTTATCTCAACCGAATGTATTTCACGGAAGAAAACTGGATTGGGATCCGAGCAGAAGCAACAACACTCCTAAATTAATCCTAACAACTACATCACAAATAACATGTGTTAATTGAAGCTTACAATGCATCCTCTGTCGTATTCTGAAAAAAGCTGCTGGCTTAATCCTTATCATAGTAAATAATTAAAAGAGATGTACGAGTAAAGATAATTTTGGTTGAATCAAGATTTTTCACAACATCCACTAGTAGTTATTCCGATCTAATATGATACCTCTTTTCCCAAAAAAACTATTACTCGAATGCAATATTTCTAAAACGACGTAATCATTGAAAAATTCTGGCAGTTTTAGAAATTCAAGGAAACAGCGTTACCCTTGCCTTGAATCCCGAGTGGGCAAAGTAGGTGGGCAAAAAAATCGAGCAGGTAAAGAATGCTAGAAGAATATGCTAAATAATTCCAAGATAAAAATTTACTACGTTATTAATAATATACCACAAAATTATTAGCTAATAATGGGCTAATAATTCTTTTTAAAAACTACATAATTCCAAATCGCCAGCAAAGCAAGCTTTGTAATTATGCAACCTTTGCTAGTGTTTTGGAATAATGTAGTTTGGCAAAGTGCTATCACACTTTTCCGCCAGACTCTCCTATTATTCAGCCTTAATCTCACTTGGCGCCCATTCCAACTCCTTACCTTCCGATTTCAACAAGAGATTTACTGGACAAGGTGAGAAGTCTTTTGAGAAGAGTGCGGCCCGCCGATTGTGTTTTTCGTCCGCGCACGGCTGAAAGATTGTCTCGATCGCGGAGGGCGTCGTGGGTCTCGGACCGCGGCGTTTCAATAAACGCCGCGTGAATGCTCGCGCGAGGATTTGGCGCTATCGCACGAGCGGCATCTCCGACGGAACCACTCCACATTCCCGGAATCATTCTCCCCTCCTTCCCGGGAATACTAGCGCCGGGTGTGCGGTGCGTCTCACAGACTTGCGTTCGGCATTTTGGTTTTTTAAATCACTTTCTTGAGCCTGCGCGAATTTTTACTTCTCGGGTTTTCAACCGCGTCAGGTGGCTCGTGACCAACGGCTCGAAGTTACCAGATCCGAATCTATCCTCGCGAAAAGTCTATACGCTTAGGCCAAAGGCTTACTTTCTAGAATTTTACGTACCGGACTCATACCTTCATCTTCAATCCACGCAAGAATATAAGCCGACTACCCTCAAAAACTTCCGATTTTTTTAACTTGGGGCAAATACTAAAGGATTAAATTAAGGGTAAATATTAAAGGATTAAATTATCTAGATACATGAAAAATTTACCCATGTAACATGGTCGGAGTTCTACCTCATAACGTCGGCTATCATGAACCAATTGAACCAGATGAAATGCCGAGGAAATACATGCGTTAATTCACCCTGGAAAGTAACCTACGACATCTTACTTCACTTCAGGCACCTTAACATAAGACTATTCTATTTTACCATAAACTGAGCATATTCTACAATTTGGTCTTAATTATTTCCATTTATATTCTACAAGTATAAATTCTACTTTAAATATGCAAGCTCAAAAAAGATTACCATAACTGAAACGAAAGCATTAGGAGCACAGGGAGATTTTCCGAGGACTCTCACTTCGAACCACCATTTTGCATTGATAATTCATTATATTCTAGGAAAACCCAGATTATATAGCCTGCCAAAAAAATAATCCGGACACGGCATTTAAAGCCACTAAATCCGCGTAAATAATCGAGTTGAATTATCTCCGAAATTCACCAAGCGTGTTAATTAGCAGATGCGTTCCGTCTTTCACCGTCTAAATACCCAACTCATTCCTTCTCAATTCTACTTGCCCCAAGTTTGAGTAAATTCGATGACTTCGAATACTAACGTGCCTTATGACGACGATCTTCTTCGATCCTTAGGTCGTTTTCTTTCAATAAATCTACGTGGGAAAACGTTAAAAAATATTTTTACTATTTTAAAATAACAAATGCGCATACGGTTGAGACTGGTCCACTGCATTTCGAAAGATTGAGCATATGATAATTTTAATCATCTACATGGATTGTTGATGCATCTAAGTCAGCTTGTAGGGTGATAATAATGCCGCCATTATTTTACAGAATGTTAAGTAAACGAGGGAGAGGAAGGGAAAGAATAGGCTTTTTAAGAGAATGAAAGGGAGTAGGTCTTATAATAATTAATTTAAGAGGGAGGGGAGGGAGGGAAGTCTTGAAGGAAGGGGAGGCTCGCAGAATATTTCTGAAAGTATTCCATAGAAACCTACCTTAATCGGTAGAATACTATAATAATAATTATTATTATTAATAATTTTATAAATTTCCAAAACCCAACCGCGGGAAATTTTTTGAATGACCTAATCCTCATTTATAACTGTTATAATTCACGGAGAAAGGATTTATGATGCGAGAATTTTCCCGAGAAATTATATCATCGCCAAAAGTGCACGACCATGAACAAAGGGAAGAGGTGCTCGGAGATCAAGAGTTCCTTTTCCCTGTTCGGTTGGGTTTTCCCATCATCCCATTACTTTGGGCGTCGTGCGCACCACGTTAATTGATGACGTGCATGAAAAGTGAACCGCATTTTTCCAAGCTAAAAGGTTTTCGTTTTTCAAAAGTAACCCTACGCGATACGCCGTGAGTGAGTCCACTTGTTCTCCTTTCGAGGTCACCCTCGACGTATAGGAGTAGCAGGCGAGAAGAATTTGATGCATCCATCGCCATCTTGATCAACCCATTTACCTATCATCAAGAAGCTTGCTGTTCCTCGCATAATGGAAGGTGATTGTTGAGATGGATGGAATATGGAGTTTGATCGTGGATTCTGCCGCCTCCGGTATTAAGGAATTAAAAAATTTCCCTTTTCAACTCAATGATCTTTCATCGCGAAGCGCTATTTATGATGAAGACTTATTTCCAAATGTTCATATATATTGCTAAATAAACACTGAATTCACGGTAATTATCCTACCATTTAAAAAATCCAATTTTGCCTACTTTTAGGGAGAAGATCATACAATTAATATATATTTAAAATACTACTTCACCCAGCCTATTGTGCCGACTGCACCATTATCACTTACCTATATAAAGTAATTTTAATTCCAATTCAACACTAATGTTCAAAATACAAATCGTTCAAAATTAACGAGGTTAGGTAGGATCCCACGTTTTATTTTTATGATTTGACCTCTCAAGATACCTCATATTTGGCTTTGTTCGTAAAAATGACAAATTCAATTCAAATCCAAACGATATTTTTTTTTCATATCATTCTGCACTAATTAAGAATTTTACTCGTAGTCAACTATTGCCAAGAGTTAAAATAATTTCTGATTTCTCGGACGCTATTGAAAAAAAATCTTAACATGATGAGTCTATTTTTTTTCCGAAAGAATCTCCTCAGAGACTTTCCGATCTAAAAAAATCAAATGAGAGAAGCCAATCTTTTGAAAGAAAAAAGAAAACGTTCTAAAATGATTTTCCTTTTTACCGCCCCTAAGATTTTTTTTAGGCGATCCACGATGAATAAACTTCAAGTGGGTTCGAAAAAAGGCTGGTTCCCCTCCTCTTCCAAACGGGAGGAGGGAAGGTCAGTGGGTCAGCGTCGGAAGGCTTTCATTTCGTGTCCTTCGGTAACACCCCTTCCCTCGGCGCTTGTAGTACCCTGGCCCTCCCCGCTTCCCCCGTTCACCTACAACTCCGTAAAGCACGCAAAACAATGGACAAACCCCTCGCCACTCCACGCCCTTCTCTACCTCCCTTTTCATCGTCATCACGCAAGCTGGCCGCGTGGCTGAATAACAATTAGATCGATATTCGCCATAACACTCCTAACCCCGACAATCTGCCAAAGTTTCCCCAGGGAGTTTTTATGATGTATTCTCGTGAATTGAGTGCTGCGTCTGACCAATATTAGGATTTTTGACCAGATATGTTTATTATGAAATAAATTTTAGCACGATTCAAGGTGTAAATTACATCTCACTCAATTTTTCAACCCAAAGGTTTATATAACGAGGTGATAGTGTAGCTCAAGCTAGACGAAGACACTGTCGCTGAATTATATTCAGGGTAGGGTGACCCTACGCAATTTGGGTTTTACTCATCCCTTTGTATGTTGGTTTGGGTATCCCGTGGCTTCACTCCATAACTGACTTCTGAACTCTTCTGCCTGAAGGCAAGCGCGCCTTCCATTAGTCTGTCACGATCCCCCGTAATTGTACAAGCAGTCTTCATGGGACAGAAGACCGAGAAATTGGTCAAATGATTCATTTAACGTCTGAATGGCTAAAAAGAAGAAATAACGTAAGCTCTAATACTGTTAGTTCGTCGTCACATGCAAAAGAATTTTAATGGACAAGAAAGAGTCAGCAACTTCAATACAACACCAATGATGCGTTGTAGTATTTAAAAATACTATGAGGGTATCCAGTGCGGAATGAAATTATTTATGCTGCGCTCTATTCAAATTGTAACAAAGGATGAAGTGACGCGAAACAATCATTATGCATCTACCTACATGGTTATTCCCTTACACAAAGCATTTCCCCGTCTACTTCCATTTTCCATACGCATCCTTTAAATTCAATAATTGCGGCTCGCGTGAGGGGTACTCCCAGATAGAGAATACTTAGCGCAGATGCGAATGCAAAGTGCTCCGAGACATTACTTCCCGCCAAAAATGCCCTAAATGGAATGGAATATAGGTCTCTTGAAGCGACACCGTTCGGAGTGACCCACATCTGACCTTTTGTTTTTTTGAATAAAGGAGGAGAGGCAGTTTGGGTTTTCCGACCGATGATTATTCAAGTTGCGTGCCGGGACGGTTTCCTCCCCGTTTCGAGGATACCAACCGGTAAGCCTTTCACTTTGATCGCCCAAATGCCTTTTCAGGAAAGGTATTCCTGTTTTAAACGAGCCTTTAAAGTTTTAATTGAGAGAAAAGGTCGATTGCTGGTTAATTGAGCTTGGGAAGGTCGCCGACAGGTCTAACAGGAACTGAAAAAAAAACACGAATCCAAATTTGGACCTCGTGAACACAAGTCGGGGTCGTAGATAGCTTGTCGTCGTCAATTACGCCACCGTTTAAATTCACGGTATGCTCAAATAAATTCTAAAGATAATTCAACTAACAGTGAAATAAGTCCAAAATGCAGTTACATGCTTAGTGCAATTTTTTACCACTGAACAGAGGATAACTGAAAATTTTGTTTTAACCGGGCGCATTTTTTTCAAATTCCTGTTTTGACAACTAGAAGTAAGTTTTCTGTGCAGAATTTTCTAAAGAACACCGTATAGCTAGTTTCACTCCATAATCCCTCATATTTTCAATAGTTGAAAGGGAATATATTCGCGTCTAAAAGCAAATTGGATAATACATGTTAAAAACAGCTTAATGTATTCACTATTACGAAGGTAATGCCTAATATACGTGTAATACTGGATAGTTTTCCAATATCTTATATTTTTTATCGCTCATGAAAAAAGCTATCAAAAATAGCTTCCATACCGAATATTAATTTCGTAGACTTGACGCGATCTAAAGTTACGCTAATTTGGCTGGTAATCATAGATTCTTATTGCAAGAAATATTTTCAGAGAAAAATGATACTTTCCCTAAAATTATAAACCTCTTCGATAGACGAGGTTTCCTACGCGTATTAATTCTAAGAAGAAGCCAGAGATAGAGACGAGACTTAAAGCCAGGAATCAACTTAGCCCTTTCTACGATGGAACGAAACAGCATCCGCTACACATAATTTTTTTCCCTTTCTTGCCACATTCGTTCGTTGTTACCACAAAGAAGAAATAAAAGCGTTCTATATTTGTATCTCTAATTAAGGCTTTCTTCAGTTCTCGATTTCATGCCATTTCATCGCCCCAAAGAGCACAGATAAATCAAGAACATTCGTCATGCTAGGACATTTCTTAGTCGCTAATAAATGTTGAGCACCCCACCAATCGGAAAGCCTTTAGCAAAGAATGCAACACAAAAGTATCTTTGATATTTGGTTGCCATTCCCTTGATTTTTTAAAACAAGCCTTCTGTTGTGTCTTTTTCTCACTTCCTGTTGTGTCTTTTTTGTCGCTTAAAAATTGTGAGTCCATGCCAAACAAAACCTATTTACCCACGTCTATTTTTAGCATTATTGTCATTTTATCGCTAAATGAATGAATTCTAAATCTTTCGTCTGAGTTAAAGTCAATAAAACCTGAAAAATTAGATCGTCTTACTTAAAGTAATCTTATAAGTGCGTCCTGGCTTAGTTCCATCTTACTGACACTTTGGCCCTCGTCTCGGCAGCTCAGTTTGATGAGTCAAGGACGTCGAGAAGGGGAAGTTGAAAAATGCGAGGGAGAGGGAAAGGGGGGCGGGGGAGGGGCGTGGTTTAGAGCATTGTTCTCGTGCCGCTGCTGGAAAGCCTTCTGGCGCGCATCTCCTGCGGATTGGAACTATCGCATCTCTGCACGTCTGGATGAGCCAGAGCATAGCGAAGGGAGAGGGGGGAGACGAAGAGGGTGGACGGGCGAAGGGGTGGGGGCACCCCCCCGCCACGAAACTAACCCGTGTTACCGAGCATCGTCGTACATTAGTAACCATGTTCAGTGCTGTCCAGCGACAGGTGGCTGAGAAGCGGAGAACATGGCTGATCAGAGAGTTTAAATACCATTGCGAATTGGGGATTTTCATCAATTCAATCAGAATCAAATTCAACTGAATATCCTTTTGAAAATTTGTAATCGGAACGAAAAGAAACTTACAATTTTGAAAGATGACAAAATGAAGCTGAATAGTTTCGCATCGCAAAGAAAAAATAATGAATGCATGCGCAGGAAAAATTTCTTAGCAACAGCCAAAGGATCGCTCATCAGCAAGGTCAATTTTTGCATAAATGTATTCGACTACCTATGAACGAGTAAGAGAAAATTCCTGAGTTTGTGATTAGAACACAAATTCCCCGGACTTAAGGACTCAGAATCTTTGAAGGCACTCCGATGGTGAGTCGAAGGCAAACTGAATCAAATTACTCCTCATTCAAGTCGATATGATCCTATTTAGAAACACCTACACACGTCTAACCTCTTATCACTATTATTTTATCATTACTGTCAAGTGATAACACGATACACACTCCGATGAGATGTACTTCAAGGAAGGCTAATGGATCTTATACTCTTCAGAGGCAGGAGAGGAGAATATCATAAATATAGCATTTAAAAATATTAGCAATAATAACGTTCTCATTAATAATAGATTTTCGGACGAGACAAAAAAATTCATTAATCTAAAAATGACGTAGTTCGTATAGTAATTAACTCGTGCCTTCAAATAGAATAATGCAACAAAGAAAGCAACGATTGCGTGGAATGGCGATCACGAATGATCATACCTGTTCACAATCGATCGTATAAGTGGAATTCAACTGTGTGTTTCGCCTTAGGCATTCCACGTCTCCATCAACTAACCCCTTGATTGATACCCCGCTACAGCTAATCGCCTCCCTTCGAGCGCGATGCCGTCAAACGTTCCTTCGATTATCTCATTCGCTCATCAAGTCACGAGTGATGAAATTAGAGGGGGGGGAGATTTTTTCGGTAGGCAGAGAGACAGAGGAAATTAATGATTCGTACCTAATAAAACGATTACGTCTTATCCCTGGTATTTAGTCCCGCAAGAAAAAAAAAACTGTCTAAGGTTTTGTGTTCTCCCGTCGAAGAGAACGGTTGAATTCTTCAAGGAATGACAACTTGCCGAGAATGCTGAAAGTCACGTTTCGATGGCTTATTCTGCCATTGTTATCAAGAATATGATGCTCGCAGCTGTAGTGTGAATCGCTGAAGATAATTTCCAGCGAGAAAAACTCTATTCAAGGACAAAACTGCTACTTTCGAGATTTTAGGCGCTTTAAGCAACGCCGTGATCCCTCTTTTAAGGGATACATTTTTTTCTCGCTCGGAATAAACTAGAGCGGTTCCAACAAAAACCCTAACAACGTTTAGTTAATTCATTCAGTGTGTAAAAGCCTGGCGCGTAGTTTTTTGGCGCTAAGTGAATTTCATTAAAATAAAATATGAAATCGTGGCATCATACCCAACAAAACTAATGGCAAAAGTTGCCTATATGTTAGAATTATATCCCGGAAATCATTAATCAGTCAAAAAATATGCTCTCCATTCGCAAAAAAAGAGAGAGAACCTTTTCATCACTGAAATATTTAATTCAAAAGTGACTTATGCGCTCACTTATATTTATCTGTGAAAGCTATCAATTTTGCGCTACACCGCGTCATGATTCCGAAATTGATTACCTTAGTTACAAAGTTATACCAGAGCAACTTTGCACTTTATTTCGAAAACTAAAAAAATATATCCGAAAGTGAAAGAAATTACCCTTTAATTTTTACGATTTTACTGCGGATGAAAGTTTGTGATAAATAATATAGTCAGCATCTCTCTAATTAAGTGCACTTGGAAATAATCATCTAATGCGCATTTAAAATCTCTTTTTTCCGCTTAGATACGATGCGGGGGGGATCCAGCGGATTCTGAGCCGTTTCCGAAAGGGAGTGGCCTTCCCTTGGATATAAAGTGGACATTCTTGAGAGAAAAAATAATACGGTCACTTGAAAAGCAACCAGCCGACGACTACCTCCCCAGAAGTCGGGCTTCTGTTAATTCTTCGCCATGACGCAATCACGAGGCTCTGGAAGAATAGGGATCGTCAGATTCGCTTAAAGTGGTGCTAATATGGCATTAAATTCCTTCCTGAGTGATCCAGAAACCCCGCCGCAATTGAAGTAGAGGCTTACAGAGAGCAGAAAAATAAGTTATCACGCACTTCAGTACGAACCAGACGTGCGTTCTTCCGAGCAAGCATTTCAGCCACGAATCGCATTTATCATGATGCGCAATTATTTTCAGCTGACGTAAGGGGAACAGACAAAACTCCCAGTCAATTCAGTATGCTTACGTCTAAGAAATGTGCAAAGGAATACTCGCGAATTACGAAAGCAGATATAACGCCTTCCGACAGTCATTATTTTTCCTTCTATTCTGCTCTCACACGCCTACTTATTGGGGGACAGATAGTGGGGTAGTATTGGACGTTCTCGTTTCCATATCTATATAAATCTGCTTCCGCATCTTTCACTTAATTTTCCCTCTCATAAGTTAACAAATCAATGATTTCTTGGCTTACTCTACTGGCACTTATATCACGATCGTCACATATGCCAAGAGGAATATAACCTACGCCTAATACGGTAGAACCCACGATCTTGAAAGCAACAAGTGAAAAAGGTCCTTTGGATCACGAGTGATGGCCACCTTCTACGGCTAAGAAAACAATAGGCATTCCATTTGATGATTCTATTCCGCTACCGATTGAATCAGATAACTTTAGCCACCCACGCCGAGTAGGAGAGCGGAGTATATCTCGAATCAGATTGGATTACTGTGCCAAGATTTTATCGCTCAGAAATGACGTTTATTTGTGACACAACTCCGCGACGATAGAGAACGTACCTCTCCAAAGGTACAAAAAGAGACATGAGGGTCAACTTTGGCAGTTACAACTGCTGCTATCCATCAGACGTTGTTAAAAATAACGGAAATATATTTGCAAACACATTTTGGAAAACTTTTCGTGATAAACCCTCGGCCTGGCGTTCATCAACTGAAAGAAAGCATCATAATCATCTTATGTTAGTTATCTTCATTATGCGAATCGCAGAGGCTAAATATATATAGCATGACGTGCTAATACTCTAAATCAAAATGGTCTATAAGTAGCAAAATATACTAATTAAGGAGATCAAAATCATTCTTAAATTCCACGTCTACAGGGACACCCTTGTTTTTCAGAAATTCATTTGGGAGCAATCTACCGGTGAGGGTAGGTTTCCGTGAAGGTGGTTCAATTCTACTTAGGAATGAATACGAAGTATGATCTAGCAAGAACTCACTCTTGATTTCACGTACGTCCGCGACTTCAGATTATTCTATCAATAAACCCAATATCCATAGTTTCTTTCCTCGCCTCCCCCGCATTCTACCATAAAAAAGCAACGTTCGCTTAGGCTCAGAATCTTTTCCAGACACTTACTCTATCTTTTTCTTATTTCGGGCAAGTGTTTGGATGGGCAATGACGGATGAATTACCCTCAGCTTATTTCCTTATTAAGTCTTATCGTTCAAGCACGGTTTCTTATCTTCAACTAACTTTCAAAAGACGCATGCATGCTTCTCAAGTAATCTACGCATGAGGCAATTATGTGACATGACTAAACGCCGACAACATATCCTCTGACACCTTTGTGGCGTCAGAAAAAAATAAATAGCAATCGCCAGAAGACGTTTACCCTATCCTCTCACACAAGTTCTCTTTATTTCATGAAATTTAGAGGCAAATGGTAGATAGGTAGATAAATGGCTCAATAACAGTATCGCGCGGTAAAATTCCTTTTTTTAAATCCTAATTTTAACAGGTCGTCCACCACTAAACGCTTAAAACGATTCAAATATTAAATTAAAAAGCTGTCGATCTCTACCCCACTTATTGGAGCTACCTAACGTTAACGAACAAAGCACGAAAGATAAGATAACGAACGCCATCAATGGTTGATATTATCTTGTGTATGACCCAGCTATATTCTAAGATACAAGGGAAATATTTAGCATTCCATGAAGATATCATATCTTCCACAATTATGATGATGACTTTAATAGCTCGAAACAGTAAGTGAAAGCAATAAAAAAGTGGAATGCGACAATGTTTTTTTTCATTAGTAGACAACCTTAATATATCCCAAAAGGTCTCACGCAAAAAACTTTTCTCGCCTTTCCCCTTGTTCGATAAGAGCTGCACTTGATCACGGACGCCTTTGAGTTATGGAGATATAGTGGAAATGCTATTTTAGAGGGGGCATTTGGGTCTCGTTTCGAGAAATGCTCGCGACGGGTTAGCCGGAAAAATATTTTGGCAACTATCCTCCAACATCCTGATCAATCTTCCACTGATTGGACTCCTCGCATTTCTCCCCCCTAATGAAATTCCCTTCGGTTCCACGAAGAGACCAAATATTTAGGAATCGAGAATTTCGCGCTGCCGATTTGGCGAATTTTCAGAAACCCAGTCTTTGCTCTTGCCGCTGGAAATCGACCAATATACGCAGTTAAAATAATTACGCACGCTACGCTTCGCTGGTCCCGGAAACCAGTATGCGGTCATCTTCAATTGCTGCTTAGCATCGAATGTGTATGAACATATCGAATATGTATGAATATAAGATGTATCGTCCTCGACGCATCCTAAGTACTCCCGTACAAACTTCGCGTCAGTCATGTCAAAATTTCGTGGTTTGCGATATCGTATGCAGAGTGGGTGGATTAGAGCTAAGGCGATAAGTATAGCTACCACCGTGGGCAAAATGGGAGGTACGAAATGGTAGAGAGAAACCCAAAGTCTGCATTATTCTGCTCTCAACGGAAGGTAACGGAGGGATCATAGCTTAACGTCTCATCTGACGGACGGAGTGCTGTACACGAAGTCCTATCCATACAGAACACAAACAGAGACCGGGACCTTTGACAGGCTTTGAACCCGAACCCTCGGGGTGGGTCTTAAACCCTGAAGCCACTATACCTATCTTGTCTCACCACATTTCTTAGCAGATAGACAGGTAACCGAAGAACTTGGGAAAAAGTAAATCTGAGATACAGTCAAGTTAGTAATTACCTCTCATAAATAATCCCGACTGCAATTTATACATTTGAATAAACGAAAAGTACAATTAATTAGCGGGAATGATGATGTATTTGATATATATCTCACCCTGAACACCGCACTCTTTCCTTGCTCCTGAAACTAATGGGATATAAACAATGGTAGAAAGAAACCCGGAGTATTGAAGAAAAACTGATGTGACTTAGGCTATCATTGATGTATACTTTCGAAAAAATATATTCTTTCGAACGCATTTCTTCGCTTCTGTCTCCGCCAGCTTTTTTAGAATTGTGCACCAGATTTACGTACGGACGAGAGTTCACTGAACCTCTACTCAGGTGTGAAAATGAGACGATTCCTGGACACGAGATCAAAAGATTGCCGCGGTTGCACACGGAAGTACAAGGGAGATTACTAATCCCAAGGGATGCATCCAATGTTTCAGTTTCAACCAGCCGTCGCTCATGCGATGTAGGCAATCCATTCTCCGGGGACAGTTAGCCCCTGGCGCGCTTTGGAAATGTTCGCACCTTCAGGGAGAATGAGAAATCGTTCCGTCACCAGCACCTCGAACGCGCGGGTGATGAAGTCATAGCTCTGAAAGCGTTGTTTGAATCTGAGATCCTTCGATTACAAGGCGAGATATCACATAATTGATGGGGGCAGAGTGGAGTATTCAAATCACAAACTGACCTCTCATTCATTTTCGGTTTTAGGCTTGAGTGCCAAACTCCTCACGATGTTGACACTATCCTTCAAAAAAATATCGAAATTCTATTTTTTCCGTATTGAGCTGCCAAGAGGAATTGTTCCTTCAAATTAAGCTCAAACTTTATTATGGAGCGTACGGTCTCCTTAAACTAGTTACCTATATTTCAATGATTGAGACATTGAACTTGGTTGGGATTGAAAGACCCATTTGATGTTGCGAATGTGATTGGAATTGATGCCGTGAAGGTAACCGATTTCGGAAAATTTATCTTCCATGGCAATTAACTCCCAGAACAGTTGACTATTTTTTACAGAAACTCCTCATGAGCATACAGATAGTGTTTACGTAACAATATAATTTAAAAAACCAATAACTTCAGTTAGATATGCTTTGAGATACTCTCCGCATCAATTTAGAACCGAACTAATTTTGGGCAACTACTTCCGTCCCATCGCTTCATCTCATCTATTTTATATTCAATGACGATTTCCCTCACATATGCAACAATAGTGGGTTTTGTGTGTAATAATTTATACTGTTTTGCTTTCATGATACTGATAACTTTCTTCATTAACAGATTACTGCTAAAAAAAAACATTTTGTAAAAATATTTTTTTTGTAAACTTGCATAGGTTTGAACTGAATTACTACCGCCGATGCAGCACAAGGGCCAATCAAACATGATACGTCTTACTTACACACCCACACAAGGCTGCAGTCCAAATGAATTTTCACAACATTTTGAAATTCGACGACGGCACGTAAGATGACCAGTGGCTCGGGAATTTTTCGGAAGTGGTAGTGAGAGCATTTTATAGACTCGAAACGAAGACTGTACTACCCAGTAGTGCAACAATAGGGGGAATAAGTGGATGTATCCCTCCCTAAAGCCTCAGGGAAATCAAAAAATTATTTAAAATCTTTATTATATTCCGCACCCCCAGAACCTCTTGTAGTCCTCCCCCTGCATAGTGCTGGCGCCCTCTGGCTATAGCAGTCCACCGCCCTAAGAAGTGGTCCCAGCACGAGCCTAGGGGTAGCCCCAACTAACCCCCCCCCCCCCCCTCATTCCCACCAATGCATATTCCTTGTTACGCCACTGGCACTATCTCATTCTTGAATTGACTGCCAAATTCCATTTTTTTAAGTGAGCCATCACAAATATCACCGTCGCTCGCCGCGTGCGTAGACAGCCGGATCGCTTTGGAGGTCAGCCCATATCTCTACCACACCATTCTCGCCGAGTTTCCGAACCGACCCCCTGAGCATACGAATGGAAATGATGATGAGCCGAGGGAATGACACGAAGCGGTCGAGCGTCCATATCAATTAGCAGACCAGGAAGTGCTCCGCGACGGAGACTCAAAACACCGGGGACCGAGGATGGGGGAAGGAAGCGAATGAAAAAAAATATGAGCGAAGCCTATGGTTAGAACTCGTCGTTGTGTGTACGTCCTTGAGGGATTTATGGCGTTCATTGCCACGCACCTGTTGAGTCCCGAACATCAGCTGCCGGCCCTCCGAAGACAGGTTCCCCACGTTGAAAATCCTTAGCGAATAGAGTCGGGCAATCGACCACGCTTCTCGGTGACGCAGATAGGAAAAAAATAGAATGAGTTTTTGGGCGCAATTTGATATATCACGAGCTCTTACGTTACAGCACCAGCATGCATTTCCGTCAACTGAAAATTTTTATCAGGAGCCACTTAAGGGAAATATTTGAAAAGGTTCACTACCGGGTTCTCGCGGAAGCAATGAATGGGGCAGATGCACGCGAGGGCTGATGGCTCGATTATACTATCGTAATATTACTTATCAATATAATCCTTATTATTACAACATTATTAACATTAATATACATAAATAATTAGTTTTAGCCTTCAAGAAGGCTGCTAAGGAGCCAGAAATAGTTAGGGCGTACGTGTCTCATACGAGTATGTCAACAAAACATGCCAATATTGATCTAAAGGTGAGTTAAAGTAAGTTTTGGAGAAGATTTCTCATGAAAAAACAATGAGGCTCTTATTACTAAATAATTGACTGGGGAGTAAACACGTTTTCTTTCAAGCGGCACTACAAAATTTGTACTTCACCCATCTACATGTACTAGAGAAACATCCTCATTTAATTCAAAATTCTCGTATCTAATATTAGTGCTTTCCTCCATAATGATCCGTCAAATAAAATTCAAATTGTCACTATATCCTTCCAGATATTAATGCATTTAACTATGAAAATGCGTGTTTATTCAGTGCCAATCTTCTTTAAAAAGCTTTTGTAACCTATTAGGTCATATTTTAAATAACTACGAATCAATAAAGACGTTCTTCGAAGGACATTTGGATGGGAAGAGCTCCAAATAAGATCTCGGTTCAGGTTCTAGGAGAAAATAAAACAAGAGAGAAAAGATATACTCAATTATGGATATTAAAGGGAATTATACAATGTTTAACACCATTAAATAGATTTTTAGACCTACTAAATATATTATGCAGAGTAAACTATTACTTTTGACAAAACGTAATATTACTGGTTTGATATTTGAATTTTCTACTGGATAGGTGTAATTATAAATGGGAATGTCACTCATAAGTACATTAATATAATTATAGATACTTCGAAATGTTCCTCGACGAGGTAAATAACAAAAATATCCCAGGTTGGGCAGAAACACAGGACACAAAAAGATAAAAACAACACTCACTGAACTAAATTTTCGGTGGTATACATCCACCTTCCTCTGAGTTAGGTAGGAGACTAGTCACCCCCTGAGTCTGCATTTAGTTATATACATTAACATAATAATATTTGAGCTTAATATATCATTTCCAGTGCTCCTTTTGAATGGAATGGCACTCATGAACGGCTGCGGGCAATAGTTGGAGAGAATTGTTATTGACATGCGTTGAGCAAGAGAAAAGGGAGAGAGACAGATTTTTTCTTCCAAACAAATTAGTGCTTGTGCTCATTTACTCACAAGGCTGTAGCCCTCTTTCGATGCATAAACCCACTGGGACGCGAGTGCAATTAATGCACTCACGCGCGTATTCCCGTATTTTTTTTACCCAGTACATTGCCTTCAACTTGGGAAACCTTCGACGAGAACGGATGAAATTACCTGCGAACTCCCTCAAACATTACTTAACCACATTATAGTCCAAAAACCTTGGGTTGAAAAAAAATTACCCGGCACGTTTGACTATTGTGTGTGTTGAGGATGAAAATTACACGAGAAACCTTTTTTTCCACACTTACATGTAATGTCGGTTTCGTGATGAAATCCTGAATGCGACTTCTTCCTGAACGATTCCAACTACGTCCTCCATTGCAAAATTTACACTCTTTGATTACCATCAACCATAGGCTGTTCAAGACAGCTACTTCGCCTCACTTCCTGGGATTAACCCGAGAAAAGAAATGAATGAAGGCATGGATATCCATCGGCCTCGGAATAGAATGCCATGGAATCGGAAAATTAAAACGCGGGAGAGCAAATAATAGAACTTTGAAAGGAATGTGAATCCCTAGGGGAAACATTTTTATAGCACAAAATTGCTATCTACCAATTAACTACGCATTCAAAGTGTAGGGTTTGAAGAAGCAAATTTTCACACCTCCCTCAAGGTGAAATTTCACAAGGGAATCATAAACCTGTGTTGCATTTCTGTGACTTACGATAGGTACTGCGGTATTCAAACAACGTATTTCCCTCAATGACCAACAAAATCAATGGGATTCACGTAATTCACAAATTTGAAAATTCAACTCCGAGAACATTTGTGCAAACGACTAGCAGGTTTTCATCTTCCTAAATTATCCTGAGGGCCAGTCACTCATCGTCTTTTTTCTTTCTCTTCCAAACAGTTCTACCTGTCGCAGTTTGGTTACCTGGATGGTTCGTTCAAGAACCCTAGTTCGGGGGCGCTCATCTCAGAGGACGCGATGAAAACCGCCATCTCGGAGTTCCAAGCCTTCGCCGGTCTCAACGTCACCGGTAAGTAAATCTACTTGATATCAGTGGCGTAACTATGGGGAGGGGATGAGGGGGATAGATCCCACCCATAGCCTCAGAGAAATAAATATAATATTCAAAACTATTGTCTAGTTTTGACACATAGTAAATTTTAACGTAACCTTTTAATGAAATCCAGATTTTAAGTGCTAAAATTATGTAAAATGTATTTGCAGGAATGTCATTTTACCAAAATTTTCCTAAAAGGGTGGGTGGGAGGTTGCCCTTCCCCATCCCCTCTCATCCCCCCCAAAACACTAGTTCCTCCTAGTTACGCCAATGCTTGATATAGTATATATTTCGAGGTTATGTTCGGCTTGTAGCACACACCGATTTCAGATAGTATACAGAAAACACTTTACGGCTAAATTATACGGCCTATTCACATTTACATTCGTATGTCTGCCTTCTAGTCTGCTCACTAAACCTTTAACCAAATGTCCTCCATAAAATCCGAAGATTCTCGCGTGATGGAGTAGATTTTTTATATTATGAAATAAGCATTTGCAATTTTCCACGATTATGTATGATCGGGGCAAATTGAAAATGTATATTTCAATACAAATGCCCCCACCCTGAGTTCCCTAATCCTGCTTCGCTTCCTGCTCCAACGTTTGCCTCGTCGACGTTTAAATAAGTTTCCTCTTATCGCTACCTATACGCCAGACACGGCCTCGTTCCTTTTCTTCCCCGTTAATTGCAGCATTCTCATACCTCCTCTATTTCTATATAGACTAAAATCTGATTTCATTCCTTCCCTCAATCGATTTACTTTCACACCAATTACTGGACCAATCATGCCCGAGGGAATAAAAACGGATGAATCGTAGTTGGAAAGAAAAATTAATGTTCCACAAATTTTTAAGTGCAGTTTTTATAATTTTTCCGAATCGCTCGGAAAAATTACTGCATTGGCCATAGAATCAAAATCATTGTATTTGGAGGCCTCAGAGTTGAAGTGAATAGTATAAAATTTATGAAACGGTAGAGGCGCTCATTACTGCATCGCGCAAAAGACCGTGCCCGACTCACGTAGACGCGCCTAATTATGGCCTTTTCATGCTCAGCTTGACAATTCGGAAAAGTGAAAGCTGGAAGGAGCATAAAAATGAGGTTGTGAGTAAGCATTGTATTCCGCCAGCATCTCAATGGAGGTCGCTGTGGTCCTCAAGCATTACTTAGTATGATCGATTACGCCCGGCAACAATGCCTGTGCATTAGGGGATACTTGCACTCTGGAACAAATGTCTGTTTGAATTAAGTCAGATTTATTAAAGTATTCTGCCGATTAAGGTAGTTTTCCATGGAGTACTTAAGAAGCATTCTGGGAAAATCTCTCTTCTTCAAGCACTTCCCTCTTCAATTCACAAGAAAGAATATTCCCTTTTATTCTATCTAAAAATCCTTTTCCTACCTCTCGCTTTTTTTACCTAACATTCTACTCTCTAACCCTATTTTCAACATTCCCTCCCCGCTAAGTACTCGCTCTATTCACACCTTATGTCTCATCTGTATCTCATCTAGAAGTTGACTCTCCTCACCCACCATGTCCAGCACTTCGTCGTTCCTCCTCCTCTCCGTCCACTTCACCTTCTCCATTCTTCTCCACACCCACATCTCGAACTCCAAATAAATGAAAATATCAAATGTATTGTAACTATTTACTACCATGCGGAAACGTGGAAGTGAAGGAAGGAGGACGAGAGAAGACTGAAGGTGTTGGACATGTGGATATGGATGGGAATGAAATGGTCGGAGAGGAGACTTCTAGAGTAGATACGGAGGATGCATACGAGTTGGATAGAGCAATCCCTTAAGTAAGCCGGGAGGGGATGCTGAAAACTGACAAATAGGGGAGGCAGAGGAAGATATTACATTTATAAATGCAATAAATAGTCTCCACTACGAATTTAAATATTGGGAACAAAAGGGAAGTTCAATATCAGGATTGGGGACATGCCGGGGAAATAATCGAATTGGACCATGTATGCCTTCCTACTTACGGTGTAATACTTTTAATCAATAATTTCAGGCATTCAAGAGTCAGCTTCAAAACAAATTTCAGGTTACGATATCCCAGTTTTTACACGAACTAATGCGATAATTTTCAAGTCTTACGAAGAAAATTAATTTTCTTGCATAGTACCATAAATCATCTATAATTTAAGATATAAAAGATGATTTTAATGAGCCAGATTGTCATCTTTTAATTAAATGGTGGAAATATGGACTTTACTATTTTTATGCACAAATAAGTTTATTTTAATACGTTATTTACATTGTTATTACACAGTGAAAGTTGGCGTGAATGGGAAAGATATGATTCAACAGCAAAGACCTTCAGGTTGATGCACTGGTCGAGCGACCATTCATAATTTAGCTTAATGAAAGTACGTCTAATATTAAAACATGAAATAAAAAGTTCAAGTCTGAGGTATCCGTCAAAAATAACAGTAGATAGACAATCTCGACACGCAAAATACCTCAAACCGTCGTAGCACAACAGAAATACGAACCGAGCGTCGGAGACGATCGCAAGCCGTATAACGGAGGTTAACACCCGCGCGAAAAAAAAATGAAATTCGTAAATTCATTCTTTCCCGTCTTCGCTGCTTCACAACTCGTCTCGAGTAGTGGGAGCCGTAGTAACCGTGGCGACTGTCCAGCAAGCAAGGAAGCCGCACCTTGGCAATCGGCGTAAGAAACACGCCGGCGAGTTTGCAAGCAGGAAAACTCCATCGAGTACGGCGCCACGCCGTGAGACTTTCTCTAAAGCCAAGTCCAAAGAATGTAACAAAAAGAGAATCACGAATTCTTTCGCTTACGCCAAGGGATTGGCATCCGGCCCCGCGAAGAGAAAAGAGAGGCTGGCGAGAAAAAAAATAACAAAAGACAACGTCATATTTGCGTCGGCGACATTGCTGCCACCTCTCGTCGGCTTTCGAAAACCTTACGGAGTGGCGTTCATAACCGTAGTAGACGACAAACACGGCTACCTGCATGAGAATCCGTTTCGTTCGAAAGAATACGGATGACGCAATTTTAAATTCCCCGGATGGCGATCGCGGGAAGAAGTGTCATCAGCGCCCGTGGATATCGAAAATAATCGATGACTTCCGAAAGGTTGTCGGTAAAACACATATATTTCCTCGCAATTTTCTTGCTTCTCTTCTTTATTCCTTTTCCCACGATGCGGTCACGGCCAACCTTTCTTGCATGACATATGATTGCTATTTTTATAAGGGATCCACTTCCACGCTTCACGAGTCCTTTCGCTTTTCACCTTCAAAACAACCTCGGCTCTCGGCAAAGCGTGAAAATAAAATTATTGCCCTTTTGTAGAGTGAAAAAACAATTGCATACTCACTGCACGACCTCACTGCTGTACCTTTGTAGAGTCTGGGTATTTTTGAGTACTACAAAGTGTTGAATTCATAGAGCCCTACTGCCAGTTCCCATCCTAATTACTTACCGAAGAATCCCAAGGTATAATTTCCTATGCAGAAAGTTTTATAATTTTACTAACTATTTAATAATAGAGTTACAAAAATGCCCACTGGTTAATAAGCTGGTCATAAAGGGGCATAATAAACGCCAAATCATGGCATAAGAAATTTGAGGCCAATTATAGTTGCAATAAACATCATCACTAAAATATGAACAACATATTACCTCTAATATTAAAGAAACAATTCTCTCCCGAATATATCTCAAAACATTATGTAAAAATATTGATATGCATGCATCTGATTGGTGTTGGCAGATTAATGATAATAATGGGGAAGCTTTTTTTATTTTGAGTGCAACTGAAGTTGAAGTAACGGAAGCTCAACGTTAACTTCTGGGATTAAGGATATATCTATCGCTTTAACAATTTAAAAACAGTCGTAGGTGATTAAGAGAAGAAAAATAACAGGTTTTCGCACTAATAACTTTGAATGTCTGGAGTAAATTGAGTGAAACCAATTATTTTCATTTTTTTCCCAGGTGATCTTGATGATGAAACGAGGGAGCTGATGAGCACCCCGCGTTGCGGCGTGAAAGACAAAGTGGGAATCGGTCACAACGCCCGGAGGAAGCGCTACGCTCTGCAAGGTGAGACATCCAATTATTCAAGGATATGCATAGGCATTCTACTGCTTACCATCCAAAATTCTAACATAATCATCATACCGAATTACTTCATTTGTAAAATCCAGAGGACGCTTCAAATAAGCCAATGGTTTTAATGTGATATATCTAATTTAACCCATAGGCTACATCCACACTTACAGCCACCCTATGGATTTTTCTCATGCAATGTCATTAACATTATCGTAATACTTCTTTTTTTTAATCTTGGTTTTAATAGAACGATAAATTTTACGTGTAAGATCGAACGTGAACTTCGTCTTCTATGATAACTTTAATGTAAGTTTTAAAGTAATTATTTCAAAATAAAAAAGTACAATAAACTCTAAAATAAATAGAAATACGCCATCTATATTCGCCCATAGGAAAAGATTTTTTCAAGAACATTGCCTAAACGTACTTTGTAAACAACACTGGCGTTTCCTCAAACGAGGGTCTCCTTTGAGTTTGAATATTTTTCTAAATCATTATCGTTTATTTTTTATTAAAATTGTATATTACAATTCTCTTTTCCCATAAAAATTGTCCGAGGGGATAAAAAAAACTTAATACTGCAAGATAGTAGGTAACTGTCAAACGTCAGTCCCCTTAGCGTGCTAGGAAACAAATGGATTTCTTAGCAAAAACCGAATGGAAGCAATTAAGTTCCAAGAAAGGATTTAGCACTAATCCAAATGGCATTGAAAATTCGCCTGACGCGAACAGGATTAGTTCGGCCAACCCTGGAGAAAAAAAGGCGTCTTCCTCAAGTGGTCAATACTCGAGGCATTTCTACGGATTGCACTTAGGTAGGGACTTACACGAACCTGCGGGGTTTCTATTGCTCCAGAGACGCTCTGCGGGGATTCCGTGTTTAATCTCTTGTACTTTTTTAAAGAATACTAATCTGTTTTACTCTTGACGACTGAGTTATATCGTCCTGTTATGTATTTCAACTTGAATTTTAATTACGGTGTGCACATACATGTCCTTTGCAGATATTAACTCTTTTCCGCACGCCGATAATTGACTCAGCAACCAAACAAGCTTGATTTTGAAATTAGTTAAAGATATTTCATCAAGGACTTAAAAGTGGATCATTTACAAATCGAAGAGCTCCCTTTTCACGAAGTAGTTTATAGTTTAGGAACAGGTTTCCGCAATTAAAATATAATTTCATTCAAATAATTTACAATATGTGAATATTGATCTAACAATATGCAAAGGAAAACTAAATTGAAAAATATGTTTAAACCACCAGCTATATGAAAATAGGCGGCGAAATCACGGTGACTATAAATAGTTATAAAGCTTATAATTGTCTAAAGTCAACAATTGAATATTTGGATTACGTCAGCCAACCGATATTGTAATTTGACCCTCTTTTGATATCAAAATCTTCCTAATCCCTCCTAAGCTTCTTCAAGGTTTCACTAATTTATTTACGTTCAAATATTTAAATCTGGGAACATAAAATGGATCTTATTAGATATTTACAAAACATGCATTTCCATGCACGCATTCCACGATTTTAAGGTAAATTTTAAATGACGTTCCGATAGCGATTCCTGTCGATTGCTTAGTGCCCATGACACCATGAAGTCTATCACTACAGTAGGGAGCATTGAATTTCCTGAATCTTGTCGCCAGAATTTGTTTTGACAGCTGTCGAGTGGCATGCGCTCGCGAGGGATTGTGTCTCGTGTGGGTGGCTGAATAATTCCCAATAGGAAGCAATTTGGGGGATGGGCAGAAGGCGTGTTTTGGACTCTCACAGGACAGACCCACTTGACCAATCTAGCGAGAAATTAACTCGATGGCAAGGGCAAACTTCGACAATCCCATGACGCAACAACACCTCTCATGGAAACCACTATGACAACAAACCATTCACCTGCAACAGGTTCACCACGATAGGAGGTCGTCGGCAAATAGTGGTAACAATGCGTGAATACGAAAAGTGGTAGGAACTCAATGTGCCCAAGATATTGGTCAGTGGCAGTACAAAGATCTTCGGAGACACAATTCAGCCACATTAAATTTGTGCTTCAGTAGAGATTTTATGCTAGTCCTACGTGACCATGACATTTCCACAATTTCGCAAATCAAAGTTCCTGTAATAGAGCGTTGTAGAGTACTGAGGTATCTCAAAATACAATGCTTTTAAGATTTTAGAAGATTTATTTTAACGAAAACACTTTCTCCTCCCCGATGTTGGTAGCCTTTGCAACAAAACAGTTTTCGAAGTCTTTATTTCCTATTTGATTGGCTTTTGAACATGCACTTGTAAATTTCATTTCAGCCAAAAAGCAGCGCAATCCAATTTTATAACTTTACATTCTGCTAACCGCGAAATAACATTTTTTAAAGAGAAACTCACAACTTCACATAAATTAATGCCTGCAAATAATTCTCATTTATTCGACGAAACCATGTAATTATTCTCATTCTGAAGTGTCATCGCCGACGGAATATCTGAGAAACTAAGGAGCCCTTTCAAGTAAGGAGATCCAAAAGGCCACCCGCAACGAAGATAAAATGGTAATGCTTTCGAGGTATTCGTATGAGTCCCATCCCAGTAGCACAATTATTTCTCTTAAGGGAATTGCTCGAATATGGAAAATTCTTTCAATGTCACAGCCGGATCAATGTATTCAAAAATCCAATCCTGAAGAAGGATGTATATATATGGAATGGTTTTATTTCACAATCGCCAATTCATATTGCATCGGATATGTCGCGGAGGATTTTACGTTGCTAGGAGGAGGGGCAACATCCAGGGAACTGTTACACGTAATTGTTGCTCGTTGGTGACGCACAATTCGCGATAATTGTTTCAAACGGCGATGGGAGCGCCGTTGAATGTCCGTCCTACTCGGACACCGAGAGAACTAAGCGTGACGGGATCGACAGCTCCCTCGAGAGCATTAAAAAAAAAAAACTTGTTACCCAAGGCCGACGGGCCTTTCATTGGACGCCAATTCCAACGCATACGTGTGTTACCTAACACAAACGCTTCGAGCTAATTGCCGCGGGCACATCACAAACGAGGAGGTCGCGACAGTGCTGCCTTCATTGAGAAATGCACGCAGAAACTCGCAATTCAATGCGAAAGAAAACCACCAATTCAGTTCCACGCATACAGCGCCCCTTGCAGAGATCTTTTGGCGAAGTCCGTTGCAAAGGATGGGTCTGTCTTGAAATAACAGGGACCCTCATTCACCACTGTGTCTTATGGAAAATGAACAAAACGACATAGCCAAGCTGATGGAAAGAGATTAGTCTCGTGGTGAGCAGACTTTTAAAGATCAAAAGATAACTAGCTCACTTGCCACGTTTATTGCAGTCAGATGGTGATAAAAAAATTGTCCACGAGAAAATAGCTAGTATTGGGTATGCGTATGCATTTTATTTACATGAACTTTTAATGTATAGGCATTCTAGGCGGAAAGCTGAGATTTAATATTTGAAAATTAAGACTCATTTTTCAAGTTTTTGCATTAAAGCACATATAAACCAAGCCAAATAAATGAAGAAACCCGATCTCCAGATATACCCAAATCAAGCCATACATGTTAAACCAAGTTATACCATGAGATTTGTCATTTTCGGCATTCCGAAAATCAAGACTAACCACCCGTTTTCTCATACTAGGGATCCTAGCTTGTGCCATTGGAATTTAAGATAACTACAAAAACCGACACTCAGATAAGGTAAAAATTGTACAGCAATGGGTACCGAGGTCAGACAGTGCAGTGGAATCATATTCTAATTATGCAGCATACGTTATCCAAATAACTTACAATCGCTCCGGTAGTAATATAATAATAAGACACAATCACAGGTCAACCGCTGCTCCACCTAAATGAAGGTATCCATCCGCCAGATAGACCCATATCACGCGTCAAGAATCCTCTGAGAAAAATGCCGACTGACTCGGGCAGGTACGGGTCGATAAACGATTCTTTAAGCATGAGCCAGGACCCTGAGTGACAAGCTGACAGTTTTAGGTCAAAAATTTCGGCCCGCGATATCAATCCAAACCCTGACTACACAGGCACGATGTTTGAGTTTCACCTCTCCCAGTTCTTCCTTCTTGATCTGTTAGTGGCTGAAGGTAAACTTTGATACACACGGAACTCATTGAAGCCTAGATTTTAAAAGTAAGTAGATTTTTTTTTAATTTTGCCGGGGAAATACTTATTTACAGTTCACAGACAGAAAAGATGAAAATAAAGTAAATAAGGAGACGTGGGCAGTTACTGGCAGAACACATTCAGAACCATTAGATCATTGATATATGAATAAGTAAAAATTACTATTTTCTGCTAGTAGCCTGCGATAGAAATTATTCGTTTTCCTCAGCCAATATTTCATACGGGTGGTGTAATTAAAAGAAACATGTCTTCCCTTGGTAAAATGTATCAGAATATAAAACGAAATGCATGAAAAAGCATTAATCAAACCTCTATTCGCAATGATGATAACGTTTTCAAAAAGAGGAAGTCAAGAAATGAAGCGCCTGATCACTATCAAGCACGTACTCTCGACAGAGATCACATCGCGCGTCTATTTTGAGCGATGTATTCGTAGAATTCACGCTCCATTGATTTTTAAACGTGCACATCGGAAGGTAAAGGTTTTATCATTGTTTTCCGAGTCAACTGAAGAGGCATCGAAAAAACAGAATCATACGTGGCGCCTTTCCATCTAACTTAACTCAAGGAGACTGAGAAAAATACAAAACATTTCAAAAGAGATAACTACATAACGTCAAATTGACAGCAGTATTCACTAAACCAAGGTAAACTGTCAATCAGTAAAATGCCCTCAATCTATAATATATCTTCAGTATTGAAGAAGGTCATTGGCGCCAATATTTTATTTTTAGGATAGCAAATTAACCCTTGAAATTTAAGATTTTTAATCTTCTTAAGATAAGAAATTTAATCTTCTTCAACTAAGCAGATCATGAGGGTTCAACGGGACGATAAAGGCGAAGCACGCTGGCTAAATATTGTCTGTCTTACTTGAACTAACATCTCTTCCGTAGCACACGACGAGGAGAAAATGGCAATCTCCCAACTGAAGGGTGTTGAGTAATATTCATTGCATCACAAGCCTACAGACATTTTTGGAAACTTTTTTAAAATGATTTCCTGAATACGACGGCGAAATCCCATTTTTTTCGATCTGGATGACATATTAAGCAATTTTCACGAATGACATATACCTTGCATTATAATGGAATCTCAGTTCACCGAGTCTATGAGTATCCAGCGGTCATCTCGTCAGCGACCACGGCCGACGCTTCGGAGAACTCGCGGAGGTCGCGACTTGACGGGCGAAATGGGTTGATGGAATGGGGAAGAGGGGTATCCCGCCGCGGTGGTGTAGTCGGATGAGCTGAAGAGGAGGATGGGACGAGGTCGCCACTCATCCGGAAGAACTCGCGGCCGATCCTCACCCCTGCAATTCGACAGAGGGCGTCAGTTCGCCTGGTCTCCCGGAGGGGGGGAGCAAGTGGAGGGGGATTTGTAAGGTTGGATCGCGAAACACGGCGTGGGGGTCGGGCGACCCGTCGGACATACAAGGGACTCTGACGCCCGAACACACAAACACACGCCCGAAGACCGGAAGTTGACCTCTCCCCCAAGCACCCACGGAGTTCTCGCAGTCACGGGATTGAAAATCAAATGAAAAAAGGGAGTGGACGCCATTTTTTCCGCCTCCCATCCCACCGCGGTGTCCACTCGTTCAGAAAAATATAGGGATGCGGTAGCAGAGACACAATGTCAAGAGCCACTTCGCTACAACATAAGCCTGTGACGCAATACACCTGATAGGATAGGTATCTCTAATGAAAGTAACGCAATGAAGCCCGTATTTTTCCACTGTTAAAATGTTCAAATATTATCTATACGTAAGTAGTAATGGCTGTTGGGATAACCCTCGTCAAGACTTAAAAATGGCCAACGTTTCTTCTCCTATGACAGAGACCTCGTTAGAGCAAATGACCGTGTCGCCTTTATTGAGCATCAATTTTTCGGTGGTGAGAGCTGGAAGAGAATTATCTGGGTGTCTTTCTTCCTAGAAATGACTGCATGCCATGTTTTGCTAATCTTCTGTCCGCTGTCTCTATTGAAGTTGTATATGTGCTTTTCCAAAGTTTTTGTCGCCAAATTTCCAAGGCATGAAAATTTTTCGGAGGATTTTTGTTTAGAAATGTTTTTTTCTCTGGCGAGAATTTTCGGGTTGTTTTTAGATAGTGCGGCCATGTGGCGCGTCTTCGATAACCCCTGATTTGTCGTCGTAGCCCAGTCGAATCTCTTTTCTGTATATCCTGGTCCTTTGTCCTGCAAATGCTACTAAGCTCACTCACCTTCTAAGTTATTTCAAAGTAGACACTCCTCTACAATACATTACCATTTCCACATTTGATTACCTGACGATCGTAATAAACCTCCCATTTAGTCAATTGTCTATGTTTCACTCTTCATCATGTTGCTCTAATTGAGGCCGACATCGGTCACTTTCGTTCTCTAATTAGATGACAATAAATATAGAATATGGCTCTTTAACTTGCCGGAACCTCATTCTTACTCCTGCTCATTCTGATGCAAACCAGAAATTTCCTTCACACATATTTGTTTTATTTGGTGGAAGTCGACGAACTTAGCGAAATGCAAAAGATGCTAATTGATTCGGTCTAATGGGTATGAAGGCATCGTCCTCTCTCCAAAATAGTCTCCATAGATTAATTCGAGCAGCAATAAAAGACTTCCGCCCGCCGTTTACGTCATCACCAGCTGGGAAGAGGCTTGAGGAATGAACTGGAGATGAGATATCATTGCGATAAAATCATTTGTTATCAATCATGTTTTTCGATCATTCTAAATTTTCCCCGGGCCACTCGGTCAATCTATCCCAAATGATTTCGCAACTGAAAGCCCGTCCGGAAATCCAACGATGAAAATCAAATTTGGCAATAATAGAAAAATTACTGACCAAAAATTTACATCAAGTTTTACCCATACCCCTAGGAAAACTTTAAAGATAGATTCTCAATGAGTAATAAACAGCATCACAAATATTTGGTCGGCTCTATTTAGCGTGAAGACAGTATTAATGATAATGCTGAGCTTTGCACACGTATAAGAGCAAAATAAAAATAAGATTATTATTTAGAACTTATTATTTATTTATTTATATATTAGATTATTATTTATAAGTAATTAAAATTAAGCATTAGCATGCAGTAGCGACATACTCGGAGGCATGGTTCCATGTGCCATTCCTCCGAATACTAGTACTTCATTCTCCTATGTGGGAATCAATGGTACCATTCTTGGAGGTCCTTCCTATTATTTCAACAAGTGTCATTTTTGCTTTGCTATCATACAATGTTTTACAGCTCTACCATTTTATGAATTCGATTAATGATTCCTGATTTATATTGCATTGTTTGCCATACCTGAAGCACCACTTTTGAATACGAATTTGTCATTGTAATATTAATCCAGCGTCCACGCTCTGTAACTGATTTCGATGTCACTTGTTTATTCATCTATCAGGGAGCCGTTGGCGCGTCAGGGAGCTTACTTACAAGATCTCTAAGTACCCGAGGGGTTTGAGCCAGGAGGAGGTGGACAGGGAGGTCGCCAAATCGTTCCAAGTGTGGTCCGAGCACACGAAGCTCAACTTCATCCGCAAGAAGAGCGGACAAGTGCACATCGAGATCCGCTTCGAGCGGGGCGAACACGGAGACGGAGACCCATTTGACGGGCCAGGAGGTACCCTCGCCCACGCTTACTTCCCAGTCTACGGCGGCGACGCGCACTTCGACGACTCCGAGTCATGGACCGTAAGGAGCCGCAGAGGTGAGTGCGATATCAATGGTGTGCCAAAAGCAATGATTTGAAGGTGAGAGCAATATACAGGGTGGAGAAAAATGTTGCCACAAAATTGTAACCCTGAATAGCTGATGCCTTAAGAAACCAATTACGGATGTTTTGGTCGAACAAGCATTATTTTTAAACTTCAGGAACTTTGATCCAAACGCTCCCATTGGCTGCGAGTTTGCCCTATTGCCGGATGTCCTGAATACATCTCGATCTCCAGCAGGCAAAGCATTCGAAGTGCAGTTCGAGTTGTCCCGAGCATCTGGCAACAAGGCAAACTCTCGGCCAATCGGAGCGCATGGCTCGAGTTTCTGTGGTTTAAAATTTGTGCTTTTCGACATAAACATCATTAGTAATCTTGATTTACAGCTACCCAGGGTCAAAATTTTGAGACACAATTTTTATCCACCCTGTATATATGTTCTACATAGTAAAGGGATATGGATGATAAGGAAGATACCGAAGAAATTATTAGTATGTAATAAGGTGGAAAAATGAAATGCGTTCCCGAATGCGTGCGAAGATTCGGAGAATACGTACGTAGAAATAGATTGAGGTGGAAAGGCTAACTGATGAGAGGGTTGCATTATCGACAAGTCTGTAAAAGAAAATACAGATAATGATAGCCTATCTACGGGCTTGTCATCAATAAATACTCATGATTATTGAGATCACATATGTGGGATCACATAATAATCATGTAGTTGCCGTGGTAAATGTCTGATTAATCATTGCCGACATAATTTTCATTCTAAAATTCATGTGTTCAATCGAGTTCACTAGGTTACCCAAGTATTCATCAGAGCCGTAGATAGGCTATCAATATCTGTACTGTCTTCCACAGACTTACCTAATATGCAACGCTCCCATAAACTAGCCTTTCCAACTCAATATATGTCTACGCATTCTCCGAATGTTAGCATCCACTTTCTTTGCTCCGCCTCATTCCTAATAATTTCTTCCGTATCTCCCTTATCTTTTATATCCCCTTACTGCCTATTACATATTTTGCTCTCCTCTTCAAATCCGTCATTAATGCTTATCATCTCTCTACATAGGTCAAGTTTCTGAACGGTTCTTGAATGTTTACTGATTTTTAACAAATAAAGCCGCCATGGCCATGCGAAAAAGTGAATCGCCGAAGCATTAAGTAATTTCCAATATTTTTTTTCGCAGGCACAAATCTCTTCCAAGTGGCAGCTCACGAATTCGGACACTCCCTGGGTCTTTCCCACTCGGACGTCAAGTCGGCTCTCATGGCACCCTTCTACAGAGGCTACAACCCCACCTTTACACTCGACAACGACGACATTATCGCCATCCAGGTAAGAGGTTACTCAAGCACAAACATCCCCTACCAGCGATGCTTTCTTTTTTAAATTTCCAAACCTGGCACTAGACTAGCAAGAGAAAAACGGTAAAAATTAAAAGCACGTGAAATAAAATTTTCAACGTAATTATAGCCTCTCTATGTCATCGCTGATCGGGTTAAATTATTGGGCGGAAACCTATTCCTGGACCAAACCTGCTGTACTGTATATTTTACTCATCAAACTCGCTTTGAACTAAAATACGAAGGATTCTCGTTAATTCTTTTGACATAAGCATTAATGAATAAGAGCTCTATCAGTTTATCATTTAAACGATGCCAACATAACAGTCTTTATTCAATTTGTAGAAGAGTTTAAAAAATAATAATTTAAGCCATAGTTAATAAATTAAAAGAAATCATAAGTATGTGAAAACATCATTACTTTTACATTATTCGTTCACTCATATGACTACTATGAAGTAATTGGAAGTATTTGATTCTAAGGGAGCATATGTTAAATATAATGTCTAATCTAACTATATAGGTAGTCTAATTATACAGTAACAATAATCCTAACGAAAATCTCTTATTTACTACAATGCAACTTCAATTTAGTTTGCAAAAAAAGAGAGTGGGTCAAATTCTTTTCCATGTTTAAGTGGAGGCCAAATTTTTCTGAAGCTATTCCAAATGCCAAGACGGTGAAATTAACTTCTTCAGTGCCGAAATTGCTCGAAAAGGCTTCGCATATAACATCATTTCCTGCGTGAATATCACAAGATGTATTCAACTCATTATTTTCCGTCTCTAACAGGAGTTATACGGCAAGAAGGACCCGAGTGGAACCAAGGGCGGTGGAACTCCCGGATCTGGCGGTGGCGGTAAGAAACCGGAACCGGAAGAGCCTCCGACCGGGGAAGACGTCGAGCTGTGCACGGACGCCACGATCGACACCATGTTCAACTCAGCTGAGGGCGCCACTTACGCATTCAAAGGTAATACAGCAACGGCGATATGCACTCTGGCGAGAAGTGCAGAATATACAATTGAAATATCATTGCCACTCGTGTCTCTAATTATAAAACAGCCTAGACGCCATCTCAGTCTTATAGTATTGAGGTCAGCGGATAGAAGGTAGAGTAATAGGCGTGACTGAGGGAGGAATTTCAATATAGGAAGGAGGACAGCCCTAGATGATTCATTTCATGAAACCAATTAAGGCAATCGTCTATCTGAGCAATCTGGTACATTCGGCAATGAAATGCTGTTGCATTTGAATTCCCATCTGGGTCTTTTAGAGTTAACTTACCCCTGGGAATCATCTGGTTTCGCTTCCTAGTATCTATTGCCATTCAGTAATTCTACGGTTTGCTATTAGATTACTCAAAATAGCGCAATTTTAAATACCCCATATTGTATTATAGTTTTCTATTGCACTATCAGAAAATTCTCAATTCACGGAAATCTGTGATATTTTACGCACGCTGGTTAATGTTACATAAGTTTTAGATTGAACCATGCATATTTCTTTTTTTGTACAATGGTAACATTTCACTTTAGTAATTAAAATGTTTTTTTCATCTCTTGAAAACTCTCTCTTTGATCGTAAAGTAATTCAATGTCTGTGATCCATTTTCAGGCGATCACTACTGGAAACTCAGCGAGCAAGGAATCCATCGCGGATACCCAAGACCGATTTCGGCTAGCTGGCCGGGTCTTCCTGGAAATATTGACGCTGCTTTCACCTACAAAAATGGAAAAACATACTTCTTCAAGGTAAATATTTCAAATTATGAATGAATAAACGCTCCAATTATTGCTGTATTTCCATAATGTAACGTGGATTGTAAGGATGAAAATCCATAAGTGTACACCAACTAAAAAAATAGGTAAATCGCTCCACAACAAAAATTTATCTTTTTAACTTTTATAGTTTGTTTCATTGGAAAATATACGTATAATTTACATAATTCAATAGTGCATTAAAATAAATTAATAGATAATCCAGCACATAGTAGTTCCTTAGAAGAGTGACAGGGAAGTACTAACATTTACTTCATCATTCCTCTTCTACGCTTCAGGGATCCAAATACTGGAGATACACCGGCAAGCGCATGGATGAGAACTACCCAATGGACATCTCCGAAGGATTCACTGGCATTCCTGATAATGTTGATGCCGCTATGGTGTGGGGAGGAAACGGAAAGATCTACTTCTTTAAGGGTAAGAAAATTTTCCTTTAGTTAACAAGCCTCAACGATGAGAACTAAAAAGTTTTAAATAGAAATAAATTGACATGAATGCGGCTCCAATTAAAGCACATTTTTATTGGAAATGCATAGAAAGAAATCAAATGTAAGGCGATCTTAATTTTGAATGGAGCTGCTGTGTAAAAAAAATACTCCAGCGAAAATGTGGGTTCATCCCTATAGTTATTCTGTATTTCTGTAATTTAAATTGAAATAATGCTTACTTAACAAACTCATTTTAAAGTGTGTAGTATTCCATTACAAGGTTTCTTAGTTAGTTAAATATTACTTATAACATTTATTTTTTTAAATAAAGCGACCCTGGTTTATATAATTAATCATTACCAAAAGGCGTAAATTATGATATATTTGTCTTATTATTGTAACCTAGTTACATAAAGGTGTAAGAGATGGATTTTCAACGGAAGCCCGAATAGGGGAAATATTTGGGTAAATATATTAGTTAATGAGAGTGTTGTCCATGTTATTAAATAAAATTCAAAATTTTTAACTGCTCTTTAGAATCTAATTGAGCAATTGGCATATGAGATCCACCAAGGTGTGAGGGCCAGATCCTTTTCTGGAATCTTAGGTTGAAGAGTCCGAGGGCTATTTCCGAGATTTTAACCTTAGAACCTTGGCCATCTCCATCACCTACGGTACTATAGCCCAACTAGGACTCATGCCTTCTTCACAACTACCTTCTATCCTTATTGGTCCTCTAATACTTTTCTCCATCTCTCGAATCGCTGATGCCTCAAATCCTCTTCTACATCCTCCACGCATCTATTCCTGGGTCTTTCTATATTTTTTTTCTTTCTTAACCTGCCCCCATCTATAAGCGATCACCTTAGCAGACTGTTCCCATCGTCTATTGACGATTTGAACTATTCCTCTACTCTCCCAGTATATGCTTAGAAGCTCTTCCTTTGACAAGTAAATGTCATGCGGACATCTTTTAGGCCTCTTTTCTTTTTTATTGCCCTAAATATTTTTGAAACATTTTTTCCTTAAGTAAAAAGTTATAATTAATAAAATAATTCAAAAATAAAAAATATTATTATCATTTTTTTGCGCCTCTGGGGAGCTCTATTTCAGCTTATTTGCGCAGTTAAAGGGTTAAAATATTTTTTTTACAAAATCTTCCCTCGCCCATTCTTTGCACATACCCCTGCGGAGCTATTTATCGATCCCTTAACCTCAGTTAGCAAGTTGACCGCCACTCCGGTCATAGTGATTGCCAATGATAGTTCCCACCATGCCATGCCGGCCATAGTGACCGGCCACGAATAGACTGCTAACAAATCAATATTAATTTATAATAGCAAATATGTATTTAGGATAGTAAGGTGGATTTCTGGCGCCGCAGAAGACAAGGAGCGATTTTTAGGCATGAATGGTGACTGCTCTATCATTATGACTGCAGTACCCCTTAACGGGGTAAAGTTATTGGTGGAACGATTTCCAAAACCGTGTCATAAGCCAATAAAAAGCAGCTAAAAAAACACCACTGGCGTCTCAGTATATATAGAACAACAACACAATGGCGGTGTCCGTGTTCTTATGCCATCTTTCCCATCAAGTAGCAGTAACTCTTTATTCCCTTCAATCCTACATTGTCCTTCTGTATGAAATGGTACTAAGATCTTCAGAAGAATGTTTCTCTCTGCAACAGATTTCCCTCCGATTCACCACTGTGATTCTTATTAACCCTTGGTCTATACCCTTATACTCTATCCACTAGGTAACAATACCACCCAACAAATACCTACTATCATATGGAATGTGTAAAACTTTATTATGATTTATTTACAGGCTCAAAGTTCTGGAGGTTCGACCCATCGCAGCGTCCTCCCGTCAAGTCAACGTATCCAAAGCCAATTGGCAACTGGGAAGGCGTTCCGGACAACCTCGACGCTGCTCTTCAGTACACGAATGGCTACACTTACTTCTTCAAGGACGGTCTCTACTATCGCTTTAGCGACAGCATGTTCATGGTAATTGAAACACAACTCCACCAAATCATGTTATGGTGAACCACGCCCCACTAGAATGAATTGAATCAAACATGTTGACATAAAATCCCACACATTACAGTTAATAGTACTAAAGGAATTTCCTATTCAATATAACGTCCACCGTCAAGTGTTTACGATATTTCCGATGTTGCGTACAATTTCAATAGGTTTCATAAAAAATTAGCGATGTTGGTTTCAATGTATTTATGATCTGATTATGCAGGACATTTTCATACGTACATAACTAATGCAAGTTTGCGTTATTCGCAGAAAAGTTTTACTTGAAAGACAATTTGAACTGAATTGCGACAAATAATAATTTATAATAATTAATTATTTATGTATATCTCTCGCATCAGCATAATAGAAACTTCCAATGTCTTTGAACGAATTCATTCGATAACCTTCAGATAAGAAGTGATCCGTAATAGACATTGCATCGTTTTTTTTATGAATACAATGAAACTTGGTGGAATTTGATTAACTTTTTGGATGAATAACAGAGTATCGCCGGAAAACACCAACTTTACTGCATCGATTGAATTATTGTGTTGCATTTCGTATCATGACACTTTTGAGAGGTTTATTTAACGTTTGATCTTTTTTTCAAACATAATAAAAACTCTTCATGTACCTCATTTTTAACATCTACAGTTTTTTATCTCTACTGATTAGCATAAAACCTTTTCTTAGGCAATGAATGGAAACCTAACTCTTCCATTTCATATACCACCCAAGACTCTCTACAACATGTTGGTTGAAAGCTAATCGGCCCTGGTGATAAACCCCCTTAATTGCTTTAACACTAATTCTACATTTTACGGGAAGTTTAACGTAAGTCGAAACGAATCATTCCGTGATTATATATTTCTTCTTTAGTTGGTCTCAGGGCTGCCGACTTATAAACAATATTGGGGGGGCCCATACTGGGGTCTTGCCCCGGGAAAGTTTGTAAATAGTGAGTTTTAAAGTTTTTTTAAGCATTTTAGAAGAGTCATATGATCAACATGAGAACCATGAAAACTCGACTCTCGATTCCTCGTCAATCCGGGGAAAATTGACAAACCTGACACTCCTTTTCCCCCTCAGGCCCCATGGTGTCGGCAACACTGGTTGGTCTAGATTATTCGCTCATGATAGGATTCACCTCATAAAAATTGGTGCGATCCTCTTCAGTGATTTCAACTCTCGGGGCTCTAACAATAAACCAGATGGAAAGAACAAAACAGCACTAGCACATACACAGTAGGCCAACCGTCTGGATGCGATTCTGATACTTTGGTATCCTCTAAATCTATTTTCTGACCGTTTTCCTTCGTCTATTATTACAGGTGGACCCCGCAGATCCTCCGTTCCCCCGTCCTGCCGGCTACTGGTGGTTTGGCTGTCGATCCGCCTCCAAGGGACAGTTCGGTAATGATCCTATTCTTCGTAAGAATGGTGACGACGACATGACTAAAGGAGTGGGTAATTCCGCTGAGAACAATGGTACACTGATAGTAGAACACTCCAAACCGACTCTGAATTCACAGAGAAATTCGGATGTGGACGACACCATACTGGACGCAGGTGAGGCGGTGATTGGAAATGTGATGAAAAAAATCGCTGCTTTTCTCGACTAAAAAATTCCTTGCTTCCAATGCTTAAAAATATATTGGGGAAGGAGTGCAATGCTAAAAAAAACTCGTTACGTTAACATTTTGGAGCCAAAATACGCTTCCTTTAGTTGTATTCGTCCTTACCTGCATGAAAATCATTGGTTAAGTTATCTGCAGTGAAGAATGTTTCGACTTGTTCCCATTCATGTGAAGGAAATATTGAAGCGCTTGTTGCTAACGCCCGTAGAAAATTGTTTAAACCCCTCCTGTACCAAATGCCTACTGGGTTTCCATGTACATATCAATTCTTCCTCTAGTGTTAGTTTTTGTCATAAATGCTTTATTGTTGTGATTGTAGACCTTATGGAGCTACACATTGATGTTAGCCGGAATTTCTTTTCTTTTGTACTCGACTAATTTGGTAATGCTATCCATAATCTGTGTACATATGTATTATATGACAAGAGTGCGTATGTACACAAAGTGTAAAAGTACTTTGAACGTTAAGTAACTTCGACGGGGAAGAACCAAGAGTAACAAAGATGTACAAATTAGATTTAATTATTTATTTCAATGGTGTAGGGTGATACTAACACTTTATGATAAGATGTTTCTGGATTTATGTGACTAAATGATATTTTAAATGCGTACCTAAAAAGTAGGCAAATAGCCAAAAGTGAATCTTTAAATAAAATTAACATAACGGAATTCGCTTGTTTGAATTCCTATTTTCAATTCGTAATTAGTGTTATTAAGCAATGTCGTACATGTTCCGTGGATCACTCGTATTTCGTATTCTTTTTGATGGAAAGTCCACAGCGGTAGGAGTGGGATATTATCATTATTAGCTAAGGGTAACCTAATTGTCGATTTTAAGCTAATGATAGATTATTTCTCGAGATGGAACGTTTAATTTCCAAATCTTATCACTTTGAGGCACCCCAAGGACATTAATCGACGATGCCATTTGAATCTCATCCTGACAATTACGCAGTAATTGATTAATTCCTAGCGGAGTAGGTTTTGATTCTATAATTTTGCTACTAATCATATGAATTCACAGCAAAATAATCATAATTTGTCGCTTAAAACCAATATAACGAGTCGTAAACCTCAAGTAAACATTCAAAAAGCTGGGCATGATCATTATGGAAGCGAATTGATGAAGACTTCCACGATGGATAGAACAAAATCTTAGTTTTCCGTGTTTTCTCAACGTAACTGGGTACTTTATCACTACGGTTTCACTAGAAATCTTCCCATTATCCTCACATCACAAATGACCTGAAGATTCTGAGAAAAAAAATTTTTTAAGGATACTTTTAGAATATCAATGGAGCAGACAACTTTAAACAAAAAGCATAATTGGAACAGCCAAGAAACACGAAAAAAATTATACAATTTCTTCATTATTTTATTCATTCGTACATTTATATGAATTTAAATATTTACAAACGTTACGCTTCCAATCTATGCTCCGAAGGGAAAAACTTTCTGAAAATAAACTCCTTTAAGTCTGCATATAATGCCTTTCATCTCAGTGCAGTATTTATAGTTTTGTTTTTTATGGGTGAAAACAATGAGTAATTTTAGCAGTAACAAAAATAACATTTACCATTTATTTAGTTCTTATACTTAAATTTAGTCCTCAAAATGTTGATGTAACGAGCATTATCATTGAAATCCATCCCCGAGCATGACTTTTAAGTGCAAATGCTAACAAAATCTCTAACAAATGCAGCCTCCAAAGCGCGTGATTTTCTATCACCGCCACCACGACGACATAAAATATTTTGACTAATGACTTAATCAAACTCGACTGACGCTTTAATAATAATATAATAATACTTTAACCATGAATATTTGTTAAAAAAATAAGTGACTCGTGCAACAAGAAGCTCTACCATAGGTGTGCATTTTCTGATCATTCGGAAACGTCTGCTAACCTTATGTCAGATAAAGATTATCAATGTCAAATTATGTTCTACTCAAATTTAAGAATTTCAATAACTAGCTTGAGCAAGCAGAGAATAATGTATGCCTAAATAGCTTTTGAATCAGCACAAATTACTAACAGTGTTGATCGTGGTCAGGGGCGGATACAGAAAAAACTCAAGGGGGGGGCGCAACATATCTTGAGTTGTCTTTACTTTTATCGTAATAAAAGATCACAGTCAAGTCACAGCCAAAGTATAAGAAAATTTTATTTAAAATGATTGTAAACATGTAAAAGATAATGCCACCTTATGATATGAAAAAGTTGCAATTGTGGTTTTGCAATGTTCGGCAATACGGGCGGACCCGCAAGGGGGGGGGCGCGCGCCCCCTGCGCCCCCCATCTGTATCCGCCACTGATCGTGGTTAATTTCTCGAATAAATAATCCGCAGCATATTCTTAGCACAAATGAGAATGCAACTCCGTTATATGTGGCACTTTTAAATCATAACATAGCAAAAGGAATTTGTTGGTTTAACAAGCATGACCTTAAAAAAAAGTATCTTCCCTGAGAATTCTAAACAAATTTTAATATTATCTGTAAAGTTTCAGACTGTTTTACTACTGATTACTGCAAAAAAACTACGCGAAACTTGATGATTATACTACATATTAAGGAATTAAAAGGACAAATTCTAACACTTTTACTCTAACATTGATCCAATTGAGACAATATGTAATTAAAAACATTAAAGAAACCACTTCCAATCCCAAACAAATCAAATACGCGCTTGATTTTCTGCTTTGCCTATTAGTACTAGTGCTTGTAACTCCAAATGGTGGAAGTGTTATGTTCAATGCTTTATCCTCCCGCTATACGGAAATGGGGATGCCATCGGCTTAGTTGCGATGATCATGATTACCGTTTGAGTGCTAACCCATGTGACTATTAACAAGGCTCACTATACCTTTTTCATCAAATCTTGTCAAGTCTTTTCTCTGGTTTAAAATGTGTATATTTCATGTGTGTTTAACAAAATCGTTTCCTTTCCGGTAAATAACGCTTAATCTGAACCAAAATGTGGCACATTAAACTATATTACTAGAGGGGAATTTCATATTTCCAAAGTCTCGAGAATGATATCAATTGCTTAACATACTAACTAATTCACTAAAAAACGGTGCATGAATAATGCGCTGCATGACGCATTGCAAAAAATGGCAATAATGATTACGGGAAATATATAAAACTGGATGCATTATTTCCCTGCCTAATGTTCAAATAGAAGGTAAATCTATTCTCTGTGTTTTCTATTCAGGAATCTGTCGATCTAAAGCAATCAATTCTTACTAAAGCCTACATATTTCAGACTTCAAAAAATATAAAAATCACTTTCTCTTTCAATATCGTATCACTGATTTTTCAAAGTCAAAATTAATGTTTACTTGCCTAAAAACACATTCTTTATGTTGGTCCGTGGGACTGAATCTTTGAAAAAAAAAACTTTTTTTACTTGCACAAATCCTTTGCTTCCACATTCAATTCGTGAATGAGACTTTACTTTTCGAGCAAACCTATGGTAAGAGTATTCATCTTGAAGCATGATCTTTATGCACTGTCTGTGTTTTTTCATTGAATGGAAACATCTTCTCACTTGCTCTCTGTCTCTTAATGTAGGAATCACTGGTGAAGGAGTAGGAAAACGCGATTCGCGAGATCGCGTCGGAAGTAACGGAGCGGCACACGTCACCAACTTTTACCACACCACTCTCAACATGCTTGCAGCACTTGCCGCGCTCCGATTTATTCTTCCGAGGCCTTAACATTTTCCATTCCTCTTTCATGACAGCGGCTCTTAACCTAACTCGTTCGCGACCCGATAACCCCTCGGCCACCCAATCCGACCTGGTGGCACGGATTGCCCCGCCACCTGGTGGTTGGCGATCGCCGATGCCCTCTCTCCCAAAGCGTCGCAGCCATTTCAGAAACAGACGCCGGTGGCCCTCCGACAACCAAAGCGATAAGGCAAGGAGACGCTACTACTACGGGTCGCGACAGAGAGGTTAAAGAGTACCACTGACAAAGAGTTTGTTATTGCGCCGCGACGTAAGAGGGACAAATTGCTGCTGCCGTTCCCTTGACGACGACCGAATGTGAAAAACAATTTCGAGTGGACAGGCGAAACCGAACTTTCGGAAGTGACGACAAACTTTCACTGATTCCTGATCAGCGGTCCAGACCACCGCTCCTTAGTGCGCCTGTACACTCAGGAGAGGTCACCATGCACTGTAGGAAGGTGTGTTCCGATAGACGTGAGTGAAGAGACCCATTGATGAGCTATTGCCCGTGATCTTGTGATCATGTTGCAGCATCAGCTTGGCAATTGACGCCATTTCAGTGTGCATCGCACATCACAAACGGCTTTTTTTTAAGAAAAAAGATGCATATGTATAAAGAGGTGCACACCGAACTGCTCCCTTGATTCACTCTTCGTTTTAGTTCTAGTTAATTGAGGAACAGTTCCGGAAAAGAACTGTTCTGAACTGTGATATAGTGCCTGATGAGTAGTCTCTATTCATCAAGACTTGAGGCACCATTTTGGTGCCGAAAAATGATCCCTCCAGTCAATAAATTCCCCAACGGATGCACCCAGCCATCTTAAGCAATTACCATCGGATCTCACTGTGCACAGATATTCACAGCATTCGAAGAGCCTTCAAAATGACAGCCGAGCTGCTTCCGGAAATTTACCGGGGAAAATTGACAAAAAATGAACAGTATATTTTTAAATAACTCAATTATGCCTTTTGTATTTTATGGAGTTGATTCTTGTATTTTTGAATGAAATTGCTTCGCCATTTTTTGCCAAAAATAACTCAAAACTTCTCCTAGATGCAGCATTCCTTAGGACATGATGTTTCCAAACATTTCCATTTTAAAGCATCATTTTTGGCGAACAGAATACTATGACATTCAAAGTGGTGTATGCAGTGATAAAGCTAGGACTATTACGTTGCATAGAAAAGGTGCTCAACGCAGCCTAACTTCAGCAACACCCTCCTTAACAATACCTTATAAATACATCCCAATTAACCAATCTCCATATCAAGAAAAGAAAACTTTATATTTCAATAAAAATGATACCTATATCCCGTATTTATGAATCCATCCACTAACATCGCGGTCGTGCACAAAGGAGAAAATTCTTGTCGTCTAAGCAATGAAATCAAAGAATAATACTCCAAAATACTTGTTCGTTGTAATCTACCTTAGTCCAAGAATTGTGCACATTCGAAGTTAGCGGTGTGGCAGTTAATTTAAATGAATTTAATTCAAAAAAGTGTATAGTTGTGTGTTTTTGTATATGAGTGAATGGTGTGATTTTTATATGATGTAAAAGAATGATAATTAAATATTTTGACAAATAATAAACATTTATTTATTCTATTGGTGATATCATGTCCAGGGGAGTTACACTAGATGACTTACAAAACTAAAATTATAGGCTCTTCGTACCCACGGATTCCTGACATGAGTTGGTGCTGAAGAATGTCCCACCCTTTATTCCGCATAATAAAAAGTTGCTATTTACCATCAAAACGAGCAAGCCACACTACTATTCTGCGTGTATCTCGGAGAAAATACTCTGCACTGAATTGAGAATAGGCAATTATTGATCAGCGAACACATATGACACCGGGATGCACGCAGATATTGTAGAATAAATATAGAATCATTTGAATGGGTTAAATAGGATGAGATGATGGGATTAGGGGCGCAGCTAGGAATTAAGGCTAGGGGGGGGGGGGGGGTTTAGGCGCAACCAGATCTGGGGTGTGTGGTATACCCGCCAGGATAAGCGGGAGGTGCCGGGGGCCTCCCACAGGAATTTTTTAAGATAAATGGTTCAAAATTGTTAGTTTTGCGGCTTTTTGAGGGATATTTTATTAATCCTTACACTCTTCTATAAGTATATTAATAAAATGAAGTAAAAAGGATTAAACTTAAAAGTTTCTCTGAGCTCTGGGGGGGGGGGTTATCCCCCAAATCCCCCCCCCCCTCGCTGCGCCACTGGATAGGGTATTATGTGAAGAAATGGGTGAAGAAACCAAAACATGAAAAAGCGGAGATAAAAAAAATCGAGAACATAATAGGATTCATTTGACTGAGGAGGATTATTTAATTTGTGGATCTCAGGGGAATAAGTCGGGAAAATAGAGAAGAATAAGAAGCGAAAAAATGACAGGGAGGTAGAGTAGAAGGACTTGCAGGGGGTAAAACTTCGGCGAAAAACCAAGAGGGTAACGTGATTCGGTACATGAAGGCGTGAGACGAAATAAAAATTACCAAGAGTGATGGGTATGCTCAAAATTTACATTCATTGGGATGAAAAGGGCAAATATATGACAAATATTAACCAATGGTAGGCCAGCCGACGTTGATCGGGAAGGATGGAGAAGTACCGAGAGAAGTGGGAATCTTGGAAGTTGGAATTCATAGTCACATGGCAGGATTTTTAGGTGAAGGAACTAATAGATTTGATGATAGGCGTACGCATAGGTTAGGTATACGCATGTAAGATAACAGCAAACAATGGAAAAAAACTGTTTCCGTATACCGCGCACGGGATCAGCTTATACCCCACTCCACAACATTGATCATTTTTTGTGTCCATACGTGCGAAGACCAAAAACGTTGAGTGACGCACTCCCCAGTAAAAATATTTGCACTGAGAAGATTAATAGTGAAGTGCAGATTCCTAAGAATTATGATTCCCCTTTGATCGTGTCAAGAGGTTTGCTTACCCGGCAGGATGACCAGGGATGCCGACTTACAACGACCCCCCCCCCCCAGAGTTCAAAGAATTTTTTAAGTTTAATCCATTTTACTGAATTGGATTTATATTACTAATAGAATACTGTAAGGATTAATGAAATATCCCTCAGAAAGCCGTAAAAACACACCATTTTGAACCATATATCTTAAAATTCTGCAATTTATTAATCTTGCACCTACCGCTCATCCTGGTGGGTATTCTATGCCCCCACACCCCGGTATTAGTTGCAACCCCCCCCCCCCCCCTTCAGCCTTAATTCCTAGCTGCGCCCCTGACCGCGGAAGTAGTCTTATGTTTTAAGCAAACTTCAATAACAAAGCACTGCATGAAACAAGCGACTTTTTACGCAGTTATGCGCAGTCTGAGATTCGCCTTTGAAGATGGCACCTTGGTGATGTCACTGGTGGCATACCTGCCAGGCAGTCGGAAGATCCGGGTTCAAAATCCGGCAAAGCCAAATTTTTTTTCATGAAGAATTCCATCCTTAATATAAAGGTGAATAAAACCTTAAACAAATATTTTACAAAGCGTTTGCTATAGGTAATGAATTTGCTTACCATAAAAGGCATTAGTACTTTATATAAAATGAAATTTGACGTTAAAATAGTTCTTGGAGTGTAGTTCAATGTATGTTATGCAAAAAAGGTTTTAGCCAACGTTTCTATTTATTTAAACCATCCTCAGGGCTTAACTTTGTACGTATTTATTGATATTCATATTATTATTTATATTTATCAAAAAATCAATAAATATGTACAAAGTTAAGCCCTGAGGATGGTTTAAAATAAACAGAAACGTTAGCTAAAACTTTTTTGCATCACATACATTGACCTACACTCCAAGAACTATTTTAACATGAATTAAACGTTGTCAAGATAAGGAAAAAACTGAAATTTGACTTAATTATAAATGAATTAGAAAACGATAATGAGACAACGGACGAAATTAGCTATTGATCAGATAATGAATCTTCATGAGTATCGCTCTTTTATAAGCGCTTCAACCCGAAGTCTGTTAAGAATAAGCGAAGCAGCATTAAAAAATTACTCAGAAATAAAACTTTGGCTCCTCAATATACTACAAAATTCGTTATTTTTTTCTCATTTTCAGTGTCGTTGATTTCACATACTCCTCATTCAGAACACTTAATTCACGCATTTCAAAAAAGTTTTCATTCCCGTCATTGGTTGTCACACAAATATTTCCCTGACATAGCGTATGAAATTTTCGAAAGAGCGCAAGCTTTTCCCAAACTTTCAGAAATTTATAACGGCACGCCTTTCGCAGACATCGGAAACATTCCGCACACTTTTCACAAATTTTTCCTCAAAATTAGGATTTAACAAGCATTTCACGAATTTATCCCACTATACACCTCATCGATTACTTTAGTTATTAAAGGAACTCCAAAAAAATAATACCTTTGGATTACGTATTTTTAAATTCCTCCATAATTTTCCTGATTGTCTAGTTGAATTTATTTTAGTGCAATAATGTAAGTCGATATTATTTAGGGTCCCTTCCATTACCACCGATTTTGGACGGCTGGCCGTGCATCGTATCAGCCGTGCACATTCCAATCGTGAACAGTGAGAGGGTATGGGAGCTTGCACACTGACCGACCATGCGCCGGCACCGATGAAAAGCCTGCCGGGCATTGCCACTGTGGATACCGGCGCCGGCACAACAACCAAGCAAGTCATCTTTTGACCGGTTCAAAACCGACGTGTGTGCAAGTAGCGCTCTAATGGTAAAAAAAATTAGCGTTCTTTACCGGCCGTCAACAATCGGTATGCGCGCGAGGGGTATTTGCAGCTTTATGCAGCAATTTTGCTTGAAAGACTTACGAAATAAAAGGTATTGTTGGAATCCCATTGAAATCCCGTTCAATAACTATGTTCGCGTGACCGTTATATACTTGATATCTATAAACGACTGAAACATGTGTACAGGCCCGAGTAGTGCGATAAAGCTTAGGGGTAGAAAGAAAAACCGATTAAAAACAAATATAATGTAATAACAATCCTCCTTGAGACCTGCTTAAGAAAGGTAACCAGACTCGGGACCAGAGATAAGGGGACGTTCATTAATAGGGTCGTTTCCTATTATTTTTCTATTGCCTAAATCGAAAGTTTATTACACCTGGAGTGCGCATTTCACGCTCTTAGATTTTCGAATGACAATATCTATTTTCCGCGATTAAACGAAAAGTGAAAAATTTCAAGCGCGCGAAAACGCGACGGCTAAGTAGGAATGATGGGAAAAGTCCGTGTGACGTATTTCTGGTTCCAGCTGTCGGCGTGTGAGGTGACCTTGGGGCTAGGCTTGAGCGCTGATACGACGCAGGCTGTTAGCAGGTAGCTCAGTACCCTACTAGCAGGTGGCGCTTGGCTTAAATAAGGATTATTATTCCCCTATCAAACGAAGGAAACTTTCCGAACTTGGGTATTTTTAATGTGTGATTATTAAGAGACGTTTCCATGAGCTCTGTACCTCATGCATGCATTAGTAATCTCAGAAAATGTAAAACTCCTATCTACTCGTATAGAAACTAGGTCCCTGTGACGTCACGTGGAGTGGCATCGCACGGGCGCCAATCTGGCCCTTTTCAAATGAGGATAAAAATGGACCATTGCCATTCGTCTAAACCGGCATTTCTAAAACGAAAGAATTTGTATATTATGAATACACTAATGGTGGGTAACGAATCGCAATCAATGCATTTCGTTTTCTTTGATGAAGGAAACTACCCTATTACCTTAGGTGATTTTGGCGATTTTTGGACCCACCCCCTCAGTGAGATATCGTGAGATTTGGCTCGACCCCTTCCCTATAATCTCACGTGAGATTGATCAAAATGGATTCTCATCGTACATACGTTCTGCTCAATTCAACCCAGTTTTCTCGCAATTTTACGCTGCTTCTTAGGAAAAAAAAATTACGTGATACTTGCCAGGAACCTCTCTTTCACCCACGTGAGATTGGGTGAGAATCGGCTTGACCCCCTCCCACCCTAAACGCTTGACGTAATTAATGGATGTCTAAGGGAACATGGGCGTACCCAGTGGGGGGGCAGCTGCTTGCCCCCCTCGAAGCGAAAGTTTTGAACAAAGTTTCTTTTGAAGACAAATGATATTATTAAAATATATGGAACTAAAATAAAAATAATTATTTTTTCAAGCGAATAATTTTAAAAACTAGTGAATCGCTGTCATAATTTTCTTAAAAAATTGATTTCATTAAACTTTTCTATGCTAAAATGTTACAACTTGAACGACCATGGCTTGCCCCCCCCCCCCCTCCTAATTTTGATCCTGGGTAAGCACCTGTAAGGGAAGGTTGGAATTTTGGGTACGTCATTACCTTGGCTGCGGAGGTAGCGGTGGTCTTCAAGAAGGTGCCGTGGATCCGTCTCCCGAGCACTCGACGAGAGCCTCACCGAAACAAGAATACCCAGTGCTCGCGGGACAACGCCGCTTTTTATATATTGGGCCCATTTTCCCTCAGATATCTTAGGCCCCATTTTGACTGGTGTCTTGCCCGGTATTAAGGCGGAGGATTGCATATTACACCAACCGCCAAGCTGCTCTAACGACAAACATTGGAGTGAGGGACGGCTCATGACTATGGAACTTATGTGGGGCTAACTAGTCACCACGAGGAAAAATGGGGCAGTCGGCAGTGAACCGAGGTCACAATAGCAATCTCAGATGATAATGCATTCATGATGCCTTCATAGATGCTGGACACATCGGTATTCTGTTGGCATGCCCGTTTTTCTTTGCCAAAACGCATTACAATCGTTGATTACGCCAGGTTATGTTTTAATCCATTCCTTGTCGCCGTTCATCCAGTGAAGAAAATTTTAAGCCAAGTTTGCTATGATTTTTATATCTCTTCTCAAAATAATTTCTTCGTGACGTTGTGATGAAACTGCTCGAGAATCATAAAAAAATTCTAGAATGCTGTCAGTCTTGCCTTTCTGCCGAAGCGTATTCGCCAGTGCCGAATTTACCTAAAGTTACGCTATGGGCACCTCTCCATTGAGCCCCTCACTTAAGCCCCCCCGACTCCCATCCCCGATTTTTTTGATAAGGCATAGCCACTGGCATGAGGTAAGGTTCGGAAAAAAGGAATAAACAGATATATGGCTGACAGCATAAGTTTATGCTTGAATTTTTACGCAGGGAAAACATAGGCAATTCTATATAAAAAAACAGCTCGGAATAAAACTATATGAAACACTTCAACTTTTTTTCTTTTATGCAATTGAAACACTTTATGAACACCCTTTCCAAAAATAATGTCTAGCTGCAATTCATACAGCAAAAAAGAAGAGTAACTTCAAAAATAAAAACATTGCGTACTGCTGTAACTTAATGAACTGCGGTAGCACGAAATATAGTACAAATTAACTAATTTTAAACCGCATGGAGAGCAGTGGTACCAACTACATTTTCATTAGAACAAAGCCCCAAAAATACAAATGCGGCCAACTGCATATCTTCCTGCAATATCCTCTAGAAAAATTAAAGTGTAGATTAAAAAACATGAATGAAGACATAACGGGGCCTGCCTCTAGCACAACGAGAACTACTTCAAACGTTTCCTTCCTGTCTTTTTTTCGAAAAATTCATTAATTATGGCATCACAGTTCAAGTTCTGTTATAATCCTAACATAGCACATTTAAAGGCCTAGCAAAGTGGACACTTGCAGGCAGACGAAACCCACATGATAAGCCTGCTGACGGCGGTGCACTTCGAGGCGCCTCCAATCACCTCCAGTACAGATCATTGCCGGTTGCCTAACAGAAGGCGCCCCTTGGACTGCGACGCCCAGTCCTCTAGGTTGCTCTCTCAACACTAATCACGTACATGTAGTTAGTAGTCTTTATATGGAGGACTCTGTGCGACGCCCCTAGGCACGTGCCTATTTTGCCTTACGGTAAATCCGGCCCTGTTATCCGTCATCACAAGTACATATTAAATTTATTGGCGATTGACGTGAAATCCTGTACAGCTAAGAAATTCTTCCACATGGATACGATATTCATCGAGATAAGGGCACTCCGTAAACACAATGAGGATAATATCCTCAAACAATCGAGCACATACGTATTTGGACGAGCTCGAGTAAACGAACCATTTGCAGGTTAACAGACTCCATCCTTCAAGGATACGACGGTACTTGAAATATTAGATTACTCCAGATTTTCCTGCTAGGTGGGGACGGAACAGACACAAATTGGTGCTCTTTGGTAGAACACCTACCGATAAAATATAGAATATTTCAACCTCATTAGTCTTACGTTAACAATACTAAACGAAATCGGATTCTAAAAGGTAATGTGAAACCATTTCAGAGAAAAACATGGAGCTCGTCCCTTTCCAGGGGTTCCGGAAATATAACCCCATACGGAAAAGTAATGCGATATGTTTTTCGAAGAGAAAATTTAGCCATATACAATCCATCAAAGCCTTTGTGAATGTAAACCAATACAAAAAGTAATCTGATACGATTTACAAATGAAAAATTGAGCTCCATCCTAAACTCCTGCGCCTTCGCAAACGTAACCCAATACAGAAAGGTAATCTGATCAAATTATCAAGTGAAAATGTCAGCGGAATGGGGATTTTCTATGCCGACTGGGTTCTTTCGTCACCAGGCATTTTCCAAGTGTATCTTCTTCTCATGTGATATTAAAAGAATGTGTTGGCCACCGTTAACTTGTCTTCCGTTCCGAATTCCAGGAGGCTTTCTCCTATTTCATTTTGATTTCCTAAACCTATATTTTTCCAATTATTTTTCCATCTTGACCTCCCCCGACGAAATTGTTCCAATCATCGAAAGTAATAAGATTTGTTCGTTTTGTATTAAGAGGTATCGGTGTGCCCCCCCAGAACAAAATCCTGGATATGGTCTTGCTCGTGCCCCCCCCAAAAGAAATCCTGGATCTGTCCCTGGTGTTGATTAAAATCTGTACTCAATTCTGTCGTTACAATGAGGGAGATGTGTGTATGTACAACAGATACTTCAAAGGGGCCAGACGTCTCCTAATGCATGTTGACCCGTACGAGATAACAGTATAGTGTACATAGCCAGGATTTTGAAATGGTGGGGGGGGGGTGTTTATTGGAGATTTTGGGGCCTTTCCGGTGTGTATGGAAAACACCCCACGGAAAAATGGGCCAGGAGATTTTTGGGATTTTTCATGTTGAAAACATGATTTTTAGGACTCAAAAACAGTAATTTTGTATGAGTAATTATTGAAATAAAGTATTTTTCATTCCTTGAGGCCATCTTACTCCTTTTTGATGCCTCTTTTAAAGGCTCAAGAGGTGGGTTTAAACCCGAAAGTTGCTTGCCACTGTGAGATGATGTCTTAATGTATGACTCTGAATGCATGAACTAACATGAAAATTCACCGTGTTACGACGCAACTTGATGCATAAGCAGAAAATAGAACCAGTTCTCATTTGGTTCATGCATTTGTACATGTTCCTTTACGGTCCACCAAAATCGTTCATGCATTCACGCAGACCCAGGACTAGGGCAGGGCTGAGGAGGCTCGTGCCGCGGGCAGCAGATTTTGGGAGGCGGCAAAATTTGAAAAATTCTATTTAAAAAAGTTCTTTAATTTTCATAATTAAATTATACTACAATAAATAATAAAGTGAAAGTTATTGAACAAAAATATTAGTAAGTCTTCTTAATAGTGAACATACAGTGTGTAATTTCAACTATCGCATCTCAAAGAAATAGCTTACAGATGTATTATGTTTTAGTGGTGAGGGAGAGGGGGAGAAGGAGAGTGAGTGGGGGTAATCTGGGAAGGGAGGAGAGGCAAACTAATCTTTGCCCCCCCTGACAAAACTCCTAGTCCTGGCCCTGCATTCAAATATAACCTTCCAGCAGTAGTGGGGGTTCAGGAGGTTACAACATTTTTTAGTATTTCGAGCAGTGGCATAGCCAGCGGGCGGGGGGAGGGGGGTTCGGACCCACCCCCCCACCCCAAAATATAAAAGCACAATTATTTTCCTTAATAAAAGAAAACAAATTATTGAAAAACCATGCATTTACAAAGTATTCTTTCAACAAATGAAGTTTTTTTGATTGTGAAAAGTGTTAAAATTAGTTTAACACCCATTACTTAGTACTCTATTTTTCAAAAATTTTCCCCCCTGGTTTTGGTCCCCCCGAACAAAATTACTGGCTATGCCACTGATTTCGAGGCTTGTAATAACACTTTAAGGTTGTCTCATTACTAATTTTCCAAAAGAATTAAGCTTTTAAAGCAAACATTAATGTACATTGTTGGTAATTTTACCTCATGGTAAGTTTCTATAATGCATTACAAATAGTGAATGACCTTGGACAGGTGCTCAGTAGTGGCATAATCACATCAGTGCCACGGCTCACTGAGGTATCTCTGAACTTTTGGGTTTTCAGGGCTCTTCTCTCCTTAATATATTCAACAACTGAAAAATATTACCATTATATCTAGTGTAAATTGGATATCCAAAAGGGGGACTATAGCTCTCCCCAGCCCCTCTCTGGATATGCTACTGCTCCCTACTGCACCTCTGTCTTGTGCATTGGCTTCACGTTGTTCATAGTTGCTTACCTTCTGATTTCTTACCTTAATGAGTACCTCTCCCAAGGTAAATTATCAAACTTGAACTATGATAATGTCACCAACTCATGAAAAATAGGCTGCAACTTGTCTTTTTTCTCCTCTTAACTTATGAGGGAATGGCTAAAGAAGCAACATATTTTTTTGTAATTTTCCTTACCCTTACATCTTCTAAATTGTACCTATATCAAAAATTGAGATTCTAGGCAGTGGCGGATACATATGGGGGGCACGCACATACCCCCCCACCCCCATTACGGGGCTGCCCGCATTGCCAAACATTGCAGATCCACAATTGTAACTTAATTATATCGTAAGATAGCATTGTCTTGTATACGCATATAATCAGTTTAAATAAAATTATCTTAAATTTTGTAAACGTGGGCACTAAGGAAGGAGGATGAGAGAAGATTGGAGGCGTTCGAGATGTGGGTATGGAGAAGAATGGAGAAGGTGAACTGGACGGAGAGGAGGAGGAACATGGTGGTTGAGGAGAGGCAGCTTTTAGATGAGATACGGGGAGACAGAAGGTATGGACGGAGTACTTAGTGGGGAGGGAATGTTGAAAATAGTGTTAAAGGGTAGAATGTTAGGTAAACAAGGGAGGGGAAGGAAAAGAATAGGATTTTTAGATAGTTTGAAAGGGAGTAGGCCTTACAGTTATTCTATTCATTTCTTTATTTTCTTCTATTTATGTACCAATGCTGAAAATTTAATAATCTGTACATTTATTTTCTCATGGGCCTTAGTCTCATGAAAATAAACAAAATTATTATTATAATTATTATACAGTGAATTGAAGAAGGCAGTGCTGGAAGGAAAGGGAGGCTCCCAGATTACTTCCTCTGTACTCCATGGAAACCTACCTTAATCGGTAGAATACTATGATTACAATTACTGATTCCAGGCCTACGTGTATGACTCCATCATATCACCCAATGTATTAAATCAAGGAAACATGCTCTTTCCATATTATTTATTCAACCATGTAATTAAACACAACCAACCTTCCACATTGGTCTGACATGTATGGGTATTTCTATTGTGTTCACAAGTGCATCAGATTTCTCATTTCCTGAGAATGGAAGTTAATAACGGCCGGGCAAGAAGTGGCTGATGTCAATATTGGCCAGGGCGTCCTCGATTGAACCCTTCAATACATCCTGAACCTTGCTAATGATCGGTCCCTTGAACAGGTCCAGCACGACCTTGCTGAGTTGGTCCACGATCCAATCACCCACTGTTCCCATTCCACTGAACTCAATTTTAACATCACTGGAAAATAAGGGTTGAAATATTGAAGAAATCTGTCAGCATAATGAATGGTGTAAATGGCATAAGAGTAATTTTTTTAGACAAGTTGCAAGCAAAAAACTTATTTGCAGTAATTGTGTCTCAGCACTTAACAAAACCATGGCTAGAGTCTGAAAATTTTTATAGGTGGAAGGTTTATGTGGAAAGAGAGTATGTTGCATATTTATCTGGAAAATATTATTTGGCTTAGCCAAGATTCCAACCTGGATCTACGAATAGACATTTTACAGAGAGGGGGAATGCATTTCTGGGCTATTTGAATCTCTGAACTCCCCCAATTTGCAATGGCCTTGAAAACATGAAATTTATCAAGAAGTAATGTAGGAATTTGTTACTACAGATGGATAGAATACAAAAGACAGTTACATCATCTAGTTGTTGTTGCTACCTCATATATTAAATTAATTATCATCCATTAAAAATTACTGCAGAATAGTTTAGGAGATGCAGTCTTAAATGTACCCCATCCACATGAGCTCCTACCCCCCAAAAACTCTTCCCTAGATGAGGCGTTGCCTCATTATCATCACAATTTCTGGGTATGATTGTGTCCTGGAGCCATCATTAGGGTTTTAATTGCCACCGCCCCTGAATTTTTGTGAAAAATAATTGTGTGATTCAAGCTAATTCAGGCTTTACCAAGGAAAAAGTCCACCAGAAAACCATGACACTCAACACTCCTGTTGGCTATAATAATAATTATGAAGTTGTAAAGTGCAGTGGCGCAGCAAGGGGAGGTTTGGGGATAAACCCCCCCCCCCCCCCCAGAGTTCAGAGAAATTTTTAAGTTTAATCCATTTTACTTAATTGGATTGATATTACTAATAGAATAATGTAAGGATTAATAAAATATCCCTCAGAAAGCCATAAAACTCACCATTTTCAATCATTTATCTTAAAATTCCACAATTTATTAATCTCGCACCTACCACTTATCCTGGTGGGTATACCATGCCCCCAAACACCCTGGTATTGGTTGCACCTAAACCCCCCCACCCAGCCTTAATTCCTAGCTGCGCCCCTGGTATAGTGAATAGCAGTTGGAGAATCTGGATGGGCAAGCATTAAGTGAGGGGTGATGCAAGGCTGTCCTCTATCGCCACTGCTTTTTAACTTGTACAAGGAGGAGATGGTAAGAGAAGAGTGGAACAAGTTGGAAGCTGGAGTGAAAGTGGGAGGAATGATGTTTAAATCAGTAACGTTTGCGTATGATCAGGCACTCATCAGCCAGTCAGCGAGGGGACTGCAGGCTCTAGTACAGGGGTTCCCAAACTGGGGGGCGCGCCCCCCTTAGGAGAAACTCTAGGGGGGGCGTGACACCCAAATGAAATAAATAAAAAATTACAAAAATAATTTCCTCAGATCTTTGAAATAAAGTCTTTCTAAGTTTTCATAATTGTTTTTGTAAAGTTTCAATAAAGTTGTAAACTTTATCAAAGAAGGTTACAGGTAATTATATTCGTTTTTCATGTAATACTTGTTTTAATTTTCATCATATGTACAATTATTGAATCTTTCTATTCTGCATTACCGCATTCAACAGTGAACAAAAAAATCTACCTACTCACCGTATCAAGTAGGCACATACTTGTACGAGTACAAGTACTTGCGAAAGTAGGAGTTGGTATGTACGGCACCGTGGAAATAGGATATTGCAAAATAGAAAGCTGATATGTGTAGCGGGGGGGGGGGGCGTGGTACAAAAAAGTTTGGGTACCCTTGCTCTAGTAGATGCACTAGACGAGCGGTGCGAGGAGTATAGGATGAGGATTAATCACAATAAGACCAAGGTAATGTGGTTGTGTAAAGCATCGTGAGTGAGGAATGTGAGACTCGAGATAAAAGAAGGTGGGGAGAAGCTTGAGCAGGTAGAGCAATTCAACTATTTAGGCAGCACATTAGAGGAAAACAGATACAGTACCTAGGAAGGACATCAGGAAGAGAATTGTGTCAGCAAAGGAGGCTGTCATGAACTGGAAGGAGCTGATGTGAGGATGATTGGGTAAGAGTTTAATGAAAAGGCCAGTGAAGAGTCTGATCTGAAGTGAAGCACTTCACAATTCAGAAACAGAAAAAGTATTTAGGGAGCAGGCCTGATTGTGAAAATGAAGGGGAAAGTCCAAGATGGGAGAGGAGACAGGATGTGGTGACCAGCAAATTGCTCCATGTAAACCTAGAATTAACTAACCTTAACTGGTAGAATACTTAACTAATGCTACACTGAAGCAGAAATATGTATTCTTTTGATAAAGGATCAGAAAACACTGTGGGATGTGTACTTGAGATGTGGATATGGAGGAGGTGAAATGGATGGAGAGAAAAAAGGAGGGTGAAATTTTCAAGATATGGTGAGTAAGGAAAGGAAACTTCTTGAGGGGATAAGGAGGAGACAGAGCCTGTGAATGGAGAGAATATTAATCAGGGAAGAATCATTGAAAACCGTGTGATAGGAAAGGATTTCAGGTAAGCAGGTCAAGGGAAATAAGAGAACAGGGTTGATGGATAGAGTGGATAGTAGCATTAGCATAATGTTAAACCGAAGAAAGGAAAAGATTATGGGTTAGCGATCATCCTGGTTTTATTTTTTTATTCAAACGTACTGTATAAAAAATACTGTATATTACGTTATAACTGGTGGAATACTTATGATTAGAATGAATTTTATGAAGAGTGTTTCCTATTCGCAACGCTTTACTGCTGCAAAATTACAGGTGATATCATAGGTGGATTTACGGGGGTATGTGCACCCCCCAGATGCTTAAAAAGTAGACAAGATATTTAATAGGGTTATCATTATGTCCGTTTTTTTACATTTACGTGCATTATGGAACCTCAACCATTTGACTTACATATTAATAACTTTCAGATAAAGAGAATATTTCATGCATTAATTGTTGCATGTTGTTTTTAATCTCTAATATGAGAAGACCGTTTGCCTGTCAGAACATTGTGCCATGCCACCCTTCCCCCCAGAAAAAATTCTGGATCTACCCTTGGGTGATATATGTTGTAGCTCAGGAATGTTCAAATGCTATTAATTTGCTAATAAATCATTTAATTTTAGCCCCCAAGTAGAAGGCTGATGGTAACTTCCCTTTTATGACCTTTAAATCTAAATTGAACAAAACAAACACTTACCCAACATTAGCAATGGAGAAGTCTTTCAATTCTACCTTCTTGGTGTTCAAATCTGCATCAACCTTTAGCACCACCTGTACTTGATTAGCTTTCCCATCAAGGTTACCAGTTGGCCCAATATTCATGAACTGTGCACTGAAGTCATAATCAAACTGAAAAGGCAATGAAATTGTTTTAATTTGTTACATCTTTTTTAACTCATGGAATGATTATGGTTATACCTAATCTAAGACTCATTGTAGAAATGCAAGACTATCCCAACATTAACATAAAAACATATTAATTTACTAATTTTGTCAGAGTTACTGAAATTCCGTAATTTAATGAAAATTAGATAATCTCTTTCCTCACCATTGTCATTTTTCACACAAAAGAAAACCAGCTATTCCCTTGGCAATGTCCTCATAACATTCTTGACAACAAACAAGATCAAAATAAGTCATCATTTTTTTTTTAAGGTCGATATGTATATGCCCCAGAAATTTAGTTTGAGCTCTTGCATTTTTTTTTTCATCCATAACTCATCATTCATACTGGTAGCAAGGGTATAGCTGGTCATTATTCTTGGTCAGTCATTAATTACTCTCGGGCAAATGGCACCAATAGATTTGTGGGGGTCTTCTCCCATCTTGCCAAGATTGAAAACTAAACCTTGTAAGCTATAGAGAGTTGTTCCAGGAATTGTAACATATTATGGTGGGTTCGAGCTCTGGCGGTCGAACAGGGCGACCTTCATCCCAGGGTGTCAGCCAACGTGTATAAATATGGCGGGCTGACGGCGGAGCGAGGAGTTGTCGTGTTGTACTGTTACGAGATTGTTACTCTGTTTTTCGCTCTCTGCAATAAACTGAGTTCTCACAAGGAATTCGTCTTAAGTTATTACGCCCGTCAGCACACATATCAGTTTATTAAAGGTTTTTGGAATTTTTCCAAAAATACTTAAACTTTCCTTTCACAACCAGTTTCAATAAAAATTTTACAAAGTATGATGCCTGAAAATTATACAAAATGCATTTAAGCTAGTCATGAAAGGAAAATCAGAATATTTGCGGAAGATTTAGAGTAAGTTTTACTTAATTATTACCATGTAATCTCATAAAAAAAGAAAGTTCTGAGTTTTTGAAGTGAGATACGGTAAGCAGTGAAGCCCGTACTAGCAATGCTCTGAGGGAGAAAATGCTGTGATTATCTTAGCAACTCGCTAGTGAATGCTATGGTTAATTTAAGAGCATATGAGCAAAATGGCTAAACCTAAAATATACAACAATTATCATTATTCTCATGTTGGGGAGTGAAGACCAGACCTATGAAAATCACATAAAGCCTGGCACCTTTATTTGTGCCTGAATGATAGAAAGGTGGACCTTAATCGGTACCATTATTCTCATTTCAAATCATCGCTATTACATTTAGCACCCAAAATTGGTACCTACTGCATGGAAAGAGAAAAAAAGATTCAAACCTAAAATGGAAATCTTACCGTGATATCTATGAAACCAAGGTTAGCAGTGATGCTAACTATTTCGTTGTTGAACTGCACATCTACGTCTCCACTTCTGTAAATGGTGGACAGATCCTGAGCCCAACCTTTGGTCAGTTTGAGCTCCCCATGCCAGACAATACCAATCAGATCCTGCAAACGTTATGTTGGATGATTAAGCATTTCTACACCATAAAGTATGTACATCATTTGTCTCTATGGGGTTGTTCACTCTAACCCAAAATCACAATTTGTTGAATGAATTGGAAAAAAATATACCTACGTTTAATTTTTTTTCTGTGATGCAAAATCTTTCCCATTCAGCCATTCCCTTGTAAGTTTAAAATAAGAAAATGCTAAAGTTTTCTCCCACTTTTGATGAGTTGGTGATACCATTTCAGTTAATAATAAGCTAATTCAGGGAGAACCATCCATTGAGGGACGGAGTCGCTCATAAGAATGTTAATGGCAATGAAACATGTGACACCCATGCAAAGATGAGAGGAGTATCTGAGAAGTGGTGACCCACTAGCCATGAGTTTGTGGCATCATTAACTTATCCACATCAATTTTTCCTCATAAATGGTTCCCGAATTAGTCAATTTATTGAAGAATTGAAAATTTTAGGTTTCTTTAAGCTCTCTTGCATTCAAATAGTGAAACAATAGTGAATGAGTCCATTGAGATCAAATAGAATAATAACATTGATGTTCTAATTAAACTTACAAAAATGAAAATGATTGAAAAATTCATGAAAATTTTGGATTATTTTGTCAGCACAAAGTTCCAGCACTTTCCTACTACCTATTCTTTATTCACTTTTTAGATTGGTAAGTTCACATTATTATAATATTAATAAAAAATATTTGAAAAGTATCAAAGTATCATCTATTATAATTATGGTTTATATGAGTGCATTGAGAATAAATGCTATTAGGACTGATATTTTTGTCAAAATCAGAATTTTCCAAAATGGTTTTATTTCACATGATTTACTCATTACATTCCTGTGGATGTTAGAGATGCTCACAGGGATAAGAGGTGCAAAAGAGCCCTAAATAATGACTCAAAGGTCTTAAACTTTTTAAGAATATTGAGAAATTAATTTTTTCCATAGTCTTTGATCTACTTTCTCACAATGGGCCATGTGCCATTAAAGAATTTTGAAGTAGGTAGTCATTTTGTCCACAAATGAAGAATAGATGGGCATAGCTGCCATAAAAATACTTACCGTGGCACTAAAAGACTGGGTGATGTCATCCAGTTGATATGGGTCCAGTCCATTCTCGATCATGAATTTCTTTGCGTTCTCAAGCAGTTTATCAACATATTCATTCATGTTTGCCCTCGGAGTTCGATTGTAGACACTGAAATCATATTTGTTATTAAGTGGTATGGAATGGTAACTGGAGGAGGTGACCATCAGCTAAGGTGATTTGCACCATAAAGGAAGAGTTAGGAGGAAAGGGTGGAGAAAAACCCAGCATTGGCATTAGCCTGCTACTATTGAAGGACACCAAAGGGACCTTGGCTTAACGTCCCATCTGATAGACAGAGTTCTTTATGATCATACTGAAGTGCCTGCCACTCAGTACTCAAGCAGGAGAGATTTTGAAAAATCTCTGCCACTGCCAAGATTTGAACTCTAATAATCTTGGCGGGAGCCCAACACACTATAGCCACCACATCAACCCAATCCCCTCTTTATAAATATTAATTTATCTTGCTTAAGTACCTACCACAAAATCTAAGCTTAACCTAATAATTAGCTTGTAGTATGCAAAACTGAAAATCGCATGACATGGAAATGATAATGGCAATTTTGCCAATAATTTCTGCAGTTACCTCACCAATTAGTAAAAGGGTATTTCAAATTTAAAAAGGAAACAATGTAGAAAAATAAACCTTAAAAGTAAAGACATGAAAGGCATGAACATTAATGTCTCAGGAATTACTAGTGGAGTGAAAACTCAATAATGCAATGGCTGTATTTCTCCTCACCATCGTGATATATTGCTGTGTGAATGACAAGATTTATTTTCATTTTCAGTAGCCAATCACTCTACCCACTAGACCACCAAGCTCCTAACCTCTATAAGGGTAAACCATCAGTTTTTTGAGCCTGCTTCAAATCACAATTTTTAATGACAAATTGGTTCGTATTGGGAGTGTAAAAATTTTAATGTAAGTTTAAGAATAGTTAAGCATTCAAACAAAAATTAAACAAAACAATAACAATGGCGTTGCAACATTTTATGAATTTTTGATTTATTGCGGTCTCCAAGACCGCACTGGTAGTGTAACAAATATCTCACGTCACTGGTTAACGGTTAAGAATGGAAAATTAAAATTTATGTTTTCTCTCTCTCTTTTTGCATGGTTGGAACACAGGTTTTGCCATCCATCAAATGGAGTGCTGTGCAACGTTAAAAAAATCTATTTTTGTTTAAAATGCTAACTTCTAAAAGCTAGTAACATACATTTTTGATGAAAATTTCACTTACAGAACGTCATGCCTTGGGCGGACAGCAGGGAGGTGTTGAATTCCATTTCCTGTGGTAATGGAAAGTAGACAATATTTATGAATATTGCATTTGGCTAATTATATTATATAACACTTTTCATAATAGAAAAAACTTCGTTTTTCAAATAAATCTTTTGTAAATTCATAATTTTTCAATATTTTTGTTTCCTTTTATGAAGGAAAGAAATTTTGTTTTTATATTTTGGGGTGATCCACTGTGGCATAGCCAGGAATTTTGTTTGGGGGGGGTCCAAAACCAGGGGAAAAATTTTTGAAAAACAGCATACTAAGTAGAGGGTTTTAAACTAATTTTAGCACTTTTCATGCCAAAAGAACTTCATTTTTCAAATAAATCTTTTTGTAAATTCATGATATTTTATTATTTGGTTTTCTTTTGTGATGCAAAGTGAGTGTGCTTTTATATATTGGGGGGGGGAGGTTTGGACCCCCCAGACCACCCCCTTGCTATGCCACTGATCCCTCCCTTCTTACCGTAATTTTATTTATTCAGGAATATATGGGTAACAAAATGCCTCAACTTGGTGCTTTAAAATTCCTATGGTGAGCGCAAACTTCTAAAAATTAATGGCTACCTGTTTTTACAAAGAATATCCACAAATAAAAATAAATCGTAGCAAGGGCCAATAAAATCAAAATGTCTGTGATGCATGCAAAATTTTAAGCCTCTTCAGCCATTTTGGGTGATAAATAGTTACTTTGCAAAATTTTATCTCAGCGTGTTTAAAATTAAATCGCATCTCCCCACTGTATCGTAATTTAGATTGTATAAGGGTATAAGGAAGCCACCACAAAGATGAGGAAAAGGAAGAAAATGAAGTACCGTTTAGTCTGAATTAGCATGGGCATACCTAGCGGGGTGGAGGGGGGGCAACTGCCCCCTCCCCCCAGAAGTGAAAATAAATTTAGGTCAAAACAAAAGTTATGAACAAATTGAAGAAAAATGATATTAGTATAAGACATGGAACTAAAATAAAAATCATTATTTTTTAAAGCAAATAATTATAAAAACTAATAAATTCCTGTCATAATTTCCTAAAATTTTGGTTTCATTAACCTTTTCTGTGCAAAAAAAAGTTACAACTTGAATGACCATATCTAGTTTTGACCCCCCCCCTTGTTTTGATTCTGGGAACGCCCATGTGAATTGGTTTAATTTATAATGGACGAGAGCATTGCTGCAATATGCAGTGTCATCAGTCTTATGTATTTCAATATAAAATATCATTTGTTTAACTTCTTTAAAAGAGTTAATCTAACCTTAAATTGATCTTGCCACTCTCTAATGCATGGGACTCGTTAGGGATGGAGAGAGGAACACCTGAAGGTCCGAAATCACCCAAATGAGTTTGACTATAGTCAGTGGTATAACTAGGAATATGCTTTGGGGGGATGGGGTGGCCTCAGGGGGCGACCCCCCTCAGGCAAGGGCAGGTCCGGGAAAATTTTCGAAAAATGGCATGCTTTGAAATACACTCTACATAATTTTGGCGCTTAAATTTAACATGGAGCAGATACAGTTATTATACATCAAAACTAAACAATAGTTTTTTTTGTTTTATTTATTTCTCTGAGGTTTTATCTATCCTCCTTTCCCCCCATAGTTACGCCACTGACTATAGTATTCTTGAAGTTTCCTGAAAAGTGCGGTCACCTCTCGTCATTGAAGCCGTATTTACGCGATGCATTCACCCGCGCAGTTGCTCGGCGGGACAAATGCTGGGACAGATTCACGAAATTAGAGCATGAGCTATTTCTAGGGGATGCATTCGTACATTTGCGCAATTTTAGGTTTTTTAAGGTCCTTTTACACGGGCCTGTAATTGCGAAGGTTAGAACTGTATCAATTTCTCAATATGGCGTGGAATTTACACGGGGCATGTAATTGCGCAGGGTAGAACTGTATTAATTTCTAAATATGGCGTGGAATTACGCTAATTATCGGATGCATTAGAACGCTTTTTTAGACGGCTTTTTTGCAATCCCACGTCCAAGCATTCTCGCATGCGTTCTATCAATTCACTACTTTAAAGACCGTTTTACACGGGGTACGGAATTGCGCAGGTTAGAACTGCATTAATTTCTAAAATACAGGGATGCCGACTTATAAAAATATTGGGGGGCCCAAACCGGGGATTTTGCCCCGAGAAATTTTATAAGTAGTGAGTTTTAAGTTTTTTAACCATTTTAGAAGAATCATATGATCGACATTAGAACCCTGATAACTCGAATCTCAATATCTAGATATTCCCGGGAAAATCGACAAGCCTGGCACATTTTTTCCTCACACCCATAACGAATTTTTGATGGAGCTCGGGCCCACTCAGGCCGCATGGAGTCGGCGCCACTGCTAAAATGGTGTGGAATTGCCTGAATACATGAGCGAAATTGGAACGGGCTATTTTGACATCTCACGTCTACGCATTCTCGCATGTGTTCTAGCAATTCACCGTTTTCCACGACCCATTTTTGACTGCCCCTTCGTACACACGTCTGATTGTGCAATTACGTGCCCCGTGTAAAACGACCTTAAAGCAGAGAGTTGCTAAAAACGCATGCAAGAATGCTTGGACGTGAGATTGCAAAAAAGCCCGGTGCAATTTTTAAGATGAATATTTTCGAGCACGAATAAATTCATTTTCTATACTCGCCTAATATTTTGCGCTGCATTGTGGCCAAAATTATGTTTAAAATTACTAATGGTAATCGGGGTGAATATGTAGGGGGTTGTCAGAACATTACAAAGGTACAAACAAGAGAAGGTACCTAAGTGTCACCACCAGATCGCGTTCAAATTTCGCGATGTGATAGAAAATGGAATTGTAAATATTTTTTTTATTCAAGCGCCCAACAGGCCTTAGTTTTTGAAACATTATCGATGGCAAGCACCAGCAAAAAGCCTATATTTTTGCAACCCTCGATATTACAATACTGCAGCAATACAATGCAATTATATATATCTCGGCAATATTGCCCCTTCCGCGCTCTTGTTTGCAACAAAGAAGAAAGGTCTTCGTAAATGTGAATGGGGCATTATTGCCATTATATCACGTTATTTTTGTGAGTCTCGGGTTGCATAAATATAGGCGTTTTACTGTCCAGCCCACCACTTACAATTAGTGCTATCGCTGTACTTCCCATCCGCATACAAGTATCATCGTTCTTTCCTATAATTTCTAAAATGTCTCATTTATATTGAATAGATTTTTGGGTGTCCTAATTTAGATTGCATTGATATTGTCCCCTGCCACAAGATCGATGTGCGTTTTTGACCGTAAGCAGGGATGCCGACTTACAAAAAATATTGGGGGGCCCAAACCGGGGATCTTGCCCCGGAAAATTTTATAAGTAGTGAGATTTAAGTTTTTTAAGCATTTTATAATAGTCATATAATAAACATTTGAACCCTGATGACTCGAATCTCGATATCTGGACACTCCGAGGAAAATCGACAAGCCTGACACATTTTTTCCTCACACCCATAACGAATTTTTGAGGCCCCATGGAGTAGGCACCACTGATCGTAAGATTAGCTATGATAGTAATGAGGTGTCGGAAACGCATTTTGAGACACATGCATTAACAGTCAAATGAGATATTAAATACTTACTGTGAACAACAGTCCTCCCGTTGGCCAAGGTGGCGACGATGAGTAGGGCCAATGCGCACAAGAGCTTCATCTCGGGCAGCTAACTTAGACGAGCTGAAAACAAAATTGAAATCGATTGAACATACTTTTTTCATGCAATGTGTACACTACACTTAGGGAGGTGAACGAGAGCAGACTGGTTGCAATTGAGATGTGGGTGTGATGAAGAATGTAGAAGGTGAAGTGGACGGGGTGAAGTGGGAACGACGCAGTGCTGGACATGGTGGGTGAGGAGAGACAGCTTCTTTATGAGATAAGGAGGAGACAGAAGGTATGAATGGAGCGAATTGGATACCCAAGGGGGAGGCTACCCCCCCCCCCCAAAATAGATTCACCACTGTGGAGAGGGATGTTGCAAATAGTGATAGAGGGTAGAATGTTAGATAAAAAAAGGAGAGGAAGGAAGATTTCTAGAAGAAGGAGGAAGAAGGAAGATTTCTAGAAGGAAGAAGGAGGAGGGATTTCTAGTTAGAAAGAAAGGGGATAGGCCAAATAATGAATAGGGTGGTTTCCTATTATTTTTTTATTGCCTAAATCGAAAGATTATTACTCCTGGAGTACGTATTTCACGCTTTTAGATTTTTAAATTACAATATCTATTTTTCGCGATTAAATGAAAAGTGAACATTTTCAAGCGCGCGAAAACGCGACGCGTAAGTATGAATGCCGGGAAATCTCTCCGTACGTCGTATTTCTGGTTCCCCCTCCCGCCCGGTGAGGTGACCTTGAGGCGAGGCTTAGCGCTGATACGTCGCAGGCTGCTAGCGGGTAGCTGAGTACCCTGCTGGCTGGTAGAGCTTGGCTTAAATAAGGATTATTAATACCTTATCAAACGAAGAAAACTTTCCGACCTTAGCCAGTTTTAATAAGTGATTATTAAGACATGTTTTCCTAATCTCTTCGCCTCATGCATGCATTGGTAACCTCAGACGATGTATAACTCCTATCTTCTCCTATAGAAACTAGGTCCCTGTGGCGTCACGTGGAGTGGCATCACATGGGCGCCAATCTGGCCCTTTTCAAATGAGGATAAAAATGGACCATTGCCATTCGTCTAAACCGGTATTTCTAAAACGAAATAATTTGTATATTATGAATACACTAATGGTGGGTAACGAATCGCAATCAATGCCTTTCGTTTTCTTTGATGAGGGAAACTACCCTATTGAAGGAAAAACATGAAGAAAGGGAAGGCTCCAATGATACTTCTTAAGTATTCCATGGAAACCTAACTTAATCGGTAGAATACTTAATAATAATAGTAATAATGGGTTCAATTTGATTTTTGACGGGTGATCCTGACGGAGTGTGAGTTATAAAAAGTGACATTTCTCCATCTCTTTTTCTTCGAAGGAAAGTTGTTGACGTCACACATCGCTCGTGCCTCATCAGGTTGGACCCCACGCGACACCCACTTCCTTTCATTATCCTATTATGGAGCAAATTAGTCGCAGAACCAGATATTTGATTTGATTAAGACCTCTTACAGTTGGCGTTAATTTATTCTATCTAATTTTGGTTTTTAATTTAATGACTAGGCAATTTTTAATTGATATTAATTATATAAATGCTATTTTTCGGCAGGAATGCGTAATGTACCCATGTAAATCACAATTTGAATCTAAGTAAGGAAACTCATGACACCTGAGTAAGCGAATTCCTTTTTAACACTGCATGGTAGTTAACCATTCAAATCTCCTTTCAGGATATGTATTCAATCGTTTGATTTTCTATAAACACGTCTCATAGGAATTTCCAGTTGTATCATAATCACGTTTTTCAGATATTCTTCTTATTCATTTAAAACTTATCTCTTTTGATTCCGCGCTGTTTTCTTTTATCTTCTGACACCTTTATTTTAAATATTTGTTTATTTCCATACCACTGAAAACAGCTCTATCCGGCCTTTTACATCGGGTTTATTAGCACGTTAAAGTTTAACGTACACAAACCACCATGCCCTGGATAGGGTTCACTTACTCTGGCGGGACTCGAACCCGCGACCTTCTGTTTGGCAGGCGGGGAATTTACCCGCCGCCACCGAGGCCGGCTTCTTTATTTTTTATTTGTACACCGAGTATGTTGTAAATTAAGCTACTAAATGAAACTGTAGAATTTTATAATTGCAAAAAATTATGGCTCAAGTAATCAGTCTTTTTTATTACACTTTTCATGTACGCATCACGATAGACGCGATCGTTGTTGCCGAGGCTCCATAAGCCGCCGACCTAGCCAGACCGTCCATGAGAGAACCTATATTTCAGGGAGTATCGAAGGTATTTAACTTTGAGTTATCAGTTATCTATAATTTTAGTTTAGTTTACTTTACCATTAGGAAATTCCTGATGCCACTCATTTCCACGTTATCCTATCTCAGGTAGTTCATGTCATGACGGCGAATAGAAATTTCTTCATGGCGGCTGTTTTTATCTTATGCATGGTTGTTTGTTTGACCCCTGTTGCTTTACTCCCACATTTTTTTTGCTACCAACGCTAAAGATTCTGGCTCTACGATTTTGATGCCACACAAGCGTAAATTCTTCGGCGATACGAAGATAAGACGCGCTGCCTCGATGACTTCGGCTATCGCAGGCGGATGTTATGTCGGTTTTGACATCTACCATTCTCCTTCCAGGTATTATGCATATGAAATAAACTTTGCTACTGAGGATATTTTCAGCGTACTGGAACTCAGAAGGCAATGTGAAATTTTACTTAAAAGTAACCCAAGCTCAGACAGTAGCGGATACAGAAAAAATTCTATGGGGGGGAGGCGCAAAAGGAATCTTGAGCTACTTTTAATTTTGTCTCAATTACAAATAATTAAGTCAAATTCAAAGTTTAAAAAGTTTTATCTAAACTGATAATACGCATATCTAAGACAAAGCCATCATATGGTATAAAAAAGTTATTATTGCGATTCTGCAATGTTAGGCAATGCGGACGGGCCCGCAAGGGCCCCCTGCGCCCCCCATGTGTATACGCCCCTCAGATAAATTAGCGAATGAAAAACTCTTAGCTCGAATAAACCCTTGAGTAAGATTCCAAATTTCATCGCGGTATGACATCTGCTGTGTATCAATTAAAACAACTAATCTCATTTATATCTAATATCCTCAGAATTCACGGTTTTTCACATTTTTCCTATACTCAGGACATCGTTGTATTAAAGGATGATTTACAAATGATAAACTATAAAAAGGGTCTAAAAACAATAGCAACGATTTCATTCCGATGGATAGCGGAGATTAAGTATTTCAATCAAATAAACACGTCAAGCGATAACGTGATAAGTGAGAAAAATACGTACAATTGAGATAAAGATGGTTCGTGCTGATAAATTTTCAGGTGTCGCCAACATTTACGCCAAACGGAGGCCAATCCCTATCCTTGGCCAATATGAAAAAATTTCACAGATATAAAAGATAAGGTATTTGGTTAAAATCTTCATGTTAAAAGAGCAGAAAAAATACTTATCACGTGCCACATAACTGAAGAGCAAAGTCAGAATCCTCGATTTCTTTGATAAATCACCACCTTCTCAAAAAAAACTAATCCCTGCTGTGAAAAACATGTAGACTTTATCTCTGTAATATCCGCTTATATTTAAACTAACAACTGATTCTTGTAGTAAATTAACATCCGCATCAATATTTGTTTCGTGTAGATTCTTTCTCATTTATTTCACAGGCATTCAACAATGCGTCTTTACCCTAATTTCCCTTATAATTTTATCGAGCTCACCGATCCTTGATACTTCTAGATAGCTTTTTTGTTCACAATAGCTAACTTATCACGTAGAAGTATGTGTAAAATTATTTTATATACTCTAAATCCCAGCTTTTATTTCGCACACATTTCTTTTTGACTAGATTGTGGGCAATGTGGCTCGAGCGGTGTCTCAATCCAGCTTCTCGCTTCGTTCTGCTTCGATTATGCCAGCCGCCTTTTGTTTCCGATTTTCTTATACCCATGTCGTTTACATTCCAAGATTTAGTTCAATGCAAGAGTTTTTCCATAAATATATTCTCAATATTGTACGTTATTCTTTGATTGCCATCAGGAGACATTCACTTATGGATTGAGATCAATTAATATATTTCATAATGAACCAAATATAATAAAAATACATTTTTCTCCGAATTTTTAATGGAATATAAAGGCTTTTAGGTGTAAATTTAAGGTAGCTACGGAGGTTATGCTGCGGAACGCGAACCGAGACTAAAATTACTCCGTGGAAACTTTTTAAATCATCATTGACGTTATTCAGGACCACCACGTTGTCCCTGAAAGAATGCTTCCTAACAAAACATTTTATTCTCCGGAAAAATAATGATTATAATTTGTATGCCCGAAAATATTACATTCCTTGCAAGTTTAGAGCCAAGTTTACAATAATGATTAACATAATGTTTTAAAACCACATTTCAAATACTTAGAGTTCCTTAAATCAATGGAAATGTTAAAATATGATTGCAAATAGTGACTACATATATGTGACTACTTAAATACATAATTTCATTTTACCGTATACCTACCACTTTTCATTAATAATAGTATTTGAGAATTTGTCCTTCTTATTATTATCCCAAAATCCCAAAATTTTGCTTTTTGAATGATTTTGCCTCATTCTACATCATCTGGTATAATTCTTACATATAAGTAAATTAAAATTTGCTCGCAAAATTTTCTCAATCCTGGAAAATTCACTGTAACTTTCAATTTAATAAGCAATCGTAATGTATAGCTGACTGGATATACATTACACTTTCTCCATTAAAATTAGATTTAATTACGCGTAATTGCCCGTAACGCGTAATTTAACTACGCGTAAATTGGAGATGAAAGAGACATTTTACATAGAGGATTAATCTTAATACTGTAATTTGGAGTTATTACAATACAGGGTGATTTTTACTTACCTAGAGAACAAAAAATATTTCCAACTCGAACGGAAAATCTGCCTGAGGTGAGTCTTTCCTTCGCTGTCTCCCCAAGAACTGATCCTTCGGATTTATAGCCGTGATATGAGAGCTTAATCTACGGAGGGAAAAAAATCATACCTGAATCTCAAGTCGCAAAAAGCTTTCTATACCTTAGTTTGGTCCTTAGATAAGGGCAGGAGACACGTAAAAGCAATCAGAATTTCTCAAGTTCTCATCTCTTGGAGAGGTGATTGATGGAGATAACTCCTGATTTGGACATTTCCATTGGGATATTCGCAGGTGTTGTTTTGAATACACCAGAAAACTGGAAGCTCGTAATAGTTAAGTGAGATACGGCGAAATGAAGTGTTAGTTTAGTTCATGGACTTCGCTTTTCAGCTAAAAAAACAGCTACCATCAATTCTTTCATCACAATCATACATTTATCGATGAAATATAGTCTTACTCCGATCTCACCCACTATCAAATGGATATTAATATTTTTTACGCGTCTAATTCATTGTGGGTTTGCTTTGGATTACAACGATGGTATTTCAAGAGAAAAACCAAAATGATTCATTTTTTCGTGAACGCGTTTCATATTGGCTTTTTCTTGCAATTGTCAGCATTGATAAATGCCCGATTGAGCGACAAAGGGACGTAAAATTGACACCTAAAGAGCATACATAAAACTGGTTGGTCTTATGACTCAGATAAACCAGTTTAATATATTTTTTTTGTAAATGTCCGAGTTATTACATCCACAGTGACACATTAAGAGGGGTAATTCAGCGTGTCTTTATTTCTCATACTGAATTTCCTACTGCCATACGCCATTGCCACTATTCTGTTGAAGAGTGCTTTTCTCTTCCACTATACTATTCCAACAGCCTTCTATCACGGTTTTCAATTTTCCGTCTAGTACTTGGCTCTATTGGTCTCTTTTATAATTTTCGTCTTCCATCGCGTTTATAAGTTACTCGTTCCTTTATTCTACATCAATTTAGAGTCAAATTTAGGCTGTAGTTACGGATGGAGGGCGATTCTCTGTGTGTGTATCCTGTGTGGTAGGCAACCCCTCCATCCTCCCTTCTCCTTCTGCCGTGCCCATATGGATGGTCGAAAAAAAGAATTTTTTTCACGATCATATTTTCCCTATGTGAAAAAGTTGTGTACTGATATCAGGACCTCAAATTCGAATTTTTTGCAAAATCGAATGATATTAGCCATAGCCGCCCGAGGTCCTTAATTCAAAAATTCAGGCGGAATTTGGAGACACGCATGGCGAAAATTCACCGTAAATAAGGTCCTTTTGGTACCAACCAATGGTTATCATAACGCTCGGTATATATAGACGGACATTGAAGTTCTTTTAAAGGGTTATATGATCTTATGTTGCGTAATAATGGACAACAAATCTCGAGTGCATGCAACCCCAATGTTGGCTGCGTATGGCATCACTTCACATTTTCTCTTTTGGAAGCCGAATTTGCGAATCGAATATTTTTCCCACACCTCTAGTACTTTCGTTTTCCTTTTTTCCTCCTTCATCAGCGCCTACGTTTCCGCAATATAGCGCCGAGCTCAACTCTTCTCCAGCCTTCTCTAAACGTTCTTGCAAGGCGATCTTTTCATCAACTCTTTCTTACTCGTGCACGTCATCTTTTCAAACGCTGTCATTTTTCTTATATCCTTATTGTTCTGTCCGTTTTTCTCTAAGGCCCTGCCTGCTTTGAGTTTTGGCTCTGCCATAACAGTGGAACTTTTCCACGTGTACTAGTTTGCGACCATTGCATAATTAGTTACGAGTTTCTATTTTACGTTGTTTCCATTGTCACACATCATCATTTAGCATTTTCAACAGCATTAATGGAGTTTCAGTAAATGACAAAATCCTTTTCCCTAGCGCTGGGTAATAGGGTCATTAGATCATAATCATGGGGTCCGTAGTGAGTTTTTTTTAGCCGTGTGAAATGGGCTATGCGGAGTTAGTGGGTTGGTCAAGTAATAGAAATCTTCCTGACCAAGACATAATGGCATTTATTATCATTTTGATTAGTTTATTGTTATATAAGGTGTTCTGAAATGTGGATTTATTCGAAAAAATTGGAAATCGCCCCAATATTTCCACTCTCCCACATTGAACTTCTTATTTCATTCACATAAAGCCTTATTGTATTTTATTCTATCAATTAATCCTAATCCCATCTCCCTGACCCGTTTACCTAACTACTTTAGCCTTACACATTTTTCAGGTTGAAAATAGTAAAAATTATTGTTGTATTGTAAAAATATGGTAAATAAATAATCCGTAAATCAATTGCATTTTCGCCTAAGTCCTTCACAATCTGCTGTGAAAAATATCTTCTCATCGCATCGATGTGAGCGACCGATAAATGAAATCACTGAGGTGGACAAGATTTTCCCGTTCTTGATTGAAAACAGCAGGAAAGTCGCCTCCTTGGCGACTCTACGGCATTGTTGTACCGTTATCAAGGTAACGAGATAAAAATTGTCCGTCAATAATAGCTAGAGTCGTAGTTTTTCAAATTATGAGTTTCCAGTATTGTCTTCTAGGGGGTGGTGTCTTCGTCGATTAAAATAGTTTACCATGCGATCTGCCGACTGCCGAGGAAAATATTCTTCCCAATATCGAACGAGATAAAATGAGGGCATTCCTCGCACAACAATGATTTAAGACGAATCAGCTAGCAATAGCTCAATAGACGAATAAATAATTTAAAGCACACTTTAAAAGATAAGACGACTGCTTTCTACTTCCGTTCAGGATCAGAAAAAAATTACTCTAGTATGATGGTACTTAAATCGGTGCTACCTTCTTCTCTAAACTTTTAGGCATTCTTTACTGCGATTACACTTATCGTCGTGATTTCTTGACAATTAATAGGGGCCCTTCCCATTCTTTCGTTTTATATACTAGATTGTACAAAAAAGGATGCGACAAACAATTTGAATCCTTATGACGCTGAGGCAGTGGTGTCGATGTGGCTTTAGAAATCCAGGGTGTAACTGCAGGAAAATATTCTGGAATGCTCGACTGCTACTGAGGTATGAATTACGGAATTTTTGAAGAAATTGGAGAAATCCCTTCCTGATCCCTTGTTATTATAGAAAGTATGTTAATTGCTCCCTTTTACCCAAGTTTATTTAGGTGAACTTTATGGATGCGATAATAACCTATAATCACTTATTAACGTTTATAATCATTTCGCGAAAACCTAGCTGCGAAAAATTTGATGTACTTATTAGGATAGCATTGGTCAAGGCCGTAGCCAGGAAAAATAATGTGAATGAAAAGTTATTTGAAGTGGAGAAGTATTTTTGTAGAACATATTTACAAATTTCCGGGGGTTTGAACTTGACACCCCCACTCATCGTAGCCTTGGAAAAGGTCATGCTCGGCCACGGTAATTATAAAAACGAGCGAGTACGAACCAGTCATTAGACCAGCCAATGAAAGATCGTTCGTGATGTAATCATTCCTATAAACGATGGAGTCTAGCATGGTTTTTTGTACTATTGATTTGTACCTAGAATTTGTTTCATTTTTTGTGTCAATCCATGCATGCTCCACGCCGCAACGGAAATGCTAGAATGGAATCGCTGGGTCGTAAAATTACTTCTTTCTTTACAAAAAGCGGCCGAATGCTATATTGTGCGAGGAGACAGGTTCCTCAGACAGTGTTGCAGTTGACGGCGCCCATACTCTGGGGTACTTCCAGTGGCGGACCCAGGATAGGGACGAGAGGGGAACTAGTTGGGAGGGTAGGGGTGAACTCCCAGCAGTAGTGTGGGTCCGAGAGGTTACGAAAATGTTGAGAATTTCGACAACACTTGAAGGTTGCATCATGACTAATTTTCCGAGGAATTAAGTTTTTCGAGCAAACATTATGTCACATTTTTTGTAATTTTACCTCATTGTAAGTTTTTATAATGCATTACGTTTTTATTCCTTATTATAAATGGTCCAAACTCCAGGGGTACTATGCCCCCCCTATCCCCTCTCAGCATCCACCACTGATTGTGAGTATATACTTCAAGGGGCGGATCCAGGATTTTTTTCTGGGGGGGCTGGGGTGTCTGACTGGCAAACTCTCTAATACTCGAGATGAAAAACAAGAACTAACGATTACTGAACGAAAAATTCTCTTTATTTTAATGTAAAATTTATAAATATGAAATTAAATGATTGTTGTTCCGTAATACACAGAGCTAAACGAACGAAATGATAACCGTTTTCCAAAAATTTGTCCATTTTTTCAGCGCCTGGGGGGACACTTGATCCCCCCCCTAAATCCGCCTATGTATACTTCTGTATTTCCGAATTCGGGCTCCAACTCGGATGACGTCACATGTTTGATCAAATAGGGGCATTGTTTGGAAGTTCAATGAGTGAACGCCTGCCCCTCGCGAGTAACGGATCACTTTGAAGGGCTCATTGCTACGGTAACGGCGAATTAACGCAGGAGAGAGAAGGAGAGGGGAGCTCCCCGCGTAATTTTTGGAAAATTTGAAAATATAGTAATCTTGATGGTGGCCCTCCAATGTATGTTTTTATTTTCACCATTTTAATGAGCAATATTTAAACATTATTAATGAAAGTCTAAAAGCCGTCAACGCATATCAAACCTCAATTGCAATATCGATGAGGGGTATTGTATACCACCAAGGCTCAGCGGAAAGGAAATATACGCTCCCCTCAGCCCGAAAAGAACTACGACCCTTGGAGGCATCCATTAATTACGTGAGGCGTTTACGGGGGGGGAGGGGGTCAAGCCGATTCTCACCCAATCTCACGTGGGGGTTAGGGGGGTCCTGGCAAGTATCACGTAATTTTTTCCGCAAGAAAGTGTAGAATTGCGGACTTAGTAATATTAATTACTAGTCTTAACTAATTTTAAATGTAAATAATTATTAACAAATTGTTTTTTTTATAGCATTGATTAATATATTTACACTGACAATACGCATTTTGAACAATCTCACGGGATGAATTCTTCCTCGGTTAACTCAGTCGTATAGGCCGACGTTTCGGAGGACGACTTTTCTCCCTTTTTTTTTTAAATATAGTAATCTTCATGGTGGCCCTCCTATGTATTTTTTTATTTCACTATCCTAATAAGCAATATTTCAACATGTAAATATCTGGACGCTTGTTAATTGATGGCGTCATATTAGTCTCGAATTTCCTAAAATAGTTTATTGACCTGAGTAGTGGATTAACAAGTCGTCTTGCGAAACGTCGTCATATACGACTGAGTTAACCTGGTAGAGAACCCGAAAAGAATCAATCATTGTAATTCACCAGGAGAAATTAAAATCGTTTAATCTCATGTGAGATTGGAGGGGGTCGAGCCAAATCTCACGATATCTCGGGGGAAGGGAAATGTCCAAAAATCGCCTCACGTAATTAATTGATGCCCCCCCCTGCTTCCTCCACTGCATACACATGTCAGACCCCTGCATTCAATTTCGGATGGAAAGGGGTGATTTTCCCTCAGAAAAAAACACATGTAGGTACATAAAAACTTGCCTAGCGAATCAAATAAAACTGATATGACTCTAAAGACCTGTTTACACGGTACATTAACACGTGCGGAATAATGTCTAAATGTATGATCGCGAGAATGAACGCCATAATGCAACGTGTAACCACCCAGCTTGTGCGAATGCATGGACAGAAAATAGAACCTGTTCTAATTTGGTTCAGGCATTCGTACATTTTCCGTTCCGGTCCACAAGAATCATTCATGCAAACAGACATTAACTCGTACGTGTTAATGTATCGAGTAAACACGCCTTAATAACAGAATGAAAATGAATTTTGAAAATATACATTTTGCACTTTGAATGTGATGCACTTTTGTCATTGCCTTTTGAGGATGCATTTCAAATTTTTGTGGAAATATTCTAATTCATTATACTCAATCTTGAGAACGAAGGGGCGACGCGACACAATTAGGAAAGAATAGAAAATTGTAATCATCGACGACCAGCCGGCACACTGTATCCAGGAGTGCCGACTTACAAAAAATATTGGGGGGGCCGAACCGGGGATCTTGCCCCGGGAAATTTTATAAGTAGTGAGTTTTAAGTTTTTTTAAGAATTTTTTAAGAATTACATAAGAGTCATATGATCAACATTAAAGCCCTGATAACTCGAATCTCGATACCTGGCACTCCGGGGAAAAATCGACAAGCCTGATACATTTTTTCCTCACACCCGTAAGGAATTTTTGAGGGGGCTCGGGCCCCCTCAGGCCCCATGGAGTCGGCGCCACTGACTGTATCATGTGCTCGCAAAATTCAAGCGCGCATGTATTCATAAACTGCAAGTCTCTAAGCATTGTTTATGCTTACGAAAATCTAGGAAGCATTGTATGAGTACTTACTAAATGAATTTTACTTTATTCTGACAAAACATCTCATGAACGAATTTCACTTTACACTCATTAACGAATGAACTTGATGCTTACGAGCGTGGACAGACAAAAGAAGCGGACGCATGACAACATCACGGATTTTATTTTACGCGTACATTTAATGCCAATTCTTCACCCAAAAAGTCTTCCTGTAGTGTCATGGCGCAATTTAAAGGGCTTTTTTTCGTTAAATTATGAGAACACGTTTGGAGTGGATTGCCGATTGGCTAGAGTACCATGAAATAAAGTGCGCAATGCACCCCTCAGCTTATTAATAAAGTATTCCACCAATTAAGGTAGATTTGCATGGAGTGCTTAAGATGCATGCTGGCAGCCTCCCCTCCTTCATGGAATCCCCTTGTCAATTCACAGTGCCTACTCCCCTTTATTCTATATAAAAATTCTATTCTCTACCTTCCTCTCCGTCGTGTACCTAACATTCTTCCCTCTAACACCGTTTTCAACCTCTCCTCCCCGCTAAGTATTCCCTTCATCCATACTTTCTCTCTCCTCCGTATCTCATCTAAAAGCCGACTCTCCTCACCCACCAAGTCCAGCACTTCTTCGTTTCTCCTCCTCTCCGTCCACTTCACCTTCTCCATTCTTCGCCACACCCACATCTCGATCGCCTTCAGTCTTCTCTCGTCCTCCTTTCAAAGCGTCCACGTATTGTCCATGACATATGTACTATTTGACAGCGTCGGAGTCATCATAAACCATCACCCGATGAGAAGGTCGGGCAGGGGCGAATTTTGGCATTTGCTTTGGGGGTGGTGGTTCATTTCTTACTGTGGCGCCTTGGTTGCATGCAATACCCAGCAGCGATAATGTGTCTGAAGCCTGACATGAGTAGACAATATTCATCCAGGGGTGGATATAGCATCAAATTTGGGGGGTGGGTCTTAACCTGAGAACGGGGAGTATGTAATACTCTATGGGAAAGAGGAGCGTTCTCCCGTATAAAATATTTTGTAGGGAGTGCTATGCTCTGTGATAATTACAACACAAACGTCTTTCACGTTTGTCACTTGTAGTTGGGACTTGCATTTGCACATACACTCCATTTACTCTTTTACGAGCATAAAAAGCTATTAAACTAATAAAAATGAAAAGTTTTGGTAAAATTTGGGTAGGTCATGACCGTTGATACTCCCCGAAATCAGCCCCTGTAATTCATCAATTATTTTAAAACATTGTTAAGTAGGTGAAACAAAAACTTATGTTATAATGTAGATCCACCTTAAAAATTAAAATAAATATTTAAAAGGTAACATACTACACACAGTGAAAATTTGACCCAATATTATTAGTGGCAGGAAGTCCATATTGCAGAACAATTCTTCCCCATAGTGCTTGGAGATAGTCTTACGGCGAAGCCAAATGATTTTGATCTTCATATTGAATTTCATCCTTGGTGTAAATACCAATTGGTAATACTAATGCACCCAGTGGCGCCGACTCCATGGGGCCTGAGGGGGGCGGAGCCCCCTCAATAATTCAAGAAAATAATTAAGTTATATTATGCTTTGTGAAATCACAAAAATATAATGGTGATTTTTATTTCCCATGCTTGACGATAGTTACCTTTTAAAATAAATTCAACAATGAGTGTTGAAATAAATAATTATAAGGTTAAGCAGGTTAACTGAATCAAGTGGTGTGAATCATGGTAGTGTTTCGGTGCTGCGACACACTTTCAATTTAACCTCTTCCTGGTGCAAGACCTCCGATGTGGGCCCCCCCAATATTTTTTATAAGTCGGCGCCCCTGAATGCACCTTCGGGTGCATTCGAGCGCGTGTCCGCTTTCAAAATTACTTGTTACATGCAGTAATTAGGAAAGTGAAAGAGTAAGGCAGTGACCGATCCTGAGAGAGGCTAAGGGGCCATAGGCGGATCTAGGGGGGGGGGAAGGCACGGGGGCGTGCCCCCCTCCCCCCTCCCAGACTTTTAAAAAATATGGAAGATTTTTAATACGGTCCCATTATCATTGGGTTCGTTTTGTCTTACGAGGTATCTTTGTGCCCCCCCCCCCCCAGAAATAAATCCTGGATCCGCCCCTGCAGGGGGCCTATAGCCCCCTCCCGAATATCCAATGTACTCTAAATAAAATGGTAATTTTGTTCAGTTGTCGCAATATACAGGAGAGGAGAGCCCCGAGACGACCTTAAAGTGTTGGTACAAGCCTCGAAGCCCCCCTACCTAGTATCCCCCTTCCGGGGTCCGCCACTGCTCTTGGGTAACGGTGTATTTCGGTGTTAGTAGGTATAAATTACTTTGAGAGGCACCTTTAGTAGAGGCTAAAATCAAAATATCACGTGTTCCTTCAGTTCAATTCTTCGCTTTCGTTGCATACATTTCTGCCTCTCCTCCCTCCACGCAATATACACAATTTGTCTTTCCTCGGGCGGTTGAAGCAGCCGATTCCCATGGCTACGGCCCTTTCCCGCCGTCACGTCCAGCAACTTTGTATCAGAAGCTTAAAAGTGCGCTCCTTGACCCCCTCCAGAGGAGCCAGGAGGCAAGAGGCGGGTGGGGAGGGGTGGACATTTTGACCAAGGAGACACCTATTGGAGCGTAGCGGCACCCTTTACTTCAGCGCCTACATTCGACGTTGACACCGCGGAGGACCTTCGGAGAGTCTCGGGAAGGGATTAAAGTTGCCGCAGATGACAGAGTTGAGTATTTGTAATCAAATTTTGACCAATTTCAATTCGGAAGTACTATGGGAAATGTTTTTGTGGCGATTTTGGTTTACGTGTATTGCGACTCCCGAATTTAAAGCATAATGAAGTTAGAAATAATTGCGCAGTCTTGAAGCAACCCCATGCATCTCTTTACTCACTGCCAGTAGCTTGAATTCTAGAATTATTTAGTCATTCCATTTGGATTTGAGTGAATTCGTAGGAATTCTTGGTGATATTCTCAATTGGGTAGCCGTCGAGTAATTGATACGACACCGTCACATGGGCTATTGGTAGGTCACTGGCGCATGTCATTTGGAGGTAGTTATGTTGTTACTTCCTCAGGCATATACAATACAAAATGACTTACTGCTGAAGCTTCATTTTGGTTGCCATCATAAGCATGAAGTCGACAATTATTAGTGGTGTAGTTCATTGCCAAGACTATAGGTGGTCTATAATTTATTACTAAAGACGAATGTTCCAGCGATTGCTTAATCTTGATTCCGCTGCCAACCGGACAGCATTTTTAACTTATCCGATAGATTTTTTTGTTCCAAATTTAAAGTTAAAATGTCGTGTCAACTTAAAAGTATTCCCATTTATAACATCTGAAAAACAGGGGTAGCACTGAAAGCCCAGAAATGTTTGAGCATACACTTACACGAGCACGTGATAAGCATAGCCTTTGGTATGTAGTGTACTGGGCTTATCCATAAATTCTCGGAACGACATGACAACTTCCGGAGTCGTCGTGTATAAAAATTTTGTTCACTCACCGAAAATAATTAGTGGCTGCTGTAACCTTGCAATGATAACATTACCTTCATGTGGACTGGATTTTTCTATCTTCACTCCGTGGCATATTGGTCTATTCTTTGTTTTCACGAATGCAATGTGTATCCTCGCCATTTAGTGGCTGAGGAAGCGCAAAGGAGCTGATCCACAAGGAATCTGTTCGCTCATCATTGGTATATGATTGGCAGGTCAGCTCAATAATGATAAATTCCTGGCTTCGAACCCTGATTTTTCTAATCGGCGATGAGTTTACAAAGAGCCGTTGTGCTAGTAACAACGGAGATATTTTTCTTCCTACCTGGCTAGTTCCTTGGTGGCCTTAATGATGGGCTATGTTAATTGTGGTATACCCATGTGGGTGCTGCTGTTATTTGGTGATGTTTGTGGGAAATGGCGGGTCTAAACTGGCACTTGTTGCCTTACACCAAGCCATGTTCTTACTGCTGGGTATTTACCTGGATCCTACTTCCATGCTTTCAGTGAGTGCCATCTTCTCCTAGAGTCGTGTCCCCTCTTCAAGAGAGTCGTATCCACCCCAGGTCGTGGTGTTTTTTTCTGTAGTGTATGATTGTGGTTATTATTATTAAGTATTTTACCAGTAACCAATAGCCCCAGTCTGACCTCATCACGCATTCAACTTTCCACTTTTGCTCACAACAGACTGTTCGGACCGTAGAATTCGTAGGTGGCAACATCCAAATGTATATCCAAAATTGAATGAAATAATTCGGTGCACTGTCATTGGCAATCATTGTCCCTACAGAGTGAATTCTACTGCGAGCAGATCTATCACAGTAAGGCCTATTTCCTTTCATTCTATTCATTGACCGAATCGCCTTCCATCCCCTTCCTCACATATCCGATATTTTACCCTCTAACTCAGTGGGAAGCATCCCCTCCTCACTTAATACTTGCTCTATCCAAGCCTTCTGTCTCCTTAAAACTTTCAGTAAATATTCTCTCTTCACCCACCATGTCTAGCACTTCCTGTTCCTGTTTCTTATTTCCAGTCTATCTGTTGTAATTCTTCATTCTCCATCAGACACACATCTCTTACACCTCATGTCCTTTCTCCTCCTTGCTCCTAAGGATCCACATTTTAGCATCTTAACCCTCCGGAACGTGCAATCAAAATGTTACGTGGAAACGCGCAATGACCTGAGAAGTCTTTTTAGCTCTTCTCCCCTAAAAATACATTATACTTTCAGGAAATTGGAAATTATTTGATTCTATTTCTATGAATTGGTACTCATTTCTTTATTATTCAATGATGGGAAGATTAAAAAAAAAAAACAATTTCAACATTTTATATCATTAAATAATATGATGAAGGAACTGAATATGATTGGTCACTAAAAAAGTGGATTTTTGAGAGTAGTGTATAATTTGTAAACTTAGTTGTGAAGATATGTAAGAGATGTTGTATTATAGATCTCCATGTCCACTGTTGGATATCAAGACAGTATTGTTTGGCAAGTGCTATGGATATTTGACAGATATCCATGCAATGTTAATTGGATTAACATGGATATCGCAAGGATGTCATATGTTAACGCCGACAATGTTGTCTGGATGTTTTGATTGCGGCTTCGGTAGTACCCTCAGTGCTCTAGCACTAATGCAATTAAGGTTTCCGTAATATGTCTTTTCGTGTGAAAAGAACCCATTTACATTATACATTTTTTTATTTTTTAATCTCTTATTTCACAGCAGCATGATGAATACAGATAATTTCTTTGAACTGGGACACGTATACTTGGACGAGCCAGAGATAATGCTGGCAGATTCCCCCGAAGAAAAGCGGTCTTTGGAAATCTACACTACCCCAACAAATGGTGATGCTGAGGAAGGAGGTCAGCACATTTCATCAGACGACTTGATGAACATTAGCACGAAAGATTTCATGCTGGTAAATAGAATACCAGAACTGCCTGCGGCTAATGATGGAGAGGCAGGGAAGTGCACAGTTGTGAAGGAAGAGAGGGATGTAGTGGCCCTCGATGAAGTTCAGCAGCGCGGATCTTCTCCAGCATCTAATCCCTCGTCGTCACATGTCACACTCTTACCTAGCAGCAGGTTTGGACGATGCCAAAAACCTCCTGGCAGAGATTCATCCCGCAAAAGGTATCTATAATTCATCATCATCATTAGTCAACAATCCTTAGATTGTCAAAGCACTGAAGGAACAAGTGACTTTGTACGCAGTCACGCGCACGGGTGCAAAGTTAAATACACCAAAGGATGAAGTTCGCCATGAAAAAATATTTGACTTAGCCGGGATTCGAACCCGGATCTCCCGATTGCCGGTCAGGCGTGCTGATGCCTGACCGGCAATCGGGAGATCCGGGTTCGAATCCCGGCTAAGTCAAATATTTTTTCATGGCGAACTTCATCCTTTGGTGTATTTAATCCTTAGATTGGTTTAATGGCTCTCCATTCCTCTCTCCTATCCGCCAGCCCTTTCATAGTGATTTATTTTGTCTCTTTTACAGCCCTATTTATAACCTTTGCTATGTCACTCATGTGGGGCTATCCATTGCTCTTCTTCCCTTTCACCTATCCTAAAATTGTTATCATAAAGCTGTCATTCCTTATAATGTGACCAACTATGTTATTCCGTTTTCTCCTTAAGGTTTTTAGAAGACTTCTCTTTTCTGCCCCTCTTCTTGGTACTTCCTCATTCTTTAATTGGTTGATCCATTTAATCCTCATATGTAATTACAGTCTGGTTAAAACTTTGTTGCCCCTGAGTGGGCAGAACTTGAGCGAGTGGAGGGGTAAGTGTCTGTGGTTAGGGAAGTGTGGAGTGGAGGCAAAGCACTTTGGGCTGGGACTGCTAAGGTAGTAATTTGAATATTTAAGTAAATGAAAGATCGTAGCACTTTTCCACAAGAATTTTTAATGCGTACAACGCGTTTCGGCTCACTGAGCCATCATCTGGTACAAGACACTTGAACACATGTGAAGATCCCTTTTATACCCTTGAGAAAGGATAAAAAAGGGATGAGGATGGGGGGACTCCCCACGTGTAGTCATTTTACAGTTATGACTAGAACCCTCCCTCCAACGTGGGTTCTCCACATCCCGTAGTTGTATCTTTCCCCATTGTCTCTACTCTGTACACCCGTTCCCACCCCCCCCACCCATCCTCAAAGATGTCAAATCCTCTCCTTCTCAAGGGTATAAAAGGGATCTTCACATGTGTTCAAGTGTCTTGTACCAGATGATGGCTCAGTGAGCCGAAACACGTTGTACGCATTAAAATTTCTTGTGGAAAAGTGCTACGATCTTTCATTTACTTAAGGTCTGATCACTTTATCTTTGCGGGTGAGCTGGTGTGGCTTAACCGAGTTGGGGTGAGAGGAGGGAAAGTTTATCTACACGTGACTTTCCCTCTTCCAATCAGCAGACAGTAGGCGTGGCCTAGCACTTCGGAATTTCAGTCACTCTCAGACCTCCGTCGCGTCAACTTCGTGAATCTGCTAGCTGTGTTGCCAAATCTCGCGCGTTCTCTTGGTGCTCTTTGATTCTTCCATTTAAATCCAACTTATAACTTTCTGTTCCTTATTCTTCCACTTCAATCCTTTTCCATCGCCTTTCCAGAAAAGTTTTATTCACCTTTTGCATTCCCATCAGCACCGACTCCCTCCCTCCACCTATTCCCTCTCAGTACTTTTCCGATCCCTTTATTAACAAACCCTAACCCTTTTCCTCAACTCCGTATTTACTTTTGGGTATTACAACCTATATAGTTTTGTATACCTCTGATTTAAAAGATTAACATCCAAGCGTGTTTATTGAAGGCTCTGAAAGTGAGTCCAAAAATATGGACACTGACGGGAGGGAAGACGAGGAGGTTGATTTATTAGCCACACCACTCCAACAATAAGTACAAAATAAATTATGTAATAAAATACCCGTCGTGCTACTTTTCTCCATTCTTTTTGCATCCTCATCCTCACGAATCCCCTTGCAATCCCCGTTTATCAGAATGTTTCGCTTATGTATGCCTTTCACCAGCGGTCTCGCATTTAGCGGACAATATCCTGACTTCTGAGATGGGATTATCCTCAATCCCCTCTAAATAAGTAGCTATACATTGTATGCATTGTTTCGCCGCCGGGCCCAAAATATCTGTGGCCAAGTATGAGTCACACCTTTTCAGTGGGACACTAGGGCGCCTGTGTATATTTGGCAACGTTAAGGTCGCTCCTGCTCTTTCTTTCTCGGTACTACCCCTTCCCTTTCAGCGAGGCCCCTCCCTAGTCAGCGAGGCCCTCCGATAGTGTCCGGGATCTCACGAAAGCTGACCCGCAGAGATAAAATGAACAGATAATAAATATGTCTAACTTCCACCAATTGAAGCCTGAATCTGTTGAACTTATTAGTAATTTGAACTGAATTTGTTGTATTTAAGGCCAGTTTATAGAAAAAATTAGCTATAAAATGTCTTTACGGAGCTCTTAGCATGAGATTCCAGCACCCATGCTTCAATCGTGGTATCCAATGAAAGAATTAGCTCAGAACCTGGCTCTGTAGCGATTGCTACGCTGAATAACACTTTTGTAATGATTACTACGCTGAATAACACTTTTGTAATCATTACTACGCTGAATAACGCACTGGTGTGGTTCCTGTAGTGGAGCATTTACTGCCACTTCGAAGTACAGACTGACTAATTGTTGGCCGGGATGGCTTGTTTATATAGTGACGGCGAACTCTCTTGAATGCCGCACTGGAACTTCCTGGAACATTCTGGATTTTCTCTGAAAAGGCCGGTGCCAGGAATCGAACGCGGGCCGTCCGATTTGTCGTTGAACAGTGTTGCGGCGGAACTGTGCCTCAGCTCAATTAATGGGAATTAGATAATAGATTTTGAATTCATGAGAAAATCATCATGTAACGTGGAACCCACAGGGTGGTATGCAATTTATTTCATGCACTTTTCATCTGTATTCTGTTAGCGCCACCTATGAGGCATGGAAAAAGACGTCTCAAGATGAAAAATCACAGAATAATATAATGAGGAATAGGGTGGTTTCCTATTTTTTTATTGCCTAAATCGAAAGATTATTACTCCTGGAGAACGTATCTCATCCTTTTAGATTTTTAAATGACGATATCTATTTTTCTCGATTAAATGAAAAGTGAAAATTTTCAAGTGAGCGAAAACGCAACGGATGCTGGGAAAAGCCTGTGTAATGTCACTATGGTTCCGGCTGCTGCTGTGTGATGCCACCTTGGTGCGAGACTATGAGTGCCGCCATGATGCAGGCTGCTAGCAGGCAGCAGAGTACCCTGCTAGCAGGTAGCGCTTGGCTTAAATAAGGATTATTAATACCCTATCAAGCTAATGAAATTTTCCGACCATAGGCAATTTTAATAGGTTACTATTAACAGATTTTTCCCTGAGCTGTGTGCCTTATGCATACATTGGTAAGCTTAAATGATGTAAAACTCCTGACTAGTCGTATAGCATCTGGGTTCTTGTGACATCACGTGGAGTGGCATCGCATGGCTGCCAATATGGCCTTCTTCAATATCAGTCTTCTAAAATGAGATTTCTAAAACCAAATACATAATTTGTATATTATGAATACACTAATGGTGGGTAACGAATCACAATCAATGCCTTACATTTTCTTTGATGAAGGAAACTACCCTATTAAGATGTACAATCTGGAAAAGATATCTATGTTGCTAAGAAACAACTCGGCTTAATTTTAACACCTTATGCCCAGTAGTTTGCTGTTAATTCTGTGGAAGAATGATAAATGGTGTCGAGTATGTATTAATTATTTCTATAATCACCCTACTGCTGTGAAGCAATTCTTTTTGTTAATAGCTGAATTAAAATTTATTGCTAAGTTTTTGTATAGACTGGTCATTACCTGTGCATTTTTCCTACCCTACTAGTTTAACCTGTAGACCTAGTTGCATGTTTACCCTTTTCTAATGAAGTCCAATGGGAGGATAATGCTTTATTCGCCTTAATCCCTACACTTCTTCAAATCTTCCTCAAAACAGTACTTCTTCAAAATAGATTCATCCAAGCCCAAAACAAGTCTGTGCATGGGGCACCAAGTTTTAACTCATTCCCTGCCATGCACTGAAAGATGAAGTCTCGCATGACAATGCTTAATAAATTGCTCAGTTTATGTAATAGTTAACTCCATTGATGCCTGGTAGAGAAACGTGTTAATAAGTTTTCTACATATGGGGTGATGTCTTTCGATTTATCCAGGTTGTCACTGCTTCCCAAACAGCATAGTGACATCTTTTTGATTTTACTTAGCATCTACCTATTCTTTCTACTTGTTATCAATTATTACTGTTGGCGTCAAAATGATGTGCCACTGTACTTATCAAATTTATATCTGGGCTTAAGTGAATGCTAAAATAATGAATGATACATTGCTTAAAAGAAAATTTTATTCTAAGTTCTGATTTATTTTTTGTTTAAAGAAAATTTCAAAAATTTAGACACCCCAGTGCAATAAATTACTCTGCGCACCTTAAAATTAACCATGTTGTCAACTTCATGAACTTTATAACTCAACCTATGGAAAACTACTACGCCTACATCATTCATCTTCCACAATAAGTTGCAAACATTCATGAAGATCGATAAAATAGCTTTTGTTTGTATTTTTAAAATGCGTATTTTGTTGTTAATTAACAAAGATGTTTAAGCATTATATAGTCCTACATTTTACACCAAAATAAAAACTATAAAACTGGTACAGATACTAATTGTTAGTTGAGAATTTTTTTACTATCAAAATTGTATTAAATGTTATGTAAAATGCTTAGTTAAAGTATAAGCATAAACAAAATGTGTGCCAAATTATAATAAAATGCCTAGAAATGTGCAAAAATTGTAACATTATACCAATAACCACCAAGATTTCTTATAAAACCAAAATCACATAGTTTTAAAACGAATTTTAGCAAAAAATGAAACCACTTTCATGGGCCTCTAGTGATAGGGTGCTTGTGTGTCTTCGCTAGATATGTGTCCCTTCATTTGGAATAAATTTTCATCATGTTTTCTTTATGGATATGCAGAAGGTTTCATTATTTTAATTACATGTATCTTTACGATTGGTTTTTGATGAGCTATTCTCATTGTCATTTTTATCTTTTACAAAATTAGTGATTCCTATATTTCTAGTTATACAGTGGAACCTCGTTAAAGCGAGTACGGGCTATAGCGACACCCCCGCTATTACGAGAGATAGCCGATGCACCGTCAATTGACCCTATAATAAGCGTGTTAAAAAATTCGTTTTTACGAGACCCTTTCGGTGTTGGCTCTCGCCATAGCGAGGGTTTCACCGCCGGAAGACTTTCATCAAGACTCCTTAACCTCTGTAATTGCTAGCGATCTGTTAGAAATGAAGTTAATGGAGTGCTCAGTCTCAAATTTATGTGGTAAACTGTCGTTCGATAAATATAATGATTGACGAAACAATGCTTTGCATGATTTTTATTCAGTGCGGCGCTTATAAATTGTTTGAATAGTTAGTCGTTATTTGAGTAAGGAAATTTAGTGATGCAAAAAAAACATCGCCTTTTGTCTGGATTAATGCTTTACGTTTATCGGATAGATGTTTATCTGTCGCCGCACCACTCCTATTCCTGTATATCTGTTCGCAACAGGTATATTAGCTATTATTTGCTCCACCTCCGGTAAAGCGACAATTCGCTATAGCGAGTGTTTATTAGTGCACCGTGGGGTGTCGTTATATCGAGGTTGCACTGTATTTAATATTGTACTAATAATATCTTATTGATACCTTTATGTCCATTCCCTGTAGAAATTTTGGGGAAGGTCCCTCTAAGGTGAATGGGGAAGTAACATCGATTACCCAAATAATTATCGAAAGTAGTGAAGTAGCATCAAAGAACCCTGGCAGCCATGTGATAAGAGGGCGGAGGGACTCGTACCGGCTAAAGAAGATAAAGGTAAGTTCCAACGTTTTGTAGTTACTTCAGGTAATATGCTTCAAATATGCCATCATAAAGGAAGATAAATCATATGCAAATCTTCTTAAGCACCATAATACCATATTTGATGGCATATACGACGCACCCTTATTTAACCCTTAACCAGTGACAGTCTGAGAGACCGCTGCGTTTCTAAAATTATGAATATTTTCAAAATTACTATTTCATATTATCTATAATTCTCGATAGCTTCATATTTTTGTATAATAAAGACATCGTACTCTAAAAATTGAACGTTCCTATTATCAATTTCTGTAAATTTGCAACTGAATTCAATTAGCAGTCTGAGAGACCGCACGATACTAAATTGGAAAAAATCAATAAACGTAATGCTGGTGGAAATGTTTCAAAAAGTTGTTAAAAACAATTCGTGTTGATTTTTAAAGGAAAAGAATGATATATAATGTCAGGAAATATTTGTAATAACACAACATGGATAATTAGGAAATAAATTTTTCATATATACATCATGTAAGAATAAATAAGTATTCTAGTCTTTGCTGGAGGCGAACGCAAAACGAAATCCGTTTTTTTTAATGTATCACCCATTTATTTCTTTAAATGTAAAGATTTCTATGGATGTTATCAATAATTAGAATAAAACAGTGGTAAATTCTGCGTAATCTGGTACTATGCATACAATGCATTTTATAATTTGGAACCAATTGAACCCCAAAATTTCGCGCACCCACGCCTGGAGTGTAAGATTCATTTGTGCGTATCTTTTGAAATTCGGTCTCCTTCTAAGTATTTGGGGATAGAACATATAGTCATCGACTTTTACAGCAAGAAGAAATAAAAACGTGGGAAAGAAAGGGGACCCACAGAACGATGGCTATCATTTGAACAGACAGTTACTCAGTCAAAGAAAGGGAAGGGGGAGAAAGTGGAGTTTGTTGTCGCAACTACTGAAGCATTTTTATATGCTGGCATTATTGTTGAGAAACTTGATAATCCAAAAATTTGGGAAAGGCTCTCGAAGTACAAACATGAAGGGTAGTGGGGATTTGCTGTCTGCCGATCGTATTTACCAAGAATACATCCTGATTACAGGGAAAAAGAAGCAGGAAGAGCTAAAATATTTTGTTATTGGTCTGAAACTGAAAACAAATTTCAGTACCATTTGGTCAATTTTTGCTCTTGTCTTCCTGACAATTACGAGAAAGACAATCAAGTGAAGTGTACACGGTGCACTGTTTCTTTCTCACTCTGTCATAATAATGCTTGGACCATTAATATACTTCGAACCAATACATATAACTTGAAAAATATCAAAATGAATGATAACGAAAGTTTTGGTATAGCCCTCCAACTCCCTTAGGAAATCAAAACTGAATGGACAGGATGGAGGGAAAAAGTATTACCTGATATACAGAGTGAGTGAAAAAATGTACATTAATTTTTTTCTGGCTCATATCTTTCAGCAAAGATCTATTAGTACGAGGAAAATGAATGAGAGAACTGTAGAAGAACCAAGAGAAATTCCCGGATGCAGCTCAGCCCCAGAACCAAGGACGAAATACCTTCCTGAGCCACAAAGAGGAAGGAACTTATTACCTAAACCAGCCTACTCCCCAGCAGTTTCAAATGCCTCACATCCAGCTCCGGATATTGTACAGATACCACAAAATTTGGTTCACCAAGAAGGAGCGCATATTTTGGTAAATGGACCCTTCAGTTTATTTGCACGCTAAGTCATACTCTTATTTCTTATGTATTCTTTTCGTTTCAGCTTGGCATAGCTGGAGCAATAGTATCTTGCTTTCCTTTCCAGTTGCTTCACAGTTATGGTAAAACTGACATATACATTTTAGGTGCAAGTTTCAAGTGTAACCTAAGAAATGCTGATAATTAGTATGTCTTACTTGAGTGACAAACGTCAACGCTTAAAACAAAAGTGTGTGGTTGTGCTTCAATATTCATTTCTTCCATTTAACCTTATTGCCCTTTCATGAATTCCCCCTGGAAGTACTCGCTGTTCAGTTTCATTAAGTAATGCACACGTAAACTTTTCCTTTTGGAACATGTTACTTTTAGTGACTTTCCCCTTCCCTGCTATTCAAAGACTTTAAGGTGTTCCTTCTTGCTCTGATGGGTGCGTTGTGAAGTTGATGCTAAACCTGAGTAGATAATCTTATATTGTACTCCGTAAATGAAACGTTTCAATGCACTGCTTGTGGACACTGCCAGGAAACAGTCTTTGTGTTTTCTTCTCTGGGAATATGTACATGACTCTATCCATCATCCCATTAGCTCTACTTTTTTGGACATCTCGCACTGGGCCTAATCATAATACCCCTGGGCATTGTTCTTTTTTTCTTTCGCCCGTTAGACAAGCTGTGTTCTTATATTTGGCCCCATAGCTATTATCTGTTCATTTTATCTCTGCGGGTCAACTTTCGTGAGATCCCGGACACTCTCGGAGGGCCTCGCTGAAGGGGAAGGGGTAGTACCGAGAGAGAGAGAGAGCAGGAGCGACCTTAACGTTGCCAAATGTACATAGCCGCCCTTGTGTCTCACTGAAAAGGTGTGACTCACACGTGGCCACAGATATTTTGGGCCCGGCGGCGAAACAATGCATACAATGTATTGAGAATAATCCCATCTCAGAAGCCAGGATATTGTCCGCTAAATGCGAGACCGCTGGTGAAAGGCATACATAGGCGTAACATTTTTAAAAACGGGGAGTGCAAGGGAAAAGGATTTGGCAACACAGCTAGCAGATTCACGAAGTTGACACGACGGAGGTCTGAGAGCGACTGACGTTCCGAAGTGCTAGACCACGCCTACTGTCTGCTGATTGGCAGAGGGAAAGTCACGTGTAGATAAACTTTCCCTCCTCTCACCCCAACTCGGTTAAGCCACACCAGCTCACCCGCAAAGATAAAGTGAACAGATAATAGTTGCATCAAACATGGGCCAATTTTTGGCCCATGTTTGATGCAACTGGCTATTTATTTCTTGTATTCATAATGAAAATGTGAACTTTTGAATGGAGAAGAGTATTTTCTCGAGCGAAAACAGCAACTGAAGAAAAATGTTTTAAGCAACATATTGATTCTCACTGCTACCAAATGAGTACATTTAGATTAAAGATGTCAGTAAAATTCCTCTTTGTGATGGTTGAAGCTCAATGATTGAAAACTAGGCAATCATATTTTGAGGAAAAAAATGAGCAATAATTGTTCATATGCCACACATTTTTCATGAAACTGCAGATCTCCTCAGATAGATTTAAAGTAATTTTGGCATGCAGCATGCTCAACGGAAATTCAAAGTGCTTCTGTTCCTCTCCTAATTAATTCCCGAAAGTTCGAGGAATAGATAGTGTAGATTGATGCTATGAATTATGTTGTGCAAAATCACTACCTCTGTGTATCCCAAGTCACGTAATGAAATGTTTCCAGAATAAAACGGCAAATTAGATGACTTGCTCTCGCAGGATTAGTGTGAAGACAGCCAGGCTCTGAGATGGAAAATGAAACTACTTAGACAGCTGTATTTTTGGCAATGCAGTTTTTTTTTTTTAAATAGAAATTTTGATACACTATGGGAAGCCCTCCTTTTAAATGCTTCTATTATACAGATTTCCTGATCATCAACATTCTACTTTATTTAAATAAATTATTTTCTAGGCTACCACAAAATGTCCATCATGCTTGAATACAGTTGAGCACAAACTGTATACACCAGGGAATTGGCCCCCCAATCACTGTCCCAGATGTCATTCAAAATGGATCATTATGGATTGGAAGCAAATTGTCCCTAAAAATGACGATGATGAGGTGGAATGCCTGGGAGTGTGTAAGTATGCTTTTCTCATAATGCTCGTTTTTTTTCTCATAGAGCAATGGCAGGATCAATTGCTGTGGGTGGGCTGACTTCACAAATGAAATAGTGAAATCTGCATACAATGAACCCCTATACAGTGAAATTTTAACCCTCGAGCGGGCGCACCTGATATTTTTACACAACCGGGCACGTGGCGTACTTAGCCCACGATTTGCATATGCATTTATATGATAACACTCAATTTTTGTCTAAATTTATCTTTATTTGTAAAAATTAGTTCATGCTTGTACGTTAATAGGCAATACAGATACAAAGGTACATGGCCTGTCGCGCGGCATAATTTATACCCCACGGGTGTCGAGTTCCTCTTGCCGATCTAAAAAAAAATATTGCTACAATATTTGTGCTTTAAAAACTCATGCCATTGGCAGTCAAAATAACATTTTGAGAATACAGGCGGCCATTCAAGAAAAGCAAAGCTCGAGGTACAGGGCCGGTCGCACGGCGTATTTTGTACGCCACAGGTGTTGGTTCCCCTTGCCGGTCTAAAAATAAATTAGCTACAATACTTAGAGATCATACTATTGCTACTATTGACAATCAAAGTTCAATGTAAGAATACACGAGGCCATCCTAGACCAGAGTGTACGTACAATGTTGAAATTCTTTGTTTTCGAAGGTTGGCATGCTTTAAACACCATCGCACCCGCTCGTGGGTTAAGGAAAACTCCCTATTTCAAAGTCATTGGCCCGATCCTGTAAACTTCTAATGGACAGAGCACACAAACAACCTCCCTCAGCAAACCTCTCTAATTACAAAAAAACTCCCTACCACAAAGTCTGCTTTTGGGCCCAAAACATGTAAGTTGCCCCTAGAACAAATTATGTATTGAGAAAAAAAACATAATAATTTGACTTATTACTTCAGGCTGTACTTTGTGAAACCTCTCCATATTGGAAGTAAGGAAATAAAACTTTGTGAGGTTCACTGTTATTTAATTATGGGCACGACCCGGGTTTCGTAACTTGGTTACATCGTCAGGTGACTGATCTTGCATGCATCATGCCGTTAGAACGAATACTACGCAGTGCTTTTACCAAAATTCCCCCAGTGACCCATGTCCTTTCGGGGAAATCATTAACCCATACCAGCACCTTCCACAGCCGGACTCAACGACCTTCCATAGACTATTGTGATTTAGAAAACACAATGTACCCCGCTAATCCTCTCTTTCTTCCCCAACACCGCCACCTTCTTTAGCTCTCGTCTCCTCACCCACTTTAACCCCGCCCTCCCCTGGCTGGTCAGATACCTATCGTCACAGGAAAAACCCTTGTCCCAAATCAAGGCTGCCCCCTTACCCCCCCCCCCCCCTCTCCCTATTCCATTCCATGTTTAACCCTCACCTACCCTTTCAACCAGTCCTTTTCCTTTCCGATAGATGTCCTCACTGTCACTTTTGTACTTTGTGTATAAATGTAGGATGCATGCAAGATCAGTCACCTGACGATGTAACCAAGTTACGAAACCCGGGTCGTGCCCATAATTAAATAACAGTGAACCTTACAAAGTTTTATTTCCTTACTTCCAGTAATAATTTGAGTTGACAAGTAATTGTTTCCATCAATTTTCACTTAAAAAGCAGGAAGTGGATACACAGCGGAGGGTATAGCATCTTAACCGTTTTGCTTTGAGCTTTGATCCAAGACCTACAGAGCAGAGGGCATGAAGGAAACCTAATGCTCTGTCTCTGTGAAGGCCATGGCCAAATCCACTTTACCACTCCACAAGATGTGCAAGAAAAGCCACGGATCCCTCTATTGCTCTGCTCCAACCTTCTCCTAAATTTCAGTACTAAATTTCGTTAAAAAGTGGCGTGTGTGCTTAAAATGGTAGCTTTCCCTCCTCCCCAATTCTACTTACATTTTCACTTGATAATCTTAACGGATTATCTTTCTGGGTTGGCCAAAGTGCAGGTTGTTAGGATGGAACTCAATTTTCCCCTTGTAAATCCTCTCAGATTTCTTTCTGTATTGGTTTACATTCACTGGGGCAATAATGGAGTGAATTTAGTGGAGCATGGAATTTTAGTGGAGCTCCATGTTCTCCACTAAAATGGTTTCATATTACCTATAGGTATCGGATTTTATTTCGGGTGAGGCAGTTGGACAGTTATCGTAAGACTTAGGAAGTCGAAATATTTGAATGGTCATTGGTAGGTGTTGAACCAGTGTTTCCCAAAGTCTTTCGAACCGCCACCCCCTTGGATCCATAAACCTATTCTTAACGTCCCCAAATCGGTAACTTTAAAATAATAATTAGAATAATGACTAAAAACCAAATGAGTAACATTGTGGTAGTTAAATTAAAAACAATTACTAATCAAATATTTATTTAGAATCCAGTAGATGTATAGTTTTCATAGCACATTTATGCAAAAGACTTAATGCACAATAAAAGGAACTTAGGTGAGAGTATACTTTTAACATAGAAATAAATTGCACTCCTGCCACATACTTGACTCTTTTTGCCATCATTGACTAGAGCACTGCCCCCCAGGGGGGCAGTCCCTCAGGAGGGTATCCCCCATGTGACCCACCCTCAGGGTCTTGATCAAGTTATATACCATTTTCACAATAACAAACTCCTGCTGTATATTTATGTATTTTCGAATCTTAAAATCACCATCAACTATGAATCATTCAATGGCTGCTGAAGCTGTGTTTTCATGACTATAACATTTTTCTTTTCAGATCCTGGACGGAGAAGAATGTTTATAAACCCCATCCATGTTAATTCACGAGTGAAGTTGGAACCTGTAGATGAAAGACTTTCTGTACCATCTTGTAATCTTTGTGGAGGGCACCATGCTGCAACGAATGTGAGACTAATTTCTCTCCTAATAAGCTAACTATTTGATATTTAAGTTTGGCAGTAAAAGCTACCACTCTCTTTCTTTCACTTTAGTGATATGTTTCCTTTGTATGGAGAGTAAAATACTCTAAAATAAAAATTTAAATGCAATGTTAGCTGAAGAGTAATCTCATACAGTAGACTCTCGTTATTACGAAGTTCACGGGGCCGAAAAATCGGAGGTTCGTAATAACGAAGTTCGTAAGAACGTTTCTTTTAAGAATCGTCGAAAGAAATAGTGTATTATAAACGCTATTAAATTACGCGGAAATATATATAAACAAGAAAATTCGTTTCAGTTTTTCAACAGAAGACTGCGCCATGACGCAATCGAAGGTTGATATCTTCCCGAACACATGAACTCCGATGTTCAAACTAGATGCGCCCCAAGACCTTGTTCCAAGGTTGATAAAATTACAGTCCGGCCACCGAGAGTTGTCCAGTAACAGACAATGGGCTGGGTAGGGGGTATGAGAGCCAGGTAAGAAAGCGAAACGCTTGCAAAGTGTTCCATGAAGAAAATAACCGGAAGGGACGACGAGCGTGAAGGACCTAGAGGGATAATTACTTGTTCTTGTGATTCAAAGAATGGGCTTATTTTGGTTGGTCAGGCTTATTTCGGTGCTCGAATATGCATTTGACAACGTTGTATGACTAGACGAGGGTGTGAGGTGCGTTTGGGGGACAGCGATTGGCTTTAAACCGTGCTGACGCAGGATTATCCACCCCTCCTATTGTGCCGTAATCGGACACCCCTCGCCAGCCGAACTGCATGTAAGTTATCGAGGAGTACGGTTATCCTGCGGGATGCAACACTGCATTACACGTATGCGCTAACTCACGATTGTGGCGACCTGATCCATCGGGGCCTGCGATGCATCCGGAGCCGAGAAAATGTCTCCCCGCGGTAACGAAGAACGGGCGAAACGCTGAACAGTTCCTAAATTTACACCAGATTCAATGATACCTTATTCAGATGGTGATTACAGTGAGAGTTTCACAGCGCCAAACCGCGTAGTATCGGCCAAATCGAAAGGCGCCAAATTTGAAATTTGAAAGTTTTGAATGCTCGTATCTCTGAAAATTCGTACATCGAATGTGCATAGGAAGAGGATTGACTGTACATCCAATTTACTAGCGGTTATGAGTGGGTCACCACGACTTCACAGGAATGAAGGCTGTTATATGATGTAGCGCGTAAACTGAATTAAGAACCATAATTGACGCTCTTAAGCATAGTACACGAGAATAACGTGGCGCGATTATTAAAACTTAAGTGTTGTGAATATCCACCTAAATGCCGTGACTTGTGCGTGTAACTTCGTAATAAAGTTCATATTGTAACCGCCGGGACCGGGACTTAGGTTCGTAATTTCGTAAAAACGAAAATTTCGTAATACCGTTTCTTTTACTATAGCTTGGATAGGCCTTTTCGACGGGACCAACGATTTGCTTCGTAATAACGAGAACTTCGTAACAACGTTGTTCGTGTTAACGAGAGTCTACTGTATCACTCTTTGAAGTACGAAAATTCCTCATACATTCTGATTTTTTCCACTGATGGTCATGAAAATGATCAGCCTGTGTCATCTCTTATTCTTAATTCAATGGTATCTGTATTTGCTAAAATTATTAGCACTAGAATCCCAGTGCAGTCACATTTACCGCAGTTGTGATTTGTATTGGCCACCCATATTTTTTAGCATAAATGAATTGCCTTAGGTGACTTTTCCTACATCTGTTTAGGGTTTATTTAGGCATAAAGATTTCAGGATAGTTCAATAAGTTTCTTTAAATACATGTTTTATTCTTTCCAACTATGGTTTTGTTTCAGAGTAACATTATAAAGGTATAGCACAGGAAAATCGAGCTGTGGGTTTTAAGTGGAGTGAGGTGGTTGGGAAAATTTCAGGTGCTGAGAGCATGGAGGCTTAGGGGAGATAAGAGTTTGGTGGCATTTGGGCTAAGTGGTTGGGCAGGTGTCACTCAGGGTGGGATTCACTTGACACTGCCCCTGATCGATAACAGGCAACTCAACACTCGAAGCTATTCTGCCCTTAATGTTGCGAATCTTTCCTAAAGACTCCATGCCCTCTAGCCAGCAGTCATTCAGTTATGCTTTATAGCAATTTAGCTGGTGCAGTTACATGTAGTGTACCATATAAGCACGTGTAAGAGATGCACACGTGTAAGACGCGCACCCCTATTTTGAGCATCGGAGCTAAAGAAAAAAAAAACTTTTCGGCATTGTTTTATCCTATCGTGCGGTGCTGCAGACTTATGCCTGGACTTTTGATAGTCATCAAAATTTCTGCTTTCAATGCTAATAATTCACGCTGCATTTTTCTGCTAAATTTACAGGATATGTATGGTGCTCGGAGATGAGTAGGTATTCACTTGTTGCCTTAACTTTATGATGCTTACTAGGGATGGCCGGATCGGATACCTCAGGTCCAACTATCCACAAATAATGCCATTCACCTTAATGTATTTCGGATCCAAATTCGTTAAAGAAATCAAATCTGAATCCGAAATTTTCAATCAATGCTTTTGTGAATGCAACATCCCATAAGAGGGAGTAGAAAGAGTTCCGATCCTCTCTTCGCGTACGCCGTTGCACTACGATGCTTGTCCTACATGAACATTTTTTTTATAAAGCTCTCATAGGAGTACTGCAATAGAATATCAGCAGTGGAAAATTTTAAAGCAAAACACGACAGGCACATAGCGTGAATCTTCCCAAGAGATTGGACTACAATCAGGGGAATCTCACCGCCGTAAGAAAATAACCACGGCGTAGATTTCACAAAATCACCCCCGGCCCTCCATCAGCCCATGCCTGTGACATTTTTTTCCTTTCCGAGAACCCACAGGCCATAAATCACTTGCCTCAAAGGAAAATATCAAATTACGCAGGAACAATCGAAACTTATTTCATCCCTACCCCATCTCACCAACTGACCTTGTTCGGTCTCCCAGCTTCAATTCTCCCAGTTTCTGGAGCCCAAATGCTAGGTGAGTCACCTACTGAGCTCGAAAATATCTCGATAGCTTTTAGCAATTGTATGATTGTATGGCACGCACGAGGTTCAAAAAAGAATGAGATCTAACACGACGCATATCTGACAGCATTTAAGTTTTTTAAGCTCGGATTTATTGACACAAAGATTTATAGTTACACCAAGGCTACTAATATTCAAAATAGTCCAAACAGCACAATTTCGGAAGAAACAAGCATAGTATGAGCGCATTCGAACAAGACAAGACGGACTGGAAACTTCAGGCAACTCAAACTGCGAATATCACATTCCTGCGTCTTCGCCCCTTCGCTTTGAAGGCAACAACGTTGCATGCAAGATTGGACATATTTTTCCCTTTCTCCTTCGCCTGTAGTCTTGTTGCGTGAAAGGCGGAGGGAGCACGCTCCTTCCCCTCTACTTCTCCTTCAGTGCTCTTCACTTAAAGCATTTCCAATATCTTCTATTCGCCTTTTAGTCAAACAATGTACATACTCGTTTGAATTTTTTTAAACAGCAGTGTTGACACCAATATAATTTTCAACTGCAATAACCCTTATAATAGCGTCTGAAGATGATTTTTGAAAAATCAGGCCCTAAGCGTAATTGAGATTACTCGGCAAGACAGATGTTGACACGAATTGTCCTTCAAAACTGCGCGTTTCTCTACATTTGATAAGCGATTACTATATGCAGTATTAATGCCACGGTATGCCCACTCGTAGCACATAGCAGTAAATTCAGCGTGCCCTCCTGAGCGAAATACCCCGTGCTATCTATTCCATGTTCACATCGGAGGTACCAACGTGACTGAGCGATGCTTATACGTGCCTCTTACACACGCTTATACGGTATTTGTGATGCTTGGACTTTATTGGCTGGTGAAATTAATGTTGTACGCCATAGTTCTTCTGTACTCTGAAGACGTATACCTCGTAATATCAAGCGCATACTCTGGTGGGGACTTCATGGCCTCCTTATTGCCATTTTTTTTACTTGTCAATTATAGGTCTTTCGACAGTAGATTGCCAAACATGTAGTTGTTATAACAGTATTCTTGCTATATCCTGTGCTTATTCAGAGAAAAATTACATCTGTTTCATTACATCACGCAGGCTACCACTGGAAAAAGGTAAATCTGTTTTTCCAGTGGTAGCCTGCGTCACCCAAATAATAGCAGGGAATTCTTCCATCCATATCCCTGCTCAGGAGATCTCATCAGGCTGCTAAATCGACAAATCAGCCTGATGACAGCTCCCCCCTCCTGAGGTCAGAGTGAAAAGTCTGACTTGTGGAGTGGAAAATGTCCTTAAGGAGCGTAACCCCACGCGACCTACCCTAAGGACCTCAATCTAGTTAGTACAGTAAAACCTCTTTATATTGCAATGGAGGGGACCAAAATTTGGGCAATTTGATGTATGGAGGTTCAATATATAGGTGTTTAAGAGATAGGTACCATTTCTTCATATAATCTGGAAATGAAAGGCACTACTGTCTTTTAAACTATCATATTTATGTGTTTAAACATACATTCATGCATTAATGAACATCTATTTTCAATTCAATGATTACACAAGAGAAAAAGTTACCTGATCAAGTGACCTTTTTAGTAGAGGTGTGCGTATAGTATCCGCGAATACTCGAATACCTCGAATACTAGAAAGTATTTGAAATTCGAAATCTCGAATAGTTATGCTAAAGGTACCGTCTCGTATACCTTGAATACTTTGAATTTCGTATCATAAACTGTCGCACGCACGTCGCTGGTAGTTGACTCGGAAAAATTTAGAGAACTCTAGTCGTTTAGTGCATGCAGCGCCGTTTTAGGCAAGTTGACGAACTACATCAAATTCGTGGATTAGAGCGGTGTAAAGAGTTCCACGTCGGGAACCAAAATGATCGGATGAAAAAATCCGAAAATCCCCGGTTTCCCCCACCAGGAGAACCTCAGTGCCGTGGGATAGTAACTACGTAGTACAATTCCCAAAATCCGCTACCCCTCCATCCATCAGCCCTCGGCCCCTCCCCTAAGACGCTTTCCTCCTCTCCGAAATCAAACAAAAGGCCCCAGCTCGTGCAGGGTTCGTATTAGGAAGGCCATAAATCAAAAGCTTCAAAAGAAAATATCAAGTTACTGGAGAATAATAGAATCGTGTTTTACCCTTCCCTCTTTCTCCCCCACTGACCTTTTTCTGCCTACCTGCTTTGAAGTTCCCCATTGCTGGAGGTCAACTGCTGCATGAGTCATCTATTAGCCCAAAAGATGTCTAAAAATGACTTTCGACAATTGATGTTACACCTTTATTGGATTGAAACATTAGTAATGTGTGCGTTGTTTAAAAAAGAATAGAACCAAACACGACTTATTTCTGACTTTATTTAAGCATTTTACGCAAGGAAATAAATGTCCAAATACGACGGAGACTTAACATTCTGGCAAAACTCAATATCCTTGCAGCTGAGCTTGCTATGCTATTAATCTCTATTGCCACAGATGAAGGAATATTTTCTCAGGGTATTTGGTTTCTCCCTGCTAGCAATTTGAATTCATCTGCTTATCTGGTGAGAACTTCCAAAGATGGACTGAAAATAATTTAAGAAGAAGAAAATCAGGCAGAGAAGCGCGTGTATTTTGCAAAATGCCTCGGATTGTCCGCTAGCACTTGACAGTAGGAGTGGGGATAAAGCGAGCTACCTGTTGAAAATAAGAAGTTGGAAGAAGCCTGGTATCAGATGGGCGTGCCGCTGAAATGGCGTTTGGTTGATAAGAATGTGTACATCAGACAGAAATCCATCGTAGCAGTGTAAATGCCGAGATGGCATGCAATCATTTTTTCGCAAGGTGGTCTGTCCCCTTAGGATATTTGAAAGAAATGCTAGTTGAATCAACTATATGCCCAAATTGTTTCCATAAAATTAAAATATTCCATTAATCAGCTAAATTACTGTTTGAATCCTTTAAAGGAAATCACAATTACTCGCCAAAATCTTGGGTTTCCTGCTGCATAGGCAACCTAGTGATACAGTCCCGTGTTCATATTATTTTTTTTTTCGTCCAACCCCTTGAAAAACGATAGATCGAGGGTACTGGGTTCCACTGGGTACCTTTTTAATTATACATTCATCAAGGGAAATAGAAGAAGAAACATACATTTAATATGCTTTGTGCAATTCTAGTATTCGAGGTGTTTGAATATTCGAGCAATAATTTAATATTAGAATTCGATATTTGAGTTCGAGAAATCTGCTATTCGACCCATCTCTACTGTTTAGTCATTTGGGTTTGCTTAATTTCTTTCAAACTCTATTGAAATAATATTTCCAATCCTATTGAATACGATTATATTATTTTTGCATTCCTCCATGCTTAAAAAAAATCTTTCAATGACTGTTCAAAGCTTCCTGAAACTCTTATTTTGTGGAAACTGGAACTGATTCCATATTATCAACTTCTTCCTCCACATCCATCTCTTCCGGTAACTCACAATATGCCCTGCCCTCGTCGATGGCTCGGAAGATTGCAAATTTTGTGTTAACATCAAGCAGCCGCCTTCTTTCATTTGTCAAATCCATCATCAGCCTATAATTATAACAAAGTAATTTTTGTATGTTTTCATATTTTATGGCAAAGAATTGAAAATACTTGAAATATCCTTTAGATAATTGATTTATCATTTTTATAACATAGTTCCTGTGAAAGATTATTGCACACATGTGACTCCTGCCAAAATTAGGCGATTAGTTGAGCGTTCTTCTGATGTTTTCGTCGAATTACCTCTCTCCTAACTACAAGGTACTTAGGGACCCAAAGAAAAACTGTAGAGGGCACAAAGTAATGCTGGGTCTGCTAAATGACGAGATTTACCGGCAAGAATGCTGGGTGCGACGGTAAAAAATTCCATTGCTGCATATCAGCCTCTTAGTTGTCTACCACACCCTAAAATTGTTGTACGTGGAGTGATGTTCAGAATTGCTACAAATTGACTTCCCAGGCTCCCGACGGAAGAGTCAAATTTCACGGTATGAAAATGCAGGCCAGACTCACTAAGCTCATTAAATTGTGAATTATGATTGTTCACGCAACCATTGAGAAAATTACCAAAGCGGTAGTAAGAATATGATACACAGGGAAATATGGGAATAAAATAATTTCAAAACTGGATTTGTTTCATTTCAAGTCGCGGTAAATTCATGAAATATTTTCATTTTAGAAGCGGAAGTTGCAATATGGTCAAGTATTTCTTTCTCCATGGATGGGAGCGAAGTTTGTTGAAATATTTCTGCCAGCAAGGGATTGTAGCCAGAGCTATGATTTGCTTCGTGATAGTGAGAACTTCATAATAATGTTGTTCGTATTAACAAGTCTACTGTAACACCAAAATTTTCCTACCCTTACTGTATCACTTCCACAATTTCTTCAATCAGCAAGGAATTCATGTCATAAGTTTTTCTGGAAGCAGAAAAGTATATGTGTGAGACCAACTGATTCTGACCATCCTAGTATAGAGAGCCTTTTGAAGGAATTGGAATGGCTTGGAAGTGACCTAACATAAGTTGTTTGTGGTTACAGTAAAACTTCGATTTTACGCACTTTGATTTTACATCAAGTCTCGTTTTTACGCAGCGACACTCAAGTCCGGCCGGAAAGCATAGGGAATTGCAATGGTGAAACTTCGATTTTACATCTTTTCTTGATTTTACGCAGTTTTTCGATTTTGCGCGGCATAACCCCAGCCCCAAAGAGGCCGCTTATCTTGATTTTACGCAGTTGTCTTTCGACTTGTTTTGAAATTCCTGACTGGAGCAATATGAAGTTAGGTTATTTATTCGTCTCAATGAGTTGCAAAAATTAACACAGGTACGGTTGAAATGACGTCGCGCTGTTGAGCGTGAAACTAAAAACATCGCAGATATAATTATTGCTTCCCCCTGCGCCCTCTCAGTAATATTTCAGCTTCCTTTACGAACGCGAATATCGCTCTTAGTTCAAATTTGCCATAGAAGGATATCAAAACCTAAAAGATACGGCAATCGCCGTGTATGCGTAACTAATTTTGATTGTGACAGATGATCGCCGGAGATGTTAACATTACCACGAAACGGAAGGTTTTCTAGAATTTTGCCAACGCTATGGTTTCCGTAGCCCCAGCGAAATATCATGGCGAAATGGACCATTAAAAACCTCCCGTGCCAAAATTTTGGCTTCCAAGGTGATCCAAAAAAGATTGTCGTACTTCTAGTATGGACGTAAGTCAATGGTGATTCAACACAATGGTAAAAGCAGCATGCGTTGTCTCATTCCGTGGGCCAACCCGTCATCTGCGGGACGAATGGAGGCGAGGGAAAGTTGCTTGCGCGGCGCGCTTACCAGAACTGACTCAACTTGTACATCATTGTCAGTGGGTTTAAATGAAACATGGTTGGAACTTGAATAGCTATTAGCTTAACTCCGCTAGGTGGCAAGCGTTTCTATTTAACGGAACGGGAGTTAATGCCCTCAGAGAATAACTCGCGTCTTCAATCGTCATGTAATCATTGAAGTCAAATTCAAGACGTGAATGATAAGGCAGTCCCTTTAAACTCAGGAATGGCTTAGCACCATTAAATCGAAATACAAAAAGTGTCCGGTGTTTTTATCAGATATGGGGAAGCAAAATATTACGTGAAGATGAGTCACACGGCTGGTGAGTCAAAGGTCCCGGCGCTGAATTCGCGGAAGAATGCCGACAGAGAAGCTATACCCGGTAGATTCAATCTACTAATGCTAAAATTTCATGGGAAAATGGTTTTTTTAATGCGTAAAAATTATAAAGAGGGAAAATTGTTCTGGACTATTAATCATTTTTTTAATCATCACTGGCGGCATGACGGCAGTTGCGCGGTTATTTAAATAGCTCACTTAAAAAAAGTGATCTAAAAACCAGAAAAATCTGAATTTCCGGGTCCTGTGTGCTCCGTATTATCTATGATATGCTATTTGGAAGGAGATTACCGACAGCTGGGGTCATTGGCGCCATGAAGTAGGGGTTGGGGGATAGGAACCCTATGTTGGCATTAGCCAGGTTGTAATTAGAGGCTCCATAGGGACCAGGACTTAACGTCCCATCTGCTGGACAGAGTGGTGCACTGGAAGTGCCCTCCACATTACACTGAAATAGGGATAGGGCCAGTTTCTGCTACTGCCAGGACTTGAACCCAGGCCTACAGGGTGTAAAGCCTTTGTGATGTATTAGAAAAATTTTGCTCCATGTTAATGGGGTTAATTTGGATGACTATATTCTGACATCTGATTTCTTCCATTTCCAACTTTTGTTTGTCTGCAGGTGGTTAAACGGATTTCCTGAAAACTGCTTTTAATGAGAATATTTTCGAAAATTAGCTTCCCTGCGAGCATTTAGTATCACCATTCCGAAATTTCTCCTGGGTAACAAAAGTAATCTTAGTGCCAGAAATGCTAGCAATTCAACCATGTTATTTAGGCTTCATTTTCTTGCCTCCAAATGAGTAATTGAATCCGGGAAATGTATATTTGACACGATTGAAAAGGATTTCATGCTCATTTAGTGTCAAATCTCACATATGAGACTTTTTCTAGTTCCGGTTCTGGCTTTAAATCAAAAGTATACAACAGTGTGTACAGTTCTGGCTTTAAATCAGAAGTATACAACGGCGTTCTAAAAATAATGAGCAAGTGTTATCCTGAAAACTATACTCCTCCTCAATACCACCTCTTGATTTTACACACTTTGATTTTACACAGTGCCCATATTTCGGTCCCTCCAACTGCGTAAAATCAAAGTTTTACTGTATTAGTCACTAATGCTTCTTGAAATAAGTGCATGAAAAAAATGAATTTTCATGCTTCCATGGGAAATTAGCATTAATTTTTCTAAATTTTGTCTTCCCAGGCACGGTCCAATGGTCAGAATTACTGCCCATTTTATGGAGCACCAGGTAATCCAAATTATAGAATGTGGAACTAGGGGTTTACCTCAGTTTGGAGATGTCAAATATCAAAATACTGACCGTGAGGAAACAGTAATCATGACAGCAAGCTATTAAAAAAATGTTTTATTGAGAATATATCTTTGTACTAAGCTGTTTATCCAATGTTATTTCGATTATTCTTTACAAAGAGTTTGATAACATAAGATGTATTGTATGTATCATTGGGATAATTTTTACCATGTAAGATATTTTTCTGTTCACATTTTCCACCATGAAATTTCTTCAACAGCCTGTCAGGTTACTTCTCAGCCCTGCCTCATTGGCTGCAATTGTAACATGAAATGCATTATTATTTTTTTCATGTCATTTGAGTGATAATTGAAAGGAGAAAATTATTTGCTTTCACTAAAGCCTTTATGATCTCAATCGATGAGCTAAGTGGAAAAATCTATCATAAAGTCACTATTTTAATTTATGTCTTGTTAAAAAACACATATAATTGATAATATCATAACAGATTGTCAATGAATATGTGAGAAATTGTATAAATTGTGTTAGAATTCATAATTTTCATCAGGTGGGCATTGGTATGTGATCTGAGTGTATTTTACTTGTTTTTTAAGACGTACAGATTCTTAAATGGCTGGAATTATTGTTCTTGATCCCAATTTGCATGTTCCTACATTTTTCTTTTCTTTACATTGCTTTACATGTTTTTCCTTCGTCTACTTCTTTGTAGAAGACTTTGGCTTCAGTATTAATTTTACTTGGACCATTTTTTAATCCAGTTTAATATTTGTTGTATTTGCTCTCTAAGTAATTTCTCATTATTATAGCTCATCTCCATATGCTGTCGGAGTTGTGAACTTACAAATCTAAGCAAGAATTTAATATCTTGCTGAGCATATCCAATTCCTATAATTTGGGATTTTCTTCGTTTGAAATTGTATCAAGAGTTTTTATTTATTTGTAAATAGTTTTGAAGTTGGTACCAATTTTATGTGGGCCTGAGTTTTTCTTTTCCAAGCCAAGATTTTAATATTTATAAAATGAAGAAAAACATTCGAGGAAGCCACTCAAGATATTACTTCTTGTTATAAAAAATAATCAAAATTTGAGGAATTGAATTTTACTAGTGTTATAAATTTCACTACTTCAAAATTAAGAATCTCCAACAAGGCTCAATTGTGTGCAAATTTTTAGTGGAATTTTGGAATTAATGCACTTTAACGTTATCTTGAGGAGAACGATCAACCAAGTCAAAACTATCCCTTTTTTAAGATTGATATGATGATTGATGTGCATGTGTTTCTATAGCACTTGGCTATTGTATGTTAAAATATCCTTTTATACTGAAGCCTGAATGTTTACCTTCAACATTTAAAATTTTTTATGTTTGATTTTGCTTAGAAGTTTTCTAAGTTTTTATAATGTATTGTTGTTTTCCTGTTTTCTGTAATAAAATTATTAAAAAATGAATTGATTATTTCATGATCATGAATGATTGAAATGCTTTTGCAGTTTAGTGATAGCTCTAAATATTGAGGGCCTCTTTTCCCTTTTAGTGCGACGGGCCTTCTGCCACTCAGGTGAAAGGTGCGGTGGGACAATATATCGGCTTTTACATAGTCCATTATTTAATTTGCTATAACTTATTACATTACTACATATAATTTATTTCAGTAAACATAAAAAATTTTTGTCAATATTAACCAGTTTAACCTCATCAATTAAAAAAAACGCATATGGATTTGTAATAAAATAGCTTTGTACTGTGGAACCTCGTTAAAGCGAGTACGGGCTATAGCGAGATCCCCGCTATTACGAGATATAGCCGATGCACCGTCAATTGATCCTATAGTAAGCATGTAAAAAATTTAGTTTTTACGAGGCCCTTTTGGTGTTGGCTCTCGCCATAGCGAGGGTTACACCGCCGGAAAAACTTACACCAAGACTCCTAAATCTCTGTAATTGCTAGCGATCTGTTAGAAATGAAGTTAATGAAGTGCTCAGTCTCAAATTTATGTGGTAAACTGTCGTTCGATAAATAAGTAGTTAATTTTGGTGAAAATATTGTGGCATTAGCATTCGCGAATGCTTGACCTTTTGTTCCTCGGGCGGCAGAAAGCAGTCGTCAGCATACCCGCATGTCCATGAGTTGCATGAATAGAAAGCATTTGATGGAACATACCATGGCCAAAAAAACACCAAACACGTCTAAGCGAGAAAATAAAAATAAAGGAGTAATATGAGGTATATTGGCTATTATTTGCACCACCTCTGGTAAAGCGACAATTTGCTATAGCGAGCGTTTATTGGTGCACCGTGGGGTGTCGTTTTATCGAGGTTGCACTGTATTTTTTTTCCTTGTTACTACATTTTATGAAAATACCCTCCACATTTTTCGCCAGTACCCCATGAAGAAAGATAGCACTGAGAGGGTTAAAATACTGAACTCTCTTTCCTGCTAGAATTAATTGTGAATGAGTAAAATATTCTAATAACATCAGTCTCAAGGCATGTGTACAAATTTTATCGTTGTTGTAACTATTTGTCATACGTCACTATCACCAGCAAGTAGCTGCTGATTTCAACCTTTGCTGCTTTTTTTTCCTTAACGTAACAATTCATATTAATGGCTGAATCATGAACTGCTGTTTTTTAAATGGATATTAAGATACACCTTATCATAAGTAATCCAATTAATAATACATAAATATAAAACTATACGTATTAACCTAATTGTCCCAATCGCCCTTCAGAGCACATTTTGAATGATCAGGATGAACTTATGATGTGTTTACCAGAAATAAGTGGTAGAAAATCATGGTATGAAATCTGATATGAGGAATAATGTGGTATAAATTACCACATCATCTTGTGAAGGCAAAGGACCCAACTGGACTGAAAACTCATGGAGAGTATGCTATACAATGTCAATGCGGGAAAACCTACTTTGAAGAGACGAGGATGAAAGCACACAGCAGACACCTCCGACTAGGACTACCCGAAAAGTCAGCAATGGCCAAGCACAGCATCCTTGAAAACCACATGATTTACTGTGAAGAATCAAAGCTCCTTTGTCGATCCCATGGATACTAGGACCACTCAGTGAAAGAATCCAAATTTGACAGCAAGAAAACACGAACAACAAAGACTGCAGCTACAACATTAGCCATGTATGGGACCTCTTGAAAATCCGAGGGGACTAGCAGCCAATCAGGAGACGCTGAGAGGGCAACCACTCTCAACCATTGACATTTATATAAATACACTGAGGCATGGACGAAATATCATTGGATTCCTTAATCCCTGAAGAAGATGGGTGAGTTGCTAGTTAAATGTCGGAAGATGATATGGAGGACCTTACTCAGTGAAATATTTACTGCTATTGTTGACCAGGAAAGAACCACACATTTAGGAGATATATATGTATTTCCATTTAAGTAATTTGTGGGCTTAGTGGTCGATTTGGTGATGTCAATCGCCATTTACTTATCACGAGTGATTTATTGTCAGTTGAGGTGGGTTGCTATTGAAGTAAGTGGGTGATCGGCCTCAGCTAATGTCTTTCTAAGCTCTAAATTTGTGGCTGGCTAGTCAGTTGCAATCTAATTAGAAAATGGTGTGGCAGGGCATACTTGATTAAAACCGGCTAATCATTGAAAGCACCAAATGTGCTATTGGCAACCTGCGGTTGAGTATAAGTAATGGAACTCTTTTGTACAACTGTAGAAGGTTCATAATCCAGAGCACTGAGGACCAGTAGCATTCTGAAATAATTTTTTCAGGTGTTTAGATCGCTTTCCTTCTGTTGTATAACTAATCATGTAACTGCCATAATAGCCAGGGTGATGGATTTACAAAAATAACTTAAAATCCAATGTATACATCATCCAGCCACATATGCAGTGTTTTGAGATACAAGCCGTTTAGGCTCTTGACATTTTTGTAGTAGACGCAATACTGATAGAAAATAATTAGTTTGTGATGTAATTCCTGCCCAGCTCTGTTATGGCATCTATTAGCCCAGCACCAGGGGCATACTTAGGAATTATGGCTAGGGGGGGTTAAGGTACAACTAATACTGGGGATAATATGGAATATCCGCCAGGGTAAGTGGGAGGTGCAGGGGCCCTCGCCTGGAAAATTTTTTTGATAAACGGTTCATATGGGGATTGGGTCGGTGTGGTGGCTAGTGTTGGGTTCCCACCTCGTGGGCTCGGGTTCAAATCCCAGAGGTGGCAGAGAATTACCAGAGACTGCGCGATCCCTGCTTCAGCGTTGTCTGGAGGACATTTCAAGCGCAACACTCTGTCCGTTGGATGGGACGTTAAGCCGTGGTCCCCTTGGCGCCTTTCGTTAAGAGCAGGCTAATACGATGCCGGGTTTCTCTCCACCCTTCCTTCCGTACCTTTCCCTCATGGCGCAAATGACCTCAGCTGTTGGTCACCTCCTCCAAATACCATACAGTTCATAATGGTGAATTTTACGGCTTTCTGAGGGATATTTTATTAATCCTTATGGTATTCTACATGCATGAGTAATATTAATTAATATACATACTATCAGGTAACCTGTAAGGTTAAGATGATGAGTTAAAATGGATTTTTTAAAATAAATTTTATTAAGTAAAGTGAAAGTTAAAGATTAAAGTAAAATGAAACTTTTAAAAATTCTCTGAGCTCTGGGGGGGTTTTATCCCCCAAAGCCCCCCCCTCCCCGCACCACTGATCAGTCCGATGGATGGCCTTGGCAAGCTCTCGACACTAGCCCCAATCTACAACAGGGAGCCTGCCATGCAGACTGGGCCATCTCCTCACACAAAGCTACACTGGCCTTAATGTCGCAGATATTTTGTAAAGACTGTCCTGGCAAGCTTGGTGGCCAGTTGAGTTGTGCCATGCAATTTAATTGGTGTGATTACATTTTTGGTACTCATGACACTTAGCAGCTGTGGAATAAATGTCATGCACCACATTTTGTAGTTATCATTTTTGCTGTCACAGGTAAAATATTTTCCTCGTTCACTGTAAAGTTAACTAGATATGCAATGTTGTGAAGGTCTCATAATGCCAAGAGAAAACCATATCAAGGACTTCTTGACCTTGTTATATCTATATTTTTACATGTTAAACGTATGTCTCTTGACGGAACACTGACAATCACTCATTGTGACATTATTCTCGCTATGTGCCGTACTCATTAAATGAGCTTCTACTGTATTATGGGTGCTTTGATGATGTTCAAAAAGAACATAAGTACATTATTGTGGGTTGAATTTTTTTTTCGACATTTAAAGCCACCGATAGACGTTTTAGAAGTTACTAAAAGTGTACCTCTCATAATACAGAATGACCGAAGTTGTTACAGATTGTGGTTTTCATACATTAATCTTGAGGTTTTCAGAGTTCTTTCCCGGTATTTTATTCATGAGGCTGGATTACTGGGCATTGCAATTCCACGTATTTGTGATTGTAAAAAATACCACTTCAGAATAAATATTTTAGTAAATAATACATTGATATACTATAGAAGTGATCTTCACATATAGAGTTAATTTAGAGGAGTAGGTAATGTAGTAGAGAACCTACTCAGTTTGCTTATGGAGTCATATTAAACTAATGCACCTTTGATTTTATCTTGGAGAAATTTATGGCAAGTCTGTAATAAAAAGTTTTGATAAATAAGTGTCAATTTTGTTATAAAACATTTTTTCAATCAAATTTGCCTGCGTGCAGTGATATCTAGGTCAGAAGTCGAGGATCTCTAGTACTCACAACACTAAATGTATGCTGGAGGCACTGTCCTATTTCTTGACGTGCATCTGCTTCTGGGTTAACTTGCACAAGAAGGGACCACAATTCACTGCAGTCATTGATCCTTGATTGAAAAGTTTTAATAGGTAAATCTGGCTTTTCAGACTTACTCACAGTATCATTCAGTTCATCCATTTGAGGATGTTTTCCGTGCACAACCTATGGATTATTATTGAAAGTATGGAAAAGTATTAGTCATTACAATTTTAAACTGGAAGCCTTCAATACTCTTGAAAAGATACCAAGAATTCACCATGAAAATATACATGGCATCTGCTTCAAGCTGTCATCATTGGGTCAAAATTATCATGGCTTCCAACCAGAAAAGTTATTAGGGAGAGAGTGAAGAACTGCTGTATTATTAACCATATTGTACTGGCTTACATCCGGATCCGGCTTACACTGGATCCGGGTTCGAATCCCGGTCAAGGCGAATGATTTTTTCTCTGTGGATTTTTCGCACAATTGTGCATTGCGGGTGACTCCCGTAAAAGTTATCACCGTGGCAAGTCCTGGTATACTTAAATTCGTACTGGCTTACGTAGGTTTTCATGGAACATTTACTAATCACTCTGTCCTATGCCCCTACCCAAGTAGAACTTTCTTCTTTAATTAGCAGCTAGGCCTAGCATCCTTTTCATTCATAAATATTATTCTCTTCCTAGCTAACCTAATCTCCTTCCCTTAAAAAAAATCTTTCTTTTATACCTTTGTTGATTAACCCCATCAAAATCATGCTAAATCTCATCATCCTGAGAGCCTAAATGTTAGAGCACCCGACCAACAGTTAGAAGGTTCAGCTTGTTCAGGTTTGAGTCCCAGTCAGGCCACATTTTTATCCCCTGATTTCTGACTTCTACCATTTGCCACAACACTTGTCTTTTTCTATCTCCTGTCATGTGTTCCTATTCCTTTATTACCCATTCTATGACTACATATTGATGTATGATAATGCTAACGGCATTGTGTAAATGAAAGAAGTAGTTTATTAAATAAATGGATATTCTTATTCAAGAGCTAACAAATTAAATTGTCGTTTATCAGCAATTCACTAGCAATAGTCAAATTTGACGGACGGATGAGAATTTAGATTCATGCCTCACCAATTCTCCCAATCTGCACTTGAAGTCCAATATTTCACTCGTACAGTTACTTTCATAACTGGACAGTGTCTGCAGAAGATGCGTGTCTTTAAAGCAGAGCTCTAAAACCTTTTAACAGATTAAAAATGTCCATAATTGGTAACTAGTTACAAATGAAACACACATTTCTACATGTTGCTAAAGAATGCATTACAGTATCTGGTGGTATAAGAATTGAGTATGGCTTCACAGAGACAGTGCGTGCATCATGCAAATCCAGCTCAGTCTTCAGCTCATTAAGGAGGTCCTGAGCATCATAGTTTTTAAGATCTGTGTCATTCATCAGTAATTCAAAGTAGGTTGCTGGAATTAAAAATATATAATTATGATACTGAAGAGCATGCCTAGATAAATATTAAGTATCTTTACCCACCATTTATGAGGTGGAAGACTGTAAAAAAAGTGAAATTCCAAATTAAGAATCTGGAATACATCACTTTTATACCGTCTGGAGGTGAATGATAAATCAAAGTATGCAGATAATTATAAGTATGATCAAAGTTGATCTAACTTTCAAATAATCACCATGAGAAATAGATTGTTGCAAAAGTAATAGGATTGTTGTCAATGGTTACATAAACTGAATTTCAAAATACATCATGGTCAAAATGATCCTAAAATGGAAACACAAGAACGTGAAGAGTTATTATGCTTGAATAACATGGCCTTCGGACTTGTGACCAAAGGTTCATTAGTGACAGCCAAAATTTACTCCGCCACATTGCTGCTACTAAAATGGTTGCAGGAAAAAAATACTTTTTATATTGTTTGTTAGATGTTACCGCAAATAGAAGTGGCCACGAAAAAAAATATTTCATTAATAATAATATTTGAAATTCAATACTGACATTTCGATGTCATTAATTTCAAATGATAAATTAGAAAGTATAAATTCAACACCAAACTCAGTATATTTACTATAATGTCACAATTAGAAAAATATTTTAAGATACACAACTTTTCAAGCAGAGATTTTTTGACATGGGCCACTAATAACAACCCATTTAACATTCATGGCTTAAGCAATGAAGTAAGGATAGTAAAAGAACAACATTTGATTGAACCACTAAATCATGAGAAGTGTATCTCAACAGAAAAAATCTCAGCAAAAAATAGCAGAAAAAATAATGTAGCCATGACTTATATGAAAATAAGGTTTAATGAAGCAAAAATATTTACAAAGCATTATTACAAATCAAATAGCGTCAAGAGAGTCAATTCCCTCTCAGATATATAAAAGAGTTTTATCCCACCATATAATTCATGGCACTGACAAGAGAACACAGTGAATGAAAAATTGGTTGAGGATAAATGCACATGATATCACACTAGATACCTAAGGCAACTTCCTCTTACTTTCTCACAATTTCCATGCTTACTGATGAACACAAAACATGGTTTTTAGATGTTAACAATTTGAAATATTTCTTTTGAAAATAAAATGAATATATCTTGTAAGTCTTTCAAAAGAGACACATATTACAAGAATGAAATGAGTATATTACATGGTCAATTACACAAAATAACTTTCAGTTTTTCAAATTCGCAATTTTCTTGAATCTGCTTCTGACATTTGACAAAAAACCCTGGATGTCATTTGTTTCCTTCAATGTTTCCATAAGTACATCTCTAGACTTTAATTTTGGTGACATTTCTGTGCCTGAAAGTATAAAATAAAAGAACTTATGCATAAAAAATAATGCTATCGAAAGTGTAAAGTTTGTATTAGGTAGTCACTTAATAAAATGACCGGCAGTGCCCACCTGTGTGCTCAGCACCCAGGTTGATCTTGCTGGGCCACTGGTTGTTACCTTGTCATGGCCCAATCATGAGAATCATCTCCCAACCACGAGAATCATGGGCCAATTGCAAAAAGTGGGTTTGGGGGACATGGAATTGTGGCATGTCAGTGCTTGGCTATCCTTTGCTACAGTTTTGCAAAGGAGAACCACTGCAGTGGGGATACAGGACTTAATTGTGGCTAGCCATTGTTTGTTGCCTGTTTTCTGAGAATGCCTTTCTTTGGTCCGTTTTTGCACATTTTTCGCCTGCAACTTTACACAATGTCAAGCTACAGTGCTGGGACCAAGGCTGAAAGGTGTGTGTAGAGATTCTCCATCAAACACAAACTACATGATGTTTTTCCGAAAGCATGCACCGTGTCATATGAGCACAACTTGATTTGTCTCGAGATGTGCACCTATGTGCGAGAATTTTTTTGCAATCAATACCACCAGACCAAGCAAGATAACTAGTGACGGGAGAAGCAAGAAAGAAATTATCAGCAGAATAGCCCAGGCGAAGAGAGCATTCCACCAAAAGAGAGACCTGCTTACAGCGGGAAACTTAAATATGGAAGTAAAGAAACAATTTATAAGAACCTACATCTGGAGTATGCTCCTATACGGAAGGCATGGACAAAGTAAGGCATGGACAATGACCGCAGCAGAGAAAGCAAGGATAGAGGCCTTCGAAATGTGGTGCTACAGAAGAATGATGAAAATCAAATGGATCGACCGAGTTAGTAACGAGGAAGTCCTAAGAAGGATAGGAGAGAAGAGAAGCCTCATGAAAACCTTAATAAGAAGACGGAACAACCTTATAGGCCACATCTTGAGACATGATGGCCTGATGAAGACAATCGTCGAAGGACAAGTGGAAGGCAAGAATGGAAAAGGAAGACCTCGAACAAAATATATGGAACAAGTAAAGAGAGATGTGAAAGAGAAGAAATACATAGGTGTGAAAAGATTAGCTGGTAGGAGAACTGAGTGGAGAGCTGCATCAAACCAATCCTAGGATGGTTGACCAGTGATGATGATGATGATGACCACCACTTTGACTCCAGCCACGAATTAACTTCCTGCCGCTGTGATGTGGTGAATGTCCATTGCCCAGGTGTCACTCTTATCTTATATAGGCGGACTGCATTTTATTTTTGCATACAATGCGAGCTGACCACTTCGACTCCAATCCATGAAATCACTCCCTGCTGCTCTCAACACTCACCGTTGTGGGTGCGCAGCAGAGGGCCACAAAGTTTACATTTGACGAAGACACACTGACACGCTACAAACTTAATATATTTATTGTTTGCAGAAAAGAATGCAAAAATTAAAGAAAGAAGAATTGACACTAAAGTCTCAGATAATATGCCTTTCACATCCAGCAAATACCAATGGATGTGTTCGCAAGGCACTTTGATACAATTAAAATGTAAAAAATAAACAATTCCTGCTACTAAAAGAAATAGATGCAGACTGACTAGAAATCTTGTCTGATTCCTTCCCTCCCAGCCACAATCACAAGGTAGAAGTGCATTGGGTGTGGCACCGAGAAACAAGCCAGACAGGTCTAGATGAGACACCAACATTGCCATATCATTCAGGAGGTAGCCATTGTGCAATAGTATATAAAAGGCTGGAGGAAAAGACAATAGCCATTTATGAACCCAGAGGCACATAATTGTTAACCCCTTCCACTTCAATTTATTTCCTGAATATCGTGCCCCTATCCTCTCCTTATTTTTTCTGTGGTTCTTTTTAAATGTAATGGTAGATAATGAAATGATATTTTGTAGTTTGTAAACAAAGTTGAACAGTGAAATTAAAAGTGATTATCAACCACCGGGATCAAATCTATCGCTACTTGAATGAAATCATTTTATTCCACCCAATGCATCATATTTCATGTAATGTGAGTTCTTTATCCACATTATGGGTATCTTAACATAGTTAAACTTTCAAAATGTTTATATTGTACCCCTAAATGGTGATAAAATTATGAAAATCTGATGGTGAGTTACACTTGTCATGGTGCGATTTGGCATCAGTAATTCATGACAAGATAGACTCGCCTTTTCAGCGCACTGGGTTAATGGCATGGTCAAAGGTGATTTTCATTGATATTGCAACTTGTGCTACACAGAGGAAATTTGTGATCCAATATGCTATAACGTGGGCACTCACAGGAAAAAAATAATATTTAAAAAGTATATAATATAGGAATGTACAAAGGGATGTTGTGTATTACTCATACTGTCAGTAGCATAACTATAACAAAAATAATCTCTACACTATGTTGTGTATTACTCATACTGTCAGTAGCATAACTAAGATAGATCCCCCCCAAAGCCTCAGAGAAATAAAAATATATTAAAAACTATTGTCTAGTTTTGACATATAATAACTGCATCTGCTTAAAGTTAAAGATGATGTAAAATGCATTTGCAGGCATGTCATTTTTTTAAAATTTTCCCTCGTTGCTTGGGAGAGGGTCGCCCTCCAGAACCCTCCGAAACATATTCCTAGTTATGCCACTGCATACTGCTGAAAGTTAAAATCTAACACTTTACATATAATACAATCATGTATCCTAGAAATATACTTACAAGACCATCGGCCATCTTCATTCACCAATTTCACCATGTATTTTTTCATGTTATCAGTGGAAATATTTGTAAAAGTCCAAATTATGTAGTCTTCGTGATACTCCAGGCGAGAGGCAAGTCTTTTTTTATAAAATCCCAATGCTAATTCGTATGACTTCCAAAGGCGTTTTACATGTTCCACCCTGGCTTCCTGAGCTGTAAGGAAAAATTATTATCAATGTTACTATGACTTGATACCATAATTTGAGGATATACCACAATTTTTTTACCGCTAAAAAATAAAAATAATGCAAAATCTAACTAGCTCACACTGTATACAGAAAAAAATTAAGGCACTCCAGTGGTTCGATTAAGGGGTAAAGGTTTATGTAGCACTTTTGTGAATCACCCCAGACTATAAACCCCACAAAAATGAATTTGACAAGTAATGAGTATATATAGAGGCAAATTAAATAGTGAGTCATCTATTCCTTCAAACTAACCCTGTTTTTTAAAGAATATCCATTAATTTTACCCAGCTCACTCACAGCACATACGTGTATTCCTTTGGTTTTGCTCTATTCTCTGTTGCTACAATATGATTTTATTTGCTCAGATCACATACACCACATTAACTCCTGCCTCTAACTCATCTCATGGCTCTATTATCATCTGAATGAACAGCATATATGATAGTAACGGGCTTTCCTCACTCCTAGGCCAACACTTACCCTCTCTCATTCTCCGACAGCTAACATCACTTGTGCAATCTGAGCTAAATACAGATTATGGAATGAATAAACTATTCCTGCTTTTCAAGAATGTCCATTACTTTTCCTACCGCCTGCCCGAGAAATTGTGCCTGACTTTTTCAGCTCCTCAGAATGCTTACAAGTAGATATATTTACAGCCGTGTGAAATTAGGTGAGTTTTGGAGGGTACTTTTCAGGGCTCCATTTGCCATCCACCAGATGATTTTGACGAAGCTTAGGACACATCACCATTTGACTAATTTAAAAATACACCCTGAATTTAACTATAGCTTGAACGTCTTTCAATTACAGCCATCCTGACCTCCTTCTTGTCCTCTATTTCTTGAAATGACAGAGTAAGCCTCTCCAGATATATTTTAATCAAAAAATGCTAAGCCATTTATTAATTAAAATGGCGAAGACATTTCTCACAAAAAGGATATAATGATTTCAGAAAAGAATAGTATGAGTTACAGGGCCGGCCCTAGCAGGTGCGGGGCTAGGGGCGAACCTTCAGTGCGGGGCCCTTCACTTAAAATATTAAACTCTATACCCCATCTACAAACTCGAGCATTTTGAATCCCTACCACTCTCTGGCTAAGTATGTGTTCCCCTCCCAAATTCAGACTTCGTAATTACGCCGTTATGATACCATCATGCAGTTGAGTTCAAAACAGTATAATACAAATAAAATTTATAATTATATTTATTCATAAAATTATAACGTAAAATAAACATAAAAAGCGCCAGGCACCTGTTGTGACAGGCGCCCTTATAAGCTGTGTTGCTGGCCAACACGCCACCGTGCCGGTTGCGATGAATCATCACTCCTCCCCTCGCCACACTACGCCTTCAACTACCTAGCCGCGCCCGCTCTCACTCATGTCAAGTTTTCTCACTTGTTGTTATCACTCACACAACACAGTACTGTACTGACAAACGCAATTGCACAATAAAAATTACTGCATTATTATTCCTTTTTCATAATATTATTTTTTGTCTAGCACGGACTTAAGAATACAGTAATAGTTGAAATTGCGTTTTCAAAACTATCGTATATTTTAATTTTTTTCACCCCCTCAAAGCGTGGGGCCCGGGGTGGTCGCCCCGCCCTAAGGCCGGCCCTGATGAGTTATTAACTGTCTATTTTAACCTTCAAAAACTGCTAATCCTGGCATTTTAATACTTTTTGGCCTAAAACAATGGATATGCAGTTCTGATATCATTGCAAAAATTTTACAAAGCCATATTTCTGAATCAAGGTGAATTTAAAAAATTAAATTTGATTTTTTTTATCTTAGCATCCACTTTAGTCTTGCGTAATATTTTCAAAGTCAAGCGAGGCAAACTGGGTGTGCTGATTTGACATGTAATGGCCCAACATTCGTCTTTATGGAAGATTTAAGAGTGATTAAATATAGTAAAATTATAATGTTAAAAAAAATAAAGCAAATTCATGATATAAAAATCAATTCTCATAAATTGCTAGATAAAATAAACAATATGTATCACCACATAAACCACGGAATGTTGGGAATGGGATGTCCAAATGTCAACGGTAAACCAACACTCATAATGATAAGGTATGAGAGCTGTTTGACTACCACAGAAATATGATTTCTTCAGATCTTTCTGTAATATCCCCTCACATTCCACGATTTCCAGGCACAATGAAATCCCCTAACTTTCCAGATTTTCCATTAGAGTGGCTATCCAGCAATTAAACCTTCCTCTCAGTTTCAAGCAAATATTAGATAGAGCAGGGGCGATGATTTGGCATGGAAGTGTAGGATTATCTTTCATGAACTGAAATCGCTTACTAATTGTTTCCATAATGTGAGCGATAGTATATAGCCGATTAAGAAAATCAATTCGAGAATTAAGGTTCTCCTCGAAGTAGTGTAGAATTCCACCACAGTCCCTTGCTTCCGGAAAGTTAACTAATGCTCAAGCCTTTGAAATGTCATTAAACTCAAAGTCTCAGGCTGAGGATCAATTTAAAATTTCGTTTCGGCAAAATAAATTTGAGAAATAAACATCAAAAAGCAGGTCAAAATGCTATAAACATGAAAAGAGCTTATTTTTTTATGGATGCTACACAGTAACAGCCCATGAGCCCTAAGGTGACTCGATTTGATTTACCTTTCATAACTTCCTGTTCTTGACTCCTTAGGCCATCCAACTCCCGCAGTAGGCTTTCCCTTTTCAATTTGTTTTCTTTTATAGCCTGTCTGAGGGAATCGTTCCTCTTCACATGCTGTTCTTTCTTTCTCCTTGTTTCTTCAATCTCACCACGTAATGATTCCATATCATGTCGTTTCCCTAAGTAACACAACAAGAAAAAATATTACATAGAGTGTTGGACGAGAAAACCATTTAAAAAGGTTATCTTTGATGAACTGAAATCACTTACTTAATTGTGTTTCCATAACACGAACGATATTATCTAGCCCATTGAGGAAGTCGATTCGAGAATTAAGGTTCTCCTTGAAATTCTGTAGAATTGCTCCACAATCCATCGTGGCCGAGAAAGTTGGCTAATGCTCCAACGTTTGAAACACCATTAAATTCAAAATATCACAAATCAAGGATATATAAGTCAATATTAAATCATAAATACATGAATTGCTATCACACCCCAACGTCCCTCCAAGCATCGAATATTCAAAAACAAACGCATTACAACCAATCAGAAAAATCAAAACAAAATAAATACGATATTCTCATGCGAAACCTGGATCCTAGTTGTGTTTTGTTTTCTGCCCGGCAGTGATGGTGACTGGCGTTCGAGCTAAGATTTGAGGACCTTATAAAATTTATCTCGGTCGACTGGAAATCATCTTATATGTTGTAGGTAAAACATTAGAATTCATATTACTTAGTTAGAGAAAAAGAAAACACAATGGAAGTCGACGAGCCTGGAAAGAGTGTTATGGCATCATCGGGAACAGTAGGCAGTGTTTCCGTGTCGCTTCATCCGCTGGTAATTATGAATATTTCCGAGCATTGGACAAGAATAAGAGCTCAAAAAGGAACTTCTCATCAAGGTTTGTAATATTTTGCCATTTTATTTAACATATTTTGTCTGTTATCCTGAATGTATCTGTTGTATCATTCCCTGGTCCTGACATAGCTCAAATACCTTCATATATTCTCCTTCCATCATTCCTGATGGCCATTTTTTTAAACTTTACTTAGCTAATCCAGCGAGGCATTTTTTTTTACCAATGAAGGTGGCAAATTTGTGCTTGCTCACTTTTCATTAACTCTACGTTCAGAGCTGAAGATGTATTTTACTCATTGGTGTTTCCCTTTATGTTTCATGGAAAAAAATATTTCTTATTAGAGGATATCCTAAGTGTCATTTCCCACTTATTCTCTAATTCACATTTCCCTATTCTTATTCAATGACACATCCAACGTTGTTGACTATTTCATCCATCATCTGCTTTTCAGTTTCACTATCAGCTGTAGTTTGTATACTTCCTTAGGACTATTTGGGGTATTTCCTATTCTATACTTACCTTTATTTAGTACTGTAGCTTTTTATTATTACTGTCACTGTATGAGTTTTAAAATCAATATTGTCTTCATCATTATCATTTTTCCTCGTCATGTGCCTTCACATTCCCCTTATGTACTCAATTTGGTCATGCGATTTTTTGGTCACCTAATTGGTTTACAGAATTGAATGTTTCATGAAGTACAAATCACACTTCATTTCAATTGTCAAGAGGAAGGCATGGTATTTTGGTCTAATTTTCATTTGATCCAACTCCATCTTTATTTAATTGCATATAAGTACATTGCATGAAAAACACTGCACAATGGCATATCATATTTGAAAATTTACATTTTGCTCCTGCATGGCCTTTTGCCTCATCCATTATAAATATATTAAGTCGGCTTATAACAAAAGCCAAGGGGGTATGAAAATAAAATATATACTTGTTAAAACAAGTATGAAAATGAAATATATACTTGTTAAAACAAGTATGCAAATGAAATATATACTTGTTAAAACAAGTATGAAAATGATTAAATATACTTGCTAAAACAAGTATGAAAATGAAATATATACTTGTTAAAACAAGTATGTATTTCATTTTTATATGTCATTGCTTATTTATTACTGAATCAAGGTACTTTACAACATTGATATAACATTTTGCCCAGTCAGTGTTACATGCCTTGATTTTTTTTTCCATGATTGTGTTACTTATCTAAGTTATATATAAATATTAGAACATGAGAACAAAAGTTACCCTTACAATCACATTTTAATATAGTTACCATTGCATGTTTAATTATATAGTAATAATAAGCTTTAATTTCAATATTTCAGTTTTTGGTGCTTTGATTGGAAAACAGAAAGGAAGAAAAATTGAAATAATGAACTCATTTGAATTATTGTACAATGAAATAGCTGGGGATATTATCATAGACAGAGATTATTATAGTACCAAGGAGAAGCAATGTGAGTACTAAATTTTAATGTTTATTTGAAAATTTTTGCAGATGTATTTGTATGCAATTGCATATACTTAGAGTGGGCTCATAATACAAGCCAATGAATGGACTAATTGCTCCAGGAAGTAGCAATATGATGCGTGACTTTAATACACTATGATACGTAGTTGTGTTTTCTCATATCCTAAAACTTTTTTGCAGTCAAGCAAGTATTTAGTGATCTTGATTTCTTGGGCTGGTACACAACTGGTGATGCTCCTGATGATATGGACATAAAAATTCACAAGCAGATTTGTGAAATCAATGAAAGTCCAGTTTTTCTTAAAATGAATCCACAAGCTAGACACACAGATGTAAGCTGTTCTAATTTCTGCTCAATGAAGTGTCTTGTTATTTATTCGTCTTGACTCTCCTTTCTTTTGAGGTTTTAATCTTGTGAAATACTCTCCCAATTTAGCTTCCTGTCACTCTGTACGAGTCTGTGATTGACCTTGTTGGAGGTGAAGCAACAATGCTTTTTGTTGAGCTTCATTATACATTGGCCACTGAAGAAGCTGAGCGTATTGGTGTTGATCATGTTGCCCGAATGTCCAGCAATGAAGCTGGGGAAAGCTCTCTTGGTAAGTTATTGGCCACATTAACTAAGGAACATATGTTATTTTATGTTTTTTTTTTGTTGTGAATAAATATCTATCTTATTCATTTGCAAAGAATAAAGGTATTAACCTTAGATCAAGAAAAAGTTGCATGTGTGAGTTGATAGTGTTGAATTGTTAAGTACCTATTCTGCATGATTATTTTTCTCTTTTTTGAATTCCACTTTCAGCATAATGACTCTTACTAGCTAATTTTATAAATATATTTACTTTTCCCTTGCAATTCAACTCATAGGCAGTAAAGCTGGCTTGAATTCTACACTCATACGATATGGTCTTCTTTTTGCTTGTATCAACACAAGGTTCTTCCTTGGACCCATTAAACTGTGGTAATATGGTGGCTTGAGCAAATTGTAATGCATTCTTCAAATTTAATTGTATTTCAGGTAGCAACAAGGCATGTTTTCTGGTTGCAAGTCTTATGTTGTTAGAGTCTAATTGTCTAGTGTTTGATCTGATCAAGGTGCCTTCTTTAAAGCAAGTTTTATATCTCTGAGGTATCATTTCTGCTCAGCTTTTATTGCTTTTCACATGATGATAAGTCCCCAGGTTTCTCGCTAACGTACATGTCATGCTATCCCATAAAGAGTAGTTCAACAGAAACTGCTATTTCCTGTTATTAAGCAGATTGTGGAGGATGAGATCTGACCCTAGAAAACCAAAGTAAAGCATATAATTCAGTGTCAATCCTGGTCAAGGTGAATTATTTTTTCTTTGTGAATTTTTCGCACATTTTGTGCATTGCGGATAACTCCCATAAAAGTTATCACCATGGCTAGTCCCAGTGTACTTAAAATCAGCTTCATTTAATTTGTGCATTTTAGAGGGAAAAAGTATCCCATAAAAATTTGTGCTCTCACTACTGGTGTGCGATTAAATATGTTTCCTCTTGGATGGCATATTTAGGTCAAATTTTGATTTGGGAAATTCAAACAAGTAGCAATATCTTTGTCTATTATACTTTAAAAGGTCTTAGGACACGCAGCTACTCTGTCCCAGGTGTTAGACCCTGTAGTTCCTAAATGGTTAAATGCAATAAAATAGTTGAACCTTGAAGAAAAAACCGGTGGTTAGAGGAAAAATGCAAGTATTTTTCGTCATTAAAATTATATACAGCATTTCAAAAGCATTCGATAAGGGTTACGTAATGCGCCACAATTCAGGTGACCAGTGCAGAAAGATGTGGGTAAATCATCCCCAATTTGTACAGTAGTAAGAAGAAGACGATGAAGTTTGTTTTAATTTCACATGTGCATAGTTTTAGCCTGCCATCATAGAGGAAGAATATTTTATTGCAGACCAACCATGGTGCCACAGTAGTGTGCTACCACTATTGATATGCGAGATACCATGCCACTATTTGTCAGGATACCTTTTTTCTCCCATAGTATATCTAAATTATATCAATCTTCCTCTTGTTCATGTTACACCCACCCAAAAAAATCATTTTTTCACCATCATTAGGTGCTACCATGAATAGAAAACATCTAAATATGTAGGCATGTATCACATTATTCTTTTTGAAGATCTCTCCACTACATTTCAAGAAAAAGATTTTTTTTATTATGGTGATGTTCCCTTGAATTCATTTTATGAATGTCATCAGTTGACTAATGTCTATGTTTCTTGATACATTTTCGTTCAGTGGCAGAACATCTTCAAGCCCAGCACAGTGCAATAAAGATGTTACATAGCAGAGTGCGTTTGGTGTTGCAATATGTTCAAGCTGTACAGTCTGGTGAACTCCCCACCAATCATGAAGTAATGAGAGAAGCATATTCCCTGAGTCACCGCCTGCCTGTCCTTCAAGGACCCCGTTTCCGAGCAGATTTCTACAATGTAAGTAAATAATTATTTGGTGTGTTTTATGTTTTTTTGTTATGTTATTAAGTGTTTTTAAATTTTTAAAAATTTTCACTCTATAATGAGACTACTACACATCTTGCTACTTTAACAAATGGGTTGTAAAGACATGGTTTTCGGTGGTGGCATATCATCCCTTCATCTATGTGCAAACTGCTCCCTCTTTGGCCACGGAAAGACAGTGAGAAACCCATTGAACATTGCACCTGAGAATTTAGGGGTAGAAATAGTAAGTAATCGTGGAGCACTGAATCTATGGTGATAGTGACCATAATTCTGATGATTAAATCTTATCTGAAATTCAAGAAACCGAAGAGGACTGTGAAAAAGATATATGATTCGTGGACAAACTCAAGGAAGCTTTATGTCAACTATCATTTTAAGAAGAAGTAGGCAATAAAATAAAAGAGGACCTTACCTGTAAAGTATTTGATGATTGCTGGAAAAACGAGTAGTGGAATCAAGGGCTGCAAATTAAGTTCTTGGAAGAATAAAATCAACTGATTTGGGCGTTACTTGGTGGAACGATGAAATATTCATGGTGAAACAAAACACAGTACTATTCCACAAACTTTTATTTTAACAGTCTACTAGTTTCGACATTTACACCGTCATTATCAAGACAGATCATTATTATGTGTTGTCCAAGAGATGGCTCTGGGCGTAGATCCCTTTATTATGAATAATAGCATCCATTCGTGCGGAATCAGGAGATGTACAGTGAAACCTCGGTTAGCGAACGCCTCTGATAACAAATAATTCGGATAATGACCAAATATTTGGGCAATTGGGCTCAGGGCAATTGGAAGAAGGTAATCTGCCAAGAAAAATACTTAGACAAACAATGATAGAAAAACCAATCATGAATGAGTCATGAAAAATCGTTTACAAAAGGAGGAGGTACAAGAATGTCTAAATTGAATAAGGGCAGCTTAACTACAAGAAAATAAGGAATGATTAAATACGTGATAAAAATTTTGATGAAGAATATCTGCAAAGTTGTGCAAGACAACTTCTCAAGTGAAAAAGGGGAAGCTCTCTTCAGGATGTTGAAGAACAACATCAAGGAACAGAGCCCAAGATACGGAGCCATTCAGATCAATAACTGAAATGAGACGAAAAAAAGGGTTGGAAAGGTTAACTGGCAGAATTATACAATGGAAATAATCTTGTTTAGAAAATAATTGAAGGGGAAAGTGAAGTCTAAAAGGATGAGAGAGGAGCTTCAATTTTAAGAATCATATTTGAAATCACAATGAATGTCCTACAGAATAATAAAGTATGTATCCGGAATTTACGATATTCATATAGGGTTAAGTAAAAATGCAGGAGAGATGATATTAACTCATTTTTACTAACACATGCGATGTGTATGCAACAGGAATTTTAACAATTGACTTTGAGAAAACATAGCATCATCCAGGGATGCCAACTTATAAGAAATATTGGGGGGCCATACTGGGGGTCTTACACCGGGAAATTTTCTAAGTTTTATATGAAAAATAGAGCAATTTAAAGGTTTTTAAAATCATTTTCGATGAGTCATATGATCAGAATTAGAAACCTGAATACTCGACACTCCGGGAAACTCAACAAGCCTGACACATTTTTTGCCTTAAAAAAAGAAGCAAAGCATGAACAAGCACCATGTTTTTGTAAAAAAATAATTTAATTTACAGTAATAATTATGCTTATACACTATTACAGAACAGTGAATATGTAGTTCTGAAATTACTAAGATTATATTGAAACAAATCCTAAACCATCATTAAAATAATAAATTGCTAGATTCAAGTTATTTAATTTTCTTTAATTATTGGGCCTCCCCCCCCCAAACAAATTTTTGTAGGGGCTCAGGCCCCTTCAAGCCCCATGGAGTCAGTGCCACTGCCATCATCATTTTCCCAAAAAGAAGAGAGTGGATTAGTGTTAGCATTTTAGGACCATAAACTGAATGACACATGCATCTAAAATGATCTTGAAGATAAAAGAATGGAAAGCTGAGGAGTTACGAGGAAATATTCAAATTTAGGGAAAGCAAGAGCTCAAAGAAAGGGCCCTTAAGCTTTTTGTCGGGAAAATAATGTTGAAGAATAAACACATTTATCATGTTTTAGGACTAAGAACAGGCTTTCAGTAATGTGGAATGGAATGCAAGCTTGTTATTCTGAAAGAACTTTCCGAATTCTGAAAGAAGAGAGTTCCGAAATGAATGGAGATTTATTCACAATTCATTTAAAAACCATGTAGTTGTGATTTAATCTGGAACCAGCTGTGAAGTAGTGACAAATACAAAAAGAGTAAGGTAAGGTGTGCTCAGTCTTATGTAATTTTCAATGTTTTCATTGATTACACTATCAACGAATTCAAAGGGGAAGTATCAGGAGTGAAAACTTCAGTGTTTTTAGCGGGGGGATTATGCAACCAATATCTCCCAGATGTAGCCCAATGTATTGGCCAAGAGATGGCTCTGGGCGTAGGTCCCTTTATTATGAATAATAGCATCCATTCATGCGAAACCAGGAGATGTACAGTGAAACCTTGGTTAGCAAACGCCTCTGATAACAAACAATTCAGATAACGACCAATAATTTGCCTTGGATAGTGAACAAAATTTCGGTTAGCAAACAGATCTGTATTGTGTAGCGGTCATGTTTGTGTTCGGTGATGTGCGATCCCAAATGGATACAATGTCTACAATAGTAACTCTACAAGTAATACAATGTAATACAATGCCTATATAGCCTGTAACTTTCATATGATAGCGAATCAATAGGAGCTAGGAATCAATTATTCCGATTTCCTTTATTTCTTATGGGGAAATTGTTTTGGATAGCGAACATTTTGGATAACGACCAGGTTTCTGGAATGGATTGTGGTCGTTATCCGAGGTCATGACATTCATTTCAAATTATCATACAGAACACTATCTAGACGGCCTGAGTTCAAGTCTACAAAATTGTACAACAAATTACCTGCATCCATTAAAAGTATAGATAGTTTTAGCCTTTTTAAAAAGACAGTGTCAGCATATTTACTTGGGAAGTGTTTTTATTGTGTAAAAGAATATCTATACAGTGAATTGTAACATTTACGTAATGAATTTATTTTCTTTTGACGTGCCGTTTACACTTACGATTGTATCATGATGTATTGTGTCCTCTGGGCTAATAAAATATTGTTATAATTATAACATATTTCATTATTGTGGAAGTGCTAATCATATGCACTTTTGGTAAATTGTTATGTGTGGCTTTATTAAAATCTCTGCGAGTTTTTGTCTCAATAAGTTGTCTTCTCAGTTCTCTACACTCTCCCTCACCTGCCTTTCCCTTGGCTAGACAAGCTATCAAGTAATATGAAACCAAATCATAAACTTTCATTGCATGATCTCATGAAAAAAATGAGAAATATAGACTATTAAAATCTCTGCTCAATTTCTCAGTTGATATTAAGCATTGCTAATTTTTTGTCTCTGCTGGCTTCCACTGCCTTAATTTAAAATTTTGGAAAATACCTTCAGAATGAGATGCTTATAAATTCATGCATGTTTTAAAATAGATGTGTAGTGTACTTGAATTTTATGAATTTAGGCTCCTTCACATAATTCTTATTGAGGGGGCTAGCTTAATTAAGAAAACCTTGCTACTTCCCCCTTCTAATTAATGATGGAGAAACTGTCTATAAATTTCATGTGTATTGAAGTATTGATTGCTCTAATGGTGAGTCCGAGCTAGCAATTTTCCTGTTCCAGTATCTTAATATATGAAACACCCAGACAAGTGAGGGGAAAGCATGGGCGATAAAGATTGTTTGAAACCTACCTCTGCTATAAATTTTGTGGAACGCATGGCATTATGTGTATTGTCCATGAGGGCATATAATTTTTATAGTTGAGCTTCTTTGTAGTTCAATGCTTATAATTGAGAGCTCCTTTGAAGCTCACCTCCTAAAAGTCATTTTCAAGTTATGTATACCTCTCTTGTACCCTTGGCAGAAAGAGCATGTACATATTTTAGCTTGTTTTTCCTTCTTTTCAGCAATGCAATGATGTGGGCCTTATGACATATTTGGGGACAATAACCAAGGGCTGCAATGACATTAATCAGTTTGTGAACAAGTTTAATATTTTGTACGATCGTCAAGGAATGGGCCGTCGAATGAGGGGACTGTTCTTCTGAGAGGGTGCCATTAGTGGATTTTTTGGTAACTATTCTTATTGATTTTTATATGAAATTAAGTGACTTATCTTGCTATTGTGTTGGAGGAAGCAATCTATATCCCAGGAGTTCAGTTAATTTCAAAAGTTTTCTAGTTGGACTGATGTTGGCCCTTAAATATAAAGGATATTTAAATTGTTATCATTTAATAATAAATTTTGCCAACAAAACAACTACCAAAACTATGTTGACTTCGTATTTGGATTTTTATAAATTTAGTATTTTTATTAGTCGTCTCTTATGTGTTGCTTCCTTTTCAAAATGTGTGAAATAAACATCTTATGCTGTTTTTGAAAGACCACCATTTTGGGACACATGATTCGGCTGTTATTTTCAATTTTCTCAAAGTTCATAAAATGTTAAATATTATTTGAGTAGAAAAACACCCATACTAATTTTCATCAGAGCCTGAGAGGTCAGCGGTCAACTCCAATCCTAGTTGGTGTGGAATGACCAGTGTTATTTTGATGATAAATTGTTTTCTCCTTCATACCTGCCTTCCTTTATTCCTCTTGAATGTGTTATACTGGAGCAATTTTCTCTGTATGTTATGTCGTGGCTATTATAAATATCACTGGATACAAAATATCAAGCAGTGTTGAAAGGTTATAAAATATCATTATTTCTAGGAATTTGTGTGAGGACATATAAGAACTCAAATGAAAGTTCCAATTTATATTTAAAGGCTCATTGTTTATGTAAATAGTTATGATCTGCATATTAGTTTTCCTATAATTATTACCTAACTTGTTGATCTGTGTATGTACACAAAGTTATCTAGGTAGATGGCTTACATAGTGTCATTCCAAGTCAACTCTGTGCCATAAACAATACTATTGTTACCCTTTGCATCCTGTCAAGTTTGACATATTCAGCCACCCTTGTTAGTGAAGACAAAATGCCAATTTGTAGGATTTTACATCAGTTATCTTTTATTTAGGACACTATAATTAGGAAGTATTTGAACATGTCTACCTTTAAATGGATTACTAAAACTGCTTTGGTAATATTGCTACATGATGAAATCTTCTCGGGAAATCAGCCGGGTGATGATGGCCATTGTTGCCATCAATGGCCATCATCACCCGGCTGATTTCCCGAGAAGATTTCATCAACAGCATTCGCCGGGAAAGAACCAAATCCTTCTTCAATATTGCTACATGTTTATTCATACATTATTAAAAAGAGAGTAAACAGGGTTTTAAACTGTAATGCAAAGTGTCCTGTTTGACCAATAGTTTTCCACCAAGCTTTTTAAATTCATGCATTTTTTCTGATTTTCAATGTGTTGATTGTATTCCTTACCATTATTCCATGTGGACATAAATTAGATGAGATTAGACCCTGGAGAAATTAAGTCAAATGTCCTGTTTGCATGAATTGTCCAATATAAATTTATTAACTTTTGACTTTGGCCGTGAACATATCAAAATCTTTCAATTTTTCAATGCCCCCAGGGAAGCTGGCAGAATGCTTCTTTAGTACTCCATGGAAACCTATCTCAGTCAGTTGGATACTTAAATAGTAAAATCCCACTCAATTATTTTGGAAAAATATATTTTATTGCCATATTCTTGTAAAATATCACATGGGCAAAATAATGGTGTCATCCTTTTAAATATATTACAACTAATATATATAATAACTACACTGTAAGAAATCTATAAGCTGCACCATTGTGGTAGAAACTACTTCCGTATCCTTATACTTGGATAGTTATATCTTTGCCCACATGTTTGTGATCACCAATATAAAAATTTCCGTTTTTTCATATGCAATTGCACTTCAAAGTCAAAAAATTCATTTATGTGGTGATCAATACATGTGAAACACAAGATGGGTACTATCATAATTAGGATGTTATCATATGTGTAGGTTTTGGCTTTCACATGCCAGTTGTCGACCTAATAGGTATCCAGTTAGTGATAGTGGCCTTACCCTTAAGCTACAACATAGCCATGGTGGAAAGAAGGTCCGAGTGTTCTAAAAGCCCCCAGAGCTGCATTGCTGGGAATAATTCTCAATCGCTTGTGGTTGGGCCACCCATGCCACATAAGTGGACGGGTTGGAGCTAGATGGAAGGTAGTCCAAGTGATGTCAACTACATATGTCTTCCCTGGAAACTTGTCAGTGGGGATCAGATTGTTGTGGTGGCTTGTGTGTTTAGTGGGATCAAATCCAGAAAGTTTTCAGAGACTTCCCGATCCCTGCTTGAGTGTTAAATGGAAGACACTTAATGGGCAACACTGCATCAATCAGATGGAACATTTAGCAGAGGTGCCCTTAGTACCTGCCTTTGAGAGCAGGCTAATGCTGATGTTGGATTTTGTCAACCCTTTCAGCTTGGTACACATGCACTATGTTGTCAATCGCCTCCCCCAAATACCATAATGTTTCAGGTATCACTCAGATGGAGTGATACAAAATATGTATTTGGAATACAAAATACTGCTCCAAAGTTATTTGAAGAATAAACAACAAAATAGTATTTTAACTATAAAATACTTGTTTGTTGTTTTTAAAATTCAAAATACATTTGTATGGAAACTAAGAGAGGTTTAAAAAATACATATAACCTACCATGGCATGTTATTTATATGTAGTTGCAAGCATAAAGAAAACAATTCTAACGAAAATTAAGTAATCTCTGAAGCATAATGTTACAGAAGTGTTATCAGAACTACTTCAAAAGTATTTTACAAATTAATTTTTTATGTATTTTAGAATGGGAAAACACCAAAAGTCTGTGTTTGAAATACAAAGTACAAGGTAGATTCAGGCCGAGTACATATTTGAAATAGCAAATACAAATTACAAATGTATTTCAAATACGCGTTTTAAAGTACTTATATTTGAAATACTGCCAGCCCTAGGAAGAATGTTGTGTACTTGGAAAAGGGGAAGGAAAAAGAGGATATATTTACAGATAGGTTGAAAGGTAGTAGACGTTATTAAATATTGAAAAGGGAAGTTCTGTGTGGGAATGGGGAACAATTGTGGTGTTTTGCAAAATGGGGGTCTATTTTAATAAGTAGAATGTGTTTAATATTGATGAAAGTGGAAATTTAAAAAACCATGGGTCAAGTGGTTGTGGTGTCAATCCCAAAATTACATTTCATTCAAGGACTCGATAGATCGAAGAAAATTTTAAGGTAATATGCAAAATAAAATTTTCCTGATTCAGCCAATCTCTTGAAATTTGGGAATAAGAATAAATGAAAGTTATCACCCACTTTTCATGTGTTGGTGACATCAGTAATGGATCCAGGAAGGGACAAGGGGGGGGGGGGGGCTAAATATGGGGTAAGCTCCCAGAAGTAATGCGGGTCTGAACAAAATTACCATTCTATAGTGTAAATTGGATGACCAAGGGCGGATCCCCTTAGCCACCTCCCCCCACCCCCCTTCCCCCCCCCCTCCCACCCCCGCATAGATCCACTTGGTGACATCATCAGAGATATTGTTGTTTTACTAATTAAGGGAGAATTTTTTATCAAGGGAAGAAATCAATCACAAGAGTCTGAAAGAGATTGAACCATATGATGTCCAGGAACAAGGATGAGAAGTGAACTGCCCACATGGGTTTATGATGTCATCATCATACAGGAATAGTCCATCAATCAATCAATTTTTGTTGCGAATAGCTCAAGAAGGAGAGGACAAATTGAAAAATGGAAAAACACGGCTCTCTTTACTTGTCGCGCTATAAAGAAGTCAACAATACAATAAAATTGGTGCATGAGCCCATTGTCATTTCCAATTCAATGCTTGTTGTATCCTAAACATAAAAATGTATGTATTCATTTTTCATTATGTCATCATTGAAGCAAGAACTTAATGAAATTTTCATTTCAGGATAGGATATCAACTGCTGCCCTCCACAACTAATCAGTGGTAATGTTTGATGAAAGTGGGACCTGTTGATGCACGGAAGTTTGTGACTTATGAAGTGTAAAAACCTGTTACCACGTGTACATGGCACAAATGGACTTGTTAAGTGGCCACAAGCATTGCCTGCTATTTTATTGATAAGATCTTACATGTGTATAATTGATGTTTACCACCACGTTTCATTGAAGCTGACATTTCAGCCTTTGTGATGGGCTGGTGCTGCCTGCATTTTCCTCTGAGTTTCACATGCTGGAAACTTTCGTTGGATTTTTAAAAATCATTTCTGAGCGGTGAAATTTCAGTGTGTAAATCTCTTACAAGACTTTTGCCACTGTAATGTTGTGGCTTGTAAATTATCGCAGACAATGAACTGTGCATTGTAATATAATACTCCCAATGCTTGGTATTTCTTGAACTATCCCTGTCTTGTAAGGATAGTAAATTTTAATTGGCATTTTCTATGCTTCCATTGATTTTTTTAGAATATGCTAGTTATTATTCAAACCTCATTGGCCGCAAAGAAGCAGTACTGCAATAACAATCATGTATGTACTTTGTGCATATAGCAAAAATTAAATAAAGCACCATAAATAATTATTCTGACTCATTTTTCTCAGCATTTTATTTAATGCCTTGTACAAGGTATGAGGTTAAATTTATGTATTCAGTAAGGGCCACTTCAATTGACATGGTTGTTTCTTCCAGCAGGTGTTCCATAGGCTCAGAGAAAGAAATATTAACTCTATAAACCAAACTCTGTGAAAATATAGACCATAACTGACTCATGATAACTCAAGTTGAATTGTACTGTGTATTCATACATTACTTTTCAAGATTATGCATTTTATTTTTAAAAGCTGTCTGATTTGTGTGATGGGTGTTTTTTCTCTTCATTTTCCTCCAACAGTTTATTGGCAGCTCCAGATTGGCTTTTAATGCCACAAATTCAGTTAAATGTTGGCCCTTTAACTCTTAACAAGCATGCAATGTCAGAACTGCAAATATAGCAGCAATGGCTTTCTTGCTGTGACAACATCCACTAACTCGTGCACCTACTCTTTTCCTTCAAGTGTCTTCCCTTTTCCTCTGGTCAACTTCCTGCATTCTCTCTCTTTAGCTTCCATTTCTGCTTTAGTCTGTCCTCGCCTTTTATTTTCTTCTTCCTTTCTTTCTACATCTAGTCCGAATAACTAGGATTAGGTTTTTGGTGTAATCTCAGAAGAGACTATGTAATTGAATGGGAAGGCCTCCAGACTGCTGTACATCGTCACCCTATGAATAACTGATTTACTGTGACTCATTGCCCATTCACTTAGCTGAAGCCAGCACAAAATGTTTATGATACCCTTATTCTTGAATAGAATTGGCAAGAAAATTTTTATGGTAGCAATGATGTGTGTCTGTGCATGGAGCTGAAAGAATTGAGTATTTAGTAAGAAAGATTTTGAAGCCTTGTGAACTCCAATACATATATTAGTTCTCCCTGACATCAACATTGTCAATTTTCATTTAAGGATGTACAAGCTTACTGCCATCTCCCATCTCATAGTAAGATCTAACTTTGACAAATCTAAGCACTGTTTTTTTCTTCTAAAAATCTCCATTTCTGATTGTGAGTACAGCATTTGCTCCAATAGCTTGTCTTCCTGGAAGAACATGATGAACTTCATGAGAAGTCAAGTGCTGCTGATGGCAAAGTGCAGTTCAGCTGTCAGAAAAGTGTCCTTCACTCCAGGGGCGGACCCAGGATTTCTTTCTAGGGGCACAAGCAAGGCCGTATCCAGGATTTTGTTCTGGGGGGGGCACAAGGGTACCTCATAATACAAAACGAATGCAATGATAATGGGGCCGTAATAAAAATTTTGCTTATATTTAAGGGTCTGGGGGGGCACGTGCCCACCCCCCTATAGATCTGCCTATGCTTCACACCATTCCTTTTCTGGTGTAGACCTTTTTGGATACAAAGTCCTTAATCTGATATCTGATGTAGTATTACTAGGGTGCAAGGAAGCTTTTCTTGTAGGCATTCAGTTTCTGGATCATGAGACTGCCAGCATAAAAAAAAAATGCTTTAGAAACCGATGAGAAGGCAGCCTCAATTACTTCTGGATTGTTTCAAATTCCTCTCAGTGGGAAAGCCAGTCATCAAAGAACTTATACTCCTGAAAAATCAAGTCCACAACACATACTCCACCACAATACATCCAACCCTTTCTTATAGCCTTTGTGGAGAATATGGATTCTGCAGGTCCAATGAAGTTCCCATTGTGATGTTGTTGCAATTTTTAATATTCATATTTACATATTAGAGTAAATACATACTAAATTATTATTGCTTTTAAAATGGATAAGCAAATCTGATCTTTCCTGATCTATCTTTAAATTGAACTGACTCAATGTAGACTTGCTGAAGTTTTGTCCATCTGACCCTAATGCTTGGAGATTGCAACCAATGAGCCCATTAGGGTCGATAATGTCATCAAGCTTGTACAGTAGAACAGGTTGCAGCAGCAGCACTGGCCTTTGGTGCACATATTCTAACTTTTCAGTGCTATCCTAGCTGCTTCAGTGTTAATTGTACTATTCCTTTGGCCAAAATATATAGACACTGAACCAAAATATAGATGAGAAGGAACTTCACTGGTTTAGATATCAACCACCCCTCTCATCATTGGAAATACTATTCTTCAAATACTGGAAAAAAGTGAATCGCTTTACACTGATTGGTGGATATTTCTGAAAACCAATTAAAAATCGACCGAAATGGCAACAGAGATCTACCTCCTTTGGGAGGAAATGGGGCCTCTTCTATGTAGTCCTATTGTGGCCTATGCTTATCAACTACCATGAGCGTACCCAGGAGGGGGCAGTTGCCCCCCCCCCCCCAAGCTGTTTTTCTTTAATTGAATTGTCTATGTTTTCCCTGCGTAAAATTTCAAGCATAAACTTACGCTGTCAGCCATATATCTGTTTATTCCTTTTTTCCGAACTTTACCTCATGCGAGTGGCTATATACGTTGTAATAAAGATTGGGGAGGGGGGCTCAAGTGAGGAGGGGCGCTCAATATGGAGAGGTGCCTATAGTGTAAATTTGGGTAAATCCAGCCCTGATCACCACAAGTTTGGTTTCGCCTCCAGTCGAGATCATTGCCAGTTGCCTAACAGAAGGCACCCCTAGGCACGTTCCTATTTTGCCTTACAGTAAATCCGGCCCTGGTGGTGATTCCACTATACATGCCCACAAGCAATCATGGGTAGGAAGAATCATGCATCAATGGCTAAGTTCTAACAACATGTATCTCCAAATTTGGCTGGTTTGAGTTAATACTGCCGTTTGGAAGTAAAGACAATTTTGTCCCTTATTCTAACAACACTTATGTCAAAAAATTGATGTAAATATGCCCTTTTTCAGTATTATACATACATATTTGGTTTTAAATTTCAGTGTTCAATTAAAAAAATAAATAATTTTTTTTTGTCCTCCTGAAAAGTTGCTATTTTTGAGATACAAGTTGTTAGAACTTAGCCATCAACATGGAGTTTCTAAGTGAGATACGGAGGAGGAGACAGGATTTGGATGGTTTTGAGTACTGAGTGAGTATATAGGATGTTTAAAACAGTGCTAGAGTGAGGATTTTTAGATAGAATGAAAGAAATTTTCAAGAATTCAAGAGGGATATACATGAGGAAAGGGGTGATAGACAAAATACTCCAACTTAACCCACCTTGACTGGTAAAGCATATCAGCAATCTCCACATTCTAGCGCTTACCTCTTTTTCCAGCAGTAGAATAAGAACTTAAGAAATCCTCCTGGCATGACCCCACACACTAATTTGAAAACTTTCTGCAAAATTTAGGAATGGCTGGGAGGAAAAGTTCAATGGTATTTTGTGCACGCCCACAACTTTCCTTGTGTTGATAAAACGGAATGAAAAAGGAATGGTTTCCGATATGGATACGATACTGAGGCAAGCAGCAAGATTTGTAAAAAAAATGTAAAGGCAAACGTGGTAAGGTAACTGGGTTTATAAGAAATTTAGAATGGGAATGTCTACACAATCGAAGGGAAAATTAAGATTAAATCTTTCACGGAATTTTCAAGTAGAATACTTTTTGCCTTATGTTCAACATGTTTTGAATTTGTTGATAGTGCTACCTATGTGCATGAATTTTTTGGCATGTTATAACTCGAACATAAACGACTTACAACGCTAACTTTTACTAATTCTATTACTAACTAGTAGTTTTATGTGCTTAATTAGTAGCATGTTCGTGTTTTTAGCAATCTCGTGTCTGGTCTGTCCGCATACCTGTCCTGAATTCTTCGCCTGCATCCGGTAGATGGGCGCGTTCCTGATAAAGGCTACGATTATTGGTTCATGCTTGGTGTGGAGTCATTCCGTGCCACGCACCCTGGTCCTGGCGGTGGCTTGTATGGTGACTCGTAGATGTAGATACACGGAAGGACTCTCAATCTCCGCGTTTAAAATACCCGGTCCAATATTACTTTCATTCGCTACTGAAGAAGATTTTCTGGACTGGATTTAGAGATTATTTTTGTTTAATTAGCTTAGTATTTGAAATAATAATCACAAACCTCTCTCTGATATTTTCAACTCATCAATTTCAGAGGGTCATTTTCCAACTTACTTAAAAGTAGCCCTTATATATCACCCATTCACAAGAAGGGATCAGTAATCGATTCTAATAACTACAGACCAATCTCCATCCTGTCAGTTTTCTCAAAAATTTTTGAGAAACTCATGTACAACCGCATTGTAAACTATCTTGAAAAATATAATTTGTTGCATGCAGCTCAACATGGTTTCAGAAAAAGTAAATCTACAACAACAGCTGCGTTCCATCTTCTCAATACCATATGCCAGTCCTTAAACAAACATGAAAGGGTTACAGGCATCTTCTTTGACCTGAGTAAGGCTTTTGACACAATTGATCACAGTATATTATCCAGTAAATTATTAAATATCGGTATTAATGGTAATGCTCATGCATGGATTATGTCATACCTGTCTAATCGCAAACAAATTGTGCAATACAGAAGTAAGTCTGAGTTGGGAATAAACACCTTTAAATCCGGAACTCTTGAAGCAAGTTGTGGCGTTCCTCAAGGTTCTATTTTGGGACCCCTGTTGTTCATAATTTTCATAAATGACCTTCCTCTTTCATTGCCTAATTGCAGCACAATTTTATATGCTGATGATACTTCTTCCATAAACACTGGGTTGACTCTGGATGACTTGTCTAGCAGCACAAATCACACCCTAATCAGTATGGTGAATTGGTGTCTTGAAAACAACCTGACACTTAACAACAATAAATCATGCTTCATGCATTTTCACTGTAAAATATCTCCACCAACATCTACCTTATTATTAAGAATCAATAATAAGAGTATTCACCGCTCTACTTCCACTGATTTTCTTGGCTTCCACCTTAGAGAAGATCTTGACTGGTCTTTCCATATTAATAAAGTTATACAGAAAATCTCAACCGGTATCTTCATGTTAAGGAAACTAGCCTCGATCACCTCCACTGACACTTTGAAATTAGTCTATTATGCTGCAATTCATTCCCACCTGTCTTTTGGAATTATCTTCTGGGGTAACAGTAGTGCTGTAACTAAAGCCTTCTCATTCCAAAAAAGATCAATTAAAGCCATTGCTAGGGTATCTATCAGAGCACCTGGAAGACCTCTCTTCAAAGCACTAAATATACTTACTCTACCCTGTTTGTATATTTTGTAATGTTGCACCTTTGCAAAAAACAATCCGTCTCTGTTTCCACTAAGTTCCACCATTAATCAGCACTCCACTCGCTCCAAGAACCACATTCATCTGCACAGTTATAACCTGACTGCTGCTCAACATGGACCGCTTCACTCTGCTTCCCTTATATACAATAAATTGCCCCAATCAATTAAGTTAATTATATCTCCCCACACATTCAAATGTCAATTAAAGAAAATGTTGCTCAATAAAGTTTACTACTGTGTTAATGAATACTTTTGTGACCAACTCTAATGCTATGATTAGAGTATCTTGTAATATAATGTGTCTATATTGTGTAAAGTGTATATTTATATGTTTTCATGACCATGTTCTATGTCAAATTTCCTTGACCAACGGAACAATAAATAAATAAATAATATGTTTACTGTATCTGTCTCCTGTTGATTCCAAAAATACCGCCTGCTGACGTCATCAAGTCATGGCGGAAGGTGCAGATTCGTGGCGCCAAACAACGCAAACAACAACATCAACACTAAAACTGTAATGAACGCTTTATCAAAGAGTTAATTGTAATCCAAGTGTTTCCATCGGATTTTTCTGCCTTACTTACATGTAATTTGTCCTTTGCGACCACTCCCTTTTCATGGAATGTGGCAATGGACGCGTCAGTGGAAGGAGTGTTCGCAGAGGGGGAGGGGTTAACAATTGAAGTGCATCCGTGCCCCTGCGAAAACTTTTGGAGGTCGAGTTCGTCGTGGTGGTTGTGGTTTGTTGTTTTGATGTGCTTGAAAATTTGAGAGTGAATCGTGTCTGTTTGCACAGGCTGTGTGAGTGAATTAAGGGAATGTAAATAGGTAAAGGTTATGTCAGACGAAGAGTTGACACTGTATGGAGGCGAAGACATCTCTATTCCGCCCATCAAATATGAATGTATGTTTTCTTGGGCAAGCATTTTTGCATGGCCAGCACTTGTTTACAATTGCTCTTAAATTCTTAATTTTGTTATATTTCAGATTTGGATCATACAGCTGATGTTCAGTATGTACTTCGATTTGTCGCCGTGATATTTCTGTGAAATAACTAAGAATGCTATCAGTGAAATCATGGTGTATGGAATTTTTATTAATTTGTTTTATTTATTTTAGATTGCATGCCTGGGGTGATACTTTGGAGGAAGCTTTCGAGCAATGCGGTATGGCCATGTATGGTTACATGACCGAAATCGACTACGTTGCCATAAAATACACCATAGACATTGAAGCTGAAGGCCATGATTTGTTATCTCTACTTTACCACTTTTTAGATGAATTACTATTTATATTTTGTGCCGATCATTTTTTTATTGCCAGGGTTAGTAAAATTGTATTATGTTTAACAGATAAAAACACACCTATTTTATCTCCTCTTGGGAGAATATTCTGATATTAAATTCTTGCCTTATCTGAATGCATAGACATTGGTATTTACTCATGGTTAAGTGCATAACGAAAGATTTGTAATTTTCTCTAGGTTGTGAGGATTCTCGAGTTCGATGCTGAGAATTTCAAGATAAAAGCAAGATGTTTTGGGGAGCCGTTTGAAATAGGAAAGCACCCGCAAGGCACGGAGGTGAAAGCAATTACTTATTCTAATATGCAGGTCCATCATGACGGAGAAAAGAAGGAAGTTTTTGTCATTATTGATATTTGAAGCTGGGAGAAGCCCGTGTCATATGTATTTTGAACTTGAATGAATCGAACTGACTTAGTATGCGCGGCCTCTCGCATATTCAAGTAAGTTACCGTCGCATTTTGTAATATAAGAGTAAATAACTTACTGTTACAACTGGTATTTTCTTCACAAATTATTTCCGTCTGCCAGTTTAATGCGTGACCATTACTTAATTGAAGTTAATTCATGAATATATTTTCTACCTCAATCCTTGAGTAATTTTGCAGACAGTAGCAGTTTTTCAGAGCCAAACAGAATTTAGTCGTCTTGGTATTTATATATATTTTGGAAAGTATTGGATACCTGTAGTCAATTAATAGAGGTCATTAGTTCTTTCAGTAATCAGGCCGTCAATGGAAATAGGCTGTACAATGCTATTTTAAAGCAATGTTGCTGTGAAAGCTGTTTCAGTGATCACATAAGATGTATGTTGAAGCAACTTCTTAGTTCCACTTCTTAACTCAGATCCACCATGTCATATTCCTTCTACAAGGTTGACCTCCCTTCATGAAAATCTGGTGGTTTTTATTCTATTGCAGTAACCTCCCCAATGTTTTAAATTATCCCTAATGGTATCTACATTCATGTATGCTGAGCAGATACATGAGTAAAGTGAGTGGTACCAACATCCTTCATGGATATTTGTTTCCTCCTTATGATATGGTGTGCTAATGCCTCCTCAGATGTTTTATGCTCCTAGTCAACATAATCATGCACATTCCACAACTATGTTGAGGTTGAAGCTGAAAATGTAACACTTAAGGTGGTTATCTTTGCTTAATGAGGCCAATTTTACGGGTGGCAAGTATAATTACACAGACCTTGAATGTACTAGTGTGCATTTCAATAGCAGCGGGTAGAGCAGTGAATTGCTGAAATGCATGCCAGATGGCAAAATAGCCTGTTATTATTTCCTTCATGCATTCACACAAGTGAATACCAGATTGAGAAAAAGAATGCTGTTGCCCTATCACGTACTCGGTGTAAAACTGCCTTTAAAAAAACTTCTGGTTTGTCTGGGGCACTTTTAAATGGTCGAAAGTGTAATTTATATGCGAAAATATCCGGCTGTATTTCTTCATTTGCCCAATAGAGTAAACGAAAATATGCTTTAAAGAAGGAGTTCTTGTTAGCTCAATTTGTTGAATATCTTTTTGGATAAATTTGGAGGTTTCTGATCTGAGATGGGAGCAAAAAGAGCTACTTCGCAAGTTGCATCCTGTTGCCTATTTTTTCAATAAACTTAAAAAACTAATTTTTATTATACATTTTTATGAGGTAAGTTGACTAATGCTTTCTTTTAATGAAGAAATAGGGCAGATTTTTCAGACTTCATGTGCACATATAGGGTGCTTTCCAATCGCAGGTGTGACGTCATCTGCGCTAAACAGATGGGAACACATCCTGCACCATTGTTCGTCTGCGCTAATGTGTTTCAATCTGTTGCGATGTGAGCTAATCTGCGCAAGGTGATTGGAAAGCACCCATAGTTGTCTCTAGAATTGTTCACCACTAGCTATCCTTCAGTTGTTTTTTTTTTTAAACTACTGTAGGCTATCAGATTATTATTATTTGTTGTTTTCATCTTTGTCTTTCGGTAATTAACAGTATTGTGATGTGACAAAGCAATAGTGATCAAATTACTTAGAAGGACTAGATATTTGGCAATTTTAACTGCAATCTACTTAATCTTTACATTTAAGTAATCCCAAGTGAAAATATTCCTTGGGTAGTGATAGAATCGAGAGGAAATTCTTTCTAACTGCATTGTTGGAGGCAAATTTCTCCTGGGAAGAGGCACTTCCCACCTAGGAGCAAGGTTACTTCCTAGAATCTTAGAAGGACCCGGTGATCATGTGGATATGGGGTGAAGATGTAAATGTATACGAACCAACAAAATGAGGGTTATGTACTATAAGTTTATGTGCTCTCAGGTTACTGAGTTGAGTTTCGGTTTTCTATTGTGCTGGGGAGCGGTGGTATTTTAGTGCCTAAGATTTCTTAACTATGAGATGAATATTTTAAAATGCAATTGTGTTGCCTAACAAATTCAAACGTTTAAATTTTGATTTTTTTTACCTTGAAAAGGAAACAGGGAAATGAAGAAAAATGAGTGGATAGAAATGTTGGGATGCTTATGCTTGCTTCAGGGATTTAGGAAAGCATATGATAACACTATATAAAGCTGATATGTATTCTTAAGAAGATAGTTGTAGATTTGAGGGAGAGGCAAGTCATTCATTTGTATGTGGTTCAGCAGGCACAGCTGAGTTCATCCAATGGAGAATCAGAATGGGTAAGCATTGGCCAAGATGTATGAGAATGTAGCCTTTTTTAGGATGTTCTGAATCGTAGTTTTAGAATGACCTGGCATTGATTAGTCAGTGGGTAAAAGGCTTACAGGCCCTGGCTGATGCATTGGATTACAAGTGCTTACAAAATGGCATGAAATTAACTCATAAAATAGGCAAAATAAAATAGAGCTCAGTTCTAAGAAAAGAAGGCAAGAATTCACTGGTGACTTTCTAGACAGTACCATTTGTAGGGATAATATTCAAGGAATTATAGCAATAGTATATACTTGAAAAGAGTAAATGTCACACAGTTATTCAAAAAGGGTAACATACATGACGTAGGAAATAATCCCCAATAACATGAATAATGCTTGTAGGCAAGATACTTGAAAATTAGTTCTTAGCATTAGTATGACTTTCCTGTGAAAAAATTACAGTTGTCTCAGATAATTAAATAAATAGTTAATGGGATGTCCAACTTTCGGAGTGATCATAGGCGGAAAGTATTTATTGAAGGAGTAGCTACTCTTTAGCTATGTCTGATATAACGTCTCACATGAAAGCCTTATCAGCTCCCTTCTGTTCATTATGCATATAATAATTGTGTTCTGCTCCAAAATTAGCTTTAAAGTATGATTGATGACGATGATGTCATCTATCACAAAATTGTGAAGACTCAACTTTGAGATCCTGCCATAGGACTCAGAAATGTCCATGGGTGGAGGCTAGAGTAAAGACTAGAATCCTCACTGAATACATGGCTTCAGATTTCTTGTATAGGACATTATCTATCCCCATGAATTTTTTGTGCATGGAGTTTGAATGAAGGGGTCAGATATCTGGGAGTTGCAATAACTTCAAACCTATCATGGCAAATATGAATGAGAAATATCTGTGTTAGAGCCCTAAAGAAGCTAGGAATTGTGAAGTTTAGTGTGAGAAGGCTCTGCGGTGAAAAAGTGAAAGGGAGGTGTTACTTATTAATCATCTGTTTGCTCCTTGAATGAAATACAAAACAAAGTAGCACAATTTCTCAAGAAGAGTTGTTAAGAGTGAAGAGAGAGTGTCCTAGCTTTTTCATAAAATAGGCTGTGATCTGCAAGAAACTCTGAGGCTGTGTGCTTGGCTTAGATTGCTCAAACAATTGAGAGCATATATTTTGGAGCAACACAGAATATCATCTTATACACTCTTTATATTACCAGGCCCAAGAGAAATTTGCCAAGCTGACAGGTAAAGGAACTCATTTTTCTATGGAACAATGTACATCCCACCAAGATTTTTCTACAGTCTCAAGGGATTTTGCATCCTCTTGGTGACTTCAGTCCCTAGTTCTTAGCAGCTGATCATGTAGCTTGGTAGTGGCAGACAAACTGTTTGGATGTCATATTGGTGTAGAATTCAGTGGATTCATCGGGAGACATAGGGCAGGAAAGCTTTCCTTGAAGGCTGGTCTGGTAATTTTCTCGGTTTTTTAAAAGCTCCTAATAGGCGGAGGACCTTAATTTTTGGATTGATTTTAATTCCTTTTCCATGAATTTTAATCAGTTATATTATCTTTAATGCCTTTCTTATCTGCTATGCCCTTGGCTTTGCGAAAAGTTGTTAACACCAAGCTTTTTTGAGGAGGAAGTCTGGAGAGGAAATTTTTTCATTATTATCTATCTTATTGATGAAGTTGATATTTATGTGCTGATTGTTTAGATTAAGTTTTATGTTTGGGAAAGAGATCTAATGCATCCCCCTCATGGGGCCTTACAAGAAAGGTATCATCCATATATTTCTAGTACTGCTTTGAGTGAAGGGGCATTGAACATAGGTGTTGTTCCTCAAATTCCTCCAATTATGTAGAAGTGTGCTATGGTAGGAGATGTTGGCGATCCCATGGCAGCACCATATTCATCACAAACTTGGCAAAAAAGCATGGAACTTTGAGAACTTGGTCATAGTCAGAACATGAGCTTGACTGCATCACTGTCAGATCTTTCCAGGAGTTAAATGTGTCAGTCAGGGGCATACAGGTGAATATACTGACAAGTATGTCTGGCATCCAGTTGACTGGATTGATGGTTTCCACAGTTCAGTGGGATCTTCACATGATTCACGATTATTTCAACGTAATGCACTAGGATGCTATGTAGTTTTTAAGTAGCTGGTTTGTGAGAGAATTGATGGCACTGATGAATGGTCTTTGTGGAATTTTAGCAGGCTGAACATCCTGTGCTTGTAGCCTTTAGATTGTATCTTGTGTGAGTCATGATGCCTTCATTATTTTCATGGTCTTCCTGGTCACAGTCCATGGAGTCCCACGATTTTTTCCCTGTTAATCTTTTATATCTACTTAAGTAATGCCTGTCCAACCCAACTGCAAAATGTGTAGAAGTATTACCTTCTTTTTTTCAGAATAATAATATGTAAGTAACACCTAGGCATCGAAAGTATAAAGGTCTCTAGACATTAAGTGTAAATTGATACAGCATTATACAATGATATATTCAATTTATTAAGTATTCTATTGATAAAGATAGGTTTTCATGGGGTACTTAAGAATCATTCTGAAAACCTCCCCTTTCTTCATGTACTCACCTCTTTAATTAGCAATAATGCCTTTTCAATTCAATAAGGTCTAATTCCTTTCATTTCATCCAAAAATCCTATTCTTTTATTTCTCTACCTCGTTTACTTAAAATTTTACTCTCTAACAATTTTCAACATCCCCTGGCTGCTAAGCACTCACGCCATCCATATCTTCTGTCTCCTCTGTATCTCATCTAGAAGCTTCTCCTTACCAACTATGTCCTCCTCTCCATTAACTTCTCTTTCTTTATTCTTCTCCACACCCACATCTCGAATGCCTCCTTTCTTCTCTCATCCTCCTTCACACTGTCCACATGTCACAAGTGTCCACATTTCCACACTGGAAAACGCCTCTCTCCAGACCAGACATTTCACTTATTTTTTATTTGAACTCTTACATAACTATCCTCTCATAAGCTCCTTCCTGCTCATGAACACCTCCTTTGCTAATGCGATTCTCTGCCTAATATACTCACTGCTGTACATGGGCGTACCCAGCGAGGGGCAGGAGGGGGCAGCTGCCCCCACCCCCCAGAAGCAAAAATCGCAAAAGTCTTAATGTGTGTAAGGAAAATAATATTTTTTCAAGCAAATAATTTTTAAAACTAATAAAGAGTTGTTGCAGTTTCCTTTAAGAGTTTATTTCATTCACCTTTTCTCTTCTTAAATCTTACCTACAACTTGAACAACCATGGCTTGCACCCCTTGTTTTGATCCTGGGTACGCCCTTGCTGCTGTATGCATTTTCTTTTCATGTGGTGCCCAAATAGTTAAATTGGTCAATCTGCTCAAGTTTTTCCCCACCTACTTTTACCTAGTCTCTCACATTCCTCACTCGTGATGCATTACAAAAACCACAAAACCTTGGTCTTCTTGTGATTAATCCTCATGCCACATTCCTCACAACCCTTGTTTAATGTATGCACGAAATCCTGCAGCCCCCTTGCCGACTGACTAATCAATGCCTGATCATCTGTGAACTTCACTGATTTAAATATCATTCCTCTCCCTTTCACTCCAGCTTCCAACTCATCCCTCACTTCTCTTATCATCTCCTCAGTATACACGTTAAAATGCAATGGCAAAATGTAGTCGACAGCCTTGCCTCACTCCTCGACCAATGCTTGCCCACCCACGTTCTCTGTCATTTGTGCAGTCTGGGCCATGTACAGATTATTAATAAGGCTCCTATCCCTCCAAATTAAGCCTATTTTTTAATCAATCAATTTTACCCAGTCCACTCTGTCAAATGCTTTTTCAAAATTTACTAAGCATGTGTAAAGGTCCTGGTCATATTCTAGGTTCCTATCCATCAGGGACCTCATTATCTCTATTAAATCACGAGTTGACTTTCCTTATCAAAACCTAACTGATCTTCTTCCAAATACTTTTTTGCCTTCGCCTCCATCTTTTTAATGCCTTAATACCACTTTCGCCTCATGTGATATCAAGTTAAAGTCTTACAATCTTCGCATTCTGCAGCTTCATATTTTTGGTAGTAAAATTAGAACCTTTTTCATGGGATCCTCAGGCCAACATCCTTCCTCAAAGATGTTATGAAAATCTTTCTCTCACCATCCCTGCCTAGATTCTTCAGAAGCTCACACAAGATATTGCCCACACCCAATACTTCCATAGCCTTCATATCCCAATAGGCTCTCTCGATTTCCATGTCTAAGATTCCCCGCTCAAGATTATCCTCCTCAGCACTTTCCTCCTCCAAAGTCGGTCTCAGTGTCCACGTTCTTTCACATCTTTCTCTCTTCCATTTCTTATAACATTTCCTCTGTTAACCACTGCTACTGTATCCATTTACTGTCATTATTGCCAATTTATTTCTCCACTGCTTTATAATTCACAGCGTCCAGCGATATCTGGTGGAAATGTTTTATATCCATGAGAATAAAATAAAATGGTAAACTTCCACACAATTTTATTCCACGAGGATAATTACCTTGATAATGACATTACGTGTCGAAACCAGGTCGGTACTTCGTAAATAAAATTGTGTGGAAGTTTACCATTTTATTTTATTCCACTGCTTTACTTTCAGTTTTTATATTATTCCTCCCTTCCTTTAATTCCTGATATTATCTTCTCATAATCCCCTTCTACACTTCTACATTCTATTTCTGTGCCTTTCTAATTTTCATTAGTCTTTTAAATCTTACATTGCATTTCATGAGTACATACTAGGTTGTGAGATGAAACAGTATCCGCTACTGGGAAGCTGTGCGAGTTTTTCTCACTATTATTAACTTTAGTCTTACCATGATATAGTCTGTGATATCTCCCCATATTACCTGCACTTTTCCATTTGTACCTTTTCCCTTTATGATGATTTAATAGTGTGTTTGTGATGAATACTTTTTTCTCCTCCAAAATTCTGCTGCTTTCTCTCCCCTGTTGTTCTGTGTTCCTAATCCAAGTTCTTCCCTTTCGTTTCCATCCCTCCCCTCCCTGATAGTGGCATTCCAGTCCCCCCATCACTGCTAGATTTTTCTTACCTGGAGTTTCCCTAATTATTTCCTTAAGCTGTTCATACACCTCATCTACTTCTTCCCTATAATTACTAGTGGGCATGTAAACTTGAACCACCACAAGGTTGCCTCAATTTCTACCAACAGAATCCTATCGCTTACCTGGTCTATGCCTACCACATGCTTACCCATCTTGCCATTTAATACTAAAGATACCCCTTGTTGACTTTCCTCCCCACCACTCTAAATAGTCCTCTACCCATCTCTTGGGTAGTCCTTACCATCCTCCTACTTCACTTTGCATAATCCTAAGATATCATTCCTCCTTTGATATTTTCTACCTTCCCCATCTTCATCATTGTCCTCAAATTCCATGTCCCTAGATTTATCGCTGCCTTCATCATTCCTAGGTGCTGCTGCTAGTCAATCAAAAATTGGCACTTGAAAATATATCAACTTCATGTTTTATTCAGGGGCTGGGGCTTCCCATAAAATTGACTCTGCCTTAATATCCTCTATATTGTCCTTATGCACTTCAACGTGTAACTGAGGTATTGCTTTGAAAAATCTAGGTCAGGTTACATGTTGTTGTACTTGAATCCTTGCATTTATGCAGCCCATTTAATTTTAATGTTGTGCTAATGAATGAATGAACAACTTATCGCAAATGGTAATGAGGCCCATTCTTGTCTTAATTCAGCCACCTGCTTCTTGGCGTGTTTTCAGGCTTGATATGGTGTAAGTCTCATGTATATTTATATATAAGTAACTGTTAATTTTCCACAACATTAGTTTACTCACACAACCTGTGCACATTTCTGATTATCATGGGAGATGTATTGTAACTGGATGTGTAAGTAAAGTTTTTGAGAATAATTGCCAGCCATTTCTTTTGAGATCATTTATTCATTATCATGTGCTTCTGAGCTTGTGAACCTAAGTTTCTTAAAAATAATTATTTGGAACCAAATTTTCTCTTTAAACCAGAGCTTAATTTTCATTGTTCATTGCTTTATTTCATTGTTCTAATGAAAGTATATTTCCTCCCCCCAGCTTTCTAAAAAATCGTGGAGCTCAAGGCATTCATTATAACTTCAGTCCAGTAACATAAATTAATGTAACAGATCTTCTAATGACACTTCTATCAATTGAGATTTCAATCCTAATTAATTTGGATCTTCCAAATTTTGTCAGAGCTTCCGGGAAAAAGAAATTGGTGCTAGACTTCAAAGCTTACGTGTGGCCAAAATTTGTTGTAGCAGGAGTAATTGGCCTTGTTAGGAATCCCAACTCTCTTCAATGAAGTCACCTTCTGTAGCTCTTCTCCTTTGTTGCTGTCCGATCTCCTCTATCCTCCTTCCACAATGAATATGCATACTCCTGCTATTGTCACCTGAGGATGGGATAACTGCTGAAGCTGGTTATTTTTAAAATAAATTTAGTTGAAGTGGCCAAGTGTTTTCTTTTATTGATAATTAACTAGGTATTCTTTCTGGAGGGGTGTATATAGAGTAATTCTCTTTCCATATAGCCTTTTTGCTACTAAATGTTGTTCATTACAGTTATTTCTCATCTTGGATTTTCTATCTAACGTAATCGCCAAAACCAATGGATCATGCATTTCCTTTGTAAACTTTTCAATTGGTCAAAAGAGATACTCATTTTTTTGTATTGGCATTGGCTGTATGAATACATCCAGACACCATGCACACCTGAGATTTAGGTATGTAGGAGAATGGAGATGGTTGGTGGACACAGAAGGTGTTCAAGTAGGTTGTCACCATAGATGGGGAGGAGAAAAAAATTGGAACAGACTTTAGGTAGCTTGAGGGTTGAGCAGATGCTTAAATCAGTAATATAAGGATGCTGGAGATAGGAATAAGGACAAGCATAATAGGAGTTGTTGATTGGCAGCATTTGTTTGTTAAAAGGAAGTGTTCAACCTGAAAAGTGTACCCTTAATGGTGCACTTGTATTTGCTTAATTCTCAACTTATCTATAACTCCAAATGTAACACATTGTCGTTTAATGGCTGGCAATGCCAAAAGGATGGCAAATTGGTGATTTATAATGCAAATTGAATAGAGTGATTCCCACCTCCCTCCTTTACAATTACTTAGATTAATGTATTATAACCCCAAGGGTGAGCCCCAAGTCTGAGCTCGAAATGTTTGCTAATATATGGATAATTTGACCCTGTGGGTATCCCGAGAAGAGTTTACCTACAAGATGTATTAATCGCTTTCATTTGGAGAAATACATCCCATAGGCTTTGTCTTTCAGCTTAGCCCCCGAGACTGATGTGATTGATACATATAATGCTGAACCTGCAGGGCCAGGCACTTCCCCGGGATGTTTTCATGATAATGCCCTAAAGTTGATCTTACATTTCCTTATTTTTAATGAGGCACAGTAAGTATAGTGGCCATTTGGCTTTTGATATCTTGAAGTTCATATTCAAAACACCCTGCCCTGAATTTGGTGTGTGAGTAAGATTCAAGAGAGCTTAGTTATATTTAGATAACGTCTGCTTTACCCTCTTAATCCACAGTCTCCTCTTAACTGACATTCAACTCTTTTCATCGGTTACTGTGCCCACTGCAGTGGAAAACATGATTTACTGAATTTCTGTTGAAGTTTTCCAAAAGTTCATATGGAAACTGCTACCTATAGCTTCTAGAAAGGAATGTGTTGCCTACTTGCATTGCTTAAATTTGAAGGCAAGGAACATTTTTAAAGGAATCTGTATGTTTTTATGATAATAAAATTACCGAAATAAAATGAGTGAGTTTTTTTATGAATTTACCTGGTATTAGAGTTAAGTTACCTCTTGGTTTAAGGACGAGTGAATCTGCAAGTAAATTCCACCGTTTGAGGTAATTTTATTTCAATAATCTTCCTGGGTAGTGGTAGATCGCAGGTATTAGAGCCTGTTTTAGATAAATCTTGGGCTTAAGTAAACTTGGCTCCCAAAAAAAATATTGTTCAAATCGTCCCAGAGAGACAAGTTCATCTATCGAGGTCGTATGCTGCTCAGAATAAGTTTGATAAGATTGGCCGAAAAACTCGATGTTAGCGCGAGTGACTGTGACATCGAGTTGATGTTTGTAAACCGTAACTCAATATTATTACCTTTGATGCTGATTCCATTATCTCGTTTTCTTTAGATATGACAGTAATTTTTATCAGAAGTAGAACGGTTAAAATTAACGTCAATTCAGGCATGTCAATAGCTAACAGTTGGGAAATTATAATTATCTCTCCGAAAATGATTTTCTTTGAAATTGGTAAGGAAAAATGACATTTGTATCTTAATGGAAAAGGAGATTACCTTGGAACCTCGAGAAATCTTAACAATTCTCCAAATACCGTAGTGATTGACTTTTGAAAACCGAACGTAAACATTGGCGTTCGTAGCCACTTCACTGACATCTAGTGGACAGAAGTTGTACACCGGCAGTAAGCTTGAAATAATTTTACATAAGTTCACCGTTTTGTCTGTTACTTAGGATAAACTTTATGGATTTCATATATATTAGGCATTGTTTTTAATCATCTTTTTCAATTTTACTGGTATTTAGATGATTAGGTTGGCCATAGTTTGAGTTTATATACGTATATTCTCGTTGAGGGGCCCTCACCGGATATACGTAATTTGCGGGAAATACAAGTTCGCGCCACTCATTGTTGCTACTGGCTGCTTGAGCAGATGGCCGGGACCACGCATAGGTGAGTGTTAGCCGTCTTGTGGCATTTCGTGCTGTAGTCACCTTCATCTTAGTAGCTATGTTGTCTATTCCTGATAAAATATTTGTCCATATTTGTTTAAGTTCACCCTGCTGTTGGTTATGGACTTTAATCGAGGGTTTATTTTGTAATGAAATGTGTATCAAGTGGTAGCATTTACCCGCGGCTTGGTGAGAAATCGTGAAACAAAAGACTACCAAGATTTCTTATAAAATTATTAATTTTAGCTTTTGAGATAGTTATCTCATATGGTTTTAACGTGCGAAGAACCATTAAAGTAGTAGAACAATTTGGGTTGACGTTAGTTAGTAATGAAATCTGGGGGTGTATGCAGCGCTGATGTCCGAGTTGAGGACGCCAGATAGCAACATAGCCAATGAATGTAAGCATAAAATACGTTCACTTGCGTAGATGGAGAAGACCTGGATAATCTTTCACATTAAATTGTTTTATTATTTATGCGTGTTGAATGTTGAGTGATACTGAAGAAGTGCAGTAAGGAGTGAATCGCGTTGTAACGGCTGTTGGTGAGAATGCCCGTTGAGCGTTAAGTGAAATGCTTGTTTGTGAGCACATGTCCTTGCTATTGAAGATCATAAATAGTATTATAGAATTCCTTCGTAATGATTAAAAATTCCGTAAATCTATACTCTGGTCGTGTTCACCGTAGGGCATATTATAATGCTATTAGTAGTGTGATCGGAAATGTCGGTTGCATCCATAGTTACTATTTTATGTTTTTCAGGTTTGGCGACTTCTTGGCCCCAAGGGATCGTGATTAAAGGTAGGTGATATAAAATTTAGGGGTTCGTAGGTATCTGTTACTCGAATATTTGAGCTAGCCTGTACTCGCAGCTAATCGGCGTCTTTTGTCAACTGCACCTTACCTAACGGACAACGTATTGGATCGCACTCCTGTTTTCAATGGTCGTGATTTACGGTGTGCTAGTCGTAGCCGATTGCGTACCCTGACTGATTAATTCTCATCGAAGGAATCCAGAGCACAAATAATTGAGTCGCGGGTAATTATTTCCAAGAGTTTCAGATTCTCATTGAAACCCGGGAGTTCTACATATTCCATGAGCTATTATAAGTTGTACCTTGGCTGGAATTCTTCATTGTGGTTATTCGTTTCGTTTATTTCCTTCTCTATCCCCGTCGTTTGCTCTTCTTTGGATTACAGCAGATATTAGGCGGGGAGTGATTAATTACCTGGGTTTATACGATTCGAAGACGACTCCAAAAAGTATAATGACGTGACTTCACTTTAGGTGTCTGTAATTCTTTTGCCTAAGTCTTTTGTGCTCCGTTGAATTGAATATTCGCCGATATTTTTTGTATTTGAAGGGGTTTCGGTCTTGTTTTTAGTTGGCGTCGTCTTATGCTCTCGTGGTTCACATAGTGTTAACCACAGGTACTTATCAGCGCATGCTGGTTTTCTTCAGTCTTGACTTTGAAATCTTCGTCGGTTCGTATTTTATAAAATATAGCCTATTACTCGGTCTGAATTGTAAACAAGAAGATATTAATCTGCTGTATTCTTCCGTGTCTTTTGTAGCCGGTGTCGTGTTTTCATTATGCTAGTAATGGCAGACTGCTTAAAGAGTAATTTCTGAAAATTTCTGCGTAAACGAGTTTCACTGTTTCTCTGTGTTAGAAATAATAATCTAGTTGTTACATTTTTACGTTGGTCTTGGAATTCCTGAATTGGCGACAAGCGTTGTCGTTGGTTTTTTGTAAGGCTAAGCCCTACCGATTGAAGTTTGCGGAGCCCCCCGCTGTATCAAGCATGTGCGTGTTGATGGTATGCTTAAAATCCTAAGTTTACGTCTATGTGTTATCAGTATGAGGCAGCGTGAATACGGCTTTGATTTGTACCTCGTTGAATTTGTTTTACTTATTTCAACCTCCATTATAGTTTTTATTCTCGACGTGAGTCTTAAACTGATGAAAACATTCTTAATATCTAAATATGTGTGCAAGATAAACTTGAGAATTCTCATTTTTTCGTGCCTTCGTTAACTTATTGAATGCTTGGATTTATTTACGAAAGGAGCATGGTAATGTGTGGTTGATCATCAGTCATGGTGACTTCGAATTCTTCCAATTAAAAGAAGAGTATAAAAGAGAAGTGGAGGTATTAAAAATCAATCCTAACTGTTTGTGACGTTTTGTTTAATATCCTTCACTTATGAAATAGCTTTTATGCCCCCCACTTGAGTGCTCCAGTTTCGTGAAGCTATATTCTTGTTCTCTTCTTTTAGATTCAAATTGTGTGATAAATACCGTTGGCTGTGGAAATTTTAATTTTTTTAATTATATCAAATGTACATCCAAAGCTAGTTTAAAGCATTCATCACCCAAAGCTAGTTTAGTGGACACTACTTAGGATTTACATTGTGCTTGAATTGAAACTTATCAAATTTGAGTCCTAGGGTTGTATGTTGTATGCTGCTTTAATTGAATTCCATTTTTAAAAGGAGTATTGTCTTATTTTAGTTCAAGCTAGTTAACATAATCCTTAATAAAATTTTCAACAATGAAAGAAGTAGTGAGATGTTGGAATTATTCTTGCTTCTTCATTGCCAAGCATCCTAGAGTTACTAAAGGTCTTGAATGGCATCAGTGTGCAACTGCTTGTGTGAAATCAATACATCTGGGGATGATATGTCAAGGGATGGTGGAGTTACGTCACCGATCAATTCTTAAGGCTGTTTGATTATCATATGTGAAATTCTCATGTGGTTATTTGAATGCAATGTATGGTATTAGTTTTAGCCAACATGCTAACCTTCCTTATTCGGTGAACTGATTTAATATTTCATGCTGAACAAAATTGGTGGGTGAACTTTGATACAAGGCTAAACCACTGAATTTAGCTGATGCAAGAAATGGCAACTGTATTTTCTCCCTAGATTATATTTGTGCCTCCTTGATGTTCATTACACTTGTTTAGTTTTGTCTGTGTATTCATTTGTCTTGCTGACCGCATACGTGGTCTTGGAGAGTTATACATTTTAAAGTAATATTGTCATATTGCATTACTAACGAATAAGTGTGACATTAGCACAACTGCTGGCTTTGAAACTTAGGTTGGACCTTTAGAAAACTGTTTTTGTCGATTTGGATGAGTGAAAACTTAAATTCAAATTTGGCCTTTGCTAGGATTAAATCTCTTGATTGCCTTCCTTATTTGTCCTGATGGCATTGATGCATTAACTTGTACGACTTGCATTTGTGTCAATAGTTTCAACCGTCCAGAATTTGTACAAGTTTGCTTAATTTAAACAGGGTCTATTCCCGTATAAATGCAATGGTATAGGTTAATTCGAGTTCATTGTAAGGTTTTGTGCCCACGCATTCACACTGAAACTTGAATGCGTTAATGCCTCATTCTACCAGGCCTAACTTCCACCTTATTTTATATTCATTCATAAAGAAAGGGTATTTATTTGCTTAGTCAGATATGATATGGACATAATGAATAATATTTTTTCATTTGATGGCATTTTGCTTCTTATTTTAGTTCAATGTTGTCTTCTGCTGTTTTCCTTTAGGCTTCCCTTGCATTCCTTTAGGGCAGGGGTCTCCAAAATACCGCCCGCAAAGGGCATTCATCCGGCCCGCACAATCGTTTCAATTAGTGCACGATTCTCGCTCATTTAACTCTGTGAGACGCCACTAGGAGCATTGCAGCGCTGTACTACACGTCAAAGTCACCTTTTTTAAATAAGAAATATGCCACCGGATACTTCAGCAGACGTTGGTATCGAATACTTCAGTCATCGGCAAATTGCTATCTGGCCCGCGGGGTGATTCGGAACTTGGAATGTGGCCCAGTAAATTGGAGACCCCTGCTTTAGGGGAATATCACCTTAACTTTTTCTTAGGCTATGATGGTATGGGTACTTGGTGAGGTGAATAAATCCTCCGAGCTGTTGTTATAAGGTCATGCTCGTGAATTTTTTGTTGTATTTGATGCAGCATGGACAACATTTGGCAACTATGTGCAAAGGATTGTAGTCCTTGCCTCAGATTGTCTGTGTGGGGTTCTTGAACCTTGTTTAATGTTATGTAAAGGCCGCTATACATGGTGAATGATCACGCGTATATTATATTTCACCCTGCCGTCATTCTCAGGTTCAAGCAAGCAAAGTACAACATGTTCTAGTTTCACTGAATGATCATGCGCATGATGGTTCATTCATGAATTTTTCCATTGTACAGGGCAAATAATTTCATTCGCATGATCATTCACAATGTGTAGCGACCTTAAATAATAAGACTGTAAAAGTATTAATTTGGAAATGTGAAATGCTTTGTGTTTCTATGCTTAAGCTTTTCCGTCCTCATGAGTTATCTTACTGATACAAGAATGTGGGTAAGGGTAAAGACTTATAGGTTTGGCCTTTTTCTGAATTCATGTTGGCAACAATCCAAAACTATTTGGATACTTTCAAGGTGAAGATGGCTCATGATGAAGAATTAGACAAGTTGGACAAATTTTTTTGAGCACACACTCCTGATTTCTTAACTTTGTATACTGCAGTATTGACTCGTTTAGCCTTTGTTATGTAGTTTGTAAATCCTGGGAATGGTTGTTAGCATCTGGATATGTAAGCACCCTGGAAATATGTTTAGTAGATATATATAAGCACCTTGGGTGAGATCTATAGAACTCATCTTTTTGAGGCTGATCGGCTGATCTGAGCATTTTTCTCCATTCAGCGAGCTAGGGAGTTTTGTGATGCTATGGAAATGAGCAAGGAAGACAAATAATCAGTACTTAAGACTGTGGAGTAGAAAGGAGGAAAACAAGTGACAGTCAAGCTCTACATCATTGAATTTGGCACACTTGCAATGAGTGACCATTATGTGATGATCACTGAGTGAAGTGCAACCGAATGCATCAATTGTAGCATGAACCTTCTCTCAAGTTGGCAATTTTCCATGAAAAAGTATTTCCTAAGCTGGTATTGTAATGTAGATCCCCTGCTTGATGATTAATTATGCTACCAGTTTTGCCTCTTCTTCCAATGTGCTTGTCAGAATTTTCATTCTGTTTATATTCCTGTTTTATGTTAGACTGAAAATAAACATAAAATTAGATAGCTCACCTGACTAGTAAATGGAAGATCACAACTCACTGTCATGGTGCAGAATAATGATACCGTAGGCATTTCAGAGAAACATGTTGTAATCCTCCACCAGATAAGGGATCTGTAAGTAAGCTGGCAGTTTCTTTTCTAAGAACAGTTTGAATGGCCATCTGTTAAGATTTTGTATCTGTATTACCATTAGGTCTTCCAGGCTAAAATATGTAGTTGGCAACATTATGGAACCAGATATCATTTAATTGGCCCCAAGTTGAACAAGTTTTGATAAGTGTTAGAGGAAAGAATGATATTGGAGCCAACATTTAAACATTGGAATTTGAGGCAGTAATTACAGATTTGCTACAGAAGAAGGCACTGCAAATGGATGATATACCTGCTCAGATAATAAAAAATGCTTGAGAGAAAACTATACTCAGCACTTCCAAACCATCAGGGAAATATACTCCACTAATATATGCCTATTCACTTTAAGAAGAATAACAAGAGGAACATAATTCATATTCTCGAAAAGAAGAGAGCGGAGTAGTGTAAAAGTTTTAGTACAAGAAGCCAGATGACACGTGTCGAATGTAATGACAATGGTATATCTACAGGAAAATATAGGGAAAGAGAATTGTTGGATTGGGACCTATTTTGATTCCAGATGAGCAAGAGCATGAGAGAGGCAATTTTGGCCCAGATGCTGTTTATGTAGTAGATAATGGAGAACAACGAATGGACATTCATGGATCTCGAGATGGAGAAGGCCTTGGGCAATGTGGAGTAGCATTCAATACAATGAATTCTGAAAGAAATGGACGTGCTCTGCTAGGATTGTGTGCAGTTTAATTAAAAATCAAGTAGCTGTGATGAAATCTGGACCTAAATGTAATGATGCAAGAGCAGATAAATGAGTTAGATGCAGGTGTGTAGGTTCTGAACGATGAAAGAGTGATTATGTTGTGATTTTCTAATGCCTTAGCAGTCATACCAAAGACAATGTATTGAGGAAGACTGATACATATGTAATGGACAATGGCTAGATATCTGTGAAAAAGGGGGGTTTAGGATGAACATTAAACTAGGAAAGCAATAGTATGAAGAGGTGAAAGAGTTCTGCTACCTAGGAAGCTATTTCACTAGGGATGGACCAGGCAAGGTGGGGAGTCTATAGAATTGCTCAGGTGAAAAGGGCATTCCACAAAAAGAAAAATCTACTTGCTGATGAGAATACAAGCATAGATTAAGGGAGCAATTCATCTGATGTTACATAGGGGACCTGCATCTGTATGGATGTGAGACATGGACATTGTCAGCAGCAGAGAAGTTAAAAGTCTGTATTCAAAATGCTGTGCTACCATAGAATGATGAAAATAAAATGAAGCTATTAAGTAAGTTCTGAGGAAGTACTTAGTGGGAGAAAATAGAAGTAAATTCTAAAATCTAATGGAAGTAGGTTGGGCAACATAGTCAGCTGCATTGAGGCTTGATGGTCTAATGAGGACATCTCTGATGAACTGAATAGGAAAAGTTCACAAAAAATAATCTTGATCTTGGGGGTATTTTTTAGGGGTTGGTAACACTGCAAATGCTGTTAAGTTGGTCAAAACTAGATGATTTGTTTTGTTTTTATCATTATATTTATGACTGATTGTCATGACAAAATTAATAACATTTTTATGTAAAAATTTTAAATATATCAACAAAGGCAATATTATAATTATTTTGAGCTTAGCCCAGTTCGAGTTAAGTTGTCAACAAACACGTCACTACCATGTGATTAAACAAACCTCCAAGCAGTTTTCTATCTGTAATGATCATGTTCCTGTCGAAAAATTGAGCAAGTTGGTTTAGTTTCCTCAGAATTTTTGCAATTTTGTTTTCGAATGGTGAGCTCATTAACTAAGTGTTTCTGAACATGATTGATAACCATAAGAATCACAAAAGGTGAGGTGAGCAAGTAATTTTGGTGGCTAAGAATGAAGATGTGGATTACTTATACTACATCAAACAAAATCAAATAAAAAGAATCAAATTGTTAGTACTCTGGATTCACTGAAATCTATTGACTGTGTAACAAACGAGGATGAATCACTGACTATTTATCTGAAATTTAAAACTTCTTGGATGTGGCTGGCTTACCACCTTTCAGCTGAAGGTTGGCTTGGTGGTCATGATGCTATGAAACCTAAACCAACCAAAAGTATATAATGAAACATGATTGGTGAATTAAAAAATTCATCAATGTGATTTGTGCGACTACACTCAATGGAAAATTGAAAGATGAGGAAGTTCTCAATCCAAGAATTCCCATGATCCTAACTAATATGTCCTTGGAGTTTAAACAAATTCAATAACCAATTCAGGTTTCATTCGCGATGACGATTAAACAATCACAAGGTGAGTGTTTGTGGTCTGAATCTAGAAAACCTATGTTTTACTCATGGACTAATATGTGCGGCATGTTCATGTGTTGGTAAACCATTCGCTTTATTTGTTCTTGCACTAGATAACAAAGCAAAAACTGTTGAATATCAGATTGTAGTTGACTCATGAGTAAAAAACTAATAGTATTGGGTTTGCTAGGCACATTTACGAATGGGGCAGGTTCACACAGTGCTTGGTTGCGTAGGCTCGCCCCAAGAGTGGGGAGTAGTTAAAGCGACAGACTTGGGCCTGAAAACATTATTTTATCGTTAAAAGCACAAATAGGCCAACGATTGATTGCATAACAATTTGATTCAATTAACTGCTTTATAAGAACACAATGTCTAAAGTTTCCTAAGTTAATGCATAAATATTAGAAAATTCATGAAAAAATCCCCATATATTTTCCCCAGTCTTATCTTATTTTGATTGAATTGAGAAAATTTCTATCTAACAAGGTACTGTAATTCTTGTGTTTGTAGTGTTATTGATTTTCTCGTACTTTGTTATAATGATTAAAAATTATTAAAATAGTACCGCCACTCTTGATTTATAAATAGTGTAACGAAACCGTTCATTGATTATTAGGTGGTACAAAGTTTGCTGGGTTTCTTAGAGTAGAATAAAGAGAAGTGTTGTTCAGGGAAAAGTATATTGTGGGTGAAAAATGAGCCCCAGAATACAACAATACCCTTGGCATTCCTACTGAGTACCCTTGCATTGCCTTACCTAGATCGGTTTGAAGTGCATCCTTAGATTCTGCATGTTTATTATCCAAGACGAACAATAGTTCATCATGTAGATGATGTTAAAAATGGATAAGAAATGAAGGTATCTCATTTAGTGTTATTTCTAAATATTGCTATCTAACTTGTGATTTCTTGTTGTTTATGATGTAATTCTTGGTTGCTCCAATTGCACTGATAGTTTATCAATAGCTATTTAGTCTGCGCAGGAGCATAGATAAATATTGTTTCACATTGGGGAGGATATCTTTTGAGTTTAAAGTTATCCTTTGGGTGATCCATACAATTTTATTTTTCCTTATTTTCTATGTAATGTGGTTGATAGTGGAGTGTTAAAATGAAACAGCATGTTTGTTGTTCCAACAAATTCTATGGTGGTGCTATCCCTGCATTTGCTCACCTTGGTAATTTCTTTTTGTGGGGAAAGCAGATGGCAAGTAGTATAGGAATTGAATTACATATAGTTATGAATACATGCTGATTTATTTTGATATTCTAAAGTTTTCACTGTTTTCTTCAAAAAAATAATTTGCTTTTGATTAGAATTCTTTATGTTTGAGGTGATTCTGTGTGAAAAAAAAAATTTTGTGATAGTAACTCCTGTGAACTCAGTATAAATCCAGTGTGTTACTGCATTAGTTGTAGTTGACAGTACATGGGTTGTCTGCAATGGCTCTAGCGGCAAAGCTGCGGATATATGACTTGTCTTTACCCGATGAAAAGTCGTTTGGTGGCGCTGAAGATTTTCGACAGATTTTCATATTTTTAATGCAATATAGCGACTAAATTGCATTATGTTATTGTCATGTCATTGTTATTGTTATGAAATTTTATATGCTATATTTTTAAGTTTTTAATACTCCTATTACCACAAACTAACACAAAAATGCAATTATTTTACGTTATAAATTTTAGTTCAAAAACCCATTTATATAATATTCCACTTAACCTTAAATAAATTTTCACTTCAGCAAATTTTATAATAATTTTAATAATCTTATTGAAAAATAACAGTCCAAGGCACCAGTATAATTCTGCTAAGTATAACTACAACCTATGGAAAAAATGCCATAACATGATTTCATGCAAATTTTTCTTTGGTTTCATTCAAATTTCAAACTTTTTCATGCTCTGGCATACGACTGCTGTGAGTTTTATTTGAAAATTCAATTGCCAATACTTGTTGCAATGTTCATTACTGACTAAATATAATAGTATGAGTGAAGACAGTGGAAAAGGTATACCATAGTGTGTGGATTTATTTGTGTGAGCACCTTGGTCAGGGTTCGCTTTGATAATTAATTTTCCTCTTGCTTTTTTTGTTATGAGTGATATATAATGATGACGATTTGAAAAGGACTGTGCACTGCATTTAATTGTTAAATGTCTATTACGTAGGTAGCTACATCAATATACCTAAGTATTGCTCTTGGTTTACAGACAAATGTGTGACATTTTTCTTCTTTCTTTCATTATCTATTAGGTAGCAGCTTTGAAGGCTAGCTAAGCATCCGGGCATGACGACTGTCAGGCAGTCTGACTTGTCTGACAGTCAGTTAGGTGTCCTGGAGATTCCAGGAACAGGTGGTGGGAGGTGGTTTTGCTGACCATTGTCCATTTTCCACATGCATTGACCCTCTGCAGGAGGGCCTCGGGGGAAGAAGTAGGGGGAGGCTGGAGTTTTCCAGTCGGCCATCATGGCTCACTCTCCCCATACGATGGTGTTTGCATCACCAGACGGGTATTCCCCTTCAAACCCAACCTTCACTGCCTTTCGCTCACCAGGCTCACGTTCAGTGCTGTCCCTTCCAGTCAAGAGTAGATCAGCTGGAAGGTCAAGGGGACGTGGAAGGGGTAAGTGCAGGCCAAAGCCCAATAGACCAGTGTTATATGTCATTATATCAGTTGGTGCAATTCATGATGTTTTCTATTTACTGTATTTCTCTTAATCCCTCTGAATATAGTCCTCCCCTCTAATTTTGAAGCTTCAGTTTCGGGAAAAGTTAAAAATATGCGTTTGAAGATAGTCCCCCCCTTTACTTTTACCATGGGCATTTTTGGAAAAAAAAGGGGGGACTATATTCAGACATATACGGTATCTAGTTTTAAACCTATCCTGTAATGTATGATATTTGCTTGCTTAATTTAATCCAATGTTCCTTTGAAAATATCGCAAGACTTTGAATCCTGTTGTTAGGTTGAGTAGTCAGTGAAAGTAGTAAGTCCTCTGTAATGCTAATTTGGAATGAGCATTTGGAACAAAAATATCTGGTGGTTGCTTAATATCGTGAGATAGTCTTGAATTTAATGTGTGGCAGATTTCTATCTGTGATGGCCCACCATTTTTAGTTGAAATGATCGTGCATGAATTGTGTGTGTATTGACAGTACAAATGAATTTTCATGCTCATTGCAGAAATTTTGTGACTGGGGTTCAAGTTTAATTTATGTTAAGCATCTTGTACATCAATTTTCACCATTGCTAAGGTATCAGTGGATTTCTTGAATAACTTGTTTTCTAATGCTCTCATTGGGTTTGTGTAGGTCATCGGCGAGGGAGAAGACCGGGTGGCTATCTAGGATCGTTAGAAACTACACCAACTGGAGGTCGAGCGAAGATAGGGAGGGGGAGTTCAAAGGCTGAGAATGCTCTTGAGCTCAATTTAACGACACCATCTCCAACGATAAAGCAGGAGCCTCTTGATGGTGATGAAAGCCCTTCGTATGTTTTAGACCATGAGTACGGCCAAACTCCTCCTGCTTCAGTGGGACGGGGTCGACCAGCGGCTGCTCTGAGTCGCTCTGAGGTAAGGATTTGCATTATGATTTGTACGTATTATGTTGTGCTGGCACAGAAATTTGCTCTACCAATTCCATTTGGCTGACAATCTTCCATGCTGAAGTTGATCGTCACAGATTATTTCTTCCACTTCATCTGTTTGGAACTACATAGAATTTATTTCCTTAGTCAAGAAGAATTTATAGACATTAGTTGTAATGAAGTTTAGGTGGAAGTGTGTTTTCAGTGTTACTTGCCTGTTGAAATAAAAAAATTTGTTGACGGAGTAGTATTTTAGAGCATAGTTGTACCTTCACTAAAAGTCTCTATAGTTGAATAGGTTACAAATGTATTGATCAGTTTGTGAGGAAACCCCTTGTTAATAAATCTGTGCTTATTAAATTCGGAAGTTCCTCATTCTTTTGTGTAGCTAGATTTTTCATGAGAAAGAGAATTAGTATGAACTTCAATGCTAGGCATTCAATTTCATGTCTATCTTTTTATTATTTTGAAGGGTTGTTGGGGTGAAAAATATGAAAAAAGTAATTATTGAATGATTTTGTGAAAAACCTGCAGGTGTACGATGTGCTCTGTTAATGGAGTGCCATTGATTTACTCACTGAAATTTAATGTGTATATTTTTTAGGGAGTGAAGAGAAGGCTGAATTTGGATACCTCTGCTGACACGAGGACATTCAAAACTCCAAGAGGATCAAGGCGTCCAAGGGGTGGCGGGATATCCCCATCAACATCAGTTCCTCATATTCGCTTAGCTTCACCTTCCTCTATGTATGACAGTCCAAGTCCAAGTACAAAAAGTAAGATACGTTGGCATATTCTGTCTTTTAAAGTAAAACAGTTTAACTGTAGTGATACAATAGTGCCTGCGTGACTGTATTAGAACTTGTGTTAGTTGAATTTTTTTTCTCCTCAGCTAAATCTGGTGTGGAGAGAACACGTTATGACACCTCATTAGGTCTTTTGACCAAGAGGTTTGTTGACCTTTTACAAAAATCTCCCAATGGTGTGGTTGACTTGAATCGGGCTTCCGAAAGTCTTCACGTTCAGAAGCGGCGCATCTATGACATCACCAATGTGCTCGAGGGTATTGGTATCCTTGAGAAAAAGTCAAAAAACAACATTCAGTGGAGGTGAGTTGTGATGTCCTTGTCCCATCATTGTCTTATGGGATAAATTGGGATAGATGCTTCAACTTAGTTGCTGTTGATGCTTGGAATTTAAATATATCACAGTAGATACTTGTCTATGTTGGGTGTTACTTCCTGAGGTGTTATATAGTCAGTATAATATAATTATGAAGATTTTGTGTTAGAATGAAAGTAAATTTTGGTCATATTTCCTTAGAGAATGATATACCTTAGTGTAAATTTGTCTTGCCGTGTGCAAGACACCTCAGTTCTTTAGTTCATCAGGAAAAGTAAGCTCAGAATGCTTACTGGAATTTACGATCTGTGTTATTGGAGAGTTGCTTCTGATTTAATTGGGCCTGTTTTCGTAGCAGTAATGCGTAAATATTTGACCATTGCATTTTTTTTGATTTAGTGCCTAATAGAAAAGATAGCAGGGGTGGTTCTTTAAGTTCTCCTTTCAAACTTACTTTAACGGATAGAATACCTGTGATAATGATAATCTGCTTAAAAATGCTACTGTGCTGTTGAAGCCTACTGGTTTAATCTGCAGATTGGATAACATTTGTGTTTGTAAGAAGTGTAAATCCTTCTTTGTAATTCCCAATTCTAAAAACAAGCTTGTAACTGTGTTGCAAATGGTTATAGATCCACCTTGCACTGTTAAATGGATGCTTATGCTTCTTTGTGCTGGTAAATGATTACTTATGTACATGTGCATTTCATGGAATTGAAGATGGTTCTATCATCTTTGTGCAATACTATTATTATTCATTCAAGTGCAGATGTAATGTTTTAAGCTGAGAATCATTTCTGCTTTCACTAGATTGTATATATATTGGTAGGCACTTGGTACGTCATCTAGTTGACCTAGAACTTCATTATGTAAGATTTCCTGGTTTACTTTAAAAAGTTTTTGTACCTTTTCATTTTTTTAAATTTCTTTGAAAACTGATTGTAATTTTTAACATAGACAGTTTCAAGTATTCAACTTTTTTTAAACTACAAGTGAAATGAATAAATCAAAGCTACAATACTCCTCAATAGTATTTTGCATATCTTATGTTACTTCTCTGTCCATGGTTGACAGCAGTATATTATGCGTGGATATGGTATTCAATAGCAAATTGTTGATCCTGTAATTATAATTAATGAATTATTAGTTCATCATTGGTTACATCTCAAAACATTTTATTTTAGGGGTGGTAACTATTCAGCTGATGGTGGTCAGCATACAGTGGAGAGCCTGGAAGCATATTTGAGAGAGTTAAATACCAAAGAAAATGTGTTGGATAAGCTTATTACAGAGGCTGGTGAGTGGTTCATTAAATTTAAAATGTCCATTTTTTTCTCATTGCATTCTTTGGATCATATACTTGGGGTACAATACCCTCTTTCATAGATTCAGTTATGTCCTTGCATGTGCTTGAACTCACTTTAGAAATATGACGTCTGCAATTGTTTTAGCATATAATGGGGTCCATTTTTAATGAAAGTAGTATTTTTTAACGAATTTTTTCTCTTTGATTTAAACTTGTCTTTTTTTCACATTTGAATGAATTTTTTCGAAAATGAAAAATTTTATGATTTTTATGAAAACACAACCATGGTTTCGAAACCATGGCAGTGTTTTAATAAATATTATGTGAAAAAAAGACAAGTTTAAATTTTATTTATCCAAAATGTTTAGCAAATTCCTCAAAATATCGCCAGAAATCACCAACTTTATGAAAGTGCAGTCCTTGGATAAACTTGGCACTTTGGATGCATTGAAAAGTGTAGTTGAAAGTACAGGGCTCCCACTCAACCATGAAACCTTAAAACCGTGAATAAGCCTTGAATTTAGTCTACCATGAAAAAAACATGGAAATAACAGTGAATTTCGTTATAAAGCCTTAAAAATCTCTCAAACTAGATTGTATAACTACGATTTACAGATGAAAAGAAAAATCGATAAGTGAATCATGTTTCAAGGCCAAGTCGCGTGCAGACACTGTCGTGCACATGCGTATTTGAAGAGCAGTTATTGGTCCGTGAGCCATGGTGACACATTGACCTTAAGCCTGTGATTAGAAGACCGGTAACCGGTAAAGTGTTCATTAACCCTGGCAATAAATCAGACACTTCTTCAATTCTCTGCCACCCTGCTCCTTCCATTTCCCCACTCACAACCAGGCACTGCATTTTGCTAACGATAGGTGATGTCATTAGAGATAGCACTTTCATTGCTGCGTTTGCATTCAAATTCTGACGCATTTGTTAAATTTGTAGTTAATTTGCGGCCGATGATTGTTATGTGATCAATATTTCTGTCTAAAATGCCTTATCCACAGACCGTGAATTTTATAATTTAGTTGGAGTTGGAACCCTGAAGTATGACTAGGGTTGGGAAAAAAAGTGTGAGCAAATGGGAGGCAGAATGACCACTTGGCAGGGTTCATATTGATAAGAGAAGTAAAAATCTGGAATGGATGTCTTAGAAATGTCAGAGAAATTAATTGATGATGAGGGATAAACTGCATATGTGCAGCAAAATGATGAGTGGTTGAACCTGCAGAGCATTGGTTCATTCAAGCGGTGAGGTGGGTGTTGTGTTGCTGTACCAGCAGTGTGGCACAGGGTAATCCCCTCTTGACTTCTTTTTGCAGTACTCAGTGCTGAATATTCTGAAAAAATTCCTGCTGAGTGACTTTTTAATTCCTTCATGTGACTGCTCAGTCGTTTCTGTGATCAGGTATATTATGAAGACTTGAGACTGGAAATAAGGGTAATCTCAAGGAAATTGAAAGAGGAAATTTGGTATGGCGTGTGATTTACCATCTCTGTGCAGGACTGAAATTCCTATTGCTTTGGAGCATCGTATGGGTCACTTCTTCAGAACTTCTTTCTAAAAACTCAATCAAGGAAGTGGCAGCCTTCTGCATTTTCTTATAATGCTATGGTCTAATTTCATCTGTTTCTGTGTAAATTGTAATTATGCCTGCTTGTGGTATCCTTCTGTCCTGTCTAAATAAATGCTTTGTCTTTCATTCCAAAAAGTACCTTCTTTGTAACGTGGTAAGCTCATGCTCAGCAGTAAGTGCCTCAACAAATTGTGATGACCTTCATTGGTATATAGCTGAAGTTAAAGAATAGGGAACTAGGATAAATAGCCCAAATTGACTCTTGGAATGTTTTTCATTTAAGCATCAACCATCGCAAAAATATAAAACTCATTGCTTCGCAGGCTGTATGAGTTACATTATGCATTTCATTTCTGTAAGCTATAGTCTCATTACCTTACTCTTTCCACAGAGAGGGATCTAATGTTACTGAGTGAGGACAGGAAGCATGCTTATATTACATACCAGGATCTCAGGAGCATTTCAGGGTATAGAAATCAAACTGTGATGGTGGTAAAGGCACCTCCTGGAGCCAGGCTAGATGTCCAACCTCCATCAAATGTAAGTGCATTAATTAGGCTTAGTGTATAGTGTTTGCAAATCTGTCTTCTGCTGAATCTCTGGATGATGTTAAAGTTATTATTTTTATTTTCTTCCTTTAAGTAACTTAAAGGAAAAAAAATAAACTTAACAATAACACTTAACTTATTTTAAATGGATCTTTTTGAACAGGTTTTTTTTCAAGCTAATGTGGTGTCTTAAGACTCATGATATCTCTTGTAAAACTAATTCCATATGAATAATTTTTTAATCAAGTCATTTGGAAAGAATGATTTTTTTCCATTTTATAGTTAAGTATGAGTTTCGATTAATTTGAGCTCAAATTTGTCTGTTTTTGTAATCCTGGAAACATTGTAGGCTGTTGCGAAACTTAAAAAGAGCATTGACAAAAAGACTTTCTTAAACTAGAAATGCATCCTTTTCAGGGCTTATATTGGTGTATCATTTTATGACTCGTTCAGTTCATATCTTACTGTTATTAAGTTACCCAGGTTGCATGTTAAATCTGTTGTGTTGAACAGTCAATGGATGATTTTATTCTGCTTTTAGTTTTACACTTGCGTGTTTTTATCATGGATACTTCTAACATTTTTTTCATGAATTTTCAATACTTTGTTTTCTTTTATGAATCAAAGTGATTGTGTTTCTACATTTCGGGGGTTGAAGGGGATCCAGACCCTTCGGTTCCAATGTACATAAAAAGTATCTTAATTAGCCTCTGAAAGCTGTAGATTAGCAGTGGATTACGTCTGCTTCACTTTCATTTATACATTGATGTGTAATGTTGCCTATTTAGTCACTTCTGCTTAAATGTAAAACCCTTTGTGGATCCCGGTCAAGGCGAATGATTTTTTCTCTGTGGATCTTTCGCACGATTTTCTCCTCTAGGTTTTTGGCATAAAAGGGAGAGTAAATTTGGAGATTTTTGGTATTCCTATAATTTATGCAGTTTTAACTTACTGTTGTATTTATATCCTTTTTCCATGCATAGAATTCATTGTTATTTCCTGGATATTTTTACAGGGTCTTCAAATTCATATGAAGACCAACAAGGGAGAGATTGAAGTGTTCCTCTGTCCTCATGATGAGGTTACTAGCTCATCTCTTGGTGGAGCCAACAGTAGTTCTGGTGTTAGTAGTATGGGATCTCAAGAAGAGAGCCATGGTGAGGTGATACAGGAGCTTATTGGAAGTGGCCAATGTACAGATAATGATGCTGATAACAAAAGTGATACATTTTCGCTTACTAACATTCTCATCTCCGAGTGTGATGACTATGGACCGATGGGAGGAGGAAAGTTTCAGCTTCAGACTGAAGACCAGCATCAAACAGGTGATTTTCGTAGTAAATTGACAATTATTAAACAGTTATTCCTATATGAAAGCAGTTACACCTTATAGGGAATGGAATTTTTTAAATGAAGTGGTAGCTCTGTTGTCTTCACGTGCTGATCGTGGTGTTCTGGAGAGTTCATTCTGGGGCTTACAAGCTGAAAATTTTGTATCGGACTGGTACCTAGGTGTGGGGACTCAGCCTGTGACTTGTGTATTTACTAGTGTTTAACTATTCACATCACAGACTGAGTTCTAACTACCCAGGCTTCCAAGTGCAACTTTCCTCTCAGCTGACCACATCAAGCTGTATTTCAACGGTTTTTTAATGTGCTTCCAGTTTAAGGTAAGGTCTAATGCTACCTTAGGGAATTAGGTATCTAATTATGTATTCATTACCACTTAAACTAGTGCATTTAATGTATCTATTAACATGATTATATTGCATGGTGCCGAAGGTTTTCGATAGTGTGTGCCCATTGTTGTTGTCTTGCTGTAATGACTTCCAAATAGTTTCATTTTTTTAATTTGTGTGATTATTTTCTTGTTGGCCTGTCTCGTTGGCTATGGTGGAAAGAGTATTTTTTTATTGATAATTGTTGAGTCGTATGAAGGTATTAACTCCCAGGTCTCACATGAATTTTTGTATGCTTCTCTATGTGCATGAATAGGGCATGGAATCATTAGCATGATTGACTTAGCTTGGAGGCAAGTTCATGAATATTGTCTTCTTGGTTTAAAGGTCTTAAGTTAGGTTTTGCTAACATTTCTAACTATGTATCCTAATATTTAGGTATTCCCTCTTGCCATGGATTATGCATTTGATATGTTTTTTGGAGTTAGTTATTTCACTTTTCTTCTCGTAATAGTGGAACAGAATGGGTGATATTAATGGATTTTCTTTTAGTGATTATCTACGTTGTCTGAAATATAGTGCTCGCAGAGTTTCTGTGCACCACAGAGTTTCCCCGAGCCCAATTACTCATGGTAGAGTCACTCCGATTGGCTACTGGTGACTAATCCTGTTAACAGATTCTTGACTCAGTGAGCGATGGGTACAAACCTTCGAAAGTGGCTATACAAAATAATCACCGAGAACACCTGCCTCGCTGATGCGCCAGCCTTTAATACAGACGAGATCTTAATTTAATCTTAAGAAGAGTAACTACAATTGATATGGAGTATGAATTTACAGTGATTTCAGTATTCATCGTTGGGGGTTAAGAAGGTTATCCCCATCGGCATGCCTCCATGACTACGCAAGCAAATGAAAACAAAACTCAAAACCTTGTCACCCAAAAAAATCAAGAAAACCAGCTGAATTTAGGCACCAGAAAAGGAATTGAAACAAACTGCACAAGAGCCAATTTTAGTGAAAAGGCTTGCTGAGAGTAACATGGTTAAGAGCAGAAAAATTATATTGCAGCATAATTTTTGTATTATGTAAATTCCACTACATACCTCTCAGTCTTTGGTGGTTCAGATGTTAATGTTGGTAGCATTATTGTTCGTGGAAGGCAGATTCTAGCAGATATATTGTGACACTCTTCATAGTAGTTTTCAGTAATTATCACTAATTCTATTACTTAATTCATCACCAAGGGGAATAACAACTTCAACAATGGGATATAAATTGTTTCCAAGTATTTTGTACTTGGTACTTCATCTAAACAAGTACCAATGGGCCTCAATTTCCTACTTCAGCGATAAATGCTTTGTACTTGGTGGTTATGCAGATTTTGAGCTGCAGAAAATGTACATATTAAATATTTTGGAGGTGAAGATGAAAGTTTCATCATCCTCAAAGTTTAATCAGTGCTTTGTTAATTCCTGGCATCATTTAGTTACTGAATCAGCTAGAAATTTTAAATACTGCACAAAGCCTTGAAGTAAGCCTAAAAGAAAGTGGCCGTCATACTCTATCCTGGTAATGGTAAATTTTTTGGAATGATTTTGATGCCAATTACTCCTTCACTGCAGCTGATAATACTTCACAGGATCACTCAGTGATAGATAGTTCCTTAAGAACCTTAATTACCCCAGTTTGAATCATGTCACCTGCAGTTTAAGACAAGAAAGATGTAAATATAGATGCAGTGAATGTGTTTAGTGTGATCATGGTAGGAAGAATTAGGTGTGAAGAGTAAAGGCATGTTTTTGTATATTTTTGTTTGATTGAGGTAAAAGTTGTACATTCTCTCTTATAGCTCTGAAACAGGACTAATTATCTTTTTGCATGTTTACATCAACTTGAAAATAACATTGTGGAAGGCAGCATTTGGTACCTGTGCTTCAATTAGCTTCTGTTATATTGTATGCATATGAGAAATATGTAATGTTATTATTAGTCTCATAGCTTAGTGGTTGTGAAGGGACTTCGCTTATTGCAATGGTATTTCTGCTTGGGGCAATATATTTCATTGCATCTAACTAATCTCCTAGTAAGTAATTTTTGATGGGACTTGCTTTAGTGCAAGTTATAATGCATCAGTTCTTTGATCATTTCTCTGCAAAGTTCACTGGTTTGAGAAAACGAAGGGTACAGTACTGTGAAAGTATAGAATTCTTGTATGGAATTCACCTCCTTCGTTTAAAATTTTACGAAATAAGTCCTAACTGAATGAATTCTGTAGAATCTGTGAACCTTAAGGATTACTCATGGTTTTCAAAAATATGAAAAGTTCTTATTACTCTCATCAAAACTTTTATCAAATAAGTTATATACATCAAGGATGAAATTCACCATGAAAAAATCGTTTGGCTTGGCTGGGATTCGAACCTGGATCTCCCGATTGCTTATCTGGTAAATGCCACATTCGAATCCTGGCTAAGCCAAATGATTTTCCCATGGAAAATTTCATCCTTGGTGCATATAACTTCAGTACTGTGCACCAAGTTGCTTGTTCTATGCAGTGCTTTAGAAAACATTCATGACCATACAGAGGGATTTATTCTCTCTCTCTGACAGTATCTTAATAAGCACAACCTCCATCTCCTGTGCCAATGTGTTGACTTGTCGTCAATGCCTTGTTCAGTTAATCCAGTCGGGGAATTACCTTGGAAGAAAATGGCTTGAAGGTGTAACTGGTAGGATACCTAACTGGCAAACTGAAGATTCGGGTTTGATACATGGCGAAGTCAAATGATTTTTTCATGGCGATTTTCATCCTTGTCGCATATAGCTTTGCTACTGTGCATGTTACTGCGTACAGTCACATGTTCTATGCAGTGCTTTAGAAAACATCTGCTGTGCTTTAAATAAGTTACATTTTTTTGTTTTGGAGCAATATTAAGTCCTTCAGTAACAAGAATAGCCGAGAAAGGACAGATTTTTTTTCTTAATTTTGGACAGACTTGTTGGGATAACCATTCCTTAAAAGGTTAACTTTAATCATGGAATGGAAGATAGTGGTTCAATAATCAAGACTGTTGCTTAAAGGGGTTGGTGTAATTATTTTCTTCTTAGATTGTGATATGTTTTGATTAATCATCAGAAGGAGTCTCTCCATTCTTGTGCTTCGTAAGACGTCTGTGGTTTCATTTTTTGGAATCTGTATTTTTGAATGCATTATAGCCATCCATCCCTACTTAATGAAGTGATATCAATTAACAAATTACTCTTCTGCTCCCACTAATATTACTGGAAATAGAACATCCAATTTGCTTAATCTCCTTTTTATCGACTTAATGTGTGTGGAGCTGGTCTGAAGGGTGAGAAGTTTCAATTTTTTTATAAGTCTATTAGTTTGCCAATTGAAAATAGCACAGCAGAATATTCAATTAGATGTCCAAACATGTGCTTTCATCCTTCCCTTATGACAACCTTAAAAATAGGTGTGGTTTCCACCCTAATTCAATAGAAATTAATTGCGGACCAGCATATATCTTTTTGAAACCCTCTGTTTCCTCTAAAAGTTTTTCTCTCTCCTTACCTTCCATTTTTCCTGGCATCACTTATCTTTCTCTCTATCCATCTCAGTGTCTCCATTCTCTTCCATCCATACCTGTGAAATGTCTCCAATCCTTTCAGGTGCTCATTCCTCGGTATCTACTGTAACGAGAGGATTACCACTCTCAAGATTATACTTCTCACTGGCCTTTTCTGTACTCCCTTTCCTAGCCATGTGGTCACTAGTTCTTTCCTAATCATAAATGCATCATTTACTAATGCTAGCCTCACCCTGATATCTATACTGATGTTTCTATTTAACTCTGATATTCCGGCCAAATTGCCTAAGCCTAAACTGTTCCTCCTGTTCAAATGTGCCCAACTAATTTTATGTTAAGCCTTTAATTCCTTACTTGTGATGCTTTACATAAGGTCATATATTAGGTATTCTTATGTTATGATCAAACTTAATGCCATTTTCAAATCACTGTTTATCTCGTGCATTTATTAGTCACTGCAAAAGTTTAGCTGACTGGTCAATCAATAATTTACGAGCCAGGTTTACTGATTCAAACATCAACAACTCTGCCTCGAGTCCTTCCAAAGCTTCCCTTACTATCCCCTCAGTTTCCAAGTTACATGCATTTACCTTTGGTGATGGTCGGCAGCCTAGTCTCTCTCCTGTGGTAGTGCTTGCCCATCCTAATTAAGTGTCAGCTACCCACACTTGTGCAATTTGAGTCCTGTACAGATTAGAAATTATGCACCTATCACCTCTATTTCCTTAAGAACGGCTATAGACATAATCTGGCCCCTCTGCCAAATACTTTTTCAGTGTCTTCGGAGCAAACAAACTCTTCCTTTTTTTTCCTGACTTTTATCTCGAATGGTCTCTTGGCCAGAATTATATATGGGGTTGAATTTTCCTTCCTGAATCCAAACTAATCTTCATTAATCTCTAATAGTTATTCACTTTTGTCCTCATTCATGTAGTAGTATGTCATTTTTATTTTCACTCTTGCCACGTTTGATATTAGACAAACAGTTCTGTAGTCTACTCTTTTGATCGCACTTATTTTTTGCTGAGTGAAAAAGGAAGTCTTCACAAAGTCTTTTAGCCAAGACCTCTCCTCCTGCCATGTGGGTGCTAATGAAACACACACAGAAAAATGATTTTCTTTCAACTTTCCCTAATTCCTTAGCAATTCAGATAGGAAGTTGTCCACTCCTACTAGTTTTCTCATCTTCATGTCCTGGCGGACTTTTTTTTCCCTGCCTAAAATTTTAGGCCTTAGATTATACTATTCCACTAATGTCCTGTCTGATGAAGATAAGATGGAAAATCGATGAATGAGCACTGAAATCTATGGTTAAGCTTGGGATTTACAATTTTTCCTTGTTATTTATTTTGCTGGGTACCTTTTTGTTCAACAGATCTCCCAAATATTTTAATGCCAAACAAATCTGAGAGGATCTCAAATAGTGATGTTTTGAGCATTTTTCTGCAACAATTGTTCTCAATATTTCAATTATATGCAAATGAATTATGAACTGTATCAATACCTATACTATTCTGCTATGAAATTCAAAAAGTTTTTTTTTCCTTTAGTCTTATACTATTTTGTGCCCAAATTATATATTGTTTACACAGTTACTTTCATCTCACATCGATATTTTGTCCCCATATGCTAATGTAATTGGGGTGTGGACTTGTCCATTTCATTAAAATTATGTAATTTCTTTTTGGACTCGTAGCATGATAAGGTTTGCTTGACGCTTCACACCCTGTGCTGGTTGCTTCTTCTTAGGGTTCGTTACAATGGGCATCCATGTATGATGAATCTCCTCAACCCCTCCCTTCTACTGCACCCAATCTAAATGCTTGAAGATGACATAGAGTTACCCACAGTAGCACGATTCTCTTAGAAGCAGCAGCCAGCGAAGGTTGCAAAACTTGACACCAATCTTACCACTTGGTAAGGCCCAAGAGAATTTCGGTTTCATCAAGTCTTGAGTCGCCAAAGACCCAACCAAGATTCAATCCAATTTATCTTTATGGAAAGCGTGTATATGTAGTTAAGTGAAATAATTTGTTCTTCTAAATAGTAGGTCACAGGTGGTTTTAGTGTGTGTGCCGTTTGCGTGTGAAATAGGTTTCGCCTAATGCTTGGGCTTTCAAGGTTTTTGCATGTCGATAATGGGCTGGAATACTAGTACCATTATTATAATGAAAAGTAGAGAGGATTAGATTTTTGTAATGCTTTGCTGATGCTATGCTGTGACCCTGGCCACTGCAATTCTCCTTGCACCCTCTACCTTATGCTTGGCTGGATCTTGTGTGTGACTGACGTGGTTTGTTAGAGGCGTAGCACCATGGGATTCAGCCTAGTATGAGCTGGGACCTTGCTTCTGCTTTAATTGGCCTGTGCAAAAATGTTTCTGGTTCCCTTTCTAAACATGGGGAAGGTGGTGACGATTGCTCAGAGGTAACATTAGTGTTTTGGTTTGATTGGTAAGTCTAACATGTTTTTGTGTTGCATTTTGCTTGATATTTTCATGGTGTCGAATAACAAGCTTGTGAAAATGCTATTATAACTTTCATTGCTGTGCCTAACAAGCAATTGCAACTTGATGTGCTTTATCTCTCATTTGCCATTTTTAAGTCAGCTGAATATGAAGCATGAGAAAAGTTTTATTGGGGTGATTTTTGATATTGGATTTGTAAGGTATGTTAATCATGTTGATTTGAGAGGCAATATATATTCAATTTGAACATGATGGGTTGCTCTTGACAGTGTTTTACTCTGCCATGACCAATAAGACAGTTTGTGGTATCAAATAGTTATACATTTATGCTTCTAGGTAATCATATACAGTGCAACCTCAATAAAACGAGATCCCACGGTGCTCAAATAAACTCTCGCCATAGCATATTGTTGTTACCGGAGGTGGAGCAAATAATAGCCATTATACATATTATGTACACTAATACATTAGCAGGATTGGTGCGGTGACAGAAATTTCTACCCGATAAACATAAGCATAAACCCAGACAAAAGGCGATGTTTTTTGCAGCACTTAATTTCCTTTCCTTATAACAACTGTTCTAACAATTTATAAGTGCCATTCTGAATAAAAATCATGCAAAGCATTGCTTTTACAATCATTATACCAGTGCACCGCCCATGAAGCCATTTTTCTATGTACTATATAGTGGATTCATGTGATCATTCTATTATTTTGGTATTTCCCACTGAAAATTCAAACGATTACTGATAAAACTGTATTGCGGTTATTTAATGCCTCTTTTGGTGTATTGTTAATGTTCCTGTACATCACGTGGAAGTTATGTGAAAAAACGTATCGCATTTCTTCCTGCAGACGAAAACGGTGGAAGGTTGTGTAACGATCCTGCCTCGGAAGACTTTTTCAATCATATAATTTAATGTCTTCATTATCTACGGTAAAAAGTTTGCAAAGCATGCATAAAGAAGTGATTAAAATTTCCGTTGTTTCAAATAAAAGTTCCTTTTTCAGTGTTATGCTCGAGACTGAATTGAAATCTAGTGTTCCACGGCACTGCAATAAAAACGATTTGAATTAAAATTGTTAATGTAAGTACAGATATTTACGTGATATTATTTCACAAAAAATTTAACGCAGATATAATGGTGCCATCACTTGAGTAAAACAAAAGCAAGCTGTGAGAAACTGCGACTAATATAGCACACTTGTGTAATATATGCGACAAAGAAACGGAAGGGGTATTCAATTGATGGATCCTGAGGTCAGCAAAACTTACGAGTATGAATTTGTTGATATGAAATGCTCTATAATGACTGCAAAACATGAAATGGGGGTGCAGAATATTTTTAATTAAATAAACTAAAAGTGCAGCATCAGCTCTTCACATATGCCATCGCTAAAGCGTGTCACACCTGCCTCTAGCATCCTTGCAAGAAATCCTCGTACTGCAAGGGTTTTGTCGAGTAGTAGGTCGTAAGAGAGTTCTATTTCGCCTACATTATATCACGCACGGAATACTTATTAAGATATTCGGATAGGATCGGAGTCCTTTCTCCCTCAACTTCAGGTTTACACCACAGGCATCACCAGCAATTATGAAGAGAGATAACGCTTCCGTGCTTTGAATTAGTATAACCAACCTTCTGAACTCTCTAAGTTCTCGATTCTCAATTTATCCGTGGAATACTCTGTGTTCGCCTTAAGCATAGCCCTTTACTCAGTAATTCCCGCAGATTGAAGTGGGCAAAACTACCTGAACAAAGCTTCCTTTAACTCTTCATGATCTGCATTCCTCTGGTGCATTTTTTTTTCAATTGTGAAGAGCGAGTAGGAAGGTAAATAGGTGAATTAATTACGCCACTCTTTTATTACTCTCTTCTATTATTTTCATTTTCTTGCTTAGACGTGTTTTGTATTTTTTGGCCATGGCGTATTCTTTCAAATGCTCTTTATTCACACAACTCACTGACGTGTGGGTATACTGCTTTCTGCCACCCGAGGAACAAAAGATCGACGAGCATTTGTGAATGTTAATGCCAAATATTTTCAACAAAATGAACTACTTATTTATTGAGCTACAGTTTACTGCATGGATTTTAGACTAGTTGCTCAATGTTAACTTTCCCTGTAATTTTTGGCAATCTGTTAGAAATAGAGACTCTTGATGAAGGTTTTCCGGCGATATAAACTCTCGCTATGGCGAGTGCCAACACAGAAAAAAAAAATTATACATGCTAATCATAGGGTCAAATGATGGTGCCTCTTGAATGGCAGGGATCTCGCAATAGCCCGTATTCGCTTTAACGAGGCTCCACTGTATGTTGCAGGCCATCACTCATTGGTGAATTCTACATGTGCATGATGTTGCCAAGTGCTGGGATTTTAATTTTTGTGAAAAGTTTTTTTTTTTTGTATAATCACCCTATTGATTCCCTCTGTCAATGCCATTTAGCAATCTGTCTAGATTAAGTTTACTTTTATTTAACTTAGAATAACTTTACTTTGAAACTTAGTCATTGTATCTGTAGTCTTCTATAGTGCTGCACATATTGGTTATAGGGTATTTGTATTCCATAAATTGGAGACTTAATTTTGGAAACTTATCAATTATCTAATCATTATATAAATCGACTTAACGAGAACTTTATTGTTTCCTTAATTACTCTATCGTTGTTGAATTGAGAACAACTGCAATATCTATGCATTTAGTTATTGCTTTCACTACAGTGTTTACTTTTTTAAATCTAAAAATGAAAGGGATCTCATCAATGGTGATGTGCGTGGTGTGAGCTACCTGGCGAGGCCTTGTTGTCAATCCAACCGTTACGGTGCAACTAACTGGCCTTTTTGAAGTGCCCTTGAAAGGGAGGGGGTGCTTGACCCTGATCAGAATAATTCCTATCTGTTTTCAATCCAAATGGTAGATTTTGATTGGTTATGTTATCAGACTAGTGTTTGAAAATTTTCGTTTCATCTACTTATTGAGAGGAGTCATCATAATGAAATTGGCCAAACGAAGAAAGTTAGACGACATTATTAACCAGTCTGAATCAACTGTTAGGAGTTATTCTACTGACTGTCTTGATTTCCCCTACCCAACTATGCCATTTTTATACTTAATTTTATTTATTCGATTAACTTGCCAGTGGAATATATATTGTTTCTCCTTAATTTTAAAGTTTTTCATTCTTTTTTTTTCATGCTCCTTTGTGGATATGAAGACTTGGATCCAGTTAGTTTCTCGCCTGGCTCCAATTCATCGGGCGTTGGAATTTCATCAGCTGCATCTTCAGTGCTCTCACCCTCAGAACCTTTCCTGGCATTGGAGCCTCCTCTCTCGGAGTCGGATTATAGCTTCAGCTTAGACCATGCTGAAGGCCTCTCAGAATTATTTGATTTCTTGTGAGAGAGGTTGTGTTGCACGAATATGGTGACTGTGAAGGATCTGGTTTGGCCAGCACTCAAATCCAGTGAAGTAAAGGGGTGGGGAAAAGGAATCTCCCGAGAGCTGCTGATTCAGCTGTTGAGTTAGTGGCCACATCCAGGCCCTTGCAAATCTCTGGTCCAATTAAGCCTGCTCCTAGGCAGCAGAATATTTTTCTATGGGATGACAGCCATTTTAGTGTGTTTGGTCACAAAGCTTACGTATAATCATTTTTATGATCCTGTGTGACGATTGGATCATCATCTCTTTCTGCCAATGTGTATTTTGCAAAACTAGATCTAATGAAAGTAGTTTTTCAGAGGGCTTTCTATTTTCATGGAAAAATTATACTTTTTCAGGATTTTTTGTTACTCAACACGTGGATTTAATTGCTTTCAAATGGAAATACTTGAACCAGCAGTCAACTCTTGATTGTTTGTGCTTATTGATATGCGGCTACGTGCAAATAATGGAAGAACATGGTAAATCCAGAATATATGATGTATAATGGTCATGATATCAATATTTAAATTTGTTATGTAGTAGATATTCATTCAACTGAGGACAGGCATTGAGAAAATTAAATATATCTACTAATTTTCATCAGAGGTTTCTTGTTGGTATATTAAGGATTTCTTATTTTAGATATATGGATCTTTAAAAGGGTTCTGATATTGTTGCCTTTAAAATATTGTTCAAAATTTTAATTGCACCAGGGATAAAATAACCCTGCAAAATAAGCTGCAAAATGGATGGATGGATTGAGAACCAGATAATCCAGAGTTGACTGTATCATTTTAGCTATTCTTCCCCTTATTAAAGATGTTGCATTCTAGGCTGGGATTTTATGAAACCAATTGGGAAGTTGCACAGTGCCTGAATATCATTTTCAAGAAGTCCTGAATTATTCGTTTTTGGAATGGTGATGTTTTACAACGATAGAGACGGTACACTGTAGTTTGAACATGATAAGTGATAATTTAAGCATGGAGGAAGAGTCAGTGGAAGAGACTCAGTTTTTCTTTGTACCTGGGGCCATGATGTTTTACTACCCCATTATGATGGTGAGATAACCGTAGTATCCCATGAGCCCTCCACTCACTGACAAAGTCAAGTAGCCATAGGTGCCTAAGCGGTTTCTTGGTGGCTAGATTTTCTATGCTACTCTTTTTTCCATCACCGTTTTAATGTGGCAAATGTACATATGCAATAACGACTGAGAAATTAATTTGGATGTTATGTTTAATGTGAATGAATGTGTGAGTGTGTGTTTAATGTGATTGATTGCTCTTGTGATTTTGAGAGATTTTTCTAAAGTGTTTGACGATTGTCTTGCATGCTTGTCCCCTATATTATCTTGTGGTTTATTTACCATTTAATTTTGTTAAATGCATTTTAGTGTCATTTTTTTGCTTGTCTTATTTGTGAAATATTGTATTTACACTTTTCATTTCTAACTGTCGAACTAGTTTTCTTATGGTAAATGACCTTAAATGTTTGACCATTGTAACCATTGTGGTTTTAGGATCAATTAATCCAATTCACACCGTTATCTTATTTTTATTAGTCATAAATATAAATTTCTCTTTAGTTAAAGGGATTTTAAAACTGCTAATTTTAAAATACCACACAACAAATACACTGGTGCCATGGAAGAAACTTAAGCCAAGCTTCCATAATTGTTTAACATGTACCTCAAACAAGAATGCCATAAGTGGTAGCAGAGAACTGTACGTTTCATATATTTTTTAATGGTGTTGTGCTGTTGAAGACCGATTGGTTTTGTGATGCCACTTTTTTTTTTTAGCTTGGTGCCTCAGGTTCAAACATTGAAAAGAAAATGTGATTTTAATACAGCTCCATGTTAAAGTGATGCATGCAAGTTTTAAATCAGCAAATGAATGTAACGAGATGCAGTGGGGCTTGGCACATTTTAGATATATGGTTGTAGATTGATTTGGTGAGGGTAGAATGTAAAGTTCATTTGGTTTAAAACCTTGCCATTCCATTTATGAAGTAAATTTGTTACTATCTTGTAAATTTCATTGCATGTATTAATATGAATATCATTGATTTGAGTTCTTATCAATGATTTTTGTCAGTTTTAAAATTATTTGTACAGTACTTGTTTTAAACCGGAGTTTTACGTTAAGGAATTCCTTTATGGGTGTGCTTACAATGTATTATATGAATGGGTATTTGGCTGTACCCCACACTGGCGCTGTCTACAAGATTGTTGAGTCATGCTAATTGTCAGTTCATTGGCTGGGTGTATAATGCATTAACAGACACATTTTTTCTTTTTTTAAGAAACATTTTCTACACTGAATATCATGAGACACATACTTCTTGATTTTGTAGATGATGCATTGTTTCCACTGAAGTTAAGTGAAGTTTCATTTTCCTATTATATTTCTTGATTATGTCTGTTTTGAAAGTGAATGTGCTGGAAAGAATTGTAACTCCACGCAGTTTTGTATTGAAGTTATGTAAGCATATGCATATTGTATATGTGATATTGTCTATGAATAGCCTGACTTAGTGTGATTCATATCATGTAGCAGTGATACATCAGAGGCTCACATATCATTCTTAAATTGTTGACCCAACTACCAATCACAAAATTTCATCACATTTCAAGCAATATATATATTTTAATTTCAGTAAGTTCCAAAAATATGCGTGGTGTGGTTATTATTCTGTTCACAACTGATTTCAACACCATAGCCCATTTGTACACCACCTTCAGCACTTACAGGATGGGTGAGATGTGTGATTGCCTGTACTTTAGTTTGTAGGCCTAAAGTATATGAAAACTGTGGAAGAATTCAATACATTGTATTTATTATTTATGTATTGACAGCGTTTCATACTATAAAAAGTTTGAAGAAGCGTATTGTCTTTTATTTTTGAATTTCCCACGGCGGCGCTCTACGTCCGGCAGTTGTTTGGAATTGATTACCCGGCGATCTGTGGGGGCTAATATGTCGCATGTGTGAATAGTAAACAGTAACAATATTGTATCCGTTGTCATCCTCCTTATGTAGGCGTTAATGTCGCTTATAGTTTGATGTATATAGTTTCACCTTGTGTATAAGTATCCGTTGACGAATTGTTGCTTTGGGCCTTCGATTGATTAGTGGGGCTTTCGTTATAATGTGTGTTGTAGATTCGTTCCGATTGCGGGGAGTTGATTTATTCGCATTATAAGAAGAAATTTGATAGTGACATCCGTTGCAGTATCCAATATTCTTCATGAGAAAGGGTTATTCGGTGAGTACTGATGTATTTAATTCCTTGTCGCTTTATATATTCCTGTATTAGACAAACTACATCGACCTCTGCGCGCCATTGTCAAGGTGATGATGTTGTACATAGGGTTTTCGCAAATTAAAATTAGTTCGTAAGAAATTTTATTAGCTTGCTTGCATTGCGTATGCAGTAATTTCCCATTCTCGTCAGTTGTCATTTTTGAGCTACAGGTTGGTTCAATTACGTAATGCGAGCGAAGGACGATGTAAACATTACTGTGCGCTGTCATTTGTGGCGCCGAAATTGACTAACGCTATTTATCGAGTGAAATGTGTTATGGTGTACTCAATGACGATCATCTTCCTTGATACATGTAATCAACATAAATGTCATGTCAATCTATTGTATTTATTTGAAGATCTCAGTGGAGCATTGTCTCTCGAGACAGGTGATCATTGAATTGGTTTGTTATTCGAATTTGCCATCATAGAACTTATTTAAATTGATATCGCATTTTATTCGCAGATATTTAATAAATGAAGTGGTTAGGAGAATTATCGAGAGAAGCAAGCGGTATGTTGAGCCACAGCAATGGACTTGTGACAGCTCCTCAAATAATTAGGCATCAGGTAAGGGAAAGATGTCCTATCTGAGTTAATATACTATAATTTTGAACTGTTGTCAGCTGTTGAGAATCATGATTGTTAGTCCCCTTAAATGATATTCAGTTCATTAAATTCTCATTTTGTGTGACGATTATATTTTTGACAAGTGTGGTCATTGAACTGTCAAGTGTCAGAAATTGGGAACCACATAGTTCAGAGCCTAGTGCCTCATTCTCTGCAAATCGTCAGTTTCTGGTGTTTCATGATGTATCGCAACACTACAATGCTGGCATGATTAAACTAGCTTTAATGTTGGAATTGATCTTTATACCCACTGCAATAGATTGATGGGCATAAATGATGCCCATACTTAAATGTTGCCTTCTTGGTGAAAAGATGTTTTTTTTCCCAGGTATGCTTTTTTCCCTTGAATTGTTCTGTCATTTCCTTAGTTTCAAGAATTTGAATAGTGTATCTTGTAGCCATTTGTCTTGAAGTATTTTTTTAGCGCATTGCTTTAATGTCGGGGTCATCATTATATTGCCCTCAGATTTGAAATGTATGGCTACTAATACTCATTAAAGGGTGGTGGTGAATTCATATAGCTGAATGAGTCAATAATTATTTTGATATCAGTCAATGCACTTACCCCCTCAGAAACAGTGTGTGCAAATATTTTTATATTTTACTGTTCCTAATGTGTTAGGTAGGTACTTTAATAGCTGCTTAGCTTCTAATGATATACTTAATGGCAATGACAAGTGAACCAAAACCTTTTCTCTATCTAATGCCTGTCAATTAACACCCCATCAATTATATGCCTCAGAATTTTGTCATATTAAGGTACAGTTAGTGTATTGGTACCATGTTGATGTTAATTGGTAGTATATTTCTGTACGGGTATCAGAAAATTTTCTTCATGAATCACCCGATATCCTCCCTAATCAATCCTTTCGCACGATTGTGCATTGCGGGTGACTCCCGTAAAAAGTTATCACCGTGGCTAGTCCCGGTATACTTTAAAACTAGTCAAGAGCGAACACCTCTATGTGTTCTATGTCCGGGCCTGCTCTCCGGCTGTGGCACTGTGCGCACGACTTGGACTGCTAGTGGCATCATATGCCCCGCAGTCTAGCAACACCTTGTCCGGCAGTGTCCGCAAATATCCACAGGGAAGAATGACGCCTCGGTAGCTTAACTGGCTAAAGCACTCGACCGGAAATTGGGAGATCCGGGTTCGAATCCCGGTCAAGGTGAATGATTTTTTCTCTGTGGATCTTTCGCACGATTGTGCTTTGTGGGTGACTCCCGTAAAAAGTTATCACCGAGGCTAGTGCCGGTATACTTAAAAACTCCTCCCTTACACTCAAATGCTACAGCAAAAATTTGTAGTAGTAATTTGAAGTAGTCATTGTAACAGGGTTGTCAGAAGATCCAGATCATAAAATTTGGCAGCGACACAGCTCCCATAGTAAGATCAGGGTGATGTCCATTACCATCAGATTTGAGTGTGTTGCATGTAATGATTTCTATTTCCAATTTGCTAAGTATTCAGTTTTCTGAGAAATTTCAATTCATTATACATAATGATATGCAGCAATATATTCATTTGATCGGTGCACCTTCTTTCTACAAGATCCCCAAACTGGGGATCTTGCCCCGGGAAATTTTATAAGTCGTGAGTTTTAAGTTTTTTAAGCATTTTAGAAGAGTCATATGATCAACATTAGAACCCTGATAACTCGAATCTCGATATCTGGACACTCCGGGGAAAATCGACAAGCCTGACACACTTTTTCCTCACACCCATAACGAATTTTTAAGGGGGCTCGGGGCCCCTCAGGCCCCATGGAGTCAGCGCCACTGACCTTAAGTAAGCCTCAGAAAATGAACAATAAGGGGAAAGGGTCCAGTTCCTTTCCTAGGACCTTCTTGTACTTTGATGGGTCTGCTTTGGGTCCATATGATGGCTTCACCTAGGAAGCAATAACCAAGTGCCCTTCCAATTCATGGGTGCATTGTTATTGGTGAATAATTTAATTTTCTTTATTTAAATGGCTCACATATTTTGTGCCTGAATTAGTCGTGTGAATTGTACATTATCTAAGCAAGGCGTGAGAACAAAAATCAGATAAACAAATGCTATCGTCTTATAAGACTTCTTGATAATCTGACAATAATAATTTTAGCTACAATTCATGTATTTGTTGTCAAAGTTTGGTTCCTGCCCCCACTCTGTAAGGGTGTTTGGATGTAGAAGTAGCATGTTGGATGGATTAGAATGAGTTTTAATGGAGTAGGAGTTCTGTTGCTGATATGAAAGATTATTCTTCTGTTCTACTTGTATACTTATCACTGCCACTACTGTCCTCTTGTTTCACTTTAAGCTTTATTATGGATCAAATACATTTCCCAGTAAAAGCTGTGGTTGAAAATGATTTAGCTTCTTGTTACATATCATTCTTAGAGGCTCGTTGTGACAACAGGGAGTACAAAGAGTTAAGCACTTGAATGTTGCACGCCAATATCACATGATCTATCAATTTCAACTTATCGAAGCTCATTAGGGATGAAAAAATTTGTTTGCTACCAAAAACCTCTCTTGCTTGCTATTGGCCACACTACCATGATTTTTCCTTAGGTTTTTGTTATAAGTTAGAATATGTAGTGGGTTGATAAGGAAACGAGTGTATTTTTTTCATGATGCACAAAGGTTAAGAAAACACTTAGCTGTTTCACAAAATAAAATATATTGCGACCGGTTTCGATACAGCGTATCATCATCAGATGATGGTACGCTGTATCGAAACCGGTCGCAATATATTTTATTTTGTGAAACAGCTAAGTGTTTTCTTAACCTTTGTGCATCATGAAGGAGTTTCACCATGTTAAGCCAACCACCATCGCATTTTTCGTATTTTTTTTAGTTTTTACTTCAAGAATAGAGCAAAGAGAGCATCATCAGTGGTTGACTTTGCTTGCTTTACTCAAAGAATTCAAGATTGCTGTGTTTGGATTTTGACCTTCAAGAGTGTGGAACAATATGCAGCAATAAAGGTTGTCAGATATCGTTGAAGAGCATATGTGAAGCCTTTCAATTTTTGGGAAACTTTTTTGATCCATGTTACGCTCCTCTCTCACCTCTCTCCTCCTCCTTGCATCTCCATAGAGGTCTACTAATTCATTAGGCTGTTTCTTCATTAGCCCCATTTACTTATCCGAAATGTATCCTCATTTTAGATTTCTCTCACTATCCATATTGCTCAGAGGATTTTTCCTTCATTATTTAATACATTGTAGACATCAATGAAGAGGCTGTACTAAAAAAAATACTTATCAGTCAATGGTATGGAAGGATAGACTCAAAAGCTTAGTTGGTATTCCATAGGGTCCAGTATTGTGTTTCTCTATTGCAGGTTTTTCAGAGCCGGTCTTATGTTTCTTATGGTTCAGTGTTACCTGTGTAGAATAAGGGGATCAGGTTGGTTTGGTTGGTAGTGTGTTGGCTTCCTTCCCAGCGTACCTGGATTGAGTCACAGAGGTGGAAGCGATTTATCAGAGATAACCTGATCCTTGCTATGTGGAGGGCACTCCCAAGTACACCATTCCGTCCATTGGATGGAAAATTAAGCGGTGGTTCTCTTCACACCATTTGCTAAAATCAGGCTAATGCTAATGCCAGGTTTCTCTCTACCCTCCATTCCATACCTTTTCCTATGGTGAAAATCGCCTAATGTGTCAGCCATTTCCTCCTAGTATCTTCCTACCTATCCATTGAGACTATTCAGATAGTGCTATGATTTTTAGGTGACAAATTTTTCACACATTTTGGATCTCTTTTTCATGTTCTCAGGTTCCAGAGCAAAACAGGCCTCAATTGGCAAGATCTCAAGATGATGCAATGGTGGGTTATGTCTTTCAGCGTCCTCAGACTGACCCTGATTTTCCCACCTCTTTTAGTAAACATCATCCACGATGGGCTCTAGGAGACGAGAGCATCATTGACGTAAGTATTGCATTGCATGAATTGTGAAGCTTATTTTCAGAAATTACCTTAGAAGTTATTTTTTAAGGGGATTTCTTTTAGGAAGAAAGTGGAATGCTTGATGTGGGATGAAAGTATTGCAGATTGTCAACATAAAGTTTTGTTTGTTTACTGACTATGTCATTTGTTTGGTTGTTGTGTGAGGTGAAATTTTATCTCTACTGAGCACTGGTCCCTTAAAATATCAACATAAGACATGAAAGATCGTGAAGTTAATTGATAAGCATTAGTGATTTTATCTTTAATATCTCACCCTTAATAAAACAGCTTAAGAAAAATGACTACCAAGTCAAGATTTTTTTGTCGATGGAATTAATTTCTTGAAATTTAGCCTATAAAAAATGTCCTTAAGTCATAATAACAGGAAAAATATAGTGGCATAACATAGATAGATCCCCCCCAGAATCCTCAGAGAAATAAAAAAATCATTGTCTAATTTTGACATTTGATAACTACATCTACTTAATGTTAAATTTTTATTTCCAAAATATTGTAAAATGTATATCCAGACATTTCATTTTTCGAATAAGTTCAACAGATTCAGGCTTCAATTGGTGGAAGTTAAACATATTTAAGTAAATGAAAGATCGTAGCACTTTTCCACAAGAATTTTCCACAATTCTTGTGGAAAAGTGCTACGATCTTTCATTTACTTAAATATTTAATTTTTCACAAATTTTCCCGAACTGGGGTGGCACCCCCCTGATGTATGGGGGGTGGGGGTTGCCACACCAGGCCAGCCAATCCCCGCTCCCCTCAAAGCATATTCCTAATTATGCCTCTGTATGAGTTACATATTTGTATATTTTGTGAATGCCTGAAAGTTTTTTGAAGTTACACAGGAGTCATCCTTCCCTCTACCTAGTTAACTCATACCACTCTAAAACTGATTATTCTGCCTTCTACCTCTGAAATTTTTGTGATTATTCTCTTGGTTTTCATTTTATAATGTTTTCAATGGGTAATAACCCTGTCATGGTGGGAAGGTATATGACCCCCAATGACCCGCAGAGCTACACCAGTGGAATAATTCATTACTGCTGGTAGGGCCACCCCTGCCAGATAGAGCAATGAATAAAATCCAGCAGTAAGTATTTTTGACAGGTTTGGATTAAAGACACAATTAGAATGGGAATGGGGAGCCCTTAAATATTATTTTTTCCCTTTAATCATCCAACTGGGAAATTCATCCAATGGGACTAAGCCCCTAAGGGAAGTTGTTATTGAAGGCTGAAAGGGCTGCAAAGCTCTCAAGGTTTCTATCATGTTGAGTGTCGGTATAGACTAAAGTGCAGTATACGAGAAAAAAGAGGAGAAGACCAAGAGGAAGGGAAAGAAGAAATATGCAATATATGTAGGGACATGGAATGTTTGGAAAATGATGAAAGCATGTAAAATTGAAAAAAATATTTTTAGGATGTGAAAAGAAGACAGTAGGCTTGAATAGAGTTAGAACTACTGTCGGCATCAAAGTGATGTGCTGCTGTACTTTGCAAATTTATATCTGGACTTCAGTTCATGCCATAATAATGAATAATATGTCATTTTAAAGGATATTTTATTATCAGTTCTGATGTATTTTTTGTTTTATGAAAAACTCAAAAATCATGACACGGGAGTGCAGTAAATGACTCCGCACACCATAAAATTAGCCGTTTTGTCAACTTCATGAACTTTGTAACTCAACCTAGGGAAAACGACTACGTCTATAACATTCATCTTCCACTGTAAGTTGCAAACATTACTATAGATTAATAAAATGGCCTTTGCATGTATTTAGAATGCATATTTTGTTGTAAAATAATGAAAATGTTTAAACACTATCTAGACCTACAGTTTATCCCGAAAGAAAAGATAAAATAGGTAGAAAAACTTCTTAATTTATTTGCAATTTTTCTATGATCCATAATCTATAAAAATAATGATATTTGTGAATGTTAATATCTTCTATTAATGTCATGTTGCCAAAGGGGGCTGCACCAAGCCAGTGCCAGTTACCAGGAAGCAAAGTTTTGCGTGCTAGACGTGGAAATGCAGCATTCGTTCGCTCTGGTGTATTTTTTTAATGCCATATATAATGTATACTATATAAAAATGTGATCATAGAAAAATTGCACCTCCTAGTGTGGGTAGGTTCAAGTGGGCCATTTTTGTAGCCTAGAAAGATACGGATGGTTGCATAACTGTGTATGTCAGTGAATTCTGTTTAGTACAATTGTTTTCTTTTTTTAAGCAGACTTAATTGATCACAGTGCAATCTTTCTTACGTACTTCTGAACACCATCTTCAACTTCTATGAATTAAATTATTTTTCCTGTTATCTTTTTTTAGTATTTTATTATTTTTGGAGTATTTTATTCCTCATTAGAACTTTTTATAAAATGTGGTGGAAAGCAATTCTTGATTTTTACACTAAGTATTTTTCGTGGAGTTGTCTCTATGGTGTAATTTTGTAAGTAGAAGCTGCAAGACTTTTAGAATAAGGGTTGCCAGTTGGATAGTTACCCTTTTTACATCATTCTTTAAACATATTTACCACACATTCTTTGAACACATTTACGTAAGAATATGGGGTGTTCTGCTATAAAATCATTGACGAAGTCCTCATGGTGTCTGGTGTGAATAAATGAATACAGCAGATTGCCACAGTAAAATGGTTCATTGATGAGTGATTGTGGGAAGTGGTATTTCTTTGGAGGTAAAGCAAACCGAGGAGTGTGGAAGGTTTTGATTACTTTTCCTGGGTAGTCCGGTGGCACTCGTGAGGAAAAATTTGAAACAAATAACTTGAGAAAAGTATATTTTTACAATTTTGCTAACTTTAACCTGAGCTTTTTCCTTTAACAATAACTAGAACTAAAGCAGCTTCTGTACGGCTCTGTCATTTTTCGTTTCTTTGGCTTGGCTTTCAAATGGTTAGAAAATGAAAAAGGTTTCCAAAATGTAAAAAAAGTAGTTCTTTGAGTTCCGATGCTAGAAATTTGTGTAAACCTTATCTAGTATATAGTGCCTGCTTACCATTTGATAAGGTATTTTCTATGTTGCTAGCACAGGGGAAATTTCAGTGTGGTGAAAATGCACTAATTCTGACTTTTAAAATTGTTTTTTTTATATTTTCTCCCAAAGCGCGTCGAGGTAAGGGTCAATAATTCCGATCAGTATCGAACACACCACCTTATGAGAAACCTGAAAGTTTTTTGGCCTATCAGAAAGATCACGAATAGTTAGGGAAGATGGTTCGGCGAAGAAAATTTAATTATGACTGACACATCACCCAGCTGGAAGCATTCGCGTCGTTACTATCCACTGGGTAGTATTTGCCAACGGTGGTCATTCGGCCGATCTTTTTTTTTTCTCCTCTCATACATGCATTCATGGTAGAACGTTCACTGCGGCTGACGTTTTGGGTTACTACCCCAGGCTCTTTTATCACAGTCACAATAGACCCTTCCGAAGCCATGGACGCGCGTGTTATTGTTTTTGCTTCGCCTGAAAGGAATTTACGAGGCGGGAGGCATCGGGATTGATTAACGACAAGGGATGTAAATATGCGTGAAAATTCAGGAATATGGAAAACATTTAAGGGTTACCCAACCAACACCGTCGGTGGCAACTTTTCCGTAAACAGTTCGCCGATGGGCTGTTCCGTCTCTCTGGTCCTCGGTGTGCGGCATTAGATTTACTTTGACGTAAATCGAAATTGTTTCTGGCGTTCTATGGAGTTTGGGGGCTGGTAATGCACCACGTTGAAAGTGTGAAGCTTGATTTTTTTTAGATGATGGCATGGTTAATTTTTTTCCCTTAGTTTATGTTTCGTGTCGAAGGATAGTACTTACAATGGGAGACGAAAATGAAGCAGAATGTTTGGATGGAGAGTGCACACATGGGGACAGGTATGCTGAAAACCGTGATAGAAGGTTGTTGGGTGGGCGGAGAAAGCGTAGAATGAGTACAATAATCTTGTCTTTTTATTAGCGTTTCTACATAACTGTCATATTGGGGGTTCAGAAATTCATTTTGGGATAAATTGGCCGTTCAAAGTCCTAATATGGAGTAAATATTCCAAATTTTTATATTCATTACTTGTTTCTCCTTGTATTCATGCCACATTTTTATGAAAATGCTGCGGGAGTAAGCTCTCGTTTCATATGTGCAAATGATACTGTTTACAGAGACATTATATGGATGCAAATTTCGCTACTCAGATACGATTTTTTTATCAAAATTTCCAGTTAACTATCCTCCCCAATTATAACTGTACCTTATCAATCCAGTTTTTCGATACTTGTCGCATGTTCACGCAAAGGAATGTAATGCAGCAGTGCGTCGTTTTGGTGTCAGTCAGTAGCGATTGACATACATTTTTTTCCGCTCACAGAAATCGAGGGATGCGGGAGATAAATTGTTTCGTATAAAAATCATGTCCATCCCAAGAATGAAGGATCGGAAACAAAACACTCTCCAATATTCACAGTTTTTGTTCCTTAGCGCTGTCACTGACTGACATTTTCACTTTACTTAACGCTCAAGTGTCCTCAATTTTCATTTTATATCAGTTTTATTCTCCTTCCTAAATTTTTTGTTTACAAAGTAGAGCATTGTATTTTAATTGTTTGACTTCGGCTTCATTGTCGTTGGAAGGCACGTAGAGTTAGAACGCCGCTTTGATACGTTTGTTGTGAAAATGGGACATAAGAGTGGAATGATTTTTTATAACTGCGATCATTAAACGTGGGATACGTCATGATCGGTCAAGATGGCAAAGATGAGAGCAGAGATGAGTGTCAGCACCTCAATGAAATTCAGAGTGCTCGCTGAGGTCATGAGAAGGTTTTAATATTCACAGATGTATTATGGTACAAAACGGATCCAGACGGATCCCTTGAAAAAAATCTTACGCTCTGGCATGTCATTAAATGGATCAGGATGAGTACGTTATTGACTCTGCATTAAAATATCTACTTGGAGAGGCAAAGGTAGCAAAACGCGACATGGAGGAGTTAATAATTTACTCATTGTCCTATGGCTCTTCAAGCCAATTGAAAATTAAATACACACTATATAACATAACTTATCCGTCCGAAATATTCGCAATTTACATGCAATGGAATTTCTACACCCTTAGGAGGTAGAAATCCTATTGCATGCGGTGTTGCTAAGTAAAAGAAAGAGCCAATTTAGACATACATATAATGATTTTACAACTAATAGTTAAATTATAACTTACAGTAGGAGGCTATAAGTAAACAGTCTTTATGTGGTATATTTCAAACCTGCAGCGCAAAAGGCGCTGAAAGTCAATAAGTCCTCAACTTACGAAAAACCGACTTAAGAACATTCACGCCCGATCGAAAAATTAAAGCGTATCTGAAATTTCACATTTGGCGCCTTTGAAGACGGCCGATGTGACTGTCAGATGCATGGAGGATCTCTCTCTCACTCTGGGCCTACCGTGCGTGACGAAATGAAGTGACATAATTTTAAATAAAAATTTAACCGTTGTGAAGTCAATTTTTAGCCTTTCCCCCTTGCTTTTCATCCCGCGGACAGCAAATTTTTTTCAGCACCAATAGCATCGCACCTACATCGTACAGTTTGTGACGATCATGAGTTAACGCGAAATTGCTATGCAGGGTTGCATGCTGCAGGATAACTACACTTTTCGATGCATGGCATATGTTTTTCTGCGTAAGAACAAATCAAACTTAGGAACATGGTCTTTGAACTCATCTTTTTTGTATGTCCTGGGCTTTTTGTAATTGCCTTGAGAAAAAAATTATCCTGCATCTAGAATAGAACCATGAGCTTTTGGCTTTCCGGACCACTCCAGGTTCCTCGATGCCCATGGCAAATTTAAGTTCGCAGTGCTAGATGTTAGGCCTTTGCGGTCCATCAAGGATGGCAACTCAAAAGGCCGTTTTACACGGTACAAGGAATTGCGCAATCTGACGTACGTGCGAAGGCGCAATCTAAATTGCGTCGTGTAAAGCGGTGAGCACATGCGAGACGGCGAAATAGCCCTCGTTCTAATTTCGTTCATGCATTCGTGCAATTCCACGCCATTTTATAAATTAATGCAGCTCTAACCTGCGCAATTCCGTGCCCCATGTAAAACGACCTAAAGGAACATGAGCTCCCAGGAAGCCACTACATATATTCAAAGGTGAACTCAGTTCCAGCGCTGATGCCACGTTTTGTGGTCTATGTGGAACATTTCAAACCTGCCGCGTGAACGGCGGTGAAATTCACATTGATTGCCTTGGGAAAAAATCCTCTAGACCGTGAATCGAACCACGGACGTATGCATAACAGATATTTTCCCTTGGCAATTTATCTACAATACTCTTTAATCGCAGTAGCTAAACATCCAATGACATCACGAGATATGGGAGCATTTTTCGTAAGCAAGTGGATTTCTTTTCTTATGATATTTGGGCTTGATTAGATGTATTTTGGTTAAACTCGATTGTTTCAGGCTTAACTTTGTGAAAATCCATTGTAAACAATTTAAAAGGTATGGTACTTTTTCACACAATTTATTTAAGACGACCGGTGTCGTCGCAGAGGCGACATCTTCAGGCACAGAAATCGTTATTTTAAATACTATAAAAATAACGATTTCTGTACCTGAAGATGTCGCCTCTGCGACGAAACCGGTCGTCTTAAATAAATTGTGTTCGATAAAGTACCATACCTTCTTAATTGTTTGTATTTTGGTTGATAAGTCGTGTAAAAACATCCATTGATCTTTTTAATTTTCTTCATATAGTAAAATGTTGTAAGTAGTACTCATAAAAATTCCCTTTGTATTCCGCATGGCCGGGTATGTAGCCGCCAAACGGCACATACTCCAGTCATTCATCTTCGCCTTCTTTGCTTTATAAATTCTAAAGAATTAAGGTTTTCTTGTGATTAATGCACGGAGAATTATTCTCGGCCAGGTGTTTGAATCACTCTTTCGATCGGACGGCTGGATTCTAGAGGATCATCCGGTAAACGACGACCGTCTTCTCTTCGCGTCAAGAGCGTGTCGACATGCGGCTGAATGTACCAGTCCGGTGAGCTTCGGCTGCTATTTACCCTTTTCTTTTCTTAATTTTTGTAGTAATCCGCCAATACAATTTATAGCCTTTAAGATCTTTCAAAGAAGATGTGCAGTTTGCTGTAAAAAACATTACATAGTCTATAAATCTTAAGTTTTGACAATCACCTGCTTTGTAGTTAATCCAACTTAGAGATTGTGCGGGGTTATGTGACCCAAATCATTTAGTAAATGATGAGGGATTCAAATAATGACACACTCCTACTATTTTTTATTGCCTATATCGAAAGATTATTACTCCTGGAGTACATATTTCAGGATTTTAGATTTTTAAATGACGATATCTATTTCTCACGATTGAATGAAAAGTGAAAATTTTCAAGCGCGCGAAAACGCGACGGCTAAGTATGAATGCTGGGAAAAGTCCGTGTGACGTCTGGCTGCTGCTGTGTGAGGCCACCTGGGTGCGAGGCTATGAACGCCGTTACGATGCAGGCTGCTTGCTGCCGAGCATGGCGGTAGCGTAGAGTACTCTGCTAGCAGATTACGCTTGGCTTAAAAGGATCGTCAATACCCTGTAAGGAAACTTTCCGAGCATTGGCAACTTTAATAGGTGATTATGAAGAAATGTTTCCCTGGGCTCTGTACCTCATGCATGCATTGGTAATCTCAGACGATGTAAAACTCCTGACTACTATTATAGCATCTCGGTCCCTGTGACGTCACGTGTAGTGGCATCGCATGGGCGCCAATCTGGCCTTTTTCAAATGAGGTTAAAATTGACCATTAACATTCCTTGAAACTTGGATTTCTGAAATCATAAAATTTGTGTATTATGAATATACTAATGGTGGGTAACGCAATCAATACCTTTCGTTTTCTTTGATGAAGGAAACTACCCTATTGCAGTGGTGCCGTCGACCACCTTCAAGGTGAGGTGAGGAGTGCACCCTTAGCGTCTACTGGGATTCAAAGAGTTTCTCTGCGTTCCTTCAACCTTCCATTGTTGTTCAACGGGAAATGGATAAAGGCCCGTTCTCAGTTACTCAATTTGGCGTCAGTTGACTTAAAATCACTGCCATATTGAATTAGTATCTTTTGGAGGAATTAGTAAAGAGTGTCCACCATGGTATTATTGGTGATGATTAGGTTAAAGAGATAATTCTTACATAAGTTTTTTCTAATCGTGTATCTTTGTATGAGCTGAAGTTTTATAGGTGGTTTGTTGTACGTCACTTAATTAGGGTTATTTCCATGTGAAAATAAGTTTATATCACCTCAGGATGGTACTAACTGCATAAAAATGCTTATGTTCAGGACTGGATAGTACCCTGGTAAGCAAAGCAATCCACTTTTAAAAAGCTGGTAATCCCAGGAAATTTTATATTTGACAGGGATGAACACCATGATTTACCTATACATACACCAAGGAAAACTAGGCTTAAAAAGGACTTAAAAAGGAGGGTGAAATTCTTAAATTTGGGAGACAAATGTTCACCCGGAAATACTTGTTAAAGAAAAAAGTTGACACTCTAATAAAAGTAAGATTAACGAGCTAGTCTCTCCCATGATTACGAAACATGGTCACTAAAGGAGAATATTACTTCCGCGGAAATTCCATTATATGTACGCTGTAAAAATGATGATTTTGAAAAACTAATCAGTAGGATTACAATAGCGATTACAATTACTTATAATTTATAAGAAAACAAGCATTAAATTTTTGATGCCATGACAGAAATTTGTTATTGAAATGTTCGAACTAGGGACTGTACTTATAGTATTATACCGATTGAGGTAGGTTTCCATGGAGTACTAAGGAGTAGTCTCGGAACCTCGCTTTCCTTCCAGCACTGCATTCTTCAATTCACTGTAAGGCCTACTCCCTTTCAATATAACTAAAAATCCTATTCTCTTCCTTCCCCCCCCCCCCCCCCTCTTAGGTAACATTCTACCCTCTAACACCGTTTTCAACATCCCCTCCCCGCTAAGTACTCGCTCCATCCAAACCTTCTTTCTCCTCGTATCTCATCTAAAAGTTGCCTCTCCTCACCCACCATGTCCAGCACTTCGTCGTTTCTCCTCCTCTCTGTCCACTTCACCTTCTCCATTCTTATCCATTGCCACTTCTCGAATGCCTCCAATCTTCTATCGTCTTCTTTCCTCAGTGCCCACGTTTCCGGACCGTAGAGAGCTACACTCTAGATCAAACTCTTCACTAACCTTTTCTTTAAACTCTTACGTAACGATCATCTCAGAAGCTCCATCCTGTTCATGAACGCCTCCTTTGTTTATGCAATTCGCTTCCTAATGTCCTTACTACTGTATCTGTTTCTATCTAATGTGCTGCCTAAATAGTTGACATTCCTAGGGACTGTAAGCATGAAGAAGTATGTTCCACCAAAATTTTACACCAGTGGATGAGGTTAATGTAGCTGGAACTGCCTTTCGTTCAGCGCGAGTGGAATTTAAATTTTCACTATTGATTACTAAAATGTCAAGATAACTCAAATGTAACGATTATGCGCACCATCTTCGGAGTAGTTATTTTTTTTAAAGAATTCTACCGATAAAGGTAGGTTTCCATGGGGTACTTAGGAAGCATTTTAGCAGTCTTCCCTTCCTTCAAGCACTTTCCTTTTCAGTTCACTATAAGGCCGACTTCAGTTCATTTTATCTAAAAATGCTATTCTCTTCCTTCCACTCCCACTTTTACCCAACATCCTACCTTTAAACACAATTTTCAACATCCCCTCTCCGCTAAGTACTCCCTCCATCCATACTTTCTGTCTCCTCTTCCGAGTAGATTACATGTAAAAATTGCTGTCTTAAAAATGTCTTCGATTACAAGCCAAAATTACCAAAGATGTAATCATGAACTTCGATACGATTACTTTTACTACGTTACGTCTCATCACTGGTTGTAGGAAATGAAACTCCTTGGGAAGGTGTCGTGGAAACACGAGCTCGGCGTCCAGTCTAATAGGGCTCACGTTCTCTCACGGTTTGCACGATGTCGCGTTGCATTGCATTGTCGCATAATTAGGTCGGCGTTGTATCCTCTGATGAGTCGAGTGGTCGGTGCAGAGCGGGAAGATCTAGCGATTGTGCTCTGGTGTTGTGTATATATCGTAGATCTATCCCGGCTCTCGACAAAATTTACCCTGCGAAATAATGCCAATTTACAAGCAATCGAATTCGGTCTACTTCATTAAAGAAAACAAATGCGTGACCTAATGTGAATATTTATTCTTTAAGCCTGAATCGCACGGTCATTTTTTCCATCATTTTCGAGGGACAGCTCCAGCGATCGCTCCAATGGTAGCGTAATAATAACTTTCAAGCGATTTTTTCCACGGTGACTCGAGAGGAATTGAAATCCAATCGGTTTTTCCATTACTCGACACCACCCTTTCCCGTCACTAAAACCATCGCTTGAACCGTACTTCAGCCAATCAGAATGTACATCCGCTAGAAGCGATTCTAAAGGCCGTTTTACTCGGGGCACGTACTTGCAAAATCTGACGTGTGTACGAAGGCGCAGTCAAAATTGCGTCGTGTGAAGCGGTGAATTGCTAGAACACATGCGAGAATTCGTGGACGTGAGATGGCAAAATAGCCCCTGTTCTAATTTCGTTCATGCATTCGCGCAATTCCGCGCCATTTTATAAATTATTGCAGCTCTAACCTGCGCAATTCCGTGCCCCGTGTAAAGCAGCCTTAACGACGCGCTTTGCTTTTAGTATTATAACAGTTTTAAATACCTACGTTCAGGGACGGAGTAAGCGTTGGAAAATGAATATATAATAACAATTATAATAATGATAATAATAATTCGACTTGATTTTGCAAAAAAATCCCATCTTCCATCTAACCTCCGATGGACGGGGTGAATGATCATGTGATTCAGAAATTGATGGGTCAAGCAATCACTCTTTTGGTCCCTGAAAACCTATCCTGAAGCCATTACTCCAAAGGACGGAAAAATGATCGTGTGAATCAGCCTTCATACTTTTTTTCACTGTTGCACCATGGCTACATGGCCTTTGCTGATTAGAATCGTCGACATCAGATGTTCATGTCAAGCTAAATATTTTATAATATTTTTCATGTCCAGGTTTATCTAGCAGGAAATGCATCAATAAAGAAAAATATTACTCTTCTAACTAACATCCATATTGTTCGCAAAGTTTCCAATTATTATTGTGTTTTTCATTGCTGTAATAGTCTAATCCAGGCTATTTTCGTTTATTCAATGTTCTACTCGCAGGTTGTTGGTTTCAATGGTTCACGGAAAAAAAAGTTTAGTTAGAACTATCGAATTCTTATGAAATTTATCAAACTTTTGGGTTCATATGGCACATTGAAAAATTCAGTAATTATTACCAAACCAGTTTGATAAATTCTATCAAACTGATTTGGTAAATGTTACCGAAATGGCTACAGCAGTTCGATAAAAACTATCAAAATCGAAAGGGTAATAAAATCGATGTAGCGTGCACATGTGTAATATTTTCAACCCAGAAAACACTATTATGATTGAAAATAATAAAATTAGGAGTTTGGCGTAAGTTTCTGCAAAAATAATACAAAAAAAAGTGGAAAAATAACAAGGCTGCATGAAGCATCGAACGTGGGCCCTCCGCGTGGTAGCAACGGACTCTTAACAACTAGTCTAAATCGGTTGTCATAATAATTTATAACTTAAACGCCGTAATATATTATTATTGTAAGTATTTAACCTTTGTTTTGAAATGTGAATAAGGTGTGACTTCAGTTTCCCTTTGTATACTTAAAAGGAATACTTGATGCACACAATTGCATTACGTAGTTACTCCATATGAATATCTAGTGCAGATGCGCAAGGAAACTTTATTTGCAGGCTTATTACATCGATATAGAGATGGCTTTAACGTTCTGGGTGATATCCTTAGCATGGCTTGGGTCTAGTATCACGGCTTTTATCACATGTTATTAAACATGATCGCGAATGATTATACCTCAGGAATGAATACCTCTAATTAAAGTTTTAATGTGTCGAAATACACAAACATCTCCTTGCAGCTTTAATATCTATGATAATATGCGATTCAATCAATGCCTTTGATGCACCAGCTAACGGGTAGTATTGCAATTTAAAGCAGGAAAAAACAGAAAAATGAACGTAAACAAAATTAAAACGTTATCGCCATCACAAATAATGAAAACAAAATCATTTCTACCAACTTATCTTTTATGTAAGGCCTGTTTAAGAATCTTTCAACTGCAAATGTGTATTGGTATAAACATAAGAGGAACGATAGACCGTTCGATAGATTACGAAACACTTGGTAAATTCTATCAAACCAAATTTGCATAGCAATGTAGAGTTTGATAAATTTTTACCAAACAAGCAATCACCTTCGAAAAATTAATCATAACTTCGATAAAAGATATCAAACTCAGAATCGTATTGAATTAATTCGGTTATTTTTACGAAACTCTTCCGTACAATTGACCAAATTATGCAATACCAAAATGTTTGATGAAATATATCAAGAGCTCACGCTAGCGTTTGGTAAAATAAATCAAGTGCTTAATAATTTGCATCAAATTTTAAGTATAATTAACAAAAATACTCCCTATCACACCAGTTCGATAATTTTAATCAAATATTTTTTTTCCGTGTTCATTCCTTCGGAATTTATGGCCAGTGTTCAGATTGATTGGTTTGAACATTTGTATCCATCCCGTGGTTTGGCTTCCCCGAATCGATAGGCTTAAATTTAGCAGTGGTGAATACTTCGCGCAATTGTGAGTCTACTTGAAGAATGTTTATTTGGGTTAGGAAGCAAAATATGTTGCACAATTATATGCGTGTCATTACTTTTATCGGCGCAGAGTAGAGCGCGGTGTCTCTGCTAGCAAGGGCGTACCCAGGATCAGAACTAGGAGCCGGGGCAAGCCATGGTTGTTCAAGTTATAGGTAAGATTTAAGCGTGGAAAAGGTGAATGGAACCAACATTTTAAGGAAACTGTAACAGTTCTTTATTAGTTTTTAAAATTATTTGCTTGAAAAAATATTATTTTCCTTAAAGACATTTGCGAATTTTGCTTCTAAGGGGGAAGACGGGGGGGGGGGGGGGGGCAGCTGACCCCTCCTGCCCCTCGCTGGGTACGCCCATGTGTGTTAGAGATTTTCGTGTGGAATTATTTGATATGCGTTGACTCTTTAATGTGCTTTCCTGTCCTGATTTTAAGTAATTTCTGGAACCATATACCAGGGTGAATTTTTTGTGCGTGGGGCTTATCGAACAAAATTAAGTATTTCCGGAATTTATTTTATGAATACATTTTTTGTGTGTAAAGTCGTTGCAAATAGATGGCTCATAGAACGCTCCTAAATTGGAATCTAGAGAGGGAGGAAGTCTTTCTGAATTTGCAAGCGAAGGATAAAGCTCCGATCGGCGCGAGCGCGGATATCAAGCTCACACTTCCATGCTCCTGCCGAGGCAATAGACCCTGTGTATGACTATAAGTATTCTAGACCTGTCGGAATATGTCCTCATCGGCTCTTTCGACGTTAGGCTTTTCAGCGAGGGCCGAGGTTCTTGTGCATTGCGATCTGTGTGAGCATTGTGATACATCCCTCGATAATTTTTCCAGACTTTATATCCAATTATTATTCAACCCGGTGAGTGGAGCATAGATGCATACATATTGTTTGAAACGATTGTACCCGTATTCTTGGATGTAACACAATTACTTATACAACTTCTTTTTCGATAAATTATCATCATCTTCAGATTTGCGCCTGAAGATGATGATAATTCATCGTGCCCCGGGTCGCGCTCTGTAAAAAAGAAGTTGTATAAGTAATTGTGTAATATCCAAGAAAACTATAATGGAATACCACAATGTTAATCAAGAGTTTTGAATTTTGATTGTACACGTATTCTCGGCATTTGGTATAGGCTGCGCCAAATGCAAACTGTCTCTGATTCCACAAAATATTTATTACACCGACCCGGGTTACAACTTTGGGGACGTGGAGGTAATAGCATATTTTTAAAATGTCTTGTGTATTCTAAGTGATTACGTGACTTGGTAGGGTAAAAGAATAAATTTAAGGGGAAAAAGAATAAACGAATGAGTATGAACTTTTGCTTCGTGCCGATAGAAAAAATTAACACAAATATAAGCTTTTTTGGATGAGGAATACACTCTTCGCCAGAGATAGTGATCTTAGGGTTCCCCGGAAATAAGAGCCAGGGAACCGATAAGTTTTCATTTTTTTTTTGTTACTAACTTGATTTGAATTCAATTGCGCCATTCATTTCTTAAAACAAACTCAAAATTTAGTTAATACCGACTAAAAATTATTCAAACGACGTGCTTTCTATTATTATTTATCATGATGCTTATGTCATGACGAGGGTTATGTAATTTTTTTCACAATGAATTTTATATTGCAGTGGTTGCCAATATTTCTGAACGTATAAAATCGTTTCAGGCTTGATTTTGTGGAATATTGTTATATCCGTAATAAAGACACAAATGGTAATTTCCACACTATATTTAATTTAACACTTAACGACCGACCATAGTTTCGACACTTTGTATCATTATCAAGGTACCTTGATAATGACACTAAGTGTCGAAACCATGGTCGGTCGTTTAGTGTTAAATTAAATATTTTGGAAATTACCATTTGTGTTTTTATCATGAATATTTCTGGAATAGCGACTCAACGATTCCACCGAGGTAGTGTGCCCCCTGGATAGATTTCACTGCATATCACAATAAGTGTATGGTTAATTAGTGTCAGGCTATCAGTGAGTTGGCCGCGTGGGCGTCCTATCCCGCCTGTGGCGCGGGGCTGCTTGGAAGGTGGCGCGACGCACGTCTTCGGCCGTGGTTCCCTCCGCGCCAGCGCGCTATCAACCAGCTGGGGGCGACCTTGGAGAGCGAGTGTGTGTGACCTAAATTCTGCCGGGAGGGCGGCCCGCCTCCCCCCTCCTACTCCTCAGCTTCCTTCTCTCCTAGCTTCATAATCAACCCTGAGACAACTCCCTCTTCTTCTCTTCTCAAGTCTTGCCTCAACCTGCTCGAGTTTTGGATATGTCCCGTTAAACCCTGTTGCTGACTGCCTAACACTTGCATCTTACGAAAGGAAACACGTGCGTAATGTTTAGAGAAGGCCTATTATAAGGAATTTTGAGCCAAACTTCGGGTTTTACCATGTTCATTGTGGCTTGATGCTGCAATAAAATCTTTTAGGAAAACCTCCGATTCCAAATACTGTATGAACAGTATTGTTGAATATTTCGGGATGCCGTCACCAAAAAATCATCTCTAACTAGAGTGTATAATTTGGTTTATTTTCACAGTTTGTAGCCCTTACGATAATGTGTTGTTATGAGGAGTGCAGAAGCTACTGCTCGGAGGTGATCGCAGTTCTTTTCGTAACCCTCTTGAATCTCTCGAAAATATAAAGTCACTATTAAAGACGTGTTAAGAACTGAAGACGTTTGAAATTTATGACGTAAAGTATGAGTAACATGATGTGGAGAAACGAAAACTGGTGCGCGTTGTGGCTGAAATGAACTGTATACTTGAAAATACGGCGATAAGGAAGGTTGATTATGTTGATGATGATGGGTAAGAGAACATTCAGGATTGTATTAGGCGGAATAATATTAATAGAGAGGAGGAAGGAACTTGAGTTATGAGTCGGTGTGTGTTTCTCAAGTCGTAGAAAGACATTGTGTGAATGAAAGCGGATCCAAATGTTGATTTGGAGAAACTATGGCTTATGCAATATTTTATTATTCTAAAATATCGTAGTATCTTCGTGCTTAAATATTCTAGTTAATTGCTTGTTATTCTTCATCGTGCTTTGCTGCTTAAGATTACCCTTTTCATTCACTGTTCTACAACCTGTGAGGTAAGAATTACCTCTGACGTTAGGCGGGTAGCCAGGAAGCGCTAAAAGAGGGTTAAAGGTATATTTTTCGGCTTCTCTAAATAGTATTATGCTCGATGAAACTCTATGCCAACGGAACATAATGTTTATTGCAAGACGTTTTTGTTTAACAATTCATACTTTTTTTTAATTGCAACGATTTCCACGATGAACGGAACTCGAACGAAAGACACAGCCTGGAGAAAAACTCAGTCCGGAGTCGAGTTGAGCTTATGGGACATCTACTTAGTCATGACGGTCCCCTAAAGCTGATAACTGAGGAACAAGTCAAAGAAAAGGGAACTAGAAAAAGGTAAGACAGATAATGAAGGAAGTCGGATACAAGACTTACGCCGAAATGAAGAGAAAGACCATGGAACGTAAGAAATGTCGAGTTGCTGCTAACCTAGCGGTAGGTTGATTACTCTAGGAGAAGAAAAAGATTCTCAGTAAAGAGACTTTGTGACTTGCGTAGTTTCTTTAATACAGAGCGACGACCAGTTTCTACTGTCTGGCCCTTTTCAAAGGTACCTTCCGTATTAAATAAGTTTTGGAAGTCACATAGTCTCTTATGCCATTATTTAACTCTTCCGCCACGTCATGACTTTCATTTTCGATTTCATAGGATTCTCAAGATTAGTTAATGCGCTAGTGGGATTTTTATAACCTCTGGCACCCGAAAGTGAAGACTGATATTCTTCAGATTTCAATGGGAAGAGCCTCACTTTTTTAAACTGTTTTCTAGCCTTTCAATCAAAATCATCATCTCCATATGCTCCTTACATTTTAGCGAGTTCTGAAACTGCAGGAAAAACAAACGGCGGTAATCTGTGTGTTTTTTTGTGTGCTCAAAGTAAGTCTCAGACTGATCCAATCTTAGTTAGATGAAGGCCTATAGTATGCGCTTTTGCATGGTAAACACTGTAGGGTGAGATTCTCGTATCCAGAATATCGTGCGAAACAGAGGTTAGCCTTTATACTCACTGAGCGTGAATTTCAACGCCTCGGAGCATGATGCGAGGCTCGCTCAGCTATCCTCGATTATCAGACTCACCTTCCTGTTGATCACCGAGCGAGTGAGTGGGTGCCGAAAAAGAACACAGCTTGCTCCTTCTGAAGGACGAAATTGGAAAATATGGCGGATACAACGTCTTGGGTAATTCGGGCGATGTCGCCGGGGAGTGAATCATGACCTATTTACGCAACTTTGCAAAATATCTTCGGGCGTTCTCGGAACTATCCTGATCTAGATTGTGGCTCTCGCGTTAGCTCATTAATAGCCCTGTTCTTTTGGGGATACAAGGCGTGATCGTTGTGTGAATAAAATGTGTGTTCTAAATGTTTCACTGCTTTTCCCCACGTCAAAAAGTGATTCTTTGAAATTTGAGCTTTTGTGAACTTGATTATTTCCTCAACGTGTTGTACAGCATGTGAACTAAATATTAGTTCCAAAATCTCAATTATAGTTTCATTTATCATATAACCCTGGAGACTTTCTCCCCTACGTCATTAAGTTTATCTAGTCACTAAAGAGATTTAGTAATGTATCCAAGTTGGTGGGAGCGAACTGGAATTTCGAATCGGATATTCAAATCGGCATTTTGAGAGTTCGAGAAGGTGCCTCCGTATCAATCATCACCGTATGGTTGCTTTTTTTCATCATTAAAGTCATTGGCACCGTCAGTATCAACACTTTGGGGGGGACAAATGGGAGGTCGGGGAGCACCCCCCCGGGACGGGGGCTGCGGGGGCCCTCCCCCGGAAATTTTTTAATATTGGGGGGGACGCGTCCCCTATGGCGGCGACACCCGTGATTAAAATTTTTTCACTGGTTAAGGTAAGTTTTCATGGAACTTTATGCTAATTACCCCGGCTTGCCTCCTCCACTAAATTAGGTTCCCCCTTTTAATTTATGATAGAGCTTACTCCCTTTCAGGCTATCTATAAAATTGACGGAAAATTTAGTGTATAGTTGCGTCAAACCAATCTCTGGATAGTCAAGCAGTGATGATGATGAACTGTTTCTATTTCCCGTAATACAGCAGAAGTCGGGGTTTCTATTTGGGCCTCGGCTTATGGTTACTGCATAGCCATTATGCGCGTTCTCGTATACATATCCTCTGAGGAATGATCGTTCCCTCGATGCCAGTGAAATTATGATTGACTGACGACTACTTGATTACCTAAAGCCAATTTCAAGCGATAACAGTAGTGAGGACAACGCATGGTGAGGGGAGTGGTTTCTTGCGTAGTCAATCGTTCGCATTTGGCGGCTCTCCTCATGGGGTAGCCGCGTGTTTCCTCTTCCGCTCGTGACACGGCCCGCGGCGCTGCCTCCCATGTGAGTGGAGGTAGGTCGCTCTTTTCCTTGGAAAATTCCCTCTTTTCGGTTCCCCGGTCGGCCTCCCATTGACATCATCTGCCACACGCACGCCTTCACTTTCTTTTCTCCCTATACTACTGCGCTTATACGCACCGCCAAACATTTGAATTCCAACGTTGGCGTTATCCGATCCCCCGTACCCTTTCCCTCCCCTCTCTCCCCAATCCCTACCCCCTGAATTAGGCCCACAACGTCCCCTGGTGGAACTGCCGACCATTCCTTCATCCCTCCTCCCCTTTCGACCTCTGGGTCTGCTGTTGATTGGATTTGCCCGTACGTGTTTATTCTTCTGATCCGTCTAGATCACATTCGCTTAGCCGGTCGTATCGGAGTGGATAAACTGGAGTTATGACAGGAAAGGGCTCGCCGGAAGAAGGCCCCAAAGGGCCAAAAAGTATCCAACTGTCATAAAAGGGTAGCGTTATAATAGGTTTTTATGAAATATGAGTCAGCTATCTTTTATGTTATGCTCTTATTTTTATGTTATCTAGCGCCATTTTCATTTATTTTATACACCAATTGTGATTAAAATGATTTTTTTTATTTTTATTTATATCCATACCACCGAAAACAGCTCTTTGCGGCCTTTTACATCGGGGTAATTAACATGTTAACAATTTCACGTACTCAAACAACCATTTAAGGACGGTGATAGAATGAGCGGCGTTGACGTTAGCAGGTTTAGCATAGTTTTACGGATTGCATTAAAAAATGTAATACTAATGCGTATTTTTGTGTGAAGTTTTGAAAACTAAAATTTTGAAATGCGATATTTTCATACATTATTAATTTGGTTCGTAAAGTGTGAAATATTTACTTAAATAACTCGCAGCAAGATGGATAATTACAATGTATTCTATTTTATTCCCAGTTATTATATCTTCCGCGTTCTGTCGCTTTAAATTATTCGAACTAATTTTCAAAAGCCACTGCGGCAGGGATATAATTGTTGGATTAAAATCAAATAAAACATGTATTCAACAATTGTTAAATGTATCGTAGAAAAAGTCAATTTACCAATGTCTTGCCTCGGGTCCCACTGTTCTTCCCCGAGTACGAAAAGCAATTATGGCGTGGTGTTACGAGTTTAAATTAAGCAGAGACTAGACTGCGATTGTGGAGGTTGCGGAAAATGGGGGAAATAGGCGTATTATAGATTGAATTTAGTGTTTAATGATATTACTTGTTATGTCAGATGAGATGGAGACCGCAAAATACTTATCTAACCCCGTATCCACTCATCTCTTAGCTATTTCTTTATCGGCTGCGTGACTCTCCAAGTTATACTCTGCATGATGACCTCTGTATATCAAGAATGACGTGGAAGGTCCATTAGTATTAATGTAGTCGCTCTAGAATTAATGGTAGGCGTAGAAACAATTAGAAAATGTTTTGTGATTTTCAAGATGTTGCCTTATCCTCAACCGATGTTTTTAAATTATGTAATGTAGCCTCTAATGAGGTGCGTATTCTTTGGTTAGGAGCCTAATTTTTATCGAATACTGTGTGTTCATTCAATGTCGAATTTTTGTATATTATTGAAGTAATTACATTCCCAGTGATTGAATTATCTTGTATTTTGTAATCCCGTTACTTATAAATATTGACTTTTAATTTTGTCGGAAAGCAATTTCGCCTCAATGAGTTGTAAAAAATTTGTTTTATAATGAAATTGAGGCTCGGGGATGGATTAGTTACTTCACAAATTAATTTTTATTTCGTTCGACTGCCCGGCAACTCTTTTTAGAACTTACTACTGCATAAACGTCACTTTCCGTCTAGGAAAATTTCTCAGAAACCTCATTATTGTAATTTTCGTCGGGGCAACCGATTTCAAAGAGGGTAATTTATTCCTATGACGCATTTATAGTGGCGTGGAGCGTTCTTAATATGTTGGAAATGAGATTCCAGAGTAGAGGATTTGTTTTTTTCCCCCACTCGTTCTTCCGCTCGCGACTATCTTATTTTTTCCAAAAAGCTGGATTTAAAAAAAATGCAAGTTGAGCGCGAAAACAAAATGGTGGGGCATCCGGAAATTGAGTAGGGAGTAAAATGGGGTAGTCGCCCCTTTTGTCCCATCTCCTCAAGCTCCTCTCCGGCCTCTTCCAGCAGAGGAAGGCTGGGAAGGAGAAATAAGTCCTCTTTGTTCTTTATTTTGAAAAATATTTTCGCCTCTCCGCCTCGGTGCCCGTTTCCTTCCTTTATTGCCCGTCCATCTCTCTTGGCGTTTCCCTGGCAACCGGCCCCGGTCTTTCCCTTTGGTGACTAACTAGCCCACCTTGTCACCGGAGCTCTCTTCGCCGTGTCACACGAGAAAACACGCGTCCATCGCGCGCAGGAGACTCGTGTTTTGTGTAAATAGCTTATAAAACGCGCGACAAATAATGTTGGTTGGGGGATGGCCGTGCATGAAATGGAAGGGTGAAGTGAAGTAGGAATGTTATTGAGCCGGACTCTTCCTGTAACCCGGTGTCGTACCCTCCCTAGCCTCTCGGTCCAGCAGATTCTTATTCATCGATTGGAGAATTTTGCGTATTTCTCATCCCACGCTACTGAAATCACCGTTGTCTTCCGTGGCCTTTGTGTCGATCCCCGTTTCCGTGGTTTTGTGTCGACCCTGTCCACGGGGACGTCATGTGCAATTTTTTCTGCGATCGTCACCCTCGTTCTCTTTTCACGGTTATCGTATTTATCTCTTGCGTGCGGTCCGTTTTTCCTGTGGAGGAAGTTTAGGGAGGGGATGGAAACATAACCATGGAATGTGTCGTTTGGCAATCATGTGAATGCCCTACGTATATACGGGCTGCGTTTTTTAATTTTGCGTAATCCTCGTTTTCATTTTGATCATCGAGGACGAGTGATAAGTATTCAACTCCGTGTAATTATGAAATATTCACGGGATCTGGGATTTGACGGCTATGTCACAAAAATATGTCACTCACTTTCAAGGCAATGATTAACGAGATGTACAAATTTACTCCTCTTCCCGTTACAAAATTATTATCGAGTTTTGTTGAAAATACCGGTTTTTGATTGATTAAACAGCAATTGCTGCGAGACAAATCGTTATTTAAATTAAAAATTAGCTAGTTAAAATGGAAAATACCTTCATTGGAGTATTAACTGGCCGTAGTCCTTGTATCGTCATGTTCTCCGAAGAGAAGAACTTTACTTGGAACGATCATTGAAGAACGGTTAAAAAATCTAATCAGGATTTTGTCAGTTGCTTAAATAAATCTACTTGAATAAATTTTCTTTTATTGATTATAAGGAAAGAACGTGGGCACTGGCTCCCTACGTTCATTTAATTTGGTTAATCATGGCGATTCGTCATAAAAAGATCGTCTGAAGACACTGCTACGATTGTTAAAGTCATCTGTGTTGAAAAATGCAATAACCAGATGAAAAGCAAACTATGCGAGGGAATAAATTCCCTCTGGTTCTTATTTTCTCTCTTATCAATGTGAAGAAGAATATCGACTGGTTAATGAATAAGCGTAAGAAATAACAGAACATAGGTAAGTTGTTTTTCTTGATCAATGGCAGATTACGGTCCAATTATGTAATGATTTTAGATGTGATGAATTTAGATTAGAGTAGAGTAGATTTTTTTCGGAGTCTTTGGTACGGATTTCACGTCTCAACTTATGACTTTCATTTTGTGAGCATGCGTGCGAGATGTATTTCGAAGTGCGAGTCAGTAAAGAAAGATTTAGTGATCCCCCGGCGAATTGACTTCATGAAATGTTCTCGGGATCGCCACCAGATCAGAAACTGCGAATATGCCGACGTTTCGATGTCTGACTTGGTCATTGTTCAGTTTCTGACCGGGAGGCGATCCTGAGAACATTTCACGAAGATGCGAGTCAGTAATTCAGTAATCTACTTTTGATCCCTTTCAGAGCTATTCATGCTGCATTTCCCTTATTAGTACTAGTGAAAACTTATTTCAGTATTTTCCAGTTGTCATCCTTACATCGTGCTTCTCTCTTTAATTCGCAATGATTCAACTGGCGTGTCCTACAGCGTGGAAAACTGGAATATTCAGGGAATTTCCGTCTTCAGGAAAAACTCGGGGAATCCGGAAAATTTTTGGTCCAATGCGTTTCAGTCCTGCGACGCACTTAAAGGACGGCAACCAATTAAATAATTTTAATTTGATTTTTGTCATAAAAATCCCAGAAATTTGAATCCATTTAATGGTGGCTCCAATAGCTTTCCATGATGAGAATTTGTTAGGATAGGATAGTGGTGTACTTAATGGGTATTTCATGGCGACAAATAATCAGCCACATTGAGAGCATTTAAGTTGGACATATTTTGGGGAAGGTAGTATTGAGTGCCCGCCATGGTATTATTATTATGAGATATTGTTATTATTCCTGTGCGATTTGTGTCCTAATGCGTTAATACGTGCTGTGGTCAGTAATTTCCACCCCATGAGCAATATCTAGCCAAACATGCATATGTTTAGGAATAGGTAGAATCGTAGAAACGAAAGAAAGTCGCATGGAAAACCTTTAAACCTCAGGAAATTTTTTAATTGGTACATAGTAAACACCCGGTTTAACATTCTTTGCTTCCATTGCTTTCCTAATCTTCTTGGCCGTGTTCTCTTCCTTTCTGGATACTTTTGATAAGTTTCCATGATGAATTTACATGACCCACAAGGAATGAGCTTGGTTGGAATCTCAGCCTCCTTAAGGATCATGCATAACGTACGAGTGTGTGAAAGTCCATGGTTCATCGGCTAAGTGGGACAAATCTGTTTTTGTTTCGCTTCATAATGACTCTTCCCCTCAAAGCCTCCTCTCAAGAGACGTCGCTCTTTCTTAAGCCGTTCGTAATCTCCGAATCACCGTTCAGATAAGAAGTTGATTCTCGAAAATTTCTTCGGAACGAATATTTTTGCATAATAGGTTAAAGCAGACGCAAGCAACAGGTTGCCATTGTCTATTAATCATCGCTTGGAAATGACGGTTATACGCGTCTCGGAATGAATTCCAAGGATATCCAAGCGCCCTCAAGTGGAAGGGAATGTATTCTTATCTTAGCGTAAATCGATGGCTTCCGAGTCACACGCTTTCCGTTATTTTTTTGTCTTCCCCCTTCCGCTCCCAGTTGAAAGCCGTGATTAGGGGGTTATTTTTGTGGCAGCATTGGATTCTACTCCATATTTATTATTTTTCTCTCTGTAAACATTAACTTCGTTTGTGGTCTTCCTGTAAAGAAATAAGTTTCATCCCTTTTGTTCTTAAAGATACTCATGGGAACTTTTTCTTTAATTCGTTGTTACGATTCCGAAGTGAATTTATTATTTTCAATTTATTCTGATATGCTCTAATGTTGAGGTTTGTGAACTTTATGAAACACGAATTCTGCGTCGTCTAAGCAATGAAAACACTATATCATATAAAGTTCTCAGTTGCATTTCTGTTCACCTCTAGATTCTTTTTCTTGAGTTTATCGTGACAAATATTGGTCAATGAGATATCCTGTCAGATATGATTTTATACTTTCCCGGCGAATAATGTGGGTAAACTTTTCTCGGGATTTCCACCGGGTTAATGTTTTTATAACGGCCAACGTTTCAAGTACCGTCTCGGCACTCATCATCTGGGCTGAATATCAATTATTATCCTATCAGAGTTTTCATTAATCGTGGTATGAATGGTGTAATCATGTAATAGATTGATAGTCATGACGTAGCTAGTGTTTAATTCCTAGCCAGTTGTACGCCCGTTAATTGGAGTCGACTTTGTGAGAGGAGTTTTTTGGCTCAAATCTTTCACCCCTGATTGAAATTCGCCATCGAATTTCTTCGTCAATAATCTTGAAAGCTTTCTGCATTACCTCTGCGAAACTCGTCCTAAAGGCCGTTTTACACGAGGCACTTAATTACCATTAATTTCTCATTATGGTGTTTGTCACGGGCGAAATTAGAACGGCCTATTTTGCCATCTCACATTCGTGAATTCTCGCATCCCTTCTTACAATTCACCGCTTTACGTGAAGCAATTTTGACCGCGCATTCGTACGCTCGTCAGATTGTGCAATTACGTGCCCCGTGTAAAATAACATTTACAAAAGAAAGCAACGCAGTTCGTCCAAAAGTGCTGGGATATTAGTATGGGAGCCGTTACGTGTTAGGCTTAGAGGGATTGAACTGTTATGAACAAATATCTTTCAAAGGCGCCCTGATAACATCATCTTAGGGCCTCACTATGTCACCAAGTTCCACAGAAATGATAAATTAAGGGTAATATTTTGACGAATAGATAGGTAAGAATTCCTTATTCTTCCAAGCAATGAAGGATTTGAATAAATGCAAGGTGGACTCAGTAGTCCTGTCACTACAAATCGCCACTCGTTTCCATCTCTTTTCTTTTATAGCGCTGCTGTTCTTACGCCCCCGACACGCGCTTTTGAATCAGCTTCTAGGACTGTATGTAGATGTATACCTTGCTGCGTCTTTCCTTAAATACTTTTATCTGCAGAAATTACCTTTGATATCAGGTCAGGTTTTTTGAAAAATCTGTAAAGCGGGGGTTAGTCGTGGAAACATTACAAATGAGAAGTTGTTATAAATCCTGATAACGTTATGTGATTTTTCATTTTAAGTTTCTAGTGGACGACACCCTTGGTTAGTAGCCTTTTGTTAATAGCTGATTTTATGAACGAAGGGTGAAATTTTTGGCAAAAAAATCATTCGACCTAGCCGGGATTCGAACCCGATTCTCCAAATTGACAATCAGGCAGGCTGCTGGTTACACAAACTGGGATGGAAGAAAAATGAGGGGCTGGTAATGCTAAGAAAGAAATTATATGATAAAAGACTGAGATTACAACCTCTAACAGATTGAAAGAAATAAGATAATGTATGGCGATTATTGTGCTGGAAAGAAAGGAACGAGGAAGGTTAATTAGTTATATGGACACGAAACACGAGTTGACGAGCCTTCGAACTCAAGAAAATTTAGCTACGGGATTTTCTTTTTCCTATTAATTTGTATTATTTCACACTTCTCCATGGCCACCATCCTGCGTCCTTTCTTTTCCAATTCTATAATCTTCTGATGGAAGTGGCAACGCCGCTGCTTCTCGAATAGATGTGTTGCTAAAAGAGATTTAGGGTGATAATTTAAAAGTTTTATTTTTTGGGATCCTCCAATCTGGTGTTGAGGATTTGTTTCTCCGTTTTTACTGTATTGTATACATTGTCTACACTATGCCACATGTAGCAGAAGCACCAGATCGACTTCCATTTAAAGATCCTGGATTTAGAGAAGAAAGGACGCTGAATGGACGTCTTGGAGAAGTGGGAAAATATGCAAAGATAGACGAAATTTTTGCTGCTGTTAAATTTTGTGGGATTTTAACGCTGCTCACCTATCCTTTCCTTATGACTAGAGATACGTGAAAATCGCACTTTATTTTTTTTTAACGCACTTTCAATGACACTTTATCGCATTTTGTATCGTCTATTTTTTATTTTCATAATGAGATAGATGACGATGAAATGTAGGGAAACACTGTTATATGACAAAATACAGAATGTTTTAAATAATTATGTCGTAGAACAATAATAAATTAAGGAATAAGACATATAGTGGCGGAGGTTTAGCTTGCCCGCGCCCACTTGTAGTTCGCGGCCACGTAGAGTCCCAGCCAACTAGCAGCTGGTCAGTCGCTCACATGCTTTAACCGATGACTGTCGGCGGAGCATTTAAACTGCGCTCGGCACAAAATGTACGAATTTTGTCGTCGAAAGGGCAAATTTTCGTAAAAATATCATAAAAGTCCAGTCATCGCATCTATGTCGCATTTATTTGCGCACATCACATCTATATCGCATATGCGATTTTCACGCCTCTCTACTTAATGACAATTTAGCCTCACCAGTCCCTTTACTTCCATCATGGTTATACCATTTATATCTGCACCCCTCTCGTTTCTTCCACCCCCTCCTTCTCTGGTCTTGGTTTATAACGGCTACTCAGCTGCGACAGAACTAATGACTGTGGTTTGTCCTGATGATGACGCTTTGTGTCGATGCGCGTTGTAATTGCGCAATATTTGCCAATAAAAGGAGTGGATAGTACCAAAGGTTTATTTACTTTAATCCATTATTGATTGAGTGGGATTGTTGAGCAATAGCTTGGAATCTCAACCGATATTGGGCTTACATGAGGATTGGGTTAGTGATTTACACGATCCAGTGAAAATACTAACGCATTGGTCCTTTCACTATTTTTATTGCTTGAATTTTGAAAATTTTGAACCTCTTCTTTCTGTTTATTCAATGTAAAATTTACAATTCAATATACGCAATATGTTTTATGAACAAACTAAACCAGGGTTAATAGCGACAAATGATCGGGGAAAACGAGGAACATAGGAGAAATAAGGTTTTATCCATTCGCTGTCATATCACGGGCCTTATTATCAGTGAATTGTATCCTTATGGAGGTGAAGCTAATTTTTTCCTGTATTCGCGAAAAATAATGCAGGCTGAAGTGCCTAGGGACGAATTTATTTGCTATTTTTAGCTGTGTACAAAATAAACATTTTCCTTACCAGGATGTCGTAGGTACGAGAAATGCTCCTCATGTATCATCCCTCGTTGAAGACAATTTACTCTCGATAAACCTGGGGCACCTTTTGAATTTCACCTCGAACCTTGTTTTTGAAAGTGAAAATATTCTTGCGCCCTAAATTCTGGGCTTGGGTGTTGTCCACGGTCTCTTAAATGCAACGCACCGTTTAGCAGTTAAATCACCGGAAGGGAGGGCAGCAAATGACTGCACCATGCGCCTCGCACCGGTCGAAATACTTCTCCGCCCGGCGGTAAATGTCGCATTTGCATGCCGCCACCCGTCTTCGGTCTTTACTCCGGGGTCGCGTGGTCGTTAATGGTCTCCTCCAGGCGATTAGTGGTGTCCAAGTTGGTTTGTCCATTGCGTGTGGTTCACTTAATAAACTACGCGATTAGTGCAGGTTGCGAAGAGGCCATCAACTCGCTCCTTGTGTTTCGCGTGGATCGTTGACTATGCTTCCAGTTTCTCAACCCTATTTACCGAATCCCGGATAGCGTGTATTTTCTCTATCATCATATCTCCGTGTAGAGTAAATTGGGTATAGTTCTCATTTTAGGTGTAAACATATGTTGGTATCTGGGAAAATAAAAATTACTTTATACATGCGTTGTTCATTTTATGTGAAGTGGTTTAGCAAGTCTGCCGTTGCAATAGATTTCTTTATAACGAAATAGGTAGGGCGTCGTTAGTGCAATTGAGTGCGGTAGGTAATGTTTGTTTTCATGCGATGGAGTTCTAATTATTCCAGCCCAGCACTTTGAATTCTAACCTCAGTCCTATTTTCTTGGTTAACTTAATGCTGTGATGAATATAATGTTCACGACTGCTACAAAATACCTGCTCCATTTTCGGTTAGTATAGTTATTTACGTCCTTCCTCGCCAAACTATTCCCTTTAGCCCAGTGCTCAAGACATTCTCAGTAGTTCGCGTTTAAGTACTCTATATCTGTTTCACTCGGTGGGTTTAAAATGTCTGTTGTTTTCTTATTCGCTCGGTGATTCTTTTCAGCGAATTCGTTGTGTGTTAAATTTTGGTCTGAGCGTTTTACATGTCTCTTGTACTCACGTGATGCCATCTGCGAGATAATGCATAAAATCTTCTTTAGTTGATATTTATTTTACCTGAGTTAAGATATTTGTTGTTGCATTTATTTTCGCTCTTTTAATTGGAATTGAAGCTATTTTTATGAAACAATCATGCATATTTTATAATTTTGCCCTTAAAATTTGTCGACTTTTTATCATTGCTGAACCGCCGCTGATTATTTTGCCGTTTATTTAAGTTAACTTTTATGGTTTAAGGATATTATTAAACTCGCCTGCGAAGTATGTATCCAGTTGCATGTGATCTTTAGGATCCGCGCTTCTGCCAACTTTAACGGGTACCTGCGACAGCTAAGTGAAATAATGGTCATAATCGCATCCTTGGTACAATAATTGGTCATCGTCACCATCGCTTACCATCAATCCTAATTGTTTTGGCGAAGCTGTCAGCTCAGTGATCCTATACTCTATTATTTTTCACATTTACGAACTGATTCTCTTACTCGTCTTGAACTACCTGTGTCATGTATTTAACCCGTGATATTCTGTTACGAATAAATTATTCTTCAACGATAGTCTTCATGAGACTGTCAATCCTTACCATGTGGCTGATGGACTTACTCCGCTTTATTCTTAAAGTTTGTATTATTATTATTATTCCATCCTTGAGTGTTTTGCTTCTTTCTTCGTCCATGTTTCATCGCTATAGAGAAACATTCTCCTGGTGTAAGTTCGAGTGAAATTTTCTGTGGTATTGATCTAAAAATGTGCGATAGACAACGTAGGTTTTAATTCGAACAGGTTTCGCCACGGAGTGACATCGTAGCGTGTCTCCACATCATGGTGGATACCATCCATTCCATTATATGTCACTCACTCAATTTATCAACCCGAACGGTGGATACGATAGATAAGGATAGAGCTCACCCCGGACGAACTATAGGAGTGTTAATACCGGTAAGGGGATGATATGCTTTCCATGGATCACCTTTTTCGGGGTTTACAAATGCTTCGCTCTGGATTTGAACCCGGGACTCTTCGGTCGGGCCCTAAAGACTAACATGCTCCTTCCCATTATGCGTGCTGATCAATTTCTACGGGGGCTGGTAATTATTAAGGTATTTTACCGGTCAAAGTACGTTGACATGGAGGATTTTGCCGATCACTCCGACCCGTCTCTTCAGAACTTCGAGTTCCCTATTCAATACGCAATAATTTTCTTCCTTCCCCTCCCACGCTTACGCAGTACTCTTCCCTCTAACACTGTTTACAACATTTACAACACCCCCTCCCCGGTGAGTTCTCCCTCCATCCAAACTTATTATCTCCTCCGTATCTGTTCTAGAAGCTGCTTCTCCTCACCCACCATGTACAGCACTTCGTCGTTCCTCCTCTCCGACCACTCCACCGCCTCCATTATTCATCATACCCATATCTCGAAGTATCCCACATCTTGACTGGCATTTAGTGATAGTTTTAAGGGTTCGGCGTATGGCTTTCGTGACGTGGTGATTTTCGTCCTGGGAAAATTCTTGTCGGAAGTACATTAATGGAGTTATATAATGATCCCGCGAGTTATTGTTAGCACATGATATGGATACGAAAACAGATGTCAGTGGTAGCTTTGCTCCTGCGGTACCCGAAAGAAGACGGCCTGATAGCTTCGGACGATCAGTCACTCGCAATATCTAGCTCTTCCTTAGTTACGCTCGATTTTTTTATGCTTGTTTCACTCACTTACTAGCGCAATTGACTGTCGTTGGACTTGTTTCCCGAGCACGGTGAACCACCCGCATGGCCTTTGATTTTCAATAAGATTTGCCAATTTTTGCATGGAATTTTTTTTTCACCTTTCATGCGCTACTCTTTTTCTCGTATCAGAATGAGGATATTCTCTCGGAGTAGTTTACGCTATCTGCACTGCGCGTGTCCACATTGGTATACAGCACTTTATCCGGCATTGGAACTGTCTTTTAAAGTGGAAAACGTGCAGAAAGATAGCTTCGACCGTCTTTTACTATCTGTTGTCTGCATAGATGGACACACGCCTTGCATATCCCGCAAACCTCTCCGCTGAATCTTCACAACACCACAAAAAGCTACACAAGCATATTTACACCTTTTGATTGTGATTTCGGTTTCTTGCGTTACGAAGTTCGTCATTATCCGCATAAAAAAGCATTGAGATGCTATCTAAATGCTTTAAACAATAAAAGGTTATGTAACTTCCTATCAAATTGATCGATGAAGGCACTGCCTCATGGAAAGTCTGAACATTGGACGTGCAATCATTATTTCATGGATGGTGTGTATAGACTGAGGAACGAAAGCCTCTTGCTCATATTTACACGCATCACCCATCTTCTGATTCATGAAATCTTCAATGCCTAGAATGTACGCTAGTAATTTCTTTCAGTAGCCTGAGATGTACCCATGGAAACTAGGCTAATGGCTTTCGCAAGACGAAAAATAGTTCACGCTGAAAATCGTGATGCTAGCGATTCACTTGTACCTCCCTTGCTGTAACTCGTGATAGCATTATCGCATAGGTGTGTTAATTAAAAACTCCCCCTCGCTCCGGCGGTCTTTAGTAAATTTTTACCTTGAAAGATATGTCGCAGTGTTTCACGTTGGATTATATATTAATTTGTAAGATGTCTAAATGGTATTTTTGATGCATTCCGGTCATGAATCTTACAGATCTTGTTCAGATTAATATTTATCATGTTAAACTTGATAGTTTGATACTTCACTGTGTGGAAATCCATTATAATGAATTAAATAGTTCTAAAACCTTTTAATGCATCATTTATCATGTTAGTTAAGAAGAGATCTTGGTAGGAATTTGGTGATGATATCCGTACCAGATTTTTCGACGAGCATGAGAAATAGTCTGTATGATAATTCATAGGGAGAATTTGATGTTAACCCTACGGGAGCCATGAATCATAATTCGGCCCACGTCCTTACTTAATGCCATCCATTAGGCTTCCTTCCCGCTTTTCCAGTATCCTTCCTTCAAATACAGGCATGCCTACCTCAATATTTGTACTATTGTAGTCCAAATAATGATGTTCAATCCATTTATCGAAACTCGACGCTGATGGCCGTTTTTATAATTACCAGTTAGCGCTAACCGTAATTTGGTATAGAAGTAACCTTAACTTGAAGATTGTTTTGAATTTGCAGCAACTGAAATTAGCTTGAAGTAACGATTAGTTACACGAGGTAGTACTTCCTTAGATAGGAAGAGAGTGGAATGTATGGATAAAATGTTAGGGAATAGGCCGTAATGGGAATTAAATGATGAAGTTCTAACAGTCGGAGTGACTCTCAAAATGATCTATTTGAACCTAAAATCACCTGCCGAATACCTTAATTAAATGTAAGAAGTCGTCAACTTCGGTTTTCGTGCTGTAACATTTTAATCAGGCTTAATGAAATGGTCTTTAAAGGACTGCCGACAGGTGCCCGACTCGCATCGATTCGCCCTGGACGTTGGAATAAAAGGATTGTGGCGAGGAATCATCCTTTGACCTGAGGTGCCGGAGCAAGCGGCACCGAGCATGAGAAATAGTCTTCTTCGACTGCGGAGAGTGGGCAAATAGCGTAGTAGGATAGGGAGGCCAGGGAACATCATTTCCGTTCCCTTTCGCTCCTTATCCTTCTTCCCCAGCATACTCTCCTACACGAGCCTCACCTTTGGAGCACTCCAGCTGTCCCTCCATGCTGGAAAATGGGAGAGTAGGTTTACCTGATCCCGCCCCTACCCTTACCTCCCCTCATCCTCCCGGACCATCTTTCCTCCTCCCCTATCTCCCTTCTCCCCTCTCGGTCCCATCCCCAGGTACATACGACGACCCTGGCTTTCTTTCCTTCCCTGGATCCATAGGAGTAATCCTTGTCCCCTCGCCAATGGCCCCAGGAACACCGCACGCTCGTATAAAATCCATCTTCCTCCTTTCCTTACTCCTCTGCCCCTTCATCTCCCTCTGCATGCCCTGTGTCACAGCTCTCTTCGTGTTCCTCCGTGTTTCCTATACACAGTGAAACCTCTCTTGAGCGGAATCTCTGGACCCATAATGTTTTTTCCAGATAAGACAGTATTGCGCTTAACTCAAGGCCTGACAATAGGTTTCCTATTATTTTTTATTGCCTAAATCAAAAGATTATTACTCCTGGAGTACGTATTTCACGCTTTTAGATTTTTAAATGAGGATATCTATTTTTCGCGATTAAATGAAAACTGAAAATTTTCAAGCGCGCGAAAACGCGACGGCTAAGTATGAATGCTGGGAAAAGCCCGTGTGACGTCATTCTGGTTCTGGCTGCCGCCGTGTGAGGCCACCTTGGTGCGTGGCTATGAGCGTCGCTATGATGCAGACTGATAGCAGGTAGCAGAGTACCTTGCCAGCAGGTAGCGCTTGGCTCAAATAAAGATTATTTGAGCAAAGCGCTCAAATAATCTTTATTTGAGCGATTATCTGAGCCGTATCAAACGAAGAAAACTTTCCGACCTTAGGCAATTTTAATAGGTGATTATTAAGAAATGTTTCCCCGAGCTCTGTGCCGCATGCATGCATTGGTAATCTCAGACGATGTAAAACTCCTGACTACTCGTATAGCATCTCGGTCACTGTGACGTCACGTGGAGTGACATCGCATGGGCGCCAATCTGGCCTTTTTTAAATGAGGTTAAAATTGACCATTAACATTCGTCTAAACTGGGATTTCTAAAAACCAAGTAATTTGTTCATTATGAATACACTAATTGTGGGTAACGAATCGAAATCAAAGTCTTTTTTTTCTTTGATGAAGGAAACTACCCTATTCAAAAAAGACCGTGAAAGTCATATCACGTCTATTACATGTGATTCCTAAAAGGTTGGTTTGACTCAAATTCTACATGCAGACGAAATTACGATGAAATGATAAAAGAACAGCATCGCATTTTGGTTTAACTTGTGAACGAACGCCACCTTTGGCTAATTCCGTTTTAAGGATTGTTTTCTAGGGAGTCTCATTGTATTTCCTTGCGGTAAACATTCTCCTTGGAATTGTTTTTTTAAAATTCTGCTTAACCTAGAAACACGTGCCAGGGAATCGATTCCGTTTCCGTTTAGCAGAGGGCACCAATACTCGTAAAAACCCTATTGCGACCGCCAGGACCAACGTTATTTTCCGCATAAGACAGGTTTCCGCTTAACCTAGGTTTCGCTGAAGGAAGATTTCACTGTAATACTTTTCTTTTGTGCTCCATGCTGAGCTGATGATCTGATTCCATTTGAGGAAATAGCCAAGTTTTTTCTGCGGTTTTGAGAAAATACCTTCCCCAATTGAAAACTCATTGTATTTTATCGGGTGCTCCACCGGGTAATCTCCTCAATATCAGCCGTGAGGATAGATTACGATTCGTATTCCGAAACGTCGGCAGCCATGGAGGAGATTACACGGTAGAGTACCCGAGCAACCTACACTACTAGGAGTCGGTTGTGTGTCGTGTATCATTCAAACCTACCGGTGCCGCTATTTTACCTGAGATAATAAATACCCGAAGTGACTCTGAAAATAAATTTTAGTTGGTTTGTTATAGCAAGTACTGAGACTGCAGTAGTAGGTAGACTGCAGGGAAAAGATACCTGTCAACTCGCTTAGGTTATTTTTTATGATTTTGATCGATTTCATTAATGTTTAGGATTTTTCTCTCTTGGTGTTTTGCTTAGTATTTTATGGAATATATAATATAATATGTATAAGGAATTATTGGCCACCAGCATTGCATTTTTTATTACCGAATTCCGGGTCTCGGGAATGTGGTATGGTGTAGTATTTGGAGGGGGCAATTGGCAGTTTATATCGTGTGCGCAAACGGGAGGGAAGAGCGGAGAGAAACCCGGCGTCAGAGTTAGCGTGCTCCTATCGAAATGAACCCATTGGACCAATGTTTAACGTCTCGTATGACGGAGGGAGTGCTGTCCCCTAACTACCATTTTCACAACATACAAGTAGGATTGGATATTTGCCTGATTAGTCCCTGTCAGTAGTGGGATTTGATCCCGGTCACACGTGATGGAAATCTGGGAGGCCAACACCAGCCTCCGCACAAAACCTCTCCTCTCCATGTTTCTCCTTATTTCAAGCCCAGTGATGTTTTTTTATAAGGAAATTACGGTCCTCAGGATTTATTTCTGTATTAGGTTGTCCGCAAACCTGGAAAACCCTCAATACTCTTTGTCTCTTGGGAATTTTTGTCCTCGGGAAATACTCCTGGGTATTCGGCGAGTATCCTGGAAATATCATTTTTTGACTCTTGATGGTTGAATTCTCACAACGAATCCTAAGCAACGACCAAAAGCAGTGCAAAATATGAAATATTCGCAATAATATATTAAATATTTGTTTATATTTTTATATACCTTTCATTGAAGCTCCTCTTCCTATCACTTTCCAGTACGAAATTTTTTTATCATGATGATTGCTTATTAGAAATTATTCTCTTATTTAAATAGTTATAGCTCACATTTGGATTTTAATTAGCGAAGCGACTTGTGTAATGAGCCACAGTTCTCACTTACTGCTGTTTCCATGGGAATACAATTATTCAATTATTTGGATAAGATGATAAAATGTTTTCACAGAGTCATTAATTGTAAAGATCAGGGTAACGTGATAGTGCGTGTGTTGTTTTTTCCTTATGTGTTCATGTGTGAGATCCGTTTTTAAAGAATATGTAGATGATTATTTAACCTCATGTAATTGGGGTAACTTGTAAGTTGTATGTGTTAGTTAGTTTCTAACTGCTCAAGACGTTATGCACAGTAATAAAATGAGTCGACATCTAGTTTTGTGGTCAGTAATTTCTACCCCATGAGCAATATTTAGTTACTAATGCGTAAACACTGGAGAGCACCACGGAAAACAATTGAATTCCCCCGAAAACCTAAAAATATCTGGGATATTTTGAATCTCTACACAGTTGATACCCTGTTTATTCTATTTCTAATATTTATAATAATGAATTTTCAGCTTCACGGCCTCGCATTAGTGCTCACGAACTCGACCTGAGTTCGGTGAAATTGAGACCTAAATATTCTGCCGCGTTGACTTACTCATGCATGAATCCCTATGAAAGCTCCAAGAGTTTTGGAACCAATACGGTGCTAAATAGGAAAATAATCAAGTGTGATTGACCTTAAACGTAAGTAACGAAAAAATAAAATATCGGAATGAAAATATACGGGTGTACCGAGTAAAACTGGTGTTTCGACTTTTATTTTATCCGACCAATGTGGCTGTTGTAGTTAATCATTTTTTTTTTATAAATTGTGCTGATTATTACAATGCTTATAATTAAAAAATTTCCAAGGTAACATGGTCTGTGGTAGTACATAACAATAACAGATCGACAATATATATTTCAATGTATAGAATTTTTAGCATTTCTAGTTCCTGCATAGTACCCTCGTCACCAGTTCACCTTTGGATTTCGATATAGGTTGGTCTTATTATTCAGTGTAGTAATTATTTGTCCTCGAAGTAATTTCCTTTTATATTAGGTCTCTGACTCTTCGAATAAATTCTCCTTACTAACCTCTTTGTCAATGGAGTCACGGCATGGCATCCTTTATTGGCCCCCTGGTGCTCTGTTGAGAATACGAAGTTGAGGGCATGACTGGCATCTACGCAAGGCTTGTGGTTTTGGTCATATACTCTATTTTCACGCGGTGGCTATTTACCTGCGCTATTTATTTCTACACTGATTAAATACCTGCTGTTATATATGCAATAATGATTTTTAATTTGCACGATTTGCGTTTTTGGGGAGGAGTTCACCAGTTGGCCATGTTACTGTTTGAGTGCTGGACGTAAAATCAGGAATATGAGCAATTTTTAATTTTACCTTTTTTTGATAATTTTTACCCTGTTTTTTTTTACTTAAAAAGCACTGCGTCTCTACCATGACGTCCGGCCTCCATATGTGAAATATGCGGTGTGCAACGTAATTTCTAATGCGGCTGAAAAGCGTATCAGTAAATATTTAACTATGAAGGAAATGTCAAACGAAGAGTTCATTTATCAATATTTATTTTATAGACACATAAGAATGTGTGGCTCTTGGCCGAACTTCGAGTTGTTTCGAAACACCTCAAAGCTACTGATATCCATTTTTATTACTCCATCTTACGATTTTCAGAATGCGGGTATATTAGATCAGAAACTAAATTTATAAATGATCGAAATTACATCCATCCGCAATCTGTAACAAATAAATACATGACGTAAGGTGTTCCCATTGAGCAAGTTGACTGGAACACTGTCGGGTTTTCAACCGAGTTAGAGTTGGCTCCATGGTGACCTTTCGACAGCTGACTCTGCCGTACTCCTCAGGGACTGAGTGTTACTCAAGGATTTTCGGCAGGGTGCCCACTGGAACGCGGTTAGAAGGCCAAAAGTGATCAAACGAACACAGTAACACAATTTATTTATCTAAAACAAAAACAATATATTAAAAATATGCTGTTGTTGCGACTGTATGTTATGTGTGCGATGCAATTGCCGTTCCACTTGCTGGACGCAATATAGGCAATAAGTCTAGCATGCCTAATAATTGTCCACTTAACACCATTGGGTTCAAATTTCGCTAAGACGCAACCTACCGCTATCCTCTCCTTCCTCATTCTCCTACGTGTCGTTATACTTCTTAGCTTTGGTCTTTTATTGCCACTTACTGATTTTTCGTATCAGGCTTTGAAAAAATTTATCTGCTAAGAATGCAATTAAAATATTCTAATAACATAATCTTTGAAGACTTCGTGGTCGATGGAAGGTGTTTATTCCTTCAATTTTTTCTCCTAACGATTTCCTGGAGATGTTCCGCGACCCTTGCGTGTTCATGTCATATATACGGCCTTCGGAGCGACACGAACTCGATGCATGTGATATACCTACTGATAGTGGAATTATCGCGGATAATTCTCGTATAAATCATTATTCGAGGGGTACTCCAAAATTAATGCATACAAATTTCCTGACTCCATAGCTGTTAATCTAGGAACTTACAATTAATAGAGTTCAGAGAAGCAATCTTTCCATTTCCATTAAAATTTATTTGAACGAAATACAGATCGTGGCGTGGTAGCAGGAGTTCTATAAGATGACGGATTCACATGATGCCCGTCAAAAGCAATTTGAGTTCCTTTGTTGTGAGAATGAGACGGTCGGAAACATCCACGAAAGGTTGAAGAGGGTGCATGGAGATGAAGATGTCGATCGTAGTACATCTGGTCAGTGGGCACAACGAGTATCTGGTGAGAACGGGCTCGCCAATATTGAAGATAGTGGAGGCAGCAGTAGATCTCATACCGCACAAACACCTCTCATTGTTCAGCGCGCCGAGTATCACCGAACAGGAATACACGTCTTCTTCCCAAGGTGGCGTAAGGCTATTGAAAAGGACGGAGATTACGTTGAAAACTGATATGGTGTTCCTTTAGGATGTGTTAATACACTGTAAAAATTGGAAGTATGTACCTAGATACTCATTGATAAAGATTCTCGTTGGGTGCGTTAGTTATGGAATGACCCTCGTATTGTTCATAAGGGTTTTGTTTTCAGTTGTATTTTCTTCGAGTCGTATTTATGGGAGTGGATGTATAGAAGTACTGGTCTATGTCAGTTTTTCCATTAAATTAATAAGTTTTGTTCATCGCCGTGATATCATACAATCCTGTCTCATAATTGAAGCAAACTTTTCCTCGCAAGAGGAGGTTACAATGACGCGTTTCGTTCTCTACCCATTGCATGATCGATAATTACTTGATGTGCTTTTGCACTCCATTTAATTTTATAGAATCTGAAATTAGTCTGCAGATGGATTACCACATCGTGTTCCATGCGTTTTATAATTAATGGTATTTTAGGAGCTTTTTCAATGTACCTTTTTAATACCTTTGGACTGGCTAAATGATTTTTTTGAAGACCACTATTGCAATACATTTGTGCAGCTTAATATTTGAGGATGTTATTTCGAAATCCTAATCCAAGTCGAAGATAAATTTGATTGTGTAGTTAATTGAAAAGTTTACTGTTAGTTTTTATTCAACAAACATTAATTATAACATAGTGAAGAAGCTTCTGTTTGCGAGGGTTCATGTTTCTCATTTGACTCCCGTATGAACCGCAGTTCTACCATCTTTCAATATCTTTTCTTCGCCACTACGAAAACAGCTCACACAAGGCTTTTACAGCGGAGAGTCTTATGAACAACTACGTACGACGAACAAAAACGCCCATATAATGAAAATCATACATATCATGACAACTAAACAGTATTTTTCATGGTATATGTGTGTTTAAATATTGTTTCGTGATATGTATTACTAAAATGGGCGGTGGTGGTATTAATATTTTTGAAGAACTTATTTCTTAATACCAGAGTTATGACTTGTAAATTCGATTTCCATTTTTCAAAAATGAATATGTAACTTTTTTGTGTTTATTACGAAAGTGTTAACTAATAATGTGTTTATTGACGTTTTTATCCTTCTCTTCTAGGTAAGTTTCGCTCTTTCAAAGTTCATGAGTTGGTGTGATCCTCTTGTTGGTGAGTTTTCTGATATTGTTAGTGTTTTACTTGTCTACCGTTGTTTGGCACCTTTTGCAAATTAGAACTTGAAATAGAACGTGATTCGGAGGCCGAATATGCTTTCTTTAGCTTGAAATCATGCTTTACTTTCAATTAAGTATATGAATATAGATCGTGGGCCGTATTTCGAACTGAAACGAGAAGTATGGTGGCAATGATAGTGTGAATGAAAAGGGTGGGCAATTTATGCCTCATCAACCTACCAAAAACGGAATATTTCCGGTAGTGTTTGTTTGGTGGGAAGGTAATGGAAAACTGTGCGTCAGTGAGAGCTTGTTTGTTACGCTAGATACCGAAATGGTGAAGTATTGCTGCTAAAACCCTATTGACGAGGGAGTTACGCGGATACTTTAAAAGCTCAATTTTCTTCGGTGTGCATGGTAAATGACACTGCATGTCGCTAAAAATAGCTTTGGCTGAGATGTCAACCTGGTTCCATGATGCAATAGTTTCTATCAGGGCAAAATATCTGTTCATATTAAAAGTTATGGCTGCATACTTGAATTTCCATTATATTAAAACCCATAGGTAATGCTTATATGTATATATCGGCGTACGTATTTTTTGTAGGGTTTTCTAAACCCTTAAGGTGGTTTTTACATCTACATCTACATAATACCCTTCGAGCCACCTCTAGGGTGTTTGGCAGGGGGTGATCAATCACCAGCAGAAATTGGAATAGGAATTGCCATGAAAAAATAAGCAATTACCATGGGATCATGGTGATGCACAACAGCCTCGGTAAAATTGCGAGAGGATTTAAAAAACCTGGATAGCGTAGTGGTATGCGCAGTAGCTTGGAAAGCCAAAGGTCCGTGGTTCGATTCCTGGTGCAGGGGAATTATTTGTAATGGCAAATACGTCACCGCTGTTATAAATATTACTCATTACTTTTAATGACATGTCAGGCCACAGTTCGTAATTTACGGACCCGATCACTCGTGGGTCTTTTTTCATTTGCGAAAACGTGCCTTCCCCTCGTCAAATAAGCGTCAGCTGCTCCTGGTGTTATCGGAGTGTCTCCAGACTGAAATTGCAATTACATGTTTCACGGCACTAAGGGATAGGTTCGCGTTCGATGTGACTCCTCCCTCCAAGGCTTGCACCTTGCGTGTATCCTCACATTACGGCCCTGACCTAATTTTTCCGTCTCCCTTGAATTTGATCGTAAAACAGCGCCGGCCCTTGGGCACGAGTATGAGTGGAGGTGGTTTGATAAACTTCGTGAAAAACGAACGAGGAAGTATACGATATGGTGGGCGAAGAGAAGACACATTTTTTAAAACTGAGAAGGCGACTGTGTAAAGGATCGCTTCTATAAGGCAGGAAGTATTTACAATTAGTACTTCTCGTATGCCATCATGGAGATAAGAATACTGTTCGAATAGGGAAGAGACGTAACAGTTGTAAGGAGTGGAACGGGAATTTGCCAAACCGAAGGAATAATAAAAAAACTAGTACTTTCATATTTTGGTTAAAGCTTAGATATGTCTTCTTCGCTTAAAATGTATGGTATACAGTACATCATCAATACATCGCAATACCTGTGTTCCGTCTCGTGATTTGTAACAGAAACATTTCTGTTACCTATTTCCCCTATTCGTTTTTTATTTATTTAATTTTATTAGTTGGAGGTGTTACATTATGCTCTCTATATCTATGAAGTTGATTAAATCGTTAATAAAGTGAAGCTTATGTAGTCCGACCTGCTTTTCGGAAAGATCCATCACCATCCCTTTTATGATTTGAATTTTCTTTAAGTGCATTCTCGCCTAACCGAAGGCGGTATATATCATCTGCATCTACATAGCACCCTGCGAGCAACCTCTAAGGTGTTTGGCAGTGGGTACAGCATACAATAGGATTCCCACATGCACACCACACGGTCTGAAAACGATCATTATTGAGTCTAACTCCTAGATATTTTACAGATCCCACAGTCTCTAACAAATTATACTACCAATTCATTCAAAGGCAAAACTTGCCAACTGCTCATTAAGCTTCTCTGCCAATAGAGTTAGTACACACCAAAAATGCTGTTAGAAATAAAAATAAAATTCAGAAAAAAGTGCATTAAAGTAAACACAAGTTAACACAAGTTTAGTAGTAAGCTATACTACTTGTCATCTAATCTACGTGAGTTCTAACGCTGCCGTTATAGTCTCTTATTGATCGTGGAAAAAAAAGAGATTCTGAATCTGTCTTGTCTACAGCCTATCTCTCTTATTTTATTTATATGATTTGATCTACCGATGTGATTGGCGTTCGTAAGATATGGCTAACTTCTTTAGAAAATACACTGCTTTTGAATTTATCTAATAGTTTTAGTCTATTTTTCAGTCTACGGTCTGACAGAGATTCCCATCCGAGTTTATCTAAGAGGTCAGTTACTGGGAAATCCCCTAAGCGGCCCGAAAACCTAATAGACCTTAATGATTGAGTTGCGCAATTTGGGGAATTCTATATTTGAGTATATTAAAATAATAATGCTGATAATTGGGGATTATAAAACCTAATATCTGGGCGTAAGGGCGGTTCCAAGATTTTTTTTCTGGGGGGCCTAACGGTCTTACAGGCAAACGGTTTTTTCATATTTGGGATTAAAACTACATGCAACAATTATTCTAATAAATATACTCTTAATTTTAACATAAAAGATACTAAGATGTAGATATTCATAACGTCTACGTTAAAATATAAAATTTATTAATGTTTCTTTCTAAAAATCTCGTCTATATTATAAGAGTCTGTGGGGAGAGCACGTGTCCACTAACCCCCCCCCTAAATCCGCCTATTTCTGGGCGATAAGTACCGTTTTGCGAGATTATTTTGCGGAAAAATGTCTCTTTAACATAAAGTGTTATAATTATTGATATCATTCGTGTATTACGATACAATTCGCTGGCGGCGGGTTAGTGTCCTCGTCTGAGAAACCAAAGGTCGCGGGTTCAAGTCCCGCCTGGGTAAGTTACACTTGTCCACGGCATGGATTTTTGTGCGCGTTTGATTGTTAAATATTATCAATGGGTCCTATACAAAGGCCGAATAGTGCTGCTTTTGGAGGAGTAGAAATAAATAAATAAATAATGTAATATATGGTAATATGTGCTTGTAGATATATCATCCGATAAAAATAGCAATCATAAAATATGGCGATATGGTATGGATTTACGTGAGGAAGTGATAACTGTTTATAAGTTTTGCCTTTCTTGAATTTTCACGTTTTTTTATTATGCATATTATTTTTATGACCGTGTGGTGTGTATGTGACCCCCTGCTAAATACCCTGGAGGTAGCTAGTGGTGTATAACTTGGATGTGGATTTATTAAAAAAAATACATTTGCTCTTTTCCACAGTTTCGGCTCTTATAACCATCTGAATCAGTTTCTTGTACTTTTGATAAAATATTTGTGGAAATTTTCAATTTGAAATTTATTTTAATTTGTCGAACTATCTCGCCTGGATCGGTTGCATTTATTCGAACTTTTTAAAATTTTATTCTCAAATCACGGAATACAGCTCATGTTGGCCCTTTTATATCGGGATATTCAACAAATTTAACTATAAAATATACACGTATAACCATGTTCTGGACGGGGGAAACCTACCCAGGCGGAACTCGAACCCGCGACCTCTTGTTTGGCGGGCGAGGACTTTACCCCGCCGCCACTGAGGCCATCTTAAACAATCGATATCTGAGTAGTTATGTTTTTAAATACCGTGATATTTTATGATATTTCATTTTATCGCCCAGGCCTAATCCTTACCTCCCGTTTTGCCTGCCCCGAAGAAAGCAAGCGTTTCCGCGTGCAGTAAGGCTGGGATAGTAGCAGAATACCGCGTGATCTGTACCGCTGGTACTGAGCAATTACCTCTAACGACCTTGGTACTGAGCAATCCCTCTCCCTCATTCTTGTTCTTGCCTCCCTTGTCCTTTTTCCTCGTTAGGGAGGCAACGGCGACCCACCCAGGTGTGCTAAGATGCGAAGGAGGGGTTGCGAAACAAAATTGAACGGTTTGGGGGGGTGGGTATGGGGCTAGGAACCGCTAGTTCCTTTTCTATTCTGGAAATTTTCCGTGGAAACATCCAGGGTTCCTTCTTTGCTTTCCTCATCTGACTACCTGCGTCCCTCACATGTGGATATTTTTATTCGGTTCAGAGATGCTGTGAAAGAAGTCTGAAGAAGGATTTTTGCAGGATCCAAAGTCGTGGCAGCATGCTTCAATAGAAGTATTTCGATGGAAAAGAAGCCGGTTTGTCTTTGCCGTCACCATTCAATTGGAAAAATCCTAATTTACGATTACATGAGCCACTCTCACTCCGATATGTTTTCTCCGCGTAAGATCATTCCAAATCCATGGTATCTTATTGATTCTACGCCTCTCCCAGTACTCTTTCCTGTGGTTTAGTTATGTTGAAGAATGCCTTTGTTATTCCAAAATTTAATTGCAGCGCATCTTTTAGTAATTTAACTCAACTTTCCACTTTGAAAATCAGTTTATAATATCCTCGAAGCCTTTAGCCTGGTTTGTTTTACGCAAGCGGAGTTTCTTATTTTTTTATTTATTTCCATCACTCCGAAAACAGTACCATTTGGTCTTTATGTCGGAGGGTTTTCAACAGTTAGCGTAGGACAATCACTAACAGCCATGCCCTGGCAGGCGAGGACTGTACCCTGCCGCCACCGAGGCCGGTAAATACATCTACATCTACGCAATACCCCGCGAGCCACCTCTAGGGCGTTTGGCAGGGGGCGATCAACCACCAACATGCAGCATGCAAGAGGACCGCCACATGCACACCAGAATACAGTGCAACACAGTGCCAATCGTTAGCTAAATGCATTGAGAGCCTGCTGTCCTAAGTGAATGTACTATTCATTTATAAGTAAACCCTTATTATCTGATAATTATACTCTCCCTTGTTTAGATATTACGTGTTGAATATCTTCCATCCTGTCCCTCTCATTCTTGAACTCCGATTCCAAAAAAATCGTGAAAACGTGACATTAGAGCACTCCCTCATGACTGGAATCGAAGACAAAATCATTTTTAGACTTTGGGGAAGCAGTTCATCACTCTGCGAAACGAACTCCTGGCACGCGTTTCTCTTTCTTTCCCAGAAATATTATAGCATTCATTGGTTCACATGGTCTTTCGTTATTATTTGATGTAATAAATTCATGGCCGAAAAATCTTTCTAAAATACCCCGAATTATGTTATATTGCTGCTAGCCCTCCTTTAAAATTACATCCGTGTGTATTTTTCCCGGAATATGTTCGAAAAAAGTTACACCATTGAAATCTTACCCCCTCATTGCCACCAACCGATTACTACTTGTGGTTAAATATCGCCAGCATACACCATGCTACATGTTTTCTGTAATGCAACTGCAAACATCCTCATTGAGAATTTTGTGTTCGATATATTTAATTCGTTTAAAGCTGCGATCCCAAATGATTCTGTTGGACGTTGACAACTTACTCATTTGGAGATCGAAACCTTCAGATAAACTGGCGAGGATTTTTCTCCGACCACCAACATGGCTGGCTAAATGCTGACACTTGTTTTGAGAAGCTACTTATCTTTGTAGCACTTTCATGTATACAATCGGACTGCTCTTTATCAGTGTCCGGAAAGAACACGCGTTTAATTTCGGCGTTGGCATTGCCTCTGTGCACCTCGTCCGCCATGTAATTAAACCCTCATAGTTCACAGCCCTCCCCTTCAGGCAAATCGGAAATGCTGGGTGCGAGTATTTTACGTTTACTCCTTGCCGCACTCTTAACTGAACACACGCCTTCACTCCCCCCGCTATGCTTTGGCGTCATCCCATTGCGGCGCGTGTCAAACGGCCCCGCCGCGGCTTTTTCTCGCGCATGCGCAGCTCCGCTCTTCACTTACGTCCCAGCCGCCATTCTGCGTGAGTCACGTTTTTCCCGCCACCCACCCGGTGGCGCCGCCTGCATCCTCCGTTCCCCTCGCTGGGCAGACCCGTTCCCCTCCGACCGTTCTTACCTCCTCATCCCACTCATCGCTCTTGCTACCTTCCCCTTTCACCGCCGAAATTTTCCCTATCCCTTCCCCTTTCACACCCCCGCAACTCAAAGTCCCCCCCTCCTGCCTCTCTCACAAGTTTTCTCAGGAACCCACTCCATTGCCGATGGCTTCTTCTGCTCACCACCTTTCCCCAGTCTCGTCTTCCGTAGTGTTCAGTCTCCCTCCGTGTACTTTTCTCCCTATTTTACCTCCCCTCTAGACTATTCCATCCCCCCCTTGTCTCTCACTCACTACCCGTATTTCCCCCTCCACCTCCTTCCCTACTGTCCCTCCCCATCCTTCCATGCATAGGGAAAAAGTAAAGGGGAGTCTCACCATGCCGCTGTCCCATGTTGCCAGGGCTGCCAACATTAGAATTTTGGGATGTCTATAACCTTGCCGTGTTCGGAATGGGCTTGCGTCGTTTTATGCTGCTCCCTATTGCCTTCCCTTCCTTGGGGGAATTATTCCAGTCAATCGGCTCAATTTCTCACCCCCACGCCTAAGGTGGAGTGCTGCTGAAACATCTATCGAGCCCTCCTCGTGTTTGGTGTATGGGTGTAAATGGAATATTCATCTTTGGTTTGATACTGTCGGTGTCCATTGTATTTTCCCTCTATGATTTCCAGACATCAGTGATGGTTATTCGTAGGTCCTTAATGTATTATTTTTATTTGAAGGTCAAGTTCATAGATGGGACTGTTAAAGAATTACGATAATTTATTTTTTCAACACTGCTTTGAGTGAGTGAATCGTGTCGATATAAAAATTTGCAAGATTTGGGAGGTGAATACCTGAAAGATGAATGAATTTAACTACGGTCAGAAATTTACTCGAAAGACTTTTGTGGCGGTCACTATGACCACATAATCTCTGATACCAAGAGTTACGCTCTGTTTGGCTAGTCTATTGTGCATACTTTTACGTTTAGGTAAGGGATTTTGTTAGGGATGTAATTGCAGGTAGCATCAAAACTAATTACCTATGACGTTGGGTAACCCTAGCTATGTTTTTTCCCTTGGTAGCCACAAATATCAACCTGATTCCTGGATTGCCAACTCTTGCATTCTTACTTCTGCCTACCTCCATATTTTTAAAGGTTTCTATGGTAAAAATAATTATTCCCGTCGTAATTTTCCTACTACATGGCATTGGATTTTTATATTGAAAATATGTACAAAAAAATTTTCGAAAAAGTCATAGTTACTTTTGTACTAGTGGCTTTGTCATTTTATTTTTTTCTGCTTCTAAATAAAAAAGTCTTCCCATATTGAATTACTCTTTTTTAAAATTTGGATGGCGATCTTTGTATGAAATAATGCTGTTAAACTCATTATACTATCATAGTAACAACTAGGTGAATATCGCGATTTTACCTCATGGCGAAGGTGTTTTTTAGAATGCCGAATCCATGGTTAATACCTGATTGATGCGATGTTTAATTCGGCTGCCTGATGATTTTACGAGGTCCAATGATCACGCGAATTAACTGAATGCGATGGGTCTTTGAAGAGGATTGACTAATCGTTTGATCTTTTGAGTTCACCGATTTGAGGGAAATGAGGCTAATCGCTCCGACGACATCGGCGTTGTCTGAACCGATAATTTGTCCAGTGAACTGGGACTGGAAATTGTATTTTTGTTGCTCAGTTGGATTCCCCAATGGAAATAAATATAACGGGAAATCGAAAATCCTGCTGGTTTCATTTCTATGACGATGAGTTAAGGTATTTTTTTCCTCGGCATTTATAATATTTCGTAGTCTAAATAGTGGAAGTGTAAAATTGAGAAAATAGCTGTGTGGTTGAGGATTTTAGTGGGATTACAATTATTTCCATGTAATAATTTATCCCTTTTGAACCTTCCTGCCGTACACATTTCGTATATAAGAAAGACTGTTAAGTTGTGTTAGTGTGCTAAGTAAGATTTAACACTTTCCCGGCGAACAGAATATATAAACTTTCCTTCCTTTCCGCGCGGGTAAGATTTTGTGAGAGCGCCGACGTTTCGGGTACCGACTCGTTTTCCTTTCTTACTGCTACTGATATCAACATCTACGTAATACCCTGCGAGCAACCTCTAGGGTGTTTGGCAGGGGGGGTTTGATATATGTTAGTGTGTCTTTTTTATGTTTTGTAATTTTTCTTATGAATGTCCGTTATCTCAAATGATTGTAATGATAAGGCTGTACGCAGACGTAACGCTTGCCGTGAAAGTGCACATAAGGATGCTTTATTAGCATGCACGAACTTATTGATTGGAATTGCACCTTGTGTGAAATTTCCTCCGACCTTTCTTTTGTTATTTTACCGGTTAGCTTGCGGTCTTATTCCGACCGCGCCCCGGAGAGGTTATTTTTTGTCGTTACGCAGCCGATTGTTGACATTGAATCTTTGTTAATAGATTCCCTCGATAAATTCATTAATGTTGGAATCATTTATTTAACTCGCTGCGAGGAGAATAATGCAGGGGTTGCGACGGGAAAGGCTGTTTGCGTTCGAGAAAGGAAAGAACGAGGTTCGTGTGTGTAAATTGCGCTCTCCCGCTTCTCTCGATTGGCGTTCGAGTTGGTAACCATGGTTACTCTCCCCCTCCAAGCGCCTATTCTCCCCCCTCCTCTGACTCCTTCTCCTCTCTTCCCCAGTCCCCTTATGCTGCCATTACCCCTACCTTCCCCTCCTCCGCCCGGCCAACGCGCCGACGAGGGGTCGCTTCTGCTCTGCCGCTGGTGTGGTTGCGTTTGACTCGACTCGCCTGCCAGTCGAGTACGGTTTGTCGCACGCTTTGCAAGCTTTTTGTGTGTGAGCGAGAGAGAGTGTGTACGAGTTTGTGGTGGTAATGGCGCGCTGGTGAGGGAAGAAGAAAGTACTCACTTCAGTTGGACTTACTATTACATCCTTCCCACCCCACTTGGATATTTGGTTATTGCCTGGCGTCCATACGTCCGTGTGTTGCCTGTACATAAGGTAGAGTGGAGGTTTGGTTGTGCGTGTTGGCCTGTCAATTCATACCTGAGAAGTTTGGATTATCATCAACGCTTACACCTATCTGCTCTCCCGTGTTGTGAATAGCATTCGCCGGTAGGAACGTTGTACATCCTTCTCCAGCATCGCGGCGAAGTTTGAAAGCATTTTGGGTGTACCGCGTGGTAGCCAATCCGTGGATGGAATACTGTCGCCAGCTTCAGGCACGGACCTCGCCGGCTAGGACAGTAAGATCTGTCGAGCCCCCCAGTGATTCGGCTACGGGGGGTTAAGATAAGCATCATCGCAGACGGAGGAGTGGAAAAAGAGAAGTTATATCATAATCCTGAAGGTGTTTCGCCGTCGTAATAAGTGTTCAGTGTTGGTGTTACTTCATCAAGTGCTTAATCAAGTGTTGTCTTCACCTGTTATCTCAGAGGGTCGAGGGGGATGCCCGCTTGTATATAGCCGGGAGAGAAGGAAGAAATCAGAGGGCAGCTCATGTTTTTTTTTCAGGGGGTGTTCTGTGTAAATAGGAAAGTAATTAATCCACCCATTCTTGGAAAGGATAACCGTCGAGGATCGTGAAGTTTTCTGCAGTCTGCCGAGTAAGATATACATCGCCCGCCCTGGAAGCCAAGTAAAGGAAGGTGGCGATTCCTCGTGCATGTCCATCTCCCCCTTCTCGACGACGTCCTCCGTCAGTTCCCGCACGCAAGTCTCCCGCCTTCTCCCCGGCACCCGCCGGCGATCTACGCCGCTGAGGAGCGGGGCCACCTGGTGTTTTTGTGCTTGAGTCCCCCTCTCGACCTATCTCCCTTCTGTTTCAACCCCCAACCCTACACACCCAGCCCTTGTGTGCATATCGACAACGCCCCGTTTCCTCCCCATCTCAATCCACCCCCAGTATCAGAGTAAAACTCAAATTCCCCCACAACAAGGGGCCCTCATTTCCCCGCACTGCTCCCGTATTGTTTTTTTTTCGGTGCATCTGAGCATCTTTCAACGTCTGCAAGTTCTATAGACGAGCCACCCTCATATCTTCTATTCCCCCATCAACTTCTTCTTCAGACCCCCTTGCCTCACCGAGTCCCCTCCTGTATTCCCACAAAACTTCCCCCGTATTCTATCGCCCCGTCGAAATTTTTAACGAAGCCGTCTGGAAGGTGCGGCACTTCGACGATCGGCTGGGAACGCCATGAAGGAGATGGGACCAGACATGGTAAGGATAACGAGGATTGTTTTGATCTATATCTTCGTACAAGAATCCCTTCGTATGGTTATTAATTCTTATTCTCTGTGGTAGTGTTGTCCCTAGCAACGGGGTACCATTGTGGGACGCTACCCGAGTGTCCATGTAAACCAATTTGTATCACTTCATGAAGAGGACGTGCTGAAATCATTCGGGGTCGAGGGAGATTACACAAGTTGTTTTTCTTAATATCAACTCGTAATGCTTGTGGGATGAAGGAAGCTGAGGACCTTCTTTTGTTGCTTCTGTGCCGGCGTCATGTTTTTCCCTAACCTACCTACTGGTTTCTAGGGAGTATTTAGTTAAGCTGCTATGTGATACGCACCCACGCCATTTTCCCGGCAAAAATACGTGTGTGTGTGCTTGTAAATTGGCTGCTGCCTTGCAATTGCCAAATTTCTGCTGATCGTAGTGCCCCAGTGCGTGTAACGCCATGCCTACTTGAATGTGTTGCAAGTTGTGTCACTCGCCCGCGAGGTCGTGTACGCGTGATTTCTCTTAGAAAGATTTTATGAGGTCGCGTTTGCGGTGAGTAGATTTTTGAAATCGTTCAATAAAGAATGGAAGCCATATTTATATGAAGTTTTGTGTCTCGCTGCATATAAGTTAAGCTCATTATCAGTCCTACTATGACAGGTTGGGAAGGGGTAAATCAATTCCTTAGTCATCAGGGTTGCTTCATACCTTCCAGAATTTTTCGTTCATTTTGTTTCATTACCTTAGATTTAGATTTATAAACCATTATACTTGACTCCTCAGTCAACCGATACGATAGAGGAAGCTTGGAAGAATATTAGAGGATGTTGTGCTGATGCGCAGTAGAGCCGTGTTTACGCGATGCAGTTACGAGAGCAATTACTTGACGGGACAAGTTCACTGTTACATTCGTGAACGTAGAGAAAGACCATCTCTTGTACCTAATTCCGTGCATTTGCGCAATTTCGGTGCAGTTTTGTTGGTGAATGTTTACGCATTTTCACCCGGATGGAAAAAAAATTGTTGCTCTTCATTTCGAGGGTAATCTATATATTATGTTCGATCCCATTTCAAAATGACTCTAGAATATTCATAGCCGCATATGTCTTATGTAAATGGGAGGGGGTAATATTTCCTTATTCAACTCAGTTCTTTTCGTGTCATCTATTGCGATTTATCTTTGTTCCCATTCTTATATTATCTATCATCCTTGCATTTGTAGAATAAGTAAATCATTTTGGCGCAATTCATCGATCAGTTCTATGAGTTTTTGAAATGCGCTGGCAAATCGTCTGCTGCATGATACTTGTATTGGGAACAGATTAGACAATTAAGGCATTGCCAAAGACGAAAGAAAATTTTAACAGGGGAACGGATTCATTCAAGTTGTTCCCTCAATCAATATGGCGGGTTCAAGGACAATTCCTACCTAGCTCCCCATCCCTCCCAGTCGCCGCTGTTGTCTTATCCGATTCAGCCTCGAATCACGACATATGTCGCTCAATATTTCGGCGACTATGCTGTATCGAAAAGTGGCCAATGAGCTTGCAGGGAGAGGGCTCTGCGTTGGTTACAGTTATGAACAAAATAACCAATAATTACGTAACCTAGCCATGATTTTCACTCGGTTCTTGTCATACCCCTTGTGCCATACGGATGCATTGTGCATAAGTGTGGTCACATCGACCTGTTCATCGCCATTCACTATTGGTTTTCTGAAGGTGGTGTTAATAGGAGGACAGTGAGTTTTTCAACCAGCCGGTGTTTTTATTATTCGTCTTACCTCGGCCCTGCTTGATGGAAGGTGCGGAGGATAGGAGGAGCTGTGGACGGTGTGCGGGGGTTGGTCGGGGCTGTGAGGGGAAAACCGGCGAGGGCCGGAGGGGCAGGAGGGAGGACGAATCGATGGATAGCAACAAGTTGGAGCCGGGAAGCGAGGGAGAGAGAGAGGGAGGCAAAAAGAGAGAAAGGTGAGGCGGGATGAGGGGAAGGCGAGGGATGAGTTCCTTGGAGTGAAGGAGGGCGGCGGGTGGTTCGGATGAGGAACGGTCCCGCCTACAGCTATCATGTGTAGGTAATTTTCCGGTGTTTCCGTGGGTGAACCATAAAAATCGGAGGAGGCCATAAAGTGTACTGCGGGCGGAAAAATTGAGTTACCCCGGTTGTACCTCGCACGGAGGTCATGTTGCTGACCGCCGTAAGGTTGCAAAGACTCCTACTTATCCCTTATATTTTGTTAGCAGTGGAATAGATTCCATTGGATTATGGTGGCGACAGTATATAATAATGTGTCACTAGATATGCTTTAGGGTAAGGTAATATATTGTAATAACTTATGTTATTGAACGTAGACTGTTGGAGATATGTATGGACTAAGTAAAATTATGGTCCATCAAGTGAACTGTTGGTTTTAAATTGAGTTACCCTGGTTTTAGCAACCAGTTGGAGCGGCACCATGGTAGTTTAGTAGTTGCTCAGGCAATCATACGCTTTTGCTTATATTTGTCATTCACTATGGGACAGGTAGACGGGTGATTAAGAATATGGTGTAGTATGTTATGGGATCGCTTGGTAAATGTGAGTGACAGTTTGGGAAAAAGAGAGTCAATCAGTGATCATTACACCATATATTTTCTATCTTTTAAATGACGTTACGTTACAAGTTTTCTTTTGCTTATTTAGAATTTCTGTTACGAATACCAATACCCTTAAGTGAGCGCTCGTTATCTTGTAGTTTTGTGTGCGCTTGTAACCATGGTCGTGTCTTGGAGGAATTTCTTTCGGAAGGAGCTTTACCTATAAGTGGGAAAGGTTGTTGTGAGTTTTCTTGGAAAATGGGGAGGAAAAAATGACGAGATACTCAGTGTCATGTCTAGCATCTAACGACCTCGGGGAAAGACCTTTAGCTCTTAATGTATTCTGGCTGGCCGTTTAAGTTATAATTTGAGAAAATAAAAATTCTACCCTGTTGAGCCGGCTTCGTTGTGAAGAGAAGGAAATAAACGGGAATAATGGGCTTCTTTTGCTCTCTATGATAAAAAGCTTGGAGGGATTTCGCATCTGACTATGTGCGAATCGATTCGCTCTGATAGTATACGAAATTTTACGGATGCGCACGTCCAATTCTTTATTTCTACGCGTATTTTGCTAGATTGACCCTAATGATTTCCTCCGCGGTCGCATGAATGGCGTTATTCTCTCGACGTTCACGGGGCTCTTGCGGTGGGAGTGTTTGGTGAAAGTGAAAGTACAGATGCGCATTTTGCGAAATAGTTCCATTATTTCGCAGTCGGTGTGCTTCCAGATCTTCAAAAATGTGTGAAACCAATGCTAGAATGCGGTAGGGACAGAAAAGTGTTTCTCTTTACATTTCTAGTGACAGATGCGAGTTTTTCCTTCGTAATTTTTTTGTGGCGGTGAGAAGGAGCGCGGAATGATAGTCAGTTCCCTCCTTTTACATGTATAGGAGTTGATGATTCAGCGCCGAAGTGGATTCTGTAGGCTACTCTTAAAATGTAGATTAACCTGGGTGCTAGTTCTGCATGCTAAATTTTGGCGAACAATTATAGAGAACTAGAAAATATTTCGATAACCTGGTAACGGGTGATGTCTGCTGTTCCTTCGATCAATCCTGAACATAGAGTATGTCCTCTGGCATGGTATAGAAATTTTCCCTCTCTCGTTGTCTCAGGCTCTGGCATTCCGGTCGATACGAAATCATGTATCAGCCGTACAACTTTTCACATGTAGATTATATCAGCGTGCATGCTTTTTTTGGATTTGCGATTCTTCTGCCCTACAAATCGCACGTCCTCTTGGGTGCGTAGCATGTTTTGTAATGATTGAATACTGTTAAGAATATTATATTTTTCCGTGGATTTAGTAGGAGTATCCATTGTAATTGTGGTAGCATCAATTAGAGGCTTGGTCATTTCGGGTTGAAAACCACCTGCTAAGCACACCAGAGCTCGCTTGCAGGTTATCATATAGGTGCAAGCGTTATCGTTTGGACATAAAGACAAACTTAACTAGAAATTTGTGTTGGTAATAGCGCCGATGTGTTGAGAATCCTTGTATTAAAGGAGCAATATATGGACTTTACTACTGTTCCATCATTAATTGGTGTAGGGTGCATATCTTTTGTATCATTCCTGTCGTAGTACTGGTTAACTTTTAATGTGATGGACTATCGGCATGTGATTAATACTAATATCTTCTGGTTTTGAATTTCTACCCTCAGTTGTTCATTCAAGTTCTCCTTGCTCACCGCCTTTCGTCGCTCTTAACTCGAGCCCCGCTTTTGCGTCGTCCGGAATGGATATGTCCGCCCCGCATTAATGCAGCCTCGAAGAGCACCGTAGGAAAGGGATGTTACGACGGTTACGACGAATCAGAATGTTCGCTCTTTGATCGTGGCTTGTTTCGTCCGCCCGGGGGTCACATCCTCCGGCGAGGCGGGTTATGGCGGTCCTTCGGAACGGCACTATCCTTTGCCACCAAAGCTTTTTGCTTACCATTGCGTTGGAAACCTGGACTGAGTACCTACCATGCAAGTTTGCCTGGTCGGACTCCGTTATCATGCGTACGCTCCGACCTCGTGGCTTTGCAAAAAGTTGCTTCCATGTAAATTTCTTACACACAAATTACTTATTTGTAATTTTTTTTGCTAGTTACGTAAACGGATGTTACTCGGGCGAGAATTTTAATTCCCCTCCGCTGCAATGATTTCGTAAAAGGTTTGAGTAACCAGGAACAAATGTTATTCAAAATAAGTATTTCTCTAATTTTAACGTTAGTGTAGTCAGGCTTCTACGTGTGTAGTTAGCCTCTTTCGGCTTGAAAATATTTTATCCCGCTCGTTTTGACTACCATTCTTGCCAATTTATTCACAGCTATCTCCTGGTATATCCTATGCGGGTGTTTTCAAGTGAAATATGGACTGGCATGAAGTGACACTTACATGATTACATGTATACCCTGAACAAGACTGACCTAATATAGTGCACGTGCCAGTAACCTTTGCACTGACTGGCAAAGATTTTATTCTGCCCCGGACTTCGTCAATTGGGAGGGGGATCAATCATTTTTCCGATATTGCTGCACCTCTAATGAGGTCGTTACTCCCATGGATTGATTTTTGATCTAAGATACAAATATGATGTAAATAAAGACGTCTGCAGAGAAGCTGACGTCCTCTCACCAAACTTTATGAACTGGTGCCTTATTTCAGACAATGCAAGAGAGCGGTCGAAGGAGGTTAATTTGCACTCAAATCGCTTTTTGATGTATCGCTTCCTCTCATGGGTGACCCTATCGATTTCGACATTCCGGGCCAACTGCGAAGGCACAAGTGTTGATCGCGTATTTTCATTTCCTTTTTCTCCTCTCTTAGTTTGCCCCCCGCGTTCGATCTTGGCCAATCGCCCTTGAGAAATATTTTTTTAAGACTTCTTAGGAAAACAATGGGAAGCTCCTTAGGCGACATTCTGTTATTTTGTGTTGTATCCTGACATTAACATCTAATTCTCTAGTGAAAAATATTTTGTCGCGTCTGAGATTCGTCATAGAAGTCATTGGCGTCGAAGCCTTCGCTATTGTTTGCATCCTGAAAAAATTAGCACTTTCCCCTGTTTTTTTTCCTTCTCCACTCACTTAGTGATTCAACCCGAAGGTTGGTATGGGTATGTGAGGGTGGAGCTCACCTCGAACTAAGCCACAGGAGTATGAATTTCCCACATTCAGTATTACGACGCCAGTTCCTCTCCCTAGACCACCTAGCACCACCACGCTCCCTCTGCCCATTCTTTTTTTACAGTTTTTTATTTTCATGGCGTTGTGGCGGGTAGGTCAAAATACTTCTATTGTATCGTTGGGGGAAAAGTTGATTGTCGCATGTGTGTTAATGCATTCTAGCATTAACTTTGATTTGCAAGCAGGTTCTTGATGTATTCAAATTACTTTTGCCGCTTAATTTTTTTCTGCTGATTGTTAAATAGGTATTATTTTCGTCTATGTTTCTCTTGCTTAAGCCGCCACACCATGATCGAATGTTACGTTGCTTAGTTAAGCGAGGCAAAGTAATGCATCACGCTATATATCGCAAGAGCCGTGGGGGTATAAGGCAGAGGTCACGATCTGTATGTTGCACGCCCGGTAGTCCTTATCGGTAAAATATTTAGGTGGCATGGTTACAAATAGCGTGGGGAAACATCTAGTATCCATTTATTTACTTTTCGGTTCAATATGATACATGTTTCGGGAATTATTAGTTTGTACTTAAAATTCGTTGAGTAAAAAAGCAAGCATCCTACCAATCTTCAACTTGAATGATCTGATTTCTTGTAAAGTCGGTGTGCATTAAAGGCTGCGTGCTCAAATTCGTGGTCAGGATATTGCATATTCTCAAAGGAGCCTTACTTCAGATGTGTTTGGCATATGTCGATTAAGGATATTTTTGTAGAATGTAAAGTGCGTAATTAAACCGGCGAATGAACTTTAATATCATTATTTTTCCAGTGTTGGTTTTTTTGGCTCAATCACTCATGAAGAGTAATTTTTCTCCTGTCATATTTTCGTGCTTTCATTTGTTTTTTGCATCTCGAGTTACTGTATCACCGTTTTAATATTCCAATTATTGCTCATTTCCTGTTTTGGAAACATTGCTATCAATATAATTCGTTACCATGTTCATCACTGTCATTTTTACATTGTTTTCATATTTAATGTTTTTTTAATTAGTTCATAATTTCCCCTTGATGTAATTTCTTTGTTTGCTTATTGTATCATGTTCTTACGCCGGTAGTCATTCATTTGTTGTGTTAAATATGTAAATAACAGAAGTGCCGCACTTAGGGACGGTATCATTAATTTTTTTAGGCCCAAAAAAAAACCTTATGATAGGAAATTGGCAAGCTAGTTTCCAATTCAACACTTATCGTTCATTTGTTTCTTTTTTATTCTCTATTTATATCGCTCGACTTGAACACTGCCTTAATTTGGGATTCTGATTGGGGAATACCTATTCAGGTGGGACGTGAACTCACTGTGTTGGGAAATCCTCTCGCTGTATTTTCGCTACGTGGGAATCTTTTTTGAAGGCGTATCTCTCCTGCAATATCGCTTTTGTCTTTTTCCATAGATTCAATCCACGGGGGGGAGGTACGTTGTAAGGTGCCCTCCCTTGTATTCAGTGTGTCTCTGGGTGAATGCGGTACTGGTTTTTTTGCTGTAGGCAGAAGTGGTTCTCCTAAAAATAGACGCTCCTCCTTTCCCCTTATTTCGTTTCCGCCCATCCCCCTCCTCTGCCCGCTGGGGCCAGTTCGTGTAGTGGCAGTTTCTCTCTCGCCTTCTCTTCCTTTCCACTTCGGATTTCCTCCTGTTTCTCTCGCTCAGGTTTGTCGGGATGGGCGCTACCAAGTATCGAAGTCATTGATTAATCGATAGGTTTCCCTTTGATGCATCGATGATTACGACCGATTTTGAATCGTACGATGTATTGATGAGCCGGGAATCCGATACATATCGGCTGCGGTACTTAACCCTGCTTAACTACGACTAAATTACGCTTTATTTATTGGTATTCCATCGGTGAAGGTGAATTTACATTGAAAGTTTTTATAACTCATCCTTGCATGTCCCTCATTCCACGTTGAACTTCACTCTTCAGTTAACAATGAGGCCTATTGCTTTACCACTATCTTAACTTACGTACGTGGGAATAGTTGAACTTAACTTCTACTGGACGTATTGAAGTTGTCCTTCCAGGGAGTATTATCATGTTTTCGTGGTGCCTGTAGAGGATGCTATGCCATATTGCATTGGGAAACCACGCGTATGATGTAATTGTTTTTATATTCCCCTCATATAAAATTAGCATTGCGCGAAGTGCAGAATGTGTTTTAAAATTTGTAAGTGTTCTGGAAACAACAAAATTTACAGTTCATACGGGTGCCGCAAAAGTGTTCGGCAGCTTTGACGAAAATTCGCTCTGATAATTCTTGTAATGGGAGTTTGAAGATGCATATTGAATATGCTTACAGTTTATCAGTTTCGACGTTTTATATTTCAATTCAGGTATTCATATATTAAATAGATTTCTTATTTTTTTCGGCTATACCATTTACCTCGGGCTACTACCTTATCGCGGTGGAAAGGCACGCACTTTCCGATGGCTTAAGTTCTTATTACGGCTTTTAATTAATTACTTCCGGTAGGACCACCTATTAGGAATTGGAAATTTCAATCCAGGATCGATTAATCGACCTTCGTGTTTGATTTTGAAGATCAACTTTCTGTAAATTCTATTTTTTTGTCATAATAAACGAAAGATGACAATCAATATTTAATGCTCGAATGATGAAGTGATTGCCATATGAAGTACGGATGTGTTGTTTTAACATTAAATAAAGCCTATGTTAATGGAAGGATAGAAGGGAAAAGATATGAATACTGCAGAACATTTGTGGCATATTATTATTATATTCGTATGGCATCAACTCCACTTTTAAGTGGTTGAATACTCATTCTATGGGGGAAATATTTTTTTCTTTTTACGTGCACAAGATGCGGTAAATCGATTATTATTTCATGCTGCATGCATCTAGTATCTCCGATTTCAGGATCATGCGGTCATTATAAACTATTTCGTTCAGCAACCATATATTTATTGAGGTTAAGGAGTAGTACAAAATTAAGGGTTTGGTGATCTACATCTACATAATACCCTGCGAACCACCTCTAGGGTGTTTGGCAGGGGGTGATCAATCACCAGCATGCAGCATGCTATTGGGCTCCCACATGCACACCACACGGTCCAAGAAGCGTCACTGTCCTCTCGGCTCGCAAAAGTATTTTCCTTTTGTCGGCTCAGACATTTTGCATCCAAAAATATGTATCCTAAATCTGAAGTACTTTTTCGAGCGGAAGAAATTAGTTTTATGGCGGTGGTTGAGGGTAACAACACAGGTTGGCTTAGGCTAGCCCCGAAGCACCAGCAGACTTTCATCTGACCAAAATTAGTCTTCGACTACGAGTATGCGTTCCATCCTTTTTCTCATGTATCGATACACGTATTTCATTGCATCGCGCTATCCACCTCTCCTCGTCTCCTCTCCCGCAGTGGTTTGCTCGCTGCACCGGCGGACGACCGGTCTCCCCTTCCCCTCCCGTTCCCCCCCCCCCCCACACCCTCTTCCCAACACTCCTCTCTGCCCCTCTCTAGAGCGTTCGTTGTTGGTGCTGTTGCCAAGGGCACGGGGCTCCTCTTTTTCCTGGAGAGGGGTCTGGGTGTGTGTATGCGTCGTCTGTGGGGCGGGTGAGAGCGGGGCGGCAGGAAATGGTTCGGGGGGGCGGGATGGTGGAAGGGGTTCTCTGTGTGTTGGTTGCGTGGGGGAGGTGGGGGAAGGCAGGCAGACGATGGTCGTGGAGGGATAGGAGTTGAGGCTTCGATGGCCGTCGCACCCCGTTGTGTGTGTGTGTCTCCCTCGATTTTTCCATGCCTCTCTCCTCCCGCCGTTTCCCCAACCTGATCTGTTTCCCCGCCCCAGGATTTCAGGAAAACCTCCCTTTTCTTCAGTTGTTCCTTTTTAAAGGATTCACACTCATGCATATCGCGTGGTTAGTGATACGATTTCTACCTATGTATGTTACTGCGATTCCGCTAGCGAGGTCCTCTATGATAAATGCACCTACCCCGTAAAGTTTCCGAGAACCATTTATTTTGTCTATTATTTGTGATAACTAGTCTTTCGTGAAGTGACACCAATGTAAAAACCATGGTCCAAGTTGTTTCTTATGGTTATTGTAGCGGTTGTTGTTTCATTGATCTGATTCAATTTATTGTTCATCAAGGTAGTTACACTTATTAAAGGTATAGTTCGGCTGTATTATGTGATGGGCGAAAACACACCTAGCATATAAGCGGCCCGAAGTCAATTTTCAGTCTTAAGATGGGGAACTGTTTGTGAAAGAGCCTTGGTTGTGTGTTCATCGTTTTTGTATTCTTCATTTATATTTTCGAATTGAAGCGATCGCGGGTTAGTGATTTGTAATGGGATAAGTAGGAAGACGGTGTGGATGGAAACGAGCGACGAGATGTATTCTGAAAATGGTGTTTCAGGGAAGATTGCTTGGAAAACGTGGAGAGGAGTTTGAGTGGCGTTCATGGTTAGAATGAGGAGAATAGAAGGAAGTGGAAGGGATGGTAGTGGGGGTTATCGCCATGTGTCCCTCGGTTTTCCCCCTTCTTCCTTCGCTTCTCTGTTTTTCCTCCTGCTCCCCACCCCGTTGCCTCTCTCTGTCTACCCAAGAACGCGTGTTCTACCCAATCTCGCCCAAGTTTTTAAAGGGACCTCCACGAAATTGACGTCAGCCGAAGAAATGTGGTCAGCGGGTCATATTCGACCTTGTCTGTTCACCGATTCACGACCCGTCACTTTCTCCTTTGAAATGCATTTATTTATTTCTTATTTTGTGGTATTAAGGCGAATACGCGTGCTTAAAAATTCAGTGTCCTCATTATTTTAGGACGTACAATAACTTTATATTTTTCATACAGACAACATTGTATTTGGATAATGATTTATTTTGTTCTCGCGAGGGAATGAAGTTTAGATTGAAGAAATAAGGATGGAAATTATTATAAAGGTTGTTGATTAAATTTTTTGAAGTAATTTTGTCCTCCACGCCTGCCGTGTGTAACTTTTTGTTTCATTCTTTTTTGGCGAGTAACTTCATTGGTCGGGAGTAGATTTCTCGTGCGTGGCTAGTTGAAGGAAATACGAGAGGCAGTGTATTTACTAAGCTATTAAGGTCAATCGATGGCACTTGGTGTTGATTGCAGTGTTCAGTATCCATTTAATATGGACTAGACACTATTGGAGTGTCCATTGTTCAACGGTAAATCTTGGAAATAGAATGGAACAGGTCTAGATCCGCGCCATGATAAAACATTGGTGAAGGTTCGTTGAAATTAAATGGTAGCGTTCTATTTTGATGTAATGTCATCAGGAGAAGTGTGTTACTAGGTGCATAGTATTCCAGTTCAATATCCTCCTTGATTAGCTATTTCTCTGAGAAAAACTGCCGTGTAATTCTTATGACCCTTCTCGGCTCTCTCTCAATTTATAATTCTCGACGAAAGGGCAGGATATCGTGGGAAATATTTGTATTTTTGGTCGGTGGCAACGCCGCGACTGTGGCTTTCGTTATTTCATGGCGAGTCTTTGGTGAGAGGAAGTGGCTCAAGGTCTGATGCTTATCAACTCGAGACCCCCTCTCGCCGGTCAGTGCGGGTCGTAACCTTTCGCTCTAGCAGTGGTCTGAGAATTTCTGGGAGGGCGGTGGATACGTGGGTGGCAGTGAGAATTTCCTCGGGGTGCGAGACACATGGCCTGGCGTTAATTAATCGCCCGGGTGAGTGAGGGCGCCTTGTGCATCCGTGGCTGAGATCACCATCTCCTCTCCGCCGGGACAGGTCCCTCCTTGCGATGCATTTATTCGTATCCCTTCCCTCGCCGCTCTTTCTCGTCTCTTCCCTTCAACCCCTTATCCCTCCGTTCCACCCACCCCTTCCCTGCCTCCTTCACCCCCTCACTACCCCCTTCCCTCTCCGCGCCTCGTTGACCGTGGCGGTGGATTTTCAAGGGCGCGGGACGAATGGCCGCAGATAAATGCCATCTTTCGCCAACCCTCGCGTGTGAGCGTGTTTTTTTCCTCTACCACGGCTTTTGTCTGGGGGAAATTCGCTTCGGGAAACTCATGCTGTACTGGTAGAAAATCTTTGACAAGATTTTCGCTGATACCCTAGTGTTTATAAACATTAAATGATTCCTATGCCTCTACGCGGTTTAAAATTCATTTTTGCGGTGCATGGTGTGTGTGTTGTAATAATAATTCGAATTTATTGCGCGAGATTGAGATTAAGTCCCTTCTTCCATCTAACCATCAATGATTGGTAGCAATGTTACTGATATTGGTGACCAATGGTATTGATATGAATGGAAAATTCGCTCCGGGTAACTCATGCTCTACTGATAGGGAATCTTTGACTAGATTTTCAATGAAGCTCTGAAATTTATAAACATTGAATGTATTCCAACGCCTCCATGCGGTTCAAATTACTTTCTGGGATGCATGGTTTGTGTGGTACTGATATTGTGTATGGCGTGTGTCGTTTTTGTATTTTGAGAGGGAAAATTCGCTTTGGGAAACCTATGTTCTACTGGTAGGGAATCTTTGACAAGATTTTCGATGAAACCCTGAAATTTACGAACCCTAAATTTATTTCAACGCCTCTAAGGTGATCAAAATTACTTCGTCCGATGCGTGGGTTGTGTGGTAATGATATTGTTTTTGGCGTCTGTCATTGTCGTATGGCATCAGGAGTGTACGCAGCAAGCAGCCATATTCGTGAATTTATGTTTAATTTAATAACATTTCCGTCTGTTTAGGCGAAATAGCTGTAAGCTTTCTTTATTAGTTTTCAGTTATGGCCAATTCCATACATTGTCACGTTGTTTGGCAGATATCTTAGAAAGTATCATGGAAGGGGTTATTCTAATATTGTTTCATGGTGGCAATAACGTCATTTTTCACGAAAATCAAATTTTGAAAACACAATACAACTTTTTATCGCCTTATATTTCCAAGTTTCGCGAACGAAAAAAAATATAGGGATATGATTTGTTGGTCTTCTCTAACGCAGAGCATATTTTTCTGTGGAAATGAGTAGGCAGAATGGAATTCTCACCCTCTTTCAGTTTCATTGTTTTTATGGCGAATATATCACGTTGCATAACCTCGACGATCGATGTTTATATTTTATTTCTCCGCAACTTTAACCAGCTCGGCACAATTTTATCTATCGGTGGGTGAGAACAGGCCGCATGCTTGACAAGGTTGGCTCTTTCTATGAATATCGCCTACATTATTGCAGTATGACTTGCTCCCAGGAAAACGTATCCGTATTGGTTAGTAGGCGTTATAGATTCCTGCATTCAACAGGTGTACCACCAGATTTAGCTTTTTAGATGAAATGCGGGTGTGGTAAAATGTTCTTACTAGGCGCAATAACCATCTAGATTTTTGTCTATTTAGTGGCATTTCAGTGGTTTATATTTTTGAGCATTGCATGAAAACTAGCTAAAGGTCAGGCTTAATTATCTATTCCTGCCTCTAGAAAACTTTGATCAGAAATGTCAGGAAATAGACTTCTAGACGTTGCCAGTGGCAACATGTCACTCCTTAGTTAACGTTATAATTTATTTCGTATGTCGCTTCATTTATATCTGAGGCATGGTGTGCTTTTAAATTAGTCGCCATAAAAATAAATATTCCCTTATCATAATTTTACAGGTTTAGTAAAAATAATGCTGCTGCCATCGTGGTCAAAACGTTATTAGTTAATGAAGCTTTCTCAATATAAGCCACAGAGAGCTGGAATGTTTTTTCATAATTCTTTTGGTGCTAATGCAAATGGCTATAGATATTCAATGTTTTGTATTATACTCATTATGTAAACAATTCGCTCGCTTGCAATAAGTTTTCACGCGTGGTATCGCGTTTCATTTATAAATTGTTTGGGTGTTCATTTATAAATATACATTTTATGAATCGCGATTGATATTATACCTCCATTTACAGCATTTTTAGTCGATGAAACCTCGATCGGCCATCTTTTTATACGTCCTAGCTTCTGTCTATCTCTAGCTCACCTCCACCGCTAAGCTAATTTTCGTTGGCTCCCATCGACTTTGGAGTGTTGTGCGACGGAGTCAAAATCCGTCACTCCCCTTTACATTTTTATTTCTCCGTTCCGGTCCCGGGCGGTGGATGAGCCTACAAACTGAGGGGAAGTTCTCGAAATTTCCTCCCTACAAGTACCATGACTTCCTTCCTGGATAGGTCTTTGCTCATGAACTCTTAGCGCTTTTTTAACCTCTCTCTTCGTGGTCTCAGATCGCTACACGATGGAAGGGCGTGGGGAACACTTCGAAAGCTGGTAATCTTGACGCTTTAGCTTTTTATTGTGCGTGAATCGCCTTAATTAGGAAAATACGCAATTGCCCAGTGCGTCTTTTCAGAGGAATGAGGCATGGTCGAATGAATCAGCGTTTTGCTAATTTACTAGAATGAGTTTACCTTTTTCTAAGTTGTAATTAGATTCCATACTATTTTATGCATGCGAAAACGGCATACAAGGACAAAAAGTGAGTACCACGCGTATGAGGACATCACTCTCTTTAGTTTTGGACATTATGTTAAGGTTATTAATGTTAGATTTTTCTAGTTGTGTATTTTAGTGTCATTTCCAATTTTCATTAATTATGGAAAATATGAATACATTTAGCGTTTCTTAGAGTTTCAATAAGTTATCATTACTTCGCGTAATTGTCAAAATATTTTAACGCAAGGTCCTGGAGTACAGTTTCCAGTAATTAGGAATTAAGATGGCGTGGCTGGAACATTCGGTTTTGTTTTCCTTGCTCCGTCGTTCACGTGTTTCTCAAGATAAAATAAGGGCTTATACGGCTTTTTGAATGAGCTTCCTTCGGTGATCGCGTGACTTGCGGAAATTAGTGATTGGTTTCTTATTTTATTTACCGCTATTATTTTCGTTCCTGGTTACCTTTGGTAATCCACCTACGGCAGACCAATTGTGTTATTTAGGCCACTGGTTTGTGCTTTCGTTTGCTGGACCGTTGGCCGACAACTTACTTGTTATCATCCTGCTCACTCGAAGGGAAGTCATTAAGTTATCGTCATAATATTCTCCTTGTAAGATCTTTGTCATGCTAATCAATTCATACAGGATTCCCGCGTATTCATAGCGCTACCATGCAAGGTTTAGATATAGCCAGGGTTTGTTACACATTCATTTCAGCTCACCATCAAGGTAACCTTCTAATTGTATGAATTAGTTTTCTGCTGTTAGGACCTCATGACCCTCAAGAAACGATTGGTGTCTGGTCAATGCTTACATTTCTATTTATATCCACTTTTAGGTAGGCGTTTGATTTCCGAAATTTCTCTTTTTTTATCATTTGGAGAAGTTTTCGATTCGCGTGTCCGTCATCGTGGTTTTCCTTTTTCTCATCCTTCAGGGACTCGACTTAAAAGGGCAAACTATTCGGAAAACACGTGATTTAACTGCCTAATCACCGTCGGGGACGTCCCGACAGTTTTAAGCGAGCCCTTTTCCCTTGATATCCTCCCCTTCCCACACCCCCCATCCGCTGTTCCTTCGAGGTCGCTGGCTACGACGCCTTGTGGAAACAGTGGAAACCATCCATCTGCCAGCCGCTGCCCTCTCCCCTCAGCCGCTGAGTTTCAAGGCCGGGGCGACGTAGCCGCAGTTCTTGGGATTTCGAGGGCCACCTTCGTTTCGGCTTTCTTTTGTTTCGCTTTGTTCCCCCCACCCGCCTCAACTTCCTTCGGCCCGCGAGTGATACCTCCCGATGCTCTGTTTGCATTATTATGGTTTAATGATGGTTAATGTTTTGGCTGTAACTAATTTCGCCCTCATCCCTTCTCGGTATGTCTTCGAGACACTCGGCATTAGCTGAGAGTAAAGCTATCTGAAATGGCGATTGCTACTATGAGATGTAGTTATGCTCTATGGGTAGTGTGGAGTTCAATAACGGATAACCAAGGGTCATTGAGAATTGTATTGCCTTTATGAATTCCGGCATTGTTTACACTCTTTGAGTCATTGTTTACCCGGGTCATTTATTCGGTTTTAAGGAAATAGGTGTATAGAATAGGAAATAATGTTTTTGTTTAATGATAAGCATTACAGTCTCATTCAACGTGCTCATAACATTGTCAGCTATCATTTACTTTCCTTCTATTTTCTAAAGCTCAGCAAGTTTGATGTTCTGCCAATTGTTCTTTCACTTCTATCAATCTATCAAATTGTAAGGATTTTCACTCCTATAGAAAAATACTCTTGAGGAGTTCCTTCATCTCTTTATCATGTACGACTGTCAGTTCCTCGTTAGCTTTTTTGTGGGTGTATTTGTGCTGATTTGTCTCTACATGTTCCAGGTGTGATATAGTGACTACTGCCAACCATGGCTCCTCATTCCTAAAATACTTCATACCTCGTTAATACGCGTTCTCTCCTGTCGGCAAATTCCACGTAGAGAGCTGATTTTGTGAACGGGGCCCGAGAAAAAGTCTCCTTTGGCCAAGTCCCTGTTTTCGTCGAAAACGGTCATCTTCATCCAGAGTTCTTCCTTCCGCACACCGTCCGGACCAGATGTTTTCGGTGTCCACCTTGCGCGCGGTCACGAGTGTAACTGGGAACTTGGCAAATAAATTTTTGCACGTGGGAAGCATTTGCTTGCATTAGGGCCTGTCGTGGCTTGACTTACTGGAGCTTTTCCTCGTGCTTGGGTCAACCGCCTTCGCAGTTATACACTTGGGTTATAATGCGCCTAATAGATGCCACGCTAGTGGTTGTAATTTATAGCACATTTTCCCTTTATTTGTTTTATCCAGTAAACTGCAGATAAAATCATTTTCATATTGGAAGTGATTGTGAAATCGATGTTATTGGAATGGTTACTATGAGAGCGTAGAATGGCAAGGAAATTTATGGGGTTATCGTTTAAGATAAAGATAGAACGTAAAAGTGAGACGTCGGTGCTATTTAAAGTGGAGTATTGATATGTTTGCTTTGACTTACTGTTAGTAGATGAACCACCGCATTGACCGGTTGATGATCTTCCGTAATTTTGTGGACTTCACGCACATCTTCCGCCTTTTATCATTTATTTATCTACCTGTGTTTAAGTTTTGTAAATTAATAATGTGAAGGTTACGTTTTATTTGATCAAAGGTTTCTCCTATTTAAGGAATGAACTTTAAATTATGCCCTAATCGAAATACCGGATTGTCGTTGGCCTTTAGTGTTCTTTAACTGTTCACCTTCACATGAATTGGTGGACAACACGAGGTAACGTGTGATAAGGAACATACTGCTTTGTGTATCCTGGAATAAAAAATTAAGTGTGGTAAACATATTTTATTATGTACAGCTGAAAGAGCAACAAGGATACTACTTTTCTACACAATCCCCAAACAAATTGAGACACTTATCATTTCGGTGGACAAGCTTCGGAATTCCTTCATCATAGAATTTTGCCGCCTGCGATCTCAGCCACTCAGTGATGCGCATCCAGAGCTCGTCGTCGTCTTCAAAGTGCTGTGCTGCTAGCCAGGTCTTCATTCTAGGAAACAAGTGATAGTCGATTGAGGTCGGATGAGGGAAAACTTCCCATTTGAAGGCATTAAAGAGTTCTTGGGTGCCGTGCAAACCTTTATAGTGGTCCGTAGGAATTTTTGGCGCCCATCTTGCACAAAATTTGTGGTAGCCAAGCCTTTGTGTGACAATTTCAATCAACAAAATCCATGAAATTTGTGGGAAACAAAGCGAAAACTCCATTATTGTGAACCGACGGTTTTCGCGAACCTTTTCATCAACTTTAGTGACCAGTTTGTCAGGCACAATTCTCGGACGTCCGCTCTTCTCTTCGTTTTGAACGTTAGTTCGGCCGTTTTTAAGCAGAATGCACTGTTTCCGGGCAAAACTTTCGTTCATTACATTTTCTCTGTGCACATAACACACACTTGACGATATTTTTCTATCGGTTTGATGATTTTGGTCAATAAAAACCTCATCACTGGCAGCACCTCGCAACGGGCGGGATTGTCGACAGTGGGGCACGTTTTCAATTTGTGTATCGAAAAAACGGGCAGCGCGGAGACGTTCCCGTTGTCACGGCTGGACGCAGGCATATCTTTCAAGCTAAAAGTTCCTTACTTTGTGAATAGCCCTCGTATTAATGTATCAAGATTATTGGAGTCATCCCTCGGCCGTAAAGATTACCGCAGCGTGGTGTTGTGGCCTTGGAAGGGGGTGGTCGTTACCCAAGGGTTGAGGTGGTCATTTGGACCGTCTGGGGCCGTTGTGGATTGCCGAAGAGGTTCCTGGGGGATATAGTAGGAGTTGGCCGTTGGCGGTGGGGCCCTCGTGGGAAAGGATGTTGATCGCTCCAGTCCGGATGCGCCCTCCCTCCCCACTCCCGATCAACCGGTCCACCTCGCCCTCTTGCGGTTCATCCTTGCTCTTCCTCTTATGCCCCCCATCTTCCGCATCCACTGCATCGTATTTCGCGATCTCCTGGATCGTCTGGCCCGGCCGACCCTCATGTACCACAGCCGCGTGAATTGATGTGGTTTTTTCGTGTTTATTCATTATCTATGTATTAGTCAATTATGACCTTTTACGACGGGGGATTTTCCATCGTAAAAAAATATCACAAACACTCATGTTCTGGATAGGGGTTACCATCCCAGACGGGACTCGAACCAGCGACCTTTGTTTTGGTAGTCGAGGAGTCTATCCCGATGCCGACGATTACAACTGTTGATAAGATTTCGTGTAGTGCTCTTCATGAATTGAGGATGTTGGTAGGTTAATTTTAAGGTAGCGACTTAAGGGGTCTATCATTAGGTTTAAAGCCGACGACCACTTATTTTAATCGGAAATGTCGTTCCTATTCAATCCATGGCAAACTTAGGGCTCCATTATCAACCTCCGTAACGTGACGTCTCACCGGTGTGTCCCCCATACACAACAATATCTCACATTTTATGCCTTCCCTTATTGCTCACCAGGACTCTCTGTTTCATGTCCATCATGTAGCCTGTTTCAGATTTTGTTTAAAAATATATTGAACGTAGACAAATATATTAAGCATTATGAGTTGAAAATGAAACGTTATTGAACCCTGAAGTTTATCCAATAGTGTTTTCTGCCGTTTTAAGCTTATTCAGGTACGCATTCAGTTTGTTCATCGATGATGTGTTTGAGTCAAAGAAAGAGAGACTCGTGACCTTAGAGCGGAGGTGCGTAATTTCTATTAGAGAAATGGAAGAAGCCTCAATAGTGCTGCATCGGGAAGCCATTCGCCGCTTGCCATAAAAACGTAGTCCGTTTCATCTTTGCCGAAGCTATGGAATGGCTATTCATAATCATTTGGTTGAGATACAACGAGGGGGAAAGGCAAATTCTAGTGACGAGAGATTGTTACTTACGTGCTCAGGAAGAGCGGTAGGCTAGCTTGTTCTCCCTCGAGTAGTTTTGGCGTGGTTATAAGAAATTGCTAGTCTTTATTCGTGGTAAATAAATCGTCAAGAATTTAAACGAATACGTCTGTTTCTTTCAAAGAATATGTTTCGGTGAGTGAAGCTTCTTAGTGTGGTACTGTTAGTGTCTAGTCATGTGTTAATAATAAAATAATATCCCTGAGTACAAAAACGTTAGGTAATCTGTTGCGATGCATTTCTTGAATCAATGGGGAAGTTTATTTTTACATTTTTTCAATCTATAATTCGTAAACAGTTATCACCAGTGTGGTTAGTTTTTTGCAATTTGCTTCTACTATTTACAAGGGACGAGAACCATCAGTGGCGGAAATTTATGTCACCGTTCAACCAGCCTGCCGGTCGTCCGTCATAATCTGCCTCCCATGTTTTTCTTTGTTTCCCCTTAAATTGTCCATTGTATATATTTGTAAACTTACCTCGTGTTCTTCCTTTGGAGAGCGTCGCATCTGTCCCACAGCTTCAAAAGCGACGCACGTCTGAGGGTGATACTAGGCAGGAGAAGATTGCAACGATATTTTGCCTGCGATGGCGGCGATGGTTGAGCCGCTATTATGCTTTCGCCGTTGCTCGCTGAGGATTTTTCCTAGGGCGTTCGGTTGCAGATAGAAGGGGTGGCGGGGAGTGTACGAGGGATGATGGGCTGTTGTCACACACTCCTGAGTCTTGCGTTTTGCGGAGGGGATGCTGACGGGGATCGCATCGCTGGCACTCCAGTGTTGGGGCCGCGTTCGCTTTCACATCCCGAATGCTAGCTATCGATTTCGCATCTCTATTCGTCATTTTCCGCTTTATACTGGACTGGGAGTGGGGAGTTAGGCATTTGGATACTGGGATTTAAGAGGTCCATGAGTCAATTGCGTTCAAGTATTTAATACATGCTCAGTGATGATAGTTATAACTACGATTTTGTGAATATAGCTAAGCATGTATTACGTAATGCCAGTTTCATTGATCATAATGCCAGCCACCATTCAGGCAATCTGTTTCCTTGAACATATAAGGAATTTTTATTTCCATTCCATTTTTCAATTGATAATACCAGTTGTGGTGTATGGAGCTACTATGTGGCTTTCTTCGGTTGGTAACATTACGGTGTTAATAAATTTCACATAAAGTATGTTATTCTTATGTGGCCTGATACGTGGCGTTATATACGCTAGTCATCCACGGTATCATTCGATATTCGAAGCATGCATAGTTGGTTTTCATCTTTTATCGCCTTGTCAGTCTCGCAAGAGGGCGGGATTGGTAGTAGAGCGTCATTTCGCCCTCTGTGCTACTGGATCCCTGCCTTTCGATGTTGATTCACGTCATTTTTCGTGGTTGTCGATATATATCCTGGTTTTTGAAATATGGAAGCAAAATTATCTCCATTTTCCCACCGAAATGTATGTCCTTTCGGAAGTTATGTTATCGTGTGAAGTAGGGTGCAGTATTCATACATTCAGCCTACATATTCGAGGCCAAACAGCGACCTGGTAGGGGCTGATGAGGTAAAAGATGCGTCAGGTTATTTTTTCTGTTTTTTTAATTGTGTCATTTGTTATGATTTCCACTCATCCTTGTGGAGTATGAGGCATTGTTGATACTTTATTTAGAGCCCAAAAGGACTCGAACATGCTACCATGCAAATAAAACTATTAGTTAGTAATAGAAAACGAACAGATTGTGTAGTAAATGTTCTTGCATACCGTATTACATGCAAGAAATGCATGCATTTAGTATTGATAACTATAGTAAGTAGTTAACTATTCATGCAGATTTAAGTATACCGGGACTAGCCTCGGTGAAAACTTAACGGGCCGTTTTCCAATTCGTAATTATTCACCCTTCGTGCACTTTTCGATCGTCAACTTACGGATGTGACGACAGCAAGGGTGGATCCAATTGGCGAGGGCGCAATGGAACGAAGGGTTAGTGAACAAGGGAACGCGGATGCTCCCTCGCTACCTTCCCCTCGTAGGAAGTGGACGTGGAAATGGCGGCAATGGAAAACTCAGAAATCTTGAACTGGAGTTTTAAGTAATTTTGTGTTTATTATGTGAGCTCTTTTACGTAATATTTTATCAGCATTGTGAATTCTTGCTCTTCACATGCAAAAATATAAGTATAAAGGTGAAATTGATTCTCAAATCAACCACTAAATGTCCTAACACTGCGTGCGTCACATTTCGTTACTGTCAATAGTTCGCATTATTTCAGTTCACACTTTATGGCGCCAGTAGAGCATTAGTAAGGGAGCAGGGTGCAAGGGAGAAAGGGATCAAGGGAATGAGTGCATACTACGTGAATTGGAAAACGGCCTTAACTGAGTCACCCGCGATGCACAAATTGTGCGAAAATTCCTCGGATAAAAAATCTTGTCCGGCTTAGTCCGCAAATTTCCTCAGAGGGGAAAGGCGCCTCGGTAGCTTAAAGCACTCGACCGGAAATCGGGGAATCCTGGTTCGAATCCTGGTCAAGGCGAATGATTTCTTTCTTTGCGGAATTTTCGTAATATTCATGCAGGGCCCATTTTACCCAGTCCGAGCCAAACTTTCCTAGAGCTATACCCTTTTTTACGGGGAAAGGGTGCATTCCTTTGGAATATTCGTTTGTAAGAAGGGATGTCAAGTGAAACGAAACGAAAATGTTTTATTTCGACCCGAAGGGAAACGAAAATACGAGGCCTAGGTTTAGTTTCGTTCCCGCTCGAAATTAAAATCACCAAGGAGTTTAGTTTCGACCCGGGACGAAACTTTACTCCGGGGAACGAAACTAAATCAATCGAAACCCAGCTGCTCATACTTATGTTTCGATCCCAGAAGTTGAGTGGAGGGGGATAAGAGGGAATAGTTTCGACCCATTACGTTTGACATGCGTGTAGAGAGGTTAAAGCATTGACCTTAAAAATCAAATGGCCAGTTTTCGTTCACCGTTCTCCTCTTTGTGGTAAAAATATGAGTGGCCTATGCATCTAATGGCGGTAGGCCGAATCCGTACTTCATTCAAAAATACTTCGTACTCGGTGTGTGGGTCGAAACTAAACCGTTCGAAGGTGAAGCACGTGGTCCCCCCGGTGCGAAGCATTATCTGCGTTTCGTTTCGTCCCTGAGTATTACAACAATTAGTTTAGTTTCGACCCGAATTAGTTTTGACTCCGATTTCCTTTCGACCCTGAGTTTAGCTCCCTGGGTTTGAATCCATTTCGTTTCGTCTCTACATTTCGCTCCCGGGAACGAAGCTATTGAAATTTTACTGCTTTTGACTTTAGTTTAGTTTAGTATTGCCATCCCTGTTTGTAAGTTTGGAGTGAGTGGGAGCAGGTGTTGGTGTGGGGTGAGCGAGGTAGCGTGCGCGAGCACAAGAAGGCTTCTTTTCTCTCTCTCCTTTCTGTTGTGCTCGAGTTCGCTCTCCCGCCTCGTCTACCCCAGCGTCGTCGTAGCCGCCGTCTCGGCCTAATCGCATTTGGAAGTTTTTGTCCTCCTGAGTGAAACGACTCGCTTTGCTCTCTCGAGCGATTGATAATACCCGTGCCCTCAAAGCGATTGGTTGCCGTCTTTTTATTTAATCCCCTCTGATTCTAAAGAGAATAATTGTGGTGTCTTTCTCGACTTCTACCTACGCCTCTACCGTGTCTATTTCGTAAATCGTTCATTGTTTTGAGAATGGGGGTCAATAAGGTTTTTGAATACTTATCGCGGGCCCGCTTTTTATGGGATCAATTACTATACGAGATGTTTTTCTCTCATTCCAGCTTAACTTGTGTTTTCATTTAACGATAGCATGTGCAAGGTAGCTCATAAACTTTTGGGTCTGTTACTTAATCGGTACAATCCTCAAATAATAATTTCTTGCAATAGATAACTTATCGGTCTGTCATAATGATAATCATTCAGTCTCGACGCGGACAAGTTTGAGCTGAGTTGAGTGCTACATAGCTCAGGGTTAGTGTACCATTAAGTTCGGAGTTTTTAGGTGAAGGGTATTCCTTACATTGTCAGCATATTGGAATAATTTCATGTCAGCCTCATGGTCAATGCTGGTTTTACCTTCTCTACTTTTGCTCCATATTTTTTTGGTGAACTATTTCTTCAAAGGAATCCCCTTGTGTAGGCGTTTACCCGACCTTATTGGGCGTTTGGTTATTCGGTCTGCCGGATGGAATTTGATAGCTTTTTACTCTATTCACGTCTTATATTAACGCCTTGAATATTGGTTTCACTCCATCCTCTCTTCTCAATGGTTTTCTTAGTGACGCTAATTACCTTAGCATGCGATTTTTTAGGTGAATTTACGTGGATAAGTTTACCCATTACCCCGGCAAGCCCCATTGCATCATTGAATTCATTATATTAGTTTGGCGTTAAGGCTGCTAGGTACTCTTTTGTTTTGTAGTTTGAGGGGTGCGATACTCACCGAGTTCCCTTTAGGTTCTCAGTTGAGGTCCATGCGACTGAGTGCTACCTTGGCCTCAGTTCCGTTTCCCTTTGTCGCGTCAGCTGCCAGCTTATTAGCATCCTCCTGCGTTCCTTAACCTCACGGCTACACAGTAGCACCCTTGTTCTTTGAGAGTCACCCAGGTGTCTGCCCCGCCGCCAGCTTCCTCCTTCCCGACATCCTCCGCGGCCTTATCTCCGCGCGACGGCGTGTAATTTCGCGTGCGCCCCCAGCTCGGTGAGACCCTGGGCCGTTCCCGTCGCCAACGCTGAGGGAGGTTACACCGTTCCCACGCCCTTGAGGTTTCAGCCTCCGCCTTTGTGTTGCTGGTGCCAAGCGCTCCCTTGTGCTCTTTAGACGAAAACGGCCGTTCATGTTTTCTCGTGATTTAATTAGGTCTTTATTTCCATAGTTGCTGCGCCGAGGTTTGGGGACAATAAGGGTTTTCATCGCTGTCTATCGCTGCCACCTCTCCCCTCCGTCGTGTGCATTCACCCTGTAATACTTTCATGGAAATTGTGACGCCAGGAATTACGATATACGCCAGAGTTGAATACCAGATTGGAATACCCGCATTCCAGGTGTCGAAAGGCTGAAGAATGGCACTTGGAGGGTTGGGTATTGATGCATTATTACGTTCCATTTTCGGGTGTATGTCTGCGTGCTTAATATTTAAACTCGGCGTTTCGTTCCTCCTGCTGGGAACGTCGTCAGGAGACTGAAGATGTAAATATTTTTCTCTCGTACAGTTGGAAAAATGATCCATTGTTGTCAAGGGTTTAAAAAAGTAAATAAAAATAACATTAAAAAAACAAAAAACAATGTCCTTAAAACGTCAGCTATGAAAACCGGAGAGAGTATTGGAATATTGTTATTCAATTTTTTAAAAGACATCTCTTCCACACATGGCTTAAATTATATTCATCATCTCTATTAAAATTTATAGCCCGTTTAGAAACTTCTATTGCCTCTCTCATTAGCCTTGGATAATATGCAGATGTTCTTGCAATGGCTTTGGCCCCATCCAGGATCTTGTGTCCTGGTCCCGACATGAAATGATCGGCGGTAGCTGAAGTCTCCCTTTGTCTGTGAGCTGTCTTGGTCTTGCACGCTGGCTCGTTTTCCTTCATTATTTTACCACAATAATTAGATATGTGTCTTTCCTAGGATCTCTTCTGCATTTTACTTCCCTTTTCGTTCATTCATCTAGTGGGATATGTTTATAAATATTACTAAACCTTTTCATATATTTTTCGAACATCTTCAGTGATTTGTGTTGCTCGAGTGGATGTGAGAGAAGCAATGCAGTGAATATTTTAATTTCTCTATTGGGAAGTTTTATGGTGCCATTTTCATCTGCTCATCCATCATAGTCGTATGAATCGTGGCACCGCTCTGCGAATAAATGCAGGGCTTCTGAACGATTGTACCATCGCGTGTGTATATTTGTGTCACCGGTCGCGAACGCCGTTAGCTTTCACGTGTTGGTTCCGCTTGAGTGGACCCATCTCTCTTATTAATGTTTGAAATTTGCTATAAATGCCAGTGGATGGCATTAGGTTCATTTCAAGAAATATTCCTTCTGTCCTTGCGTCAGTCCTCGTGACGATTCCTCTTTTAGGTCGCTTTAAAGCCTACCAAATGTGTTCATCATTATCCATCTTAAGATCGATGTGAGGTGCGTAAATCAGCGTGGTGCTTAATCATCAGCAGTTAATATTAATCCTCAGTTGATTCTTAAACAAAAATGTGTAGGAGAAAATTTAAATCCTTTGAGAGCAGAAGCCTGTTTTGATCTCCATTTATTTTGCTTTTTTCAGGTACGTTTTAATTCTCTGCTAATTACCTTTGGACTAATAATGAGTAAATTGTTACGCATCAGGAAACACCTTGTGGTATCGTACCATATAACAAGTAGAAAAATGAACATTATACTGCGAAAATTATATCCAATGAATCGACTGTAGTTTTGTATGCTAAAAATATGTTAGGGTGATTTAGTTGGGCAGTATCCAAATGTACAAGTGCTAACACTAGTGGTGTAATGAAGATTTATTTATTTTCCTTTCCATTTTTTCTTCGTTTTTAGTAGTTAAGAGCGAAGGAATATTTTATATTTCAATAATAGAAGGGAGAGTACGATGCCATATGCCTAGAATTAGAAGGAAATTCTATGTTTGAGGTAGGACAGACTTGAATGATTATCAACATTTCCACATAAACCTTAAATGGGTAGAGCATAATGTTACTTACTTAACCAGAAAAAATGGCACTTCAAGGCGTTTTGCTTTCGTGATTTTTACGAAAAAACCTCTGATTACAGATTAAAGATAGCAGATCGTTCTCCAGGCTAGCAAATGGCCTGAGACTCTTGCGCCTGAATATTGCTTATACTGTGAATGTGCGAGCATTGATGTGGCTTCTAAATAGGACATTCTCGGCTTCTATTTATTCTTCTTAGGGTCCAGTCAAGGAATCATCGCGTGACTCTTCGCGCCTTTCGCTCTACGAGTTTTTCTCATTTGCAGCACTCCGTGACCAGTGTTGATCTTCCGTGCCGAGTCAAGCGTACTCAGTTCGCCTCACATTTTTTTTACGATTCATAACGAGAGCTTGCTCATGAATGGGGTGGTTTGGCATCTGTAATCCCTGTTGCTCCTTTGCTCTCTTTTCTTTTTCGATCGTATTGCGCTGCCATCATCGTCATTATCTCCACGACAAGGATGAGTCCGCCGACCGGGTTTTGATGTTGCATCATTCGTTTTCGGGTCTTCATTTCGTCGGTTTCGGAATGGCGTAAGTGGCGCTTTTACGCCGTGATAACCAGGCGACGAAACCAACAGCCTAGCCTCTCTCATCGCTTCGTTTCCTCATCATATTCATTCAAAAGCGATCGCGATTTTTTGTTCGAGTCAGCAGAAGACGATTAATTCTCATGGTAGGATGAGTTGCTTGTGTTTGCTCTGTCGGGAGTCCTCTTCATCGCAGTAATTTTTATCGCTGCAATACATTCAGCCTAATTATATACATATTATTCAGTTCGACTATTTAATTATGACTATGCTCCAATTCCTAACTCGTTTACGAATCCTGTGTTAACAGATTCTTTATTGGGTATATCTTATGACTTTTGGTCACAGGACCTGAAACTAAGGACTTTTAGCCCTTATCCGGGTATTTTGTGCGTAGAAATGTGCAAAATAACCTAATTTACATTATAATGTTATACCTGATTATAATATCATGTTTCTAACTATGCCTGGAGTGTGTCCTTTGAGAAACGTGTCCTTTAGTTATAGGATAACTAATTATTATATTTAGGTGCGACATTATCACATAAAAATGACGAACTTCTTCGTCCCTTGGACTTTTTTCGTTTCGAATTTTACTCATCAATCATGAGTAATGTGTGGATTCTTTTGCATGCTAAAATTTTCGTATATTTTTAAATGCGTATATTTTTCCTGTGTTTCAGAGTTCTCTTCTGAGGCGTAGTAAATCATTTTTGCAAACATTTCCTGAGAGTTAGTCTTATTGTTTCATCGCTACACTCGTGTAATGGCTTTGGCATCAGTTTTCTTACTGAGAAATTATCTCGCTCCTTTGCTTTGTATTTGTCGCCCTGGGTAGAATTACATTTCAGGAAGCTTAGCGTAGGAGAATACTGCTTGTCGCGTCATTATTTTGCATCGTGCACGTTTCCTGTGCGTAAATAAGTGTCGTACTCACTTTATATTCCTTTGTAACTGTCAGTACCATAAAGTTATGTGAGCACCTTCGGATTGGCTCATTAAATGTCCTAAGTCTACATTTTTCCTGCCTTCAGGGAAACATCACCATGAGGTTGTGGAAGAATTTTCTGATTGAAGAATATAATTTATAGAATTTGCTGGAGGAAAATCCATTTCGTTTTGGTGTCGTTCGATACTGCATGGATGGAGGAGTATATTTTGAAATCGTTTTGTGAACGCCATGCATTTGCTTCGTTCCTCGACGAAGCCTCCTTAAATATTGATATTGGTTGACATTCTTTGTGGAAATCTCCTTCTGATGCTCTCAATGGCGCCATTCAGGCGTGCATTTTTCCACTAGCGCCTCCCGGGTAGATTTTCTTGAATCGCCCGTGTGTCTCTGTTGAAAGGCATGCCACAGATCCGCCGAGGCATGAAAGAGAGTTTTGTTAATCGAACAGCTGTGCGGTCCGGAGTCGAGATGTGCTTATCATTCCAGCGGTCGCCTCGCTCCCTCAAGAAAAAAAACAGCGAATGAATTAAATTCAAGAGATAGCGCACATTTTATGACAGTGTCAGCGAGTGGAAACTAATATGTGTGTTCGTTCACCTCTCGACTCTGAAGTCCTCACTGAAGTGACGAGTGTGCTCTATCTCACAATGATGTGTCGTTGATTCAAATGGAGCATTCCGTGGCTGTGCAGATGACGCTCTTTCAGCTCTCCTCTTTGTTGCTTACGTTCCAGTACTTCATTCAAAGGACTGTCGTCTCCATTATCAAATCCTCAAAGATGAATCCGAGTGTCGGGATGGCTTCAGGGACTATCTGTTGTGCTAGGAACAGAGGCAAAATTGTAATTACGTTATTAGTTTTTGTAAATTTATTATAGTCTGCTATCTACCGATTAAATGTTTGGGTCTCAGTATGATAACTTTGTTTCGCTTAGCATCGCCCGATCTTTTTGTTATTTCTCTCAAGTATATTTTGTCCATTTTCATTTTCTTGATTAAGCGTTTTGATCTCAGTAAGATAACTTCGCTTTGCTAAGCATTGCCCGATGTTATTTTTTTAAGTGTATTTTTGTCCATTTTAATTTACTTAATTGCTTTGAAGTTGTTATGACGTTCTACCTCCGTATTTTTATGAGGTCTGGGAGGAAATGAACTCCCTAAAAAAAGTTGATAAAGTGTGTTGAACATGTAAGAGGAGTATCTATTAATTTTACCTTATTCGTTGACTAAAATTATTTAAAAAAAATGATATTGAACCATTTCACAGTGATCGTGTTTGGTCAATTCACTTTATGTAAACGAGCCTCTCTCTCTGTATTAACAAGAAGTAAAAATAGCTATGTTTTTTGCGTATCTTGGGGCATTTTTTCTCATCCTTCAGCATGCACCGGATTGTTTACTTTTTATCTTGTTTACTTCTATTTTGCTAAATGTCAACCCTTTCCCGGGTCGATTTATCAATCAGTTTTTTTTCGCATGTTCGTCATAATGAATGCTAAAAGATTGCAAAATCAGTTGTAATTTGTATGCAATTAGTTAGCTATTGATGCTCATTAATGTTCACTTTGATAATGCTCTCAAAATCCCTCATGTTGTTTATCCATTCGACCTATTCCGTTGATAGAAGGGGCATCATTCGTCGTCGTCACTTGAACCGCTTTGCGAACTATGTTGTATTCTTTGACTAATAAGTCCACTTCAGATAATGTTATCACACTTCTCTCATGATACATTTCGATGGGCCCTTTCCCGACAACAGTAGGGTCTCATTCGTCCTTGTCATCAAAGCGCTTGATAAGCTTTGCTAACGACTACATTTCGCGACGTTCATTCATGATAACAGTGAACGTCTCACAGCCGTGCCGTACTTTTTATCTTCCGCAACCTTCGAGACGTCGAGAATGCAATCCACCCCTTTCCTCATCAGCATTCTCGTTAAAGATGCATATGCCGGTGAATATGAATACCGGCCGTAAATTCGAATCATGCCTCGCGTCGACCCCTTCCCCGAACCCCAACGTTCGTCTTGCTGACGGTGGTGCTGGGCCCTTCATCGCGGAGGAATTATTAATGACGCCGCGCGTATTTTATCATTAGGGACGACGGCCGTCGGGTGTCGCCCGGGACTCCCGTAGCGCTGAGCCAAGTGGAAGAGGACGCCGTGCGAGAGGTTGGGTATACGCTGCTCCCTTATTCACGCGTCTTATTCATCGCTCGGGTGACGCCTGGACACCTGTAAGGCTACCCCACTGCACGGCAGGCCGGCCTCTCAGTTTTCCCCGACATTGTTCCTTTCGCTTGAGAAGAGCTTAGCAAAGTGTCTTCGCCATCCTCATCTTCAAGGCTTCTCTCTTCTCTCGCCTCAAGAAGTTCCGCCGCGGGGAAGGCTCCTTCTTTCTCGTGTCGATGCATCTTTGTTTATCTCACGGCTTTATCTCTCGGCGCGAGCGCTGCCCCCAGAGGTCGAGTCTGGCGGAGAGGGCTGGGGAGCAATTACGAGGCCCTGTGTACATACGCGTCCAGCCAAGCCGTGAAATTACTCCCTAATGTCGGAACGTTATTGGGGATCGGCTTGGCGTGACGGCGGATTGTTACTCTCTGCTCGGTAGCTTGAAATACGCTGAATGTTAAGTCTATTTAGGGTCAGAAATTATGATCGGGTATTCAGTATTGAAGCTCAGCATGTTGTCAGAACTTTTCCTCCACCATATCGTCCATTATGTCTTCTCAGACTCCATTACAGCAGTTTTCACTGAGGTTGGGGTTTACCCACCGTAGAGACCAAAAGAAAATGGGTCGGTCTAAAGAAATGGCTCTGCTATGAACAGCTGCTTTTCAAAGTGTAGACTCACACTGGAATAATATAAACACTGAAATGTGTGTCTGATCGAAAATATTCAATTCGATTGTAATTTAATATACAGAAGAGGAATAACGATGTTATTTTCGGTTCAGTTAGATCATTTTGGATCATGAATTCCAGTTCGGTTCATTTAGGGGTTTTAGAGTTAATTCTTAAGCTATGGAAGGAAAAGTCACAGGCTACCTTCCTTCTTAGGTTTCACGTGAAGATATGTGCAGTTCAGTAATCGGTCTGTCTTATGTTCCCAGATGTTTAGCTTGGTCCTAACTGTGGAATTTAGCTTTACTGTGGAATAAAGCAAGGTCTGATACTCTAATATATAATATGTCCGGAAGTTTAATCCAACAAACCTAGTACGTGTTCGTTATGGCAAGTTATCGCTTTTTATTTGAGGAGTTGACCGCTATGATGAACCGTTGATATCACCAGTGGCGCAGCGAGGGAGGGGGGGTTTGGGGGATAAACCCCCTACCCCCAGAACTCAGATAAATTTTAAAAGTTAATCCATTTTACTTAATTGGATAACTATTATTCATGTAATAGTGTAAGGAGAAACAAAATAGCCCTCAGAAAGCCGTAAAACTCAACATTTTGAACCAGTTATCATGAAAAATTTCTGGGGTAGGGCACCCGCACCTCCCGTATTCCATACTCCCCAGTATTAGTTGCTCCTAAACCCCTTTAATTCCTAGCTGCGCGCCTGCATATCACATGCTCTCCAATATGAGGTCCTTCTTGAATGACGGATTCTTCATGTAGTTGGCCGAGAGGTCTACGATTTCATTATAACTAACAATTTCATGTCATCTAAGAATAGGTGTATGCCACCTGATTGAGAATAGGAAAGGCATTTTTTTTCAATCCCCATCAATCTCTTCTGTCGACCGGACCTTCGAGGTTCGGAGCCTGTTCTCTCAGCTTCCGTTCGCACCAGCGTGGGAAGCTTCCTGCCGTAATAAATATCCGCCAAGTGCGAATCGGACACAGTAGCAAGGTTGATCGTGCACCATTCTGTCGACCAGTGGCAGTGCTCGCATTCCGCAGCATAAACATGTGTGACCTAACTTAATAACGATGAACAGCAGAAACGCGGTCGTGTAAATGGATGGATGTAGGCACCCTGCATCGACGTATACCAATCTTTCCTGTGAGGTGATGCACGTAATATAATCAATGGAAACTATTTTCTTCGTTCTATGCATCTATGAACATTATAAATAAATATATAGGTGTTGTCTCTTGGAAGAACTGATTTTTTTCTATCGATCGCATTGTGCTTGAAATCTCCAAACTTCGAAAAATCCAGTTTTTTTTTTAAATCTACTCCCCGCATATTTCAAGCCGTGGTTGTTAATTTCAAGGGGTTTCAAGTTATATTCGACCGTGCAAAAATTCCTCTAAGTGGCGGCTGAAGTTGTTTTATTGAGTCAAGTGCTATCGAGGTATTCTGGTGAAGTGGTCTACAGCCGATACTGAAGCTCATTATCTCAATTTCCTTAAATGCAGAAATATTTTGCCAAATTGATTTCAGTGCCTGATAATAAATTTATAATGAAATTGTAGTCGATCAAAAGCATCTGAACTTTGAAGGAGTATGCGATTTTTTATTATCTTAGTTAATGTAGCTTTATATAAAGAAAGGCTTTGTTCAAGATATGAATTACCCTCAATCCATCGTCGTTTCACTTCGATGGTAACAGTCTGTCTCTTATGCAGCTGTCACTTGACAATGACTTTCAATACTTGAATGATGTCATCATTCATATTGTTGCCATTGCATTTGTGCAGCCCAGATCTCTTGGCCCGTTGTCGGCGCCAGAAGTGCCGTGACCTTCGTAACCGGATCGTAACGGTTAATGATGCTCTCATACTGATTTTTCTGTTATTATTATCGAATTTTTCAACGTACTACCTGGTCTTCATTCTTGGTTCTTTCCTAATTGATCTTTAAGGAATCAGCCACTCCTACTAACGTGGTTGACAAGTATTTCGGGGCATTAGAGATTCCAATGCAATGAATTGTCAAAAGTTTGTTGGCCATGCGTGAGTTTTTATATTTTTCAAATAAATACGAAACACTATGAATGTTTGCTTTTTTGGCCTCCATTTGAAATAATAATTAAGTTAAGTAAATTAGAGGCGCCTTATGATTTGCTTCCTATAGAATTAGGCTGGGCTAGTTAATTTTGTTTTACCATATTATATCGGCTGTTACCTCGTTGAAAATGTTGCACAATAAAAAATATTTCATTGTAAATACCTACTCATCGATAAATCGTACGCCCCAATTTTTGGCGCATTTTTTTCAATTTATAGAATTGAAGAAAAATTTCTTTTGTATTACGATCAAGTTCGTTTTCTTGGCCCGATTAGTATTATTTGAAACCGTTTGTATGCGTAACTAAGATGTTTTGTCTGATTAGTTGAGGTATTATATCTTTAAATCGTTTCGTTATGAAACGGTTATCCTTCGTCGCGAGATGGTGTCATAACTCCCCATTTATTATGCGCACGCGGAATTACGTAAATGGAACCCAGTGTAGCAATAGTTAAGGAATTAGTTGAATCGCAAACGTTGGTAGAACGTGTCTGGAGTGGCACGCGTGCCAACAGCTGTCGTTTCTTCTCCCTCCCTCCCGCGGACTCCTCGCCCCTCCCCGCCTGATTCCCTCCACCCACTCCAGCCTCCGCGGAGAGACGATTGAAGGACGTACTGGCGATGACCTCGTGGTCCGCCGAGCAAGTATCCTTCACGGCCCCGTGGTCAACCGGCGGCGACGTCCCTTCCCTCCGTCTTCAATCCAATGCTGTGAGCCTCCCTTCACTTCACCGCGTCGCGTCCAGTAATTTGGATGCTAGGCCATGCGGGCGCGGTTTGTGCCAACCGCGTTTTGCGTCCTCTGGAGAAGGATCTCCGGGGAAAAATAACGTTCTTTACGTCAAAAAAATGTTTTTCAATCGACCTGGAAAGACTTAAAAAGTAACTTTGGTTGGTGAGATGTAGTGGAATGACATCCTGATTTAATGGAAAGGATAAAGACAATTTTTCCACTAATTTATTGGAAAATGTATGACGCGTTTCGACCGTTGTTATTCTCAAGTACAAGTACTGCTGCCGTGAAAACTTCCATTTCTTTTCTTCTCTCATCAAACCATCTTTCTTTTTCATTAAGTTGGAAAGACTTTGTTGAAGCATACGCTTGGAGTATGTGTACCTATAGCTCAGTAACTTGGACTCTGTGAAAAGCTGAGAAAAAGCGGGAGTACTTTGAAATGTAGTGCTGAAGAAGACAGTTAAACATGTCTTTGACAGAAAGGGTTACCATCGTGGAAGTGCCAAGGAGAATTGGGGAGGGACAAACATTGCTAAATTTAATTAAAAAAACAGAAAAATGATAGGCCTCCTCCTACGTCACTCCGAGTGGATGACAACCTTAATGGGAGGATTATTGGAGGGCCGTGTTGGGCAAGGTAGACCGAGATATACCTAGTGGTCGTTTTAGCAAAAAGAAGGTAAATAGACTGGCTATGGAAAAAAGAAATTTGACTGCCCATCAGCTTCAGGGTTGAGGAGAAAAGGAAGAGGTTTAGAAATAAAATTGAAAACGTGCACAATGTTCGTCGGCCGCGGGGTCGTGACCTCTGCTCACATCCGTGACAGGTGAGTACCTATTGTGCGTCACGGAACTTTGGAAAAAGGTGCGTTACATCTCTGTGGAAACATGTCGCAAATGAGCCGTAGAGTAGCGATCAACGCGAGGGTTCTTCCGATCGGACTGTTGAGATGCGTGTTCATGCACTTATAGAGGAGACTGGCAGAACACTTCTTAAATACTCAATGCACACGTACCTTAATTGGTAAATACTTTATTAAAATGATAAGTATTCCATAGAACGTGTCTTCGTCACCGGTGAGTTAGGCAAAGCGGATCTTGAATATTCACCATTTGCTTTTGTATTTGAGATAATACCGTTTGCTCATTCTCTTCCCTCGTTTCCCTCCGGCGCCATCTCATTTATTTTTCCGGCCGTCTTTGACGACAATTGGACCGTCGTCATACATCTCCCATCTCAATGGAGTACCTCGTCTTCTCGATGAAGTCCCTGTCGAAGGAAAACTTCCATTGGAACTCGGATCAATTAAAAGTTTCGCCCGTTTTCTTCGTGGTCTTTTGTTTTGCGCCAGTTCAGCACTCGCCCACTCCCCTTGCTCGCTATCCACTTACCTCTTCGCTCGGCGTTCTTAAGCCTTTTATTAGCCTCTCACGTACCCTTATCGTTCCTCATCTTCGTTTAATCTCGTTCCCATAGTTTTCATCTCCATGTCGATGGATGGGCCAATTTACGGTGTCACTGCTGCGATGTTTGGGAAATTCTTTTTTAAGTCCCAGCCAATGATTGCGATTTGTTATTTTTTGTTAAGTGATAATTTCAGAACTGTCCTCATCATTTTACTTAATATTTTTGGTGGAGTCCGTATTTTCTGCTTTTTCCCTTTCTTTTTTATTGAAGTAATGCAAGCCTTCGTCCAACGTATGAATGAATCGTATTTCAATGTTGCCATGTTTTTGGCACCGAATAGAAAAATACCGTGCATTTTCGAGGACAAGCCTTTCGTTAACGTTGGCTGTCAACCTGTTAATTTTACTGATTTTGTATTATGCGATTTTAGGGAATGAAAAATGAGCATGTGCCGCTATTTTTATTTCACTGGTTCAATATTCTGCGTGTTTTTTGCTTTGAATGTGCAATGAATTGAATGGAATGAGTTTGTGAAAATGATCCTAGTAATTGACGAGCGTATTAAAAACCCTCATCGAAAAATACCTTGTTCTTGTCATTGAAAGTCTTAAACTTATATTACGACCTTATTTTCAGCAGCATTTTTAATTATCAGTGCACAAAATTTTAATGTTTGAAGATGATTTATTATTACCATCATTTATATCAAACGCTTCCATCCGTTAGCGTCGGAGACTATTGCATTCTTAGTTAAATTATTTGTATCAAGTAATTACATTGATTGCGCGTATATTTTACACCCGTGAGTTTTTGATAGTATTAAAATCGGTATTTTATTGCATTCGCAGCTATTTATATTTCACTCAAGTTTGGTTACGCATGGCAAAATTTCTCGGACGAAGGGTAGGGTAACCTGCGAGGCTAAACCATCGAATTCCTCTCCAAGCCGTCTGTGTTTGACCGGAAAATGGATTTCTATACCATTTTGTGAGTTATTTGGTCACGAACATATAATGGCCAATTGAGCTATGACCATTCCGTACCGACAATCCATTGCATTTTATGTTGCTACCATTTTTATTCTCTTTTTAGTGACGTATTTAAACGGTAAAGATATTTTTTTTGTGTTATCCATTTCTATAATTCGGAAGTTCTATTGTGTATATTAGTATGCATGAGTTTTATGAATTGGCGAATTATTATACATTTTTATCAGGTAATTTGAAAGTTTTTTTTACCGCGAAAAGTAAATGTGCTCAGAATAGTCGTTCTGCTCCGTCGGCTAACTTTATTACCTGGTTGGTAAGTTCGTTTTCCGATGATTCTTGCATATCGCTGTAATTCTCACCGCCTTTTATGCACGGTGACAATGCCCGCGGAGGAAAGAGTTGGCGTTTAGCAGTCACGACACCAACTGGCTGTGCGGCTCCGCGTCATTCAGTGGGCAGAGTCGTCTCCCTCATCTCCGTCCTCTCGGCGGAATTTCATTTTTACGGTTTTGTTTTCGGTAACATTTCACTTTATTTTATGTCCTGGAATATATGACACGTTCCTCTCTCGCCGTTTATTCAAATGTCGTCCCAGTTTCCTCTTCGTCACCATGGAGGCCGCCCCCTCCCCCCTCTCCTCCGGCATTCTTTTCCCCTCCTCCCCATCCCCTCCTGCCTAGCGCGCCTTCGTCTCCTCGTTTATTCTCGAGTTCCTTCGCCCATTATCATTCTTCCCTTTCCTCCTCCCCCGCATCCAGCCCCCCCTCCGCTGTTGTTGACTTGGTTCCCACACCATCGTGAAAAACCTTCGCTTCTGTTTTTCCCTACTCCTAATTATTCCTTCGCTTTATACCCTTCTCGCTTTGCATTCTTGACGTTACTCCTTCAGCGATGTTTTAGCGGGTGTAAGCGCTATTTCCCATAGAAATTTTAGTAAACCTTTTGAAGGGATTAGGATTGTAGTTAGTATTCCTTGTAGAATGAAGCTAAAAGCGTATAATTTCGTGGGCTAAGGTTATGAATTCTTGGTTTTATGCAGAATGACATTCTGCTTGTGTTTATACCGTGGGCAGTGTCCACGTTTAAGATTGCCTTTTCACTTTTTGTTATTGATGTGACGCTCTTTTTATTATTTACCTACATAACTTGTGTTTTTTTTTGTAGGGATCAATAACGATTTCCTAAACGCTCAAGAAGCAGGATGTATATGACCATGGATGGGAATTAATGTGGTGTTGGTGCTCCGGTAGCAGGCGTTGAAAGGGATTTGATACAATGGACGTCAGTTGAATTGATAAACGGATTTATGGAAGATGAGTGATATGAAAGGGATAGACCGAGGCGGTCGAGAGGTGAATATGGCGGAATTAACCCGATGATAGCAATATTTCAGGGGTGAGGATAATGTGTGTGTTGGGTAGCAGCTCTTGAACATTGTGGTGTGTCAGAACGTATTTTCTGGAATATAATGGATATGAATATGTTCGTACATTCGATCGAATTTTCGTATATTCAATCGGAATGTTCAACTTGCTCCCTCCGTAGTCTTGCCCCGAAAGAAAGGTGAAATCCAAGAGGTAAAAGGTATTGATATTGATGCTACGCTTTAGTTAAAGTAATCTTCGGGTCTATATTTTAGCTTTTTATTTTATTTTTTGAGGTGAAGGTCGCTTCAATACTTATGCTTTTTCTTTTTTTATTGCCCTAGGTAATTCGTTACCATGCCCTGCTGTTTATGTCCGTTTTCATCCGAAAAGGAATTAATGTGCTCTAAAATTTTATTTCACGGTTCACTTAGTATCTGGTAAACTGTCCAGACCTTCAAAATGATTTGGTGAAAGTTGGGATATTTCGGAAACCTATCGTCTCCGTAGCGGGCCAGAAAAACTTTATAATATGGCCTAACGAATCGAAGGTCATTGATTTGAAACTCGGTCTTGTTAGAAAGATTTGTTTTTGGGAAGCACGTACCTATCATGTTTTCTGTGCTGTGTAGCTTCAACATTCGCTGCCTCAAAAATCGTTACAATCCTGTTGCTATTGTTACCTTATCAAGTTTTCCTTATCAGTGTACACGGCTAAAGGTATAACTTCCTTTTCCTACCGAAATTGCCTGTCTCCGGATGATGGGGTGAAGTCCTTATCTGTTAACACGAGAGCCATAGGATTGTATCCTGCCTGGTATGTTTTCAAGCGCTAGGTGGTTTGTGATTTTATATCATGTGTGTTTGCGTTATGTGGCTTTTGGTACTCGTACTTATATCTCGTTACCTTATGTCGTATTTCCGCCTTTTTTGGATTCTGGTAAGGCCTCCAGCGTTAAAAATTGAGAACAGAAGGCTTTGTTTACAAGATCTTCGAAATTATTCAATATAGTTAAAAATTAGAGTGGAATTTATCGACTTTTTCATGACGGAGGTTGGCTTTTCATGTAGGGGTGACTTGATAACGATACTGATGAATGGATAAGAATACTTTTTTTTTCTTCTGAGATATCTATATGTATATTGCTGGTGTTAAAACTTTAGCCAGTATGTTCACAAACCTCTCTCGTTATATTAAATTCAAAAATAATTCATAAAACATAAATGGGCGGTGTCCTTAAAATTACTATCCTACGCCTGACTTTGCATACTTCATAAATATCGTGTTGGACTGGTTGCTCGACATTAATCATCGCAGATATTTTGCGATGAAGGTTGGGTCTACTACTGCCCAGCACTCGTCGTCTTGTCGGTGCACTTTTTTTTACCCCTTTCACCTTCAGTATTATTCCTCTCTTGCCGGATCCACATCCGCTTCCACTCTTCGTAATCTCATTTCTACCTCTCCGACGGTTCTAGTGTTGGGTTGGGAGGGGGGTGGGGTGCGTGGGCGGGCGCCTTTCCCCCTCGCGAGGGGGAGGGAGCAGGGCGAAGGGCAACGATCCCCCACTCCCTCCCCCGGGCCGTCCTCACTCCGCCAGGTGGGGCGACCGGCGAGCCTCTTGACGGGCCCCGCCGCGCCGCTCCCCGGCGTTGCCAGCTCAACGATATAAGCCGCCCTTTTCCAGCGATTTCCGTCGTCAGAAGACGAAACGATTCGGCCAATCCACCTGCTTTTGTCTCGAGTTTGGTCCCGGCTTTGGCGTCGTGGTCGTGACGGGAATCATGTGTGTTTTCCCCGGTCGCTGATTCCCCTAACTGAAGGTTACTCACAATTCACGGCCAGAAATATCTTCGGACCATTCGTTTTTCATCGTTTGTGTGAGTAATCGAAGAGGTATTCAATTTTATATTATTTGGGATAATTCCGTGTCGTGATATGAAATAGAGTACATTTCCTCCACTATATCCATAAGTAACAAATAGTGGCATCAACTAATTTAAAAAAATAGCCCGTCAAATGTAAACAAACCAACTCGTAGAACATAGATTTCCAATGACTTTTTCACCTCCCTTGAACGGCGGGAAAAATTGATACATAAAATAAATATTGTAATAGTCCATTCAGAATCATCGAGAACTTACGCTTTCACTTATCTCCAAATTATTATTCTGCGGCGAGAGAGCTGACAAACCTTTATGCCGCAAGGCGAAAAAAAAAACACAATGTTGACCTTGACTTAGCTAGACCATTCACGTGATTCATTTCCTCCAAAATCAGGCATGTGGCGACAAAGGAGAATGCCGTGGAACTTTTTCATTATCAGGAAGTCTCTAGTTGCAACTTCGAATAAAAATACCTTTCCCTTGGTACCATGATCTCAAAAGTTGAAATAGCGATAACGAATAAGGATATACATATTTTATTGTAGGCCTTATCAAGGAGGAATAAAGGATATCTAGAGCTCGACCCCTTTCTTTGTTCACAACTAATATATAATAACAAAGTAATGCCTCATGGTGGCGCAAGGATTAGCTATATTTGGTAAAATATGATACCAGCAATTTTTAAGAGGCTATAGCTAAGTATGCTTTTGAAAATGATTTTAATTAAAATATAGGCCTGCGTGCATTACTACGGAAAGTGTAAAATGATTTATTCCGCTATGCTCCTAGTTGAGAAGTGTATCGTAGTTATTTGGAATGGTTTCATAGCTCTCATCCAGTAACCTAGAGATTATTTTACCGACCCTATTTGATTCCGTAGCATAGAAACTTGATAACACGCCAGCAAGTGACAAAGCTTTCATCCTTTTTCATTACGGGATAATCCTTTTATTGCTTCCCTGTGAAATTTGCTTCAAACTAATTTTTTCACGCCTGCCCCTCTCAACGATGAAGAGGTTTGTAAATACGAAAAGTTTATATCGTACATCGTTGAAGACGAGTCAGATTCTTTCAATCCTAATGTTCATTCTTTTGTATCTTCTTATTTTAAAAGTTTTTAATGTCAAGGAAGTTGTTTAAAGTTTAGAATTTGAAGGAGTCGTGAACTCAATGCAGCAGTTATTGCTCTCTGGGTTCAAGTTTATTTGAATACATAGTTTTTTGTAGTATATGCCGTAGTAATTATTTGGTACTGCTGTTATTCTCTAGCTGTGTACTTTTTGGCAAGCGTAAACGTGAGGTAATGAAAGTTTAACTCTCTGAGAGCATTGCATTCGACGATTAAATATACCGTGGATGATTCTGATTTTTTTATTGAGTCTGCTTTTAAATATTTAAGTGAATTGTACGCATTACTTTATAATGGAGTTCGGATTTATGTGTATACATTTATCGGGGTTTTTATTTACTTCAACTGCAAATAATGAAACTGTAGGTAAAAACCTCTCTTTTTTCCAGGAAGAAAAATTTGGGTTTATTTCTGAGGTCACTTGGATATAATTCTTTTATCTCTTCTTGAATAGACATGCGCTTGGATTTTGAACTTAAGGTAACTGTGTCTGCGTTCGGTTATCTACGCTAATACCTATCGCATTTCCCAATTCAGTTACCACTCGGTACGTCGGCATTACTCCGCGCCAGTGCTGCCTCTCGTTTACTCTTCCCCACCCCTTCACTATCCCCACCCCTTCTCCACCGTGTGCCTGCAACCCTCTCTCGGGGGCCGTGAGGGCTTTTGAGTATTCCTGAAGCCGCGATTGCTTCACATACTCCGCGTTTGCGAAGGGGAAGGTTAACGTCCTTCCCAGCCATTGAAATTTTAGCGCGGGGTTGACGTCAGCTCTCTCCAATTCTCTAGGTTTTTTTTTTATTCTTCCTCCCTCATTTATCGTATATGTCTCCGACCCATATGCGTTTTGTTACCAGCAACCCCATCGTTGCTTATGTATACTACTTGCCCCGTTTAATTGACGACACATTGTAAACTTATAGTCATACTGCTTAGTCTGCATATACTTATCGTGTGGCGCTGAAATTAACTGCTCAGCATTTAATTGTGACCGTCGGCGTTTTTCATTGATGTAAGCTGTCGGATAGCTGTGTTATGCCGCATGACAGTTTACGTGCGTCAATTTGCTACATATTGTGTTAGATAAATTTGATTATTTTGCAGCAATGGAGTCCATCTGGAGTCACGAATTTGCGTAAGTTAAGGAAATTTTACCTTCAATTAAATGTGTTTCCTTTGCATCAGTGTTGCTAAAACAAACGGAAGGGTTGAAAATAGTGATATTGAAATGTTTTCAATAGTTTTACTCCAGGAAATCATCATTTTCATTAATCAAAATTAATATTAGATCCTGGCATTTTTAGGCCTCATACCCTCATCCCATAAATCCCGTTTAGGTTATGATTTCCATCGTGAAAGTATCCAATCTTACGTTTATGATTGAACTGTTTTAAAATGTTTTAATAGTGGAACTACACCATACTCTTCACCTACGGAATGGTACTGTGTAAGGTATTCATTGGTCGATATGTTTATTGAGAATATTTTTCTTCACAGTTTCCGTACTGTATGAACTTGCTGCATGCTTGACCTCATTGCTATATTTATCTTAAGTATCGTACAGTTAAACAGTATATGAGTAACCTCTAATTATTTTATATCTTTAACCCTACCGTTGCGTTTACGATGGAAGAGCTTCAGCAGGGGACGTTGCGATGGAGAAAGACTTAATGAACCCTGTTGACAATAAGTAAATGCGCCTTTTAAATGGTGGCATTGTAAATTTTACCGTGAATAGCGAAAGTTCGTTGGCGAAAGTGTCTCCCGAATTTCACGCGGGAAGTTAATCTGGCTTTATTATCCGTGTATATTTTGGCTCGCAAGGTTCTTCCGGCCTAATTCTCCGTGTCTATTTTCGTTAGGCTATTAACTCGATTCTCGCAAGTGATTTGGCGGCGTGCCTTTGTCCCACGTCTAACGTCTTCCCCACCCTCTTTCGCTATCATTTCGCTTTTACGTTTCTCCCAAGATTCTCTCTCGTCAAGGCGTTTGTGTAAAAATGGTTTTACTGGAAATACTGGTCTGGTTTCTTGTCTCTTACTCTCTTCGCATGCTGTACCTACTGTCAGCGCATTCCTGTGCATAGGGCTAGTTTGGTCGCGAGTGCTTTTGATGTAGGTTGCTGAAACTAGCTATTTTTGTAAAAAGTATTTTTTAAGTGGCAAAAGTCGCTGACCTCAAAGGAATGGAAAAGAAATATTTCCGCTTTTCAGATGCGAATGCGTATCAAGCACTCGTTGCTCTTGCACCTCGATATACCCTCTTTAATGTACTCTTAAACGTATTATATTATAAAATATATATTTTATCCAGTGCTTTAAGTGTTTCTAAATTGAAAATTCGTGATTAAATGTCGTTCTTTTAATATATCAAGGCTTTAAGGCTCAGGACAGCTGTGAAACATTCCAAGGCAGTATTCAACCCGTTATAATATTTTATTATTTATGTATGTATATATGTTTATTTTATTTACTTTTGAATGTAGCATGATGAAATTATCTTATTCTCCCTTTTTTAAGTGGTCCCGCCCTTATAGAGATGTATCATGAAGCATTTGTGTGTCTGAATAAATGAAACGTTGTAAAATCCTATGAATTTTTAAATATGAAAATATTTCGTGAATATTATTTTGAAATTATTCATTGACTGTGGAATACCACAAAATGCCGTGTACGTTCGTAAAATACAGTTGGTTTGTAATTGTAAGTCTTTAGGACATCACTGTGAAATTTTTGATAAAAAATGCTTAAAATGCACGTGGGAGAGCGCAGAGAATATTCAACACGTTTCCCAATATTGGTGAGTGAAATTCTCCGATCGAGCAGATATCACGTACCATCGCGATGAATGAGAATTCCGCGGTAATACAAATTATTATTCACCTTGACAAGGAAATAAAATGTAAAACTTGGCATGCTCCATCAATGGAAAGTGAAATCACGATCAATAGAATTAGTGTTTACAGTCTTGCTGAATGGACATACTGATTACGTAAAAAATATTTTTTAATTATATCTCGAATTTTTTTTTCCTGTGGATTGGAGTCGTTACTGTTTTTATATATTTTCGGCTCTTACTTTAAAATTATATTTCCGCAATGATAAAGCACGTAAGGAAATGCAATGTCATCTTGCGGTAAAACCGTCGGGGTCAAAGAGAGAAGTGGCAATTGAATATCAACTCTCTTACCCGCCAATTTTCTCTTTTGTCAAATTGTCAAATTTCTCTTCTCACTCTCCCGGCCGACAGAAGTACTATTTGTGTCCATTTTCTGAGAATGCTCGTGATCAGTGGCAAAGTTCATATTTTTTATCATCGGAGTATTAGTTTGAATCGTATTTATGGTTTATGATAAAGTGTTTCCGGGAGGGAGATGGAGAAGGATATTAGGGAAGGAATAAGGGAATAATAAAGGAATTAGCTTTATCTGTGTGATACCGGCTGGATTTTGAGCGGTAGAAAGATGTGGAGTTGGAAGTAGGCGCTTGTGGCGGTAAGACTCCATCGAGGTTGTGACGACATGCTTATGAACCTACCGTAGAGATTTATAAAATACTATTTCTCTTACTTCTGAATACAGCATTGAAGTATTAATTTTACTCGGTGTTTTTTTTTTGAGTAGTCTAGTTCTTTCTCCGTCTATTTCATTGACCTCCTGCTTCATCGCAATCGATCGCCGATGGCTTTTGCATTGTTGTTAGTTCTTTGGCAACGTTGCCAATACGCGGGACAGCCGTGACGGTGCTGCAGTCACGAACATTCCCTCGATGAGGATCTCGGCCGAACGGATTTCAATCGCGTTATTGTCTTCTCGGCTTCAGGAGCGTCCTTTGAATTTCATCATCCCGCTCCCCTCCTGCATGTGGACTCTTTAACATCGGGTTTACAGGCTTGTACTTCTCTTGCGTTCGTCGCAGATCTGATAGTCCGATACCGCAACGATCTTCCTCACTTGAATGCTGATATTCTAGCGAAAATCCCTTCCATGTCGCGTTGGAGCATTTTGAACATTTCTTTGTTATCAATCCCGAGGAAATGTCGCGAGGAAGAGTCTTTAAAAAAAATGATTATCAATCTTAGCAATAATATCAAGTACTTCGTCCCGAGGAGAGAAATACAGTATTATAGTAGTGTAAATTTGCATCTAATGACAGATATGGAGTAAAATGTATCCCTTGCCCTTATGTGTGCCTTATTCCATTGAGTAGTGACTTATCCGTCGTTATTATCTTGATAAGTATACTTGTGAAATGATGCATTGTATAATATTTAATTAAATCTTTAAACTGAATTATTTTTAAAATTTTTGTGCGCTTTAGCTGTAGCTATTAGAAATTATTACGTGTACGCATTATTTTTTATTACGTGGACATTTTTCTAGAATGGGCTGGCTTCTCAATCCTCCTGAAATCGAATCAGGCATTTTTTGTGCGCGTTGTTGGCAATGGTCAAGAGGCGTATCGTATTTTTCCAGTGCAAATATTAATTTAATAAACTATCGCCCCCCGCTAAGTTCTTATACATTTCTTTACCTTATAACGTGCAATGTTAATTTGCATTAGTCTATGACATTGGACTGATCAGCTGGCAATACATTCCCGAATCGTAATCGAAAGGTACATAATATTTCAACTTGAGGTTTCGTTGTCAATTTATTGTAAATGCTCAGAACTAACCCTACGAATGGGAGGCTTATTATTACAATTTCTACAGGCTTTCTAATTGTTGAAGGTTTTTTTTTTATATAGATCGATAGAGCGTAACAGTGTACATGGATACAGTGGTGCTATTTTTGTTGCTCGCACCGAGGCCGGTGTTATTGAAACATATTATACATTGACCTTTCAGTAACAGCGAGAATTAAAGCCGGACGCCCATCTCTTTCCTTGTCTCTGTGAGCTATATTTGCCGCCTTTTTCCGTGGCAATTTTTGTGTGCTCGCCGGAAGTAACGAGTGCAAGATGTTATCTGGGCTGCTGTGTGCGTCAGCTGCCCTCTCCGCGTAGGTCGCGCTCTACACCGCGGGACCCACACCGAGAACTGCTCTCGCTTGAATGGCTTTATTCAAGTCCTTTTCTTTCTTCGCGAGACTCCCCTCCCACCGCCCCCGAGTCGCTCTTTTGACGCGCTTCTCGCGTGGGACGTCGCGACCACTCTCCGGCCGAGATAGTGCGAGTGCTTTTCCACCAGTGGTTGCATATCGTGGGAAAGGAAGATGGCTAGAATCTGATCCGCGAGTGTGGTATTTAAGAAAATGTGCTGTTTCGGTTTAGAGGGCGCACCACACTCGAAAGATCTTTTTTCGTGATTTTTTTTTAATCAAAAACTTTGTCTGTCACTAGAGTCTTATCTGGAGTGTAGCTCTCTATGGTACGGAAACGTGGATACTTAGGAAAGAGGCTGAGAGAAGATTGGAGGCGTTCGGGATGTGGGTCTGGAGGAGAATGGAGAAGGGGAAGTGGACGGAGAGGAGGGGAAACGACGAAGTGCTGGATATGGTGGGAGAGGAGAGGCAGTTTCTAGATGATATACGGTGGAGGCAGAAGGTATGGATGGAGGGTTAAGCGGTGAGGTGATTTTATAAACTGTGCTAGAGGGTTGAATGTTTGGTAAACGAAGGAGAGGGAGGAAGATAATAGGATTTTTTTAGTATGAAAAGAACGTAGAATAGATAGTTGTGAATGTTGTGGGTCCAATTTGTATAGCCCATAAATTTTAAGCAATTAAATTTTGTAGCTTGTAAGTTCTAAACAGAAATTTTGTCAGGAAAGGAGAAAAATTCAACCAATCGAGCGACATTGATCCGTCCCCATCAGCTATGTTATCATGGAGTATTTTGCGAATCACTCCGTCAACTACCCCTTCACAAAGAAAACCTTCCCCTTTCAAAAAATGAGTTATATCCTAGAGTATTGCATTTACCGTTGCTTAGTAGCTAACTTTTAATTCCGGTCACTTTTTTGATGTGAGGAGGGATGATCAAAACGGGTCCACTTAATGCACGCATATTAAGTGGGCATTGTTCTCTGAAGGATGAGGACAGGAGTGTTGCGATAACTTACGAGTCTCCATACGGATACTGCCTCATTATTTTATTCTTCATTAAACCGCGTGCAATTCTTGATAAATATTTAAGTTGTGGTCTAATTGTAAGTAGTGGAGCATTTTATATTACTTTTCGTGTTTATTTTTAGTTATTAAGTTATTCCGAAGGAGAGGTTATCCCCTAACTAGAATTTAACGTGGAAGCCGTTTATTTTAGACAAAATAAGAATTTGCTGCCATGTTAAATTTCAATGTTCCCTGTTGTGGTTTTAAGGTTTATTTTGAGACGATGCAAATATGGTTTTTTCGTGGGAATTTTCTCAAGATCGTCCACATAGCGTTGATGAGCGTTTAAACATTGTGACCGGAAGTCTATCCGTAAGTAATCCTGGAATGTGTGCCCCTGTAACATTCGCCGGGAGAACATTACACCCTTCATTAACCGACGGATTTCTTATCCCGAATGCTTCTTGTTGTTCTTGAGGTCGTAATTATTTTCGGATTGATTGGGTTATGAAGTATTTTGCGCGTAAATGTTTTCATCTGAGTTTGGAGCTGTTGGTCTGATGTAATGTCTCTTCTCAGTAATTACTCTCGACTTCCCCTTTTTAAGTGCCGCTCTCTTTAGTTTACTGCCTCGAAATTGATTTTACTGCGCCGAGATTCGTCAGCCTTGGTTCCCGGATCCGATTTTTTTTATTTCCGCGCCAGTGCGCTTTTGATGTGTCGTATATTCCTTTCTTGAGACGCCTTGCGGGCTCCGCTTGCCAATTTCGCTCACATTTGCACACAATGGGGTGCTCCCAAAGCGTGACGGTCTCTGTACTACTTGCTGACGTATTTTGCCTGCTAAATAGTACGGTAAATGCTGGGAAATAACTCCGCATTTTTCGCTTCTCCGCGATCATGTTGGGTCTTCTTTGACTATTTCGCACAATGCTCCTTCTCTTCTCGGCAGCAGCGCTTATGAGTGATGTGTGGCAGTACATATTCCTTCATTCTTCGTTTGTACATTCAAGACTCATACCTTGCTCGCGTTGCGTACCATGCCGAAAAAAATAGTTCCAAAAATTAGTTCTCGTTTAATTTCCCTTAAGTGGGTGTTCCCTTAAGGCGTTGGTTGGAAATTATTAAAATTATGAAACAATTTTTGTATGGGTATTCGTAATCTCTGCTGCTGGTGTACAAAAGTTTTTCCTCTGGATTTTTTTCTATATAACTCTGCCAGGAACAAAATATGTCTCTGTGAACAAACTATGGAAATATGTGCGATTCAGTCTCATTGAAATCCTCAAGGATTTACGTGCCTCGGAAACATTCAAATGAAATTTGTACGTGAACGGCTTTTGTTGGATTAAAGCTTGTATTTAAGAATAACGTGGTATTCTAGGGTGTAATTTAAAGCATTATATCTGTCAGGGTTATGCCTTATTTGGAAAAAAATTCCAAAGCGAAACATTCTTGCTTTTGTCATGGCGGGAATGTTTATTTTGGATAGCGGTGGCAAGTTCCTGGAATTCCGCCGATGGAGTCTATTTATGGTATCGGTGTGTGGATAAAAATAAAATTGAAATTGGTTTTGCTGGAAGCTGTCAATCTTCCTTTTAAAGGGATACGTTCAATTTCGTCTTGGTGCCTAACTCTCCCTGACACCTGGTGAAAGGGAAAACTGAGAAATGATAATTTCGGAAAAGCGTGCTGGATATGTCAAATACAATGAGGTAACATATGGAATCTTGCCAAGTCGACTAAAATAAGCAAATTAGCGCGTTGGACGCAGTCATTAATTGCCCCGTTATTGGAATGGCCATTGTGTTAAAGAAAATTATTTTTTTTCACTGAAGAAAAAAATTCTTACGGAGTGTCCTGTTGTCATGCAGATACGACGTATGTACACTTTGTAGTCCCATGTTCTCATTAGTTTGTCTGCGTAACATGTGACACGGTAGCGTTTGTCAATTAGTAACATGCCATACGCCAGCAGCGATTAATTTAACTATCTCGCCTCGCCCACGCACGCGGGGATTCCATTCATCTTTGGACGTGCGACTCGCAAGTGAGATAAGGCCCCTCGCGATGCAATCACGTCTGGACATGTAAATGTTTTATAGCGCCGTCGTCCGAGTCCACTCGCGGTAAACTTGGCAACGGCGGACGCACAGTAGAGGGCGCCGTCCAGCCCTTCAACTACACACTTCCCCCTCCACCCGCGGACTCATCAAACCTCCTCCCTCCCCTCTTTCCTCCTCCTCCTCCCTCTTACTCCCGCGTGGAGTTACGTGTATTAGTTAGCTGTCAATCTGACCCATGCGAAGCTGTCGAGCCTTGCGCATCCGTCCTAACCACTGATCAAGTTCAGATCCATGCATTTTTCTCCTATGCATGTCCATATGTTTCTTTTCCGTTGATTTTCCATCAAAATCGATATTACGGAGTGATCTATGCACTGGTATCACTGTGGAAGTATATCCTCTGGTTTATGCTTAACGTATTGTTTATTTTTGTCGATTCATTAGCTAGCCGTTTAAAATTTCACTCTTTTTTTCTTCCTGTGCCTCCAATAGTAGTGACGAGAGTCGCTAAGTAAAAAATGTTTTCCTCTTACAAATGGTCCTTTAGCGTACGCAATGTTGGCAAAGTATCGTCGCGCCTATTATGATAACTTGCAAGGAGTGATTGCTGCAAATTATCTTAAAAGTTTCTATACCATGTGACGATGATTTCGTATATTTTTCAATTTTTAGTCATATGCTAAGGGCTTATTCAATTTCTTCCTTTATTTTGGCCAGATTATTCAATGGTGCTATTATTTGATTTCGTTATAGCAAGAAAACGTTGCTTAATAAATGCCTACTTAGGTATTAATTGACAATATTAGTATTAGTATCTTTATGGTGTGTTATTTTTTAAGACTTTGACCCTTGAATCAATTAGGTTAATGCATTGATATCATTTTTATTTACTTCAATCACCTCCGCATCTCCCCTACTTTTACGAGGCAATTAGCTGGTGTTCTACCCGCTTTTCGTGTTTTAATTGGGCTGAGGTGGACTTCCCCAGGCAGTCCCCGTGGTAATAATGATGTCCCACCCTCTGGCCACGCCCCCACGCAACACACTATTGCCGCCGCTAATTCTTGGCGTTGCATTGATACTGCTTTATTCCCACGGGCGGTCGTCGGTAGAGCGTGCCGCAGGGGAGTGGATATTTTTTTTTATAAATGCGGGATTATGATTGGGTGACCCGTAAAAATGGTCAGCCATGCTTGGTCGCCTTGGGTTGTGCCACTTGCTTCGCCCCCATGATTTTACGCTTTTGGTGCGTGACATTTTTAGATAGTGGGTTCAGTCGCATCTCGCGAGATTGAGTTCTTTTTATCCAAAATATTTCGTTGTTTCTTTGTTCACTAAAACATCGGCTGTGTTTCAGTTGTAAAATTGGGTTATTTTCCCTTTCAGTCTTTTCACTTTCATAGTCCATGTTCTACATCAATTTTCTCTGCATTTATTTTTACGAGACTCATTTTTATTGTAACAATGGTTAATATCCCCTTTTCTTAAGTTAATTCATAATTGCTGGGATGCCATCGAAATTCAAAATAACTTATTTCAAAGATAAGAATTGTGGTAAATACTATGCCGACAGGCCGAAAAATTTATCCGTAAGCCTACCGAAGAAATCTGATGTTTTTCGTAACTATGAAAAATTCGGCATTAATTACCGTTCATAACTTCAATTAGCAGTGGTTATAGTTCATGAGGGATCACGGATAGTTTTGGAAACGTCCTTAACCTCACCCGGTCTATATATTTTTGTTGCGTATTAATGTCCTATTTATCGCTCATCCCATCCTGTGTGCGAATCCAAGTATGAATAGTTCTTGGGTTTCTAGTGTGAAAGAGTCCATTATGCCCGACCTTATGAGGTACATCACATTCAGAGAGTGATGATCATCGGGCTGTATTGACTGTCTCACTCGGTTGGAAACCCGAGAGCACTTTTTCCAGTTAATTCGCCGGGAAAGCACCAGATCACATGATATTTGGTTTTTCTCTAATAACTGTTATGAACAGAACCGTAATCATTTCTAATGAAGAGAAACTGGAAACAGGAAGAGGGAAGACTGGCTTGGTTGGCATGAGATACAGTTATATTATTATTGCTGGAGGTGTGCGGATGTGACCACACCTTTATGTAATGATGAGTATCAATGAGGTTGGGGTGGTAGTGTGAGTTTTACCTCCTGGTATTGTGGTTTCCTTCGAGTATCACCGCCCCCGTGAGCGTATCGTCTTTAGAAGTAGGTATGCATTTGACGTATATGAATTTCTTAGTTTTGGTTAGGACTATCTTTCTACATAATTTAATCATATTTTTTCATCTGTAGCGGAGAATACTGAGCACAGCGCTCAGGTAGTCAGGGAACTCCGGAAAAGTTATGCCATTTCACTTTGATGTTTAGATGGCCACCTTGCAGCACTCCTAAGCTGTAGTTTCGGAAAGTTTGTATTAGTATCGGAGTGTAATCACGAAACACCGAGTTGGCCTTCTTTGGTTTGAGAGTTATGTCCTGACGGGTTATTGAACCTCCTGACCTTTGGATGGACACCTTTCGGTGGGGAGGACAAGTTTCCCCGAGGAGACTGTAAATACGCGAGGACATCCAGTACCATCCCCTCCCATTTTCCCCTCAGGACTGATCGCTGCGATTCCCAAGTTTATTCTCTCGAAGTTGGTCTCGAAGCTTCGGCAAGTCTTGAGGAGACATCATTCTCTTGACGGATGAGCTCAGGTCTGTTCACTTGGCGCGAAAGATAAAAAGTCAGGAGGAAAGCTTGGTGGTGAAATTTCCTAGGTCTTTAGGCGTATGGCGATATGAATTAAACCCATGTTTATCGTGAGTATTGTGTCATTCCGAATTTTGTTTACTGTTTTATGGGTAAATATTGACTACCCGGTTGAAGTCTCGATTAGGGTTTCTAAGGCAATTGATATTTGAAGGGAGACTTCTCGTGGGCTTATGGGAAGTAAACATAAGTCGACTTTTAATCATAAAAGTTTTTCATGCCCCAATTCAGTCTTCTCCATTCTCTCGTCATTGACTGCCAGAGCGATTCGAATTTCCCGGAGATAATTGGGGCTGTTCACCTAAAACTATATTCCTAATGGTGTGATTTGACAAGTCCATAAATTTTCAGTATTATACTTCGCGATTGTAAACATTATAGAGTGAATATTCAGAATAATGAGATCGCTTTAACCCCATCGCTGCTTTGCGGACACTTTTTTCACTACTGACAAAAATGCGCTCAAAAGCTGCAGCATAAATCGAGCTTCTTTAGAACGAACTTGTGCCGCCTCTATGCAGTTACCTTGTGCTGAGGCTTCCTCCACCTTGTTATGGGTCTTCTTGAGTTTTGCTGCCTCAAGCAAGTCCATGCTTAAAAGTATTTCATTTCGATGCCCTGCGCCGTCTTCCGCGTGTGAGTTCGTTGTTGTTCGTAAGTTTGGCGGGGATGAGAGTACAGTTTAGGCAGGGGAGGGGGCGTGTGAATAGGGGAATAGGTTTGCGGGCGCCTGCGTTGGGTTAGATCGTCGGGCAGGTCTGAGTCTGTCGGTGGTGTGGGTTGGGGTAGGGCGTGTGGGTTTTGGGCGGATAGGCTGGAAAGGGGGTGGGGGGAAGATGGTGCCCGTGGTGGTGAGCTCCCGCGGTATTGATTCCGACGGCTACCCCCTCCCCTTTCTCCCTCTCTCCCCTCCTCTTTTGTCTCCTTCCCCTCATCAAACTCCCCTGCCTCTCACGTCAGGGTGCAAACGCCGAATGCCATCGCAGAAATCGCGACTAAGCTGAAACTCTGCGCTGATTGTTGAAGGGATTTCGGATCATCTACCGGTTAAATTAATTTTATTCTCGTTGCGAAGCCGTATTCGTCCATTGTATTAAGATATAATAATTATTATTTAGCTTAATTTTAAGCCCTAAAAAAGCTAGAATATTAGGCTATCGTAACTTTAGTTTGCAATGAGCGTTTGAACGAATTGAATTTATCAGCTCCAGTTCATGCACTATTGCGGTGATTAATTTTAATTCTCGTCGGAACAACTTCGATTCTAACTTTGAGAAACAATCGCTCTCTCTCTCTCTCTCTCTCTGAAGTACCTCATTCTAACATTCTTTCGATTTTCTCTACCTCGACTAGTTTCTATGGATTTTTGCAATTTTCAGGAAACTATCCTTTGAGGCAAATTTAAATTGTCGCAACTATTCAGGAAAATAAGTTATTTGATGTATTTTCAATTTATTTACAATTCTTAGGTTCTCGTCTTATCATCGTGACATCACTTCAGTCGCTTTTATAGCTCACGCTTGCTTTTTTTTCATACAGCTGTGTTATTGCTCTGGTTTGACAGAGTATGTTTTCCTTGCGTCGGGAGAGTTGTCATCGAGTCTCTAAGAAGTATGTTGGGTTGGAGGAGTAAATTCTGAGTTTCTAATTATCCCGGTGCGTACTTGCTTATTAGGTGTGTTATTAGAGAAAGGAATTAATGCTGGATTAAATTCTGTGTTTGTTACATGTTTTTATGCTGCTTGTATTGAGATAAATGGAGGAATCGATTCGTGTTAACGTAATATAATTTGTGGGTCATCTTTCGTGGCATATCTATTGATAGCTAATAAGGCTTCGATTCTACATATCAATAAAAAGCCCTATCTTAGGTGGATGTGTGTTTATTTTTCATGTAAAAGTCATCGTAGTAATCGCTTCTGGGCATTGATACATCTTTAGGGGTTGTTGTTTGTTTGCCAATTGTATCAAGAACAAGACAACCTCGAGAAACCATAAAAAATACACGACTCAAAACATCCTCTCCGTTGTCCTCGCTTCCCTGCTGTCCATTCAGAGTTTGGTCCACGCAGACTCCCTGCAATCTCCTGTCCACCCCTCTCCATGTTTGCTGTGGATCTTTTATTTTATGAGTGCTATTTTTTTTTGACGAACTCGGAAGTGTCTGATCCAACATTCTCATGGTTTATTTTAAGCTAGTGGGGGGATGATTTATTCCGACGGATCTTTTACGTAGCATTTTTCGTCTTCTTCCTGGCGTAATAGATTCAAGGTTTTTTTCAACATGTTTCCTTTTTTATGAATATACTCCTTATCTAAATGTATGCGAAGTCTCTTCTCGTTCTCATGCATTTCGTGTGTGAATTTATGCCCTCTGGTTCCATCAGGAGACCGCTTTTTCACGCTGCGGAAGACTTGTCGCCTCGGTGGTCTGAGCCCTGTGAGATACGGTGCATTTTGCATTCTTTAATTTTTTTATGCATCTCATCCCTCCCTCATGTTTGTACCCTCTTAAAAAATGTCTGGTCTTCGCTGCATTATTACGGTCGTTAACCTCTGTGGTAAAACTGATATTTTAGCACTTCTTTTTTAATTACTCGGGCAGCACACGAAGTTGTCGTGGTTGGGTCTGTCTTTGTTTGTCTGTACCTAGCGTGGCCGCCACATTCTACTTTTCAAATGTGCTGGAATATTTTCGTGGAAATCTAGGTAATTACGGTTGCCATGAACAGAAGAACAACTGAACTGTCTGGCATGAAAACACATCTTTAAATTGCCAAGTGTTTGTTTTCGTAAGACAATTAGCTTTAGTCTTTCAAAACTACCTGTTATGGCTAACTGTATATCATAGTTCCTATGTTGTTTTCGTGATTAATTTGTAAACACAATTTCTTCCCCGGATTAAGATTAGCTTCATTTCAAAACTTGCGCAGTCATTAGCTGTCTGTGTTGTGTGGACTGAAGAGATTATTTAACTGCATATCTGCTTGTGCAACCAAAGCTGCTGGCGTTATGCAAGTGGTTGAAGTTTTTCAATCCTGTACAATTATTAGTCTAAGCTCTTGGAAGCTGATTTCCCTGTCCTTTCTCTCTGCTGTCTTATAATAAACTTTTACTCAATTATATGCATTTTATGCGGTTTTGCAATTTTTCGTCCATTATTCCGCGGATGGCATTGGTAGAATGGAGGAATCAATGGAAATTAAACTATCATCAAGGAGGAAGAAACGTACTGCAATTTTCAAGTGAGGAAATTTACAGAAGATAATATTTCTAGCTCTTTTCATCGTCCTCGAATAGTTTTTTTATATGGTTAGGGTATATTTATTTTATGTCTAAATCAAATTCATTCTTTGGATAAATGAACATTATTTCTGTTTGAAATTAAGATTTCACCTGATTTCGTGCTAGACTTTGTATGATTTTAAGATGTAAAATCTCACCGATTTTGGTATTATCTTTCGTTGCAAATTCTTCGCGAATCAGGTTGTAGAGGAGATATGAATCGGAATTAAGAAATGCTGCTCAGGTTATTTCTCAGAATCAGGGGGAATTGATAGTGCTAAAATTGAGATCCAGTGATGTTGGGACATTCTTGAGAGATCCCGTCTTCGACTGTTGGCTCTCTTTTTCACATTTAAGCACTGGGATTCAGCGAACGGAGGCGCGGGGAAGATCTGGGAATCCCTACTCCCTGTGCTCCAGCGCCACCAGATGTTGCGAAATCGAACAATCCACTCGAGTTTGGAAAGGGCGTGTAACGTCTTTCGGCTCATTGCATATGGATTGTATTGCGGAAGAATCTCCTTTCCGCTGTCGATTAGAATCACGGGATACGGCTTTGGCGCCTCGGCGCTTTATCCCCTACCCCTCCCCCAAGCGAAGCGCCGCTGATTGAAAAAGATGAGGTCCAGAAGCGTTCTCTGCAGCTCGCTACCAGACTGCGGGATGGAAAACATTCCATTGGGATGTAGGAGATGGTGTGGGAAGGAGGGCGGACGACTTGGGGAGGTAGCGTGGTTCGTCGAAGGTAGCTTAGTGGCCATTCTCTTTCGTCTCGCCTTCGATCTCTTGTTGGCTTTCGTGTCTCGCGAATGTTCTTGAATTCGCCGTGAGTAGCCAAGCCTGTCTTTTCCTGAGTTCCTAATTCGGGGTTTGTCCTAAAATATTTGCTCATTCGTTTATTAATGCGTCACTCTCGTTTCGGTTCGGATTTTGCCGATTATTCACGCGAGCTACATTGTTTCATGCCTGAAAATTGATTCATGTATGTTTTAGCTCATGTTTTAAAATGAGTCCTTTATTCAGATTTTGTTTTTCTCTTAACTGTTATTTCACTTATATTCCTTTGCAACCGATATTATCTCTTCTATGTCGCGATAGGATTTTTCTTGAGGGTACGTGTGTACTCTTGCTTTATACATAGTCGGCATTTATGGTAAAAGTTATGTCCAATAGTTTAAAAAAGTTTGTTTCTGGACTATTGTACTAATTTTCTGAATATCCGTTGTGGTTAATTTGATGATAGGCAATACTGCACCCAATTACAGGCTGATCCTTTGAACGATGTTAATGATTTTTGTGATTCAGTCTTTCGCTATTATGAGTATGCGTATATTAATTTAAATAACTATGAGGAACACTGACTTGTTTAGATTTTATTTTATTTATCAGCAATCACATCATCTATTACCCCTTTAAATTTAATGCGAGTGTATCTTTTGATTATATGAAACTTGTGAGGTAATTTACTTACGATTTTTTTAAAACTCACTGGCTCTCTGATTTTCCCGTTGAACTTTAATATCGCGAACGGAAAGACTTCAGCAACGTTGGCTCAACGAAACAAAATTCTTCTCTAATTTTTAGGATTAAGTACAACGGACGAGTAGTAAAGCCGAATGCTCCATACTGGATTTCCCGGGAAACGTTCTGCGTTCTCGAAGATCGTTATTTATGCCGCGAAGTTTCGTAAACAGTTATGAGTCGGAATTCGAGGCGTCTATTTTCCCAAATCGCGGACGCATTATGCCATTGAGTGGAATGCGTTATGTTCTCCACGAGTTACCGATTTGGAACCGGAGCTTTATATATCCCCTTTTCCCATCATCTCACTTCGGCAGTTGTGCTTAACCCGTTGCTTCTCTCCGCCGTTGTTCGCCAATCTTATTTTTTTCTTCCCATTCTTCATCTTTCCGAGGGAACGACTCCGAGAGATTTCAGGCGTACCCCCATGCCCCGTCCCAGACATCACATGTGCTGCCCCTTTAATAAAATGGAGGAAAATGGGATGCTGGGGGATAGAGCAAATGGTCCTGATCCCTCTTCGCAGATCTCGCCCAATTGCGAATCTCCGGATTTATTTGGACGGGTCGTGGAAAGTTATTTGGCTTCGAGTCTCCCAAATTTTCCATCAACTTTGAAGAGTCCCATCAAAAGTACCCTCAAGCTCTTACTGTTCCTCTGCGGACTCATAATCTTTTGCGGAATGAAAGTTACATTCTGGGGACGGTATTAAGCGATTGTCGGATATATCTCTCCGTCATTTAGCACTATTTCTACTGCAAGAGGTAATAAAAAAGTGGATTTATTTCTTCCTATTTGTTCGTGTTATTCCTCTCTTTTTTAGCTCGCATTTAGGATGATGACACATCACACCTTCTTAATCGGTCGTGCATATTTAGTCATACGTGACGAAGAACCCGTTTAAAAATTCCGTTGTATTAATAATTTAAATGTACATAGAGAGGAACTTTTTCAACATGTATTGTTTCTCTAAGATAAAATAAGCATTGAATGATAATAGTTTAAATACTAAAAAAAATCAGGTAAAATTTTCAAATCTATATGCCCTTAAAATACGTGTCGTCCTAAGTTTTAAGCCTGATGTGATTCGATTGCTCTTGAAAGAGACAGGATATTCTTACGGAAGGTTTTATGTCAAACTGTACACCTGGAAGACAATTGGAGGAGATCCATGGTATCTTCTCGGAAAGCATTTGAGTAGAGAGTTGAGGAGAGGATTTTATTTCTTGAGATAGTAGCCTCAGTTCGTGTTTGTTCCATGCATAAACCTCTGTCCTCTTTGCTGTAAAAATTGGCGTGAGTTAAGGACGGATTAATATTCTCGAAGCGCGGGCCATGTGCTCTTGTTAGTCCGGCAATGCTAATGTGTTCCAGATGATATCACAATTTCCCTGTTCTCCGCGAAATAATGGGCCTCTTTAAGAGGAAAATGAAGAGATGCACTTTGGATTCCTAGTTAATTACGCCCGAGGAAACTACGTATCTCGTAATGGCTTTATACCTCATCTGCCATTGTTGCAATTCACTTAGTGACTCGTCGAGAGTAATTTAATGGAAATTAAATTTGCGATGTGAAACGGCTGCATGTATTTCTATGAATTTCATCATTTCCCTTGGTGTCAGCGGCTCTTTAATCGGTATTAATTAATGCGATGACAACTGCCGCCATAAAAACTTGAGGAGAATTTTCCCATATTGTCCTTATATTACTGTGCAGTGAATGGATTCAAACGGGAGTGAACATTTGTGTGCCTTTGCGCTCAAAAATAAAAGATTAATTGCTTATTGTGTTTGTGTTATAGAAAGAATGTTATTTATTACACAAAGAAATGTTATGATGTCACATAGTTGTCGCCAAAGAGAGAAAAGCTTGTCAGAAGAGGTTTATTTAAATTTTTTTGAAAGGACAGAGATAGGTAGTCATCATTAAAGGCGCTGTATTGCTGGAAAAACTTGTGGGCGTCTGTTGTGGTTTCTTTTATTTGTTTATGTAGGCTTTGTTCTTAGTTTAATATATCTGAAGCCTGTGTGTTATACCCGTTATACCTTAGCGTAGAATATTATAATCCATTTATCTTGGTGTTTAGCTTCGTGGATCAAGGATAAAGAACATTGTATCCCTTTTCCTGTAAAAAATCATCCTTTTGCCGTTCTCTCGCATTGGTGTACTCCTCCATTATGTTAAATTGTCCAAGTTTTCAAATTCCATTTGAGATCACCCTCCCAAATTAGTCCGCTAATCTTAATGCCGTCCTCAGATATTGATTATTCGAGACTGGAAGAGAGGGGAGTGTTAGTAATCTTGATCCCTTTTCCGAGTAATCTTAACGATTGAGGATGATTTTGGCTGTCAACTGAGTTGTGGTGACTTTGAAAGCAAGGCTTTGGTGATGGAGTCAATGCCTCACCAGGTCTAATTTGCTAAAAAAAAAAAGTAGTGCATTCAACCAACGATTAGCCATGACAGAAGTATTTTTGATTTCGGAAGCCTGAGGTGTGGTCCCTATGTGCTTCGAAATGCCCCCTAGTCTCTAAATTTTAATTAATTTATAATTTCTCGTTATAAATTATTTTTTTATTTTTATCATCACTCAAATAGTATATCTATGAGTCGAAAACCATCAATTCAGCTTTAGATTGTTCGATTATTAACATCGTCACCCATTTCATCACCTATTGAATCTTCGCCATTCGACGGCTTATTTCATCCGTCGAACAAACTAAGCTGAGTTTCAATTAGTTATTTTTTTATTTTATTTTTTTAAAATGTGTCATCCCGAAAACTGTACTATTTGGCCTTTACGGCGCGGGTCTACAGCAAGTAACAATCTACGACCACTAACACCTATGCCCTGGTGAGGGGTACCCTGGCGGGACTCGAACCCGCGAACTTTATTTTGGCAGGCGGGGACTATACCTACCCCGTTGTAGATTGCTATTAATATGTATTTATATCCTAAATCCAGTATTGTATCGATACGTACGTTATCATCAGTTCAATACTTATTAGATTGTTCAACATCGCGAGCCTGGATTACAAATGGAAACATCGCCAGTCGATGGTGCAATCCGCAAATGGAACATTCCACGCATTTGGGGAATTTGCGGTGGATATTTTGACCTTCATCCTCCTAGTTTCTTTTCCCTTCGTTTTCCTTGCATCGCGGTTTGTGGGGGGGCAGGGCGGGGTCGTGCTCGAAGGGGCCAATTGCGCCCGGATGCTGCCGAACGGGGGAGGTGGTGGGCTGAATAACGTCTCAAGTCGCCGGGCCGTCCGTCGCGTAAGTGGTTTCGAGAGGCGACGTGATTAATGGACTCCCTCGAAGCGTTTGGTTGCTGACGGCACATGAAATATCAATGGCCACGAAAGGGGTTGGGTGGGGAGGGGATCAAATGACGGGCAAGAGCCAGAAGATGACGGCGCTAAGGCTCTAATGTTTCGCTTTCCGACTCCAAGGAGACGGCACAATGAAGTCGAATCTGCTCGAAATAAGCTTCTCCTCGCGCAACATTTCGTGTTTCATCGGGAAGACAGTATTAATTTCTATGTGGTATTTCTTTTATTGTAATTATGAGACGCGGAGAAGACAGAAGGTTCGAATGAAGTGAGTGCTGAGCGGGGAGGGGATGTTGAAAATAGTAGAGGGAAGAACGTTGGGTAAGCATGTGAAAAAAAGTATTAGAATAGGATTTTTATATTCGATCACGGTGGGTGGGCTTTACTGTTGAGTGATAGGGCAACTCCCAAGTTGCGAGGGGAGACATACCAAGCCGATCGGCATAGCGCTTCATGTAATCCTACCTTAACCGGTATAATGGTATTTGATAATAAAAATAATTCCTCTAAGTCAAGGTGTCCAGTGTCCACTTCATGCTGGTAGGTGGGTGTAAGTCTTATAACCAGTAGCCATGACGATAACGAACTATTGAATAAATCCTCATATTTGTCTCCGTCTTTTGCAAATGTATTGATTCATCCAAAATGGATTTCTGTCGTCCATTAATAAAGTGGGAGGATAATCAATTTTAACAAGGTTTCTATTTGTTTTCGTTTCACGTGCGTGTACAGGTTTTTTAAATGAAACAATGAAAATTTATCAAATAATTAACTCATTTTATACGTTCTCCGAATAGAGAAGCTGGCCTAATTTCACTCATGTGTATTGTTCTAATTATGGATTTGTGAATTCCTTCCTGTCTCCAACTAAAATCAGAACTTATCTCTTCCCCATCATAGGCGTTTTGAAAGCTGCCCAGAGATTTAGTGAAATGGCGTTAAGAAACCGATTCACTGTACACGAACGAGCGAGCCCTTCCGTTGATTTCTCGTGAGCGACCTTTCGTGCTCGAGGATTTATTTTACTCTCCGCCTCCGAGAGAGCGATTAAAAGCAACACCTCTCCATTCGCGGGCCAATCCTCTTTTTTTTCTTTCTTCCTTCTCACGGGAGAGAGGACTTCGGAAAAGTTTCCTCGTACGATGACGGGGCAACATCTCGGCGGGGAAGGTAAACTCTGGTCGTGTCAACATCTGCCCGCGTCTCGGCTCTCTTCGCGGAGAAGAGATTTGGTCTCTCGTCACAGCACACACTTATCTCGTGAGCAGCCGATGTTAGCTGAGAGTCTATCGTTGCTCTCCGGTCTTTCTTTCGTCGAATACTCGGGAACTTCTAGGCCGTGTCGGTGACTTCCATTGTCAGACAGCGTTTTTGAAGAAATTGGCATTCCTTTTATGATCACGTCTATGAACCAGCGGTTGTAGTGCTACTAGGCCTGATCCATAAACGGATATTTTCTTGAATAACTTATATTCTACCATCAGGCAGTCAAGTCAACGTCTCGGGACTGTTAAAACAGAAATCGAATACTGTACAAAGAGGGACCAAATCTCATCGATGTATTTTATGTTGAGGGATGTCGTAAGTGATGGAAAATTGATGTAACATCAACCTTAACTCAATTCATAGATTACTTCTCTTTATTGAACATATCTAATTAACTAGTGCGAAACCTGTTACATTGGAAATGAATAGTCTTAGTATTCGTTCCGTTTTATGCTGCAGTAGTATTTTTTAAATACAATCCATTTATTGTATGAGTCCTATATAGGAATAGTATTCCATCATTTTTTTGTCATCCGTCTTGTCATATTGCCCAAAGATGTCGATTAGTATAAATGTAAATTAAACGTTTATGCGTGAGTAATAGTTTCGCCCTAGCTAGGAGAAAATATATCTCAGAGGAAAAGGAGTGGAGAGAGGAAATGTTCGCGAAATTTTTTTCTAAACGAATGACTAAAGCTATCATTTAACCATTGATTTGTGATTAAACTGAAATAATTGCCGTGAACGAGCATTTTAATAAAGCAAGGTTGATGTTGATGCAAATTGATGTAACATCAACCTAGGTTGATAACTTAATTGTGAAGACTAAGCCAATGAATCGCGGAAGAAAGCCTGTTGGATTTTTTTTCTGTATTTTGCATTAGTATACGTCATCAATAGAGTAAATTTCTGCGCTAAACATTGGTTGTTGACCTTGCCTCTGGAGGCTTAGGGTAATGCCCGACTTGGTGTTGGTGATGTCGAGAACTTCATCAGTCGATCAATCAATCGTTGGAACACCGGAATCTAATGCGATCCGGCTTGCTTTGTTGTCGAGTGCGTCCTTTGAATCCTCTGGGTTTACTCCCCGCTCGACGCGCTGATCAATCCCATGCAGGGAAGTTGGTGAGTGACGCTAGGCGGTGAGTCGGGTGCACCTCTCGGAATGAGGTCTCCGCATTCCCACCTCGCTCTCATGATGGCGCATTTCCGCCTACGCTCCACCCTCTCCCGAGGGATTCTGCTCTCCTCCTCCGCACCCGTGATGTGCTCCCGGACGTCGACTTCACCGTCGCCCGTGCCGTTAACTCCGCCAAGATTTGATTAAGACTTCCTCCTCTCCCTCCCCCGTTCCTTGCGACGGTTTGCTGTCTTCCGAATGCTGTACTCCTCCAGCTACACTGTCAAGTCTGACCTGTTGTTGTTCAAATATATATTGGAATTTTTAAATCTTTTAAATTTAATCCGCATTCCCGACGTCCTTTCCGCCCATAATTTTCCCACAGTAAACCAATTAATTACGCACGAGCCAATAATTTCAAATCCAGGACCGGGGAAACTAATAACGCATTACTTTATTAAAATTTAGAGCTAAGATACTACGGTTCCAGCTAGATACATCCTGCCTTATCAAGTTACTCCTCTGAGTCTTTTCTAGGACTCTCTACTTCTTTTGGTTTTAATAAATCCATTTGTGGAAAATGTTTATCGTATTTGAAATAAAGGAAAGAAAAATATGATAAAAGGATGAAATTTGTACCTTCACTAGAAAAAGGGACAAATTAGTATCGAAATTGCTATAAAAATGTGAAATTCCGTATGCAACTGTTTGAAAAATGTTCTAATTGTAAGCTTAATTTTCAGCTTCTACTAAATGCAATAACAGCAAGTAATAAATAAAAACACATTGCACACACACTACAGAAAATGCGCAAAATAGTTATCGAGATGTAAACTTGCTGGTTGTGGTGAACTTTGGTTTACCGATACCGCGCCTGAATTCGCCTTCGGCGCAGCAATTTATGAGGATATACTTGATAAGGTTAAATATCTGTTAGCGATGGGTTTATTATTGATATGCAGTGGTGATAAATGTGATGACCATTGATTGTAGCGTCTAGTGCCGTAAACGTGGTCTGTTTTGACTGAATTTTTGTAAAAAACGATCCATTAATATTTTTAACGAGTGTTATCCATCCCTTCTCCTGGTGAAGCCGGAGTATATATTTTATCATGAATTTTTGCCTCGTGTATTTGCCGTTTCCCCTTTTATTTGCTGGACGGCGGTGGGGATATACGTTAATGTTTGCAAGTGAATGTTGATCAGATTTATAAAGCGTGTTATTGATACGTTTTATTGGTTACGATCTTCGTGGCTAACATTCATACTGTTTTTGTTGAAGTTTTTTGTTTCGAATATAATTAGTATCATGCTACTACCTGGCAATAGAAGCTTCGTCATTGGTAATTGGGCAATATGAAGTGTAATCATTTTCTTCCATATGTGTAAGTTTTTTTGATGTATTCTTGTTTTCGGCTTATGTTTATGTTTACTAATTACTCATATTTTTCTTTTATAGGTAAGTACAACCCCCAATTTGATGGCTGAATGGCTGGGACATTGATTTTCTGATTATCAATCATTAGTCCTCATTGTATTCGTGAGTGCATTAATTTAAGTCATCCTTATTAATTTATTTTGAAGTTATTTGAAGCATCATTTCACTATATAAGTGCATAAAAAGGTTTATGACATCGGGAATGGATCTCAACGCTTTACGTGGTATGTAGCCGTTGGAAAATGCACCAGACACAGTGTTTCACAAGAGAATTGACGGTCTTATTGAAATGTAATTATATTTTTCAATGAATCAGCTCAACTTGGAGGTCAATGATAATTTTTAGGAGTATCTTTGGAATAGTCGTGGAGAAAACCAACTAGAGTTATTTAATAGCTACGATACTCTGATTTCATCCATATAACTATGCCTTGATCAATAGATTGCGTTTGATGATAAATTGCGTTTGTTGTTTGATGTCATCTTTGTACTCCCTTATATGTGTGCCGCGAGGAAATCAATATATTGGAGAAGACAGTGTATTTCTTTTTGAATGGCATAAGTGTTCGAGATCCTCGATCTCTGTCTGGCGCTGTGTTCATAATAATGGTGCCCTCGGTCGTGAGGTCGAGAAGCGAAGGCTTGTTTCACTTGCTGGTCGGCGGGATCTCGTCTGCTGGGCGGAGGGCAGCCTTGGGTGGGCGGATGGTCGTTCAGTGATGTCATGCGGACTATTACCGCACGTGCTGCTAGCCTGAAGGATTGAAGCCCTTCCGAGGACCTCGTAATACGATCTCCCGTCGACAGCCTAGGTATTAGAGATTTGCCGCTAGAAGGTCGGTGAAAAAGAAAGTCATAAGCTGATGATTCTTCGGCGTACTGTCAAGATTGTCCAAAGGCAATTATACCCGTCTTTTCATTAGCTTACCGCCAAATTATGTAATAGTTCTCTTAGGTTCGTAATTGTTAGAGTGACTAAAATTTTACTAGTTCAAAAATATCCTCGTCACTAAGAATTTTACTGAATTTCGTAAGTTTTTCGTGAAAAAAACTGCCTAGTTTGTTTATACGCCGACAAATGGCCTTGCTTTAGATAATATAGCAATGCATCCTTTTGCATCCTAAAAAATCTCACGATCTCTTTGGCTTTTTTATTCAAAGACTAAAGGCAAAAGCGGAATTCTCGTGTGTTTGATTTGGTTGTAGCGTGGGAGTATACCAGTTTTCACAACTTCCCCAACGGCTGCTGAGTAAAGACCGGCGCTCTCTGTCACTCATCTTGTTGCTCGCGTTCCAAGCACAAAGGACTCGACGCGCCCTCGTTTTCGCCAGTTGCGTCCATGAAAGCACCGCCCGACAGCTCCTCCCCCTCCTCTGTCAGGTCAAATCATTTGGTGGCAGCGCGGCGGGTCAACTTGTTTCTCGTTGTTGGGGCTCGCTGTTTGAAGGTGATTGCAAAGGTCAAGTCGATCGAATTAAATGTGAAGAAAAAGTGTCCCACGGTTTTGCCGTGAAAATATTTATTCCTATGCCGGCTCGGAGAAGTGATTCCGGTATTGATGCAGAAGCGTCTGAACACCATATCAGCGCGGAATTCCGGAATTCTTATGTATTGAAATATCACGAGTTTGGGCACCGTTTTCATGTGTTATACGTTTGTATGCTTGATGTATTTGTCTGTTTTTACCGACCATCCTTCCTTCATGGAATGAGATAAAGAGCGATTTTAGTTTATGTTGAAGAGATAATTTTTGTTGATGTTGACTTTCACCTAGATAAAAAGGGTTGTATATGTGTGAGCGAATCGATCTTATCATTTCTATTATAGTAAGATTAGTAACTGTAGATTGATGTAATTTGATATCGGTGATGCGAAGATGCTTATAGGCAAAAGGACAAGCAGATTACTATTTGAGGATAATGCAGATTTGTACCTTATTTTTAATAGAGAAAATAAAACTTATTTCGTAATCAAAGTTGTGATTCCAGTCGGGAGGAAATCGCCGTTCGTTTGCTCGCTATGATTTATTCCAACCATAGAATACTATTGTTTGTTTCTAAACTTCGGAAAAATCCTTAATTTTTGTTTCCTCGACCAAAGATTGTGTTTAAATGAGGTCCGCTCCCTCCTTTATTCGCAGAACAATCAACCCGTATCGACAACCTATTGTTTCACTTTCTGCGGTGGATGCGAAATGACTGTCACTTTCTTTTTCGCCACCCTCACAATAGCAACCGAGAGAAGCAGGCTTTCGAAGGGTGGATGGGGCATTGGCCCAGTCGCATACGTGCGGCAGTTGGACATTGTCCAGATTTTTGCCAAATGAGGTGCTAGGCTGGGGATCAAAGGAGAGTGGCAGAGGGCAGTGCTTTCAGTTTCTCCTTTGCCTCGGGTGTTCCGAGCCTAAGCACACATGTAGGTGTCTGGTTTGGGCCCACGTGCTCTTCTTTCCGGCCCACTCCTCCAAGTGATCTCAATTCCCATCAAAGTGTCGTACAGGTTCCTCCCCCTTCCCTCTACCCACTCCCTTTGGCCACCCTCTAATTTTGGCGTCTCATCCTTGGCAGCGCTGTTGTGTTCTTCGAGGCTCGTTTGTTTTGGAAGCGTTGACCTTGATACTTCGTTTACTCGTGGATGTAAGTATGCAAGTAGGCCGCACAGTTTCCTCGTGTACTATTGCATTTAATTAAACTTTTGCTCTAAGGGTGAGGAATGAAAAATGTAGATGCTATTAACATTGAAAGGATATAATTTGGAGTAGAATTTAAGGTGGGAATTTTAGAGAGGGAAATATTTTGAAGAAACTATTCTTGCTTTATTGGGCCATAAGATTGATTTTAAGTATAGTAAAGTAAACGAAATAATTCGCAAATTATTCATCAAGAATTAATTCTTTTTGCGGTTCACCAGATGATGATACTGTTCTTCGAAATCTAGGTCCTTTCAATAAAAAATGGCTCAGTGGGTCCTAAAATATTTAGGTAGAATCACAAAGTTTATTTTATCATTTTCTATACGATTCGTTGCATTTATTGTGAGCATGAAAAATAAATTAATAATTCCCTTTATCTTTTATGTACTTTAATTTTCAATCATTTTTTAGGCGACTATCAGATTACTATATCTTGCTGTTATCGATGCAAACCTACCTTAATCGGTAGTATACTGATAATAATAATCGATAAGTTTTGCTTGATAATAAGCTGGGATTCATAGCTGTATTCAATACAGGATTTACATATATAGTCCTCGGAGAATAACTGTAACGCGTCAGGAGTCAAGAATGGCGGCGATCTCATATGGTCGCATTGGGCCATTTTCCTATCGCGAGAAAAAGGCTTTAACCGCCGCTAAGTGGATGGTAATGTTTCGCCTCGATTGGAAACGACGCCGTTTTACAGCCGAGTGCGCTCCAAAGTGCCACTTCTCCCCCGACAATTCTCGGCTCCCAAACCAATCCGTTGCAGTACTCTTCATGGGGCGGAAAAAAAGAAAACTGCGCGAGACGGGGACTCCCCCTCTCCACTCTTCTCCTTCAGTCTACCTTGCTCTTCCTCGCTCCTCTCTCATTGTTCTTTCCCCGAATTTTCCCTCGGTTATTCATTTCCAGGAATGGGAAAAGTTAGATGGACGGAGAGGAGAATAGGGGAAGAGTAAACGTTGGGTGAAGAGAGGAAACTAGGATATAAGGAGGAGATGAGAGTATTTGGATGAATCTAATGCTTGTTGGAGAGGGAATGACGATAACTGATGGAAGGATGCTAAGTGGTGGAAAGAGGATGGAACGAAAGGGAATAGGACTTATTGCGAGGCTGGGGTGATTAGTAATATGTTCCATATGAAATTATATTCACCTGTAGAATATTTCCGATAAAATTTCGTTATTCGTTCTTTTTATGTAGGGGTAAAGGGAGCTTGACAAGATTGGCAAGGAGAGGAAACTTTTAGATGAAGTAGGACAGGTTTTGAAATGAGCGACTACTATGCGGTGAAGGAAAGCTGAAAGGCGTGCTAGGGCTAGTGATTTTGTCAGCAGGCAAGGAAGGGGGAGAAACTATGCTTATTAACTATAGTATAAAATTCAAAACTGACAAGTATGAAGAAAATTGGCCTTATTATGAATTGGACGTGTCGATTGAATTCGTGAAGGGGTAATAATAATGAGATGTCTTTATTCGGGCGAGGTTGGGACTAATTAGTCCCCTCTTCCACCTAAAGCTAGGATAACAAGAAAAAATGTTCCATTTAAAGTTACTTGAACTGTGTACCTTATATTATTACCGTCTGTCGTGCCTCTCTTACCCGCAATTACTATGTTCCCAAACTTATTCTCCTAAAAATTATTATCTTGCAGTTCTCGAGCCTCCACGTACAAATAACAGGCGACACTCGCGTTTTTCTTTAATTTATCTCACTTTTTAAAAATAAAAAAATAAAAAATGTTCAGAAAACTTGCCCTACGGTGAAGTCAAACGGTCAGCTAAATGTGGGAAGAGGACAAACTGGATAAGAAAGAGGAAATGTTCCATTTAAAGTTACCGAAACCGTTTATGTTCAATTATAACGCCCTGAAGTTCTACTCATTCCCGCCAAGAGGTACTCGGTTCCCCAACGAAACCCTTGCATTACTCCAATGAAACAAAAACAGCGCGAGACTCGCCCTTTTCTTTAGCCTCTCTGGCTGTACCGCGCCCCTCTTATTTTTCCTCGAGTAGTCATTCCCACGATTCCGTTTCGCACGTTCACCCCTTCGACATTCCGAATGTCTTCCGCCCCGCACCCCGCTCCCCGTCCTGACCCGGATCCAAGAGGAGCGCGCGAATTTTTGGCAAGGGACCAGCGTCTGTCCTCACATACCCTGACTCAACCCTCCTACCTCTTCTTCAGGGTACCGTCCTCCGCAGCACCCCTGCCCGCTCCTCCCCCCTCCTGCACCCTTTCTTTTCCCCTCTCCCCCACGCCCTCCTACCCGGGGGTGGCGGTCTGGCTGTTATGAGCCCGGCGGAAGTGGCTCACGATTTACGTCCTGCAGTTCCAAGTCGGGGAAAAAAGGAGGAGCAGGCGCGATCTTCTCTTTTTTAATCCTGGAATTTCCTCCTTCCCCGAGAGGAAGGCTCCGTGCTGTGGATCGCTTTGGTTACCATCGGCAATGAGTCCATTTTTTTAGTGGCTATTTCCATGCGCATTGGCTGTAATGGGATGCCCTTTTGCTTTATTTATTCCACTTACAAAGTAGACTTCGAATTTGAGCTTCCGAAAATATGAGTTCCTTTTGCATGTACCGAAACTTTGTTACTAGTCTTTCGCCAAGGTTAATGACATGTGGTGCGACGCAAATTCTTAACCAAATTAAAAACGTAATTTTTTAAATCAATTTTACTCAACTTTTTTATTTGTAAAGATTAATCTCCTTATTGCTGAATAATGTTTAATCAAAGGTAATATAGTTAGTTGGTCATCGTTCAAGTCAATATAAGCATGCGTCTCATTTTCTTATTGGTGCAGAAATTGTGCCGTTTAGTTTTTCCACTTTTGTCGGCATATCAGTCATTTCAATCATTGAGAATATTTCGTGGAATTAAAAAAAATACATAATGTGAAGTTGCAGGTGCTGTATATAATAAATTGGACAAAAAAAACAAAATTGCAATAGAAATGTAATTATTATTTAATCCGAAATGTATAGGAATACTTTAAAATTGAATTATGTGGAGTGATGAAGGACAACCCTTACTTCGCTTCTGCGGCGGTCAATGTTTTGTGCTCGTTTGTTTGTGTATGTATTTATGGGGGTATTATGCCCCGTGTTCTTATCGATCTAGGAAATATTTTGAACGTGAAATTAAAGAGGCACTGCGCGAAAGAAATTGGACAAAAATGTAAAATCGGAATAGAATCGTTATTACTATTAACTTCGAATTGTATAGGATTCACTTTTATGCATGTTGTGTGATTAAAAAAATAAAACGCATAATTCACCGCTGCGGCGGTCAATGTTTTGTGCCCGTTTGTTTGTGTATGTATGTATGAAGGCATTACGTCCCGTGTTCCTATCGATCCAAGGTCGTTGGCTCGACGGTGCGGAGGAAAGGAAGCGGCCCGGGAGCGGGGCGGTGTGGGACGGGAAGAGATGCGGGGTGGTGCCGAAGAAGTGCCAGGGTTGGGGTTGCAGAAGATAGGAGGGGTTGGTTTTTTAATGTTTTTTTTTTTCGTTTTTTTTTTCTCGAGGGGAGGGGACCTTTGGAGCGCGATCGTTTTTCCCGCGAGGCATTCCCTTCTCTTTTCGCCAGTGTCGGTGCTCTGGTAGGCTCGTGCGGGCGTAGTTTTGAGGCCCCCTTTTAGCCCCCCCCCCTCCATTTCCCCCTCCCCCGGAGCCCTTTAGAGATTTCAACGAGGGCCGCGGAAGCGTGAAAAAAGTATGCTCGTGAACGCGCGAATAAAATTTTCATTTTGCCGGAGTTCGCGGACCTCGCCAGTGTCCACAGACGTCAGGTTAAGGAACCCTCATATATTATTATTATATGGTGAAGAGACAGAGCTTTTTGAGTGCGGAGAATGCAGGCATCATCCGAGCACTGTGAAGGACCCATTCCGTGTGGAAATAGCATATGCGACCCAAGCACTTAAATTCCCTCTACCTCTCGTGTGTATTGTGTTCATTAAGTATGCGTTACTTTGAGATATGTTACTAGAAATGATAACCGAGGCGACTGAGTTTTTCTTTCATTTACATGTCTTTGATTTTTTATTTTTTTTGGGTTAAGTTTCGAGTTTATTTCCGACGCGAAAAATATGTGTTTTTTTAGGGTTATGCGATGAAGAGTTGGTAATCCAGGTGAGTATTCACGGTGTAGATTTCTTGGTTTTGCAACATATTAATGTCACCAGGCCCAACCCTATGACTGTTGACTTGACTAGTGTAGTTCTTTTAATGGAGTGAGAGAGTAGGAGAATTGATGAAGGTCTGGAAATGAAACAATTCACTCGCAAATCTGTTATATAATCACTTCTCCTTGAAGGGTGTGATACAATTTAGTGCTGTTGTTGTTGTCATATTAAGTTAATGTGAAATATTTGGTATGTTGATGTCTGGTAAAGAAATAGATACCTCATTCACTCGTAATTCTTGTGCATATTCACACCAGCCTGGTGTTTTTCCATTGAATTGGGTAGCATTTCCACCTTTGTGTTGTGAAATAAGTTTTGTGTTTTTAAACGCCGTCTCTATGGGTGTTGATACGTTTGTGGTAGTTTCCTGCCGTCATTAACGAAATATGAGAGGCAATGGGACCGAAGCCACCTTATCCCACCGGATCCCCAGAGCCTCGCCACAAGATAGTCGATCCTCAGCGGTCTGCCTCCGCAAATATTCAAGGCTGTGATGTAAGCAATGCCGTGGATAAGGTTTCAACTTGAGCCAACAGTGGGGAATCCAGTCAGGCTGTTGCGAGTTTCTTTTCATAAGCACTTGTCTTTTACTATTTCTCTCAAGGCGGTGGCGTTCTGCAAATCCTTCTGCATTGATGAAGACATTTGTTTCCTTTTGTATCGTGGCATTTCCTCTGGCTATGAAATCTGAGCAATTCTTGGGAGGATGGTTCTTGCAATGTTTTCCATTCTGACTTATGTTCGTTATTAATTTTCACCCTCCCTTTCTTCGTCCTGTCATAGGTTTCATATAAAACCACCTATAATCCCTGGGTACAGGTACACCCTGCGTCGGAATCGTGCTTACTTTGAACGCGTCTTAAGTTTTATGTATCCTAAGTATTCTTTTTCCCTCCAAAGTTTTTTGGTTGTTTCCAATCATCTCCTTGGCCATTAGTCTAAATTTTATAAAATGGCACTTAATCATATTTTTCTCGACAGATCATCCTGAAAACAAATTCTATCCTATATCTAAGAATTGTAAAGATTCGCCTGGAAATAATAATAGTAAATTATACTTAATTGATCTTCCTTTAAATGGGAAACGTAACTTTTTGCTTCGTAGTACATTATATATTCATTGATGAACATCTTTTGACAGGGCCTTGGAGTTCCGTAGGTTGTTGACCACTTCTCTATGTACCCGATGATTGTAATCGAAATGGCGAAAGTCTGGAAGAATCGTATCTCTTAGAAGGTCGTTAAGTCGGATCTCGTCTGAGTTGATGTTTAGATATATCCCTCGAGAGTCAGCTGTTTGGTCTTGGGTCTAAATAGCTCTGTTGTTTTTGTAATGAATAGATAACAGTGTGGAACTCTTCACACCATGTCTGAGGATGATGACTCGCTTTATTTATATTGACGTTTTGCGGTAGACCAATCAATAATGTCATTACGGATAATATCTGGGCCAAGGCCATTGACCTTACGCATTTATCCCTTCCGGTACTTAGGCATTAAGTTTTGATGCATGTGATTTCATCATTGTGTACTTAATTTGTATGGTCCTGTTGCTTACGGTTTTTCTGATTGCATCAATCATAAATACTCTTTATGTAGGTCATCGTTGGCCTCTCATGAGAGAGAAAGAGGCTTATCGATGTCAATATCTCCTCGTGTTTAACATGAGGCCGTAATATATTTTGGTGATACTGCTTATACGTGTGAGACAATGTTTTTCCATTTTATCGCGGGATACATTATCGCCTAATATTTGCTTATGATTAGCCTCTTAGAAAATTGCCTACCTTATTATTTTTATTTCATCGACGTGAACTTCAATTCGGGAGTTGGGAAAAATCTCTGGGGGAATATGAGGGTTGCGAAATTTATATCGTCACAAAGTAGTTATACTGCTCTCTTTAAACATCAATGAAATGTGAGGCTACACACACAGGAAATTCGTGCTGAACTTCAGTGCAACTGCTTCTACATGGTGTAAAGTCTAACAGTTCTTTTTAGGGATCATTTTATTAATCTCCGCGGCCTCCTTCCCACGGTCAATCGTCATTATGAAGTCTCTTGAGGATTAATGCCTACTTACTGAAGTCATAAAATCCAGGAAAAATAATGAGAATGTCATAAAGAGAGTTTTATAAGTTAGTTTTGTGATTGTACGTTGTTTAACACAGTTGTAAACTCCACATTAATTTTTTTATACTGACCGATCCGGGTTTTGGCTACTCAGTGCCATTTTCTAGGTTAATATTAAATTAAGTTTGGAGTTAAGTATTTTGTTATATTATGAAGATGAATATTCCACCATGAGAAGAACTTAAAGGTAATTAGCATTGAGGCCATTCGCTTCTCATTCTATCCATAAATATTGTTCTCTTTCTCCTAGGATTAAATTGTTGGCTAGGTCTGTGAAAAAAGGTTTCCCCTCACTTGGGTATCACACGGCTTACACGATAGTAACTCCTCAAATCTTCATAATAAAAACATGGGGAATTATAATATTTTAGCAGCATTTTTTTTTATTTTATCTTTATTTCATTCGCCGTCGCCTGATGAAAAAAATAACCCCTCCTACTTTCGGCCCCATCGTTTTTATGTTTGCGAAATATCATTGCCTGTGCGCTGAATTCCATCGGCGATCGTAGACACGGTGCTCTATTCCCCATTGATTCGCGCGCGATTGAGTCGCAGATGCATTATCTGTGCCAAGGAAGGCTTAAATAGTTGGAGAGCGTGGATGCATACGTGTGCGTACCTCGATGAGCGGCCTTGGCTGGGCCGCGCAAGGTGGGAGCGGGTGTGGTGTGGACGCTGGCTGCCTCGCTATCACTTACGTGGATCGAGGGCGGGGGAAAGGGGGCGGAGTGTATCTGCCGTGCTTCGCCCCTATGTATTGGTGAATATTCCTCCTCTACTCTAACGTCGTGTTGCCCTCTCGACAAGTATTTCTAAGGATGGAGATTGTTTTCGTGGCTCAGGAAGGTAATCGGGTACACCTGAAGGCGTCAATCGGATGGGTGATGTTCCATTGTGTCGACATATTGCTGCTAGCCTTAATGGCGGCAGAGTAAAGTCTTCGCCTGCCTAACCGAAGTTTCTCGGGTTCGAGTCCCGCCTGAGTAGGCTGCCCCCTATCCAGGGCAAAGATATTTGCACGTTTAATTGTAATGAAAATCCCGATGTAAAGGCCAAATAACGATGTTTTCGGTGGTGTGGCAATAAATAAATTTTTACCCGACTAGGTTCTACTCCTCTTTATTCAATGAATATCCGCAGACTATCCAGCTGCGTACATTTACGGAGCGCCGCCCGTGTTTTACTTCGGCATATTATTCTTCGGTATTTTAAATTCGGTATGTTATATTCTGTAATTTCTCCTTGATATCCTAATGTATCTTTTTTTTACCAATTCATAATTGAGCTGAAATTATATTTTTAAATTATCCTGGCGAACTTTCATTCGCCTGCTGATCGAATACCTGGATAGTGAAGTAAGTGCAATTAAAGTACATTGGAAAAGTCATTTGCCTTGTCCGAGATTCAGTTTTGGCCAAGTCAAATTATTTTCCCCTGTGGAATTTTCCCGTTCATATATTTTTTCAATATTTTTGTTTATTTCTTGAAGGGTATGACTTCAGTATGCTAGCATAAATTCATCATAAGGAAGCACAAATGTAAACTCCACTCTTAATTCAGTATTATCCGACCTGGTTTCGGCAGCCCAGTGCCATTTCCTCCGTTATTAAATCAAATGTGGAGTTTACTTTCATTATTAACATATATAACTTCCGCAAAGTATCACCTAAGACGATTTTAGATATTCTTAGGCAACATTTTGGAATTTTATTTTTCTAGTCTGACGATGATAATGTCTTGAAACTGCTTAAATGTTATTTGCAATTAGTAAAGAGGAAACATATTCCAAATGCTAGTTATCTCCTTGCAAAAACAAATCACCGTACCTAACTTCTCACATCAGATATGTTGAAAATCAATATTGCAACATCGTCGGTGAAAGTAAAGCTAAGATTTTGTATAATATTTTTATAATATCCAGATGCCATTGGCCCTGACAGAATTTTTTCTTTAAAAGTAACCTGTTTATTCGGTTCGGTAAGTTGGAAATTCTACTACGAGAGGAGTCGGGGTATTTCACGATTAGCTTACAGATGTTATAGGTAATCTTCGGGTTAAGGCAGGTTTGACATGGATCATTTTACTAATAACACCTTCCCGCTTTGGAATGCCTACTTCAATTCGGCAGAAGGCCTATTACTCTTCATTACGTCCATAAACCCTGTTATCTTGAGTACCCACGCCGATTCGCTTTATTTCCCCATTCGTCGATTTCGTGGAGTCCGCTGCCCCATCATTGTCACCGCGTTTTCCGTAGGAATGCCCGCATCGGCTCTTCATTAATGCAGCGGCCCCCGTCTCAGCTAATCCCTCAAGAGTCGGGGCGGGATTTAAAGGCGAAGACATCCGTTCACGCCCACCACCACCACGGCCGACGCCGGAGCGTATTGCCTGCCTGGCTCCGTGGGGACCAAACGCCCGTTGATGCAACGGAAATTAGGTCGACGGCGGCTTCGGGGACCGCCGAATCGAGACCCTTTCGCATTTCGAATTGGAAGGGATTTTGGCCGGGCCACTCTTCATTGAAACGTTTGATTAGGCTGTCACCGTGTTCGTATATCAATGGCCCTAGTTCTTTGCCTCTCCCGGTCAAATAGTTACTCACGTTCCAGCGTTACTCTCGTCCCATATTTCAAAGGAATAATTAGATTTTTCACGGATCTGCATTGTCACAATGCCCTTTTTACTAGTTATTGTTGAAGACGCCATTTTTATCTGAAAGCTTGTTATTACGTAAAAGTACTATATTACCTTTGGTATAAACAACAAGGATGAAGTTCGCCGTGAAAAAAATATATGACTTTGCTAGGATTCGAAACCGGATCTCCCGATTGCCCGTCAGGTGTGCTCCAGGTTCGAATCCCGGCTAAGCCAAATATTTTTTCATGGCGAACTTCATCCTTGTTTCTTATAAATTTGTACCGCTGCACGTGACTGCTTACAAAGTCACTTGTTTCGTGCACTACTTTTGGTTTTATTCTTATTAAACATTTAAATGGTTTCCTGTTGTTTTCTTCACAGCGTAATTAGAGTTAAAAATACACATTTATGGTTGTGATCTGTCCATCTATTTTTGGGGGTTCTCCCAAATTATAAGCATATGAGGATGTATGACGGTATTCTAAGGCTTGCTCCGATGGCCAGGGCTCTCTTTATGCTCATGAATTTCGCGCATATTTCCTTTTACTGTCCACCTGACACCGATCCCATTTTCATTGCTCCTGTGGTCTTTCTCGGTGAACAACTCAAATGAGTAGAAGAATACAGCTTGATTACCAGAAACTCGATCATAATTACCGATGATGTTGATGTTTCAGGCACGTATTTGTTTCTTAACCTAATATATCTCGAGTTGAAGTCGGTTACTCATGAATATTTCTTATTATGATTAGAGACATACTTCGCCCATGGTTGTTGCCATTTGAATCCTGTCGCCCCATATCCACTTTTTTTTATGAAGGTCGGGTCGCCGAGCAAAGTACACTGATGGAATCTAGGCCATTGTGAAATCTCCACATGTTCATAATTTTATTTGTAATAGCTAATACGCCACATGCTTGGTGGGCTGGTGAAGTTCCGAGTGGGGATGTCGGAGATGTCTCAAAAAAACATGTAGATAAGCGGGGAAGAGTTCAAAGATGTGCCAACAACATTCATGAATGCCTCTGAAACAGAATGATCGATTTTCGGAGCTGAATTTTTCGGAATAATCGAAGAGCTATTTTGGTGTAGCTAGTTAATGGTTTTGCGGTTTTGCGAATAGGATTGGCAACCTTCTGATTTACATAATATTTGTGGTAAATGTTTTTTATTTATTGCTCTTAACAGTTATATGCTAATATCACTCTTTTATGAATTCACGGATTCGGAAGGTTGGTAGCATGCTCCAGAGGTGCTGACAGTTATCCCTTAATTCTTCACTACAGCAAGTAACTTTCCTGTGTATTGGACCTGCCCATTTTGATTCATTTTACTGTACTTGAAGAGGGTGTTTATAATCCTATTTCATTCGCTTCAACAGGGGGTGTTTAACTGTTTGCTTCTTCGTTCTTGCGAATCTTTGTCTTAAAGTTTTACGAGGTACAACTAAATGCTGTGATATATAAAAGGAGGGGACCATTTTCATTCAGGAATTCCTTTTCAGAAATCCGACATCTGATATTTGCTCATTTCGTACATATTTTTTTGCGATCATATGCCATATGGAATCATTGATTTTCGAGGTTAATTGTCTACCACTGGCGTTTTTTGAGCTCAAGCCGTATCTTCCTCCCGCTGAACGGCTTCAATTATCCAGCAGATGTCTTTTGTCGCGAGGATTTCCGCTTTTGAAATGATTCCAGCTGGCCGGTTATGTTTGGCTGCTTTTCCATCTGTATCTCAATTAGTCCGTGTGGTTTGCATGCTTTTTTCAGTCCCCTCCTTAATCTCCGAGGGTAGGTTGTTTCGTAAAAAAGTGTTTCCCAGAGTTTGAAGTGGGCTTTTTTTTCAGTGGGAGTCATTTCGTGGAACTGTTTGTTCTCTGTGCATTTAAAAAACCGATAAAAACCCCCTCTGGTGCATTGAACATAAAACGCTCCTTGGGGATGCTCTCTAAATGAGCGTGGCCGTAGGCTTTTAAGTCTGATTTTCATCCTATGATATTTTTAGAACCTATGTTCATTTTAGAGGCAATCCTGGTGTGGATGACATTCTTTTGAAATTATTGTTACGTTCCGTCAGTTTTTTTTTAACTTTCGGGATGTTATATTCTGTACCTATTTTATCCTTTAAGTCATATTTTGTCCTGAAGAATTTTTATTAATTAATATTTGAACTGAAATTATGTGTGTTTTTAATTGCCCTTCCGGACCCCATATGGCTGCTGATCAATTACCTTGTTAGTGAAGTGAGGAGAGTGTACTCAATCAGTTGGATTCCAGTTGCTTAGCTGTTTATCTTATTGCATTTCTAATGGAAAGAGGTTTATTTTAAATGGTTCAGCGACGATATATCTATATCAATCCCGTATAACTCTTTCATCGTATGAAATAGCAACTGTATGCTATGTAGGTGCTTTCGGTTCCCTCTCGGTAATGATAAGGCAAAAGCTAACTTCTTCGGTGGTAATTTCTCTTAGTTCATGGTCATGCTTCTTTTCCCCTAGTCTAATTTGCAGTCGTCATTTACTCTAGGGTGGCTTGGCCTGGAGGTGGGATGATTAACCTTGAGTCGTTATTCATTCGCAGCCATTTGCTCTTCCTTGTTTCTACTTGACTTATTGGATGAGGTCGTTACCCCGTGCGCTTATCTCCAGAGAGCATTCTCGGTGCCTTAAAGAACCCGTGGATGTTACATGAGCTTCTTGTGATGTATTTATGAGGAGCTTCATTTTTATGGCGTCATTACGGAGGCGGTCGGAAGGTTTTAGTCGTCATCAGACTCGAGTGGATAAAGCGTTTAATTTTCATATGAAGTAGACCACGGGATTTTACCAACAGATGGATTGGCTTGGATGCTTTTGTGGTGCGGTAAATAATAGCCTTAATTCTTTACTTTAAGCATTTGAAACCCATTTTTTCCTGAGAAAATATTGGTTTCAGGTCATAATTCCTATTCGTAATCGGTTAATGCCTGTTAATCTTGTAGCAGTTATATAATAACAATAAGTATACAGGTCTACATTGTAAGCCGATGCCAAAATTCTATAGTAACGTGGTACTAATAGCTACTCGCTTTCAGATTCAGGTTTTGTTGATTATTTGTTAGCTTTTTTGGTTCACCATATATATTCTAGGTTCACCATATATATTGGAGGTTACTTACCAGAATCCTGACCAACGTGGTACAATTTCCGTTGGCGAAACACGGAACTCACCCTTATTTGAAAATGCAAAAAGGCCTAGTGTACTCTCTCTCTCTCTTTCAAACGCAATAAGCTCGACGCCTGGGTGACTTAACTGGTCAGAGATAGAGCGATATCGAAGAGTGAACCCACGCGGATCAAATATTTTTTTCACCGCGGAATCCACGCGTTACCGAGGGCCCCCGTCTTTCTCCCGAGGGAGACTTTGCGGAGCGGAATGCGCGCTTCTTTTGTTTCGACAAAAAAAATCGTTTTCCCGCGCGTGCGGAGCGCGGCTCGTTTGCAACTCGGGCGCGCACACCTGTTTGCTTTTACCTGGCGCGCTTCGCGAGGCGGTATCGCGGCGTCCGCTGGCGAACAACACGGGCTGGTTAATGAGGCGCGCGGCGAGGGTCCAGATGGAAGGACGGTCGGTTGCTATATCCCCGCTGCACTGCCCACCACTCCCTCGCAAATCGATTTGCTTTGCCATGGTGTCAATGTACCCACGTGCCTCCCCCAACCCCTCTCATACCCCCTTCCACCTCCTTCTCTCTCTCTCTCTCTCTCTCTGATGATGATGATGATCGCTCCCACCCGATCGATAAATAGAATGAGGAAGTGTTTTTCTGAATGGTATTGGTGTTTGGATGAGGTTGCCGACATTCGCGCAATGGAATCATGGCTTAGCGTCCTATTCGACGGACTGTCTGTTGGACTTGTGGTTTGTTTCTTACACAGAGATCGGATCGAATATTTCAGCATCGAAGGTAATTTTTCTCCCCGGTGATGGAAATTTTGTGCAAAATTTACTCGTAAATTAAAATAATGTATGTGTATGACCAATCTCACTTTATTATATAAAATTTTTATTTCTTTTTGTTATTACCGTTCATACTATAATTGTTTTCATACGTTGGATGTACGTTAAACACAATTAATAAATAAATCAGGACCAAAAAATCTCTAGTCCACGTGCGTCCCACCCCACCTAGTGATTCATTTGCTGGATTTCTCCTACCCGATCGATGAATGGGATGAAGAAGTGTTATTCTGGATGATAATGGAGTTTGGAAGACGTTTCCGATAGCGATGTTTATTTGTTCTATTCGACGGCTTTTTTTTTATTTGTGCTGTGTCTCTTTCATAGGGTTCGGACTTCCTTTCATAAAAATCTCTACCATGCGTACAGCACTCGCAACGCCTCCCAGTGATTTTTTCTGATTGGGATCTCCCTCACCCGATTGATAAATATAGCAATGAAGTGTTTTTCTGTCCATCGGTTATTTCTTTGCTTTTGCTTAAGTACATCCTTCTCCCCCACATAGTAACTCACGTTTACTCCTTATACATTACCCCCATTCCAGTAGCCCTTTCATACTGCGAATTAAATACTGGATGCATATTATGGAATATTTCGCGTGTTTATTGAATTGGTCCGCAAATCAGCTTTGGATATATAATCGAAAAGCTCATTCGTTAACGTAAACCTGTCAATGGAAAATTATAAGAGAATTCTGTGGAATAAAAAAACCCTGGAGCTGTCATCAATGGAAGACAACGGAACATTAAGAGGAAGCATGAACAAATGAAAAGAAGACTGCGTTGACTTCCACTGATTTATTTTCTCGGTACGGCATGTTTCGATCCTAAAAGAAGAATATCTAAGAAAATAAATCAGTGGAAGTTAACGAAGTCTTTTTTTCATTTGTAAATATCAACTTCCACGTTGTTGAGCCTGATACCATTGAACGCAGGAAGTATAAATGAGATTTTAAGATGCTGGGGGAAACTTTAAGGCTGGATCTCTAATATATTCAATAGTTACGGAGTTGGAAAGTTTGGGGATAGGTTGTGGGTGGGGAGCTTTTGACGAAATATGAAGTTTCATTGGTCGCCCAGAATAAAGTGTGGGTGGCGGTGCTGTTAACTCGTCTTCGAAACATCTTTTTATGGACCGGCCGTAAAACCTGCCCAAATGCGGCGAGACACGTGAAGATGTGGGTGAGTTTTTCCTCGCGGCCTTGTCGAGCGAAAGACCGCTTGTTTGCGTTGAGGCGGATTGTAGATTTGGATGATGTATCGTCATGTCCCACATTCATGCACCCATGTATGCATGACTATGAGGTATGACATTGATGGCGTGCGTTTCGTCATAGAGCCAGTTAGGTCCTCTTTTGACGGTCGTGCCGTCCGTGACACGGGCCTCCTCCCGCGTGACATCTGCACTCTTCGCTCGTGCTTCCATCTGGGCGGCCATTAGCCGCGACAATCATGTCCCTCGCGCTGAGTTGGGATTAGCTGTCAAATGCGGCTCGGGAGGTGCCTGGAAGGGTTTATGCCCGGCGTTGACCTGAATAGACACTTGGGTGCTTTGCTAGGCGAGCCTATACATTTCTCCAAGCCTTAAGAGGGCGCGTGACTCCCGCTCGGGAGGTCTATTTTGATTGGGTCATACAAGTTGAAAACTCAATTTTTCAAGGCCTTTTCAGCATTTCTTGACGTTTGAAAATTTTGTCGCAGATTTTTTCTCTGTTGTTTATATCTGGAATCTTAAGATATAGATTAATATTGAAAAAGCTTGTTGGAAAATTTAGAAAATTGTAGTATAAACTAAAATATGGAAATCTCAAGATGATTCCGCCCGTGAACTAACAAACTATGGCGAAGCGAGTGTTCACGTATTGAAGACATATTTTAACATCGACAATTAAGGACATGCTGGCATGTCAAGCTATTAAAGTTGTTGGAAATCGCCAGCAATAAAACAATGGGTTCGTGTTTGACCATGGTGTGGTCAATTTTAAAGTGAGTAGTTTCAATTTTTCGCAGAAATTTTCGTGCCTCTGGAATTCGTTTTTTAGTAATTGATCTTTTTACTATGACAAGGTTGTTTGATCCGACGCTTGTTTATAAGTCAATTTAAATATTTAAATTCGGTAATAAAACAAGGTTTTAAAGCCTGAGTAATTGCGATTTGAAATATAGTGTTTGAAAGTTATTGTATTTGAAGAAATATTGCTCTAAATAATGCTACATACCGTTAGCTACAATATCCTGTTATAAATTGTGGTTCCTTGCGTGTTTGCTGTCTTGCAGGTACGTGTTAGTGCTATCGAGTCAGCCACCGTTTGAGTGTAGGCGGCGGGTAGGCAATATCGACGCGTGACTTTGCAGCTGTGTAACATTGTTATAACTTATATTAGCCCTTTCAAAGTTACCAATCATGATGAAGTATTCAATTTCGGATATCGCTACACCTACGGCGACTTTGTTTTTAAAAGTTGCAAAACTGACTTTTGTCCCGCTAGATTGGCGATTGGGACCACTGTGCGACGGTTTTAAATGTGTTATGATTCATTAGTATCACTTTTCACTCCCGCGTGGCCCTATTCAAAATTGTATTTCTTTCATTGCTCTATTACGAAACCTCTCCTATTTTTGTCCACTTATGCTCTCTTCATTCCTTGCTTACCAAATATGTGGTATTTTTGTATATCAGCATCATCTCGCCCCTGTTCCTGCGCTACATCGCTATTACTCAGCTGTTGTACCTCTTCCCAGGAAAGCCCCACTAAAATTCTTGGTCCGATCGAAGCGATAAAGTGATCTAGATATTTTGCTGAACGGATAGATTCTTTTTCCCCCAAACGTTCAAAGCATGCAATAAATCCAAGGCCGAACTCAGTACGCGTTTTTTTTTTCTTTTTCTGTTAGTCCTACACCCGCCGCTACACGCCCAATGAGGCAAATTGGGAGTAGTACGTATCTCTAGATGTACATTCATGCTTACGAATTTTGTTTCTGATGAACTATTTACAAAACGTGAACTCTCGACATCATCCTCATCTTGTTTTAGTGAAATGCAAATGTATTCCCTTTGCTTAATCAAGTGTCAGAACGTTTTAAAATTGCGTTCAATGCTGTCAAATTGCTTAGCGGGATTCGTGTTCGCCGCAGGGCCGCTTTTGCGGTTCTTATCCTGTAAACAGGGCAAGTAATGCGCCAGCCATGGGTTAATAGCCTCAGTTTTTGAACTTGTTGCGGTCCGACATGCGATCGCCTCTTTTGCGCCGTATGTAGTCGATTAAGGGAAGTAAGGATAGCGGGGCGGCATGTCACACGTTTTCCCGGGCGACTTCTATAATTAATGCCCTTCCTTTGTTCTGCTTCCGGGCGATAATGTGGATCATGTTTGGAGCGCGGTGACATGACCTGCCTCGCCAGCGTATTCTCGGGAGTGGGTGTGTATGTGGAAGAAAAACCTCCACTACCTTCACACCCACTTCCTGTGTTTCATCTCCTCCGTTTATTCTTAGTTAGGGAAGGCCCTATCCTAGAATGGGTCGTGCATCACTATTTCTGCTGGTTCTCAAGCGTTGATGACCCAATTTTTATAGTGCGCGAAGGAGGATTTGAGATCGATGGAACTATCGATCAATGCTACATTTCATTTTATGTTCACATGCGAAATGATTTTTTAAATGAAAGAACGAACACTTATAGCTTATTTAGGTCATATCTAGTTTCAGGAACTTGCTTCAGCGTTCTGTAGTAAATATTCCGGGTCATATGAATTCATTTTTATCGTAAAATCATTTTTTATATTGTTCGTAATTGTGATGCACGAGTTGATCTCTGTCTCGTACAGGCCTTGTTTATAATCGTTACCTCGCGGGTGGGGAGGGATGGTTTGTTTTCCTTCCTGCATGCACCATTTGGTACAGGCTTTCAAGGGAGGCTGGGAGAGTTGTTGATGAGTGGGGTGGGAAATATTATGCGGATTGGTTTGCGGGAAGGAGGGGGAGACAAATGAATTCTCTCATCCACCGATGAATTTTTATAATTATTTACAATGAAACGTCCATACCATAGGTTGGATTCGACATCGTGAAATTTGGAATGATACGTAAGAAGGATATTTCCCCGCAAGAGCGAGATCGGCTTTGGATGTGTAATCAATGCTTTTTATTATTGTCATTTATTACAGAAGTTTTCCTCAAGTGTTATTTTCGTCTTAAAGCTTAAAAGTTCAAACCCTTATCCACTTCTGTTGCTTTTCAGAAGCTTTATTTGACTGATTAAAATGTTGAAATCAGTGAAACAACTTGCGATTGGTGTCACTAGAATGTGGTTAATTCGAACATAAATAGTTATGTTCGCTCTTTGTTTCATCTTGGTATCGATTGTTACAAATAATGTTGCTATGATGGCTGATTCATCGTACTTATCAAAGAGTTGATGGCTCTTCCATTTGCCCTGAACATTCAGATTGGCGGTGTGTTTGCAATCGGCACCACCGTAAAGTAATTATCCAAGGCAATGGCAGCTTCATTGCTGGTCTCGAGTTAAATTCTTGTAGAGTTCGGACCCGTGTTCAACCATCTTTTCGGGAAACCCTTCCTAATACATTTGAAGGCAATTTTGAACTCTTGCAATGCTGTCTTCCTTCATGACTCAATGACTGCGATTTCTTTGAGGTGGAGCGAAGAGTATCGACGTAATTCCGCCATCAGGCTCGGCTACCATGGCCCCCATTGCCTCCCTCCATACCGTCCCATTTTCCTTGACTTTTCCTCCTTCCAGCTCGCCTTCAGGGTTGTCCTCCATTGCTCTGAGCATCATATCGTTACGCCTCATTGGGTCGAAAAATAGTTGATTGTTCTCCATTCGAAAATCTCCTGCCTGCTCTCTATTCTCTCCTTATTTCAACTCCTTATTTTTCTCTCTCCTTTGTCCAGCCCTTTCCGTACATTACCCTCGCGCGGCGCAATTGACTCCAGTCTGTTTTCATCTGTAGTAGTTCAGAATGGAAATGCACATATTTCATTCAGATGCTAAAATACAGTATTGCTTTCGTTGTTGCCTTGCGTTAGCTGCTGAAAGACTGAATTGAGGCGCTAAAAATCCGTGAAAAATCTTTAGAAATACATCTTTCTACTCTATCCTCCGCTAATACGTAAACAAGTGCTCTTAAAATAGCCCCTGCTTTAATGTCGTTTGTGTGTTCCACCATTCGTTTACTCATCTACCCGCGTGCATGTTGGCATTGTATTAAAACGATTTATTGCAATTTTGGAACGTATATGGTCGATGATTAAATGACATGAGCCATGATCTAGTTTCAGGAACTTGTGACATCATTCTGTATTGAATTTTCCTAGTCATATGAATTTATCTTTATCCTGAAATCATTTTTCATATCGTCCGTATCTGTCATGCCCGATTCGATCTGTCTCGTATAGGCCTTGTTTATTATCGTTACCTCGCGGGCGGGGATGGATTGTTTGTTGTTGTTTTTCTTCCCGCATGCACCATTTAGTCCAGGCGATGAGCGAGCGAGGGATGCTGGGGGAATTTTTGATGAGTGGGATGAGAAGTAATGCTGATTGGTAGGCGGGTAGGAGGGGGAGGTTAGGTTACAAACATTGTCGGGGGGGGACGAGGGGGCTTGTGAATTTTTTTTGCGTATGCGGGATTCGCGAGGAGAGAGGTGGTGAGGGAGGTGCGGTGTGGGAGGAGGGGTTAGGCGGGGCGGGTTGAACGCTTCGGAGAATGCTCTCTTTCTCTCCCGCACGACCTCAGGTGACCTCGCGGTGGCAACGGCCCGCTCTGACCCACCACCCTCCTCCCGCCATCGGAGTCAACTCAACCCCCTTCCCTTCTCATCCCCTCCCCTCCTCTCCCTCTCACCCTAGGGCCTTCTCGAGTGTTTCCGCCGGAGGGGAGGGAGGGGAGTGCTTACCCCACCCAACAAAACCTCCTTCTCCCCGTGCCATCCATCGCTCCCGTTTTTTTCACCTCTTCTCCGCCGTAAATATAGTGTTACCACCCAGCCGCCCCCTCCTTTAGCCTTCTCCTCTTCTCCTTGTATATATACGCAAGCAAGCTTGTGATGTTCCCTTCCTTATTTCCTGCCAATTGTTTCGCCCGTAGTCCTTTTTTCCGCCTTAAACTTCCTTCCCGCGCGCAGTTCGTGATTGCGTGATAGTTCTCCCAATCAGTTTTGTGGCCATCAATTGTAAACTATCCGGGGCTTGTTTGGTCAAGATTAATTGTTCAAGGATTGTTCGAGCGCTGTGTGGCCAGATTTTAATCTAATTTTGCGTCGTCGCCGTGCTCTGAGCGAAATGGGCCGAATATGGCTCAATTGATGAAAATTGTCGATAGAATTAATCTGTTTAGAGTCGAAATGGTGCCTCGTCATTCCGTTCTATCATGTCATTTATGATTAGGCTCGAGGCATAGTCGTGGTTTTAATCGAACAAGGCTTGAATATTGCTTTTTATATCTGTTCGCGCGTTCCCCGCGAATTTGTGACAACGGCTGGAATCCTTTGAATGTAGGATGAAGTTGACGCAATGAAACAGGAATCACTGCACATCAAAGAAAAATCTCTTTTTTACCTGGAATTTTTAATCTAATGAGACTATTTTGTCATGGCAAAAAGTCATTTTCTCTTTTCGTCGGGAGTAGTATTGGCAGCGATTTTGTATCCTGCTAGATGAGATTGGCGTAGCTGTTACGTCGCTGTTTTCAAAGGTATTTTGTCCTGAAAACTTGTCTTTTCTCGCGTGTTCACTCGGTGAATTCTATCAGTGTTAATTTCTTTTCTCCCGCAATTGGTTTTCACGTCAGCCCTATTTCGTTGCGGTTCGGTTGGATACTCATATATGCGTGCAAACGAGAGGCAGGGGAGTGTGATACAGTGATGCAGTGTCAAGTGCGATTCATCGCTTCTTTTGCGTTGCAGATATTTCCATCCCGATTCATCGCTGAAGTTCGCGTGCCTCACTAAACTAGACGCGGGTCTTCTATTTTTTCCTCTTTTGCTGAGCTCATCCTCGTCGCTATTTCACGCTTTATTCATCAGTGCATTTCATGTTTCTCCCGCTCAAATCGGCACCTATCACCGGAATAATAGGGTATATGATCGGGTAGGATGGTATTTGGCGGGTATTGAGGGAGAAGCTCGCCGCCCCATGATCTGAAATGAGGAAAATATGTACATATAAAATAACACCAGGCCTGACTTTGTGGAAATTATGAATATCCATATTGCAGTGAGAAAGCTGATAAAATTCCACAACAACCGTAAATTTGTCATGGCCCATAACCATTTAGCCATGGTCGGTAACTACTGTCTTCGACGAAAAGAGACAATGACTAATCACCGTGCCAAAGTTGTCTCATTTGAGTACAAATTCCTAGCAGTTTAGTGTGGGATTCGGCCATTTATGTTGAATTTTACCAGTTCGCATTTCAATATGAGAATATGAATAGTTGATTTGTCTCTTTTTATCAAGTTAAGTTTATTATTTCTCCTCAAGAGTTTATTGTTTGAATACCATATTTATATGAAAGTATTGATTGCTTCTCACTTCATGCTGTGGTGTCATCCGTCCCGTTGTTATGAATTCAGGCCCTCGCTTTCTGAGCCAGAAACTAATATGGAGCCTCGTTCGCTATGTATAAAGTTCGGTGCAACTCGGCTTGGCTAGAACATACGCTCATGATGAGGCCTTGAGAAAATAATTGGCTTTTGGGTAATTTGGCGTATATTTTTCAATGTCTTTATTCCAGCCAATTGCGAGGAAGCGTTCATCGATAATTTTGAACTGTTTTAAAAAGTATGACAATTCCGCGAAGGTGAAATAAATTGCCTTGACCCAGATGCGAATTAAGATCTCCAGAATACGCGTGGATTGCTCTAACCACATGAGGTACTAAGGCATCTTGTTATTTTGCGGATAGTAAAGAGGCTTAATGGACAAGGTTCTACAAAACTTCAAGTTGAAGACCACTCTGCGAGGACTCGGGGTAACCGGGTTTGTATCCAGCTAAGATTTGATTATCAGAAATCTTCTGAATAAAATAATGTGATAACTCGTGGTATTGGCTATGATTGACGGAAAATATATGTCAATAGTAGGGTGTAGATAGAGTTGGTAGCAAGACTTACCTCACTCGCTCACCTAGTGATCACCCCCTTAGCTTGGAAATGTGGCGTTAGAGCTCATCCCGAACTAATCCACAGGCGTGCAAATGTAAACATTCAGGATGCTAGGTTAGTTCCTTTTCCTGGGCCACGTCTAATTTCGAGGATTTTAGTGGGTTTCAGAAGGCTTTGAACCTCGTATATGAACCCTGAACCAATTACGTTAGCAGCCCTAAGCTCTAAACTAGGCTTCAGCCCTGCTAATTCAGTCTCCTTAGCTTGTGTGGTGTTGGTAGGAGAAAGGTCTTGGCAGGGTCATGTTCCTCGCAAATCGTGCATTTTGACCCCGCTTTTTCTTTTTTCCTCGATCCTCCTTCCCATCCCTAATTCTATGCGAGCAGTATTCCGCAAACACTCGTCTCACTTATAAGAGCAGGACACCCGCTTGGGATGAATAAAACCTGGACGCATTTCCGGACGGCTCCTCCCTTTTCTCGCCCTTTAGAGATTCCCGCTCATTTCGAGTGCGCGCGGTCCCTCCTTGCTCCTTCATTTCCCCCATACGTGCTGAATTTATTTCGCTTGTCCACGGGTCACCGGGGGACTTTCATTTCGCCGGGACTGTCGGCGGTAATTGCACTGCGGTCCGGGTCTTGTTGTCTCTCTTACTTTCTCCCTTGAAGCACTTCCGTCGGCACGAGGTGGATTAAGCGAAGATTCGCACTCTCCACCTCCCGAGGCGGCGTTTAACGGATTCACACCCCGACGACGACATTACGTGTGTAATGAATCAAGATTTAACTGTTGACTGAGGTTTTTCCTAGCGGTTGAGGTTCTTCGAATTCATTTTCCCTAATCATGGAAATAAGCATTTCTCTTGGTGAGGTAATGGTAATGTATTGCCAATCTTACTTTGTAATTTGTAAACTTTTTTTAATGAATTGATATGGTTTATTATCCCGCATTAAAGTTTTTCACATAAAATGATCATTTGTCGCGCTGTTTTTTTCATATCTTTAGTGGTATGTTTTTCCGTATTTATCACCGGCTTTACCTGTGGGTAGCATTTTATATCACAAAGTCTGGGGTATTATATCACAAAAATTACGAAAAAAAGTATTAAGCAGTTTCTTCATAATTATTTTCCTTATAATTTTACAATGTGGTAGTAGGAAAAGCAGACCATGTTTAAGGTTCTATTCCTTATTCTTAATGTTAATTATGAGATATTGAAAGTCCTGGAGTAAGTATTTAGTGCCGTCATTATTAATTATGGTATGTTACTGATGACGCTGTGGGTTATGGAAATCACGGTAGTAGGCTTAAATAGGACTACGTAGTTATTCTTCTCTCAGCATTTGTAAAGGCCTGTTTACACGATGCATTAAAACGTACGAGTTAATGTCTGTTTGCATGAATGATTTTTGTGGACCGGAACGGAACATGTACGGATGCATGAACCAAATTAAAACAGGTTCTATTTTCTGTGCATGCATTTGCACAAGTTGGGTGGTTACACGGTGCATTTTGGCGTTCATCGTCGCATTCATACATTTAGACATTAACCCGTACATGTTAATGTACCGTGTAAACAGGCCTTAAAAGTCGTAGAATTAGACATAGAATGTAAGTTACGAGCACTAGAATTGCAGAACACTAGAACACTAAAAGGTACTGATATAATAATACTCAATTAGGACAGACGTCTCAATTTTAATTTTGAAAACCTATGACACGCTTGCAGCTCGAGCAACAGTTTTAAATTAATCACTCTGATTCGATGAGAGAGTGCACATCGTCAGTTAGAGAGTGCAGTTACTGCTCACTTTACGTACCTTAATTTTATCTTTGTAATTCCCGGTGACATAACCTCGTAAAAAAGCTCGTAATAATTTTGCGGCGAGTTCCATCTTTATGAAGCATACGGCCCGCAGGTAAGAAAAGGTTGCCGACCCTTTTCCCAAATGGTCGCGAAAGTCGTAATAAGGGAGTCATATTCCTTAATACACGCTTTTTCTCTCAAGACGTCACACGGCGTGCATGGCACTCTTCGTCGAGGATATCTATCGACGTCTGTCGTGGCTCCCGGATCCGCTCCCCCTTTGCTCTCAGTGCTCACCAGGCGTCATTCCTTTCTTTCAACTTTACTTTTTGCACCCGTGTTCACTTCTTTTTGTTCCTCTCTTTTCCCTCGTCTCGCCTCCTCGGGCACCTGCGACATAACCACGCGCCAGCGACACCCAGCTTCGCTTTCTTTTACACTTTTTTTCCCTCCATTTTTATCCCCATTCTCTCCTACCAGCCCGCGGGCATTTATTCCTCCATACTCTCTCTCTCTCTCTGTGTATATATCCTCCTCCTCCTCTCCCTTTCCCTCATCTCATCTCAAAAGAGCATCTCCTCTCTTTCTTTCTCTCGATCCAGCGAACATCGTCCCGTCTGGGGGGTTCACTCCTCGCCACCAGTTCGCTCGACTTTCCACCGACCGTCCTCGGGATGTTTCTCTCCCTTCTCCACTCTCAATTTATTTTCAATCATCTTTTTTTCCCCTCTCCGTATAGCGAGTGCGTCTTTCTCAGCCGTTTCCCATCCCATCGATCGACTCGGCTTGTGTGTTTTTATGTAAGATGACGAGAAGTGGAAACTTTTGTGCGCTGAAGAGTTAGATTCATTTTTATTGGGTTACAATTAGTTCGGATAGCTGACCTGATGATGACGCCTTGACGTCGGAACAGTGGTTAGAAAAATACATGTTATGTGGAAAATTCAAAGTTTAAATTTATTCTAAATGAGTAGTGCCCTCATCGTTCATTTTAAAGGTTTTATTTAATCATTTTGTTGGGTAGATACTTTAATCGTCAGGTGTCAGTCATATGTGTAAGTGTTAATTGGTGGGTGAAAATTGCCCATATCTTCATTTAAATATTGATATCGGTGATTTGCTCTGAGTGAATACCGATGAAGTGTTGTATGCTTATCAATCTTTTATTCAATATTTCGTTCAATCTTTTATTTTAAGTCGTAGAGGAATTAGAGTAGAGGAATTTCAAGTTGGATATATTGCGATCTATTAAAGGATTAATGTTTAAGACCAGCCCTTAAGAAATACCTTTTTCATTGTCAATTAAAAGAACTTGGTGAAATAGTTCCTGACATCGATGGAATGTTGTTAACGTTTGTCCTCATATCGTATTTTTTGGTTAGTTCCCATTCTTTATTCTACCTCTTCTAGTTTCGACGACACAGTGTGTCTTCAGGTGTAAAGCATCGTCATCGATGTTGCCGTAACTTTGAATCCAATTATAGTGGAATAAATATGAGCATGTGCCCAAGTTGTTTTCTCTGTTTTTCATTAGTGTGTTCCTCTACATCTTTGCCTCGACGATTGAATTCATTCCCATGACTCAAGTCCTTATAATCGTTATACATAATGCTCTTGCGTCGATTGCGAGTATATTTCGAGATAAAGTGGAGATAGATAATGTGTTTATTTGCGTACCTACCTTGACCGCCCAATTCTCTAGGTAAGACAAATTGTTGAAAGTTAAAAGCGCAAGTTGTGCAAATATTCTCTAGTCCCCGTTATGACTGTATGGAGGTACTGCTTTAATCCGGTATTGCCTTTTGTTTTTCCTTTATTGTGACCTTCTTTTGCGGCTCATCCTACTGGCTCACTATAATTTATTAGTCATTTGTCGCTTGACCCGAGCCACCTTGTACATTTCAGGTGTCCCTTCTTTGCAGCTGCTCCTCTTCCTTTCTGCTGTATGCATTGGAACACCTGCAATATGTTTCTCTCTGGAAATTGATTCTAGCCGTATCCATTGTGTTATTGAATGTCGAAGCACTAGCTGGCCATGACTAAGCACGGTTTACGGGTTTTACGGCGGTTTGCTTTGGTATAGGCTGACGCTGTTTTAGAGGCCTAACGGTACTTCTTTTTATTTAACGCGACACTGTCTGTACTTCCTCTTGTGTATTATTCATCAAGCTCCCTGTTTTATCACCTATTCCTTACCCGCCTCAACGTTTTATTGTCCACCTTGTCCTTTGGTATTCATCCTTTCTCCTCCTGTGCTTCGTTGCTTTTATTTCGCCCTCTTTTCCCTTACCATTTCTCACTAGTATCTTCTATCCTCATCGAATACTTCTATATTCCTTTATATCACGTCTAGAAATATGAGCATCGGTAAATTATTTTGAACGTACACTTCCTATTTTCATGAAATTATTCTGTTGATGAAGGCGTTAAGGAGTATAAATAATTGATCTGGGCGACCTTTGCATTGAGTTTTAGAGTTGGATTCGCTAATGCCCTCATTCTGATTGAGTTATTTTGCTCAGACGAAACATTGACCCGAATAATAAGTTCTTTAGTACATTTATAACTTCCAAAATATTGGTTGGAGTGAGGATGAGAATGGTACGTGGAATGGAGAGAAAAGACGACGACGAAACTAACCAAGTAGTACCCGATGTGATATTGAGTAAATAAGGAAAGGAAGGTAAAGAGCAGGGCCTGTGAACGAGATTAAGAGACGTTTTTCCAACGTTAAATTATTGAAGGAAATCGTGTTAGGAGACGTGTCCTTATGTATTTTGTAAATGTTTCTGCTCCCGCAAAATCCACCTCAACTGACGGATCCCTTCCGGAAATAAATAAAAATTTTAAAAATAAAAATGAACGGTAGTGCTTCCGAAATTCCGACCGCATGGCTCTCGAGGTCTCGATCTCAAATTTTTCCACACTCGAGGTTTTTCTATTGCTTACCTATTTCTCGTGGGAGTGAATTGGACTCGTGAGCTTCGTGCGTCTGAATTGGTTGTGTTCGCCGACGCCGACCGTGTTCTGTCCACTCCAGCCCTACACCCGCCGTACTCAAAAGAATCCACTAAGTAGGAAAAGATCCCTTGGGGCGTTATTGCGCGTAGGATTGGAGTTATCGGTATTTCTCACGCGAGGATCGTGGCGAGACATTTCCTCCGTGTCCGCTTCCTTGTTTCTTTGTTCGCTCATTGCTTTTAGCCTGAGGTTGAATATTTATCCCCCCCGGTTTGTTTTCTGTGTCACAGTGATTCTTTTCGGTGAAAAACTATTTAGTCTTTTTAGCTAATTGTATATATTTTTTATGGTGGAATTTAATTTAGTTTAGTTTTTTTAATCGAAAGGAGAAAAAATGTGTAACGCAAAAATTTATCCCATTGTATTTGGAAACTAATGATTTAACGAACTTAAATTTAATGTATGGGTTAAAAAACTTAAATATTAATTAAGAGCCAAAACGAGAGGTACTCTCAGTTGTCCCAAGAGGTGTCCTAGATATTTAGATTTGACGTACCCCACCCCCTACGTATCACACAGATATCAAAGGATCCCATTGGTATAGCTTCTAAATAGGGGCAACATTCGTCTCAATCCATTGTAATAACGACGGCCTTTTGGAAAGCTGACGTTTTTATCTATGCGCATATAGGGCCTATCTTCAGTGGTTTATTCTCTGTAGTACTGATTAATGCTTTATTCAGCCCTTTGAAGTTGAGAATTTGAATATCGTGAACTAATATTTCCGTCGACAGACCTCTAGGATTATCATTGCTGTCCTCTCACAGGGCACGGCGGACCAGGTTTTAGGGAAGCACTAAGATCTTCAATTCCCATTTTCCATTTTCTTCCTCCCTTCGTGTCGGCTGGTGTCCTGACACCCTCTGCCACTCGCCCTTCTACGCCTCGAAGGGAAATGCGTGGACGCGGTTGTATATTCGTCCATTCCTCTCTCCCTCTTACGTACGAAGGTCCTCCTGCGCTTCCATTCCATTTTCCCACCTCCCCTAGAATCCCCTGCTCACTATTTTCCACCTCCCATCATACTTTCCCGCCAACCCATCGTGTTTCCCTCTTTTTTTCCCATTTTTTTATTCCTGGAGATCTTCTCTTCCCTCCTTCCAGTCTAATATTTTTTCTCCCGCCCTTCGCTTCCTTTTGTCATCCAATCTCGTAATTCCCTCCCGAAGCTCGCCTCGCCGCTAATCCTCCTCAGTTCGGGCTTCAAAGGGGATACTCCTCTCTCTTCCCCCTTCATAATTCTCTCCCCACAATCGATAATACCTGCGATTCAGACGCAACGATGTGTCTTTCGTATGATTCCCTTATAATTTCTCCGTCATCCCTTCCCCTTTGGCTGCTTGTACTTTTATGTCTGAGAGAGCTTGTTTTTTTTAGAATCGAGAAAGACTCCTCTTCTCTGTGTTCTCGGTCCGTTCATCGTGTTGCTCCAAGTGGCGGTGGTTTTTTTTCCTTTCTTCCGTGCACGTTTTTTCCTTTTTTGGGACCGTGGTCTCTTTCCTTCGTTATTAATTAGCATTGCATGTCCTTGCGATGGAGGAGTTACTTTTTCGGATATGTCTATCGAATTCCTGATGGTAATATTCGCTAGCGCAGTATATATTGCTGATGTGTTTTGTTAGAGCATGCCATAAATTCCCTTTATGCTTCCGCTGTCGAACATTTCCGGGTTTAGATTGGAGATATTTTTTTCGTTCAGAAAGCGATTCTTTCTTCTCTGAAAACGTCGTTTAGAAATAACTGCGACGAGCTTTTCAACATAAAGGACTTGTATTTGAGAAAATAAAAAGAAGCGTACTCCATGCGCGGCACGAAATCCCGGAAATACAGGACGGTACTAATCGCTGCTAGAGCACTAAAAATATCTGTTTTATATTCTTTTCCCTAGGAAAGACGTATGCTGCTGTGTGTAAATTCTGTCTTTTGTTTGAGATAAATTGTAATTTGCAGAAGAAATATTTTTTTTCGGAATTAATTACTGTAACTTTCCCAGTTACTTCATGTAAATGTTTATTATTTCTAATGTGATTTTGTTAATAACCAAAATCAATGATTATTATTGAAGTATTCTTTCGATTGATGTTGGTTTCCATAGAGTACATTGGAAGTATTTTGACAACCTCACCTTCCTTGATGACTTCCCTATTCAATTTTCAATACGGCCTACTCCATTTAATTCTGTCTAAAATTCCTATTTTCTTTATTCCTTTCCCGCGCATACCCAACATTCTACCCTCTAACACTGTTTTCAGCATCTCCTACTCGCTAAGTGCTCGCTCCATCCATACCTTCTGTCTCCTCCGTATTTCATTTGAAAGCTGCCTCTCCTCATCCACCGTGTCCAGCACTTCGTCGTTCCTCACCATCCCCGTCCACTTCACCCTCTCCAATCTCCTCCTGACCCACATCTCGAACGCCTCCAGTCTTCGATATATGAGTTCGTAAAGAATCAAAATCAATATTGATCAAAAATAGGTAAACTTAATGGTGACTCAACCTGTTATTAATCACTTTCGTCAATTCACTCGCTTGCATTGCATTACCTTCTCCAGTTCTGCTCACAAGCCCTTATTCTGTCAATGAGCTTACTCTCTTCCCCGTTTCGTCATGGTCCGTCTTTACATTACTTATGTTAGCATCCCTTCGTCACTTAGAGCTCGTGTCAATAATACATATTAATTATCACTTAATATTTAAGATGATATGCGCTTCAGGTACACATAAATGAAAAGCACCCGTTAAACTTCATGGAATGCCTCTTCGGTATCATTCCTTGTGTTCCAATTTTTCAGTAGCGCCTCAATAGGATGTCGCTGTAGAGTGCCCGGACCCCAACCAGAACATCTTGTTTGCCTTTTTCCTCTCTTCGTATCTTTTCCCTTCCGTCCACTCCAATCACTCTTGTCTGCTCCTCTCCGCTCGTTATCCCTTGACCATTTTTGCTTTCTTCTTCTCCAAGGTCCCCGTATCCTTTGTCGAGCTCTCCTTGCCGTATTTATTCGCCCTGCTTTTCTTACCCTGGCAGGAAGGGCCTGACTTTTTGTGTTAGTTCTTGTACAATCAGATTTAATGCAATTTTAATGATGTTTTGTCTTAGGCCCTTGTTTCTAAACCTCTAGGCTTTTAATATTCTGGGGATTAAATTCAAAGTAAATGTAATGATCTCAAGTCATTAAGCACCCAAGCCGCTAGCGATAATGGTGATGAGATGAGTTGAGATAAGTTAATTGGCTAGATCTCCTGCTCCGTTAGAAAATTTAATAATCATTTTCAAAAGGTCTTTTACGTTTGCATTTCTTATCTTTTGGATTAAATCTGGATGGTGGAATATTTTGGTTTTTTTTGGTGCGATGTTCTACTGAAGAATAGAAGATGTGAGGTACATTCTGAGTAATAGTGGATATAACTGACTAGCTAATATTGTAGAGTATTATATATAGCCATCGGTGGAACTTATCGAGTCTCCTGCATTTTACGAAAAGAGGAAATATTCTCTTTGGGAAAAATAATTTTTTAAACTAGGACTTGATGCGGGATCTTGGAAACCCAATTCACAGAAGCATCCTGGGTACTGTGCTTGATGTAGGGCTTTATTTCATTAGGCCTTCAAATTTTCGAGTCATACTGATAGTACGTGAATATGTGATCATTTTGGCGTCGAAGCCTCAAGCATTTCAAATAATTTCATTAAAAATTTGGGAATATTTTAATTTAAAATGTTAAGCTCTTGAAAATTTTTAAAATATATCGTGTTAATTATTTACTGAGTTAGACCATTTTAAATGGTAATTATAATTTTGGCGGCTGGGAGAATGGCCAACTATTTTAGTGAGTACGTGCATTTCTGGAGTAATGGCCGAAGTAATGCATTCCCAATAAACCTTTGATACATATTAGTCGGCTTTAAGTAATTTACGTTTCGATCGGATGTCCTATGTAAGAATTTCAGACCTGCATCCCAGCCTCAAAGTACATCTACATCTACATAATACCTTGCGAGCCACCTCTAGGGTGTTTGGCAGGGGGTGATCAATCACCAGCATGCATTTGGACTCCCACATGCACACCACACCGTCCAAAAAACGTCCCGTATACTAACAAACTATACTACTATATGCTGTTAGAAATAATAATTGAATTAAGAAACATGCATTAATTTTTACATAGGTTAGTAGGCTACACTACAAGTCATGCAATCTATTTACGAGTTCTATTGCTGCCGTTATAATCTCTTATTGATCGTGGAAAAAATGACATTCGGAATCTGTCTGTTCTACAATCTATCTCTCTTATTTTATTTATATGATCTGATCTTCCGTAGTATGTTGGCATCCGTAAGATATGGTTAACTTCGTCAGAAAAGACACTGCTCTTGAATTTATCTAAAAGGTTTAGTCTTATTGTCTGATTTATTTCAATTGGAAATTTTATTTACATTAAAATCAATATCCACGAATATTAAATGGTATCATAGCATTAATAATTCAGCCAGAAAGTTTTTTATTTTCTAGCTTATTTCCATTTCCCATGATTATGTCGAGGTAAAGGGTTTCGATGTTGGCCTAAGCATTTGGTTAATGTTGTGTGATAAAATAAAATTTCCAACCAAAATAAATAGTGTGTAAACAGTAAAGTAGGACGGAGAGGGATTATAGTATCGTGCCATATGGGATTAACTCAGAAGATGATCCTGCATTGAAAATCGTGTGCGATTTGCCTACGGCGCATGTAATATAGTGTGGTCGTCATTGGTGTCCTTCAATTCATTCGTGTTTTAGTGTTGTGATCGCTTAATTGTGGAAATAACGGACTAAATTTTATTGTGGAAATTAATATCATATAGGTCACGTGTGGTACTGTATTGTAGTCGGCTTTCAATGACAGGGAAGAATGTTGGGTAAACGAGGAACAGGAAGGAGAATTGGGTTTTAGAAGGTATGAAAGAGAGTAGGCCTTACAGTAAATTGAAGAGGGAAGTACATGAACGAAGGAGAGGCAACCAGAATACTTTCCCCCTCCCATCTCCTCGAAAACAGCACTATTTGGCCTTAACATCGGAGGGTTTTCAACAATTAACATAGGACAATCACAAACAATCATGCCCAGGTAAGGGGTCAACCATCCAGGCGGAATTCGAACCCGTGACCTTCAGTGTGGCAGGCGAGGGCCGTATCCCTCCGTCACCGAGGCCGGCTAGTCCATACAAGCCTACCTTCATCGGTAGAGTACTTTAATAAACTCCCTCTAAGAATTGAAACCCGCGTCTTAGGCTCCGCCCTTAAGAATGTTTGGAAAGGATTATTTTGTCGTGCTATACGGGATTAACCGGGAAGTCGATCCTGCATTGAAACTCGTGTCAAGTTAGCCCATGTAATAATTAGTGGGAGATCGTCATTAATCTCCTTCAATTCCGTCGCAGGTCGTTGCTTCTAGGAGTCGTTCGTTTTAAAAACTAGCAGCAGCGGCGAGGGTTTGTTTTCTTTTTTTCGCGAGTGGCTCCGCGTGGCACTGCCGCTTGCTCGATCGATCCGACGCCCGCGACTCTCTTCTTTGTTTCCCCGAGAAGCCACTTAAAGGCTCTCACACACACATACACTCGCCTCCGCTAAAACCTTCCCGCCCCCGCTCCTTCATTCTCTCGACTCCCATTGCAGTATCGATATGCGCCTACAATTCAATGGTGGACGTGTTTTTATCGATCAAGGTGGTTCAAGATGGATATCGGTGTCCTCCCATATGCTTATCTTTTTTCTTTTCGTGTTTTGTCATCGGTATGAAGGGGAGAGGATTGAAAGTTTGGTCATTGTTGTTTTTGTTTTTTGTTTGTTGTTTGGGAGTTAGAGTGGAAAGAAACCTGGCGTTGGCAGTAACCTGTTTTAAAGTCGATAAGATTATCACAGATCAACGTATCATCCGACGGTCGAAGTGCCTTATTTATAGTGATTTCTGCACTGACCAGGAGTGTGTCTAATAGTTCACTCATCCCTCTACCTGGGTGGAAACCCAATACTGTAATCCCCATATCAGTCAAGCCAGTTTTTCTTCAGGACGTCGGTCACTACATACTTGTAGCATGCTTCCTCGCATTCGTAGATGCTACCGACATCGGTAAGACGATTTATTGATTGTTGTTGTCATCGTTTAGGCGATAAGGTTTAAGCTGAACTGAGGAAGGAAATGCAAAAAGGACTGAAAGTGAAGAATAATGGAATATAAACCTCTAAAATTCTAAAAATCTAAAACCATTCTTCACTTTCAGTCCTTTTTGCATTTCCTTCCTCAGTTCGGCTTGAACTGCCGGGGTTTCTACCTTTTTATGGATCTTTCAATCCAAACCATCTTTTTCTTTGATTATCCTACAAGAATTTCCTTTACTCACCTGCTTAGCTGAGAATTTCCTCCGTCTGTAAGTTTTTGATTAAGATAATAGTAATAATTTATATTTTCACCTGCAAAGCAAATTAATTCAAATCAGCGCAATCTCAATGAAATTGACGTAAATTTGGTATAAGATTGCCTGATTGATGGATTGATTGATTTTAAATTAAGACTGATGATGCAGATATATCGGTTAATAAAATTTAATTTTTCATATGTTTCGCTGTCATTTATAGCGTTGTAAAATAATAATTTTCATACTCAGCTGTTTGCAAGTATCCGTATCATTCACTCGTGTGTCGTTTGAAGATATGAGCGCTACAGGTTGGGAATAGCTGCCCTAGATCGGCCAGCCATACCATTCGCCTGCAAGATCTATTCGCCATCTGATGTATGCAGTGTCAGTGTTGTTGTATGCGGGTTGTTTCCTCGTGCGCACACATTGATGTGCGAGGCGAGCGACCCGTCGGCTCGAATCCGACTGTGTTACGCATCGGATTTCAATTTAGTTAGCCGATTTACGAAGCCGAGGATGCAGCTCCCGCCTCGGCAAGTGTTTGCGGTTTCCGTTCGATGCGTCAGCCCCGGCCTCTTTAGCAGTCGACGTGCATCAATCAGAGAAGCCTCCGGATGCGAGTCAAGGCTTTTGAGGCTGAATCATGCCTTCTGCCCGTGTGTGCTTTAAGCGTGTTGCCTCTGGCCTTTATGGATGGCCCTCTTGTGCCAAATTTTATGCCATTACTTGCTTGCAATTGTGGTCTTTTATATATTTGGATTTTAAAATCGCGTAGTGTACAATCATTCGAGTCAAAACTATGGCATCAAATGAAATTTTTGGTTTAGGGGAGAATTAGGTTTTGTAATATTCTGCATTTTATTTTTATGTGGTTGATAAAAGTGAGGTGGTGTCGCTATTCTGGGAGTGAGACGGAAGAGAAGGTGAGGTTTTGTAGGTTAAATGGATAGTTGCATCTAATAGTTATAAATCTACTTAAATATATTCCAAGCGATTGTAGAATGCTGTTCAGCTAACATTAGCGTGTAAGTATGCATTCTCTGTATGGAACAGAAGATTTTATATCATTTAAGAAAATCGTTTGTAGTATAGACGTACAGTAAACGGTAGAGTCGTATTAGAAATCTACTTATTTCATGAATTACTTTATGATTTGGTGCCAGTGTTATTTCAAAGCAATATACGAGGCATTACATAAGGTTTTGTATATAATTCCAGTTCTTTGACCGATGCTTAATGATTTCCTGCTCTTCCAATTGCGTTATTCATTTTAGCATATGTTACAGCTCTCAACTCAAGCTATGTTACAGCTGTATGAACTTCTCCATTTACCTTATAATAATAGTAATTGTTATTTAATAAAGATATTTATTTCTCTCCCCAAACATTACACCAAAATGCATAGAAAATCCGTGAAATTGGTCACTCCACAAGTTACACACTTAAGTAGGGGTTGCCAAGTTATAACCAATTATATGCAAGTATTTATAGCCAATGCTATCGGCTCATTCTTCTGTACTTTCGCCTGTTACTCTAATTATATCATGTCGCATCTTAAATAGACGAATAGATTTCCGTGATAACTCTCTCTCACCCTTTGTGGATTACCTCGACTACGCATTTGTCCCTCTTAACGCCTCGCTCAAAGCGAGTCGTTTTTTTCCCGTTTGGAATCGGGTGCACGGAAGCGAATTTTTCTCTTTACCGACGGGCTGTCGTTTCTATGAGGAGTAGCTCGGGAAGCGGCAGATCGGGCGTCAGGGAAATGATGTTCCTTCCCTTTGGAGAGCTTGGAGATATCCGCTCCCCTCCGGCCCGGTTGAAAGGGAGGGGGTGCTCCAGTGGCCAGGGTCGACCCTTGAACCAGATCCTAATTTCTCTCCTTTCGGAGGCAGTCGTGAAAGGGCGAGCGATTCCTCCTATCCCTACGAATGCCTCCCACTTCTTTTTCCCCCCGGTGCTCTCTCCAATGAGAGTCCGTCATTCCGGGTGGATTCGTTCTTTGATCCAGTTCTTCGGAATGGATCCTTTGGAGAAACGAGAGAAAAAAAACTTGTACGGCTGCGGGAACAAGAGTGCGGAGTTATTATATATACAGGGTTATTAGAATGAAAGGGAGTAGGCCTTGTGAATTGAAGAGGGAAGTACATGAAGGAAAGGGAGGTTGTCAGAATGTTTCCGAAGCACTCCATGGAAACCTACCTTAATCGTTAAAATACTTTAATAATAATCACATAAGGATAAAGCGGTTTCGGACATTAATAGAAAGTAAGTGGGGAAATTCAGATCTCACACCTCGCGATTATTTCTTGTAGTGGTACATCAAATGCGTTGTTTATAGACAAAAAAATCGCGACCTAAACCACTTAATGAACAGGATTAATGATGCAAAGGCTACGGTTTACGGAGAAATGTTAACTTATGTTTGGAAATTGAGTTTCGTTTGGAAATTTTTCGAGCGGCTATTGGCGCACACATTGAAATTTATCAATTGTAAAAAAAGTTTGATACGACAAATTTGAAAAATTTAAGAAAACATACACTAACAATAAGTATACTTTTTTATTTAAACCTTATTCAACACCATACCATTATGTTATGGTATACCTGTACTTTACGGGCCCTTATCTTTCCTGTTTAACCATATGACATGTGATAATACAGAGGGCATGTTATAGTTTGGTGTGGAAACTGGCGCATTATGGTGCAGAAACATGGATGCTTAAGAAAGTGGCTAAGAAAAGGCTGGAAATTTTCTAGATGTGGGTATGGAGGAGGATAGAGAGGTGAAGAGGTAAAGTTAAAGAATAGAGGTAGTGATACAAATGTTTTGTGAGGAAAGGATATTCATAGAGGAGATTCGGAACGAAGCGAGAAGGCAATGCTGAAATACGTGTTTAACGCATGCCTTCCGCGGCCATGAATGCTATTCGTGAGTAGCACCACCCCTCTTTACAACCCTAATACCACCCTCTTGGCCATTTGAGAGGAAGGAAATTCGGAGGAAGAGAATAGGTTTATTTATAGAGTTACCAGGAACAGGCCTTACTGGGAATTGGGGAGATTCGTTCAATATGGTATAAGGGTCTGCTGGGTGATTTCACACATTGTATACTGCAAACTTACATAAATGATGAAAATAATATGTTTATATATATTAATTTTGATCATTATTGATTGTATATTTAATATAATGAGGCGGAAAAAGTATAATGTTTACAGCAATCATTACGCTCGCATGGTGAATTTCTTGCCTGATCAAAAGAATATTCAATTTTTAACAAGCATGTATACCCGTTACGGAGAAATTCATCTGCTACGTCGTGCACTCGTAGATAGTGGTTCGCTTGAGCATTATCTTTTTCCGTGAAATGACTTGCACTTTGTTTTCGGGATATCAATATCAGAGTATGTCGTTTATGGAGCGAAATTGAAGCATTTTCATTGGGAAAAAGGAAAGGATCCTTGAACTCCTTCCTTTTGGTAAACGGGTCGGGCGAAAGAACGACGACGCTGCCCTTCGCCATGTCTTCCCCCAATCGCTTTGATTGGAGTCAAGCCCTTGAGCGGCACTGCATGCTATTCCGACCCACTTGTCCGTCTTCTCCTCTCCACTACCATCCATCTCTCTCTCGAGTTTTTATTTCTATCCCTTCTTTCCTTCTCTCTGTTCGTCCGTCTTTCCTCACTACGTCCTGTCTCTCCTCTCCGCGTCGCTGGACCGCACAGATGATCCTTTCATCGTATGCTCCTCCTCGCCGGCCAATAGCGGCCGTCAACGCCTTCCGTCTCACTCACTTTGTTGCGTCACTTGTTTACATCGCCCCCTTATTCCTATTTCGTTGGCTTTTTAATTTGAAGCCGGCCCCGGTAGAATGGGGGCGTGCGGCTTTGAGGGTTCTTTTTGTCCTTTGGGCTACGTCAGCCCTCTCGCAGTGCCTTGATATCTGGGGCCGATTTGAGTGTATTTAGGGTGGTTTTTGATTTGAGTTGCCCGGTCAGATTTACTATTTAGTGGTGAATGTGGAAAGGTATTGAGATCAGTGTCACAGGTCTTAAGAATTTTTCCCTCCTGTTTTAGCTTTAATGCAATAATAATGTACCTCAAACGGAAAAGTGCAATCTTCAGGAAAAAAATATCGTAATTTTCAGTTTTGAAAGCTGAAATTTTGTTCTCATTAAATGTTTGTTGTTTGAGTTTTATTAAGAGGGTCAATTAATCAAGTTATTTAAGTGTAGGATAATGAAATTTATTAGCCCTCTTAGCCTCCCTATCAGCGTAATTCTGACATCTATATATATAAAAGAAAGTCGAAAATCGTGTTAGTTAGAACACTTATAACTCGAGAACGGCTGCACCGATTTCAATGAGATTTGGTTCTTTAGATTCGCCTCAGGCGGGGTTAACATATAGGCTATTAAAAAAAGGATAATTTCACAAAAAAAATTCATCTCTTTCCTATGGACATGCTTTTAGGAGTTATAGTAACACAACAATTGATAAGTCGGTCAAAACTACAAATTAAATAATTTGTTTTGTTTTTACCACTTTAATAACTGAATTTAGTAACAATATAACATTTTAATTACTAAATATATTCAAAATATTAATTAAATTGAAATTACATTTAAAAAATTTAATTCGAGCTAATTGTAAGCCCAGCCGTGGCCCAGCTCGAGTTGACACTTCACTACCGTGTTTGTAAACAAATCTCCAAGCAATTGTTTACAAACGTAATGTCCGTGTTCCTGTCGAGGAATCGAGTAGTTTTAACTCATTTCCTTGGAATGAATACAAATTATTTTCAGCGAAAGGTGAGCTCATTGACAAAGAGTTCCAGAATATGATTGATCACCAAAAGAATCAAAGATGGTTGATTTAGCGAGCAAGAACAAAGATGTGGATGACTAAAACGAGGTAAATTCAAATAGTTCGTACTCTGCATGAATTCGAATCTTTTAAATGTGTAACAAACGAAGACGAAATCACCAACTATCTATCTGAATATTTTAAGTCCTTGGACGTACCTGGCTTACCAAGGCACGATTTACAGCAAAGTGTAATTTCTGTGTTCATGATCTTTCGAAGCCTAAACCAACCATAACTATCCAACGGAACGTATTTGGTGATTAAAATAATTGCTAATGAATGTGATTCACGCAACTTTACTCAAAGGAAAATTCAAAGGTGAGGAAGTCCTTATTCCGTAGATTCCATGATCTCAACTCATATGCCCTTTTGAGCTTAAACGTATTAAATTTCCAATTCGTGTTGCATTCGTGATAACGATTAAAAAATCGCATGGTCAGTCTTTCAGTTTTTGTGTTGTTTGTGCTCATGTACTAATGAAAACCCATGATTTTCTCATGGTCAATTTAACGTGCATGTTCACGAGTCGATAAACCATCCTCTGTATTTCTTCCTTCGCTTCAAGTGCATAGCTAGGATAGGGGGTTTTGGGCGCAGCTAATACCACGGGTCTGTAGGGTATAGAAAACTCGCTAAGGTAAGCGGGAAGTGGGGGGGCACTTCCTTCAGACATTTTTTAAGATAAATGGTTCAAAATAGTGGGTTTTGCGACTGTGTGAATAGTTAAATATGTTTTATTTGTTAGTCATCCGTCCCCCTAATATTAATGACAAAATATTTCATAAAAAAATTCTCTAAGCTCTTGGGGGGGGGGGGGGGGAGTTTATCTCCCAAAACCTCCCCTCGCTGCGCCACTGCTTTGCTTCGCTATATTTATATAGCTTCATCTTGCGCCTGATAGCAAAACAAAAACTGTTGTTTATCAGAAGGTGCTTGACGCAAGATATTAAACCCGAATGTGTAGGGCTCACCGTGGTGCGTTTACGCATGCAGTACGTTTAAGCAGAGCATTTTTTCCAAACAGAGATACTGAAACTGGCGCGCCTTAGGTCATTTAATGCGAATGCTGCCTCATAGGGGCTTTTTTTGCACGATATTGAGCATCAGTCAAGCGTCGGTCTGGGGTTGTGTCAATCTCCCCCCTGAATGGGCCAAGTGTATGCAACAGACTTGGACCTAAAAACATTTTTTTTTTACAGCTAATAACCAACCACAGCTAATAATAGCCAACAACTGAATGCGTATAATTTTTATTTCATGAACTGCTTTATTAAACCACAATGCCCAAAATTTCTTAACCTAAAATGTAAGAAAATTTGTTGAAAAAAATCCGCGTAAACGTGCTCCGATCCACCCTATGTAGATTCAATAAAGAAAATGTCTTTCTGACAAGCAAATTTGGTACTCATTTACGTAGTTTTATTGAATTTGTATCCTTATTTTTTTATAATAAACATGATTAAAAACGATACAGCCGCTCTTGATTTATAAATGGTGTAAGTAAACTGTAAGTTCATTGATTGTTAGGCGGTACGAAGTTCGCCGGGTCAGCTAGTTAACTATAAATATCGTTGACAAAACCTTTTGATGTATTTAAGAACTCCTTATATAATCATTTAGTTCGAAGACAGTGTGTTATTTTTCTAATCATGCTGTAATATGCCATTGCTATAGCATCGCTGTTTTCCTATTCAGGTTCTTTTTTGATAGAATCTGTCTTCCTTTATTTAAAACGCTACACTCTGTCGGAAGAGTATGTAAAGTCCCACTTGTAATGTGGCTATGGAATGAGAACGTTTTGGTTTTCCTTGTGTGCTGCGCTGTTTACTACCGGGTTCTCATTCAGAACGGTTTCACTGGTGAATCCGTCACTTTTGAGGATGTGCGCCATTTTCTGTCTTTTCAAGTCAAAACAGAGCCGAAATCACTTATCATATTACCCTTAACCATCTGTGACAGAGTTAAGGAGCAGGGCAATATGAGCAGATTTAGGTGTTGGGAACGATATCTGACGTTTATTGAACTCGCTCTCGAAACCAGTTGTTGCCTTGGGCTGGTTAAAAAGTGGTAGCTCGTAGAATGGAGGATGTTCTAGTGTTGAACGTGTGCCAAGTGAGTTAATTTCAGTCTTCGTTTGTCGATTTAACTGCGCTGGCCTTTAGTCACAGTGTGGGATTTCAAGGCTTTTTAATAGCATTTTTTTTTTGCTTTTAATGTTTCGCTTAGAGAATATTGTATCGTTTTATATGAGATTCCGCGAATGCTAGAGGATATCTTAGTGTGCGGATAAAGTGATTTGTTTGACGTATTAAGCATGGGCCGATTTTGATTGGAATGGGGTTTTAATCCCTACCTTTTCCATCGATGAGTCTATTATTAGAGCCCTCCTCGTGTTCTCACGGGAAAGTAACGTGTCTGTTATTCTGTCTTGGGAACGCGCCAGTTGTTATTGAATTACCGGTGCAATTTTTTCACAATCTCTTGCTTCAAGGTTTAAATATTTTAGCTTGAAGCGGCCCGTTTTTCTTTTTTCTTTGGATTTCTGGCCTTGTTTTTCCCGCAGCTATGGCTACGCTCATCTGTGGTCATGATTTCCTTGAGAACCGCTACGCGATAATATATCAGAGGTAGTTAGAATGTTATCTTTTTTGTTGTGCTATGCTTCTAGAATGTAATGACTATAATTGAATTTATTCCTCGAAATTGATTGAAAAATCTGATAATACTCTCAAAAAGACGGAGAAAATCCCAGGAGGTAATCTGTTGGCTTTGGGTCGCAATTTCTTTTTATGTCGTGGTGTGCGTCAGTCACATAAAATGATATTTGAAAATTTTTGTAGAACATTCAATTTACCCAAGCACTTATTCATTTCATATTAATAGCACACCGATACTGAAATTATCACAGTTTAACGAAGTAAATTAATCTTAATTAACATTAATTAATCAGAAAATTCGAGAAAAATCTGTACAATTTTAAGATATGCTAAAGAACTCATCGTAGTACGTTTATCTCAATATTGATGAATTTTCTTCTTTCCGTAGACACTTTTGCTTTCATTATGATGCTACGGTCAATTCGTGTCTCTTCATCTAATGAGTGAGTGTACATAGACAAGGACCTTTGTACTCCTTTTTATTTGAAATTCTTCGAGCTTAATCAATTAATTTTTGGATATAGGATTGAAAAATGCTTAGTTTTAGAGACCCAACAAATTCGTTTATTTGATCCGTTGCGTTTGTGCAGTCCCTCCTGGGATTTCTCGTTATTATTATTAAAGTATTCTACCGTCAGTGGTGTAGCCAGAGAGGGTCCGCCCCCCTCCCCCCGAAGTATAAAAACACAATTATTTTCCTTTATAAAAGAAAAAAATATTTAAAAGTCACGCATTAACAAAATATTTTCAACAAATGAAGTTTTTTCGATTTTGAAAAGTGGTATAATTAGTATAAAACCCTCTCCTTAGTACCCTGTTTAAAAAAAAATGTTTTGGACCCCCCGGAACGAAATTCCTGATTACGCCTGTCTACCGTTAAAAGTAGGTTTGCATGAAATAATTATGAAGTATTTTAATGGTCCCCTCTCCCTTAATGGACTTCCCTCTTCAATTCACAATAAGGCCTACTCCCTTTCATTCTATCTAAAAATCCTATTTTCTTTCTTCTTTTCCCTCGTTTTCCCAGCATTCTATCCTCTGACGTTCTATTCAAGATCCCCTCCCCGCTAAGTACTTCCACCATCCACACCTTCTGTGTCCTTCGTACCTCATCTAGGAGCTGCCTCTCCTCACCCACCATCTCCTGCACTTCGTCGCTCGTGTTCCTCTCCGTCCACTTCTTTTCCATTCTTATTTACATCAACATCCCAAGTCTTATGTCGTCCTCCTATCCAAGTGTCGCAAGTTTCTGCAACGTTGAGCCTTATTTAATTATCATTTAATGTCTGTTTACTTGCGCACACAGTGTGGTGTGAGTTTCAATTCGAATCTTTGTGACGACGAGCCATGCGAAGTATGAAAGATATGCCGTTTCCCTTGGATTTGGAGGGTGGCGTTGCGTCGTATGTTAGCCCAGCCTTGCTATACGTCAAGTATAAAATACGTCATTCCGAGGACAGCCTCGGCATCCAGACTTGTGGCATTTAGAAAATAATAAGAGCACTTTGCCTGCCCTTGGAGCCTCTTCTTCCGGAATCTTCCTCCGCATCTCCCGGCCGCTTCTTTCCTCAAGGAAATGCGACGTCTGGTTGGACTTTTAAAGCATTTCGCGTCGTTAGCGACCTGATTACGAGCCGTGACACCGCGCCTAATGGCCGCCTACGCGCAGGTGACTGCCTCTTTAAAACGCCACTATTCACAGTGTTGCATGCATCGCAGTGGGCGCTTTTAAAGCGTGTGCTGCTCGTCTCGCCGAGTGGATGCTGTTGAAGGGAGACGTAGTACACGGAGTTCGTCGCCAAACCACCACACCGCGAGTTGTTTACGGCGACCGCGGGATGAATTACAGCCCAGCGACGCTCGCGGCTAAAGCCCACCGTGGCCGCGTCCTGCTCGGGCAGTGAGAGATTTTCATGCAGCCCTCGGAAAAACCATCATTCCGTGTGGGAAGGGAATTAAGTTGTCTTTTCTAGTTAACCATAGTGATCACTCGGCGGTGATTTCGATCTGGTGGCCCACGGGATCACTCTCGGGGTCAATGTTTTTTTCTATTTTATAACATTTTTTATTTCACTTAATCGCGTGCTGGCACTAAGAGGCTGGATTGATCAGGTGATCTTATTCTCTTTCATATTGCGGCTTTATGGCTGCTTCGTGGTTTATTGTGTGTTCATTTTTTTCTACCGTTTTATCTTAAGTCTCTTCTCGAATATTGTCACTATAAAATTTGTGTAGATGTACAAATTTTTACGTTTGTAAATTTATTGATAAAATATGAACTCATTAAATGTAATTGATGGAAAGACGTGCGATATCTTTCTGCTTGTGGCAATGGGGAGAGAAGTACAAGTTGTGAAATGTCATCGTAATTTCATATTCGGGTCATTCCATGTGAATTCAACACACCACTCAACCCGACCACCTCAGATTTCTTTCAAATTTGGTGTATTCAATGGTACTGGTAAGTGATGGAAAAATACCAATTTGTAGAGGTCAATGATGATTTTGACAAAAGTTACAGGTCCGCAAATGTTGTGAATTTGTCAAAATTTCAGCGTGTCTTTCTAAAGATAAATGACTATAATTCCGGTTCTATTCAAGGTAGAAAAATGAAACTTACGGTTTTGGAAAGGTAATATATAGGGCTTTACAATGATATACAACACGGCCTATTTATAATAATTTTAATACTCGAGGTCATTGACCTTGACCTTTGACCTTGAATATCTCAAAACACCCCCCCTTCAATTTTTTTTATAAAAATATATGTTAATGCTCATACATTTTTCTACACGCATACAAAATATCAAGATGGCACACTTAGGGCGTCATGCCCAAAAAATTATTTGTCTACAGAACTACACAAGCAAAATGCAAGAAGTACCACTTAAATATGAAATGCCCATTGTTGAACGGTATAGGTCATGGCTATATCATTACAGTGTTACAGAAAACAATGTGATGGGTAGCTTCAATGAAAATTTAATAAAACTTTGTTTCAACTCACCTCATAAGTTTCCGATTAAATTGTTGATGTTCGCCAGGTCTGATCCAGGGAGACTGTATGTCCTTCCAGTTTGTTTCAAAGGATCGAGCCTTGTGAGAATGTCATATCTTTTGATGATATGACTGTCTGGTTTGGTAGGGAACACAAACGATGGAGATGGTCCATGTGGGTGCAAGAATCGGGTTTGTACTTCATCTGTGTCTTGGTAAGTGTGTTCGACATATGCAACCCACCAGTGATTATTGTATAAACAAGCAACGAATCCATGTATGTCTGTAAACAGCATTTCTCTCACCACAGCTGTCACTGACTCTTCTCTACACTCTGATGAGATGGAATATGCCTTTGTCTTCACTATACCTTTTTTAATAGGTATGACACAATGAAGTTTATGGGTACCAGGAATCGTCCTAGTATTTTCGAAACGATGCTTTAGCCTGGCCATGTCTTCATCGTGATGGGTAGTCGGTGTATAATTGAAGGTACATGAAGGGATATTTACTTTGCTCCACTGAAACAACTCTCGTGCTGTCAATATGTGGTTATCGAAAGGTCTCTTGAGGCTTGCAAGTGTGGCTAGTCTTTTTACGGTCCCTGCAACCCCATCACAAGGTCCTTTGCCATGAGCTGTAGTAAAAAAATGCCATTCTGCAGTGACATCAAAGTCTTCCTGATGGTAGCTCAGATTAATGAAATTCTTTCTATTTTTATATTGGGCAGCACATCCATCGGAAAAATAATAAATGTACTTTGTAGTTGAAAAGTGGCATTTCAGGAAATTGATGAAATTGCGCTGGAAGCAATAGACACATACGGTATCATGGTGAAGGCAGTCAGATATTTCTACATATGACACATGCTGTATTTTATTAGATGTAACATCTCGATAGTAAGCCACGAATGGATGAATTGTGGCCTGTGAGTTATTCCATTGAAATCCTTGAACTTCATCTTGAATGATGAAGGAGTAATTCTCTGCAAAATCACAAACCACAAGATATTCATTCACTTTGAGTTCTTCTTTTGTAGTTTTAAAGAATTGTGACTGCTGTTGTGTTATGAATGAGTGTGGTATTAGCTGCTTTAAACTGGATGAAAATGCCTCTAGGAAATCATCCGTTGATTTTGTTAAAGTCTCTAAAACTGCCCTGCCAGTAGTTAACCAACACTTATACGAAACTTCATCTATGCCATTTCTACGGAAGAGTTCAAAGAGATAATCATTTAGTTTTTCTACACATGGACAATAGGGACATGCACCTAAGAAGCATGCTGGAAGAGCGGGATTGCATGTAACAAATGCTAAACAATGCTTGTATGATGGTAACGTATGTTCTTCGTGCTTGGTTAGCTCCTTTAATTTACATCCTTCAAACATCAACTTAAAATTTTGGTGGGAGACGCAAACACAAACAGAATGGGTTCCACTAGCACCCGCGAGAACACAGTGCTTCGGCCGCAATTCACAAAATTTGGAGATTCCAATTTTTAAATCTGGATATGTTTCCTTGAAATATCTGTACATTTCCTTGAGATTGTGCAACACTAGCTGCTTCTGCTTATGCAGTCTAACCCCATTTTCTTTCACCGACACATAGTCCTTTTTTCCTGGCATCATACGGCTCATGTTATAGTCACAGTAAAAGTCACGTACACATCGAACTGTTTTCTCACATAATGTCTTACCTGGCTTTGGATTAGGTGTTACTAAAATACCATATTCTGCCACTAATTGTTTGGCTCTCCGTACCATGTAATCTGAGGCAGAAAATTCTTTCATGGTTTTCCTAACACTCCAGCTCTTCGGAAGCACAGTCAGAATCTGTACCTTGTCACATACACTGTCTGAACAATGAAACTTATCTTTGAGCTGGGCTATGATTTCACTTTCTGCATGTTCTACACTCTCTTCTTTTTCAGGTTGCTCCAAAAAAGTATGCTCCAAAACTGAGGCTACCTTTTTCAATTTTTCTTTTGGGTAATTTTTCTCATTTTGAAGTCTCTTTTTCTTCACAGGAGATGCACCTAAACACTGAAGGCTACTATTTAAACAATCCAGGGCAATAGCAGGTGCTATTTCATCTTCACTTACATCTTCTTTGGAAGTCCCTGGCATAGCAGAGGCTACTTCAGCATGTTCTGATAACTTCTGTGATAATTTTTTTCGGCATTTACTGCAAATTTTCCCACCTATCAATACCTTAGGTGATTCATTTGCCATCCAATCCTGAACGTCTCTCAAATTTTTCTTTACTCTTGCATGGCCTTCTTCTTTAAATGGATTGCAACAGTACATTTTTGACTTGAAAGCCATTTTTCACAAACTAATGTTTCACATAAAAGAAATAGTGCTAAAAATCACTTATGCACTTCACTGTAGTTCCAAATGAAGTCACATCCTGGGACAAGCAACAGATAATTAGCTTAAATGACTGTCTGATTCTCACACATACACTTCACTGTAGTTCCTACTGAAGTGACATCCATGGGACAAGCAACAGATAGGTAGCTTAAATGACTGTATGATTCTCACTCTAAATTAAACCCTCTGAATCTAATCAGATTAGTCTCTCACAGTTTGATTCAATAATGAAAGTATGTAATTAGGTTAACTGCAAATTAGTCTTAATTAGATTAACCACTCAAGCGTGACTATAAATGCCCGTAGTTCCTCTCTAAGCGTGCGCAACGCACTGTATGCGTCTTCTAAATGCCATGCCTAAAGCGTGGGCGATAGACCAAAGGCGTCCGAGTCTTTCATTAAGAATTCCTATCTCTTACACTTCCATTTGTGTACTTTTAGTAAGTGTATATGAGATATATCTGCCTGCTTTCATTCTGTGCCTCTTCATTGCCTTCGTTTGCGTGCTCGTATTTTTTAATGATATTTTTTCCAGCTGATGCTAGGATGCTTCCTTTAGGAGCAGCGCCTGGTGGACCCTCACAGAAGATAGTCTTCCACTCACGCTCCGATTTATGTGTTTTCTTAGCGATTGTGTGTTCTGCATGGGGGCGCTGATTGCTTTCCTCTGTGGTTCATTATCATCTGCTTTTCTTTCTCTTTCATCGTGGCAATAATAGTGAAGGCATTGACCTGAATCTTGCAGCAGTGGAGGGGGCCCGAAAAAATTACCATTTTATCTAGTGTAAATTGGATACCGAAGGGGGGATTAGCCCCCCCTAGCTCCTCTTTGGAACCACCCCTGGTTTTTACCAATTTTAACTGTATTTTCATTGAAGCTACCCATCACATTGTTTTCTGTAACGCTGTAATGATATAGCCATGACCTATACCGTTCAACAATGGGCATTTCATATTTAAGTGGTACTTCTTGCATTTTGCTTGTGTAGTTCTGTAGACAAATAATTTTTTGGGCATGACGCCCTAAGTGTGCCATCTTGATATTTTGTATGCGTGTAGAAAAATGTATGAGCATTAACATATATTTTTATAAAAAAAATTGAAGGGGGGGTGTTTTGAGATATTCAAGGTCAAAGGTCAAGGTCAATGACCTCGAGTATTAAAATTATTATAAATAGGCCGTGTTGTATATCATTGTAAAGCCCTATATATTACCTTTCCAAAACCGTAAGTTTCATTTTTCTACCTTGAATAGAACCGGAATTATAGTCATTTATCTTTAGAAAGACACGCTGAAATTTTGACAAATTCACAACATTTGCGGACCTGTAACTTTTGTCAAAATCATCATTGACCTCTACAAATTGGTATTTTTCCATCACTTACCAGTACCATTGAATACACCAAATTTGAAAGAAATCTGACATGGTCGGGTTGAAAATGTCACTTTTCTGTGTTGAATTGACGTGGATTTACCCATTCCTGACTTCAGCGTTAGGTTAACTTTTTTTTAAGTATCGAAAATAAGGAATTCCGATACCAAATTCAGTTCTGATGAATCAGTGTGTGTGGAGCCACTTATTAGAAATATGCACGTTTATCTCTGAGGCCGTATTCCATCCGTAACGATCTTGTGGACATTCAATTGGTTTGAGCAGGTGCGCGTCATTTTTCTTAGAAGTGACGCTTAGATCTCTCCATCCCTTTCTTGTATCACGGACTACTTCTCAGAACATTTAGTCATCAAGGCAGTTGTTGATAATGAATTCGTGCTTATTAATCTTCCGCACCGTGAGTGAAATACTCATGTGCATAAGATACTTTCAATATTAATGCATAGTGTGTGCGTGCAGCAGGAATATTCTGACATGCGACGCGTAGCTCGCTATTTTTATTGGTAATGCATTTTTTTCCTTTAATCCCCTTGATGATGCCAAAAATTCATGCATTCGACGGCGTATGAATTGTGGTATCCTCCAAGCATTTTTGTTCATCATTTGATGATTTTTGTCTATTTCTGCATAGTGGAAATTGTATTTTTAATTTTTGTGCAAATATATTTTCTCGAAAATTTCATATGTCCTGAAAATTTTATTCTATTATGAGTTTAAACGTCATTCGTTAGTTAACGACTTATCTTCCATGCGTATAAAATGTATTTAAAGTAATTTTTATATTTTAATGCTTTTCTACTATGCTTATGTATCATTTGGAATCTCTTCTCAACGCATTTTTCTTAGATGTATAATTTTGAACGATAGTAAAATTTTAATTGTAATAAAAAATAGAGTTGCGTAGATTATTGTCTACCTGGCAAGTGATTCATTGATTCCATATTTTCGCTGCGTTGAGGCGCTGTGTGATGCGGATTAGCGTGGGTGCTACTTGGCCGTCCGTTAATCCTCTTGCTGCCACGTTAAGCCGGACTACAGGGTAAGGTAGCGGTTTAGTCCACCAAGTATTAGCGGTGCGTGCTTCGGGCTCGCGAATCAACCCGAAGGATAGCCCAGCGATTGCGGGCGATTGCGCCGCCGCTGCTGCAACCTTGGCCGTGTTCGGCACGCCATTGTCCACATGACTCATCCGGCTGAGTCCCACCTTCGAGACTCGCGTGGCTCCCGGACCTTCATCTTGCCCCTTTTGCGGTCCACAGGTGCGAGGCTCGCTGCCTGCGATCCCGTTTCTGCCATGCGTCCCTTTCCCAAGAGTCCCCTGCCTATTTATCTGCCTCCTCTCATCTGGACGTCCCCTCCCACACCACCCGGCGGAGCTAAACTCGGTCGCAGTTATTCATCGCCAAGGCCCTCCCGAGCCGCACGCAAGAGCCGCGGGTCTTGATGGCTCCACGTTGCTAAAGATGCGGCGAGGAAGAATTCGTGCAGCTGTGTTTCGTGGGGTATCAAGTCGAAGCCCGGATTCGGGAGGATCACTGTAGCAGCTTTATGCTCATCCGGGGTTTGGGCGTTAAACCCTCTCGCAGCTCAAACGAGTTTTCGATTGAGGGCACATGAAAATGTGGATCACTGGTGGAATAATTCGAAGTTCTTGCTAAAATTAAAAACATCGTTGTCACTGTTTACTCAGTATATTTATCACTAAGGGAGCAGTTCAAAGTTCATGCCAAAAATATTTCTATGACTCAATATAGTGATGTACATACAGAAATCAGGTCCATGATAAAGCCATTTATGAAAATATGATGTTTTACATTCTCTTTGTTCAGTTATTATTCCTGGATTCCGAGTGTCGGTCAGGATAATGTGTTATGTTACTGACTGATACTAGGGGTCGTGAAAGAATTAGAAGAATGATGACCTTCAAGAATACAAAACATTATAGCAATTTTAAGTGAATTTCGCGTTTCATCTTGTATCCAGTGGAAATATTATTACGCTGATATAATTTATTGCTATTATATGCTAAATATTTTATTAATTATCCCTTTTTTGTCGTATGGCCTAAATGATCTCCTCATTATTAAGTAGCAAATTCAAAATTTCCCTTGTAAAACCCCCCTATTTGTCATCAGTCTTCACTACTGGGTGTACAGCTAATTTGGGTGTCATTTGTTAGGAATAGCAGTCAGTGATATGATTTGATCAAAGACAATGACGTTAGTAAATTCGAAGTCATAGTAGTAGCATGACGAAGCGCTTTTATTATTCCAGAAAAACACTACCAAGTTCGTGAACTATATTTATCTTTATAAGTGGAAAGTGGAATATTCACTTAAGTTTCCCACACATCAGGCAAGTCAACAGAATACGCGCGGAATCACTTCGTCCATGTTTCATTTTGTAATATGCCTGATCCTCGGCTCAGAGAAGAAAGGATACGATAGAGGAGAACCTTTTCCATCAGTTACAATGCCATGAGGCTGATTTATTTCGCATTTCATGAAAATTGAATCACGGGAAGCATCCCTGATGGAGAAAGTTTTTGTTTTTCTGCTTGACACGTGCTCTCTCATCTTTCTTCTCCGGAGGGAGTCTTGACGCGTGAAGGAATCGTTGAGGCTTATCTCCGTAAATCCTCCAGCGTATTTCCCGTCCCGCAAAATGAGGAGAAATGTTTACTTGGTTGTCTCAGCCAGGAGGAGAGTTTACCTTAGATATTCGCTTCGGAATATATGGCCCCTGGAATTATGTGCACCTTCTCTAGGTGACGTGGGATCAAACCTTGGCAAGCATAGAGTAGGTCGTCTTCGGTTTTCGTTTTCAGCCGTTCACGCAGTGCTCAACTCTTTTTGTTTGTGCAGGCTGCCAAACTTTGTGAATGCGTTAGGTAAGTTTGGAATGGCATTACATACCTTTAAGGTTTGAAAAAGGAATTGGAAACTATTTATTCGAGGTTAGCAAAGCTGGTCTCATATTCTTTTATTTTTAAGTAACGCATTCGTCTCTTTTATATTTATAAAGTCATTAAGAGTAAAGTGATTATTGCTGTTTTGTGGTTAGATGCCATGTATCAGATTGAGTATTGTTTAGCATATGAATCTTAATATTAGTTTTATTGCTTAGATTATTCATTGTGCAGAAAGTGATATTTCATTTGACTCAACGTGTAGCTGGCTTGAAAGTCATGTTTCCATGTTTCCCAGCCGAAAACTGTTCCTGGAAACATGTAATGTAGTATACTTGGTACCGAATATTTCTTCACTTTGTGGGGTGATGGCATTAAAAATCTAGGCTTGCGCAAAAATCCATTCAAATTATCTCGAATGATGGATAAATCTTTTTTGTCAAAGTTACAGTTGCGAAAATTTTTATGTTACTCTCTCTTGAAGCAAAGCTGGCCGTTTAGATCATTATTTTCAGCAAAGCTTTCTTTATTTACAGTACGCTTTATATTTCCTCTTCGTAAGATTCACTTATTTATTCTTCCATTTGAAAGCTGCGCGAGAGATCTGGATGAGATTACTTCCCTCGCTGAGTGCCTGTTTTTCTCCGAGACCCAGGTGCTAGTAAATTAAAACTGTCCGGCGTTTTTCCACAATTACTTTAACTTTCTCACCGGTTTCAGTAGATTCTTACTAGTTTAGGTAGATTTTGTATTGTAGTTAGGTCCAAAACAGTACCAAATCTTTTGAAAGCTGTCAGGGAAAGGAAATTGAAGTATTCGTGGAAAATTGCCAGTAAGTTTACTGATATAAAAACTAAAACTAAACTTTAAGCCTAAAACAAGTCTTCAGAAGCGCGTCTGGGTATTATTACTACCTCACATCCATTGCCTTCACTTCGCTAATATTATCGACCCGGAAGCATTTCAGAATATTACTAACCCGTAGCAGAAACAAACGAAGCACGCGGCTGTGGTTGATCACGGAGTAATGCGTGCCGAGGAACGACGCATGCGCTGATCCGTTGGTCCATCCTTTACTCCCGTCCATTTCAAAGCGTAGCCCTCGTGGCCTTTATTAAATTACGATCCTTGCACATCCGCTCCCAAATCTGGCTCTGGGATGCGTTTATTGGACAGCCGCTAGATGAGGGCGTCATGTGGAAATTCTTTACGAGCCTGTCTTTTCTGCTTAATTCCCCAGCTGTCCCTCACGTGATGATTATATTTCCGTCAGCCACCGTAAAAGCTTTTCCAGGTTTCCCTTCGGTTGGTGCTTATTTTGGATAAACCGTGCGCTCTTAGTGCCGCAGATTTTTCTGCACGGAATTTTGATGGGCATAATCTTGCCACGTGACCTACTCATTCGCCCGCGAAGCGTCTTTGTTTTTTTCCATACCTTCCCACATCTCCACTTGCTGCCATGAAAAGGTATGCGCCAACGTCCAAAATTGTGATGAGGTGAGTTGATGCAATTCTTGGTAATGATATCTCGTTCCATTCTTCGCGTTCGATGTAATGGTGTGCTTGAGACGCGCGAATTTGGTGTACATTCAGGTCATCCAATCCTGCTGACCACCATTTTTTAATCCCCCATCCCAATTAGCATTTCTTTTAAAATATTTTTCTGCCCGCAATGTACAGGAATCGGTGTAGTCCATATTTTACGCGTACCATGTGGAAAAATGTTTTCTGTTTTACGCGTGAAGGTCTGGATCTTTGGCTAACGCGTGCCTTGAATATTGTCACCCGATATCTTTTGAGTTTTTTTTCCTCTGACGGCGACTTGAACGGGTGTTTAATATTCAAGGAGTTCTATAATGGACAATAATTTGAGGAAATATCATAGATTCAGTTATTTTGTCTTTTCGTGGTGTCTTGTAATACACCGAATAGAATATCCAATCGGAAAGTAGCACGTTTTAAGTATAGGAACTAGTTACAACTGATGTCTTTCTGTGTACCATTATTTTTCTGGGGGGACGCTTGATACTGATCGGAATTAATCCTATCGGTTTTCATTCCGAATGGTGATTCCGATTGCTTGCGACGCGATCGGAATTGTATGTGTTTGAAACTTTTTCTCTCATTTAGGGCTCTTGTACTCGTGGGAGTAAATATTATTAGCACGACAAATTCCGATCGCGTTGGTATCCAATCGGGATCAACCTTTACCAATGAAAACCAATCAGAATAATCCCGATCAGTTACGAGTACATCCCCCGTGGTGGCCTCTAGATTGCACGTGACTGGGGTCCTGTTATCATAACTTTACCCCTTTCGTCGTGCGCGAGTGCGATCATGATTAAGGTGATTTTTTAAATATTTTCTTTCACTCTTCACCACGCACGATTGCATTTTTGCCATTCATGCAACTTCTCCCATTTTCGCTCCCCGTTGTATTACAGCCTTTCTGTTCGTGCGCCAGCCTGAGCAATTCTCTCGGGTATGTTTGTTTGAGGTTTCTTAACCCGCGCGCACTCTCCACTTGATATCTCATTCGCCCTAGTTACTCGACGAACCAAGCAAAAAGGCTGACATCCTCAGCGGTTACTTCCTTTCGGAAACTGTTTTTCTTTCTCGGGTGATAACTGTTCTTAACCTTTGATAGATAAGCTTCTTTACTTGTTTTTAAACACGAAACGTGGATAATAATGAAAAAAGGAAACTTATGTTGACTGGAATTTGAAACTTTTCAGTTGGTATTGTTTACTTAAATAGGCATATTATCACTTTTGCATCAAATGAGTGGAATTAGTAAATTGCATATGAATAACAGCGTATAAGTTTCTGCTGTGATTATAAATATTTACATCTTCGATTCATGGCTGTAGGAGCATAGCTCGCTAACTTTTATTTTGTTGATTTATGTTGTTCCTTGTGGGTTGGTTTGCGGGACAGTTTCGCGATTTATTTTCTGCTCAGATGGTGAGTATAGCGTTAAAGAGCTGGCGGTGAGTGGTGAATTAGGTCTCTTTTCCTCTCGAGGATGAATTGGCTTCGATCAAATGATAATAGTTATCGACCACGAGTTGTAGAGACAGCTGCTTTCCTTTTTGAATATTATCTAAGTTAATTTGGCAGAAGAATTCACGCGCTACAGAGATAGGTCGTGGAGTTGTTGGCTGTAATTAGAAAATGAAAAAAAAAATCCTCAAGCATGAGTATACGTTACCGTGGAATTGTGAGGAAATCTCCTTTCCGACGATAAAGACATCTTGGAGGCTACCGTTTGACGTGCGTGGGAGTTTGCCTCCCAATCACCAGCCTCTCGTATCAATCACGTTGTTCCACGTCCTCGTGTGTACCTACCCTCCTCTGGGCAGCCGCCTCCAGATCCACTTCACGATGACCAAATATCAAGGATAGTGTCACGAGAGGAAAAGGTTTCAAGTTGCCTTGAAGGAGAAAGATTTCTCTTAGCAGTGGTTGAGGATGATAAAAGTTCATGTTAAAATTCAACAGTGCTTAGGTTTTCTCTCGTAATAAGCAATTAATAGAATATTTCTGCCCTGGGGGTGTTCAGTCAAATTTGAAAAACTATTTTCTCGGATTTGCTCAGCTCGGGGCTTCGATTGAAAGAATCCCAGAGCTGTTTTACGCAAATCTTAGAACCCAGAGTAATTGTGGGTGGATGTAAAAAAGCATTTTGGGCGTTTATAATTATTTACAGGAGATTTAATGATAATGCAGAGGGAGGAACAAACGTGTATTCCATGATTGTTACGGAAGAAAATTTTGTAATTGCAGAAGTATAAATTGTATCGGCTGGAAGTTTTTTTAATGGACTTAAAAAGCAGTGTTTAGGCCAAGATTTTACTAGTTATTTGCCAAAATATTTTACGCACGACTTAGAAGCACAGTTAAGTCATGTTATTTTATCAAAGGTGAATTTCATCCTTTTGTTGGGAGAGGAAGGAGGTGAGTTCGATTGTAGGTTAAATGAAAGGGAGTAGGCCTTATTGTGAATTGCAGAGGGAAGTCAGTGAAAGAAAGGTAGACTCCATCGTAAATTCTCCATACAACCCTACCTCATTGGTCTTGTATGATGTTGGGCACGATATGGTGGAAGTTCTTAATATTAGTAAAATAAGACATAGCAATGATTCCACCAGTGGAAATATTGCTATGTCTTATTTTACTAAAAATACCTCATTGGGTAGGATACCTAATAATGTCGCATAATCATGAATCAGAAAACAAAAACCTGATTCCTCAAGCGATGTACGTTTCTCCGAGATTTAGCCCGTCAGCTTTTTCCGCTAAGAAGGAGTAATGGTGACGAATGCTCCCAACTCTTTGAAGTGGTGCTGGGTGTATTAAGCTCTTTTCCAATTTGCCCGCCGCCGGCAGCGAGGGGTCGGGTGCCGTTTCGGGGCGTCTTGCGCCGAGATGACATGACGGGGGTGCGGCGTCTGCGGTGTGGACGTGTGGGTGTGCAGCGCTGCGGTTTTTTGTCGTTCCGGGGCGGAGCGGGCGAGGAAGTGTGCGGCTTAAGGCGCGTGGAGTGGCGGGTGCCTCCTCTCCGCATCCACCGGCACCTCCCCGCTCCCCTCGCCCGTCCGAGCCAAGTGGTGCGGGCCGCATTCTCTCCTGCTCCTTCCGCCCCTCGAGAAGGACCTTGAGGGTGCTGGCGAGTCCCGGGACGATGTTTCTGTCGAGTAGTTTGTAGTTGTGTGGATGCGTTTACGGACGTATGTCAGTGTCATGAAACAATGAGGATCGCTGGTAATTACCGGTTACGGGAAGTTTACTTGGAGAAGTTTACCTATCGCCAAGGTCTGTCCCCTTCCCTCATTGAATTTTCCTCTGTTTTGCATGGAGCTAATTACTTTTCATTCTATCCAAGAGCCCTTTATTCTTCCTCTACTTAACCCTAAGCTACCTGCTTTAGCTATTACTTACCCCTAGTTCCATAGGAATGCGGAATATCTCGTGAGTTATTTTATGAACTTTCATTCTTTAATCGATTGTGAGCTATTGTTTAATGTAATGTTTAGATAGATTGAAAGGGAATAGGACTTTTTGCGATTTAGAGATGGAAGTATACGGAGGAAGGGAAGGATGCTTCCGAGGTATTACATGGAAACCTACCTGGATCGGTTGAATATTTAAATAACAGTTTAAATATGGTAGCTTTAATTCTGATCGAGTAATACGCCGCCTCAGGGTGGCACTCACCCCGGCCAAGAGTGGATAAATTTATTTCTCGATGAATAGACATAGCATGGAAATAGAGTAACAGGGAATTGTAATATCTGTCGCGAATATGCAGTAGTGGATTCTAAAGTCGGCCTTCAGAAGTGTTTTCACCTTTACCGCATGTAAATTTTGCCATTCGCGTCGCTGACGGACGTAATGATCCGGAATTTCACGAAGATTTTGTTTTGATCCTGTCATCTATCAAAGTCATAATTTTCAGTGGTAATCCTCGCTATTACAACTACTGCATTGCAAATACTGAGAATAAATGGATCTGCTTTCATCGCCGATGCTGCGGTCAGTTTTGAAAACTGATGAAAATGCGCCCAAAGTGGAAAATAAATCAAGCTTCAAATGGATGGACTGGGGCCACCTCTATGTAGTCTCCTTGATCTAGATGTTCATGAAAAGTTGGTATACTGTCGATCAGCAGTACGCGCATGACTTCCGGTACGCAACTTTTCTGGCTTACGTAATGGTGATGTCTCTTTTCCTTCTGAAATTTTTTTTTCCCTTGGCCGTAAACTCTTTTGATTGGAGCGAGGCGACTGCGTACGCTCGCATTCATTCACCGTTGCTAACTGTTGCCATTAATTGGCTCGCACTTGTTGTGCTCTGGATAAGTCGCTCGCTTTTCCGCTCCTCGGCTGTTTCCGAAATGGTGGGCGGCCCCCTCGCGAGGCGGCGCGTTATTAATGATCCCAAGGCGATGGAGCCTGCTCAGTCATCCGGCTAACCGCGGGAACGGAGCATGAGCGACGTGAAAGATAGCTCGAGAGAAATACAGTACGCTGCAGTTAACTGGGAAATGGAGGGTGCGGCCGTATCGGTTTACGCGAAATACATGCCCGTCTGTTTCACCGGCTGGGTCGATTTGATGTTTCGACTGCACCGCTGGCATCCCTTCACGAAGGCCCAAGCACGCGTCCCGTATTAGGATTACATAATTGCGGAATTGCTATTATTTATTGCCGTTCACTTCTAACGTTCTTAGAAGAATTTTCTATTCACTCGGGTAGAAGTAGCGAAAATTGCGGTCAAAAGCTGTAGGGCTGAATTTTCTTGAAATTGCTCTCATAGAAATAGTAAAAAAATAATATTCCGAAATGTTTTAATCTATTCATTTGCAGTTATTACTATTACTTTTGTATTTTTTCACTTACAGTTATTACCTACTATAGGTAATCAAGCGGTTACAATATATTTGTACGGAATACGAAAAATCAGTACTACCGTTCACCTCCGACTCCTTCCGTTTTCATAATTTATTTTATCTCTAATTACTCAATACCTAAGCATATTTTTCGATACGCAGTGTCCCTATTTAAGAGCCATTACCTAAGCTAGTTAATTGTTTTCACGCAGCGATTGCCTTTACGTTAAATGGTGTTATTTCCAATGATAAATTACATAGTGTTAACCGTTTCACTACAACTGTGCATTTTACCTATATGGTTGTTAGTTCTACTCTCTCTGGTAATCTGCCATTTACAATGCGAGTAAAACCTTGCTTCAGTATCATTCCCTTGTACTTAAAATGATTTCCACTAAACTACGGTGAAAAAGCATTTGCGAATCTGTTAATAAAACCCATTTAAAAAAATTATTCTGTTCACGCTGTGGTATTTGTTTTCAGAATTTTCATCTTCGATTGAAATCAAACGGAAGTATTTGTGGAAATCAACGCACGTAAAATGTGGTTTTCATGCATATTTATGTATACTCATTTATTATTCTTTTTGTCAACACCGCACCACCGCAATGTCTGGGGTATGGTTTTATTGGTTGAAAAAATATTTTTCTCTTCGTAATCCTTCTCACCTGTCTCCATCAACTTATGTTATTTAAAGTTCTGCTTCCCCGTGCATTCAGTGTATCCTCTTCTTCATTTCTTAGCCTCTCTTCGTGCCTTCGTCCATATTTTTGTGGCCTTGTATCTTCATCTATAACATCGTTCTTTTTCCAGTGCTTCCATAGGGCTCACGTTGTCTCATGCACCATAGTTACGGGTCGCTCTAATGTAGTCTTAGCAACACGCTAGAATTTCTCGCCAAAACTCGCCAAGTTATTAATCCTTTAATTACTACTCGTTAAATACTACTCGTTATTAATACTTTTGGCCGAGTTTCGAGTTTCTTCGAGTGACTCAATCACAATCTGTACACCTATATATTCATGTTTTACAGGCTTACCTGCCGTGGTGTTCGGTATGGCTCGATTTGATTGATTTTACGAATGCGAAAGATTATTTTCATACGATTGTCTTTCCTCTTTTTCGACATCTCTCCGTGCGTTAGGAACCGACTAGAGAAGTCGTCAACACAGTGGCTCGGAATGCGAATGGCCCGTGGTTCGATTCCAGGTTCAAGGGATTTTTTCCCATAACAATGAATCACCATCATAATCAATTTTTAGCTCTCTGAAGATATGTTTGGCGTAGCTCCTCACTCAGATCTCATTCATTTAAAATTAGCTAAAGAATTGGAAGTCCATGTTCGCTAAGTAAAGCCAGAGAGGAGTCCTCGGTAAAGCCTAGCCTCTTTGCAAAAGTAGTTACTATAACTGCAGAATCCTGCCGACGCATGGAAGTTTTACTGTGTTTTCGTTTCTGAAACTTAACTTGATATAATCCGTCTAAGGTTTGAAAGAAGTCGAATGTGGAAATAACGACATTAAAAGTTAATTTAAATTGCTGATGTGCGAGTTGGTCACTAAAGAAACTAGGCGGCCGTGATATGAAGTTAAAAATTAATTCTTGGTCGTCAATGTGTTCACTGATGTCTTCCCTCTATATGTCTTTGCTCGTAACGCGTGAGGAAAAATCCACGGTAAATCAGCCTGCGCGTTTTATTCTATCGTTCCCCCTCTATATTTTTTGCCACCCCTCCCGTCCTTTGAGAGACGACGCCGATGGTGGGTGGGGGTGTAGTGCGTGGTCTTCATACCAAAGCCCCCTGATCTCCCTGCTCTTCCCGCCAGGCAGCGGGGCGGGCGCCGGCGCGTTTGCTGCACGCGCCGTGGTGTGGGGCGAATCAGTGGTTGCGTATCCGCATCGGCGTTGCCCTTGGTAACGCAGCTCGCAGTGTGTGCGTGTGTCGGCAAAGTGGCGAACTCACGCGTGTCTCCGTTCGTCAGCCACCACCCCGTGGTTGCCATGGTTTCCGCGTGGGGCTAATGGTGCTATCGGAGTTGTATGGGGGGCTTCTTTATGGGAGGAAGCCTGCATTTTTTACGCGCGGTATTCATTTTCCTTGCTTTTCAATTCTGTATGATTTTTATTTAAGTTTTCGCGGCTTGTGATGACAAGTTTTGTCAGGTGTTTTCCACTTTTTATTATTAGTTTGGTCCGACGTTTCGTGACTAAGTTCTAGTAACTTCTTCGCGGAAATTAGGAAGTATTTAATCTACATTTCAGTAGTAGCATTCATTGGTGAATATTATTAGTTTCATCTGTGTTACGCTTTTGTCGTGGGCGATTACTTATTTCCTTTCATTTCAGTATAGTCTTAAGCAATGTATTTATTCGATGATGCGAGTCAATGTATCAGGGGTAAAGTATCTTTAGCCGGTATTGGTGATTTCCGCGTAGGGCTAAAGATTCAATCGGAGTTGGATGGGGTTGCATCTTTTTGAAAAAAAAGCCGCATTTCTCCTCAGTAAGTCAAACTAAGTCAAAGGTCGCAGGCTCGAGTCCCGCTTGGGTAGGTTTTCCCAATCCAGGGCATGGATGTTCGTGTGCGTTTAATTGAAAAACGTTATCAAAACCACGATTCAAAGACCAAATTGTGATGTTTTTGGTGGTGTGGCAATTAGGAAATAAATATGTAACTGGTACGGATTAATGTATCCTGTAACGTGGCCTTTGGTAAGACTGATTAAAAGAGGAAAGTACTATAAGTAAATCGCCTTCGGCACTGAGGATTGCGGGTCAACCCGCTGAAACGTCTAAAAGATTCTTTGTGAGTGTCCTTTTTTATGTGTTTCTATGTTTTTATTAGTGTTATTTTTGTCCGTTCTCCTCGATCGGCCACATACTTATACTATCGCTTAGTGCGCTTTCCCCAAGACTTTATATATATAAGTATAGTATAAGGCCCGATTTTTATCCTGTTCCCTCTTTTCGCATTCATACTGACCTTCCCAGGAGTGTGTGCCGGCGGAAGGATTTCGAGCTTGTCCAAGGGTTTGCCTTTACGTCTCCGAGGAGCGCGGGCCGCACGTAGTGAGAGAGGGGATGAGGCGTGTTATCTTTTAGCCCCGGGGGCGAGGAGGTGGTGGGAAGTGCGGCGTGGAAGTTTCTCCGGGATCGATATTTTTTGTTCCTTCTCTTTCTCCCTTGCCGACGGTGTGATTGTCTCCCTGAACGGCGGCGGAAAAGTGTCGTCGCCTCCTTTGTGATTGAATCTCAAAGCGTCCGGACGCTGGAATGTCCTGCGAAGACGAGCGTCCATTACGTGCCGAAGTGTTTATTTTTTCCTCGTAGTGGGTTCCTCAGCTCACGTTTTGTCTCACGGGGAGAGTATTTTTCTGGTGAAGCGTGAAAAAGTCATTTAGTTTTAACAAATAAAATGAATTTGATGGGAAATGAAAACAAAGTTTTGGGATTTTACCTTGCAAACACATTGACATTACCCGTAAAATGCATGTCGTGAATATAATTTTACGGAGTGAATTTCGTCTTTTTCTTTTTCCTCCGCATTTATTCGATGCATCTGCTAATTAAATTATCCGTATAACTGATACTGTACGGTTTAAAATGTTTGATTCATCATCACATGTAATTAAATCGCATTTAACGTTGAAGATAGCTACACGAAATATTGAAATTCGTCCAGTAGGTAATAAATCAAATAACCCGTCTTATTTATGGGTAAAAGGTTGTGTCTATTCTGGTAATTTGGTTTCACGACCAGCCTTGATGTCTCGTTTTCCTTCTTGAAAGTTTTCTTGAATTAGTTGGAAATCCATTGGAACTGAATGACTACTTTTGATATTAAAGTAGCGTAGAGAAAGGTGTAATTATGGCGCAGTCGATAAAATAGCCCGCATGTTGCATCTGTTATTCACACATTTGAATTTATCTTGTGATACATATTACATTTTTTTGCGGATATAATTTAGTATCGATGGATTGTAATAAATGAACATTAATAGGGGATGTCATTGCCTTCGAATCATACGGAATTAAGTTTTTCTCTACGCTAATTGAGCAACGCGCTGTAGAGTTGCTCAACCTACTTCAAAGAGCGATCCCGGCTACCGCATGTTAACTCATAGAATGACCTGTCGTATTATTACTCTTAGTTATCAAAGCAGACGCTAAGTATTCTAAAAGCGTATAATCGCTTCGTGGACATGGGGTTCCTTTTCAAGTGCTCGGATTTTGTGTTCATGTTTCTTGGTCAAGGATTTTAATAACTCATCGGAATTTTCTGCCTGGAGAGGAATTTACGAGAGAGGTCGTCGAGAAAAAGAGTACCGTCGTCACTTGTTTTGAAGTTTCTTTTTTGTGAATGTGTGGGTGGCGTAACTAATTGAAACCAACTGATGCCTCATTTAATTTTTTAATGGTTACACGGCGTATATTATATCTATTTCTTTAATGTTTTAGTTTTCATCTTAATAATTATGGCTATACTTTCAAATACGTGCAGAAATTTTCGCCGCTTTCAGCCTTTACGAGTTAACAAAATTATCGAAAAAATTGCGTGAACGGTGAACAGGAAGATTTAGAGAATGTTGATTTTCTAACCTATTAATTTCAGTGAACAGTTCGTTTTGGTAGTTGTGCTTAGCATTTGCGGTCAGAAGTCTCGATTGACCTCATTAGTGCCTTCAATTGCAGTCTCAGACTTGAAATAGTCTCTGGTGAATGTTTTCAGTATTAATAATGAACATACAAGATCTTGTTTGAGAAAATATGTCGTAAAAAAATGAATAATTTCCTTCATACCTTGCGCTTCAAATTGTATTCAATGATGTAGATTAATAGAAGATTCCTCTTTGTGCTCAGTGCAAATAGCTGCTCGACTCATGCTATGTAAAAATATTCCTATTCTGGCATTAGCTTTAGTATTTGGTGTATTGAAAAGTCTTTTTTCGTGGTATTTTTAATTTTTCTATAAGGCATCTTCATATGCTTCGTTTTTATGGCAAGGCTTTGATTTCAGAGTTTTCTCAACTTTGAGGCTGTTTGGCGCGGGTCGAGTTATTGTGCACTCCGACTCATGCAGTCATTCGAGCAGTTTCGTGTGTAAACAATATTTCATGCTTTATTTTCTAGCTCGCATGTGTGCACTCGCTGTCGCACTTTCTGGTAGGTACACTTGTCACCGTCCAGTGTACAATGTTCACTGCACTTTGGTACGTGCATCATAAAGTACAAGTACTTAAAAGTACCCAGTCGATAACCGTCTTTCGAGAACGTTGACTCTTCGTCCGGCCTAGTTTCAAGTTGTTAATCCCTCGTGCATCTTTGCTGTCACTCCCGTGCCTTGGAGAACTGCGGGCGTAGTTAATCTATCTCCTCACCTGCCGGAATCCATTCTACCCGGTAGTTTTTTTTTCAGAGCAGGTTAATTTGTGGTTCCTGCCTCGACGGACTGCCGGCGTTCGCTCGCGGCGCAACAACCCTTTCCTCCCTCGGATGCTGGTGCTGTTACTCAGTATCACCTCCCGCCGCGTGTATGCACTCGCGTGTGGCTCCGTGTCTGTCTCCGCCCACTCGCCACTACCGTTATTGGCCGTTCCTTTCCAAGTTCTGGGTGCGCGTGGGTGGTGTGGGATAAGGAGGGCTGGGAGGAGGCTTCGTATTGTTTGTGCAGTGAGCGGCGTGGGCGTCCGTGTCCCCGCGCCTTCGTGGCCGAGTCCCAGGAAATCGGTGGCGCCGCGGGGTGCACTGACCCTCGGGCGGGAAAAATTTCAGTCCGCCCCACGCGAATCGGCGACTTCGATCTCGCGGAAAAGTTCAGGGCGGAAGGCTGGGGAGTGGAGAGGAAGGAGGCCCGGCGATGGGGTTGATTGCAGAGTAAATATAAACAAGAGCACTGGGCCTTGCTGCGCAGTCGTCGAAAGGTGGGGCCAACATTTTAGCCTCGCGACTTCAGAATAATGCCGATACTGTTACATATATGTATTTAAGTATTCTCCTGATTAAGGTAGGTTTCCATGAGTACTTGCGAAGAATCCTGGGAGTCTCCCTACCTTCAAGATTTTTCCTCTTCAATTTACATTCTATTACCCATTCTCTTACATTATATCTTAAAACATCCTGTTCTCTTCCATCCTTTCCCTAGTGAACCTAACATTCTACCCTCTAACATCGTTTTCAATCTGTCACCCTGCAAACCGCCTCAATTGTCTTGTTTCCGAAAGTGTTAGGACACTGCTCGATTAGAGGTATTTGATCAATTTTAGTGTCATTATCTTGATTCCTTGAGCTTGAGGAGTTGATAATCGATGTCTTTTAGAGCGACACGAAGTACATCGTATTTTAACCTTACCGTATTAACAGGTCTGACCAACTTATTAAATCATTTTAACGATTAATGGTAGGCATCCGTGGAGAAGCATTTTTACATAAGCGATTAATCAAGAGAGATATTTTGCCGAAATGATCGGTAGAAAAATTCGTTTTTCTCCCGAGCAGTGATAAACTTTAATAAATGGTAGACGGAACTTGGAGCATTTCCTATTTATGTTTTAACGGCTGGTTTCCTAACACACCACATCCCCGTTGAGGCGGGTTGTATGTATGTAAATATAGGTATGTGCGTATGAATGAATTATTTAATAATACTATAGATACCATATCGTTTATCCATCTTCTTTTGGAAACTATTTGGAAGCTATATTTTGCTCTTCGTGGCGTCGTTCTCGGGTCGAACAATCGCCATCGAGTCGTGCGATTTGTATGAGAATGAGGGCTCGCTATACCAGTGTCGCACCCTGGGTAGATATGTATCTTTTGACACTTGGCCGCACTCAAGTCTGTCGTTCTCCGCGCTTCTCTACTCTTCGGAGCGACGTGTGTTGCGTATGCAGGAAGATACCAGCACTACCTCCCCATCGCCTTTTCCATTCTCTTCCCCTTTTTCCACCCGGCCTCATGAATTATACAGGCAAGATTGGTTTCAAAGGGTTTTGACGTACAATTTTCGGGTCACAATGCGAGAAAAAAGCTTGCTCGAGGAATTTATGCTGTAGCATCTTTTGTGCTATGAAATTTCTATCGGAATGTCCTAAAAAAGTGATGAATATGTTTAGATGAACGACGCACCTTTCCTTCTCGGAAACAATGCGTGTCTCATGGTGTGTTTTTGTAGTCTTATATTGTCATTTGACTTTTTTTTGTTTTCGGGAGGTGATGGTGCTTTTGTGCTTCGTGCAGCCGTATTCTTATCTTCCTTTTATGAAGGAGACTTCTTAGTTCTTCTTTTTAAAGTGAACCTCCCGCTCCTCTCCATAACGCACGAGAGCAAATTTGCCAAAACCTTTTTGAGCTCCCTCCCGGAGAGCCATCCTCTCAGAAAGTTTGGAAAGTCAGTCGTTTCTTTTGAAGTTGAGATTAGAATTTAGGTCATTCTAAGCGGGTGTCTCATAAAAAGTGTGTATGCGAGGACGATCCGAGCGAGTCTGTTCAGTAATGTCGGGAAAGTAAGATATGTGGAGGCGGTGAGCAGATGGAATGAAAAGTTTTTGCTCGGGGGGGGATACTGGAAGTTTTTACAAATGTTTCCCAAGGGGCTCTTCCTGAAGCATCTTACTGCCTTCTTCAATTGTCCCTGTTTATCGATTTAGATTTTCAAGCAATGAGAGGGAGGGTTTCTCGGTGTCTATTTCTGGCAATCCTGCCGTTATTTTGGAATTTAATGAAGAAGCTCCGCTTTATAGTCCTACGAAGGATGAAGCGATAGAGACTAGGTAATTGCTCGAAGGATGTGAAGTAGCTTAGTTTACTCGCCATATCCAAATTTTAAACCTTCATTCCATTTAAGCAAGAAAGTTTTTCGGTTGATTTAATGGTTTCATTTGCGATATTACCCCATTCTATTTAATCAGCTTTATTTCAAGTTCATGCTGCACGAGTGGGAATCGCAGCTGGCGGGAAAAAAGGCATGGAGAATTTTTTTTTTCCTAAAGTGATTTCATTTTCCTTCCATATTGATGCCTTTTCAAGTCAACCTTTTTTGCTATTCTCACGACTACCAAATCTTCGCGTCGTAGTTTCTTGTCAATTACTAAGAACCTCTTTTATTTACGCTGGCTAATTCTTCTCTTTTTGTGACACATAGCCTTTCTTACATCCCTCTCTGATGTGCTCCATAACGTTTCGTACGGGTCGATTACATCTATGCGTGCCTTACCTTGCAATGAAATCAACCAAGCATGTGGGAATTCCCTCTTCATTAATCCAATTAGTCGTTTTTTATTTAAATTTTAAACAGCCTGAAGCGGAATTGTTTTAAATACAAATAATTATTTTACCCACGCTACACTTTGTTGTGATCTAATCAGGTTTTAAACTCGATATCCATCAGGTTTATCGTCCAGCATTCCTACTGGGCTACAAATTCAAGTTTTTAGTGCATCGTTTACGGACATCTGGCGCGGGGTCGTCTTGGGGTTAATAGTTTCATATTACTGTATCGAATTACGAATTAAGCCCAAATTGAGTCTGATGTCTCTGGCGATTGGGACCCTCCCTGGTGGGCTCCTCTCGATCTGGACTCCTCCCGCCGCCTTGCCCCGATCCCTTATTACCTGTCAACCGCTTAATCCGATCGATTCAGCTCCCATGTGTCGATAATCTATTAATAGGAAGAACGCTCCTAATGACTTTATTAATAGCATTCCCCTTCCCTCCTTTTCTTTTGTAGAAAATGATATCCTCTTCCGCATTTTATTATTTTTTTGTCCCGACAAGGGGTCTTTCGGCGTTGAAAAATTGGTCGTCTGCAGCGGTTGCGGGTTGCGCTTTTGGGGTTATCGAAATTTCTCCCTCATGTAGACGCTCCTCATCCCACCAAATCCTTCTGGTACCCGTCCAAAATTGGTCCTCCTTAAATGGCGCTTTTGTGTCACACGGTAATAAAATGTCGATATATACTGTATTATTCCTCTTCATTCAGTGATGATTTCTAGTAATCGATTTGGTGAGACATACCTTTTCATGCCAGGGTCACCAGAAGCAGTGGCGCAGCGAGGGGGATGGGGGTTTAGGGGATAAACTCCCCCCCCCCCCCCAGAGCTCAGAGAAATTTTTGAGTTTAATCCATTTTACTTATTTGGATCAGTAGTACTTATAGAATAGTGTTAGGATTAATCAAATATCCCTCAGAAAGCCGTAAAACTCGCCATTTTGAACCATAATTCTTACAATTTTTCTGGAGGAGGGCCCCTGCAACTCCTGCTTACCCTGGTGGGTATGCAATACCATCACACCCGTAAGTATTAGTTGCGCCTAAAACCCCCCTTGCCTCAATTCCTAGCTGCGCCCATGACCAAGAGGTGCGTGTTTTTGCTGGGCAGGGGTTGTAGAAAACAGTGTTAGAGGATGGAATTTTGGGTAAAGAAGAGAGAGGGAGGAAGAAATAGGATATTTAGAGATAACGAAAGGAATTCGGCGTTATTGTGAATTGAATAGAGAAATCCATGAAGGAAGGGGAAACTGCCATAGCACCTCATACAAACCTGCCATAATCGGTAGAATACTATGAAAAATAACCAGGGGGTGATGGGTATAATTGAACGTCATTCTTGTTCGGCACTTATTGTGCCTCACTATGTATATCATATAAAATTAGAATTTTGGTTAGGATTCATAACGGAAGCCGTGGAATTAATGAATGACCTTTCTTCTTGATAACATTCAGGCATAACCAATCAGTTGAGTGCATGTACTTGGAATCGCGCCATGTTCGCTTCCTTTACATTAAGGTGCAGTAAACAGGAAATGCAGTAGCCCTTTCATTATTTATTCATTGCAGCTCTTCTCTCGATATGCTATGTCCAACGTGAAGCAAAATGTGGCATTTCCATAACAATGGTCCGTGTATAAACTTTCTCGTCTTTTGCAATAGAATTATTATCTTTGAAAAGCGTTGATAGTAGTAGATATTTTTTTCGACTCTCCTATCTTTCTAGCCTTTCTCATACGATTTTCCTCATCTTCCTCCAACCCTCAGTGACGTAATTTACTCAGTGACCCTTTGGCCTGGGCCTGATTCAGATCCCATCTCGAGCCTGTTCTTATCGTTTGCGCAAAAAGCCATTGTCACGCTGCCTTAATTATTTCTGGGAATCCTTACCCTTTCTGGCAATCCCCTGTTTCTCGGAACTGGAGGTGGAGAAAGAAATAGTAATCGTGCCGTAGTTCCATCTCATCTCTTAATCGTCTTTAGAGATTTCAGATGACAATCGATAATGATTTGAATTCGGTCATTGACATTAAGTTTATTTAAAGTCTCCTAGGTGATGATTTATTTAAGTAAGGGTCAGTTGAACGTGCATCTACGTTGGCTTGATATTTTTCTGTGATTGAACTCGGCTAATTGTTGCCTCGAGCAGAAGAAACGATTTTATTACTTGTGCGTAGCCAAAGAGTATGTTAAATATTTTCCCTATGGTATTTGCAGATCATTCTTAACCATAGGCGGAGCGATCGTATGAGTAAAGATATTTGAAGAATAAAGTTGGAAAAGTAGACTGTATGCATCAGCGAAATTCTAATTGTTGCATCACGCTTCCTTGTGTAATATACTCCGTTAAAAATCCTACTCAGACCTTGCTATGGCGGATGGCTTTCTATGGAGCTAATATGGCGTAGTGAAATGAAATATTTTTGCTCGATGGATCCTGTTGCTTGATCAGAAAAGGAGAGAATGGGATGCATTATATTGAGATGTGGTTAAGTAAGGGACCTGTGAAGAAGAAATAGTTTGAGAGGTAAAAGCAGAGGCTGAGCATTGAGAAATTTTCTGGAATAGAATGCTGCTAGAATCGAGGAAAAGTGGAGATTGTGGACATGTACTGGGGGGTGTTGAACTTCTTCATGCTCGCGGGAACATAGTGATAATAATCTCGTCCTTATTTATGAAGCGAATTTAGGAGTTTTACAGTCCTACAATTACAATTAACTCCATAGAAAGTCACATGCATCGAAGCCCTGGGGAGGGAAAACCTACCCAAGCGGTAACCAAACCCGAGACCTCTGAGGCGAGGACTTCATCCCGCCGCCACCGAGGCCGACTAAGTGTGGGTTGTTCAAATAGAATTCGGTTGTTTGGCGGGGTGGAGAATTAGAGTTTGCCTAATTGGAGATCAGGGGCCCGTGACTTGAGCACAGACAGGGTTTTGGTTCATTTGATCATACCTTGCCTGGCAGATTACTTGTATTTATGAGGCAAATCACCATCGAGTGAGTTGCTCCAACGGCGATCAATTACCTCCCGATCTCTGAGTGGACCAATATGCATTCCAAGTGTGTTCACTGCTGGCGTCCGAATCGGGGAATGGAGTGCCAAAGCCGCCGACGGCGAGTGTGTGCGCCAGCTGTGTCAAGGGCTCTTACTTTCAATGTGCTCCTAATACTTCCGCGAACAATCTGCTCGCGTGCAAGTCACAAATTGGTTTCATTCATTAATCCACAGACAAGCGTTGTGGTTTTCTGCTCTCTTATTTAATTAGTGGTTTGTCATGTGAATAAAATATCGAATGGCACTGATTTAAATGCGGGAAACCGCTATTAATTATATTCTGCTGTGAAAGAACTACTTTGGCTTCTCACTGTAATACTGGAATATATGTCAGCTTTGAGGGTTAATCACAAGGGCATCAATGATATGCAGTTCTGTAAACAATGAGTGGGTAGAGTAATTCAACTATTTGGGGAGCACACTAGAGGGAAATGGATACAGAAGCAAGGACATCAGGCAAATTATTGCGTTAGCAAAGGAGGCGTTCATTAACAGGCTAGAGGTAATGGGGGGATCACTATGTAAGAGAGAAAAGGCAAGTGAAGATTCTGATCTGGAGTGTAGCTCTTTACAGTGTGGAAAAATAGACAGCTCGTGTTGCATTGTGTTGCCTTGAATAATGAATTAGGCTTTTGCATGGTATCGATATAACGTTTTTGCTTCTTCAACTGAGATTATTCACTTCGTCAGGATCCACTACTATCATTCCCGTGGCACCGGTAAAAATAAAAATATTGTTAAAACCACGCCGAATTTATCAAAACGACCCGTCTCATATCAGGGTACAATACGTTACAGACAAACCGACCATTTGAAAAATTCTATGCGCAGTTGTGAAGTTAGCCTGATTTTTTAATCGAGTTATTGAGTGGTCACAGTGGCTATCTTGAATACGTTGGTGAATATAGTTCTCGCAATTGGCCATTAGTCAGGTGACTTTCCCCCATTATGATTCGATCTTTCGAAAGAGATAAGGGCGATTGTGTGCGCATGATGAATCAGGACCCCCGTTCCGCCGTATGTGGCCGAAGATTTCCTTTCGCGCGTGTTCCGTGGATCTGTCGTCGTCAATCAAGGCTAACGCCATCACGCACGTGCTTAACCACTCCCTCGTGATTGGACGCGGTCGGCGGGGAGGAGAGCTGCTCCTATAGTAATGGCTGCCTCGGAAATTGGAGCGTCTTCTTTCCTCTGTGCCGCCGAGTCGCGCTTGTTACGTGGAAGAGAGTGGATATCCAACGGAAGGTACACATCTGCGTATTATCCGCCTCAATGGGCGTGTGGAGGGAGGTATTAGGACACCTCCCGTTCTCCTTAGAGAGAATTCTAAAAAAAAATGAAAGTTCGCGTTCCTAATTTCTTTCCCTGTGGTATATGGTTTTATTCCCGGTCCAGGGGAATTTTTTCTCATGGCAATTCTTGTATATTTCACCGCCGTTCACGCGGCAGGTTTAGAAATATTACATATTTTTTTTTTTTACCCAAGTTTATGCTTGGGGTCGAAATACCGTCGTGGATACTACCGAACCTTCTGGAACGAAATCTTTCCCTTTCGACATCTTACGATAAGTCGACGTTGATCTAAATACGTGCTGTCAAATATCAAAATGTTGCGCTCATATCATAACGTCATAAAAGTTCATTGGAGCAAGATATAAAACGCTGAATTTCGGAATTGACAGGCATTTTTTCCGTTGGAAGATAATGTACGAACAATTTCTCAGCAGAATTCCCTCTCTCCTCCTCGCTAATCCATTTAAATGTCTTAAATAAATCTATTGGCTATCTCTTTCGGGTAAATTATGGGGTTTTCATGAAAATGAAGGGAACCAGCAGTAAGGATCATCGGTCAAGGTCGCTCTCGGCCATAAATTTCCGTCGCTCTCGCTGGAAGAATGTAAATCGACCGCAAGGAGTATAGCCCCGTGGGCCAATCTAGCTCAATCCAGGCTCGCGGTCGATCCGGAGAAAGTTGCTCCGTTGTTTCCAGGGATCTGAGTGAAGCCGCGGTCCCTCTGAGGGCGCTGTCCTCGCCATCCAGGTTGTTATTGATGTGGCGGAAGGTAATTGCTTCCTCTCCACTTCGTTGTTAGGTTCAAATTTCACGTTAGGATGGGCAATTGGTTTTCATTTATGCGTGAGGTACGGAGCGTAATGGAATGCATAGCACAAGTGGCCCGAGTAGATTGAAAAGGTCTTTGATTTTTTTTTTCTCAATTTATGATTCTGTGGATTATGTAGGTCGAATATTTCTTCGTATTTAGTTGATTTTTCTCGGTTCAGTGTTTTTATGTATTCAACTTAACAGGAAGATTCTTTCACGGTAAAGGAAAAATAGGAAAAGTTTCCAAAAATGTGTAATTTAATGCAACACAGTTATTACAAACAATTTTATTTAAACAGTCTTAGAAGATTATATCAAAAATGAATTTTATATATGACTATGAAGTCAATCCTGGTATTTCTAAATGACGTAATTTTCTCATGTATTTATCTATTATACTAAAGTTTATTGGCTAGGTGCGTATTAAATCTTAATATCGTACCTCCTTTTAGTATCTTATACCGTATTCTTAGAATTTCTGTTTGTTTCGAAATTTGAAGTGAGTTAAAACTTCAAATAAAAAGGATGTTAGATGCGATCTAAATAATCAGGGCGACTTAGACGTGAATGTAAAACTTGTGACAACACTGGCGTGTCGCAGTTATATTTTGTCTTTATAACTCTATAGCTCAGTTTTTAGATGCTCCGTTTATTCTCCGGATCCTCTTTTCTGAATACAATATAACAATAAACTTGCAATAATTAAGTACTCACAGAGCAGTTACGAATCCGTTATTAAGTCCGTTATTTCATATGTAGGAGAAAGCGGACGCATGAGATATCATCAACTTGTTGGGTGGTGAATTCTTTCAAAATCGTTAAATCTGGAAAACTTGCTTGAAGTCTCTCCATAGTAAAATCTGTTTAGGGGATATTGCTATTCGCATAGTTTTTTATTTTTATTTACCTCTTAATGAACATAACGTATTTGCAAATGAAATGGTCAGAGACATTACTTCTTCAACACAGCTTTAGGATATTTTGATATGTTAGGGTCAAACCGGACAAATTAGCTAAAATAATAATTTAAATATTTTATGATGGTATAGATTTCATTTTATTATTCTTGGACATCCTTTCATCTTATTCTATTACGGTGGATAACGATTTAACTGGTCGATTAATTTTTTCTCCGGGATCGTGCCTTTTACGAGGCAGATCATCACTCAGCGATTCGAGCGCCGCACGGCCATTGTTAACACCTCGTTGCCTCCTTGAAAATTCCAACGCCGCCTCTCGCCTTTCTTCATATTTTTTCTTGAATAGTGGTCTTCATTGCCGAAGTCGGCTCGAAGAAACTTTTTTTCGTGTATTCTTAATCGGCTCCTTTATTTCCTCTAGATTTCATTTGAGTTTAAGTTGGGAAGGAGGGATAAAATTCCTTTTTTCTCCTGTTTCGAAAAACCTTCAAGTGTAGATGACGCCGTTATTATTATTAAAGTATTCTATCGATTAAGGTTGGCTTCCATAGAGTGATTACGAAACATTCTAGGAGCCTCGCCTTCCTTCAAGTACTCCCATCTTCAATTCGCAATAAGGCCTACCCAACCCACCCCCTTCCTTCTATCTAAAAATCCTATTCTTTTCCTTCCTCTCCCTTGTGTACCCAACTTTCTACCCTCTTACACCGTTTTCAACATTCCCTCCCCGCTAAGTACTCGGTCTATCCATACCTTCAGTCTCCTTCATATCTAATCTAAAAGTTGCCTCTCCTCACCCACCATGCCAAGCACTTAGTCTTTCCTCCTCCTCTCCGCCCACTTCACCTTCTCCATTCTTCTCCACACCCACATCTCAAACGTCTCCAGCCTTCTCTCGTCCTGCTTCCTAAGTGTTCATGTTTCCGCACCGTAAAGCGTTACTCTTCCGATTAGACTCTTCGTTAACCTTTTTTTAAATGCATACATAACGATCCTCTTATAAAGCTCCTTCCTGTTCATGAACGCCTCCTTTGCTAATGCAATTCGCTTCCTGATGTCCTTTCTGCTGTATATGTTTTCCTCTAATGTGCCACTTCCATAGCTGAATCGGTTTACCTGCTCGAATTATTCCCCGCCTTAGTCTCGCATTCCTAGCCGCCTTATTTTTTTCTCTGCTCTTCGTGCAGTCCAGTTTTCTGGGCATTCCTGGAAACGCAAGAGGGAGTGGGACCGACGTCTGAAAATAACTGGGAGAAGGTGGATGGCATCTCCCCGTGGACGCGGAAATCTCGGGGTTCACTCCCTAACGTCTCTTATTTCTGCTTCTGCTGCTTCCCTTTCCTTTCGCAGCCTATCGGAACGACTCCTACCCTCCCTCGCCGAGCGACAGGGGGTTAAAAGTAAACGCGGGGATAATTTGAAAGTCAAAACGGCTGAACCCCTCTCGCAGGCAAAAGCCCCTTAGCACGGTGATCTTCGCCCTTTCGTCCCGCTTTTTCCTCAGAATGAAGCTTCGCTGCCCAAGGATAAGCGCGAGCTTTATGAGTTTTTGAGGCTATGTTAATTTTGGAAGGGAAACGAGGTGCGTATGGGTTATCTTAAGGTATGCTAATAGTTCGAAAGGAAGTCGACTCGAACCATCTCATCATTCGATTCCATTCGTCTCTGTATTGGACGTCAGCGAAATGTTGAATCATGTTCAAATCGGCAAAATAGGATGTCGAATCACATTACTAAAATTTATGTTTTGAAATGTGAAGTCAATTTTGGCCAACAATTCCAGGTAACACGCCTTCCTTTATATGGACTTTCCTGAACTGTTGGAATGAATAAGCTCTCAGTTCTCTCCGTTAAGAGTTGATAGCACCTTCCACTGCGGAAACATTTCTGAAATTTTAAGGAATCATATTGCGTGGAACCTATTCTCTGAATCGTATTATCATTTCTGTTCGGAAATTCGGGAAAATTGCTCACACAAAGCGTAAGTGAGGTATGTAATTCCATACGTCGTCGGTGCATTTTCTCTCGAGGTCTTATTAACAGCCTTCTTTTTCATTGAAAGGCCGTCAGTTCGTTTGTTATCTGACTATGCTACTCAAAAGAATGTTGCTGAGAACAAAAGGACTAGGGGTGCTTATGCTGTGGTGATGTTTCTTGGCGATACTTCCTTCGTGGTAATGTTTTTTGGCAATACTTCCTTTTAAACTTCGTTAACCATTGAGGAAACTACTGGTGGAATTCAGTCGCAGGAACTATTCGGTGGAATGACCGGAGTCGTCTTTTACTTTTACTTTCCTAGCTTCCTCGAGATGAAAATAGTATCTCAGGTAGGTCTCGGATCCGCAAACAATTAAACAGACGAAACTTTGATATTGGAAGTTCTGTTTGCGTATAATTGGGCGAACCAATGAATAGATGATGCCGAAAATTGTGTAACACCGCGCCGTGCTACCGCCCGCCGCGTGTGCCGCGCTAACGCCCGAGTGCGCCGCGCTACGCCCGAGGATGAAATTTAAATTATAGGGACGTACATTGCCGCCAATCAAAGTTCCAGTTACTATCACTGTGGTACTGATGATTTACGCTAAATTAAGTTATTTACTGTCGTATCCTTCAGGTTCCTGTTAGACATCTCAATTTGAGAATATCTAAGCTATTTCCTAGACCAATTTGGTGTTCCTGGTGCTAATTTAATTGCGTTAAAACTGAGAATTAATGTGTATAAATTAGTGTTTTTTTGTCGGATTTTTAGTTTTATTACTCCACTCCCACAAAATACTGATCTTGTCGTATCGTCTTTCGCTTTTTCTCTAAAATTTTCATCTTCAACGCATTGAACAGAGAATCCTTTCTGCACTGGATATATCGGAAAAATCTAAGACCTTACAAAGCCTGTAATTGTTTCTTTAGCTAAGGGTTCAAGTTTGGTTGAAGGTATGTGCTCACGAGTCGTTTGTGCATATAGTACGTATTCGTTTGTTTGTATCAATATAACATAAACTCCCGACGGCGCTGTTATCGATTTCCAGCTGTAATCGTCCGTTGAAATTTTCACCTCGTGGGAAGAATATGAAGGAGTGTGCATTTTCTGCGCAGGTTTAAGAGAGTGAAACAAGAGCCCTCTATCTTTTTCTCGTCTTTCGGTGCGATCGTATTTTTCTCTTCTTCGACAGCAGCAGCCTCTTTTCCTCCTCCTTCCCCTCCAGCCAATGCATAGATTGATTGATTACGGTCGCTTATATCCCTGCGCCTCGCACCTCGCCCCTTTCTCTCAAGATGCGCCCGCGGAGCTCGTCGTCTTGTTCTTTCGAAGCCCCTCATCGACGGATTATCGGATTTCTGTATGCATTCATCGCCTTCATTCATTTTTCCGCCGACTTACTTTTTCTCCCTAGCTCCTTGTGTACCGAAGATAAGTGGTCATTTCATGCATCGGTGGGGAACTTGCCAACCGTAAAAGTTAGTTTTATTTTTACTGTTGATTTCTTTTTTACCATTGACTTTCATTTTAAATACAGGGCTTTCATAAAAGAATGGTGAGTTTTGAACATGTTTTAAATGAAAACCTTAAGTTACTGTTTTTTTTCGAATTTGTTATCATGAAGTCTTTTAAGTAATTAATAAATTTCATCGTGTGCGCCCTTTGTTGCACGAAAAAAGACGAACACGGCGTCGGCATTAGCCTAAGCATTAATAAATGATGCCTGAAGCATCTTTGCGAGCATATTGATTTGTTTTTTTTTTAATATTTATACTTCTCATGTTTCTAGTTAATAATTATTGGAATATTGAATTAATACTATGCAGTTTTCCTCTGAGTGCTTCAATTCTTACAAGCGCATTTCTTCCTATATAGGTGTATTATTATAAATTGGTTCATGAAGTGAAATACGGTCTGAAAGAAACAAATGACTGTCTCTGGTACTGCATTCTGCTTTAACCAATTTCATCACATCGTGCCGGAAGGAATTCTTCAATTTCTGAAATATGATATGGATCATGTACAGGCAATGTGAAGAAGACTGTGAAATGTTTCGAAATGAGCAATAAATTATTTGATCTTAGGAAAACTTTTTTCGCAAATTTAATTAATGCTAATTGCTGTTAAAAAAAAGACGCACGCTGGATAAGCCTATACTCTCTAATTTGAAATCCGCCTTCACTGAACTTAATAGAACTCACGGGGTCATACGGATTTCGAGTTCATTTTGTACAAAATCACTGTCCGTCGCATTACGTCACTGTCCAACCCAGAAGGTTTTAAATTGAAAATTAAACGTTAGCTAGTGATTCCCTTATGCTTGGCATTCTTACTTTGAATTATTGTGCCGTGGATATCAAAAGACGCGAATTTAATTTACCATAAATCTTCCTATCTGTGAATAGTGACAGAGCCACCAGCATAACTTAATCGTCACTGGTTTTCGTTATTTAATAAGGTTTTTCAAATTTAGGCGAAAAACGATGCTCCATGTGATAATCAGAGCACTTCTACATTTCAATACTTTTGCCGTAAATGTTACTTCGGTATGATGATGCGTACGGAGTCATGGAAACTTTTCACGTCGCTGCTTGATGACTCGTCAGGTAGACGAGAATTTTAGCGATTGTGAAATTACGGAAATTCCTCTTGAATTCTTTTATTTCGAATCAGTAGTATTCAATTGCTTTTGCCATCCATCTTCGAGTTTTCAGGAGCTTACGTGTAACACCCTACTCTAAGCTTTGATCTCACCTCTGACAATGTTTACGTCTTTTATTGCTTCATTCCTATCATCAGCACAGTTTGAAAATCACCGGTTGGTATATCCTTGTTTATGAGTTACGACTCCGTTTCCTCTTCGGCCAAGGAAGTTCGCCGGAAGGTCTATCGCCGTTTTGCTCCCAGGGCAATCTTATAGACGGCTACCTTTGTACCGTTACAATGTTTTGGCGCGAGGCGCACTTGATGTCTCCGAGCTTTCATTTTACGCTGACTCATATGTCATGGATGAATATTGTACAGTTGTCCGGGAGAAACCAGAATGCAGTCGATGTGTTGGCAGCATTTCACACTCGTTCCCTTCGCGCTATGCAAGTGGATTCTAATCAATGCCTTTTAATAATTCTAATCATTGCCAATAAAAGTTTCCATTCATTCTTACCTTCTTACACTACCAAAGTAGCCCACAAAACCCCTCTTCCGCCTTCATTAAATTTGCTTAGTACTGATTTTTCATTTGATGCTTACGCACGGTCTTCAAAACTCTTTCGGGAGATATTGCGAGGATGTGGACCGCAATTCAAAATTTGCATCGTGCCACAGAGTATTTGCCCTCACGAGCAGCCTTACTTCTTATTGTTAGAGTAATTATTGGTCTGCGGTATTAATTATCGTTCAGGGTATGCACAAAAATCTTTCCCTGATTGCCTAGTCGTGGGCATAGGGCATAATCATATTAGGAAAAGAAGGCGTGATAACAAATGTAAATCCACTTCGAGTCCTATGATTGTCTTCAATTAATTTTTAATATAAATTATCCAATAAGTGTGAGAATATTCTTATCTTATTCTTGATTTTCAAAATTTGTTCATGCGATTGCTTGCTGATATCTAACCTTAACTTTTCTTTTTCTTTTCAGGTAAGTTCTCCATTATCCTTTTCCTGTGAGACTTCTCAGCTTGATGTAAGTGAGAGGAGATAGCGTAATTAGGCAGTAGAGGTATCCGCTATAATCAAATATTCAATTTAATCAAATTTATTTCTCAACCATGCAGTTTGTTATGTCATTGTTCTGGAATACATACGTTTTAATATTTCATTTTCCCGTGTCATCTTTCCTGTCAACAGTTATGATTAATATTTGATATCCTATGTTAATTGCACGTGTCATGACTTAATAAGTTTTACCTATTTTTGATCAAAAAATTTCATTTGAATTCTTACTTTATTTCAAAATGAGTAATATTGCATGACCTCTCGAGTGATAGTCATCTCTGACCAGCATACCAGCTAGAAGCGAAATTTGCCCTCGTAATTTCTTAGGTCCTGTCTTATATCTTAGTGGTGAGAACTTTTGAGCTGCTTGAGTTTTTTTTTATTCTCAACGTTAAATTTTACGAAGTCTTAAAGAGCTCTGCTTGATGCTCTTAATCTCTTGTTGAGTTCTTCCATCACTTTTCCCCGTCGCAAGAATTTCAAGTGGGTTACCTCAAGGATTCGTGTCGGCTTCTTGCCGCAAGTTGTCTATAAATGATTTAATGGCATTCAAATTACGCTCGGCTCCGCGGAAAAGTTATATGTAGAGTCCTCATACCTGTTGCGTGCAGGGGGCTGGGGGTGGTTCGTAAAAGAGATTCTCCTCTCAGCGCTCGAAGTATAGGTGTGCTTACGAGTAATATTCCTTCCCCGCCCTCCAGCGCCTGCGGTTGTTTGTGCACCCACGGACGCGCATAATGGTTCCAGTTTATCTAGCGCCTCATTGGAGTTGTTTGTCCTCCAGTTCGCCATTATTCTTTGTTTACGTCTCCTTTTATGATAGCAGGTGTGCCCTTCGTTACGTGGCTCCGCTAAAATTTCCGATGTTACAATGAAAAAAATATCGTTAAGCTGCGGAGAGGAAAGTTACTCCAGGGATCAGATTTAATTGTTTACCTCGGGGTTCGGCTACACATATGGTCTGCTAAATTAATTGATGTTGATTATTTAAATTCGTTCAATTATAAGAGTGGTTATTTGGTGAATATATTACTGAGCATTAGAGTGTCCGACTTCTAATGAAAACGGTCGAAATAATTGTTTTAAATTAGAGTCGGAGGAAGTCGGAGTTTTCTATAGTTCTAAGGTCAAGGAGCCTATCATTGGCTTATAGTATCGCATTAAGCATGTGGCACCTTACTGGTATGCCACTGGTTACCCAGCGGTTTATCTTCAATTGTTTGCGAGCTAACTTCGTGGAACTTTCTCATGGTTAAATTATTTGTCTATTCCATGCAACTTCATTCGGTTCAACCTCGACCAGTTTCAACTCTCCCGTGTCATTTTCAAGAGGAAATACGTACTTAATTGGTATCCCCTCTTGAAAATGACACGGGAGTATTGAAACTGGCTGAGGTTGCACCAAGTAAAGTCTTGTGGAATGGACAAGTGGCGCAAGAAGTCAGTCGCGCAGCAAGGTGGGGTTTGGGGGATAAACCCCTTCCCCCCCCCCCAGAGCTCAGACATTTTTTAAAACTTTAAACCATTTTACTTAATTGGATTGGATTATATTACCTAAGAATAGTTTAAAGATTAATATAATACCCCCCAGAAAGCCGTAAAACTCACCATTTTGAACCATTTATCTTAAAAATTTTCTGGGGAGTGCCCCCGCACCTCCCGCTTACCCTAGCGGGTATTCCATACCCCTGGACCCCCCAGTATTAGTTGCGCCTAAAACCCCCCTAGCCTTAATTCATAGCTGTGTCCCTGGGCAAAGTTATATTTATGCGACTGATCTGCGGTTATTTCTTTGAATAAAATCGGTGGATTTATCTCGTGAAAGCGTTTTCTAAATAAGATATACGGCAAGATCGAATACATTGTATTAAATGGCGTAGTCGCGGTGGGAAATGCTTCGTGGAGGAGGAGGCAGCAGCCTCCCGCCTCTGTTACGTCCTCAAGCGTGCGCGCCAGCTCACGTCTCTTTTTTTTCATCCTTGGCGAGTCGCTTTCTTCGCTGCCGAGGAGACCATGTTGGGCGAGCATGAACTCACTGCCGTCCATGTGCGTGCCCTTGAGATCTCCCGCATCGCACTCCTCCCTCCCCTCATCGCATCCCATCCCGTATGGCAGGACCTGCCTTTGGCGGAGCGCCGAGAACCGGCTTCGAACCTCTTGCCGTGCACCTGGTGAGCTTATCGATGCGGAAAAAATATGAGCTTGGAAAAAAGTTCCCCCTCGGACCGTCCCGAGGTCACGACGTATCCTCGTCCTTCCCTCGCAACCAACCCCTCTCACTTCACCCTCCCGTTTGTAAGCCTTTTCTTCTTCAATACCCGGTTATCCCTGCTGGCTTCATGCTGCTTAGAACTCATCAGTAAATTAAAACTTACTGGCAGTTGATCTCTGCATTTTCTTCTGGTTCTCACCGCGTCCGTTGGCTTTTGTTGACGATAGTTTCGCTGACATTGCAGTCAGCATCTTCAGGCTCACCTTCGACCGGAAGACACGAACCCGAAGAATCAATGTCAATCATCTTCATCAATGCCGCGAAAATCCTCGAACCTACTCACTGGCAGTTTTCCAAAAAATTAACAATTTTCCTTCATTAAATTTCGTATACTTAATAATGAAAAAGGTTTTTCGATAATGCAAACTATTTTAAAACCTATCTTTGAAGGAAAGTCAAAGTATTTGTCGAAAATTTGTGGAAAGTTTTAATTTACTAATACGTTAGAATTCCATCAGAATATGCTTGTAACAGCTCTCTATGCTTTTGAGCTCGATAATGTCCAGCCTGTATTCCAACCGACTTTATTTAAATTAGATGTTATTTGATCCAGAAGACCGCAGAGGAATTTGAAAAGCATAGTGATGGTTAAACTTCTCGAGTAGATACGGAGGAGACAAGGGGTCTGGAATTTCCATCATAAAAAGCAACCATGGTTGGGAAGTGACGTGCTTTGCTGAACTAGGATGTGATATACTATCTTGATTACGTTTCTCGAGCGTCACCATGGGTAACGTTACATTCTTGCACCGGTTAAGAGTGTGGTTAGAAGAGACGGAACGTTGTAGGAGTACATACTAGGTGTTGGGAGGTGGTAGGATGGGAAGCAGAGATGAAGTCCTTCAGTCCTTTCGTCGTGCATGCTTGTGCTCGCCAGTGTGTGGTGACTGGTGAGTGCCTCCGTGGAAGGCACGATTGCTCCCCTTCGTTTCATTGTGCTCGAGTTTCTTTGCAACATTACGTCTAGTTTATTTACTCCCTGTTTTTACCCTGTTTCTATCACTATTATTGAAGGTATTATGCCTGTTAAGGTGGGTTTACGTGGAGCAGTTAGCGTATTATCCTGTCTGTCCCCCATTTCCAAGTTGATTTTTTTCTCTTCATTTCCCGGTGAAGCTTATTCCTATCCATTTTGTCCATAAAGCCTATAATATTCTCTCCCCTCCCTCGCTTTCTTAATATTCTTCCCTCTAGTACGGCCCAAGATCTGAATTTCCCGAGGATTTCCTGAAGATGACTCCACTGTTTTAGTGGATGTTAATGAAGGATAATTCGTGTTTTCGTATTCGGTCGGTGACACGCATCGATCTAAAAAAATTCGATGATATATTTTGGAGAATACCTGCCCATGGTTATTCTAATTTTTTTCGTTTGCAAATTAAGGTGAAGGCTTTTGAAATATTCAAATATCATTCAGCGTTAATTTCGAAACCAGGGTGTATTATACGAGACCTTATGTAAGTAGGATCATATGAACCTTCTATCTTGCTTTCGATATATCCCCTTAATTGCTGTGACGTCTTCGATGGCGAACGTGTTCGCTATCGTGTGACTGATTAATCTACAACCGCATCCGCTTCCTTGTTTCAGAGTTTAGCTTCGATTTGTCATCGATTCCCGTTACTATGGTTGGTATATCGCGTCACCTCCTGGTTTTCCCTTCCAGAGGTATTGTATTCCTAGAATTCGTCAGATTCTTGTTATGTTACATGTTGATCTATGAAATTAAGGTTGTAGTATTCGCTTTACTGGCCTTTAAAGAATTCCAACGATTTCTACATGACATAATGGGTTTCGACCTCAAGTCTCGGTCAGTGAGACAGGAACAAGTGTGATTTCGGGATTTTTATCGTTATGAAAATGGAGTTGCGAGCAATGTAGGTTCACTTCGTCGTTCCTCCTCCTCTCCATGCACTTCACCATTCCCATTCTTCTCCAAATCCACATCTCGAAAGCTTCTAGTATTTTCTCGTCCTTCCTAAATGTCAATGTTTCTTTGCTTATGTGTCCAAGTTCGAGTCATCTGAGTGGGTCCTATTAATCTTGTCTCTAGCGGCTTTTAGCTCTGTATATTACGAAATAACACTGAAAACCACATCAGTGGTGTTTGTTGAGGATTTCTTTTGATTAATATGAGCGCAATGTTAAGAAGTTTTCTGTTGTTGCCGTCGTAGGCTGGAATGACCGTCAATTTTTCTCTGTATGCGGGTGTTTATCCACTTCTCCGGTCTTTTTCCTCGTCTCCACGAATTTCTATCACTAGATTTCTTTTCCCCATCAGTCTGTCCCTCGATAAAGTGCCTTTTAAAATTTGGAAACATTGCCTATACGCGGTGTAGCTTAAAGTCAAACTAAGCATTTGGTATCCTACAAACACTTGATTATACAGTAGTAATGATGAAAGACAACTTAGGCACTACGTCAGATTATTTTCTGTAGTATTATCCAATTCTTGCTGCTGTTGGAGTACGAATATCTACAAAAATTCATTGAATAATGTGCTTTCTAACTCCGATTTTTAGGATTTAAGGATATTTCTCGTGGAATGGGAATTTTATACAGTTATAGCGGTTATGATTTTTCTTTGTTTTTAATGACTTCCTCCCTGTGAAACCTTACTAACGTGAATTAATATTACTATACTAACCTTTTCTAGCTTTCACTTTCTGCCCTTCTTGTTTGTCCGTGGTGATAGATGGGGCAGCAGACGGAGCGAGGGTGTACCAGGGGTTACCAGCTAGTGTTGCCCCGTCGGCAGCTTAGCAGAGCGTGTTTTATTTCCCCGGGCACAGATAAGAGTTCCCTGGGAAGTGATAAGTGGGACTGATATTACGCCTCCCCCCTCCATACTCCCCTTAAATACACACTTCCCCGCCCCTCCACTTGTTCCCTCTTAACCGTCTGATATCGTCTCAGTCTGAAGGACCCCTTTTCTTTTTTCTCCAAAGTCGAGATAACGTTGTCGTTTTCGCATGGGACACTAAAGCGGTCATGCCCAGTTCAGCATTTCTCGCAAGTCTGTCCGAAGCGGTTGCCATTCTCGCAATCCTTTGATGAAGTGGTAAGAGTTAACCATAACTCTCAGCTTAGCGTGGTCGACACGGATTTTCACTGCTTGTTTTATTTATTGAGGTATCATAGGTTTGGAAATGCCCCGTTTACTTCCTGGTGATTGATTCATTGGAAAAATAGTTGTTGCATACACGCTGCTCTCAAGGACCACATGATGTAGACCTTCTGCGAATTGCATTTTATTTGTAGCTTTTTTCCTTAGCGTTTTTTCTAAGTTGCTGGTGTTAGATATCTTTGCAATGTGGATTTCATGGGTGAATATTGTCTTGTGAGTGAAATGGCATGTACTGTCTGAAAAATCAGGTGGCCTTCATTGATCTGTGAACGCGCTGTGTGATCCTTTTTTTGTAAATGCATTACTTAACATTTTTTGTGCTCCGTAGGTGCCATACTTTCTTTACCAATATAGCGCTACTACGAATTGATAGTAGAAATGGAGTGATGTGTTACAGCATCCATAGTTAGCCTGTATTTTAGAGTTTTTTCCTTCGTTTTGCATTGAGGTTTTAAAATTGTGATTCAAGTTCAAAAATCTCCCTGTTTTTTATACTTTCAGTGGTGAAATGCCTCGAAAATATTGATATCCCACCGTTATGAAGCGTTTATTTGTAATCATGTTACCTAAATAATTAAAGGGAATATTTTTAGCAAATTGATATCGTAAGGTGTTTTTCTCAAATTTTCTTCGATACTTATTGGGCGTGATTAAGTGCTTAAAGTTTTGTGAGGTTGTGACGTTCTTGACCAACTCTCGTTTATTTTATCTTCTGCTGTCTTGGGATGAGTACCGTAATACGTGCGTGTTCACGGCGTTGGTACCCTCTGCACATGGATAGAATTGAGGTGACGCACGCCAGCAAGGGAACGAAGCGACATGCTGTATCGAATATTATCTCGTTGGAAGATGCTCCGAACGGGTTTCTCATCCACTTCCTCGTTGCTGGGCACTGTTGGGTGATATTAGCCGGGCACTCCGCGTCCCACTTACGGTAGAGTTTGGCTGGCATTGGTTCGATTCCAGGTCATACATCAGACCGCGCCTTATTTATTCCCTTCGAAGCTCTTTTGATTGAGGAAAATTAATGCCCCCGGAAGATTGTGCGAGCCAATGAAAGTTACGGAGTCCCAATGATGCTTATCTGTTAATAGTGTCCGGGCAGGTCGTGGTATGGTTGATTCCAGAGGTATAATCATGCTTTTACTGTTTCTAATGTTTGCCGATCTTGGTTCCGTGCAAGATCTGATACGTTTTTTACCTCCCTTAAGTATGCAATGAAATATTTAAATATAACTGCTTTTATGTCATTTTATATCATTGCTATCGGGCTTAGGAAAGGTCGATATTTTATTTTCCCTTCTTTGGAATATTTTTATGGGAAATCTTTCCCGTCCAAATAATTTCACTTAACTTGTATGAATATCAATTGTTGGGTAGAATATGCCAATTCATACTCGTGCTGTAATATTATGCTTATTACATGATGATATAGTACTTTCTTGAAAGCCATTAGTATCACCATGCTAATGAGACTATTTATTTAGTACATCGTAGAGCGTTTTGTTTCGGTTCCTGGGCGAAATTTACTTTTAACTCGATAAGGGGCTCTAAATATCTGTGGTCTTAATACTGTTTTTATTTCAATGACAGAATGCCGGCGACATGCATTGAAATCAATGAATCCCTTGCTATTTTAGTCATGAACACCTATGACGCAAAGTTTTCATTATGTTACGATAGTTTGAATGTAGCCCTCATGTACGGCTTAAGAGTATTTGCCGTGTGATTCGTGTGAATGTATACGTATGAATATCCCTCCGCCGCGAAGGCTCGTAGGGTATTCTATTTTTCTCGTTTTCTTTTTGACAGAAATAAAAGAAATCGTTTGATCGCCCCCGATAGTGATGTTATTTTAAGTAGCTCACTTACTGTTTTCCAAAATTGCCCACGATAACAAGACAATCTTTCTTACCAAGATTGCATTATGGTACCGTCTATTTGTAGCATCATCAATTCAGTGCGTGAGTTCAGCATCTTAGAAAGGGTAATCCGTAGCCCAACATTGCCGTAGATACCATCTTCAATGAAGTGCCGCATTGTCAGGAGCCCCGTGTCATAGGATAATTTCTCTTCTCTTCCCGTGCAATCTTGTGTTTGTTTCTCTTCGCAGATTGCCTTATTCCCTTCCCCTCCATCCCTTTTGTCCTCCGCATTGATTCACCTCCTCCGCCTTCCTCCTTTCCGGCCTCCGCCTCCTCCGGCAGCAATAAAGGCAGTGACGGGTCGCCGTATAATTGCGACAACTCCACACGGCTCTCTCTTCTCCCCCGGCAGTTGCTCTTATCTCCTCCCGCCCCTTCGCTCGGCTGCGCGAAACATCTTCAGTCCTTCTTCCCTCCCTGTCTCGGGTCATTAATCTGCGGCCGTGTCAATACCCATTAACCTTTTTAGTCATCTGGGCGTGTGCGCCTGTGTGTCTTCTTTTTTTCTTGTCTCGCGCATGAGCTACCTGGGGTGGATGTTTTGCATCCACTTCCTTCAACCTCCTCCACTCCCTTTGCTCGGCATATGCCATCCGCCCACTCGTCTTATCTCGGCCCCTTCACTTCCAGGTCGTCGTCTTGCAAAGGACACCTGCGTCGTGTGTGTCCGCATCCGTGCTTCCTTCGGCCTGCTGCGCGTGCATCCCTGTGTTTTGAGATTGCATCTATTTATTAAGTGTCAGTTCACGAATTCGATGTTTTCAGGCGTAACTTCGAGAAAGATCATAATCAAATATGCGTTGGTCATCGTTAGCATAATGTATATATGATTTTGTAAATATAAGTATCATAATCCACTCATTTATACTAAAATTCCCAATCACCAATATTGTTTTTGTAATTTTGTGATTCTGTATGTCAGTGCTGTGTATTTTTATGACAGTTATCGTTGTTAAAATTGTATTCACTCGATACCGAATTGAAGAGGACCTACTTCAGGTTACTAATGTTTTTTTTATTATTTTGATGATCTGAACTTGTTGAAACCGGATAGTTAATTAGTAAAATTGTAGTATATAACAAAAGTTATTTCCAAGTTCTCCTTTCGTTTGTTCGCTAAATCATACCCCTCTCTCCAGAGACCTAAGACTCAATTCTCTTAAGCAGCTAATATTATTGTGCCTAATAAATGCGTGTTCACCAATTTGAAGTTTATTGGTCACTGAATGAATAGGTGATCGTCTTGTCTGTTCGTTTTGGGTAAAGAGCCTTCAGAGATCATGGGAATGCGAAATGTGGACGTCGATGTATGAGATAGGAATCGATCTCATGAAGTATTCCAGTCTGGCGAAACGTATAATCTTGATTACCCTTCTAGATCAGCTGATGCAATAAAGATGGTAATGCTCGGGATGTAAAAGAAATGATACCAAAACGGGGAAATCTCGTATGCACCTCGAATAGGTCTCCTCTCCTTCCTCCTTACTCTCTCTCTCTCTCAATCCGGTTAAATAATGGCGAGCCGTCCTTTCCCAGCGTGCCGCATGCATGAACGCACCGCTGGACTGCGAAGCCGGCCGGAAGCGTTTCATCTGGAGAGAACCTCTCCCTTTTCGGTAACGCTTCGGCCACGGGTTGTGGGGATAAAAATAGCTGGCCGGGAGATTTTATTTTTGCAAGTCTTTTCGAGGCCTTTTTTTCTGATGAAACGGCCCATTTTCGGCAACGAGGTGCTGAGATGTTTCTCCAGGTCTCTCTCCCTCTCTTGGAAGAAAGCCGGCCGCATTGGTTCCTGATCCTAAGTGGATAAAACACACAGCAAAGTAGCTTCGTTTAGTTGGAGTTAATTTTTAAAATTTGGAATCGGTGAACAATGCTAGTGGCAATTTTCAAGAGGAACTAGCTACAATTACAATTAGCGTTATTGGTTAGAAGTGCTGTTATAGTTAATTTTCATGCAAAGTTAAGAAATTATCCGAATTATGTTCAAACGCTCTTTGGACTGAATGGAGGACTTTGTGTTTACATGCTGCTTTTTAAGCCATGATTTTAGAATCTGGTTTAATTTTAGAGTAAAAATGACTACTGCATTTTACTGATAATTTCTTGTTGAAGTAACCGTATGTATGTTTTGGATAGCCTTAAGACTAGTGTAAGGGAGAGAGGAGTACTTAGCTGGGAGGGGATGTTGAAAATGGTGTTAGAGGGTAGAATGTTTGGTAAACGAGGGAGGGGAAGGAAAAGAATAGGATTTTTTTAGATAGATTGAAAGGGAGTGGGCCTTTCAGTGAATTGGAGAAGGCAGCGGTGGAAGGAAAGGGAGGCTCCCAGATAGCTTTTTTAGTACTCCATGGAAACCTACCTTAATCGCCAGAATACTATGATAAATAAATAAAGACTAGTGCACGCGTTCATACAGTGCTTGTGGATCACGCATATTGGTAAAGAAATGTAGAGGAAGTAACTTATTATTTATTATAGTATCGTTAAGGTAGATTTACATGGAGTATTTAAGAAGTATTCTCGCAGTCTCCTCTCCCTCATGGTCTTCCCTCTTCAATGCACTGTAAGGCCTAGCCCCTTTCATTCTAACTAAAAATCCTATTTTCTTTCTTCCTCTCTCTCGTTTACCCAACATTCTACCCTCTTAACACCGTTTTCAACATCCCCTCCCGGCTAAGTACTCGCTCCATCTATACCTTCTGTCTCCTTCGTATCTCATTTAAAAGCTGCTTCTCCTCACTTTACTTGTCCAAAATACTTCAAATGAGTGGATGAAAAGTAATAACAGCGTTTTTGAAAATTTGGCGGTTGCTTGTAAAAATTTCTCAAAATGTAATCGCTACCGTTAACTCAGTTTCTTCTAGTGATTTTCCCCCGACCACTGCTGTTGTTTGATGAAATTGCCCACTTTGGGCGGCTAGGTGCTGAGCAGGAGGCCTTCCCTCGGCAATGTGCGATCCTAATCTCAGAGCCGCGGAGCAGAAGACCCAAGTGCACGCAAGCGGCCCTGATTCTCTTCCTCCCACTCGCGTCACGACTCGGGAACTTCCCCAACTCCATATATTCTCCCTCCCCTCCATCTTAGTGCCTTCTCCACCCACTCGTGGCTTCCTTATTCCCTCTCCCCCATCCCTCTTCTCTCCCTCCCCTCTTGTAGGCGAAGTGCTTGTCTGTCGCCCGGTCGTTGTCCCGGCTGTGTTGCGGGAGGGATTGACTCCATCCCACATCCCCATAGTTTTCCTTCCTATTGATGACCATATTCATCAGTTCTCCCACGCCGAGATTGCCTGACTCGTGCACGTCATTTCTCTCTGAAACGACCTTTTTCATCTAAATATCGACTTGTGTCTTTGAAATTCAAAATTAACTAGGAAATTCCAAGTAAGATTAATTTATTGCGAGGCACGTCTACTAATCCAGAAGGAGATTTAGTACGACGAAACTTCGGCCGTCTCAATAAATGAATTTTATATACCAAAGCAAGGTTGAGTTTTTCATATGCCGTATGCCAATCCCATTATGGCATGAAATCATCGGTTATGCTTATTATCTCATTCTCTGTATGCAAGCAAAATATTTTTATCGGTGTATATCTATTTATCCATATTTCATTATGAAATAATGGATTCCTGACGTCTTTGATTAATTAGCAATCATCATAGAACACTACGCGAAAATGTACTCATACGCTGTAATTATTATTCGTCGTCATTATTTCGATTCCGCAGTCGTGAAAGAGTTGGAGTGAACCCATTCATTTATACTATCATCTGCCGTAGAAATGTATAAACTTCAACTGCCGTCTATTATTTTGTATTTCATGGAGGTTAATTCAACGTAGGCTATTATACCTTAAAATATGTCAAGTAAAGATGCTCGAAAAAGCTCGAGAACTGAAGTTCTCGGGATCGCCACCGCATCAGGAACTGCATTTTTACGGACTTTTCGATGTCCGACTCGGCCATCGTCCTCAGGGCTACAAGGATGATGGCCGTGTCGGACATCGAAACGCAGGCAGAAATGTAGTAACTGACCCGGTGGTGATCCCGATATCTCTCCACGCAGTCTATTCACCGGGAAAGTACGACATTTTTTTTCAAGCTGAACTTATGTTACTATTGGAGATGGTAGGTTGTGTGGAAAGGAAGACGAAAGAGGAAGTGGTTTTTATGGTCGGGGAGGGGAGAGGAAAATGAAGACGGATATCGAAGGAAGCCAGAAAAGTTGTGGGGGGTGTGCTGAGAGGTTAAGGCGTTTGGAATAGGGCGACGCTGGGAGAAGCTTCGAGTGCCAAGAACAGGGATTTCGGAAAACTTATGGGGTTATGAGGAACCCATGAGAGACGTGTTGGCGTGCGCCTTATAAAATAGCTAGTGAGTTGATCGGCTAGGAATGGGAAATTTGTGGTAGGCTTATCCGATAACTCGCCTATCAGATGGTAAAATATGTACCCTGTACCCTAGCCTATAACCCCGCCTCCTCTTGTCGTTTTACCTTTTCAAATGATTATTTTCTTCGGGGTGGTTTCCTCGCCCCCTATCGCGGTAGCGCATGTCCTGGATAAGGTGCACCTGAATATTCCTTCATGCTCGTTTCATAAGTTTAGAAAATATTAGTGAAAATTTGACCTAGTAATTATTACGTGTGGACCTTTCATAAGGGGCGAGTATAGTTAGCTGTGGTAGGGTCCTCATAAACTAATCTTCTTGCTGCCTTTGTGTATGTGAATTTAGATTCGTTGCAGAGTGTATATTATAAGTATTAATGCAAACTCATACTTGGCGTAGTAAGGGCTCTGAAACTTATCAAAGAACAAATATTTGGTGATAATGAATCTTCTTACTTTCATACTCCTCAAATAGCCGACAAACAGTAGTGGAGCACCGAAGACGCTATGAAAATGTTCCAATGAATTATTTGCCACCAACACCTCCTCATAATGGCTAAATAACTTCAGTTGTGATCACTGAAAATTTTAATCTCTTTATGGCTTAATTTTTTATCGTCTGCTCTGCTGTCACTGTTAATAAGTAAATAAGATTATTGCGGTAATTTAAAAGAACAATGCCATTTCCCGCTCCACGACCATAGATTTCGGTCTGCTCTTGGTGGAGATCAGGTGAGAAGATTCGGCACGCATAGGCGAAATTGGTTTGCCATCCTGTCAGTTGGTTTAATCTCCATCTTCTTCCATGCCTCCGTGCTCTTCTCATTTCGTCATCCCTTCCGTCTTTCTTTCTTTCCACCCCCGCCTACGCACCTGCCACCCCGGCCACCCATCCGATTTAACGGCCGTCATTCCTCCGGCCGTGGTAATGGTTTTATTCCGCGTTCGTTGAGTGCCCGTCGCGTTAAGGGCTTCCGTGCTCCCCCGGGGCTTTTTTTTCTCTCCTCTCCATCGCGATCTCGTCCGTTTCTCTCCCACTCTGTTCGCCTTCTCAGTTTTTTTGTGCGTATGCGATGCGGGTGCGAGACGGTGGGGTGGACTTTAGCGAGTGATTTGCTCGTCTCGGAGTGTCCTAAACGACACCCTATATTCTCCCCCACCCGACTTTTTGAATACCTCCATTCTTTCTTTCCTTTGCCCGGGAAAGTCTGAGCTTTTTTCCGCTTTGCCTTCCTCTCTTTGGACTTTGTGCGGCTCACTCTTTCTTCGGTATTATTTTATCCTTTCGCGGAGTCTGTTGATTTTATCTCTTCGTCGGCAGGGGTTTCTTTTTCGGCTCGCCATTTTATAAATTTATGATTTTTTTTCGACTCTTTTTGCCTTTTTTTCATTTTGCGTTCGGATTGTTTTCCTCTTTGCTTCCCTGAGGCGGTGACTTTGCGGAATTGAAACTTTCCGCGTATTTAAGAACATTTACTTGACAGAAACGTCCTGTGTTAAGAAAATAGAGTAAATGAAAATTCTCCTTAGCAATTGGAAATTCGATTTTCTCTTGGATTACAGGTTTAGTTTCGTATTTATTATTTTGAGTGCTTTTAAATTTGTCTGTTTTGTTCTTACGGTAGTTTTTAGTTTTTGTTTTCTCTTGATGAAAAGGTTTTTCTCACTCGCTATCAGAGTATGCGATCTGGAGTATTTTTCTTAAATATTTTAAAATCTGATCGGAATTGGGCATATTAATGCTGTATTTACTGGCAGACATTACTTTGGTATTTTATATAGGAAATCGTTCCTCTGCAGTATATCTTAAAAAATACATTTGGCAGATATAAGTGCGTATTCATTATCCTATGTACATTTATTTACGTTTGCCTCAGACTTGGAGGTAGAGTACATGCTTTTAAGTCATACTTCAAAAGTGCTACTTTCCTCATTACGTATGTTTGTATTAATTTATTTACTATCAGATTTGTGTTAATAGTCGCCCTTTATATGGTCCTTTTTGACCAGCATCTCGATATTTTATTTTACTTTTTATCGTTGTAATAAATCGAAGCTGTGCCACTTTGGGACTCAATTCTTAGTTTTTACTTCGCAGGGTAATCAGGCCTCATTCATTAATTAGTTGCATTATATGTGGAAAGTTTTGATTTTATACTTGTGATCATAATTTTTGGCGGTCATTGGCGATTAGATTTTCTCCTAAGATTGGAGAACCAAGCCTAGTGAATTTCGCTGGACGTAAATGATATTTGTCTTTTCTCGTCACGCTAGCGCTGGGTATCCTAATGTACATTAAAATATGTAATTGGAGCGATCTATTGGAGTTTGTCACGAATTTGATCGTGCAACTTGGGTTCAGTTCCATCTGGAAACCCCTTATCTTATATTCTACCGTGTTACGTCTTTCTTAATTAGAACTCGGACGTTATCGATGTATTTATTTTTCGCATTAAATCTTTTTATTTTCTCTTGATTGACCCATTCTTTTAAAGTAAGTGGCGATTGCTGTTATGGTTGTATTTTAAGGGTATCCTCATTATCACTCAAAATTCTTCCGCTCTGTGCTCGTAGACCTTTCAGTGAGAGTAATTTGTTCTTTTTGGTTCTCTAAGAATCTACGAATAAAAATAACCATCCAAGAGATAGTTTTACTCCAGCATGTAATGTATAAAAAATGAAAGTCACACGTATCCCTGATAGATTTTCAAAAAAATTAGGTCATTTTTATGAAGAGAAGATAGTTGATGCGTTGAATAAGAATAATGAGGCCTTATTGCAACTTGAATTTTAAATTTTAGGTTAAGATGGAAGCATGCCGTGATGAATGTTCCATGTAAGCATTTATTAACCGGGCACATGCAATAAGGAAAATTTAGTAATGCGGAACGTCCGTAATGCCTACAATTATAAAGGAACTTTCTTTGGCCCCTCAGGATACAGATGCAAACATGCTCATGAATTGGTCGTAGGTCTCCTCTCAACTTTCGTCGTCTTCTGCCCTTGCACGTCCGATATTAATGGCAGGAGACTCATCGTACAAGACCTGGGATCGCACTGACGACAGGGATAACCGAACGGTTCTTTCTCGGGAACCTCGTTCCCTGGCAGTAATTATAAAATCCTCCAGATGAAGGGAGAGAAAAAATATATTTCAAGACAATGGAGTCTGTGTTGATGGGGCGGATGCATTACTTACAGTTCGCTGACCCGTCGACACCCTTGAGAGATTGTGTGTTGTTGATCTCTTTCCTCGAGAGCGACTCCACGGAATGGGGTAGAATTTGCATGACGGACTAAAGTATGCAACTCCAAGAGTTATGGCCATTAATCCTGGTATAATGACGCCCTACATGTATAATTATTTTTATTTAAAGTTATATCTTAATCTACGTTTTTCTCGCGGAACTGAGATTGTGTTATTCTATCCTTTGGGTTGAATTTGCTTAGCAGATAAATCTTACGTTTTCCTTGAAATTTTATTTTGGCTTTTTTTGTTATTTTCCTTCCTTCTGTATGATTTGAATACTAATAGTTTTTGTTGTGTGTTCAAAACAGTCCATTGAAAGAAGCATAGAGTTCTCTTTTATTGAATGCCAGGTAAACCTTGTTAGATTTCAATTTTAATGCCTTAGAGGATCATTAGTTTCGGGGTGATTCATGTAAAAATAAAGGAATCATTATTGACTCGAATTTTCCATAAATTTATCTCCAGAACGGAAAGGGATCTATTGTACCAGCACGGGAAGGTCAAGGGCATGTCCCCAATAGAAAGGGTGTTAAAAGTACAAAGTTAAAATTTTCTTTAATCGAAAAGGTGACTTATTTGGTTTTAGTATAAAGTTTTAAAGTTAGTGCGTGTTATCCATGGAAGTATATTTTTATATGGCACCTATTCCAATGTTTGCTTCCGCACTTGAGCGATTCGCGACGCGCGAAATTTTCCCTCTTTGGTCTGGACCTTTTGGCGACCCCGATGCCTTGGAGCGCGCGGCGCTTTTCGGGGAAGCCCCCCCTACTGACATAATTCGTGACCGCTGTCGGGATCCCTCGTTTCGTGGACCCGGGGAGAGGCAGACAGTCAGAAGGCGCCGGCGGCTTTCGCGGCGACGATGCGGATCGGGTCGATGTCTTCATAATTAGGACCGCGCCGGGGCCGCGTGCTAATTGCTTCATCCCCGGCTCGTTAGCCTCACGGAGGTTTCCCTCTCCGAGCAGTGCAGTGTGAACGGGTGTTGTGCTGTGTGTGTGTATGTATGTATGTTCCGTCGCGGTCTCTCTCCGCATGAAGATGATCCTCCGTATGTTTGTTTTCTTTCCCAATCCGAATATAAACAACAACTCAAAGCGTAGCATTGCAGCTGCCAGAATTTAAACCACGTAATTCCGGGGAAGTGAGGATATTTTGATTATAAATAATGAAAGTATTCTACCGTAGCATCGCAGCTACCGAAAGGTAATGCCAGAATTTAAAACACGTATCTGTGGCTTAATTTCAATGTTAAAATATTATTATTAAATGTACTTATACCAGGTAAGGTAGGTTTAAGTGGAAAATTTTAATGATCATCACTGTTTATCCTCTTCCCAAATTAAAATTTCCTTCCCATTTCTAATTAGGCTTGTCGTATTTTTATCTATCCAAAAATCTCATTTTCTTACTCCCTCCATGCTTATTTCACATCTATACTTTTTACGCAGTTTTCATCGTCCTCTTGTCGTTTAGTATCCACCCTAAATATTTTGGATGCAGTGAAAAGTAAAGAACAGCCTGAAAACACAACAACAAAACAATTCGTCTAACGCGGACTGTGATGAGGCCCCCCTAAGTAATTTTTCCTGGGATCGGCGGAACCTTTCGCTCTTATCCGATACCCTATCTCTATGTGGTTTAAGTCTCTATTTATCCGTATTTATTAAACCTTCCTCTGTGGTATGGAGAGATCGTGGGGAATATAAATTAAAAATTCGATGTTTTAATCAATTTAGTTCGGTCGTAATTTGATAAGGTGAGGACGATGCTTTTACCTATTTGAGTTATCGAGATTGGATCTGATTTTATTATCTTTACGTATATACAAATTTATTCAATCCATTAAATATTGTTACAAACGTTGCGAACACAATAAAACAATCGGCTTTGACGTGGAGATTTTGTTATGAATTTTTCATAGGTTTATGTAATATTTTATTTATTATTAAGTGGTTTGATTTTGAAACAGATTTTACGTTTACGGAAAATCTGCTGCTACAGAAAAATCGCGGCCTCAATATTGAATTTTTCTGACTACATCTCAACGTCATTAGGGCCGGACACTTCGCCGGTTTAGGAATTCATATTTATTGATGCGTTAGCCCGACATGTGTCACATCGTGATCAGGGTGAGGCGACGCAATTTCTAGTCTCTCGTAATCTCCCGCGGTCGTAACTTCATATCCGCCGGTGGCGCCTACCCCTCCCACGTCTGCCGCCATCCCCTTTGCAATTTAGCCGCTCTTCATGAAGGTTGTCATCCCTCCAGTCAAAGGGCTTTGGGGTCACAGTGTCGGAAAATGAGGTTGGTTGTCCAGGGAGTTGAAAAAAAAGAGAATTGCCACTCGTGCGGCAGTATGGAATCATCCTGTGATTGCCTTTCCTCTTCCCTTTTCTCCCAGTTTTAATGCACTCAAGCAATCCCAGTGAAGTTGTCATGGAATATATTTGTTTGTGGCTTCAGGGGGAGACAAATTACGTTCCATTCTGTGTTTGTCTATGCTCAAAACATGTCAGTTTTTTAAAAAATGTTCGATGTAGCATTGCGTCAAGGAAGTACTCAAGGGCGCCTTAAAATATCCGCCATATGCACGCACGGTTTCAAATATGGAGGCAGTGCGGAAGTGATCATTCAGCTTATTCATTGATAAATCAGCTCGATTCCCAATTTTCAAGATGCAAATAAGTCATAGCTTAGTTTAAAAAAACTTAATAATTCAGAGCTAGGACTCGCCTTCTGGTATCCCGGTCAAGGCGGATGATTTTTTCTCTGTGATCTTTCGTGCCCGTTATTTCCTTTGTTCACTAATTTTTCTTTGCTACCATTAATGCTGGGCTTGCACGGGATGCAGTTCGCTTGGGGGTGGGTATTGAATCGCATTCGGCCTTTTGGTTAAAATGAATCCTCTGAGGAATATTGCTTTAGATGCAGCCAATTTTAATCCATTGTTTGTTATGATAATATTAATAATAATAATAATACGTCTTTATTGGGCGAGATTGGGACTAGAAAGTCCCATCTTCCATCTAACCCCTAATGATATGGAACAAAGGAAATTTTATTTTCAAACGAGGTGATGGGTATTTTTATTAATCGTTATACTATTTCCTTTGAATTAACTCACTTCAGTGTAAATGTCCCTTTAAGTTTATTCTTATTTTTCAACATTCACATGAAGATTTATTGTTTCAAAGACTTGAAAGAGATCAGAAAGACAACGGTTATTTACGTAGTAAGTGTCTAATCTATTTCCCTATTTTTATGACATTCCTAATGTAGTAGCGTATATAGCGAGAAAATTGGTGAAGTATTTTTTACTTCGGTACTTTTTCATTCATGAGTATTTTTTCTCACGCGATTCAGCGCCTCTAGCCGGGAGCTTATGTGGGAGTGACGACCTTTCTGTGTGTAGGATAAAGCTCTCTTCAATCTAACTGTGAATTCAAGCGAGTTGGACACTCCGAGAGAAACCAATAATGAAGATACCTACGTCTTTTTTTCGAACAGTACCGCTGAGTACTTCCAAAACCGACTATGTTATTTGCGAAATCGATAGATGAATGGGGAAACACAAAATCGGCAGATAGAATGTTCTCCTATTTACAGCTGCTACCTAGCTGATAGAAAAATGGAAATTGTAGTTTCATTCATGAATTCGAAAAAGGATGGAGAAATCTATAATGAGCGGAAAAAAATCTACTACATTCTGTATTCACAAGTAAAAACAAGCGCTGTAAAAATTTGCCTCACGCTCGAAAGCCTTGTGAAGCCATCAAAGATACGAGGATGGATAAGAGAAGAGGAATAAAGTGATTCTACTGGGGTGACTGATGATGTTGCCCCAATAGCTTCAGGATTTGACTGTTGAATTATTTTAATTTATCAGGCCATTTGCGGCTTCGGTGGCGGCGGATTCAAGTCCTTGCCTGCTACATAAGAAGTCGGGGGTTCGAGTCCCGCCTTGGTTGGTTTCACCTTTTAAGGGCATGCATGTTCGTGTACGTTTGTTTGTTTGATTTATTGTGTTTGATTGAGTTAAAATCCCGATGTAAGAGTCAATGGTGATGTTTTCGGTGGTACAGAATAAATAAAGAAGTGCATTACAAGAAAAATAGTGACACACCCTAATGGTTCCTGGCCCTATTGATTCTTGTGATGTGGTAAAAAGTCCAGGGTAAACCGTAATTAAAGTGCTTCTTATGAGAGCATTTATTTTGGCCAGAATTGGCCAGCCCAGATAAGTAAAGTAGCGAATTTAAAAAATTGTAAATCCCTATTTATCGTGGCCCTGCATACAGTGCCCTCGTCGCCTCGTGATCTTAGCCGGTACAGCTGTAGTAATGAGGTGACGCAACTCAAAATAAATTATGTAATGCCTTCCACGATTCAGGAAATTCCGAATGAAAGAGGGGAAAGTCACGGGGCCAGCTTGTACTGGAAATGAGGTCGATCGCCGAAACCGATTTTGGACGGTTAGCGAAGTGTGTTCTTTTCTTTCCAATTTCATATCTGGAGTGGCCCTGTCACCTCGTTGCGAATGGGTCTGATGTCATGTTTTTATTTGCCAACTGTAGATTTTGGATTTTTGAAACGGTCGCGGGAAGTTATAACCTTGTTTCATCAATAGGAAATACTCCTTCGCTGGGTCCTTCGGCCGTAGGTACATATTACAGTTTGAATATTTGGTTTATTAAATTGCCGTAAACCTATGATATTTTCATTATTTCTAAGAGTGAGGTCGTGAAGAGGAAAAAAATTTGAAATGATTTCTAGGTTGAAAATGGTTTATAGGTCATTGGATACTAGTCAAATTATTACGGAGGCAAGATTCATTTTCTATCCTATAGATGATTCAAAACAATCTCATGAAATCCCAAGGAACTCTTTCTTTGTCTATATTTCCTTTAATGACTTTTTATAATTAATATGACTGTTGTATATGTATATAATACTCAAATGGTGAGTTAGTTTGACGTTTAATGATCATTTCGCGGTGCGCTTATGGTGCTCTAACGAGGAGGAAGTGCATACCGTTGCCTACTGTGGTTTATTTTCTCTGTATTGTTTTGTGAGACATCCCGGAAGGTTCTCATTGTATTTTGATGTTTGGTGCAACTAGTGGCACTACGTTAGAGGAGTCACATTAATGGCCTCGAGTCGCTTCACCCTGGTTACTATGTTTCGCATGAAGATGACAAACTCCTATGGCTATTGCAAGCTTTCCTTCTGTCGAGCTAAGGTTTATTCATCATTCTAATTGAATATTTATTCCACCCCATACTTTGCATTTGATGTGTCATATATTTCCGCTATTTCCAGCTCTACAGGTGGTAATAACCGGTGAAGCTACGCAAATAGGTTCGCGCGAAGTGATCGAACCGAACGTGGTATCTGTGGGGTGTAACTCTTTGTTGCCGTGTGGAAACATTTATTGACTCGTTTTAATATTTAATTTAAATTATATCAAACGCTACCCGATTTATGCAGGAGCTAATTAACTGTTAACAAAGTGGCGCATTAATATTTTATATTGCTTGTCGTCAGTAGAATGTATTGTAATTTCCCCATAATCGTTGTCGGGTGTAACCATTCACCTGTGATTTAAAAATTTATGAAATTATTAATAATTTTCAAATATATATTCTTTGTTTGGATGTAATTAATATTTATATGGTCTAAACGTGAATTAGCATATTTAATGAAGCATTAAATCCTTTAATCCGTTTATCTCCTCGACTAAAACCTCTTTTCAAAGACTTCCATACTATTTCCATTTCATTCACTCGACGCAAGCTTTGGTTAATTTTCACGAAAAAAATGAAAGGCGATTCATTCATTTCGTGCATAATTTAATTTTCTTTTCTAAAGTATAATCCCTTACGCCTGCATGTACTTTCATGATATAATTTATGGCACTGCTATAAATTTTATTGGTGGTGATGCCGGTGAATTCGATGGAGATTCCTCTTACGTGAAAAAGAGATAACTTTTTTCCAAACTCGTTTTTCATCAAGTTCACAAAGCACATTGCTAGTGTTTTTCGATCTATTGTTTAATTCTTTTAATTTGTTAATCGTTGGAAAATTCGTTGTTATCTGTAGTGGGAACAGGATATTTAAATATTTCGATTTGAAATTGCAGTCGTTTCGTCATCGTCCGTGAGTGGATGAGTTTCTGTCAGTGGCGCGTGATCTCACTTTCGATTGGACTCAAGCCGAAACGTATGCCGAGCGCTTTTATTAGCCCTTTTATACATATCGGCGATAAGGTCGCTGCCGAAGGTTGAAAACGAAAGGGACCCGTCGAAGTGTTTCCCCCCCGTGGCATTTCGGCCGCCCTTATCGCTGCTCCAGTCTTTGCCCGCGCTTTGTTGCTCTCATATCTTGACCGCAGTCCGATAGCCGTATCGGTTCTCCTCTATCCCAGAGAGCACCAGCCGGACAACTCTCCGTTACTAGAAAAAAAATCTAAGAGAGTATCAACATGTACATGTTCCTGAAACATGTGAAACTCTGGCTATTTAGCTACAAAATATTATTGGGTATATCGTAAGTATTTTCAAACTATATTCTTTTTTATCATATTAAATTGATTTGATTCCCATTATGTTTCCTTTACCGTATATTACTTATGTGTCGAAGTTTTAATCTGAAGACATTTTTTGTTATTCAACAATATACACAATATGTATAAAACAATTGTTTTCTGAAGTTGATCCCACAAATGGGCTCTAACCTCTGGGGTCACTTAAAGCTCCAAAATTGGTTTTGTATCTTTGGTATTTTAAATTGTTTGAGGAGCTATAAATATTTATTATTAGTAATTTATTTTTCCCTGCCAATCTTTAAATGGGATCCTTTTTATTTTCAGTTTCGCTTGCTCATTTTTTAAACTACGACAGTTTATAATTCTTTTTAGTACTGGATGTAGTCCCCAAAAATCCCCCATTCCATTTCCCCCATTCCATTTCCCCCATTTAATTCCCGTTACAAATCCCCCATTTAATTTCTTTCCCTAATTTCGTTCTTAACAGTTATGACTAGAGTCCTCCTGCTACCCTTGGGTTTTCCCGCAACTCTTTAGGTGTATGTTTTCTCACTGTCTCCCCACTGTAGGTCAGTTTCCAATCCCTTCCTCGAAGGTATAAGTGTTATGTTCTATTGTACTACAATGTCTTGTACCAGATGATGGCTCTGTGAGCCGAAATGTGTCGTACGCATTAAATAAGTGGAAAAGTGAAAAAATCTGTCTTTTTAATGTCTCCATTTGATGGGTGAAATCATTTCATTGGAATTGTATGAAAAGTCCTCCGAGAAAAAAATGGGGATTCCGATCAAGGCGAATGATTTTTTTCTCTGTAGATTTTTTGCACAATTTGTGCATTTCGGATGACTCCGTAAAGTTATCGCCTAGTCCCGGTATACTTAAATTTCATTGGAATGTTCGAAATTCTGTCTTGCATTTCTAGTCTTGAAAAATTAACTTCAGTCTGTTATAAAATCGTTGGGCTCGATGTGCGATCGGTAGCGCACTCGTGGGATCGCTCCGCTCTCGCATGCTCACCCGTATGGAACCTCATTGCGTGCTCGGTGTCAATTCCGCCCCGAAAAGGTCGCGAGTGAAAGTTGGGAACGAAAGCATTGTTTCGAGCGAGAACGTACTGAGTGGAGGCCGCGTAGTTAGTACCTGCTCTTCCCCGTGTTCCGTAGAATTACGGCGTTGTCGATCGCTTTCGCCAAAGCGAAAGTCTATTTACTTAAAATTAAGCGAAGCTTTTGCGAAGCCTGAATTGGGGTTAAGTGCTGTTCCTCAATTTCAACAGATTGGCTACAGTCATATGTTTGGTCGGTATCAAATTACGGAATTGTCAAGGCGTGCGTTGCGCCTTGAGGAAATGAAGTTATTTATTTCTCAATAAAAAGAAAACACACCGCATCTAAAGATATTAGCTTGCTCTGTAGGTTGTAAAAACGTTTATTTTTTTAATTTTATCGGTGAAATCGTCTTCATCTTAGTGTCTTTTCGCCGCTTGTGCGGATACTTTAATCCTTTATTTGCGTAGGATTGGTTCTCTGCTGTGATTTGTTGCTGATATTTAATTTTTGGACACTATGTTTATTGGTTTAATACTTTATTAATAGTGAGCCATTTGATATTGTAACATTCCTATGCTAGGTGGCTGAAAGGTCTGGTTAGGCATAAATGTTTCAGGTAAAGGGCCAGGTTAGTTTTTTATTTTATTCCAATACCGCCAAAAACAGCTACGTATGGATTTTTACGTCGTTTTTTTTATATTAACAATGTTAACGTGCACGAACAGCTATGCCCTGGTTACAACCTGCCCTGGTTATACCCTGCCCTGGTTTGCCGGCCTCGGTGGCGTTGGGGTAAAGACCTCGCCTGCCAAACCGTAGGTCGCGGGTTCGAGTCCCGCCTGGATAGGTGGTCCCTTTCCAGGGCATGGATGTTTGTGACTTGCTTTGTTAGTCCTCCGTAGTTAAGACCACCATGTACTGTTTACGGGCAAGTTGGAAAATAAATATATAAAATACGCAATCTACCCAGGTGGGACTCGAATGCGTGACCTCTTGTTTGGCCGGCGAGGACTTTACCCCGCCGCCGCGGCCAATGTAGTTGTTACACTTTTATTTGAAATTTTCTTGAGTGTTGAAGACTCATTTCTCGTCGCCTCCAGTTTTCACGCCTAGAATAATGATGACAATAGAACAGGGTCTAAGAATATATATGTCCCAATTGAAAATTTCCTACAAAAAACATCGAAGATAGGTGGTAATCAGAATCTGGTTTTCATATGGTTTCAGTGGGTCAACCGCTTGTGGCTGTGATAAACAGGCCCACTTCCCCACATTTCCCTTCCTCGCTCCTTTCAGTCACACTTTCGGGAGCGGGTTCCACTGATAACCTGCTCGGCTTGCCTGTCCGTTCCTGGTCCGACACTTGCTCGCTTGCATAATAGTGTCTTCCAGCCTTAATGTGGCCCTCCGTCCTCCGGGGCAGCGGTCCTTAACCTTGTTTATCCCGAGCTGTCTTCCTCGTCTCCTTTCGCCTCAACTTATTCAATCAGCCCTTGGCTAGCTCCGCTCCCTTCCTGTCTCTGGAAATTATTCCTTCCTCGTGCACACGCTTGATGTTTCCAACCTTAATGTTTTTTAATTCTTCAACTTTTATCGTAGTTTTATCATTATTGTAAAATTGTGTCGTTTAAGGAAGGTTTGAGTGGAGCATTTGTGAGTACTCGGTCCGGACCAAATTCTGACTTCCCCCCCTCTCAATTCATTCTAAGTCCCATTCCTCATTCCATCTATTAATGCTATTCTCTTACTACCCTTCCCCCGCTTGCCTTACATTCTCCCGTGTCGCAGTTCTTTGCATTTTTGCCCCGGTCAGTACTGGCTCGATCGACCCTTTTATCTCCTCCGTATCTCCTTCAGATCTTCTATTGACAAAAAATTGTTGACCATACTGATACTGTTCGACTTTAACTGGCTCGATCGACCCTTTTATCTCCTCCGTATCTCCTTCAGATCTTCTATTGACAAAAAATTGTTGACCATACTGATACTGTTCGACTTTAGCAAAGCCTTTGACTGTGTAAACCATAAGTTGCTCCTACAAAAATTGAGAAATCTAAATTTTTCCTGTTCGTCATTAAATTGGTTTGATTCATACCTAACCGGACGACGCCAATCAGTAAAAGACTCCAATGGTAATTTGTCTGAATGGGCGTCTATCTCACATGGAGTACCTCAAGGATCAGTTCTTGGGCCATTACTGTTTTCGTTGTACGTGGGAGACCTTTCTGCATGTATCAAAAAATGCAAATACATGATGTACGCTGACGATCTCCAAATTTATATACACTATCGCCCGCACGATTTCTCCGAAACTGTTAAATTAGTAAACGACGAAGTAACTGCTATTGTGTCATGGGCTCAACACAACTGCTTAAAAATAAATAGTAATAAGACCAAATCAATGATAATCGGCCACTCTAGGATAATTTCTAGGCTAAATATTGCCGATATGCCAACGATTGAAGTTCAAGGAATTTCAATACCTTACACAAAAGCGGCTAAAAATTTAGGGGTCATATTTAGCAATACCCTGTCATGGAAAGATCACATTTTATACGTGTCAAATAAAGTTAATGCTGCTCTTCATCAACTAAAACTCCATAAAAAAACTACTTCCTATCCATGTAAGCTCTACACTAATTTTTCCACACTTCGACTACTGTTGCCTGGTGTTTTACGATCTCACAGCCGAACTTGATATTAAGCTTCAACGCCTCATGAATTCCTCAGTAAGATTCATATACAACTTGAGAAAAGATGAACATATAACCCCCTATCTTATAAACCTCTCCTGGATGGACATTAAGACAAGAAGAAAGTTTAAATTGGCCTGCTTCATGTTTTCCCTCTTTAAAAATAACGAACCACAATACATCATAGATTTCTATCCCAAGAGAACAACTTTACCAAATGTCATTACCAGAGCCGATCCGAACTATCTCCATATATCACATTATAGGTCCACGACGTTTCAAAAATCATTTACAGTTGCCGCCTCTAAACTATGGAATAGCCTCCCCATAACACTTAAGGAATCTTCATCCCTACAAGTGTTCCGCAATAGACTATACTTGATGTTAGGCAGCTCATCCTGACTGGCTGCTTGTACCTTGCATAGACGTGTTTTGTGTGTTCTCTACTGATGTTTTTGTATACTTTTCCTACGCTTTATTTTGATTGATTTGAAAGTTTTTGTAAATGTTCATTTTCTGTCGATTGTTTCAATTTATTTTTCCTTCCATTGTATTAGACTGACCTTAAAATTTTGTTATGTGTTAATTTTTGTTAATTTGTTCAAGTTGTTTTCTGCTGCACTTGTTTGACTTGAATCTTTTGTGCATGTTGGTTTCTGTTGATTGGTACAATTTATTTACTTCTGTTGTGTTTAAATTGTCTTGAAGTTTTTGTATAATCCCATTTTTTGTTAATTGGTAATATTTTATTTGGATAAACTTATTGCTGAGCTAAAATCTGGCTACATATAAATGATCTAACGGATGTAAATCCGAGAATAATAAATTATATTATTATTATTATTATCTCCGATAGAAGTGTCGGCTCTTCGCTTTCCATTTTCAGCACTTCATCGCTTTTTCGTAGTAATTAGATTTTATGTACCCAATTTCAATACCCAATGGTGTTTATACCCAATTTCATCATGGAAAATAGAATTTATCTATAATTTCACTAATTTTAGTGTTATTTATTCAGTTATGGTACCTTTTATTAAGTTGCCGAAACCTGGGTCAATTTAATAACATCTAAAAATAAAAGTTGAAAAAATTGAATTTAGAGGGTGTTTTTCATGAATATGCTGAATTCTAATAAGTTCATTTGGATATGATTGTGACTTTAAGATCATGTTTTGATTGCCGTCTGGTCAAACACGTAACTGCCTGCATTTTGGTTGTTAACATCATTGCCACGAATTAATTAAATGAATATTAATTGAAATTTATTAGAGACTTATTTTAATTCCCTATGCTATTCAGAATGCCGTCGGAAATGGTAGACATTCGGGAATCGTTGGAAACTGGCTGCACACACCCTGATGATTGTGTGGATTCATCCGCAGGATCGGTTGGAAGGTATTTGTGCTGATTTTTATTCGATTCTTCGATTAATTAGTCATCTTCAGTGGTCAACGATAGAGATGGGTTTGACTTAGCGCTTCTCTTATTTCTTCGATCAGCTGTTTTTTTTATCTAACATTTAATTTCAGCTCGGCTTCTCTTTTGGATATGTTCCTCGGCGTAATTTAATCGATTCATTTGTTGAATGCAATAGTTAACTCGCTTTTCTTCTAGATTTGCCTCAAATTTCCTTTTGTTGGGCGCAGTGATTCTTATCTGGTCAGAATATCCGTTCGCCTCCCGCGATATCGAAGCGTATCTGTCTCATCCATCTTTCGTTAGCCGCGAGGGAAATCGATGCTCTCGAATAATATGAAGCCCACGTCGAGCGCGGTTGGCTTTTTGTTTGAATTACAGCTGTGTTGTCGCAGCTTTCAGTAGGCCTCGTAAAGCATTGGTTAAAGTTTTATGGAACAGAACTGTGGAGGAAGTGGAACGCATTAAAAATTGAAATGCATTGTCGCGCGGGTGACCCAGAGCCATGATTTCATGTGCTTAATATTTTTTTATCCGAAAACTTCTGGCTCTTCGTTCGAAGTTTCTTGAAGTGTTCGGGCAGAATGGATGCAACCAGGTTGAAAGGGTCTCTGACTCTGGAAAGTTTTCCAATTTTATCAATCTTGTTGGCGTCTTTGCTTCGCTTATGCCTTTTAAACTATTAGAATTGTGTGCACAGTTGATTTTTCCCTTATGCCAGTCCGTTGAAACTTTTCTCCAGTTGAAGATGCCCAAGATGTTCGCTCAGCGGAATATGAATCCGTGAAAGCCGTTTTCGGAATATTGCCTTTTTCCGCTTCGACTAAAGCGCGTCGTCAACATCCTTGTCATTCGTGGATGACTAATATCTATTTCCTCTTGTTTCGTGGAAAACTAGAGTGACGGTGATATTAATTAAAGCGTATTTAGCAATGAGCGGTTGCGTGGTACTTGTTCAACGCAAAGTTAACCTCTATTTTATTTGATTCGCCCTCAGGATGAAAATTGGTAGTCACTGCTTGGCCGTTGTTGCACTTAATTGCCTTCTCCTCGATAATATTAATATATCATATAAATACTGTCACTGAATACTTTATAGGATGCTCTTATCTCATTATTAAATGTTCACTTGCTTGAGATTTATGTGTTTTAATTTTGAGGGCCAGAAGGTTCAAGTTGGGGTGTCTGGCATGAAAAATTTTCTTGTATATCCTGTTGTACCGTTTGGCATCATTAAAAAAGATCTTTTGTAATGAATTGAAGACATTTTCCTTCTTTGAAAACTTCGCTTAGATGTTTTAAATACAACCCGATTTTCGAAAATCTGCCTCATGCATTTTCATCATGTAAACTGAGAAGTATAAAGGAAAGGTTTCTATGTCGCCAATGCTATATTTATATCTGTTACGTCTAAAGTTTAATAAAATTGCACATAATTTTGAGATAAAATGACGATGTCTCAGAAAACTAAGCGTCAGGGTCATTAGGATCCATTTGGTATGGGGCATATAACTCAGGATTAGGCAACGTAATAAAATTTTGGTTCTTCCAAACCTCTCTTTCTGTGAAAATCTAACATGGAAATCAGTGCACCAATCACTTTTATTGCCCTTACCTTAGGGAACGAACATGACCTTACGTATTAATTCACCGAAAAGTGAATTGGTCTCATTGAAACGTTTATTAGTTGCAGAAGCATTATTATCAAGGGAAAGCTATTGATGTGAGCTGTTTCATATGCACGACTTAATAGTCCTTAATAATTTCATGAAAGTCATTAGTAGTCGCTTCAGGCCCTCGAAATGGTTCTTTATTGCGCTAAACGTTGTGTCCATTCTAGCCCCAGACCTGCGGGCAATTAATCCCTAGAGCGTCCTCGTTTATATAGCCGTCGAGTGAAGGAGGCAATCCTTTTTTCCTGAGGTTCTCCCCCGTTCGTTTTATTGAAGGTATTTCTTTTATTACCGCTCTTATCATTTACGATTTCAGTAGGTATTTTTTCTATCCTTCTGGCTGTGGAGAGGTCTTCTTGAACATTTTTATCTAAAATTATTTTAAAATACCATTGTCGCTGTCGAGAAATTCCTTCTTTTGTCGCACCTGTTTATTGCCCGCTTCAGGCTGCATTAAAAAAATGCTGCTCCCGTTTGTTAAATACTCGTGAGAGTTTTTTTTTTGTCCTCTTTATTCTAGCTTACTCTATTCCTTTATGAGCTTCTTTTTTTGGTGGTAAGTACTTGGTTTCCGAGCTATGTCCCGCTTGTTATCTTGACTTATCCTCAAAATTCGGGCTTTGTTATCCAGGGTCTGGCGTTGTTTGTGTCATTAAACACACCTTCCCTAAGCGGTCTATAAAGGCTCACTCTCGGCGCTAGGCTATTCTTTGGTCTACCGATGAAATTGTTGGACCAAAACCTATTTCCCTCACTGATGCGGTAGCCACCTCTATTTTGATCATGCTCATGTATAATGATTGCTACTTTGTATCTTACACCATTTCTCGAGAAGTTAGGCCTCATCAAGCTAATTTATTGCGAAAGGCAGATGATGTTGATATGTTTCTACTGACCAACAAGTTCTAAAATCACGATTTTTTCTCATATTTTTCATTTTGAGATAAAGCGATTTTAATACTTTATCATTCGCTTTTCTTACCGCGTGGCAAATTCCCCCATATTGAGAGAGTGATCTTCTCATTGTCAAGTTAAATTGTACGTGACATTGTTTAAAGGTTAGTTCATTCTTTCATCGAATTTATTGCCCTCTTTATCCATTTCACCCTCCTTTCTCCTCCATACTCTTATGCCGGACTCACTCTTTAATCGTCTTCTTCCTTATGATTCCGCACCGTGAAGCGTCTCCCTCGAGATCATACTCCCTACTTGTCTTTTCTTTACCCTTTACCAGCGTTCATCTCTTCAACTCTCTCCATTTATCAGTCTCATTTTCACCGCTACTTTCTTCCTCGCATCTGTACAGTGAATGATTAAAAATAAAACATTTTTATCTGAAATTAGTGAATTATTGAGGTAGTAATCTTCTTGAGCATAATGTTTACGTATTCTTTTTGTGTCCAAAAGAATCTCGAGTTGTATCTGCCTGGAATTTCACTCTGTTATGGCAGGAATTTCCGAGGGTTATCCTCGGATGGAATAGTTGGCAAAGTTTTTATTTTTTTTTCTCTGTGGCCGTAATTGCTCTCGTGTGCTCGGCTGCACTCGTGCATCGCTTGGCTGCTTTTTAAATCATCGTATCGGATCTTGGGAGCATCAGGTGGTTGTGCTCAGTCTGGTCTTGTTTATTTACTTGTAGAATGATCTGGAATAATATTAGTCTCTTCATCTCTTCCGATGAATTTTAATAGAAGTCAGCGAAACATAATTTATGTGGTAACGATATTAATGCAGGAAGAGGGAAATGGTATGCTCTGTTAAGAATAAAGTTCATCTTTATTTATATTCACACATTCGTGTGCTTTTTCTATACATATGCGTTGTATGTCATGTCCCATAGCTTTTAAGTCAATGTTTGGAGCTCTTAGCAAGCTTTTATGTTTTTCTCTGGTCATGGAGTAAGTATGAAGATAAACTGTAATATCTGTATTTTTAAATAGGGAGAATTCCTTAGTCGAATATTTTAAAATGACCCTAATTAATTTTATTCACAATTTCAACGTCTTTTTTTTTACTTTTATGAAGATAGTCTATCACAGTTTAATGGACATGTCGGTCTCATGAAATAGAGCAAGTGAAAGGAATTTCGGATCTTGAACTTGAAATCCTTACCTGCGCATTTGTTCTTTCTCTTACTTTAGACTCTGTATACCGCGTTTCATTGCTCTAATGGATGTAGATTTTTTTCAAATTAAAAGCACATTAGAGTGTGCATTTGTTAATCATATTCCGTGTATAGTGTTATTAATTAGTGGCAATGGGTAAACAAACGAGGAAACATGAGTGGAATGTAGGGATATCGGCTTTTGAAATTCGTGTGAGTTTTAATGTTTGTGATCATTAGGTTGTTAGCGTATTAGCCCTTAGCCGAGGTTACAGCTGATCGAATTTTTCGCGCTGGAACGCGAGGAAGGGCGATAATTAACACCGGGGTGCGTAAACGCAGGTTGTTCACCTTGTTTGATGACCGATCGTGGATGTATTGGAATCCTTGGCAGCGAAGTGGTTCACTCTCTTATATTAGATTCACTCTATGCCGTTTCATTGCTCTAATTTATGCTGGATTTTTAATCTAATTTAAAAAAATATTGTAATTAAAAACGCACTAGAGTGTGCATCTGTTAACCATATTCCGTTTTTTATACACAGTTGAAAGTAAGAGTTTAAAAACCCACGGTTATAGTATAACGCATTGCAGTAAAGCCTGTTATTTTAAAATGAGTTTTTTAGGTGGTGTCTGATGCTTTATTTTGCCCAACGTATGTTAATCATTTAACTGGGGATCAGTTAAAAAAAACTGAAAAAGAACATTTTCATTATGTCTCTTCGCCGACTGCTCGTAGAGAGTTACTCTTTTCCAGTTGTACAGAATAATCAACGGCCATGTAAGGAAGAATCGTTTTGCTTTTATAATCTTTCTGCGTACTTTTGAAATTATATTTTTTGGAGCTGTTTTTTTTTACGGGTTTATCGCGGGTATAGTCGCTACCTTGCCGGAATCGTTGGCGTTCGTTCGCGACGACAGTGGAAGATAAATGGCTGCTACTTGAGTACGCCGCCGTATGCCCAGTCAGTCGAGGGTGGGATTTTCAATTTTTCATCCCTTCCACTATTTCTCTTCATATCTCGCTCTCTCCTTAATGGCCCGCGAGACAGATTAGCTCGGCGCGGGTCGACTCGGGCGATAAAAGGGAAAGCGAGTAATGGGAACGTATGAAAGTGTCTTGCGATCAAGGGGCGGAAAAAATACGACCTTCGGTAGCCCTTGTTATCTTTGTTTCTGTTTCGGAAAAAATTGGTTGACTTCTGATTCCAGATTTATTTGGGTATGTGGCAGACTTCTTGACTGGTTGAGTTGTGGATGTGGATTCCTTAAGTGTGAGAATTCGTTTTGATCCCTGCATGACTTACAGTTGAGCGGAGCTGTACGCCTGAATACAGCTGAATGACCTGGTTTCGAATCGAAGTTGAGTTTTCACCGCATATTGTGGTGTGAGATTATTTTTGCTAATTTTTATTAATTTGAGTAGTACTCATAGAGATTCGGATCACTCCTTACCCTTCTGTATTCGAATGCATTTCTTAAGAACGAAAGTTGTGATTCGCCTTTAGCAGTATTGAAACTTTTATCAAGCGAAGTACAGGTATTTGACATTTTTGTACCCTTGCCTTGCCAATGTCAAAAGGACCTTTCAATGATTTTTTCCATTGGAAGACGGGTTTTTTCAATGATATGATATATATGAGAAAAGTGATATTTTTATTTTGACTTATTCGCATTTCTATCACTCAGGAATTCTTACTTAATTAATTAATATTTAATTGAAAGTTAATTGTCCGTATATGTACGAGCGGAGCGAAAGTTTGTACCGCTTTAATGGATCATCGGTATCATTGACTCGTTCATTGAAGCTTGCTCTGCCTAATGTTTTTGTTGCCTAAAATATCTCATGCCTGTTGATTCTAGTCTGTGTGGAGCCGCTAGACTTATCATTTATCAAAATAAATACCCTTCTAATCTACGTGTACTAACGACATCATTTTCGTAGTGTGTGACTTTTTTATTTCGTATCATTTCGAATAATGCGTGTCATTCAACATCATGAGTTGCTAAATAAGGGCCTGTAGAACATAGTTATTCTATCGAAGGGAAATGAGGTTCCCTGGGCCTTTTGTCGCGAGCTGAATATCGCTAAGCTATTTAATGGTTATTATAAGAAGAAATATACCGTTAAAGGTGGGTTCAAATGGAAGGGGTACATCCTTGTTTAACGTTCATAGTCACAGGGTTCTGTTCAACAGTTTTCTTTATTTCTCCAACGGTATGCGCGTCGCATCTCATTCAATGAATTCCATGAGAAGTTTTCCTTACTTCTCTTCCTTTTTGAATTATATTCATCCTTATGTTATGCACTGGATTTACACCTCAGGTTTGCGGCCCATCCTCACTTACTGTCACTTTATCCGTTCTCTCTCTCCTACACTTCTGAGCACGGCCTCATTCGTTATTCTATCCGTCCATCCCGCTTTTCACCTCATCCTTCGCAATAATTTCTCAATTCCTGGCTCTCGTCCTACTTCTTCTTGATTTAAGTTTTCACGTTAAACTATGCTAGATTGGTGCCGTTGTGGAAATGTTGCCTGAAGGTAAAATGCTCAATTACTATTCGTCATGTAAAGGTGCAAAAAATCATCCCTAACTTTTAATCTTAATTTCTGGGAATAATGGCTCAGATTTTTAATTGTTTGTTCTTTGAGGTACGTTTACGTTACGTGGGTACGTTTCCAATGGTTTACGTTATGGTTTGCCTAAAAATTGAGAATATGTCACAATATATCCCTGAAATTTATACCACAGACATGTAATTAACCACGGAAAATTATAATTATTAATGTATTCTACCGATCTCTGCATTTCTTCAGGGTTTTCTTCCGCGTCAGCTTATTTGTTCCACGAACAAGCTGACGCGGAAGAAAACCCTGAGGACATGCAGAGAACAAACCATCGCCGCGGAATAAAAAAACCTACGTTCTAACGTTATATTACCGATTAGAAGACGGAACAACCTTATAGGCCACATCTTGAGACATGATGGCCTGATGAAGACAATCGTCGAAGGACAGGTGGAAGGCAAGAATGGAAAAGGAAGACCTCGAACAAAATATATGGAACAAGTAAAGAGAGATGTGAAAGAGAAGAAATACGTAGGAGTGAAAAGATTAGCTGATAGGAGAACTGAGTGGAGAGCTGCGTCAAACCAATCCTAGGATTGTTGACCAGTGATGATGATGATGGTTAGTTTACCAGGTTCATTTTCATCTTACTTCTTCCGGTTTTCCCTCTTAAAATGCATCTTCCTCTTCAATTCGTCATAAGATAAACTCCCTCTCCTGCTACGTACGTGGTGGGAAGAAATAATTGTTTAGAAGGTTCAAATCGTAGTTTTCTTTCCTTAGTATTTATTCTTAAGCGTGGTGTCTTATACTATTATCTATTTTTCTTCGCGCTGTATTCACATTACTCAGATTATTAAAGATGATGACATACCCTTCTCATAGGCGTCATACACGCATCTCTTTTTTTAACACGGTACCATGGATAAATTAGGTTCTCCCTCCTTGCCATTCTATCGAGTCCATTCTAGCGTGTCTACGGCGTGGCTTCTTTGGCACTCTCCCTGTTCTTAATACCCCGTCTTCGTCCAGACGTGTGTCTCCTCCGGCTTTCGCTTTCTCGCGACCAAGTGGACTAGGTGAGTCGAAAGTGTGGCTCGTTCAGGAGTGTTCCGGTTGCTCACGTGCCACTTTTTCAGGGTCTTACGGCGGTTGTGACACGCTTTGTCAACACTCCGGCGGCTCGTCACTCTCACTGTGGGGACCGGTATGACTTCCTACCCGACTTTTTCATTGATTTTGTCTGCGGAGAAAAGTTCTCTCGCCGCTTTAATCTTTCCTCGCGAGTGATGCGTATTGGTCGCGGTTACTTGAGCCTCGCTTACCATTTTTTTTCAGCGACTTCGATTCTTATTTAGCCAGAAACTGGCGGAGGACATGCTTTTTCTCGTAAAAATACTCAGTGTAAACGTAAATATGGTGTTAAGGCCTGGTTACACGGTACATTAACACGTACAAGTTAATGTACGTTTGCCTGAATTATTTTGGTGGACCGGAACGGAACATGTACGAATGCATGAACCAAATTAGGACAGGTTCTATTTTCTGTGCATGTGTTCGCACAAGTTGGGTGGTCACACGGTGCATTTTGGCGTTCATTCTCGCGATCATGCATTTAGACATTAACCCGTACGTGTTAATGTATCGTGTAACCAGACCTTAAGACGACAATTAAAATGAGGAGAAATTATGTTAATATTATTATTCTTCCTTTCACTACTGACGTTTTTCAGCACCGTGGGCGTTAACAGGGGCTTGATTAGCTCAGGAAATGAGTTCATTTGGATGAAGATCTATGCGTAGTTAAAATCTCATTGGTGTAGTATTCTTGCTGTTTAAATTTATAGGAGGATAATCTTTGTATGGCCCTTGTCTTTAATCAGGACGGAGTTTTTCATGGTGGCTCATCATATCATATTTTACATAGGTTCGCTCCTCGGATGCCATCTTCATTTGTTTAACAATTAACTTACAATTAGACTTTCTGAGAGCTGGCTAATATGCATTGGGTCAAATCCCTTCAGTTACGTCTGAAAGCGGTTTCTCTCTTGTTGGGGACATCGTATTCATTATCAAATTTCCTATTTAAAATTCTGCGACGAAGATTTCCTCCATGGTATTGCGACTGAAACATTTTATGGCGTATAAAAATTAAAAATTCCTTGAGGAAATTTGGAAATTGCGTCACTTCTCTGACCTCTTGGTTTGTTTCGTATCGGAGAGGGTAAAAAGGATATGTTTGATTTGGGAGCTTGTGTTCACGGTTATTTTTATTTTCGTTTGGCGGCTTTTCCCTGCTAGTTTTCCCATGTGCTGTTTGATGGGTTCGGTAATGATCATTGACGTCAGCTTGGCGGCCTTTGATTGAAGATAACCAGAGCTGGCATACGGTAATAACCGAAGTCGCGTCTCTATGCTGCGCGCTGATCGCATTTCGAATAGGGCCATATAATCGGCTCGAGACAACTTGGGGCGGGATTGTATTGGAAGTCGAAGCGGCCACCCGAAACGGTCGTTTGCAGCTCTGTAGGATGACGCCGAAAGGCAGCGGCTCTTCATTCATGAGATTTTACCCCTTTTCGTTTCTTATCTCGAGCCCAACTAAATCTTCCGTGGTTCCTTTTCCTAGCAGTCTAGTTGAAAATCACCCGCCCTCACCCCATAGTTTCATGTTGTCTTACGTCTCACGTCTATAAAGATCTATCAACAAGTTCCCAGCTAGTTTGAAAACGAACAAATTCTAAATAGATTTATATTTAGAAATGTATTTATTGCTCTCGGACATGTGTCCTCTTAAGAACAAAAACAATTTACTGTACAAAAGTAGAATCATTACCTACTCGTTGTGAGCGATAAACACGTATTATGTACCGAATTAGATGGGTATGATTTTCGCATCGTTAATAATTTTTTCTGCGAACCTGCTTGCGCACGAAACTGAGGAAGTACTTATCTAATGACAATTTGTGAATATCCATGTTAAGGTATAAGCCACTTGTACAACCACGCTTCTAATTCACTCACCTATCAAGGTTTTGGTCATTTATGCTATTATCAAGGTTTCCTTTATATTTTGTTCCTATGCCATGCTAGTTTTTCTGTTAATTAAAAATGGCTCCAAAAATTTACATTAAAAAACTAGTAAATGAAGGGAAATTTAAGTCTATACTGAAAGAAGGAACTCTAGTTCGTGGAAAAGTTTTTCGTTGACTATTTTCTTTTAGAAAATAAAATATGCTCGGTAAGGAAAGTAATGAGGAATATATTACATTGTTTTAATGACTGTATTGAGTGAATACCAAGAAAGGCAGATTTAGTTTTTGAGATGGCCCTTAAGAGTGAACGTAACAGTTGAAAGGTACACTCTGTACAGTCTCAGATTCGATGTTCCCTAGTATTGGGGTTGAGGTCCGCCACGAAGTATCCCTCTACAACGATATTCGATCCATGGCCGTGAGCTTAATTAAAGTGGACCTTGCGCCCATCGTTTCTTTTTACATCCTAGACATTTGCCCCGGTTCGATTTCTCCGGCGTTCCGTTGGCCAATCAGATGTTTTCCTCCACTATGAGCTAAGGAGGGAGTTCTTTCCTCGGGGATGTTACGAGCTAGGAAAATACCAGACCTTCAGGGAAAGAATGTGGTAAATGTCGATGAATAGCTGAATGTCCGGCGATTATTTTAGTGCAACATTTTATATTCATCTCTTTAATATGATGAGTAAAAGTTAGGTACGGTTAAAACTTAAGGTGTGCCTTATTGTATTTTAATTTTCATTCGAATTTCCACCGCTTTCTTATGATCATCCTGCTTCAGGGACACGTATGTTGTGGGTAATGATAATTTTTGTTAATGTTCATTACTTTCAGTTCGCCTATACGGAGGACACATATTTCGGTTAATTTTATCATAGTGTCATGAATACATCGTTTCCTACAGTATGTGAAAGGAGCATGGCTGTGTTTTCTTGTGTATCATTTGCGTTTAAAATTTTCTCTGCTCTCTGAACTTCATTCAGACTGCTTTTAAGGAAGGTGAAAATTATAAGTTTTCTTGGATATCATGATTTGCGCCTGAAGAATGAAACAGAATTCATTGAAACCCGGGTCGCGCTCTGTAAAAAATAAGTGGTATAAGTAATTGTGTGATATCCTAGAAAACTTATAATGGAATACCACAATGTTAATCAAGATTTAGTGAATTTTGAATGTGAAAATTGTCCTTATTTTCTCAGAATCTGGTAACCTTATGTTCCTGAAACTGTGGGGAAGGAAGGTGTTGTCGGGTCTTGGAGTAGTGCGCGACCTCACGGGGATTGAGCCGTTGAATGATTCGCGTAATCCGTTACGAGCGGGAAGGGCGCGTGGACTGAATGGAAGAGTTTTTCTTTTTACACATCGCCTCCTTATCACTCGCAAACAGTGCGGAGCGACGTGATCCTCCCTCGGGAGAAAAGAGGAGTGATTCTTGGTCATCAATCTCTATCGCCGGCACACGAATCCGCTTTTGCCGGCTGGCCTCGAGACGGGGGAATGGTTCCTCCCCCTCCCCCCATTCTGTTGTAGCCGTTGTGTGCGTGTTGTAGATATATTCTTTTTTCCCCCTCTCGGTGGCATTGAGGTATCGATTGCTCGCAGCTGTCGTTCGCCCTCCAAACCGGCCCCTCTTCGATACTCTTCGCCCCCCCCCCCCTCCCGTCACGTGCCCTCAAGTTCGTGTCCCCGCTAAATGGGGTACCAAATTCCCCGTCTCCTCCGGTCCATTAGTCGCCTGCAGATTTTCACCGTTTTTCACGGATGAGTAGGGGACCTTTGGTTTATTGTGCCGATTGTGTTTTGTGCACGCAGTTTTTGTCCCATCGATGATATCTTCAGTACACGTATTTTATTATCGTTGGCGAAAATTGTTTTCATTTAGCTAACCTGACAATTGTGTCTGATTCGCTGATGAACATTCCTGTCTTCAAAAGGCTTCTAGGCTTTGGTGTATGCATTAAATGAGTGAGCTCAATACGCTTTAAAGATTAATCACGAGAAAGCCGTCGTTTTTTCGTTTTTTTTATGCTGAGATAGCAAAGAGCGTGGGGTGATGACGGGCTTTTAATTATTGTTGGCGACGGACTGACTGAACAACTTAACTACTCAGGGAGCATATTCGAGGAAAAACGGGCTCAGCAGTAAGTTCATCGAAGGAGACCGTTGTGAATGGGAAGGAATTGATAATAAGATCGTTGAGATAAAAAGTAAGAGAGAGGATACGCACTTTTTCCCTGATCTGTCCTTAAGAAATATTTCAACTTCCCACCCACAATTTCTTGCTCATCATCGCTCCTTTTCCTTTCCAACCGTGTCACTTCCTTCATTATCTTCCATATCTCTGCGGTTGCCCTCGTCAAGACACCCCTCATTTCTTTATCCTGCACTTATTTCATCCCGTGACTCGGCCACTCAGTTATGTCAATGCGACGTATTCACAACGTGGTCGATGACTCAGACCAGATCATTCAGACGCAATTCAGTAAAAAAATTCGGTGGATGAATGGGAAAGATAAGTTATGGCAAAAAAAGTCTTCTTTACTCAACTATATTCTCATGACTCAAAAATAAAAAAATACTTAAGTTGAAACTATGATGTGGTGACGTCACTGGAAATTTGACTGATTGACTAGTTCAGATACTCCCGATCCTTGGCGGAAATAATGACTAACTACAATGTTAATAATAACCAACCACGCGAGAAAGATGCGCGAGGCCGAGGAGTATTGGAGAAGCGGTGATCCGCTCGGCAAGAGTTGGTGACATCATTAACTTATTTGCGAAATTGTCGAGGCCGTTGATTTTCCATCGCGAATAGCTCGGTAATTAGAGGATGGGTCGGAAAACTGAAAAATGCGCATTTGTTTTTTATACTCTATCAAAATCAATAATAAAAGAAAATCGGCGAACGCTGTTGTCGTCAACTTTTTTGGGCTCATCACCCTCCCTTGTCACGCGGGGCTTTTGAAATGCCCTTCGAACTTTATGGTGACGCCTCTTTTTGCGATGCGTGTACAGCCTCCTGCCGTCGACCCTGCTCGAATCCCCGAGCTGAATGATGATGATGATATCGATGTGAATGCTCGTGTTTGAGCGCCCATGTATTTTATGAGCGAACTGCATGCGGACAGGAAGTGCATTGAGCAGATTGGTTCCTGCGCGTGTGTCGACGATGGGCGTGCGTGCCGCGAATGTGTTTGGTTTTTTTTTATTACTTCATGCATCGGAATGTGCTATTTATCTCACGTCCCCAATCAACGGCGTGCGTCTATTTATTTGAGTTTAATGCAACAGCTCAAATGCTCCCTCTCATTCGGTCACGATTCAACAATTGCCCCGGTTAATTGCTGTCGCGGAATAGTAATGATGTTTTGAGACGAACGGGGAGGGATCTGTTATCGAGGAGTGATTATGTAATGGAAAGGGGTAGTGTGTCATTAAAGTCTGCGGAAAATGAATGGGGCTTCCATGCGCTCGTTTTCCGCAATGATCGCTGCGTTAGGTTGGGTGCACTAATTTTAAGACGAGGATCACGGCGAAAGATTTGTCTTGGGGAATATCGGGTTAATGTAGGCAATAAAGTGCTCTCCTGTGTTAATCTGGAAGTGACTTATCCATCCTGGGTAATAAAAGTGACTAAGTATAAAAAATTGACACCAGCATGGTCAAAAAAGTTCAGAGGAGGAAAGTTTTGGTATTGCAACTCAGGGTATATCTTGGCTTTAGATTCATGTAAATAGAATTCCATAGAAAGGTAATAATTAATGGTCACGTGCTGGAAATAATGCATAGGTAATTTATAAAATAAAGGCCAAATTTTACCGGGCATGTTTATTCGTCTTGAGCGATACCATTAGTTTCTGCATTCATAAGATTCTGATGTGATTTTCTGGTTTCTCTATCGTTTAGGCCTTATTTTTTGCGAGCCAATGTTGGTAGAATGTTTGACAAACTGTTTACCACCATTTATTGTACAATGTTCATCATAAATCAATGTCGAGATCTTTACTCAAACTTTTGATAAAGGAAAGGTTTGCTTGACACATTCCTATTTGTTTTTTTTTTTGGAGGATTTTTTCCTGTTATTGACTTCAAGGTAGATGTTTCTGCATTCCAATTAATGGAAGTTTATTCTCACAACTGAAAATTAACATTATTATGCGTATTTTTCTCGCGCAGGTGTCCACGCTTGTTTGGAGGGGTCTTAAGCCAATAATCCCTTATCGCAACCTTTTGTGTTCATGTGTTACGTATCCTCTAAGTTGCGTAATTTTATTCCCTACGAGTCGTATCGTTCTCCGAGACTTGGAAATCCCTCCCGTGTGGGATCCGCGAAGATGCATTGCAGTCGTGCCCGGGTCGTTCACCTTCCATTGGCGTAAATTCGTGGCGGGAGTGTATTTCCCGACTGCGATAGGCCCGCCGCGGGTTCGGATGTTGCGATTTATCATATTTTAAGCCACCGTTTCATTGTCCGTGTATGCATTTCGCTGATGAAAATGTTTTCGGTTATTCCTATTCTGAATAGCTCCGCTTTTTGTCGCCTGCGTTTGGGGCTACTAAAGTGGCGGTAGGTTAAAGCCCCTTCATGCCGAACCAATGGTTACGGGTTCGATTCTCCGCCTGTATAGGGTACCTGTGGGCATTGATGTTAGTGTTCGCCCATTGTTAATGTTGGTAAACAACTTAGATGGAAAAGGCTATAGTGTTGTTTTCGCTGTGATTGGAAATAATAATATAGCGCAAGGACCGTTTGGGTCGTCAGAGAGTCTATTTCGTATTTGATTTTGAGTAGCTTGACACCAAATCATCTATATGTTTAGTAAATACTCTGCTCGTTCAATGATGTCAGATTTAGCATTTGAGGGTACCTACTCAAGGATCACTGAGAGTTGTTTTAATTTCAGTTATAGGTTTTTGCAGCGTCATTCTTCGTATCTAATATAACTGGAACGATAATTAAGCTATTAGTGTAGTCCCTCTTTTTCGCCTGAAATCCTTTTCAGACAAGGTGAATGTGTTTAGCTAATAGATAGTTTTTACCGCAAATCAAACGGTAAACTACAGATGATACATAGTATTAAAACGTAGCATGCATGAAGTTGGCACGATTTATTGAAACCAGGGTGATGTTTCAATTAAAAATCATAGAATGAAAGTAATAAGTTTTATTTATGAGGATTTTAGTTCGGATATATCTCCGTTGGATATTTCTTTTATTTTTTTCAACACATCTCTTATGTTTCATTGAGTTTTTCGTTTATTTTAAATCGATTTTTCCTACGAGTCAATTGTTATTTTTATGTCATTGCCTTAGGTCTTACCATTTAACTTCGTTTTCTTTGTTTTAAGGCCTCGTTGGACTTGATCATAATGTCGCCGATATTAGATTTGAACAATTAGTGGTAAATAAATTTATGTGATGCTATATGTGAATAAAGTTGCATACAATTGTGTCCCGTGTCACAATGGTGTCTCACGTCATCAAACGAACACGTGAGCTTGAGTTCGCTACGTTTGTAAGCCTGTGTTCCAAGGAAGCCGTACCATTTTCAATCGCTAATTACTTTGGCAAGAACGGGGTGGGTGTGTCCTGGAAACTGCAGGGAGTAATGGGATAAATTTCCAAGGAGCGACTGGATCCCCGTCCGTTTCGGATCAGCCGTTTCAGGGCGTTCTCCTCGTAGACCGCAGGCATTACCCGAGAGGTTTGCAAAGCTTTATAAATCGGAGCTTTTCCTGTTCATCGTCTGGCCTAGGTTTATCCTTTCCCTCTAGACGAGGAAAACAAGCAGGTTTTCCTTCTTCTGTTTACATTATCTTGTATCAGTTCCTAGATTTTTGTAAAAGCGGGCGAGCTTCTGTAGTTGATTTTCGAGTCATACTCATCTCTGACGTATTGTAAATATTTATGGGAGCCAGTCCTTTGTTTTACTATCCGATCTTTCAATTCATCTTGGACTATTTTATTTTCTGTTAACATTTTTATCCTAGTGAAACGCTATTTTAATTATAAACTGTCATATTAAGGTCGGCCAATTAAAAAAAAATTCTGCGAATAGAAAGTACACTTAGCGAAAAAAGTTACTTCCACAACGCTGCATTTATAAAATTATAGCATGGGCTGTACGCCATCTATCATTCTTCTGAAGAACAACAACGGCATACTCCAGGTATTGAAATTCAGTTGAGTTGTTTCTAAGCCGTGTCTTTGTGAATGTCTGGAGGTAATTTCTTAAATCCTTTCTATACTTATGTCATTTTCCATTCCGAGGAGTCTTCCTCCACGATTCGAAGATAGAACCTACAAAACACGGATGCCGAGCCCTTGAAAAAATGACTTCGACACTGCGCGTTCTAAACGTTCACGGTAATTTTCCCGTGAATTAAAAATCTTCCGAACCTCTTTCGAATTTTAGCGCAAAATAAATTTCATCTGGTTCCAAGCTAACTGTTTTACCGAACGCCGACCTTGAGGTATGGGTACTGAAATCTCATGCTGTGCGCTCTGTACGGATAATTTATGGCTAATTTATTTTCTGTAAACCGGGTTTTAGACTTCTCTGAGGTCACTGCGTTGTTAAGTTCTGGCCAGGAAAAAGGTGTTCTCAAAGTCTATTTTCATGCGTTATTTTCTCAAGTCCCGGGTAATATATCTTTTTATACCTTGAAAAAAAAATCTTGTTGCTATTGTATACTTTGACCTGAGCAACACGAACTTAAGGCTGAACATAAAGTATGACTTTATTGGGGTGGTGCAAATGGTTTTAGCTGTTATTGAATTTAATGCCTAAGTATCTGTATCCATAATTAATTACGTTTCTTTAATGTTTTCTGCGAGGAGAACATAAAAGATATATATTTGTGCAGATAGTAATGTGCCTTTAAAAATCTTTCTCGAGTGAAAAGTTATATATGAGGATTTTTTTAATGAAGCTGTGCTGTGGCTATGTTTCCGGGAAAACTTAGAAATAATCCCGTGCGCTCTCAGTAAAGCGTAATTTTTGTGTACCTCGTACACAAGTCTTCAGCGTTACTCCTTGGGTAGGCGCTGAGGTTTCCACGTCAAATATTGCGTCGAGGACCGTCTTTAGTAATTTTTTTGCCCATGCAAATATCGAGAATATTCCCCCGGTGGGCTGGGAAGTGGCGGGGGATGGGAGTTTTGTGTGTGCGCAGTCCCCCTCTCGTTCCGCGCCCGCTCCCGTCGATAAATGCCGTTTCTACTGCTCCTCTTTGCCGCGCCACGCACCCGAGTAACCCCCCGCTCCACCTCATTTTCAATCAATCCCGAAACCTCCCTCATTCAACCGTTCCGAACCCTTATGGCTTCTTCTTTTTCCTCTCTCTCTCTCTCTCTCTCTCTCTACAGTCGTACCCTAGCTTCAAGAATCCCCCCTTACCTTCCTCCACTTCCCCCTCTTTTGGTCTAACTTACCCCCTTCCCGTGGTATCATTCCCCAGTCCTCCTCCCCACCTTTGCCATATCGTTCCCTCCCCCCCCCCTCTGTCTCTCCCTTGGTCGGGCGGCTCCCTGTCTCGTTAGATGCCTGGGACCTCGTCTCTATGGTAACCGAAGTATCCGCTTCCGTACCGCCCCTCTCTTCTCCCCCCTCCACTTTTCCCGCTTCCGCACTCCCCTCCCCTATCCTCCCCCTCCAGTGTTATTATATAGGGTGCCTGGAAGGAGCGTAACAACTTTTTTAATGCTGGCTTAGTTTCGGTTACGACGGGCGTGAGGTGAAGGGAACTCCGGTAAATTCATTATTTGATCGTGATTTATATCCCATCCCAGCGTTTTAACTTTGGGAATGTTAAAACAGGCTTCTCGTTATCTGCTGTACAAACAAGACGCATCTCTTAAATTTGCAACGCGTACAAGTTTATATGAGTCATTAACTCAGTATTTCATTCCTAAAGGTGTTTAGTGTAGATGAGCACCAAGCCGTCATTTCCCTGCTAAAGTCGTCGGAGTGAGAGATTGTATGCATTCAAAAGGGAGGGGCAATTCCTTTCCCTGTCGAACTTGTGATTGGCCATGGAGTATCAATCTCTTAACCAGATACAATTAAACCAGAGTATATACTCTATAAACGGGACGATGACACCGTAAGGATTTTAATGGGTCCACGAAAAAGCTCTCCAGGAAAATTTTATGTCACTCACTAATAATCGACCTTTTACGAGAATATATGCCGTGATTGATGTGGAAATTCACTGCTAAGTGGATTTTTCATTCTTAGTACTGTCGTTGTCATTGCTTCGCAACCAAACATCATTTCTTAAGTCCGGTTTTTTTTATCAAGTGTTTGAATCAAATGTGTTCCCATCTATTAAAAAACGACACCAAAACATGCCCTTAAGTCTCATTAATCGTGATATTTAAAAACCGATGATGGTCGCTTTTTCAAGGGAAAGAGACCAGCACCGGTCGGGGAACGTTGGGGCCTCCCGAAAATTGACGCGGCGATATAGCCTAAAGATTTTTAACTATCATGACGTGTTACCGCAAAAGTTTCAACGAAGAATTAAGAATTAAATCGGTTTATAAATCAATGAAATTCCCAATTATTCTTGAATTGCCTCTCTCCTTCGTGTCCTTAGTCATCATTTTCTCGTGTGGAACATCCCATTCTCCTTGAAATTATATCTGTCGAATGATTTTATTTTTTCACTTGCCGGATCCTCTCCCACCGCCCATACTCCCTGCACCATGGATATGATTCCTGTTCCCTTCCGTCCCATCTCTTCGGACTCCCCTGGACTCCCCCATTCCCTTCCGCCCCCCAAGCTGTCATCCCTTTTGGCCCTGATCTGGCGCGTGATAGCCACTCGCCGCATGTTGTGCCGATCCATCATAGTTGTGCCATCCCTTCCGCTCGATCCTCTTCTGTCTCTGCGACGTCTTTGGCCCTCTAACCCTACCCACCCTCCCCTCTTTATCTGCTGCCGTTGACCGATATGATTTCGAGACCTGCGACCCTGTTTGGGACGGATTATTTTATTGTGGACATATTTCGTGCCTCAGGGCCGAGCTGTCTCAATGTTTTTGGCCTGTTTCATCGTTTTTCCTCATCGCACTTTCTGATCGCGGTATTATTATTGTAGTATTCTACCGATTAAGGTAGGTTTCCGTGGAGTACTAATTAAGTGATCTGGTAGCCTCCCTTTCCTTCCAGCACTGCCTTCTTCAATTCACTGTAAGGCCTACTCCCTTGCAATCTATCTAAAAATCCTATTATTTTCCTTCCCCTCCCTCGTTTCCTTAACATTCTACCCTCAACACCATTTTCAACATCCCCTCCCCGCTAAGTACTCCTCCCACCCATACCTTCTGTCTCCTCCGTCCTTACATTCCACGTCCCTACATTTATAACCAACTTCTTCTTCTCCATCTTGTTGGTCTTCTTTTCTTCTTTCTTCATTGCTGATGATGATAAGTCTCTGCAAGGATTTCGCATGTTGGCGACCCCGAGGACCTTGCCGACCTCGCTGCCGTGACCGACACCTGCCCTTTCCGGACGGGCCCCGGTCGATGAGATTCCGAGGCTCATTTGGTTGTACTCCATATTTTCAGGGAAGAGATAGTTGGTAGGGTTTCCCACTTCCATTCCAACAGTGTTTTTCACGTGACACCATCACGTGGACTGAACATCTGGAATGGGTGGCCCTACCGGGAGTAATTTAGAATTAATCCCGCCAGCACAGCTCAAGGGGTCATAGGAACGCGCAAGCCTTTCCACCGCGACAAGGTTGTATCCCAAGGGAAAGGCATGATCACGGTAGAGTAAATATAATTTTAGTATTGTCTTAAAAATGTGTAAAATATTTTACCGGTTACGATAGGTTTTCATGGAGTATTCACGAAGTTATCCGGCATTCTCCTCGCCCGTCATGGACTTCCATCTTCAATCCACTAAAGGCAAATAAATATCATTCACTCTCTCTCCCTCCCCCGAGACCAAGCGTTCTTCCCTCTAGTGGAGTTCTAAACTTCCCCTCCCCGCTCAATACTCGTCCCATCCTAAGTTTGTCATTTCTCTTCCTCTCCGTTCACTTTAACGTCTCCATTCTCCTCGAGACCCATATCTCGACCGTCTCCAGTCTTCTCTCGACCTCCTTCCTGAGTGTCCGAGTGCTTAAATCTGCTATTCATTTGTATTGTACAAGAGATATGTATCCTGATGAAAGAATGGTGGAAACTTCTCCGTAGCTAGATGCTGATGATGAAATAAACTCCCTCTCTTCTTTTATTAGGACTCCATTTGGAAATAGAGTAGCTTACGTCCGAAAAGATTTGAAGGATGACCTGATGATGGCGTACCTAGAATCTTCTGAATGGAGTTAACGGCTGAGTTCATCAAGCTCTTTACGTAACGTCTTTCTACAGTTTACACTGTCTTCCCTCAATTTCTGGTCATTTGGTAATGACGTAATTCCGTAGTAAAAAAAAGTGAAATCTTCTTGGGTCTTCCACCGGGTGAGATGCTTTCAGGCCATCGAAACGTCGGCGTACGAGCATTTCACCCTGCAGAAGACCCCAGATCATACGCCAGGAAAGAACAAAATCATAAATTCATTCCATCCACCCATTGGCGTTCATCTCTTCCAAATCTTCCATCTTGCTTTTTTTTCCCAACCGCTGTTTATTTCTCTCTGTGATTCATTTCCCTTGACGCTTCCCTCTTCCGATTTCGTCATCCCTCTATCATCCTTCCTGCGCAGTATCTCTGCCACCGGGTGCAGTGCTTGGTTGCTTCGTCGAATTGGAGGGTGAGGGTGTGGTGGAAGAGGCGACTCGGGTGCGGGTGTGTTAACTCCGTACGTATGTGAGCCTCGCGAACACCTTGTCTTTTCGGCCGGAGGTCCTTATCGACGTGTGGGCCACACAGGTGGCAGTGACCCTTCCTTCCCTGGCGACAACCCCTCGGTTGCAATTGATCGATTTACATCGTGGAGGTTTCGTCAAAGTCGACCTCCCCCCCTCCGGGCACTGTCGAGGCTTTGGCCTCTTCCGAATCAGACGCCCACTTGACTAACTGGTGTATTGCGTAGCGGATTTCAAAGTCGTGGGGCGTGGTGATCTAGTCGGTAGAAAGAGTTTGGCTACTGTTTTAAGGGTCCCGGTACGAGTCCCTGGAATGTTATTGTGGTACAACCCTTTGCATCATCATCAGGATATTACGTACACTGTGGGGAGAGAGTATGCTGAAAGTCGTTACTGCGGGAAAGAGTTTAGGTAGTAAGGGGAGAGTTTGAAATAAAAAAGGGTTTATTACTAAAATGAAGAGTTAAAAATATCAGTTTTTTGCCAAGGTGAAGAAATGGCATTCTGAAGATCATGTGAGAGGGAAATACACTATTTGCCGAGGCGAAGAAATAGTTACGTTTTGGGAATGTAGATTTCCCAAGGGACTCAAAAAGTTGGTTTTTCCTATAAACAGGCCTTACCTGGTTGGTTTATGCAATGGCAACGGACAACTTATCCGCTTAGTTGTTTTGTGCGTTGCAGTTATCGAAAGAGAAAGATGATGTGCTGAATAATTTGGGGAGAAGCCAATAATGACAGTTGTAGTAATTATAGTGTATGTCTTTGGAATCTCAGCATTCCCGCTTTGAAAAAGTGTGGGACATAAAATTTATCTAATCAAAATTGAAAGTTGAAAAAAAAAAAAAAAATAATGTATGGTTGAAAAATATCATTGCGAAGCTCATGATGATGGCAAGAATATTTTATCATTGCTTAAATGAAAATACTAAAATTCTCTAGGGGATTTTCAGCTTTCCCTTACATTATTTTTACCTTGTGTTGTTATTTATTCAGTGTCTTTAATATTATAGAGGAGCAACATTTTGTCTAGTAATAATGGGCTGAGTTTTTATGGATTACCATCTGATATACAAATTTTCCTAAACTTGATTTATGGCTCGTTGATAGAGTAATGCACGTTTTTCATGATGCAATGCGCGATCGAAAGATGTAATCCCATTATATAAATGTTCTGCTGCTTTTCCGGCTAAGGCATGTGTTCGCTCGTTAAACGAACGATGTTCCATATATTTCACTCGCCCTCTCTTTCTCCTCTTCGTGTTTATTTTCTCTGGGGATTTCTTGCTGGATCCGGAATCCTCATATGGCGTCATTGGGCCTCTCTTCGCCTGGGGGGGCGCCCTATCCTATTTCTTCCGCCTCTCTCCAGGGAGCGAGCTCTTCCGCCTTTGTCCGTCTTGACCTTTTCCCCGCGGTTCCTTCCGCTCTCAGCTCCTCCCTTCAACTTCCACCAGGCTCCTCACGCGTGTACGCGCCTTTTTATTTGCATGCATGTGTTTTTTTTGTTGTTACTCACTCCCTTATCCTCATCCTTTTCCTATTTCTCTTCGGCCTAGTCCAACCATTCGTCTTTTGGATGGAGGGAACGCATCGGAAATCTCTGCTGAAGTCATGGATGGGGATGACCCTTGCATGAAAATACATCGATGCATGGGAATATCAGTTAACGAAAGAGTCGAGTTTTATTTTAATTTTGTGATAGATATGACCCTTACATTGATAGTAGTTATTGGTAATTCTATCTATTCAGCATGGCGGTGGCTAAGTTATAGAAAGGCCTTATTATTTATACTTGTAGTATTAAACTCATCGGTTGCCTCCTCCGAGTTTAATTTGTTAATTTTTAAACTTAAAGTTGTCATTGAGGTAGTGCATATTGGGAGACTTTTAACCGTTGTATCCTAATCCTTTTCTCTAAATGCACCGTGTAATTGTTTTTCTTTAGGGCTTTTTTCAGTTGATAAAAACGTTTTGTAACTTTTGTAACAAATTTTATTGAGTAAATCTTCAACGTGTACGTTCCTACTCATCGTTGGAGTCATAGTGACACTACCCTTGTTGTTTACACATACATAAGCTCACTGAACTTTCCGTGTGCATGTTCCTTCTTCACAAAATGCTTGTCTGTTGTTTATCTATACATCAGGTGGCTGAATACCGGTTTAAATATTCGATGCCTCAAAGAAAAACGTGATTTATCAAGCACTTCGATATGCATCGCCCATCCATATTCTCTCGGTTCATCTTTCTCATGGAGGAAATGCCTCGGAAAATATCTCCTCATTCCGAAAAGCCGTGTCCTTTATTCGCTTATTGATGGCGCGGATGCTCATGAGATGCAGTTCGATGGGTAGCTATTTTTCCTAGCCGAATTCGCTTCGCGTGAGGAGTTTGGGCGTCTATTGAGATGGAGTCGTTAGGCTGCTATTTGTCATGTTTTGTCGTCTTGAGATTTTTCAAGTCCGTTCGTCTTGATATACTTGTAGTTCCTCGATGGGGCTCATGCTATAGATTCTCAACCGTGCACATTTCGTGCGTCTAGTAACGGTTGAGTTTCGATGGAAATGGACAGATGGGCATTATTCAGACTGGCGAAGGCAGGTTATCGCGTGTAAGGTGTGACACTTTCACTTTTGAAGGGTTTGTTTCTCCCTATCAAGTCATAAAACTGTCACAATTGTTTAATGCTCTGTATATTTATTCCAAAATGTTTGGCCTACTGTAGTGGCGAATGTTATTGTTTTCAAAGTGAACAATTGCGTGGAATTAGTTCTTGAGTGTAGCCGTAAGTGATAGATATATCTTTTCTTTCTCTAACTTATCTTTCCCTACCAATTCTTTCAGAAAATATGCTTTGAAATTCATGGAAAACCAGCATAACGACTCACGAGCGAAAGTAAAGACTCGATTTTTGCGAGAATTCCGATGTGAATTTTTTTTTACTTTTGCTCTTTTTCAACAGATTCTGATGCTTTTATGGATAAACTAAATATTTAAATAGCCATAGTGTCTTAATCCTTGGATATTATGCTATCAGATTGTACCATTTTTTCTTTCCAAATAAATATTGAAAATGTAGGGTTCTGTCAAGTTTTTTTTCTATTACCGCTCACTGTGCGCCGGTGGACTGTGGTTCCTTCAATGATTCTGTTAAGCAGAAGGTCAAACTCCACCATCCATGTATGGCCCGCTTGTTCCCTCTTCTCCGGCCTCTTCTCCAACCTTCTTCTCTGGCCTCTCCCTTTATAGGCTTGGAGGCCATTATTCCCAGTGCCAGGTGCTCCAGTAGCTCCAATGCCAGCCCGCTCTTTCTTTTCTTCTTCGCTGCACAAGGGGCAAGGACTGATCTCGCAGGATCGGAGGAAGAATTCCTTGTATCAATCTATTCGTAAAGGAGGCTTGGCTCGTGAGTGAAAAGCTCCTATCCAAAGGAGGGAAAATATCTGTATAAAATATGCACAAGGACATCGTGCCATTTTTCTCCTTATTAGGGTAGGGTAGTAGTGTTAATAAACATAGCCTTTGATGCAAGCATTACTCAGTCATTTTATGCATGATTCGCTATGCGGGCCGGTATATTAGTATCATTTTTTTGTTTTTATGAATTGTATACCGTGATACACCAAAGGATGAAGTTCGCCTTGAAAAAATATTTGACTTAGCCGGGATTCGAACCCGGATCTCCCAATTGCCCGTCAGGCGTGTAAACCAATTACACCACCAAGCCATTTTCTCAGAGCGAACTGAGCTTACAATACCGTTGTACGCCCTCAAAATTTCAGGAAAATTTAACTGAAATGTTTTACCTAAATATTTTCTCATGTCATGGTGTACACCTGAGAAAATCAAACTACTATCGAGGTGTCGTTTTTTTACACAAGATAAAGCGAAAATTTATGGAACTGTATCATGAGCAACATCATCATATATGTAAACGAAAACAACCACAAAGCTTGAGGAAAATTCCTGGATTTTGTGACGAAGCATGATGATGGTGTTCAACTATGGAAAACCGAGTCGCCTTCATGTTTTTGTGAAATTTTGAATGGTCAAATAATTAAGTTTTGACGATATGATTTTTGCTTGTGTGAGTGATCAAGCTTTCTCCCAGTCATCTTTCGAGTCTCCTTTTAAGAGAGGGAGAGAGTTATCATCCTCGGGTGTCGTGTGTCTAGGGCTGTGTCTATCATGTGTATTTTTTTCATTTTTCCAATCCCATTTCCTCATCTTCCTATCCCGAGCACGTCCGGTGGTCTCATTTCCTCCTCTTCACCCGCCCCTCCGCCTTCATTTCTCTCTCTTGATATCCGAGCACCGAGCAGCTCTTTCCCTCTTGAAATTTTTTCACCCCTTCGCGAGGCTGACTCCCTACTCCCCCTCTTGCTCTCTGCCTGTTACCAAATTGCTAGTTTGGGTCTGTCCCGCACACATGGATGGGTAAAATGCGACGAAAAAGTAACTGTGCTTAATTAATGTTTCTCTTCAAAATTAGTCATCAGCTCTAAGTCACGGTTATTATTCTCAAGAGGAACTTGTTACAGATACCAGTTCAGTTTATGCTTTTTCTCAATGTACCTTTTTGAAAATGTCGTTATAGCCTTTATGCATGGTTTTTGGTGTGTTTTTGGTTGCAATTTTAGTAAATTTTCTTTTGTAGGAAAATATAATGTACGTCTCTTGTCAAAAATTCGTTAAGGAGAAATTAAATAGTTAGTTTGGATTATCTTAAGTGTGCGCGAATAATTTTTGCCCTTAACTATATGGTGGACTAATTGATAGTAAGAAGCAAGTTTTCAAAAAAATAACAATGATTACAAGTCAATTAGCTACATGTTTTAAATATTACGATGACCATACTACTCTAGTTAAAATTCAAATTACTTAATGGTATCTAGTAGCGCAGTTAGTCAGATCCTTTAATATAAAATATGTTATTCTCTCTCTTGTCATCCTCACACCCTTTCACTTCATTTGTGAAATACATTATTAGATTATTATCAATGAGAATCATATTTTGGTGGCCCAATGCCATGTACAACTGTAATGTTTTGTATTGTATCGCGCCTTCCCAAGAATGCGAAATTATTATTAATATTATAGTATTCTATCGATTAAGGTAGGTTTCCATGGAGTACTAAAGAATAAGTCCGGGAGCCTCCCTTTCCTTCCTGCACTTCAATTGACTGTAAGGTCTGCTCCCTTTCAAACTATGTAAAAATCCTATTCTCTTCCTTCCTCTCCCTCGTTTACTTAACATTCTACCCTCTAACACTGTTTACAATATCCCCTCCCCGCTAAGTACTCGCTTCATCCAAACCTTCTGTCTCCTCCATATCTCGTCTATAAGTTGCCTCTCCTCACCCACCATGTCCAGCACTTCGTCGTTTCTCCTTTTCTCTGTCCATTTCACCTTCTCCTTTTCTCTGTCCATTTCACCTTCTCCTTTTCTCTGTCCATTTCACCTTCTCCATTCTCATAATCACATTTCGAATGCCTCCAGACTTCTCTCGTCCTCATTCCTCAGTGTCCACGTTTCCGCACCGTAGAGAGCTACGCTGCAGATCAAACTCTTCACTAACCTTTTCTTTAAACTCTTTTTTAACGATCCTCTCTGAAGCTCCTTCCTGTTCATGAACGCCTCCTTCGCTAATGAAATTGGTTTCCTGATGTCCTTACTACTGTATCCGTTTTCCTCTCATGTGCTGCCTAAATAGTTGAATTGTTCTAAATGCTCAAGTTTCCCCAGCTACTTTTATCGTGAGGAATGTGAAATAATTAAAAAATTTTGTTCCTTAGAAATATAACCTCATTTGAAAAATGAAAGATTTTTGGAAACTCTTTCAAGTGTCCTCCCTTCGGCACCTTATCCCTTCGTCTTCTCGCCTTGCCGCCTTCTTCTTGGAGGGAGCATAATTATTCCGCCGCCTCCTCCCCGGGGACCATTAGCGAGATAATCCCCCGAGTCGTGGCATGGAGGAAATTCAAATTAGGACCCCCTTTCTCCTTTCCCCTCCTCCTTACCCCGCTCCCTGTCCTCAGTGTGCATAACTCGTGGAAGGTCCTCTTCGCCGCTAAAGACGTTTTCGCGGGAAAGGATTGCGTTCGGTTCGCGCCTCGCCACCCTAGTGCAATTGGGAAGTGGGAGAGCGTGGCTTAGAATCGGTAATTGGCAGGTCGTTTGCCGTAATTCGCGATCTAGTCCCAATTTTCGTCGCATTAAAATTTTGTCATTTAGGGGGCACCTTGGTGTTTCGACCTCTTTTACTATAGTGGTGACCCACATTCCTAGAAGAAACTCTTTCGCAGATGGAAAGATTGCTTCCGTATTTTATTCGCCATAATCTCTCATCGTGTGTCAATTATCCGACGCGAACTGAAGTTTATGGATCTGTTAGATTTAAAAAAATATTTGCTAAATATTGCGAATTTACTTGGTCCTGAGCGCTGGCTACATCTCCATCATTTTCATTTTTCATACAGAGTCCATATTAAGAACCCAATTATGCATTAGATTTTATCAGGATACGCCTGGGATCTTTAAAATTTTTATTTTGGGAAAGCCTACGAAAGGGTTTAAATTACTCATTGTAAAATTTAATTAGTTATGTTTATCAACCTCTGTACGTGAAATAAGGAGAGCAGGTGCAAGGGAAGAGTGATACGCGATCCTTCTTCAATTTATTGCTTGCTATGCAGCTGTCAACAAACTATTTTTTCCGTGTCCATGTGTATCCGTGAACTCCTTTGGTGCTGACCTGCTTTTACGAGTTTAGTCGTAGTTGCATTGTATATAATGAAACATTTGCGAGGTGAAAAAATTGTGGTAAGTCTCTTCGATTGGCAGTGTGCGGATAATTAGTTTTTCCTCCTCGTTCGGCTCCTCGTAACTCTTCCGGGAAAGCTTTTTCGAAGTCGATATTTTCGAGCTCAGGCGTGTGTTCCTCTTTCCTTATTATCTTTGATCGTCACCCTGGAGATTTCCCTCTCCACCATGCCTTCCAAGGAAACGTCTCCTGTGTAAATCCTGGGGGGGGGGGGGGAGATGACGTCGACGAGTTCGATTTAGCGCCCTGCGCGTTTTGCATATCTTTTCGGGGGTGGCAAGTGCTGATGACGTCGAAATGGGGTGGGGAAAATAGGTTTCGCCAGGGGATTGAGTTTGCGGGTATGGTCTTGTGGGGGGGACTTGGGCTTCACTCTTGACTCTTTCGCGCTTCTCACCATCATTAAATTTCACAAAACGTTTCCTACGTGACGTTAAAGATTCTGTTTTAAGGGCGATCAGTTCCGATTTTATTGTTTTGCGCAATGTACCCTGGAATATAGGTTTGCATGGAAAACTAATAGCTAATCATGGCTTCTAAATGCTACTAAATAGCTAATCATGGCTTGGAAAGTCCGTCTCGCGAAAGTTTTTCACCTCTTGATTGTGTTTCTGTCTTCAGCTGAGTATGTGGCTTACCTCTCTTCATTCCTCCTTCAAGCTTTCGGCCGATCCCTTGGCTCTGAGATTGTCTCAAGTCTGCATAAATACTGTTGCATTTTGTTTTGGCTTTGCTAAGATGACAAATGTCATTCGCGTTGTTTTAGTTCGAGGTGGAATTGAAATAGAATACGGTTAAAGTTGACTTTTTTCTTTTTTTTTCCTTTGAAAATTTTAAGAAGCATAAGGAAGCGAAGTTCCTTTTGTTGTATCGCTAAAATCGTGAATGATGTGCCCTGTACCATTTCTCCTTGGACATGTACAAGAAGAGGTGACTACATCAGATTCCAATTGTTACTTCTTTACGGTCCGTAATTTCGTTCGTACTTCGTAATTAAGCAGGGAGGTGGCGGAGGCTTGCGTTATGCAGCACCGCATCAATCCGTGGACCTGGAAGATCCACTCCAAAACCCTTCCGCTTGCCTTCCTCGGCTTCAGCCAGTGCACCGCGCCGACCGCCGTCCCAACCCCTAAGTGCATGTGTGCGCATTGTGTGTGGGGGCTGATCTCCAGTTCGCTTGTTTGCTCCCTGCTCGCCTGTATCCCTCCATTCCCCTGGTAACCACGCCACTCTGTTGGCGGGGGTGAACTATACCCCCCTCGCGTGTTTTTAAAAGGGTTGTCTGCCCGTGTTTATGTGTGCTGTGCCCGTCCTTTCACCCCCCCCCCCCCCGTGTGCGTATCAACCCATGTCTTTCTTTCCCCGAGAACCCCGTGTTGGCTGGGCTCGAATATTCCCCCTTGTCCTTTGACGGCCAACGGCGCCGACGACGTGCGCTTTGCCTCGGCCCTTGCATATGCATGCAACGAGCACGTGCTCGCCCTCTCAGTGCATTATATTTTCATCTCCCTCCTCTCTTGCAACAGCAGCGCTGCAGCCGCTCCCGCCGTGCTGTTGTCATGTGTTTTTCGATTTTGTGTAGCTGATCGCTTCGGGCTCTTTCTCAGGTTGTCTCCTTATTTTTTTGATGTTCACCGCGTCGGTTTTAGTTTTAGATTCATATTAACATTCGAGTATAATATCAAATAACTATAGAAAGTATTTTCTACTGCCACTATTTTCCCAATTCCTTCTCATGTCATTGAGTTTGTAATCATTTTTGTAATATTATTAAAATATTATACCTGTTGAGGTAGTTTTCCATGGGGTACTGGAGAAGTATTTTGCCATCCTCCCCTTTTGTCATGTACTTCCCTTCTCAACTCACTATAAGGCCTTTTCTCTTTCATTATATCTTAAAAAAATCCTATCCTCTCCCTTCTTCTTCCTCGTTTACCCTACATTCTACCCTATTACACTGTTTTCAACATCCTCTTTCCGCCAAGTACTCGCTCCATCCATACCTTCTGCGTAGGTTCAATTTGGTGGTATTAGCCAGGATTTTGGTGAAGTTCACCTCTGTGCGACGGGCGAAAAAGATGGTCGGGAATAATGATTAGCGTGGAATGTGCCTTCATAACGACACAGTGTAGTGGAAATTATGGTCGGGATTAAGGAATTGATGTGGAATGTACGTACGAAGTAAAAAGTCGTATCCTTATGCTTTGGGAATGGAATAAGTTCCTCGTTGGTTATCAAAGGGTTAATATGTTTCGCAATAATCCATCCTGCGCAGTGTGTCGAGGAGGGCTATCCAACCGAGAAGGCGGAAAATTTTCGGCAGAACACGCTTGACTAGAATGGGGATAAAAACCGCCGAATACCGCGGGCGCGAATCACGTGTGAATACGAAATTCCGTTTGCACGTGTGCTGGTGGTGACGGAAGAGGGGCGCAGGCAACACGTTGTGTGTGTGGGGCGGGGGGGGGGGGGATTTTTCCGCGGGAAAAAGCTTTATCTTCGAATGCAAACAGTGTGTTCGCGGCAGAGTCGATTGCTTTGTTTACCTGTTTTTATTTCGTCCCCGTATCGGTGTCGGTCCTGCAGCTGTCGTCGACAGACATCCTCCCAACGCTTCTCCGGTCTTTTTTTTCGCCCCGGAATCCACGAGTCTATAACGTTCGCTCAAGCCTTGCGAAACGAACTCATTTATGTGTGAATGTGCTCTCTCCCGAGTGGCCCTTAAATTTCCCTCGAGCACCATTGCCCCTTACCAGCACTCAGTCCGTCAGTATATTACCTTTTTTACACTCGTGTCTTCAAGGTCTTGGAGAATTTCTCGCGAAAATGGAGTGTCTATAAGATCTGAAATCCTTGTGAGGCAATCGGTGGCCCGTCTTCTCGTATAGTTTCCGTTCAAGCGGATGCATCGAATGGAACTGCGGGAATTTTTCTGGGCAGGATGCCACCGATGGTTGCGTCGTGGTCGACGTCTGGAAATTTCTCTCTTCACGGAGGTACTTAGTCCCTCTGTCGAATACAAGGAGAATACTGAGAGGAGGTGTCCGTGCAGCGTAAGGTTAATTTGTGCAGCCAATCTAAGTGCAGATTTTTTATCGGTTTTAAAAAATATCCACAACGCGGCGATTTGTACAGAGTGATCCATTCATTCTCAATATTTAATATGTAATATTTGTAATCGTGATGATTTGATTTGTAAAGCTATGGATTCTATTGATCAAATCAATTAGAATATAAATTTCGGTTAAAATCCGAAATTATTGATTAATTATTATTAAATTATTCTACTTTTTAATTAAGTTTATATTAAGTATTTAAGAGGTACTCTGACAGTCTCCCCTTCCTTCTCGGACTTCCCTCTTAAATTCACTATACCTACTACCTTTTATTCTTTCTAAAAATCCTATTCTCTTTATTCCTCTCCCTCGTTTACCCAACAGTTTACCCTCTATTTTCAATATCCCCTCCCCGCTTAGTACTCTATTACTAATTATTGCCCTTTTTCCCACGAATGCGTCGTGCTAAAATTGTCGTGGTGAATACCAGGAAGGCATGACATTCAAGGTGTTCGTATTCTCTTTCTATATTAGTTGGTGGTAAAGTTGTTTAACATTTCGATCATCGAAAGATGCCAACTTGTGGTAAAAATTCGTAGAAAAACTATTTATATCGATGTTATGTGAAACATTATTAGAGCACCGGTTTATATCTCTACCAAGTCTCCAGCTTTCGAAATACTTTTGGGAGTTAAGTATCTCGTTCAACGATTCCGCCACTAAACCCTAAATACAGTACCCTCAGTTTTCTATTCCTGGTAAAATAATACCTCTCCCGCTGTATTTTTGAAGCCTTCTCTCTGTTATCCAAGGATATAGGAAAGCGTTACCTTGTAATTATAATGGCGCATTAATTTCCTCACGCCAAACCGTTGTACTCTCCTTTTTCCTGGGCGTTCTTAAAGATTTACTGCAAATGCTGACGTGACAATGATGTGGCAAAGTGTTCACAACTAGGGATATTTATTGTCTCTCGGCAGTACGCCTACCAACCGCCCAGCGTAGAAATCCTTGATTAGGATCACTTGCTCAATGACGCTAGCAGCACCACCTGTGGCTCGAGTGCCGTAGTACTCGCACGAATGCATATCATGACGTCACAATGCGGGTGACGTAGAAAGCGCAGTTTGCGCGTATTTCCTTTCCTTTTTTTCTAGCTTTAAATAGTTCTCTTTATTATTGAAATGAACATCCCAAATCGTTTTGTTGCTATAAATATGTGTGATTGATGCGATGTAGGTAAAACATGAATGTATACCTTATTGTTATTGAGAATTTCACTAATAAACGTTATAGGCTACTTAATATCACTTTTCTTTGAATCATATTCTCTGCTACGTCGATTAGGTGTTGCATGGATAAAATTACTTCCATTTTTATTGTAAATGTTAGTGTTTTTAAAGCATAATTGGTTTACCTAGCAATTGCTGAGTTGCATAATAAGTTCGAGGTGTATTGAAGTAACCTTGAAATTCGTCCATTTTACTCGTAACCCTTTATACTCTTAATTGGTATTATCGTTATGGGTTTTCCGCCGTTTAAAATTAGTTAATTTTATTTTATTGAGAAGGTGATAATGATGTAGTACGCCGATAAGTTTTTCCTGTCCTACCATTGAAATGAGACCGAATTTATTCGTTGAGAAAGTTATGTTCATTTAGATATCTTTTACGTGTTGATTCATGTCACGAAGATGAATCAACGCGGATGAAAACCCGGAATCCTAGCTGTACCATGATTTTTAGAGTTGGAAGGAACTCATTCATTTATAAATATAAATAATTACAGGAGCTTCCTTCCATCTGCTGAAATGCTGTCATGTCACGCCTGATATTTCCCAATTTGCTTGTAGATGTATACTATCAGGAAGACACGGAACGTACTCAACCGCCTCAGGTCGAAATTTTGGTGATAGATTTGGGTCGGTTACCGGAGTAATCCTTTACCGCCCGCCCGCCATCTTGAATGTCCTCGAGGGCGCAAAGCCAGCTCCTCATATTGTTATTTGCTCTGCTTTGAGAGCACCACAAGGCTCCGTGCTGGAACCTATCTCTTCCCTCCGTCCTGCTCCAATCTCTTCTGTCCCACCTCAGCCTCTTCATATTACTCCGCTCTCGTTTTGACTGTATTCCTCGGCTCGGCATTTCAATCTCCCCTCACTTTCGCACTCGGAATGGGTTTTGCGCCTCCCCATCTCTCCATTTCCCTTTTCATTAGATCCCTCCTCTCCGCCCACCCCCTCCTCAGCCGCGCCCCTCTTCTCCGTCCACGCCCAAACCCCATGGGATAATCTCCGAGAGGTTTGCTTCCGCTTCAGTGATGCAAGTATCGTATCGATGTAGTATTCAGAAATGTCCACAATTTTGCGCATATGAACTCGATAAAAATTGAATGATAATACCTATCCCCTTGGTGAAATCTTCTCGGGTTTGGCTCCAGGTACGGATTTTACGGAGTTCAACCCGAAAATATTTCATCCATATTATTCAACGGGAAAGCTTGCGATCCTTATGATTTCCCCCATTATGTTTCTGGGTCTTGGGATGTACCGCGAGCATTCCACTCCATCTCAGTCTTGGAAAATCGTCCGGCATGGAATTTTTTTTCTAGTGAAGTAATGCACCACAATTGTTTTCTCAGCCGGCAACAATGGTGCGAATGCGAAACCTTGCTTATGCATCACCGTATGCATTTACGTATCTGAAGTTTTATGGGTGCGCACACCAAATTTTTGGCTTTTTCGTCTGATAGATTAGCAGCAGGACTGTTTCAAAGTGGCATCTGGTAGTGATGTGCGTTACCAGCAGCATGCCGTGATTGAATTTCTCACTGAGGAGAAAAAAATGTAGAGGATATTCACAAATGTTTGTGCAAAGTCAATGGAGCATCTTCTGTCAATAGTTGTGTAGTTAGGTGCTGGGTTCAGAGGACTAGGACATCAGAAGGCAGTTCGGCGGTGGTCCAAGATTTGCAGCGGTCAGAGAGACTATCCATGGCTGTCGCACCTGACACGTTGCAGCGAGCTGATGTTGCTATTACCATGCCGTTAATGCCAAGAGGGAGAACCATTAATTCAAAAACATATGTCAACACATTAACAAGCCTCAAAACGTGCTTCCAGCGATATCGGTGCCATACACCCGAGGAGATGTTTCGATTCAACATGATAACCCTCGGCCACACACATGTTCGAGGACTGCTGAACACATAAAACAGGGTTTGACAGTGTTACCCCATCCACTCTACAGCCCTGAACTGGCTCCCTCGGACTTCCACTTGCTTGGGCCATGACAGGATACCATCAAGGAAGACATTTTGAGGGCAACGAGGATGTGATTCACTCAGTGAAGAAATGGCTCCGTGATCAGAAGGATTGGAACCAACAGGGCAAACATGCCCTTGTTTCCTGCTGGAGGAGGACCATAGAACGGGACGGAGATTATGCAGAAAAATAGGGTGTGTAGTTCAAACATCATTCTTTCGTGTGTGTGATTCTCATAACATTCAATTAATATATGTCGAAGAAAAAATATATGGTGCATTACTTCTTGCGTAACCCTCGTACTGTGTGGAAATTGGACTTTCGCGTGGCGTTTCGTGTTCCATGTCGTACTCCCTAAATGGATGGATTTATTTTGGAAATATTAATTTAAATATTTGTCACTTCTGTCGAAAACTGGATGTCGATATATTTTCAGTATTCCTCTTCTGCTTTTATGCATGTCTTTCATTTCTCTCTCCTTTCCTGGGGTAATGGAATTCATATTCCTATCTTTCTCTCTCTCTCCCACTCTCTCTCCCTGTCTATCTCTCTCTCTCCCCACCTCATCCTTTGAAGAATTTTCTCCCTTCTTCCTCCACCTCTCCGTCTACCCGTCTTACGCATGCGAAGGATTTTCTGCTCGGTCGACTCAAAAGCACCACGCACAACCCCTAAGGCTGTCCTCCCCCGTTTTTTCCCGGATTTCCCTTTATTATGTTTTCGTGTGCTGGGAAATGGTAGTCGTCATGGATATAGAGGAATGCTCTTGGGTGTGTCGGTATGGGGTGAGTGTATCCCGATGTGGAAACGGCTCATGTCGCTCTGCGAACAGCTGACTTGGGTTTCACCGTCGACTTCCTCAGACTGTTTATTGTATGGTATGAAGAACTCCTACGCTCTCTCGCATTAATCTGTTGAATTTGTTCGGGATGCTAGCATACAATATCTGGCCCAAGTCTAGTATTCGTTCAAAAAATTATAGAAAAGTCCATTTGTTTCTTTCATTGGAGGCAAAGGGATGTTTATAACCCAGAGGGAATGATGATGGATAAGGGAGGAAGATAATTGGGTTTATTGACTGAATTTAGAGGTAGATTGTGAAAAAAAACCTTCGCTGTATTTACGTACAAGCAGAAGTATTAGTTCGCTCAATAGTTTTGAATATCTTTCGTTATTAATATATATTTGGGTTTGACGAAGCTCAAAGTTAAGACCTGGTCTAATAATTACAATTGAGGGATTTGTAGTTGCTAACAAGAGATAAGAATTTGGATGAAATACCAAAATAATGCAGCTTAAAAATGAAAATTATGAGCTTCCTAGGATATTCGTTAATATGATGTTATGATTCAATTTTTATTTCTCAAGTGGCTTGGAATTTAACTAGTAGGGCGATAAAAGATTACTCAAGCTTTACTGTCAGTGAGAAATGGCATAAACAAAAACAGCATGATAGGAAATGTATAAGGTGTCTTCAGTGGCTGAATTATGTGGCCTATTTGAATCGCCACTATTTATTTCCGAGATATTTTTTGTGAAAAAGAGATCAAACTATAAAATGATCGCCTAGATAGACTTTTACGATGAATTTCGTGAAATTGTTGTAACTGTTTCGAGTCTTTAAAATTGTAATTGTCAAATGCGAGAAAACCCAGTCGAGAAGTGGTTTTACAATCGCCGATAAATGAAGGGAAACTTTAGTGCACGAAGTTACATTCATTCAACCAGCGTGGTGTATATGAAAGCAATCGCGAGAACATCTGAGTGACTGGTCCGAAGTCTCATAGCTTGACGCATGTGGTTGCGTAAGCGCCCCAGCCTGCATTAGAGTAGGCGTCTCTCCGGCGGTCAGTGTGGAAGAACCATGTGTCGTTCGGGGGATCCTCAGGTGATGCTGATGTCATCGGGGCGAGATCCGTCGTAATCTGGGAACGGACCTCGATGCATAGTGCTGTTGTGCTAGGGATGTGAGACGACTTAGACCAGTTTTTGCAGGCCGTTATTCCAAATCTTTTCCAGTTTTTGCAGCCCGTTATTCCAAATCTAAAGTTGACGTTCTAAAGTTAAAGAAGAAATTAGTGTTTGACCTATTCTCTTGCTCTGTGTTGATCTCCTTTAGTTTAGTAAGAAAAAAATGACGTTTTGCAGATTTTCATTCATTTTTTTTTTCTTACTAAACTAAAGGAGATCAATACAGAGCAAGAGAATAGGTAAAACAGTAATTTACTATTCCGCAGCGAAATGGCTCTTCAGTCATAAGTTTCTGGGGAAGACTTTGACCAGTTTTTTTTCTATTCATGTTTCCGAATCAATTGTTACGATGGAAGCCAAAGGCGTATTATCGATGTAACTTTTTGTAGATTTATCATTCATACGTTTTTACCACAAGGCATGGAGACCACCAATTCACTGATTCACCGAGAAATTATTCTTAAATTTAGGCGTAAATTGTCTCGTATTCATAATATTACAGATTATCGAGCGAAATGAATAATATTATTAGGAATTTGGTATTTATTTGCTTTGTTAATCATAGCATTTATTCCGACCAGAATTTGAAATTATGTGAAAAAAATTGTTTATTCTCATTTAATCATCTCTAGTTAAAGAATATATTCACATACTTTCCAAGTTTGGAACTGCATGCCTAATTTCTTATGAAGCAAAATTCTTTAGATTAAAATGAAATTCTTGATGTCCCCTCCTCAAGCTGCCGTCCATTTTAGTCAATGAAGCATTAATATTTAAAGGCGTTTAATCGATATCGATTTGTTTATTGAAAGCGAATTTTTCAAGTACATGTCTTTTTGATAGATCAAAACTAACTGGTGAAGTGATTAATTAAGCGAGTGAAACTATCTTATTAGAAAGTTGTTATTGCGTTCGGATTTCGTGTAAACCGACCTATTGAAATCATTGAAGAATTACTTGTTTACTCCCTCTAAATAATAGTTTTTTCCCATTAGGGAAAATAAATTGCATTCAATGAACTGGCAAATCGGATAGATTTTGTTAACGAAATTAGACTTGTTTTCCATGTATTAATGTTTAATATTGATAAATTGGTGGTAAATTTTAATAGTATGATGTTATATTTTTATTTTTATTTGCGATGGTTCGTTTTACTTTGGTAAAATAATGTATCCTTATATACTATGTATACTTGGTGACTTATAATTATATGGACTACCAATCGAATTAATTATTTTTCGTTTTTGTCAATGTTCTTTGGTCGTTTTCAATTGATGTTTTATAAATAATTTTAATTTTTTCCCGATATTTTACTTATCCATAATTTCTTTTCTTTTATAGGTAAGTACCTGTACTTGACCGGTTGATTTTTTCCACGAGAGACTTTAGGTGTTGGTTGATCCTGTTACGTAAGTGCTTATTTCTGTTTCTGATATTTCCGTTCTTTGAGGCTTCCTTTCAATTCATGTAAGCGGAAACTAATTAATTATTCCTGAGAATATCGTGCATTTACTCGTTACTTCTTTAACCTCATTCTTAACTTCTTCATTTTTTCATTTTTCTCTAATTATTAAATATGGAATGTTTCTCGTTATAAATGTCTTCCCTTCGATTACAGGTAAAATTTCTAATTAGTCCTAAATATCAGCCGCTGAGGTAATGATATTTCTGCTCCCGTGAAAGACTGCCATAACCATCCGGGTCATATGTAATATCAATCGTGAAAAGTCGATAGTAAACGATAGTCGATACATACGTTCGAGCTGCCGACCACTGTATCAAATAGACGGAGTGTGGTGAAAGGTTCAGAGTTCAAAGTTGAGTGGCTGCCTCGATGGCATTCCTCGCGAAACCAATTAAATGGGATCTAAGGGCATGTGTATCTTCCGGGCACACTGCTTACAAGCAGCTCAAGGATTCATCTCGTATTACTCCGCCTGAAACCTCGTTCTCAACAAATCTCTTCCTCATTGCTATGACTCAGCTTCTTGTGACACGGGCCAAAAAAGTGAATTGTTACACTCAGTCACCGCTCACACCGCGCCTCCATCATGAATACTATTTTAGTAAATAAAGGACAGTTTTTAGGAATAGTAATAGTCACCGTTTTCCTTAACAATGGCAAAAAATACAGAAAGTTGCTCTTTGTTGTACTTATGAAATCGCCAAGTGTAGCCACGCTTTTTCTTGCGGTTGTGAAACATGCGCTCATCTCGACTTCGTTTCGTAAATGCCAAATTTTGTAAATTTAAATTTCTGCTAGGGAGACAAAATTATCTTTCTGTGGTCATGTCTCGATAAAATCCAGTAATGAATGTTTAATTTGAACGAAAAGGACAGTAAATAATGTCAGCATTTGTAAACATTGCCCAATTTCGTCAGGTGGGTGTGTGAGCGTTACTTGAGTAAGAGAGTGAATCAATATTTAGTGTATTTGATGCAGATCGCGGCTAAAAAAGAAATTTTAATCACACGGCACTCTAAAACCAAAGTGTAACTGACAAGAGCAATGCCCCTTTTTGAACTTAAAAAGTCATTTTAAGATAACCGCCCCTGATGTCTTGCCCAGGGAAGCGGAAGTATTTTTCTCCCTAAGAAAATCCGGTCGATAACAAATCCCGACGGATAAAACACCGTTACAAGAGTATGTTTGTAGTATGTATGTTTGTAGGAGTATGTATGTCACAAGAGTACTTTGTTTGATATATTTTGAAAGAATTATATAATTCGATATCTATGTATCATAGATCGTTTTACTTACGGATTCGTTTGAAATAAAAGACAGAGAAATGTATGAATTTTCATAGTTATCCCTGTTAGTATTGTTATATTTTTACTTTCCTTGAGAAAAATCTTGTGTAGTATTCGTCGTGATTTATGTATTTTTTTGAAAATTGTTAAATATTTTGTAAACCATTTCCAAGATGTAAACCATGCTGTTTTGAAAGCATGAGTTTTTTGAGTATTCCAAATACGAAATGTCCGGTTTATTCAATTGTTTTCAAGCATTATAAAAAAGCACCCTCTCCCTCACCATTGTTGCTATGGATCTGTCATAACCAAGCACCTTCAGAACGCGCCATCTCTTTGTGAGCCTGCGAGTTTTCTTCCTTTCATCGAGTAGTATAAAAGATCCTTTGTACTCATCTCATGGGTTCTCTTGTCCAGTCATTTCCACTCTCCGTAATACACACCCTTGGATGTTCTACTTTCACTTAATGTTAGCCCCTTTCAAGCTGCCTTATTTATTTTTCCCCCGTGTCATTTTCCTTGAAATGGGTGCTAATTCGTCAGAACTCTGATACCATATTTTGGGCGCCTCGTGACAGTGTTTTCGCAGCAACCAATTGGATGTCAATTTTCGGCACGGAAAAAAGTTTACTTTGTCCTTATAAAGAGCCAGGTGCCATCGTAGTATTTTTGCCAGTACCTCTATTTTCGTGACGTAAGCTCTATCCATTTCAAAGACACAATAAGCTTTTCCCCAAGGAAAGCTGGGGCGTCATCTAATTGAGCCTTTTCTGAGTTTTTCTCAAAATATTTTTGTCGTCTCATATGAGGAACTCTCTCTTGATTTTCAGTCTTATTAATCGTCGTGTTGTGCATTAATACTAATCCATTATACTTTGAATATGGCTTTTGTTCAAATGATTAATCAGGATATATATCTCGCGCTAAATATTATCTGCCGGAAATGATGTGTATAAGTAGCGCCGCAATCCACAAAGATGAGCATGCCTGTGGAATATTTCGATACCGGCGAAGCATATCGCTTTAACCGTACCGCGTGAATTGCGGCCGTGTCTCACCCCCTCTCCTCATTTCAAGTCTTCTGAAAGGTCACTTTCAGTGAATCCTTTTGCTTTCTCGCCTTTATTTCCAATTCAAATTCGGGGAAACTTCTGGGAAAAGGAGCTTTGTCGTATTAACGATGTGTTGCAACGAAAGGTCGCTTAGGGTGACCTGGATGTCTTTTTTTGGGGAGGCCCTCAATGTCCATTTCATCAACTGCCAAACGCGTTGCTATCTGACTTTCAAGTCATCTTGGTCTCCGTGCCGATGGTGTGAATTATTCACTTGGCTATTGGGAAAGACTACAATGATGAAGGACATCACCAGACCCATCTCGGAAATTGACTTTCATAATTGATTTTAATGCGTTTGCTACGAAGGAGTGCTTAAAGCCAATTAGAGGAAATGAGCAATTCATGTTTCACAGTTTCTTTACTAGTATCAATGACGTTTGCCGCTTTTTAATCCTAATACTCTCTATTGATGGCTAGTGAAGATGGCAAGACTTTAATTTACTCAGATTTTTATGTATTCGCCAATTTATCCTGAAAGGCTTTAATTTAACATTTAAATTCGATCGATTTGTACGAGATTGAATTATTCGGACAAAGGACAACGGTTAAGAGTTAACGAATGCGAAAATCATATCGTGCCCTGGTAATAGGAAAATCCTCATCCGTGAAATATCTCCGTGAAAGGATAGAATCATGATTGGTGAATTTTAGATTATTTTTTTAGTAATTTTATGTTTGCGATTTTATTTAGGTAAAATCGACTGTGCATTTTGCAAAATGCTTTCCTGTCTTAGAGTGGGAAAACTTTTTCTTCCATTACACGTAGGAAGTAGAACAAGAAAAGGTAGCAAGACTTCAAGCTGTGGGTATTGAGAAGAATGGGGAAGGTGAAGTGGGTGGAAAGGATGGGGTACTACGAACTGCTAGGCATGGTGGATCAGGAGAAGCAGCGTCTAGATTTGATACGGAGGAGACAAAAGGTTAAGGCAGTACGAGTTTTGTGCGGGGAGGGATACAATGTTGATAACAAGTATTAGAGGGAAGAATATCAGGTAAGCGTTGGAAGAGAAGGAAGAGAATAGGATTTTTTGACAAAATGACGGGCGTGATCCATGGTGTGAATTGGAGAGGGAAGCCTGAGTTGGGAGGGTTAAAAAGATAGTGGTAATATTCTAAACTCTCTATATGCAAACCTACCTTAACCGGTAGAATACTCAAATGAAAACTAGTGGAAAACGTTGTACTCACAATCATTCGAGGGTGCTACCTTCGTATTGCCGTTTTTATGTCCTCCATATTATGTCTGCTTACAGATTGAAGATTTTCTGCTAAGGAAAAAGCAAATGCTAGCCTTCCGGTGGATTCAGAGGAAAGTTTCCTCTATCTGCCGGCGCGATATTGGGTCATCCTTGTTCTGGGCGAAATTTGGCGACAAACATGATACATATTTGGTGTCGGCGGATCACTCCTACCACCGCCTCATTAATTTCCTTGAATTGCTTGAAGTCGCGCGCTAGGAGAAAGGCATTCAATTAGCCACCCCCCTCCCCGGAGACTTTTATCATTTGGCCCCCTTTCAACCGATCATTCGGGCGAAGGATAGCACGATGAGGCTCCCAAGGGGACAAACACGACAATTAGCCCCCTACGTAGCTATTCAGGCGGATCTTGAGGAAGCATTTGTGGCATGCAAACAAACCAGTTACTCCCTTTGGCGCGAGTAACGTGTCTCGGGTGACAATGGGTGCTTGACGAAAGCTATGAATGTCCTCTCATCAACGGAAGTGTAATTATGGAGTGATCTTTGTTGAGTTGAGATCACTTATTTAGGTTGCCCAGTAAATGAGCACGATTGAAACATGCATTTATTTATTATTGGGGTCGCCCTTTTTACTTCTTGAATTGCGAGTGAATTGCGTGCGTAGTAAGAGATTTCAAGAAAATTTATTTTTTTCGTAATCCCAAGTTCTTTCGGGCAACGGTTTTCATTACAGAGCTGTAATCTATGATTTTTTTCTTGAAACCTCTATTAAGTAGTTTATCGACGACAAAGTAGATCTGTTAAAATATAAAAATGATTCGCCCTATTTTTTCCATATTGTCAGTGGTACCCGTTTGACTTATGCGTAGCATGCAATTACCTTTCCTAACAGATACATTTTTATGTTTACATTTTATTGCCCCTTATACCTCGTCCGGAAGTTGTTGCAAGCTGATAGTTAAACTCCTCTTGCAATTTTAAGTGGTCGGGTCTTCGTGGCGTATGTCCGTGTTACCTCAAGGCGATATTTTTACAGTTGGCTTTCGCTGTGGCTCACTCCGTCGGTGTGAACTGGAGACGACTCCCTTACGACGGAGAAGTTTTCCTTCTTTATATCCCTCGTTACGAGAGAGAGAGAGATACGGCGACGACTTGAAAGTAAAACGTCTCCCCCTGAATGTACTCGACGGCGAAGTATTTTCGCAAGCTGCCCACCAGCCTGACGGCTCAACTCGTTAAACTTCCTCCCGAGTTTCCTTACCGCTTCATTATTTCCGAAAAAAAAATCTTATTTTAGTTACTCTATTTCCGGCTCTCCCTTTTTCCCTTCGCGTTTTCCTCTATTGCAGTCCATCTTTCATGACTATCCCTTTTCGTCGCATTTTAGTTGAAGTAAACAGATCATTGTGCCCCAATTGCCTTAAAACAACATATGTGGTTATAATATGTAAATAAAAACGACATCCGTGTGTCCTGTTTTATATTGTGGGTGCACACGATACGCGCGACAAGATACTGGCCGAAATGATATCTTGTAAATGTATTCCAAAATATGCTCGGTTGGTGGCGCTCTTTTCCTCGTGAGCGACATATGACGTGTAAACAGTGGAACCTTTGCTAAGGCAAAATATTAGTCCCAATGTCTAAACATTTTCATTGGGGTTATAAATGGCTTGCCTTTGATTAGTGGTGTCTCACTCATGCGTTGCGCTGTGCATACAGAACAAGTAGCTCAAAATGCCATGATGGGCTCTTTAGGTGTAAATGTAAACGAAGCGATGTCAGCGTTCCGGATAGATTGATGTTAGGACCTACTGCCTCGACGGTGCAGTGCGTTATGCGGCACATCTGCGATATTTGTATGTTATCCAAGAAGGAATATTCAAGTAACACACAAATTTATGTGCAGGATACAGGAACAGGGTACCAAGTGGCGATGGAATTTTTATGTCTTGCAACGTGCGATAAAAATTATTGGGGAAAAGACAAGCCTATCACTGATTTTACATACATTTTGTCCGTGAGAAATACTCATAGTTGGTGAATTCAGAGTGTAATCTGAGTAAAACTTGAAAATATTCCATATAATAAGGCACTAGTTCCTTAGGTGTGCGTAGGGGGCGCAAGTGTTTGTAGAAGTGGTAGAAAACGTAATCATGATGTTGAAGTCAAACGTGTCTCTAACTTATCCGTCGAGCCGGATGTGATCGGAAGTGAAACGCTCCCTCATTCGTCCGCTTGGCGTCTCTCCTCTGTCGAGAGTTTCGACACTTGACGGTGTGATTGTCCCTCTGATCGGAAGCAGCGGCCCTCGATTTCATTTCCTTCGGTCACCTCCCCTCCGCTCATTAGCAAGTCTCCTAGCGGTTTTCCCTGATAGCAGGGCTTCTTCACTCTCTAGCATTCCCTTTCCTCGTAATCGCTCGGGGACTTATCCTGGTATTGTAGGTAGTTGGAGGCGACTGACAGTTTATTTATTTAAAATTTATTTGTTTATCTCCACTGGCCTGAAAACAGCACAAGTTAGGCTTTCATAGCGGTGGAATCTAACGAATAACAGCGTACGGCGATCACATACAGCCATGCCCTTAATAGGGGCAACCTACCCAGGAGAGACTCGAACCCGCGACCTTCAGTTTGGCTGGCTAGGTCTTTCCACCGCCACCACTGAGGCTGGCAAGGCTTGCTTAGCCCTGAGTCGGAGGCTGAAACGTTAGCCTTTATGGAAACGTTAGCCTTTATGGAAAAATTAAACTGGTGGCAATCCCGAGAAGAATTTACCCACTCAGTTGAGGTCATTTGCGCCATGAGATAAAGGTGGGGAAAGAATATTGGAGAAAAACCCCGGCGTTGCCATTAGCTTGCTCTTAACGAGAGGCACTAAGGGAACCACACCTTATCGTCTCATGCTACGGACTCCGAATGCTGCACTCGAAGTGTCCTCCACGAAACACTCAAGCTGGGTTTGGTAGTCTGAAGAATATCCGCCACTGTCGGGATTTGAACCCTGACCCAGCTGAAGCCAAAAGTCCAGTCACCAAACTAAAAAAAATACATTAAAAAAATAAATTTAGGCCTCACGCGGAAATATTTACGCGGGAATTAAAACTCTGGAAACACTCGTGAAGGCAGGAAACATAATTAAGATACACCTTTGTATGTTCCACAAGAGTTTTTAATACCGACCCAGGTTTCGGCAGTACACACCCTCCTCTTTATTATCAGTTCTGCTGGACTCGGCAAGTAAACCCACTGACCTTGAGGAAACTATTCCTCGTTAGCTTTTCCCCTCCCCCCCATCACCACCTCCTCCCTGTCTAAACCCCCCTCTCCCTAAGGTATATATAAGCTCGCAAATTTTTTGTATATTCACCTTGATAATGACAGTGTGTACTGCCGAAACCTGGGTTGGTATTAAAAACTCTTGTGGAATATACAAAAGTGTATCTTCATTATGTTTCCTGTCAACAAGTTCCACCAAATATCGCCTTCCAACCTTAAGCCGACTCGTGAAGGCAGTTCGACTTAGCCCCTGAATTGGGTGATCCTACATTGTATAATCCCAAACCTCGGAGGCCATGAAAACGGATTAAATGCGAGGGTAATAAGAGCTATAGCAATCAGGCGTCGATGCGAGGTAGCCTACCCATGGGATTTGAACCCGGACCCACTGGATGGCAAGCCAGCTCTGCAGCCACTACTTCGGTCCGTTCCCCTTAGGGATCATTTGCTGTCTCTAATTCTTCTCTCCTTTATTCTCCAATCCTTCTGCCTCATCCTCTTGCTGTCCTCCCCCCCATTCCCGGGTCCCGCCCCCTTCCTCTCGTGCGTTCGCCCGTTATGTCGTAACAGGCCGAATCTTCCCATTCTTCTCCTCTGGCACCGAACCTCTCACGCTTCTCCCCATCCCACGCCCCTTTGTCTTCCTGCCCATTCTTTTACACCCTCCCTCCTTGTTCGGTTTTTCGCCTCTCTCGGGCTGCGGGAAGTGTCGCCTTTTCTGGTGGTCCACCACGAATATTTCAATAGGGGATTTTCCAGTTGGCCTCCAGATGTGTCGTTAGCCACCTCGCACGAAAATAGGTTCACAAATATCGCCACTCGCGTCGATGACGGTCATAGCGATCCGAAGTTCACGAGGAAGTTAACTATAATTTTGGCTGTTGACCGAAATTTATATTCGTGATGACGTAATCTATGGAATTCATAACGTTTGAGTGCTATCCCCCACGTTTTAAATATTTTATTGTAAATATTGATATTTAATTGATCGACCTGTTCTCATCGCCGCGCGGCGGACATTTTTGATATCCAATTAAAATGCGCCCAAAGAGGTGACATAAATCAATCTTCTAGTGGATGGACTGGGTCCTCCTCTATTTAGTCCCCGTTCTCTACCATCTAACCGTGTATTTTGAAATGTTTCGTGGGTTTTCCACCATGTGAGGTTGTCGTTGGCTACCAACTTCCCAGTCAGTAGCCGATTGGCACATTGTCCTATGGGCTTTTGAAATAATTTTGTGTTCAATCGTAAGTTAGCTATTTTTGGAAGAGGAGGAAGGGTTAATGAAACGGTTTTGGTATGTATTAAATTTAGGACATTTTTCTATGGAAGTTCCAAATTTTATTACAGGTTTTCAACAATTTAAGATCGTTTTCAGTGAAATGAAATGACCTGTTCTAAATGTCATATCGGGCAATTCGGCACAAAGGCACCAGCTAGAATAATTACAATATTAGATTCGACAAAACGAATTAACTGGGAGACATTCCCAAAAGCAGTTACATACCTATATTTATCCGTGGAAGCCTTCAATCTCGTCTGGAAGGATGGATAACTTATACTTAAATTAAAATGATTTGTTTTAAATATTCTACTTAGATATGATGAGTACTAATTTATTACAGGGTGTTTGATAGTATCCTTTATGTAAGCATCATCTCATGGAAAGTGTAGAGTTTAGCTTCTTTCATTTGTACTCGGGAAAACATTTTGCGACATGATTAAACACGAGTCGAAGTCAAGTGGTTACTGTTCGTAAAACATGTGGGGCATTGGGCCATTATGGGCTCTCGATGTTTATCGATGTTCTTGACTCGTTTGGGAGGGGCGGAAAGGCCGGGGTGTTTTCGTCGCTCGTGCCAGCTCCCGACATCCAAGTTCGCCTCATTGGTGTCTGCGAATCCGAGAGCGATGGTGCTGCCTCCCGTGGCCCTTCCCCTGACATCTTGAGTTCTTGTTCCCTGCTCGTCCCAGCGACCCCTCTTCTTTCATTTCCCTCTCTCGAAGTTCGCCATAACATGGCTGTTATGTAATCCGTTGCCCCACCTAGCGGCCCCGGGTCGATCATTCGCCCGGGGCGAACCCTTCCTATGGCTCCCCGCCCCCCTACTCAAGGCAACCCTTCCACATGCTGAAGGTTTCCCTGTTTTCGCACAACCTTTTCTCTGCGAAATATTTTCGCCGGGTTTTTCTTTCTTTGAGAATTGTATGGATTAACATATCGTTTCCCCATCAATTATCAAACTTATCTCGTTATTCCATTGGCGCTTTGTGGTCAGTGATGTTAGAACTGGAATAGTTAACTGATGATTACATTCTTTTAGGAAATAATTGCGGACTTGGAAGCGTGATGTCCTCGTGGATAGAGCGTTTTGATACTGACCGAAATGGCCCGAGTTCAAATACAGGGTGAAGCCTTAGTGCACCCCGCATCGGATGAATAGGACAATCCCAGCATGAACTTCTCGCTTTGCGAGGTGGCCCAGGAAAAGGAAGCTGCCTAAATGCCCCCAGCCAAAATTGGTGATATTCGCGCTGTAGCAGCATAGTGCGAGGCGAGTTTTACCGTCACCTATCCCAACCAACTTAAATCATTGTGTGAGTGAACAGCGTAGTAGCCAGCGGTAAACCTTTAAGGTTTTACTAGTATGTGCGCACTAATACCGGAAATCCCATTAGGAAAAAATCGAGGTCAAGGCAAATGATATTTACTCCATTGAGTTTCCTTAGTATCGATTATGGTTATGTTTCTTCTCCTCCGTGTGTTCCATTTCCAATATTGACCCTTTTCTTTCAGCTTGGCTTACGTGTCCTCTCTACTCTATCAATCAATTAATCCCTATATCTTCCTCCTTCATCCTTGTTTACCTGAAATACATTTATGAAATCTATCTAAAATAAATATATTTCCGTCGTCTTTTAGTGCACGGTCATACCTATTCTAACATTAAATTGAATTGAAGCGAGTGTTAAGTTCCTATTGAAAAGCGTACAAAAATTGTAATCGCCTCAGTATTCGTGAGAATCAGTGGGAATGTAAGTGTAAACGAAAATATGCCTGCAGATAACTTTTCTCTGTTTTGTTTCGGGAAATGAATGGGCAATTGTGCCTCGGAAGGGAAGAGTCTGTAAAAATAAAACCCCACGTATTTCTTCCTGGAGCGCAATCATTGTGTCCGTAGATCTTCACCGCTAACATTTGATCTTTTGGTTTAGTGTTCCCAAATGAAGATTAGAAACTCATTAGCCGGGGTGACATAGGTGGCCGTCCTTCCTCCAGCGCTTTTCTCCTCAACCAATTTCTCCTCTTCTCTTCTTCCCTCTTCCTCTCCGTCGTTCTCCCTTCCGCGCGAAGGTCTCCCTCTTCATGCCATCCGTCATGGCCTTCCCCTAACGAACCCAGCTCGCCGACTTCATCCCCTGCCACGATCCTTTCCTCTTCGCCGACGTCATCAGTGGTGGGGGTTCACCCAGCCCTCTCTCTCTATTACCCTCCCTTCCCGCGAGTAAGTAGAGGAGGTATTTAGGCAATCGTTCGAACCGTATTCCATCTTGCAGCTGTAGCCTTTTTTTCTGTTGCAGAAGTAATTACTAGCTGAATCCTGTAAAACCTGTTAAAGTATAAACTAGGGATGAGTCGATTCCACTTTTTTTCGATTCCGATTCCAATTTCGATTCCTTCAAATCGATTCCCGATTCTCGATTCCGATTCCATCGATTCTTGTTCATTCTAACTGGTGGGATTTTGATTTATCTGTAGCATCGCCGTCATTAAAATTTAAGAATTGAATGGAATAAAATAACTAGGGATGGACGGATCCAGGATTTTTAGAGCGAGATCTTTCGAATCGGATATTTTCGAATCCAAATGCATTTTCAAATTCCTGCCATTAAACAAAGTCATTATTCAAGTTTATTGTGGGTACATACAATCAATGGAATGCTTCTTAGATTTTCATTCACATTCTAATATTTTTATAAATTAAAAATTATTTTATGGGCTTTCAAGTTGTTTTTTAAAAACATCTTCACATACTCAGGGCCTAAACTGTTACACTTGGGTTTGGAAATGAAAATAGGAAAAATCTTAGGATGAACCACTGACCAGTGGCGTAGCGAGAGGAATATAAATATAAAAAACACAATTACTTTCCTTCATAAAAGGAAACAAAATATTTAAAAATCATGAATTTACAAAAATGAAAAAAATGAATCTTTGAAAAATGAAGTTTTTCTATTATGAAGGGCGTTAAAATTAGTTTGAAACCCTCTCCTTTGTACCCTGTTGTTTAAAAATTTTCCCCCTGGTTTTGGATCCTCCCTTAACAAAATTCCCCTGCCATCGACTTAATTCCAATTTTCCTCATGCACGTTTCCCCCGAATTTTACTTTCTCATCACTTATACGGACTTGTGTTTCATCCGAAAATGCTTCAGTATGGTGAGGTGGATTTAGCACATCCTCGGGATAACTTACGCCACAGTGCACGCACATGGCATTCATTGGTTCTCCTTATCTCAGTGGAAATGTTTACACGCAAGACATTTTTATCGGCGCATCATTAAATTGAATTGCAACTGTGCAATTAGCAACACAATTAACAGTATTTAAAACGGCATTAACATCATGTGTGACGAGGTGCTCAACCGCTTAGCATGAGGAAGAAGTGGGCAGCAGAAGCACGTAAAGGAGAGGTGGCGTAGCCAGGAATTTCGTTCGGGGGGGATTCAAAACCAGGGGGGAAATTTTTAAAAAAACCGGGCACTAAATAATGGTTTTTAAACTAATTTTAACACTTTTTATAATCGAAAAACTTAATTTGTTAAAGAAAAATTTTGTAAATTCCTGATTTTTCAATATTTTGTTTTCTTTTGTGAAGGACAATAACTGTGTTTTTATATTTCGGGGGGTGAGATCCGGACCATCCCCATGGCTACGCCACTGGGAAGGAGCACGTGAAGGAGAGGTGGAGAGGAAGGAGCGCGCTCCCTCCGTATTTCAAACAACAAGGCTACAAATGAGGGAGTCGGACGAAGAAATCAGATTTTGCTTCAGTGACGTCGTTGCCTTCAAAGCGAAGCCGGGCGCGCTACGTGATACATGTAGTTGGCGTTTCCAATCCGTCTCTAATTGTTTGAGGGGTTAATGCTGCGCTTGTTTCTTTGAAAATTATGCTGTTTGGACAATGTTGCATATCAGTAAAGTGTAATTGTAGATAGAAAACTGAGTGGCAATCAGTTAGAGCTGAAAAATAAACTAATATAGTCAGGAATGCGTCTCATTTGGTCTAATTCTTTTTTAAATCCCGTGCATATCATCTAACTGTCGAAGCTATCAATATATCTTCGGCCCCAAAAAGTCACTCTCCTAGCATTTGTCGTCTAGAAACAGAGAATTGAAGCAGGTAGGCCAAAAAAGGTCAGTTGGTGAGGCGAGTTAGGGATGAAACACGCTTCAATTGTTTTCATGTGATTTGATATTTTCCTTAGAAGACAATGATTTTTGGTCCGTGTGATTTCGGATACAAAAAAAAGCAACAGAGGCACGGGCTGGTGGACGGCCGAGGGTGGTTTTCTGAAATCTGCGACGTAGTTACTTTTGACGTGGTTATTATCCTACGGCGCTGAAATTCCTCCGATGATTGTTCAATCTCTTGGGAAGAGTCACACTATGTGCCAGTCGTATTTTGCCTTTTTTATTTTCTGGCTGAAAATCCTGACCACGGCTGAAATTCTACTCGCAACCTCTGCTAGAGCTTTCAAACAAAACGGTTGATGAGTAGGACAAGAATCGCATGCGACGACGCATTCGAAGAGAGAATCGGAACTCTTTCCACCCTGATGGGGCGTTGCATTCACTGAATCTACTATTTAAAATTTCGGATCAACTTCCTCAAGGGTTGCATTGATGAAACTGGGCTATACAAACGCGAATGTGTCTAATTTTTTTATTATGGACGCAGACGCGTGTTAGTCTAAAAAAGTTACGTATATAAAAAAAAACCCGCTCTCAGCGCGTATTTATAAGAAACTTTTTTCACTGGAAAACTCGCTCTCTGCACGTTTTTATTATCATCAGACTTCAAATATCATTCGAAAATAAAAAAAATATATTTCGATCTATTATACTTTAAAATTGGTGGTCGAGATGAATTCTCCGAATGTGATTCATAATCGCAATACTTTGATTTGCCGTGATCAGCGGCTAATAAAAGAACGGAAAACGCATGCATTGCTTCCCGATCCCGAGGTGTCCAATTTTTTTTTCTCTTAGAGTTGCTCATGATCACGCGCCATTTCAGGGTTCGTCGGTTTGTCGCTCTTTCCGACATTTTCATGTTTCCGAGGCCGCTTAGGTATGCTAGTCGCAGCACCCGCGTGCAGGGCGTATCCTCCGCGCGGGCAAGGCTGACACCGCGGCCGCTTAGATGTGTGGCAGCCTTTGTGCCCCAAACTTATAGTCTATGCTCAAAACATTTATCTTCCTGGAATCGATGGAATCGGAATCGACTTTAGGCGATCGATTCTCGATTCCGATTCCGTGCCCGAGAATCGGTGGAATCGAGAATCGACATTTGGAATCGACTCATCCCTAGTATAAACCTGTGCCCTTTGCTATTTTTCCGTGTATTATTTTTTGTCGGAGGGAGTTCGTATTTTCCGCTTGCTTTAGTAATGAGTATAATCATGTGGTAATGAGTAAAACTGCTATAACAGTATCGTTATCTAAACAGAGTAAGTGTTTTGTAAATGCGGGCTCGAACTACCTCCTTTATCACAACATCATGGTCTTTAGTCTGACTGTATTAAGAATGGGAGGACAATTTGTATTTTTACACCGACTGGCTGGCCTTGGCCTCAATTTGAAATGATAAGTGAGTATGTAAACATGAAGATAAAGTCAGTCCTGTGTGCTAGGGATTTTTTAAGGCTGTAATGAATTTTAAACCTAGTTTTCCGCAAAATTCAGGTTTTTGGAGAGTTATTAACGGTCGAGATAGAATGAAATATTGCCCTCGCGCTGGGCGTCGAAATCGTCACCGTGGTGTTGCCGATGAAATTGCGTTTCTTTGTATTTATTTCGAGATAAGCGTGGCGTACGGCAGATAATAACTACCGCCCTCGAGCTAAGTGTTTGGGGGGAATTACTGCGTGCGAGTCCACGGCCTACTTCCAATCCCAATTACAAATAATTGGTCGTCAGTCAATTCTCGTTTCGGACGTTTTTTGAATTTAGGAACGGATGACTAGATATTTTATTCCACCCTTGAAATTTATCGCTAACGTAATCACTCCTCTATTGTTTCATGACTTGTTATTAATTGTCTTTAGTCGCATGATTTGACCGCAAGTAATTGATTTGTGAATACAGGACCTCAGGCGTACTCATATAATACGAGTCATCGCGTTGAGCTATTTTGAGTTTTAATTGGTTTTTCCTACCTCGCCGTCTCATCTGTTTTCGGTGGGAGGTTTCAGAAATAATGAGGGGACTTTTTTGATGCGTAAAATATTACGGCCTTCTTTATTGTAAATTTAATTTTTTGTTTTCCAGCATTCGTTACGCAACTTACAGATGAATATTTTAATTAGATTGTATCTTTCATCAGTTCCATAGCTAGATTTGCCGCTGAATAAGCTATCTTGCTTTTACTAGATACTTGTTGTCGGGTGTTCTGTGTACACTAATTGAAATTATTTCGTGGAAGGAATGACAGGGAATAATATTTTTTTCTGACTGAATTTTTTCGTTAGCACTGGACTGTGCAGCGCTGCTGTTTTTGCCGTGGGTTTTCTTTTTCCCACCTTCTCTGACGACCGGAGTGAATCTCCCCGTAATTTATGGACATTTACGAGCGTGTTTTGTCCTTCCTATTCGAGTTGGTGGCCCTTCTAAAGATGAACTGGAACATGAAGGAGTGATTTCCTCCCGGCGCCTGTCGCGCTCCGCGGAATTACGGCTGCATTTCCTATTTTCCCCTTGACTGTCACGCCTAGTTCGCCTTGCCTCAGTACCCTTGCCTCCTTCATATCCTGATGATCATCATCGTAAGTAGACAATCCGAAGATTGGTTAGACGCAGCTCTCCATTCCGCTGTCCTATCCCCTTGCCTTATCATAATAACGTACTCCCTCTCTTTAACATCCTTTAAAACTGTCCCATGTAACTCATTCGGCGCCATCTCTTGCCCTTCATTTCTTACACCTGTCCTACGATTGTTTTTATCAAACCATCATGCTTCATAATGTGAACAAGTAAGTTCTCCCGTCTTCTCCTTAAGGTTTTCAGAAATATTTCTCTCACCCTTCTCAGCTTTTCCTCTTTGCTTATTCAGTCGGTCAATTTTATCTTCATCATTCTTCGGTAGCACCACATTTCGAATGCTTATACTCTTTGACTTCTCTGCTTCTGTCCATGTGCAATCCTCTCTCCCATAGAGAAACATGCTCCATATGTGGAATCTACAGAATTGTTTCCTTATTTCTATGCTTGTACTCTCAGATGTAAGAAGATTCTTCTAATATTAAAAATAAATATTTCTGTGCTAAAAAGATAAAAGTACAGATAGTGAAAGGAAATATTTCCATTTTCCTTCACCTACTCCTACGTTATTGCTCTTTGAGAGGGCTCCTATTGGTGTAGGTGGCGTCAGGGGTGGGGATTGAGGCTGGCCATCAAACGATCGTCTCCTCTTCCCTGGCCGGCCCTTAAAATATGGCCCTTTTCATCCCTCCCGCTTTTTATGGCGTTCTTCCTTTTCCCCTCTTCCCATCTCTCTCGTCGCCTTATTCTCCCTCCTCCCTCTCCCTCCTCAGATATCTTTCATTAGCTCCCATTTCTCCCTTCCCTCATACCCTTGGCCCCATCCTGTCCGCTCTCCACATTCCATGTTTCAAACCCCCGCGCGTATCCTCCCCCGTTGCCCAACCCTCATAGCCTCGCTCGCGTCATATTTTTTCCCTTTCGAATCTCTATGGACTGGTAATTCCCGAACTGATGTCTGTAGACTCTTAAGGTACCGCGATGATAATCATGGGGGCTAATAGATAATAATTCGGGTAGGCTTAGTAGAAGTGTGCTGGTGGTAAATTGAATATTATTTTGAGCACTAGGAGACCTTGGGTGTGAATGTAACATTATGTGGTAATTCAGAAAAAAAGAGTTTGTGAAAGTGTGATTAAACAAGCCCTATTGATAGGCCAATGGAGGGTACCTTGTATTATTGAAGTCATTTTTACTTTACTCTCGCTAGTTAGATTTCTTTCATTCATTTTTTGAGTTCCTGACGATGATAACAACACCGCCATGCTCGCATTGACATATTTAAAGTGAACCAGGCACGCAAATTGTCCTTTTTTTCTGCTTGATACTCAGCCGACGTGCGCCAATTATTTCTCTTACCATGAACGAAAAAGATCTTGCCAGTTCCATTGAAAATTTGATCACAACGCTTAAAAATTATGAGAAAAGGTCAAAACGAGTCGTGTAGTGAATTAAGTCTTTCAATGGAACTCGCAATATCTCATTCATTTACGATTTATCGGTTCCACTACATCTCAATTGAAAGTGCAAGTGTTTTTCACCAGTATCCACGCGAGACACTGGAGAGAAATTCAATAAAATGTGATCGATGGAAATTGCATTATTTTTCAGTCATTGCCTTTTTATTTCATTTATTTGTGTGATCACTTTATTCTATTTACTGTGTATGTTAATGGTTTTTATTGAATTTATCGCGTCGCTCACTGATTATTATCTCGGCAGCTCAACGATTACGGTCATGAGTGCTATCGTTATTCCTCTCTCCGTCATCTCTCCCGGCTCCCCGCCTACCCACATGTCGCCTCGCCTCGTCGCCATCGCCCGGCCGTTTTCCCTTCGTGTCCTACACGTCCTTTTCTTCCATCTTCCCTTCCTCCATTTCCATCGCCCGGCAATTTTCTCCCTCGCGCCCTTATCCTTTTGTTTCCAACCCACACTCCACCCGAGCCGTTCTTATGCTTCTCCAATTTTTTCACCCACTCTCCCAGCAATACCTCTCCCCCTTCTGACCAAGGTGAATTTTTTCCTCCATATTTTCATCCCCCGGCGTGTCGTTAATTTGAACCTTCAGCCTTTAATGGAAAGCGTGGCCGTAAGTTTGACTCATTATCATTGTTCTTCTATGCTAATCTCGAATCAGTAATCACTATCTCAAAATGCTTATCATTATTTGAGGATGAGAAGATGACTATCAATTTGTAGGAACGTTTCTCGTGGAAAATTTAGATGGTGAAGAGTGTAAAGTTTGACGATCTATTGCGATAAGTGAGCTCTTTACTTCTCTCTTATCCATAAATTATAGTTTATTTTTAATTTGTAGTTTTGCATATAAGCGGTTAAATGAATAAATTTTCTTGTTTCTGTCGTGCTTTAGACGAGGAAATTAGCAATTTCTTTAATATAATCATTTATTTACTTTATTATCCATGGAACTGGTGCTTTTAGGCTCGGTGTTGCATGCAATGATTGTCTTATAATTTACTAGAATTGAGTTTAATGCCCGATACCGAAATACAGCGGTCTATTTTTCATGCATTACGTATCGAATTATATCATAATTGTGCTGTGAAGCTTGCAAAAGCTCGGAAATCTTTATAGAAAGATTAGAATGATGTGTAACTTGAACAGAAATGTATCATCTCCCACTTGAGCTTCTCGTTGGAATTTTTTTTTATATTTAATTTTTTAATCTAGAAAATGACGGGACAGAGGTTTGAAATGACATTTATGAATAATATTCATAAATCTCCCTCTCATCAAGCTTCCCCTGTTACGCTATTCTAATGAAAGAATGCTGCCAGTAATCGCGTCCTGTACAGCCGAGTGTCTCGGTGGCAAATAAACGCTTCATATAATCTTCCGCTCTTCCTTTTTGTCTCCCCATCCTTTGTCTTCTTCTCCCCCCCCCTTTTCCTCGTCTCCCCGTACGTGCAAGGAGGGACCTGAAGGTCTCAGTTTCTCCTTGATAATGCAGTCATTTCTCAGTCTTGGTTTCTTTATCTCCCTCATCCCAACCTCCCCATCTCTCCTCCTCCTCCGACCGCTTTCCCCGCTCCTCTCTTTGTTTGACTTTCCAGTGGATTACACGCCCTGCCCCCGGCGGCATCTCGTTCTCTTCCCCTCCCCCTCCCACGGCCCCCACTGACTTTCCCACGCCTCCCTTCCCTACCCCCCCCCGCCCGCCCCTGTATGCCTCGTGTGTCTCGACCGTAATGTATCACGAGGCGGCCATCCCTCTCCCGCCCTCTGCCACCCCCCTCACTTCCTCGGGGTAAAGCGTCCAAGAGCCATTTTCCTTCACGCAATCCCCTCCATCCACTTCCCTCTCTCTCTCTTAGCTTCAACTTTTGGAGTAAAACATCAGGCCGGAGTACAAGGAGGGAGGAATATTCAAGGAGACGTCGCGACGGCTTAAGATGCTGTCAGCTCGGAATACTTCACAATTTCCTCGCACTTTCACCTCGGGCGAAGCATTTTAAAGTTGATCGTGTATTTATTTAGTGATACATCCTACGGGTTAGAAAGGTTTACGTGAAGACATTTACGAGTCGCATCGGCCTGTCCCTGCTCCCATGTAGAATTCCCTCCTCAGTGTCGAGTTTATTTCTTTTCATATTTGATGGAATCATATTTACGCAGAAAAATGAAGCTAGTTTTTTTTAGAGCGAATTGTTTTATTCCACGAAAGTTTTTCCAAATTGTTAATTCAAAGTTACGGGCCCCGCAGTTAAATACGTCTTAAGACCTTACAGAAAATTGTTTCTTCATGATCCAGGTGAACGATAGCATTAGGATTCGTCTTATTCCATATGCCGAACGAGACTAACCAAAGTTGCTTAAAAACCAAGTGCGAATGAGGACTCTTGGGTATACAAGTAATATCGGCATGTAGTCCTCTGGGTAAACCCTTCGTAATGGGTAAATCTCCAATCGTAGTTACCTTACGGAGTATAAGGAATAACATGCTTTTCATGTCGTTTTTTTTCATTGGTGCAGTTCAACATTGGGCCATTGTCTTGGCACCCCTTGCCAAACGCCATTTCGCTCGATATCGGGAGCGTGGGGACGGTGTGTAGATATCCATCCGGAGGTACTGCGTGCCTTCAGAATCCAATGTCCCCCCGTCTACGCATACCTCGGCCCGAATTCACCTCTGCCTCCCAAACCTCGACTCACATTTCTCGCCCGCGTTTACCGCCCATTCCATCCCGAACTCCGGCCACCCCCTTTACTCCCTCCTTGATGGTAATTAGGAACCTCGGCGGAGGGAGAATTCTCATATCAACCCTCCTCCTCCGTTCCTTTTGCCCCTAACCCTTCGGCAACGGAATAATAAAATTGCGCCAACTGATTTCGTAGCGCGGAGCACCGTGGAATTTCTGCGAGGAAAAGTTCTCGTTCCGCTCACACGTGCTTGCACCACTTGTATATCCTCTCCCGGGAATTTTATACCCTCGTATCTGCACAGGGGAGGAAAAAAAAGTTGTATTCCGCTTAAACTACGGCTAATCTTGTTGTTTGGACTGTTGTACGTACCCGTTGCTATGCCAGTCAAGCGGATGACGAGCCTCGTTACAACTTTGCGCTCCGGTATTTGCTCACTCCTTTTACCCTCTTAGCCCGCGAGCCGTTTAGTAGGAAATAAAATGCACTGGAAAGGAACTGAAGTGCCTGGATTAAGTTGACGGTGCCGAATTTCGATTTATGTGTGAACGTGTATTGCTGGAATTGAACCGTTGCTTTAGTCTCTTTTTAAATTTTATATCTGATTGTAAATCTTGGATATATGCATTCCCGACTGGGCATATTCTTTCGCTAAAACTCATCAACCAAAACAGTTTAAATTGAAACGAAGATTCTTAGCGAAGAAAACTATTGAAAATATGTTAGCATACATTTAAAAAATGTTTTCTTCGCCATGATTGTGCGACTTAAGTCTAACTGTACTGAGTGGTAAATTTTGGCGGAAGACAATTCCCAGTCGGGAACGAGTGTATTTTTGTAGGACTGAGAGTAGCTCAAGTTATTTCTTCATTCGTATTCAGTTGATTTTCATAACTATGTCAAATATCTTAATTTTCAGAACTCAGAGAGTGGATTAGATTTAGCTAATAATTGATGATAGACTTAACTAATTTTAAATTCAGAAAATCCTCTTAAAGAACGCTAATATAGAACGGAGAATACTCGTAAGCGAGCATTTTTGTCGAAAAAGGACTGGAAATCAAATGTTCAAATTTTATCAGGAAATATTTTAATAAGAAATCGGATATTTCGTGTTTTTCGAAGATTGCATGGGCTAATTTAACTGTCTTGATTCTTCACTTTTAATTGCATGTCATGCCCCATTTCCTTTTCGTGAAGTATTTTGCCACGATGTATCTCACGTATATAGTAGACTGTATTTGAAAAATTTCTCCTCCTGTCCACGGAATATAACTAGGGGCGTGCCAGTTAATGACGCCGTAATTTTTACGACTGGAATTTAACATCCTATGAGCAGTAACTTTGATCCGCTTCTCCTTCTTTTAGCCTTCTTCTTTTTGTTATTACGTTATAGTTATGGTTATACGTATTGGTATTCTCTTGTATTTCTCCAATAAAACTTGTTTTAAAATGAGTTCGAAAGTGAATTATGTGGGGTTTTAAATTATACTCCATTAAGGCTGTGCTTAGATTGCCGCTGTTTATCACCCAAATGTTCTGAGTTATCCATTAAATATATTAAATGGGCGTGCCTTAAAGCCCTCCTACCTATCTTTCCCCTTCTCTCTCTGTACATGACTAACCTCTGTAAAGAGTTACGTTAATGGTCCAACTCCTAGATTGGATCCCTGTTAAAAGCGACTATTTTGTCTTAAGTTACTTCAAATAAATAATTCTTCCCCATTTCTTTTGTGATTTAAGGGCAAGAAATTTTGGCTAGTCTTAAAATTTTCCCATTACCCTCGCTGGAAATTATTACTCGCCCTTTCTCGACCACCCCATCTAATCCCCTTACTTCTTTTTCATTTGTTTCCCTTCTCATTTCTTCCTCTCCCATCGTGTTCCTTTCTTTTCTCCATAGGCGCCAGTGTCTGTTAACCGTCATTCGCTTGTATTCTTGTATTTCTCGAAGCTCATTATTAAATGCTACTGTTTGGTTGCTTACCAAGTATCGATGGGTTGAAGTTGCCTTGGACAAATGTTGTGCAAATAAAGATAATAAGAAAAGTTGCCGTGTTTGGGAAGAGCTCACTGAGAGCATCCTCATGATCATATTAACGCGGGGGTATTTTAATGAAGGGGAACGACATACGTAGGTAGAGTTGTTGAGATTGAAAATATGTGCCAATTTGGGCGAACTGCCTTTGGTTTAAACGTGATTAAGAAGCTAATGTTTAAAATATAACTCTACAGAATCAAGCATTACGAAACGTCCATTCACAATCAGTAACGAACGATAACTGAAAACGCAGTACCGAAAATATTTTTTTATTTATTAAAAAATATACCTTTTGTACGCTTGAAAATTCGCCACTCGTATGCAACGTGTTAATAAGATGAAATGATTCGGAAGGAAATCCAGTTTGCAAACCTCGTATTTTCCAGGTACTACGATGATTCAAATGATTATTGGTTAAGGGCGAAGCAGGAATACTCTTCTCAGTAGCATTTTTAGTTTCCGTTTACGTATTGTTATAATTCTTTGGCTCATCGTAACGGCTGTCCATTTTTATTCCATCCGTAAAACCCGCTCTCTTCCTGCCTATCCACACTTTTGTTACATTCCTCCAATCATCACAAACTTCAGAATCCCTTCGTCCATCAATATCCCCTCCAACCACTTCATCAGTCTCCTTATCTCTACCAGAAGTTTCCCCTCTCCAACCAATATTTCTCGCTAGTTCCCTCTTCGTTCATCTCACTTCCATTCTCTTCCATGCTTTCATCTGAAATTCCTGAAGACTGATCTGATTTTCCCTCCTCATTATTTTTAGTCCTACAAAATGTAGCTTGAAAATATATTATTGCCTCCTTTAGTGTCTAATCTATACTCTTGCGTTAGATTAGCTTATTTACCGAGCATGCGGTACCCCAACTCTGTGGATATTTACTGAGGCGAGTGGTGGAGGTTAAGGGAACGGTATTTCGCGTTTGGCGAAATATTTTGTGGGAATGAATTTAAAATAATGCTGGGATAAACCTGGTAATCTTTCGGGTAGGAGATGAGATTAGGACCCTATGACGAGCGAACATTTTCTTTCTCTTTGGACGAATTAACGAAGAAGCGAGAGGTGACTGTCTCTCTCATATCACTGTCTCACTGATCCATTATTGCGAAATCAACTGTCGTCAATAGTAGTAAGGATATGAAGTTTAGTAATTATAGGTATATGAAGAATATACTATGCTTATCCTCCCTGATCTCAGGGCCATTCTGTAGATATTTGCATAATCCTGTGAAATAGTGGCAGATAAACATTTTTCCTGATGTCATGAAAACCATAATTGCTTTCAGGGAATACACTTAATCAACTAACTAGTAAATCTTTCTCAAGTTCCTAGTGGTCCAAAGTCGTTAATCTTGTCTACTCCCCTTCTTTTTTCCATGGACTTGTAGCCGATGTGGATTAGTTTAATGGAGACCCTACATTACACAGTATTTACTGAGAATGAATCGATATTCGCAGAAATTGGGCCTATCCACCATGCTATTTGGGTCTCTTACCTCCCACATATTTACACACGTGTCAATAAATCCGTTTTCTCCTTTATCGCGGGGAGCACGTGCAGCTTATTGCATTTTTAGTGAAAACACGCCTTCTGCCGGTGGCTCTCCTGGTGTTTTTCGTTGACTTAGTTCTTTCATTTATTCCTCATGGTCGAATGGATGCTGCACCTAATTTCCCCTCTTTATACATTCCTTAGGCGCCTCCGCGTCCGCGAGATATAAACTTGAAACTCTGTTCTGAACTCCTGTAGTGTATAATCTGTACTCTTACTAGAGGCAAGCTTATTTACCGAACACACAGCAGCCCAACTGTGTGAATCTTTACCGGGGCGAGAGACTGAGAACAAGAAAACGGAATAGGAAGTCGGTATAACTCTACTGACAAAGGTGACTACCATTCAAACCTGCACAATTGGGTATTTTCTTAAAATTAATAGATATCCTCAGAGATTTGGCCTGTGTTTCATGCAAAGTGAAGCCTCGTGCCCTCCACATGTTTGCTCGCGCGTTAATAAATCCGAATTTTCCTTTATCACGATGGGCCCGTGCAGCGTATTGCATTTTTCGTGAATACACGCCTCCTGCCTGTGGATCTCCGGGTGTTTTTCGTTGACTTAGTTCTTTCATTTACTCCTCGTGCTCGAGTGGATGCTGCACCCAATTTCGCCGCTTTCCTTCATTCCTTAGGCGCCTCCGAGTCCACGCCCCCCCCCCCTTCCTTCTCGCCACGTGGGATACCCCCCTGCACCCGTCCAGACGACGTCGAGGGCGGCTTGCGTGTTCCTGAGGGGTGCTCCGTGTGTGTACGGATACGTGTGCACCCTGTAGTGGTGCGGGAGGGCCGTCGGGTGGGGTGGCGGCGGCGTCGTCGCCGGGGGTTGGCCGGCTGCAGTGGCGGTGCTCGGTGGCGGATCGATATGGTCGGGGGTTGGTTGGTTCTTGGGTTGGAGTGGAAGGCGGTTGGGTGTTGCGGCCCCCCTCCTCCGACGCACAGTGGTGCCATGCCATTGGAAACCTGGGGCAAACCATCAAATCTTTCATCAGTCCACGTGAAAATTTCTATACACAACCAGATACATGAACTTGGGGTGCTGGTGCTTTTACCGTATTAATTGCAAAAATTCAGGTTGTTTTTAGATTTTTTCACATTTGCGAAGTATTGGATTAGCGTTGAAGCAGGCCTTTCGATTAATAAACCGACGATAAACTCTGTCAAACGTCACTCAATCGAATGTTTCTTTTGATTTAAGAAATAAAAAAAACGATGAATATTACTACGACGAGATATAGTGATTGGTGGAAGCCTTCATGTGCATTTACATGCGCAATTATTCGTTGTCAGTCAATCATGTAAGATAACTTGATTTTTCATAAGATGGATAAATGTGGAATTGGTCGATCGGTAAACTCTTTAATACATGTTATTTTAGTTTAGCTGAAAAATGCGTCGAGTAAATTATTATTGCATTCATCTGAAAAATGCAAGTTTCTCCTAATTTGATGCAATACTAGTTAATCAAGACAGGCCAAGATGGCTACTACTGAGCTTGGCGATCATATTTCACTATTTGCTATCAGCTAAAAAAGATTACGCCAATGTGCAAGAGCAGAATTGGAATTTATATATAATGTATTCAATCCATCACTCAAGCCAATAGTACTACCTTAATATCAAAAAGTAAGAGTTAAATTTTCTCACAATTTCGCTTATACTATGAGAGGTCTGTGGGCGGAGGATTGCGCAGACCAGACCGTCTCCCCTTCCCGCTGAGCCCGCCAGTGGTCTCTCCTGCTCCCCTCACGTGTTTGCGAATAAATTTGCATTGCGTGATACCCCCGCGGTGCAGCGTCGTCGCGAAAAAAATAATGCGATGGGGTTTAGCGAGTGGACTGTCGCCCTTTTTTCATGGCCGCACGTGGATCGCAATGGTCCACGTTGAATGTCGTGTCGCGCTCGACTGGGGATGCCTCTTCTCCGACGAGGGTCGCTGAGGACGTTGTCTCATGAATCAGTCTCTGAACAGGTCCTTCGTGAAGGCATGTACACATGATGCATCCACTTGTCTGAGGTTATGTAAAAAACCATCGTTCGATTTTGTGTACCAGCTGAACGTAATGGGGTTGTATTTTATTGTCATGAAACGAGAAATCGTGTTTAGACTTATCTACCTAATTATGATGCAAGCGGTGGGAGAGTTATATGCTTGGTGAACACATTTACTCTTATTTTTACTTTAAAAATTGATGAATATGTAAAATGTGTGATGTAAGCCATCATCACGGTCCAGTGGCGTAACTAGAACTTCGCTTTGTGGGAGATGGATCAGATTGAGTAGCATTCCACACCGGATAAGAATAAAGAAATTTTGATTTAGAAGAACAATTCATCTTACTATAACAATGCATCATTTAATTTTTTTACAAATAGTTACAGATGAAAGATAAAACATTTGTTAAATGTATTTCAAACGATGACGGCTGTTGTGATATGTACCATTTTTTATTTAGGGTTTTAGAGGGGAGGGGTTCTATTCCTGTCACTCCTATAATTAATCCACTGTTCCGGAGATGCACCCTAACCCTTTTGTGTGGCTAAATTCGATTATATAATTTTATCGTTATTTAAAATTGATTCCGAAAAAAACTGAGTTTTACCGAGCAACAATCGTGTCCGTATTTACGTAAGGTGAGCTAGAGCTGAGGTCAATTTTCCCATCGAGAGAATGAAGGAGGGTTGGAGAGTAATCCGACGTTGAAGTTAGTCAGGTGTCAACTTATGAGCGATACGCCAGAGCCTTACAGATAAGGCTAAGGCTTCTCTAAAGAAATCTTGAATGAAAATGGCAAGTAAACTATGGGTGTGTATCCTTAAGTATTAATAACCCAGACGAGAGCCTAAGTTTACTCATCGTTTGCATGTATTTATTGCCTTTACCTCTTAACTGGTCTGTATAAAAAAATACCGTTTTCCACTACCAATAATTAATTTATGCGTGATTTACGCAGGTATTTGAATCATTAAAGGATCCGATGCAAGTGAAGGTTTTATTAATGGTCTCTTAAATAAATGTTTTACCACATGTTGTGCAGTGGGTGATTTATCGGGGAGTTTTATCGTTTGGACGTCAGTGATTTTAGAATATACTTTTAATTTCCTCGAGAAGCGTTTTATTTATTTTTCATGCCGTGTGACGGCGAGGGAATGCAAATCATATTCCCCCGGCAATCGTTAGTTTGCCGTGGCGCGCTGCGGTCCGCGTTGCGACTCCTTCCCCTGCCCCCCTCGACTTGATTGAGCTTTTTGTCGTGTGCCCGTGAATCGATGCGCGGCAGGTGTGTAGTGCCCGCTTCGAGGAGTCATCGACCTACCCCAATGGTTCTTAGCGTCTAAAATTTTCGTTTCATTGCCATCTGAACTTAGGTGTGCCATTAAGAGAAGTGATTCCGTGTTTAAATAAGGATTCGATTTTTTTCCCGGTGAACTGATGCGATTTATCTATCCCAGACTTCCGGCTGGGTCAGGCACTCTATTTCTGCCTACGTGCAATGGGCTGAAATAGGAAAAAAATGGACAAAATTATGAAATGACGTTTTTCGAGCTAAGAACATGAAACTGATCGATTTTCGACGTGTTTGCTTTGTGTAAATTTATTATAATAAGATAGAAACTGCCGCAGTAATTTTCCACGCTTATTTATCAACTAAACCGGTTTCAATTCTTACGCTACATTTTAATGATGATTTTCAATAGATAGCTTTTGAAAGTGACGTGTAAATATTGAAGCCAGTTTACTTAAGGAATAAGTGTGGAAAATTACTACGGCTAATTCTATCTTCTTAGGAACATGATACTTTGCAGTAATATTAAGAAATGATTGGCAATAAATGACACGGAAGTCATTTGGCATGGGAATTCGTGGTTGTCTAGATCCAGGCGGCAAAAATTAAGGAAGGGTATTTTTTTGTTTTCTTGGAAAATCTTGCAGATTATGTTCCTGCTGACTCTATTTTAATGTTTTAATGGGATAAAAGTGGTATTATCTATTATCGTCTTGTTTTGTCTTTATTTCCACGAATTTTCAGAGATTTGGAATTGATTTTGGGTGTCCTTAGGTTACCAAATGGCTGACACTAATTGTACGCTATTTTGTGACATAAAATTGAACAAAAGTAGCTTTTAAGATACGTGTAAGGGCAGTACATGGGGCATTTCATATTAGGACATTCACTGTGGAGCTTTGAGGACATACCCGAAGAAAAATAAAAAATCCTCTCGTGACGCTGGAAGTCATCGTAATTATTTACACGTAGTCAGTGCTTGGATACGCGCGCCGGGCGCTGGAAACCTGCAACTAGCTTCACTGTCTCTTGTGATGACGACGTTATTTTCTTCCTATGTCCTTTTTTTGAAGTTGAATAAGCATTCATTGATATTTTTAAGTTCTATAGCGTTGTAATATTTCCGTATATTGTGCCTAATCAATTGAAAATCAAGCAATTTATTCTGTTTCTTTGCTTATTTCCCATTAACACTCATCACACCCTTGAAGTCAATATAAACTGCGTTGTTTGAACAAAGCACTGCTATGAAATTTAAAATGGAGCTCGATGAGGACTACTTTGCTTTTATTGCACTTTAATCTCTGTTTTTTACGTCCTAGGTCGCAATAAATAGAAGATTTTTCGAATCTTTGATTGAGTCAAACGGCAATTTTTATTTCCAGCATTCCACTTCTACGTCCTTGTATCATTTTTTATTCCAAAACAGATCTGCTTTTACCGATAAATAAGGTCGCATAGGGTTCGCTTGTTCGAATAACATATCTCGATGATCTGGCCTACCTCTTCCTCTTGTTCCAAAGGGATTTTACGTCTTAATCCCTCATTTCCTCTGCTGTCCACCATTCATCCTAAGTATTTGTCCTATCCTTTCAGGAACTTATCTGTTCATATAATCGGGTGCATCCTGCGTTATTTTTTCCCTCGCGTTAATTCCCATGCGCTCCCCCGTAAATGGTGGGAGGCCGTCGAACCTGTCGAGAGGCGCCCAGCCGTGGCGTTCAACTCAGGAAATGGAATTATCAGTTGGAATCGGTCGAATGGAGAAGTTTGACCCCGTGAGTTTCCGCCGTCGAGCGCGTAAGCCCGTTTTCCATCTCTTCTCTGAGCTTCCTTTACTAGTGTTTTCGCTGTGGATGCGGCCGGATGTTGGACAGTGGAGAGGTAGTCTGGCGGCGCGTGTTTATTTGTATTGATTCGCTTGGTACGTTGCGCAAGAGGCCCCCCTAACCACCTCTTTCTCTTGTGAATTTACTTGATGTTGACATTATTCATCGCAATCAAGTAGGGTGAATCATACACACCTATGAACACCTATCCACATATACATAATACCCTGCGAGCCACCTCTAGGGTGTTTGGCAGGGGGAAAACATATGGAGCATACCAAACTATGGTGCGGAGGGATGATCCATGAGGAAATAAAATTAAAATTGACTCTAAGGGCTTGTTTGATTGGTCCTCGCCGTGGGAAATACTCTGGCTGAGGGAAAAGGATGCAAATAGTCTCAGGGCGTTCAATTTGTGGGTAGGGATAATGTGTCAGAAATATGGAACATTCGGAAGGATTACAATTTAGTGATTCAGCTCTTGGTGCTTTAAGCAAGAACGGGTGAAGTTCGATGTTTGGAAAGTAAGATCAAATTCCTGGTATATGAGCATTGATACCGCACGATTCATGCCATGGCTTTCATTTAAGGATCTATCCTAAGCTCTTACTAATCACTCGCTGGATTGCCGCCTCCACACAGTGAATTCACTGCTTTCGTTCTGCATAAATGCATCAGAAATCGTTTAAGGGGGTAGTCTAAGGCTCTTCCCCACCCTCCCTGCTTCATTTTATGACTCGTCGTTATTTTTTCCACCAACTGCAAAGTTTGGCCATTTCCTTGATGCTGCCACTATATACGTACTTTGGCCTCTGCCATTAGATCAAGCTCGGCCTTTCGCGTAGACTCACACCGTCAATCTCGTGCCTTCTCTCCGTTTGTTTTAACTCTCCTCTCGTCTGACGCTTGTTTTGCGATGCCAAATGAAATGCAAACATGCTTCGTGTTTATAAAGAACACGGGAGCGAGCCAATATCGGGATGTGGTATTCGTGTCGTCGCTGGGGAAAAACGTTTTTAAGTCATCACGCCTCTCGGTTTTACTTTCACCATTGTCCACTCTCCATTGCACTCCCTCGAATAGTAATTAAGCGTGGAAGTGTAAATCACATCGACGCTTCTTTCGGAGGAAGTCGTGAGGAACCGCAGGGACCCTTGAAATTTATATCCCCATCTTTCCCGGTCCCCCTTCCTCGCCACCCAACGCCCTTGGCTGGCTTCCCCGCTCCCTTCGTTTGTGCTATCGAGCGATTGCCGGGAAGGAAAAAAGTCCTGGAGAGTTGGTTTAACGTGATGTCCCAGAGAGTTTGGGTATGAGTTCCTAACGTGGATAAAGAGAGGTAGCTAGCTTTTAGATGAGATACGGAGGACACAGAGGGTATGAATGGTGCGAGTACTCAGCGGGAAGGGAATGTTGAAACAGTTTTAGAAGGTAGAATGTTGGGTAAAGGAGGGTGAGGTAGGAAGAGAAGAGGATTTTTGGATAGAATGAAAGTGGTAGGCCTCACTGTGAATTTAAGAGTAAAGTCCAAGAAGGGAGGGGAGACTGTCAGAGTATCTCTTAAATTCTTCATACAAACCTAATTTAATCATTAGAATACTTAAATAATAATGAAACAATAATGTTTGGTAAACGAGGGAGAGGAAAAAAAAGAAATGGATTTTTAGGTAGAATGAAAGGGAGTAGGCCTTATTGTGAGTAGAAGTGGAAAGTACATGAAGAAAGGGGAGATTGCCAGATTACCTCGTTAATATTCCATGGAATCCTACCTAGCGGTAGAATACTTTAATAGATATGGTGGATAATGATTCTAATGACCTCTTACCGGGGTGTAAGGACCTAAATCCGTGATTTAGGTACGCGTGTTACTCTTCGTCGCGAGCGAGAACACTTAAGATGACGACCATCTCCAGATCGGCTTGTCTCTTTTGGTGACGGATTACTCGTTTAAAACTCATGCCGTCATCTTTAAAGTGTATAAAGTAGACCGTTTTCAACATTTTCCTGCATCTCTAATGTGATACTTTTACCTATTAATTCTTTCCTCATTTGTATTTTTTTTTAATATTTTAGATATAGGTAAATTTTGAACTGGATATACCCAACTTACCATGAATCCAAATACTATAAAAACGTCTTACGACCACTGACTGACTGATTCATGCAAATGTTTGGGATGAACGAGACGAGATTCGACAAAAAGTCAGAATCGACCCCCTCTAAAATTGTCTGAAACCTATGGAATAATTGTCGAAACACTTAAATTTTCTATCCAACAGTGTTACCAACTATCCCGGTAGTCTTTGTTTTGGCCACCCTGCCGGAGAAGAGACTCCTCTGTCTGGAAAAGGAGTCTACATTATATTTTCAAAATTATTTTCCGCATCAGTCAAAACTAAAGAAAACCATTTTAATTTTGATGCGACGAGCAAGAAGATTTTACGAGCCGTTTCCGAGTTATTGCGGTTTAAATTCGAGGTGCTCACCAATACTCGGGCGAGCAGAAGGTGAGTTACCCAACCTAATGTCTCGGAGAGCGGAGGCAGGGTTGGACATTGGAGCGGTGTGGGAGGAGGTCGAAATTGTCGGTTTGGAATGTTCGGCTGGGAAGGCAGGGGGATCGGGGAGGGTTCTAGGGTTCGCCGGGGGAGAGTCCACGTAGCCCGACAGGGTGGGATCCGTTCTCGAGGGTTGTGCATGCAAGGGATCCACTCCGCCGTCTCTCCCCTTATCGCCGATTCCCCCTTCCCGGGAGAGGTTTGCGAGGACCTCGATGGTTTGGGATGTGTAAGTGCTCGGCTGCTAGCGCTCGGAAGCGGCCCATCGACGCACCAGCTGGGCGGAAACGTTGAATGCCTCGTGAAATTTTCATTATGTTTTCACTTACGCTCGGAAAACGCAATCTGTCGGAGTCATTTCGTAAAAAAGCGTGCGGTTATAAAACTGGGATGTTCCTCGCGAGCATTGAGTGTTACTGTTTGTTTCTTAGTCTTCGTTGCAGATTTACATCCTTTCGCTGAGGAGGAAAATGATACAAATCGTTGCTCGAAAAAACCGGAATTTCAATCCTCGCTTGTATCCGTCTTATTATGTGCGAATGCATTATTTAATGTTTTAGGTGTTTTACCGATTAGTAGGTTAACATGGATCATTTTTATCGTTTCCCCTTCCTCATTCCTTTCTTACTTAGTACTTCCCCATTTTTAAACTTACCAAGAGACCCAGGTCCCTTGCTATATATGAGTAATTATTTAAATTGTTCACGTGATCCCATCTTAACCGTTAGGATATTTGAAGTATTGTATTGCAATTTTACCGTTCCTGAAAGTATGGAAGATAACTCGCCGTCTACCAAACGCCCTGGAGGTGGATTGAAGGGTACTTGGTAGGTGTAGACTCAGGACAAAATTATTGTTGTGGGTATTCTAGCGTTGGCATGGTTCGATTTCCCCCAACCCTTCTCTTCGGGAAGACCCTTCTCTCGTCGTGTTTCCTATTTAGGCCTGACGGACGAAGACAGATCAAGTGAAAATTAGACAGTCAATCGTGGTCAGGGGAAAAAAAGTCACTCCATCCGTCTTGTTATCGCTTTCGCTATTAGTCCGTATTGCATCATCTTCGCCCCTTTCTACGTCCTTCCAATTTCCTTCTCTGCGTTGCCTCGTTTTTCATTAATCGAATCTTGGGTCCCGCCTCTAACCCACGTCCTTGATTCAGATTTTCCGTGATAGGCGGCATTACTTTTCTCCCGGATGGGACGCCCAGAAAAGCGGGAAGGGGCGATGGGAGATGTCGACGAGGGCAGAGCACGCGACGGACGGAAAGACAAGTGAGCGTGGGCTCCAGCCGTTATGTTTACAGCCCAAAAGTCGTGCGAGGACTCCAAACCGGCGGCGGAGGAGGTTGGCGTTTCCTCGCGATGCATCGTGTCTTCTGCCATAACTTTCGTGTGCCCTTTTTTTATTCCCTTTTCATTGTTCCTGCGTGAGACTTTCTCAAATGTGGTTTTGCGGTCGGCAGCGAGGTCTGGCGAGGAAAAGACGATTTTTTCTAGTTGACGTGTTGGGGTAAATTGTTCCATTTCAGAAGTCCCCTGTGATGTAAGAACGTGTGCGGTAGTATTGAAACTACGGAATGGTAACTTTTACCGGCGGATAGATTCAATTCTAGATATATTTAATATCTAGACTCAATTCTGTTTTCCACCCGGTACATTCGCGTAAGTGGAAGCATTAAGGAAATGAAAACTTTGTCTTTTCTGAGTATCGGATTCAAGAAGGAGTTCAAAATTTTCGTTTGAGATGTAGAACGATGACGATTTGATTACATAAATTGCCCTAGCGGCAATGGAGGATTAGTTGGAGGTAAAACATCGTCGGTCATGGTCATAACATATCTTTTTCGTAATTTAGCCAATTACTCAACCATGCTAATTTTAATCGTGTGGGTATTTTTCTTCAACTTCTCCTTTTCTCTGTACCTTATAACCATCTCAGTATACCTTAATTAGAGCATTAAAAACAAACACACGATAGTGGACACTCGTGCATTTAAAAGGATTACCTGCCTAGTCATTGTAGTCGCCCCGATTGTTAGATGAGATAATATCCCCGTTGACAAGGTCAGAAAATTTTAATTGGATGCCACCCAAATCGTAAAATGAGCTCATGGCGAATGTAAGCGGTGAAGCGTTTTAATGGCGGTCATCATTTTGATTTGATGTATCCACGTTGGGTAATGTATTTTTTATTCGCGATGGCATGAAGTACTCGTTTTACGATTGCTATTGCTACATCCCCTTCAAGGATAGAGCACGATGTGTTCGTTTCCACCGTCAATCGTTTCATTTGAGCTCAGTGTGCTTACCCTTAACAAGCTCCGCCGTGGATTCAAATAGAAAGCCGCTCGCTCTCCGGGGTTGTTTTCCCATTCTTTGATCGCTGATATCTCTTTCATCCACTCTATTCGTTGCCGGGGTTCTATCCGACCCTCTCGGCCAATTCCGCTGCACGGAGAGCATGGCTTGATTACCTGCCGGATTCCCGCTGATGGCCTCTTCCCTACTTTCTTTTTTTGTCTCGCCATTTATTTTTCATGGTCGCAGCACAGTAATCGCTTTAACCGAACGGAGCGGTGTTGCCGCGATCGAGGCATATCGAGGCTCGCGGGAGAGTATCGTGGCCAGAGTACCTGGAAACAGATTTCCGAACTTGGCTGACAAGTAGCGGAAAGTTGTGGCAGAATTGAAACCATATGTGACTTCTTTTAATTCCGGATGAACTTTTAAAATTAATTCAATCGTTACAGTATTTTACTGGTTAGGGTAAATTTACATTGAGCATTTTGCGAATCACACTGGCGTCTCTCCCCAACCAAATTAAATTTTCCTTTCCAATACATAAGGAGGCCTATTTTCTTTCATTCGTAAATGGATTCTCTTTTCATCTCCTCTTCCCTCGCTTATCCAACATTTTTTCCTCTCATACGCGGTTGTACTGCTCAATGTCAACTGCGCTATCGGCCGGAATCATTGATTCCATAGCTACCAATCCATATCTTCACACTATCCCAATAAATCTTTTCTCCCATTCTCAATTTCCATTTTTATTTTTTGTAAATGTCTTAACATTTTATGTGATTACGGTCATTGCTGTCTTCTTCCTTTTTTCTTATGACCCTCCCTCGCTTATCGAACATCATTTTCCTCAAACGCGGTTTTACTGCTCAATTTCGACTACTCTATCATCCAGTATCAATCATTCAATAACTATCCATCCATCGCATCTCGAACTATCCCAATAAATCTATTATCCTTACAGTCGTTGCTGTCTTCCTCCCCGGACTTGGGAAGCCTACCTAATTTCTCATCCTGGAAAACATTGATCACAATCCCTATGGTAATGATAGTCATCACTCTGAGGTACCATACTTTAGTGGTTCCTCAATTTGGCAACGCAGCGTATTCCGCTTTCGTAGTCACGGCCTCGCCCCGCTAGCGGATCACGGCAACATCCGGTCGCTGTGCGGTGTACGTGATTCAGGGGACGAAATCGGAGCGTGTTCCTTGGAATCGTTCGTTGATGTGCCCATTACGGCGTCCCTATCGCTGGAAACTTGTCTTATTTTGCCCATGTTGTTGTTCGCGGAAGTTTTATTCGGAAAGTTTTTCTTTTGAGCTCCTTCGAGGCAACTTCGCAGTCAAATTTGAGGGGAGCTGAAACTTTTTTGTATCTCCATTCGATGATGCTTTGGAAGAGTAATTTCGTGGTTGGATGCTTCAACCGAAGACGTTTTTTTCTTGCCGCTTCAATTTTTCTTCACGCGGTTAATTTAGCCACTCATCCTATTGATCTTCATCCTCAATACTCCAGTCGAGGAAGGCTTCAAGATTTCGTATTTTTATTTGATGATTTAAAGGAATAATTTGGGGGTTGGCCTTTTCGACGGAAGTCCATCCTTCTTGCTGCTTCACTTTTTCTTCCAGTGGTTATCTATATCACTTCTTCTCTTGTTCCTCAATCTTCCAATCAAGGAACCCTTTAAGCTCTTAGAATTTATTTCGGTACGACATATCACTGCTTACGCATGAATATTATTATATTATGTGTGTTTATACTCAGTATCTTTCAATATTTTTGCAACTATTTTCTTACCCTTTGTTTTTGAGCAAATCTCTTTCCAAATATGGACGTACACTTTTTCTTCTGACGAAGTTTTGAAAGGATTTTGAAATGCCGAATAATTTTTGTTAAGTTGGATTTGGGTGTTGTAATATTCTTTTACGCTTAATATCAGTCCCCCCTTGTTGCCACATTAGGCCTTTTCGTAAGAATAAATATATAGTGATCACGCATACGTAATTCCTACAAAGTAAAACCCTACCCAGTCGGGAATGGAGTTAACAGCACTTAAGAATTTAAATGAAATATAGTTTCGTGCCCTCCACATTTAATCCAGTCGGTCATTTTCAGTCCGTCGTGCCTGAGCGCACACTTCAATGAAGACCTTTATACTTTTTCCCTCTTATCCCAATGCCTCTCTCTTTCTCCGAACTTAATATTGCCTCCCTTCAAGGGAATGAAAAGAGGGCACGTCCGGAAATGGATTTCGAAGAGGTGTACGTTCGCACCGCGGCCCGCGTTATTTCTTTGTCTTTTCATTCGCCGCCGCGCTCTTCTTCCTTCTTTAATTCCACCCTCCCTCGCGAGAGCTGGGTTCCCTTGGCGGTCGGATATCGGCGCGCAGGTGAAAGGGAAAGGGTGATGCGCGAGCAGCGGCGACGTGCATCGAGGCGAAATGTGGAAACCTGTTCCCTCAGATTCCTTTTTGCCTCGTCCGGCTAATCCAGAAACTCGCTCGCAGCCGCGCTTCTCATTCGGTCGGACTTCGAGCGCCACCGCTATCTCTTCCTCACCATCTATTCGCTCACTTCTTTCACTTTTTCTTGCCTCGTATAATCTCTCTCTACTCCTTTCATGTTTTGGAGCTTACAAAGATATCATCATTTTCGTATTGGATTTAATTCAAGAAGAAAATTCAATTCGGGAATGGAGACTAACCGTGTTAATTAGTATAATGTTCCATGTAAACCTTTCTTAACCGATACACCGATACATTACCATTTACCTGTAATGATGTCTGATAAGAATGAAACTTGAGATTAGACAAATTTATCAATACTCGTGATTCTAAGGATATCGTGGTGTATGAGGTTATTGAATATTTACATCAGAGAATTATTTTGCATCGCATCCGTAAAATTTTTCTAATACTTAATTAACTTCTTGACAATTGGTATATTTTTCATACAAATTTACTTCAACCGGTAGTATTAACTATTAAAATAATAACATTTTGATATGTTTTATTACTAATCAATATTTTTAATCACGGCTCCTCACAACACCGCCATTACATTTGTCTTGTGGGTTTCATTTCCTTGTCCTAAGAAATTGATTTTATTTTGATGAATTGTATTTTTTAGACAGTAATTGTTTCCATGCGGTCGATCTGTATTTCCAAATCGGGAATCTTCCATCGCGAAGCCATGTGTTTGTGTGGTGTCGATGCCTTACACGCCCCAAACCTTTCCTCGTATATATAACCCGCCGAATTACGTCCTTCGCATTGTTTCGGCAGGTTGATGTTTCTCTCCAGCTCGTTTCCTGCTGTGAATCACATTTTTGGTCACGAAAGCATCCACTCCAAGCCCGTCAGCAGGTGCTTCAAGACGAGCGGCCCTCGACTTTCTTTCTATCTCCCGTAGTCCTCCAAAGTCGTCTTCGTTCTGACTTCTCATTTTGTGACCGACCCGTATCCTCGTCGTGGCGTGGCTTAAGAGCGTTCGGGATGTTTTATCACGCACCGAGAGCCTTTCCTTTATTTTTTTTTGTGCCCTTCCATGACGGAGCACCTTGCGTCCTCCTTGAATGCTCCCTCGGAGTTCTTATCGCTCGCGTCACTCGCCGACGTTCCGTCGCCCTGCCTTTCCATCGCCGCTGCGGCTCCTCTGATTCACTCGAGGAGGAAGTATCATTATAATGGCATCGTCTGCCTGCTTTTTTTATGTCCCCGTGCGTCCGTTCTTCATTTATTTCTTTTCTTATTTCCCTCCCCCCCCCCACCCTCTCTCCCGCACTTAAATCGGTCCCCAACAGGGCCACGTGCGAGCGGCTCTTCGCTTTTGTTTTTCTCCCGTTATTTTTTTCCTCTTTCCCTATTTCATTCTCCATGCGTGCGCCTCTTCCGTGCTCATTTGTGCTCTATAGAATTGTAATGAGTACAGCCATTTTTGTAGTCTAGTCAATCTACAGGTTTGTTTTGGCGATGTCTCCATCGGTGAATTGCGGTGCCACGGTGAGTATAATAACACCTCTTCGGCGAGTTCGGTTGTACTACTTTACGAAGTGAGGGGTTACGTCAAAAGTGGAAAGGGGTCAGTTCAAAATATACGGTGTAAGTGAAGGAGAAGTTTAGAATAGGCAACAAATGAGTGCATACAATTACAGATTTTAGAGTTGACATAATTATCTTGATTACTTTGATTTTTTCATTCGTTTTATTTTCATTGCATCTTGTATTCCCAGTTTCAGTCTCCCGATTTTTTCTTTATCCTTTTAATTTACCCTTATTGTTTACATAATTTGTCTTGTGTATGTCATGGGTCATGTGAATTACACTGATAACATGGTTGGCGTGCTGGATTACCTAGAGTTCATGAGATCTGTTTCCGTAATGTGAGGATGCATTTTCGCGTGCTCTTGTCGTGGCGTGGTTTCGTTCTCACCTGCCAAACCGAAGGATACGAGTCCTTATCTTAATTTGGGATTATCCATCGAGTGCTTGAATCGAAAAAAAATCAGAATAAATTTACTATTTTTAGGGTGGAAATGGATTAAATATACTAAAATTAGTATTAATTGGGACGCCATGATTATTATCATTATTAAGTATTATAAACCAAGTTTCTTTGATTGGGATTTTGTTACAAACCCACTCGCTCCAAGATATTACTGTTTCCATGTGTATTTCTGACTGGACTGATTGCATAATTCATTATAGTTGATTTATTATTATGTTTGTTACTTCCTCTGTTCTTATTTGGAGTTGAGATCTCGTCGATAGTAAAATAGTCAGTGGAAGCAACGGGGCTATATCAATAATAGTTCCTCACTCGCGCTACGCATTCCCAGCCCTCTGAGTGTACACGCGCAATATTCAATCCCCTCGTCCCCCCCAAATCCTACCTCCTCCCCGTTGTTGCCAGATCATCCGGCTGGGGGCACTATGCTCTCCCCCTTCCCCCCGTCCTCGCATACACACTCGAAACCCTGCTGGCGTCAATTCGGAGGGCCATTATGGCGTCTTCGATCGGCCTCGCTTACGACGCGACGTCATGCGTGCTTGCACTCCAAGGTCCCCTCTCTTACCCCTCCCCTAGGGGCCCTCGGCACGCAACACCGCCGCTGCGCCATTGAAACGGCAACTCCAAGCTATAGAACGATCCCCCCCTCTCTTTATAGTGGGGAATAATGCGTGACATTTATCCCGGACAACATTTTTGTGTTGTAAGCTTTATATCGAACTTGAATTTACTATAATTCGTTGTATCGGGCGTGACTTCTTGTAATACTATCCGATCTAGGTCCCAACATATGGTGATTATAGCGTGTCAAGTCGAAACCTAGGTCTTAAAGTTATGTGGAATTCTATTTTTTTTTAAATTTTATTTGCATTTTATACGCAAGTGATCTGGGTACATTTTATTACTACCTATGTTATTGTATTTCCGCCAATATTAGTAACGTAAAATCTTAGATATTGACAGATACATGCCAAGTAAGCTGTGAGAAATTAATTAACTATGTGCAATGCTACGTTGCCGCTGGCCTCAATGGCGGTGGGGTTAGGTCGTCGCCTGCCAAACCGAACGATGATGAATGAGTGGTTGACTGACTGATTGCACCTTACTTTTGTGGTTGCCGATTCTATTGCATGAATTGAGGGCAATGATTATTGATAAATAATTTTTATGTTATCTTTGTGTCATAAGTAGGTATATGATATTTTTTGTTAATGATTACAATGCATTTATTATTAAGATGAATGACATCTTCATAGGCTAAGTTTTCTTCTTTTTTTCTTACACTGTTCACGGAAATCATTGGACTTAGGGAGATATTCAGCGGTGATCTCCGAGTTGATGATCTTCTTTTGTAAACCCTGCGATGACCGTTGCATGCCTCATTCGTTGGAGGTAGTTCGTAAACGGGATTTAGAGATTGGAGGGATGGAATATAAAAGGCTGTCTACTATAGTGCTATTGCTGTCACTCAAATGTAGATAACTACATACATTTTTACATTATTTTTAATGTTACTTTTACACGTATCATTTAAGAAGCGTCAAAGAATATCGGGAATTAGATTTTCTTTGACATGTAGCTACAGTAGCTGTTGAAGTTCTCCATGTATAGTAATAGGTAGTCCATATTTTTTACATTAGGCAGCGTTGACCTGGGTAGCTTTCGAGGTTGTCCATCCTTTCCTTTGGAAGGACTTCTTCATAAGGTGAATTAGTTGTCCAGTGCTGTCAAGTAAACTTGAAATCAACGTAACTTGTTTATCGGTGCTTTAGAACACAGACTTAGTATTAGGGATGGTCGGATCGGATACCTCGGATTCAAATATCCGCGGATATTGCCCTTCTTCTGATACATCGGATCCAAAGTCGCGGACGACATCGGATCTGGATCCGAAATTTTAAATAATAGCTTCAGTGAATGCAACGCCCCATAAGGGTGGAAAGAGTTCCGATTCTATCTTGGAATGTGCCGTCGCATGCGACATTCTTGTCCTACTCATGAACCGTTTTATTTGGAAGCTCTCGCATAGGTTACGTTGGAGAATTTCAGCCGTGGAAAATAAAAAGGCAAAATACGACTGGCACATAGCGTGACTCTTCCCAAGAGATTGAACAGCCATCGGGAGAATCTCAGCGTCAGGAATTTGAAAATGCATTTGGATCCGAAAATATCCGATCCGAAAGATCCGGCTCCGAAAATCAAGGATCCGATTCGAATTCGGATCCGAAAAAATCCTGGATCCGTCCTTCGCTTCTTAGTATTGTTTATCTTCTATCGTAGTTGAATCGAAAAGCTCAGCAAATCAGTAATAAGTTTGGCGGCTGACGAATAACGTTTCGTATTGTAGGAAACTCTTAGCGGTCCCCCCTTGGGTTGCACCCCGTTCCTGATCCCTTGCTTCGGCACTCTCACCCCCATCTTCCCTGCGACTTCCCCTCTCCCTTCGTTGAATGGCGTGGGTAGATAGAGGGAGCTCTTGAGGTCGGGATGAGTACATCCCATGTCCTTCCACCGCAAACCCTCTCCGTGTGGAGAGGAGAGATGCAGCGAGCGTGCATCGAGTGCGGATTCGACCGTTGTCGTTGTGTTTTCCTCGTTAATTCGCGTTCAACTCGATTTTGTAAGAAGCCGGCCATAAATTAGGGTTTCATCCGTAAAATAAAAAAATTGAAGTACAGAAAAATTCTCATGAAATTACATCCTACCCAGCCGTGCACCGATATTGTAAAAATAAATAACCTTGCTTAGCCTTGTTCAAAAAGACTTAGGTATAATAAACAGTAACGAGAGTTCTTTAAAAGTAGTTAAATGTAGGTATGGTAATAATTCAGTAATAATCTACATTTTAAGCGACATTTTATCACTCAATACAGTTTATGATTGCCATAGCAATTTTAGGTTGATTTTAGGCTTTTCTATCCCTCCGATTTCTAGATTCCGTTTACGAACCACATTTCACTGATATCTTCCAAATTTATAGTCCCTACGGCGTGGTTTCTGTTTTATTTATTTACTTGCACAGATCAGCACGAATAAAGGTGGTACTGCAGGGTCACGAAAAATAACGCGTTTGTGAAACATAAATATTAGTATAAATATTAATAATATCGGTTAAATTTTATTGATAGTTCACATCAAACTCTTTGCATGAACGTATGTTTCTGTTTGAATGTTTCTATGTGAGGAAGCCGGGGCACAAGCAAGTCTTCAAGTAACCGGTTCCAGTCTGGAATTGCCCTGCTGAGGAATTGAGAATTTTAAAATTGTTTAATCGGGATCTCTGTTTCACTTTGAACACTGATCATTCTTGCTGATTTGGGGTGATTCTTCAATTTATGTTGAATATCTCTTTATTGGACTTATCCCTACCCGGATCGTTTTCCAAATGGAAGGCATAAAGACGTTTGTGGAAGCAAGACGGCCAAGGATTGGTTTTTGTTCCATCTCTATTTCTTTCGCTCTGTCCGTTCATCTGTGTCCCCTGATGACCTTGCACACTCGTGCTACTCTGAAGCACTGCGGGATGCCAGCCCTCGCGTCTCTCGAGGGGCAACTCTGAGTGCCTTGCGGGATGTTGCGCTCCTCCCCGCTCGTCTTTTTTTTCTTTTTAATCTCTTTCTTTCTCTCCCTTGCTTCCCACTCGGTTGCTAGGCGCCGACTCCGGATGGTCACGGACGGCTTGTTCCGCGTTTCATTTTTTCTCCCCTCCTCCTACCTTTCCCCCCACCACTTTCAACCCCCTCTTCATCCCCTCTTTTCGTTTTTCTTTTGTTAGTTTCGCGCCCAGGAGTTCCTTTTTCACACCGCTTTGAGCGATGTCTCGGTCTTCTCAACAGGGCGCTTTCGGTTTTCATGCGTTAAACGGCGATTTGTCATTGGGGAGGCGTGTTTTATGGCCGCTTGGATCGTTCTTTTCTTTACGGTCGGGAGTCCTTGTTATGGATAAAAAAGTTGAAAGCAGTTTGTCGGATATTTTTAATGATGGCTTCCCGGGATTGGATTACAGTCGGGGTCTGGCTTTTTCTGTGAACTGGGGGAGATGGAGACATCTAATGCCAAGGTGAATGCTTCTGAATTGATCTTCCTGAGCTTTGAACTTCATGCGAATATTTTTATAGGGGCCCGTTCTGAGTTAAGAGTGCTAAAAATTAGTTCAAGTATGAGTGTGTCTTGTTTTATTCAAGCCTCGTGTTTTAGGCAATAAGTAAATGTGGAGATTTGATGATATAATAATTAATTCAAAACCTTCATTCAATCATCTCAAGAATTATTTCTCTTTTATCCTTTGCGGTCCTACTTATGGACTACAGCATTATCACGTTGGAAAGTCTAAGCGTGTTACATTGAACCCTAGAGATGAACTGACGCGTGAATTTTTTAATTATTCCTGGTTGAAGCACCCAATGAGGAGTGCCACTACGAGGTGGTGCCACAACCTTTTCCGCTAGTTCTAAGGGTTGGAGCCAGAAGAGTAAATATGCCATCGGAATACGGACCTGAAGAGATATCCAGCGAGAAAGAAGAAAGTAGGAATTTAAAAAAAAATCAAGAACAGGGTACTTAGGAAACGTTTGTAAGTCATGTATGGACCACTATATTTATAGAAATTTAGCTAAATTCGGATTGTTATTTGAAATTTGTCAGTACTTCTGTTCTCTTAAGATGAAGTGAACGGAAACTTCTGAATCATACGTGATAGAGGGGCTAAAATTTGACTCCTTTCTTTGTTCGCCGTGTGCTTATGTCCCCTCTTTACCTCTTACTTCTTTCAGTCGTCAGGCTGGCCCTGCGGCCGCAAGGTATGTGGGTTTTCGCTAATGACGTCATTTATTTAGCCGCGCGTCGGATGGAAAAAAATAAACACATTCAACTCAGGCAATGAGTTTACGCGAGGCCGTAGATGTTTTGTTTTGAAAAGGTGTCGGTATTACCCGAGGCCCTAGATGGCGATGAAAGAGAAAATCTTTTTTTTTCCGTCTGGACTTCGTCTGATCGTCGCGTCGTTCTGTGGCGGCGCGACCTTCATTCTCTGTCCTGCTTCAAGATGTCTTGTGACGTGAACGAATGCCAAGGAGGCGTTAAGAAAGCTCGAGGCACTAGCTACGGATTGTTCATGTTTTCGATCGTTCACTGTGTTGGTTGGACCTTATTTTGTGGTCATATCTCGGCAGGTTGCCGGGCTCGCTACCGCGTCTGTCCTAAGTACCGCGTTTTCCGTCGAGACCAATGAGAGAGAGCCCATGAGAGGATAATATAGTAACGTTTATTATCGTGGGCTGATAATAGCCCGTGAAATTCTGTCTTGAGGTGGTCGCAGTCGTTCAAATCTATCACCCCTTGAAGTGTTAAGTTGGCTAGATTTAGTAGTTTTCAGCTCACTAAGATTCAAGACTTCAGCACTTGAGTTAATAGAGAAACGCTTTTGCTAAACTTCATAATTCGGCTTTTTATTTATTTTTAATGGAAAAAAATAAAAACGAAAAGCGTTCATTTATTTAAAGATGTATATTTAATTTTTTTTAGTGTGCAAGAATCAATAGTTTTTCCGTTGTATTTTAAGTGATCTTGTTCGTTGAGGTAGATAATTTTTTATCCATAGCTTGGTGTGCCAGTTGCATTAAACTATCATATCTAAGTTTCCATCGCTTAAATCTCTTATTTAATGTAATTATTTTATGTATATATTTTAAAATGGATTTATTCCTGGTACATTCACGTTTATGACTCGAACGATCAAATTTGTCCAGGAATTCAATCTCTTCACATCTTTATTTCAATTTAGGTTTTGTGTTAGAAAATACTGCGAAGAATCTCGAGCATCAAGAATTTTGCTTATGGCGCGTGGGCACCATGGTATTATCCTCGGTATCAGAGTTAGTTACAGTGTGCGAGTACTGGCTTTGGAGTTAAAAATGTTCCAGAAAATTCTATATGAAAAACAAAAACAACACATCCAGTATCTGTCAGGTTTGAATTGCGGCGGTTTTTTTATCCCCAGCTCTCCTCCACTTCTTTAAGTATCGGATATCCCCCATTCCGCTTCCCACTCGAGCGATTTTACGTATATCCGCTGCCTACGCGACTCTCTCTCTCTCGACATGCGATTCCACTGCGCGGCGGAAAATTTTCCCGACTTTAACCGCCGCTTACATTTCCTTCCATGGTGGCTGTGCTTTCTGCTCGCCTTGCCATTTCTTCGGCTTCCCGTGTCATTTCGCATCCCCGTGGCATTTCCTGTCGCGTGATGCGAGTATCCCGCCCCGCCTGTGTTGCTGCGACGTCCGCGAACAAACGCCTTGGCCACAGAGTAAGGATATAAAAAGGACGATTTTACTAGAAGTTACCATTGTTTCCTAGAAATTTGGTGGCCTTCTTGAAAAAAAAACCAATTGATTATTATCCCTAATTAAAGATATTTCTAACTCGGCATGTTAGTAGGCCCTGAACGCAGTATAAAATAGTTTCAGGCCTGATTTTGTGGAAGTTCGATTAATCCATGAGGAAAGAACACAAATGGTAATTTCCACACTTTTAATTCAAAACTCAACCACTGACCGTGGTATCAACACATAGTGTCATTTACAAATTGTTGAGTTTTGTGCTAAAAGTGTGGAAGTTAGCATTTGTGTTCTTTTATCATGGACTGAACGCAATTTTGTAAATGCTGATGAACTCAAAATTATATCGGTAAATGCCTTAGTCGATGGTTCTCGGTTAATTCGAAATTTATCTCGTATTTGGAAGTCAGTGTTCTTGCTGCTATCGAGTCCTTCCCAGTTCATGTGACGTGGTACTCAGTAAAATGCACAGATTCAATATTTTTTCACCCAAGGCAGTAATTCATCTTAGAGAAACGATTTGACTTTACGGATACTTGAACTTGAATCTCCGACTTGTTGACCTCGTCTTAAGTTCGCCTTGTGCATTCTCAGACATGCATCTAGCATGCTTAGACAATATTGTCATTCCCATTGACCTCATTTTATAATATTGTTCTGGTAATACACCCACTTAGTCAAAGCTTCCTTGGCAATATCGATAGGCATTATTAAATTATGTATGTACAGTCTGGCCTTCATTTTTCAAGAAGTTACAATCCAAATCCAGATTTCGAATCGTCCTTCGGTCCATCTTTAGCAAAATAAATTCATGAATTCATCCGGCTTGATTGTGCGTTGTTCTTATTTCCTTCTCAACTACCGATCAACAGGCATTTACTTATTTCGACCATGGCCGATGCACATGAAAAGTATTACTCTTTTATTCGCCTTCTTTCTTCTCTGCATATCCTGCCTTCGGAGCTCCGGCCTCTTACCCCGCGTCTCTCGACCGATGTCCTTGGGTACGGTCGCCGTCGTTTCCCTTGCTTCATGGGGTCACGACCATCCGTTTCAGTGCTCCTCACGCGCGTGGGTTTGTGGGATTGATACTAGACTCGGAGGAGGGGGAGCGATTCTTCTTAGCCGACCGACTCGAGTCGTCGGCGAATAAGGAAGGCTAGTCTGCTCTATTACCTGCGAGGTCCAGTTAGTTCAAATAATTAACACCCATTCCCGAAGTACAGGGAAGGCAGTAAGTCATGCAGTTTATATTGAAGTGGATGCCCACCGGCGAAATGCAGAGGAAATTTAATTAAAATGGCAGGTTAATACCGCTCATGGTAGGTGTACCTGGCGCTTGTCACTTATCTATCCAGCCTAACCTCCCTCCCACGTTTAGCTCCTCCTTCATTTCGGCGTTAGGTATATTACTTACTCTTAATTCTTCGCACCAACCGTTTTATTTTCCTTCTCCCTCCTCGCTCACCCAACAGCCTTTCATTTAGCATGGTTCTCAGCATCCCATTTCATCAGTTATTTAACAGGAACAATTTCATCAGTTATTGTGACAGTTTTGGCTTAGTTCGTGCTACCATTTTCCAGTAGCCCTTTTATTGACGAGAGATCGTATGCCACTACCAAGGGAAAGACATCAGCGTGTTTTGAAAGAGCCTCTTGCGGAGTGCGTGTGGTTCTTGCGTGCGAGATTTCGGTGGCGCACGTGGGCACGGCCTCTCCCCTCCCGCGAGCTTACTGCCTCCCTCCCCTCAACACACGCGTCCGCACGCCTCGGTATTTTTAGACCCCCCGAGTCATTGGAAGCGATGCAGGAAGTGGGGCCACGCAGTTGGGCATGTTTTTTTCATGATACCGCCGCTTTGGAGGACCCAGGGGTTGAGGCGGTGGAGAAGTTACGGTCTCTATGAAGGGGTTGGAGCGAACTCGTCTATAACCCTCGAAACCCAGACGTGACCACGTATTAGGGAGCTTCGCGGAATAAGGGTAATGAAATGGGGTGTATTAATAATCTTTTAAATTTCTTATAAAATATTGTTATGCTTCTTCTTAACCTGGTGAACGTAATGGCATTGTCATGTTGTGTTTATATATTCCAGTATATTGGTCAGAGAAAAATTAGAACAACAGTACTAAATCGTACTCGTATGTTATACTCCTTTATTCTCAAAATATCGTAGACAGGTAGATGATCTCCAATAAAATGGGTGTAGAATTAATTATGAGGAAACTACTAATTTGGTATTTGAATTGACATTTGAATGTATGTTCAGGCACGCTCAAAAAAATACATGTTTTGATATTATTTTGAAGAAGAATCAACTGAATGAAGTAATGGACACCTAATTCGAAAGTTGTCAAGCGTTGTGATGTAACTAAGGTTAACTAACGTAGTTAAACCTAGAATTTCTTGATGAAAATGTAACCTACGGTGTGAATCATCCACTTTTCCATATCGTGTTAGAGGATAGCATGATGATGTTTGCTTGGGTGCAAGGTATTTATTATATTTCCGATGTAAAAAGAAGTTAGTACTCTACGTTTCACGCCATAAGTAATTGAAAATTGTGAAACGTTCCGAATGAATATACATCTTTTGGAAATTGGCGCAGCTGTGAGGCAAAATGACTTTAAATGACTCGTGCTTCTGGAATTTGTGTGCTCCGTATTCCTTCCTGCTTGACATGGGGGGTGAGGAGGGGTAGTTTCTAGACGAGATACCGAGGGGGCTGAAGGTATGGATGGAGCGAATACTGAGCAGGGAGGGGATGTCGAAAACAATGTTAGAGGGTAGAATGATGGGTAAACGAGGGAGAGAAAGGAAGAGAGTAGGATTTTTCAATAGAATGAAAGGCAGTAGGCTTCATTGTGAACTGAAGAGGGAGGTCCATGAATGTAGAGGAGACTGCCGGGATACTTCTCAGATACCCCATCGAAACCTACGTTAATCGGTAGAATACTAATGGTAATAATATTTCCTTCTTCCTTCTCAACCCACTATTCTGATGGATCGATGAATAAATAGAAGGGAGAAGCTGGATCGCTTCTTATAGCAATAGAGAAATGAACTGGCGAGAGTGGCGGGAAATGGACAGAAGGTGTTGAGAATCCCAGAGTTATCTCCATGCTCTTAACCACGTGAGTGTGGAGAACCGAAGCTTCGACGTTCCTTCTGGCGGACCGAATAACCTGATACCGTACGTGGAGTGCTCTTCACACGGCTCCCTAGTAAGGCTCGAGATTCTTCAGAAACATTCCCGGCGCTCTCGGCCTGAGAACCCTGCGCTGGGGGGGAATGGGAAGACTTTATAGCCTACGGAGCAACTCGATCCCCGCGTCGATGTATCTTCTTCCCCCTTAAAATTGTCTTGCCCGAGTGCTGCAGTCCCTTGCGCTGCCAGATGTTCGTCCGTGTCAGTTTGCTCGTCTCCCGCTAGTCCTCGCCATTAATCCATTTCACGCCGAGAGACTACTGTACCGCGAATGGAGTACGATCCCTCGTCTAATTGTAAGTGGCGATAGTCAGGGGAAATCGAGGAATTTTCAGGGATTTCTGAGCCTGGTTCAGGGAGGTTATATCGAAATCCTTTTCGTTTCGTAGGAGAAAAGCGTGGTCTCACCGAAGGTAAAAATGAACGGAGTCACCATTGCACATTAAGTGAAAATTTCAGCTGGGCATAAAGCATATGTCGTCTTGTGGAATCGATCCGGTACAACTCAAATTAGTGCCGGAAGCTCCAACCGTTCATGTTTGATTTGTAATTTCAATTGAAAATGAATTTTGCCGTTAGGTCTAAGTTAATTTAACTTTAGATGTTTATTCAATACCATTGAAATAAGGTATTTCAAGAATTGCCGGCTCTACTGCCTCTGCTTAATTGACAATTTACGAAACAACTACTGCCAAAAATAATACCGTGGATCGTTTTTGTTGACAATTTTAACTAGTTTGATTTCTTGTACTTGAATGGTTTCGTTAGAGGTAAAAGTTTTCGATTTATTATTGCCGACCTCGGTGGCGGCGGGTTAACGCTCTCTCCTGCCAAACCAGAGGTCGCGGGTTCGAGTACTGCCTGGGTAGTTTTCTCCGGTCTTTAGTGTACGTTTACGTGTTACATTTGTTGAACACCCCGGTGTAAAATGTCCAATAAGAGCTGTATCCGGTGGTTTGAGAATAAAATAAAAAAATAAATAAGAGTGAAAAAGTAACATTTAGAGGGACCTTGACCCCCGCTCAGTCCTCGTGTGTTTTTATGTTAAGGGTTTTAGTACGTTGCTCGTAAGGCTTGGCCCTACCGCTGTCCGAAAATTTGCGACTTCACGATGTTTTCTTCCGAAAACGGAAGTGTAGTTTACCCTAGATTAAGCCACGAGCGTATCATTTTCGTAAATTCATGGTAGGGGATGAGTTGATATACTTTCGGTGGGCCAAATATATCCGCGAGTATATTTGCCGGGGATATCCAAATGCTTCACGCGGGCGTGTGGTCTTGATTGATATGAACACTGAAGTCTTCTGACTTCTTTTCATCCTTGTCTTCTTTGTATAACGCCTTTGCGTTCGTCATTTTTTTTAATTATTGTTTATATATTTAAGATATCCTGTGGTCTTCGAAACCTATCTATATAGGTGTCTTTATAGGATATTATTTCTTTAATTTCTTCGTTCTCTTTGTCCTCCAGATCGTCAAAATACTCCTTCGCTTTTTTTCTCACCACCTCTTTGGCTGGAGCCACTTATCGTGTACACTGCTTGGTTACCCAAACATTGCCTAATTTTAAATATAGATCGCAGGCGTCGTGTCTCCATTCTATCGATTTTCTCTTTGATTAGTAAACCCCACCACGCCGGTACTGCTTCACGCGGGATTTGAACCCGACACCCTTAACACAAATTAGCCCTATCCTCTAACAAAGCACCACACCATCGGTGTTTTTTCTATCATTGTCAAAAATGTTAGTTCTGAATCCCATCCTCCAATATATTCGCAAAGGAGTCGTGCTAGGTGAATGGCGAAGCCACGCCCATTTCGAGACAGGCGTGTGTGATAGACGGCTTCTCTTTGCCGCTCGCGGGAGCCAAAATTGTCGCCTGAGTGCGTTCACCCAGGTGACGAAAATATTTTGAGAGTTCCATTCCTATGGATTCTCCGTGTCAGACCCTCGGTCGCATAAAAAAAATTCGAGCTAAACTTAGAAGTACTGTCCATGTCACGCTCTCGACAGCAGGTTTGGTGATAAAATATCTCCCTTTCGCATTCCTGTTTATTTGGCACACTGCCCTTTTCTCTGTCTAGGGCTAGTTTGGGCTATGTAAATCAGTTTAGATAAGGCTATCGCGGATTTTCCCTTCCAGTCTGAAATAAGGTCGACGATAATTGTTTCTGGGTTATCTAATCAATCCCAGGCTATGGTCGTCTGAGGGAGCGGTTTATAATCGAAAACACAATGTCACGTAACTGCTCAAGCCTCAAACCAAGTTTTCAAAGTTTATCGTGATTATTTTTAGTGAAATTTGTGCCTTGATGTCCCGCGTGATTAGTATTATTTTTTACGCATGGTCTAAACATGTTGATAACAGTTATCTTTGCGTCCTGTGAAAGCGCTCTGGTGCAGCGCCCAAACTCATTGTGCATTTCTTTACTGCCTCAGAGTAGGTGTTTCATGAACTATCCACCACTTAATGATCTCTCAATCAACCCAGAGTTCGCGTCCGTGGTATTCGATTCTGACACAATTTCTCGTATTATTTTAGGTAGTTTTTTTTTATCTTTCAACTCGGGTCTTGAGACCAGTACCCCTGAAGATCCTGGATATCGGCGAAAGTAGTCGCACAATACAATAATATTAATTTGAAATAGTACTTAGCAAGAAGAGAACAAGTACCTACACAATACATATTGAAGGTTGAATTAATAATGCCAAATGTTTTTACCAATACTAGCATTTTAATAGCATAGAAAACGCTTCTGTGATACTTATTGTAAAACCAACCATACCCTCGAAAAGCAGGTGGGACTCGAACCTGCAACCTTCGATTAGGCAGGATAGTACTTACCCCCGCGGTCACCGAGGCCGGTCAATGAAGTTAATTACCGATGAAGGTGGGTTAACGTGGAGCATTTTACTATCCAATCCAGCCTACCACAAGCAAGTACCTATTATGCTCGTAAGAACCTAATCTCGTTTTAAAATGAACGCTGGATTGATTGAAGAGAGTAAGATAAAATGCTGTTGCTTTGTTGCCGCTTTTGAGATTCCTTCCTTCCCCACCGAGCTCCAGTGAATTCCTCGGTGCTGAGTTATCTGCTGCACGTGGTCATCGAAAAGTTCATGGTGTGAGGACGACCAGGATCCCACTAATTCTTTCCTGTGGTCGATCGTGACTTCCGCGGATCGCTGGAATTGAAATGATTCGAATTTTCGGAGTCGGGGGCATCTGGGGAATGGATCCTGCTTCACCGGAGGGTTCTTCTGCCCCCCCCCCCCCCCAACTGTCCTTTATTCCCTATCTTGGTGTAATAATCGATTTTTCCCGCACGATGGAGAGTAATGGAGCATAAGCGGGGAAGAAAGACGCTTTTTTTTACATTCCCTCGCTGGAAACGCTAGGTTTAATTTTCGAGCCGGTGAGGGACCCCCAACTTCCCATTCCCCCGTCATGCTCCTCCTCGCCTGCTACCTCCTCCTCACCGACCCACCCTACATTTTAATGGAGCCCACTCTGCTTTCCCCAAAGGTCAGATCGTGCCATTATATTCCATGGGAAAGACTGAGTAATAGCGCCCGAGTGGGGGAAAAAAAGAGGGAAGAGAATTCGAGGACAGAACGGATTGATCGCCGTTTGCTTTATAGCTCAAACGAGGTGGTTTATTTTGGTGGTCATCAGTAGCGGTGTATTGCCGGTTCGCCGTTGCGATTTTGACGTTTGGTTCTTTGTGTGTGGATTCTCATATCGTTTTCTTTTAATTTCAATCGATTTTAGTGCGCATTTTTTTTATTGTTTCGAACAAGTGGGTAGAATGTTGGGTAAACGAGGGAGGGGAAGGAAAAGAATTGGGTTTTTAAATAGAATGAAAGAATTAGGCCTTATTGTGAATTGAAGATGGAAGTGTTAGAAGGAAGGAGAGCTCCCATAATGCTTTCTTAAGTTCTACATAAAAATCTACCTTAATCGTTAGAATACTTTTATAATAGTAAATTTGTGAAATTGGCGAGTTTCGTTTTAGATAGATGGAATAGAAAGTAGTACAAGTTGAACACGACAAACATTGTGAGATTTCATGATTTATGTACTCAACTAAGGTTATTAATTCTGTGGGACTTTTAATATGTAGGCAAGAGTTAATGAATTCAACGAGCAAAGTCTATCCAATGCTGAGTCAGGTTTTGCTTGTTGGTTAACTTTTTTATCGCCTTAATCGCTGTTTCCTCCAAGGTAAATTGTTGTGCATTACTTTGTTATGCTCATATTTCAAGGTCTTATTGATAGAGACAATGCCCGCCAATAGGTATTTGTTAAAATTCGGGGATGAGCAGGACTTAGGTTTTGTTTGAATGTATTTTTGTGTATGGGAAAATTGTTTTATTTTTTATTTTAATTGTACTTAAGATGAAATTGGAGAGGCTATTAAACTCTTGAACAGGTACAAGAATGGATGGCTATCCATCGTATAACTTTGTTTACCACCGTATATTATTTTAAGTTTTGTAATGGTTGGTTCTGGTCACGAGTGGACATCTGAAATACGAGATTCATGTGAATAAAGTAGCACGATGGTTTCCGATGGGATGAAAAATATTGTTGGCCTACAGGGAGTAGGCGAATGGAGTTGATGGGAGAAATAATCTGCGAAAGCGCGATTGGTAAGGACGCACCGATCAGTGGTGACACTCCAATCTCCAGACACGTTCGTGTTCGGGATTTTTAGTGTCCTACTTTAGATATTTTATGTATGAGATGCTCTGCTGACCTACCTCATGAATTTTTTGGACTAGGTCATGCAATTTTTATTTCGCGGACGCTATAGTTGTATTTTCTTATGAACATACTGAATGTTATTGTTGTCAATATTCGCAAACTTGCACTGAGAGAACAGGTTTGGATGCTACACCCTAAACCCTTTTGGGCGGGGAGGTTTGGGTGCGCCATCAAGAATCATGCGACGTCAGAACTAACTCTTTGTATGTGAGAACCAAAGGCAAATAATGTCACACCAAACACGTCCAGTCAACGTCCTTTGGATGGGAGAACCAAAGTTATGGTTAGTGCACTCTACCGGTTTAGGTGCGAAATCTAAATCTATTGTTACGCGCTCTGGTGGCAATCTCATGAAGCTCTCTAGCACCCGCAGTTCTGTGTTCAGCCGTGGAAGCCGTAGACACGTGTGGACTTGTTGTGGGCAAAACGGGCGAACTCTGCTGCCTCTTGTGCTTCGTTGCTCTTGCTGCTCGAGATTATGGACGAGCGGACGGCGTATTTCTTATCGAAGGCTGGACTTGGAGCCTATATCCATGTGTTCGCTGGTAAGTTGCGAGTTGTTGTTTATTCTCACGGCCATTTTGTGTTTATTCTCACCGCCATGTTGCATTAATTCTCATGCCCGCACTACCACCCTTTGCTTATGAGTTCTTCTGATTCCTATTGTTATCTCTATGTGCTTATTAAAACAAAGTTCAAACTCTCAGATCATATTTTGTCGAAGTGCTGCTGTGCTTATTAACATTGACCTTTATTTATTGAGGTTTAATTGTCTCACGTTACTTGTATTTAACGATGATATTTATAATATGTTGCGATTGTATTTTAGTAATATTTTATGTTATTGGCATAGAATTTGATAATGATATTAATTCACTGTGTTTTGTGCACTTTTTATGATATTATAACGGTGGATTCATCGAGGGTCTTGCGGAGTAATCATCGAGAGCGTTGGCACGGAGGTTATTGACGAGGAAAGGAGAATGAACAAGAAGAGATTGAGAAAAATTGTGTGTTTGGAGTGAATTTTATGTAACTGTGTGTTTATATATTGGAAATAAATGTTCCTTCTATTGTTCTACAAATGGGGATATTTATTTTTCCACCCACGCACATTACAATATGTTGAATTATGTGATAATAGATAGGTATTATGACAACTACAGAGCTAGGTTTTCTCATTTTTTAGTTGCACTGTTATAAATGGGTTGAAAAAGAACAATATTGAAGTGTAGTGGGGCTGAATAGGAGGGAGGAAGGAGTAGGGGCGCAATCCTTTGGGCAGGTGATCTAAACTTTTCATTCGGCATCCAAACATTGTTTTGATGAGCTACCCAACGCTTTGGTTCTCACACCCAAAGTACTCGTCATCTTCTTTGGATGTAGCAACGAAAGGAGTAGTTGGAACATCCAACTCCTCATCACCCATTCCCTTTGGGTGACACAACCAAATGTATGGACAAGTCCTTTCCTTCACCTCAGCTTTGGGTGTGACACCCAAACCTACGATTCTCATATCCAAAGTGTTTTTTCAGTGTGGTCTTTCACATTCGGTTCGAATCCACATAGTCTGTTTGGCTATCTGGCATAGTGCTCCACCGTCGTTTTCTCCCGCTAATCTGTGGCATTTGCTGGCATCCGACTTATTTTCGGCCGCGAAAACCGGTATGCGAGGAGGAAGTCCGTAGAGCGCCGAATTTATCGCCTTAATGTCATTTCCCGGCGCTCTCGATAGAGGTCGGGGGATGGGGAGGCCGGTCGGGACTGGTATTCCGACATCCCTTACGAAGTGCGTTTGTGAAATCACCACGTGCGGTTGCTCTCTCGGCAGTGGAGTCTTTTGCGTGCGCGACAGACGTGAAATCCGTCCCCATGTCTCCCAGCCGAACCCCCCCCCCCCCTCTTGTCATTTCGTCCTCAGTTGAGAAAGCTGGCCGTTTTGAGCGCTTCTTTTTACTCACTTTTTTCTTAACTTGCTTATCTTGTTGTAATTGACCGCTTTTTATTAGTTATTCATACCACTTTTATTAGTTATGGAGTTTTGGTCGTAGGTAATATTTAAAAAAAAACATGCAACTTATCGCCATGTTTCCTTCTTAAATGTGACCATCATCAGGGATTCATAATGTACTGTAAAAACTTTGTAATTTTAAATACTTAAATTTAATACTGTACGGCCTAGGCTTCAACGTGGGTCGTCATCATCTTGTAACATGCCACGTCGAAACCTAGGTCGTACATTATTAAATTTATGTGGAATTACATTGGCCTTTTAACATTTCATAATGATAAGTCGATTCCATGAAGTCACGCCCGAGGGAACGAATTATATCAGGGATTCAGTTTCGTTCCCCTGGCTTTGTGACAATGAAGTGCTGATGATGTTCGCATTAAAGAACGAACCTTATGGCGATAATTTGAAATTTAAAAAAAATATTACAAGATACAAAAACTCCATAACGTTTCTGAAACCAATGATGAGGTAACATTTATGCCTAATTCGTGATCTGTTGCATATTTATTAGACACGATCGCACCAAAAACGAAGCAATGGGAGGATTCATTGTATCAAAAATCGTTTCAAGGAATCGAAAATATCATGACAATAGCAAAAAGGGGATTCATTATATTTTCAAGAATTTTCACACGTTTTTTTCTTAATTTGCGTCGTCTATTTGTTTGTTTAATCAGTGGAATTTTTCAATTAATTTTTAACCCACTTTCCATTTTCGGGTGAGTTAAAATTTCGCGCACTCAATTTAAATCCCTATTGTGCAATTCGCGTCGATAAAACCATCGGCGTGGGTGCAAGTGCATACCACAAAAGAAAACCCCCCTGCCGCCATCTAAGGTTTACTGTCTGTGCACAAGCTTATCCCCATCTATTCTTTAAAGCCAGGGATATTACTTTTCCTATCTATTCTATTTATAAATTTTATTCTCTTGATGTACCTTTTCAGAGCTGTGAAAGACCTCTCCTTCTTCACGGTTTGAGCATCTCCCATCGAGAGAGAGAACACACTATCACTTTTTTGTAACGCGAAGAATAATACCGGTGCGAATCGGATGTTTTATTTCGTTCAAACATGAAAACTTTCCGAAACTTGATGCGAGACTTCTTCAGCTTTTTTTCTATACGCTACAAATTTGTCGGTATATTTTGAACGCCTGTATCATTAACGATTTATTCTGTTTTATTTCTTACCTATCTTTGGACTGGTGGTACTGAAGAGAATTCAATTATCTAAATTCATGTCACTTAATTGAATCATTAATGACGTTTTATTGGCTTAATTTGTGCGTTAATTCATCGGTAAATAATGTTTTTAATTCTTCGATATTGTATTGGCTACAGCTTTAAAAAAGATAGTTGAATCCTCGACCATGACCTTGTCTAGAATTTTGATTTTATACGCGTCTTTAAATTTCTGCAGCATTGTGAGAATACTAATTTGTCGATAAAGAAGATTTTCCATGCTATAACATAGCTTTATCCTCATTCACGGCTCAGTAGTGAGAATAGTAGTCGTGGGTATTTTATGATCTAGTTGTTGTGCCAATTGGCAAACTCCTGAACCAATTAGTTGTAGAAGGCGATGTGGATTGCCAATGGGAAGTAGCTTCGAATTTGTATAAACGTCTTGAGCACGCTCTGCAGATGTTGAATGCCGTCGTAAAGTTTTTCTATCTCCTTTCGCCACCCACTGGGCTACCAATCCTCCCACCCAAATGCTGTTTGCGCCGCCCTAGGGGGTCTTCGGCGTGTGCCGAAAGTTAGTCAACAGTTTTTTCTCCTTCGGAGCCGGCTGTATCCGACGATTTGGAACCGTCGTATTCCTTCTTCTCCCCACTTTTTTTTTGGCACAAGGGATTTGATGAATCACGAATTCTTGGGTGCCGTATTGCCTCGATTCGCCTTTATTTTCGTAAATCTCTTTTTCGAAATCCCGCGCCCTACTAAACGGGCCTCAATTCGGCGTCCCGAAACTCGGACGCGTCTCTTGAGGTGAAGAAATTCTACCGTCCGCTTGGTAGCTTATTTATATCCCATTGGGTGTTCCTAAGTGATCCGAATGACGGATCGCCTCGAGGTTTTAGGCGTTGTAAGCCATTTTAAGGCGTTCAGCGAGGAGATTTTTGCCTGTAAAGCTTATAACGATCTCGGCTTGATCGAGATTTCAAGATCGTCATTACACGATTTGTTATCACGTCTTGAATGTAATGATCGCCACATATTTTCCACATAAATTGTGGGTCAAATTCCCTTATAGGGATATTGGCTCTTAATAGACTCATGAGGTATTATATTGATGGTGAAACTGCCAAATGTTTGTCAACCTAATAAAATCTGGAACATTCAAAAAAGGATGGTGATGGATTAGCCTCATTGGGTTTCAAAATATCCTTCAAGTCTCCAAGATATTTTTATATGTTCTATGAAATATCCACCCTCGCTCCTCTGATTTTTTACTGGAGAAACTAGCTGTTAAGGTCATAGTCGAAATATCAAACCCTCGTGTGCCTACTCTCCTGTGATGTCGTTCTTGAGTCAGTTCTGCGTGAGGCCTGTTACTAATCATTCAGCAATGATTCCTATTTACTCTCTTACATATACCAACTTTTCTTTCCCTCACAATCGATTTACAGCATCCTTTTTCATTATACCATTCGTCAGCTCAGTCAACGTCGATTTCACAAAATTCAGTTTTTATTGCTGTATGGAGAACTCATTCACAAGTCATTCTGCCGCAAGCATCACGCTTTCACCTGTGAATTGTGTTTTGATGCTTGCTTAGGGTATCACTCAGCGTTCTATTGCCAACAATTTTTGCAGAAAGATTTTGGAGACGCTGTAACAGTAAGATCAGTGTTTTCTAGTATATTATTATTATCGCGCCAATCGCAAGTAGTCAGGCCTTGCATACGCGAACGTCTTGGTGGCCAAGTTATCTATCGCCCGCTGAGTATATGTGGAATCTTTCGTTAAAGCACTTGCTATTGATCGCAGGATGACCCGTGAAAGCAAAAGTTCTGTATCGTCCGTATCGAATTTCCAGCGAGCACCAATTTGTGGCTCGCTGAACCACTCCTGCAATTTGATTCAGCGTGCTCCATCTCCACTCGTCCCACTTATCATAACAAGTAGTCCTGGCCAGTGTTCTCTTCCTGTCTGCCCATCCCGGCCTTATGATCTGAAGGACGCTGAATCAAGGGCGGGCTGACGTGACGTCTTCACAGGCGTGATCTCATGGAGGCAACCTTTTCCGATTCTTCCCACCGATCATGGGCGAGAGAAGAAGTGATTTCAGCGTGGCCTCCCGTGAGCCGTGCACGCCTTTCGTGGGAATTCGCGTGCCCCGAGTTAGGAGTGTGTGGGCCAGCGGGGAGGGGCGAGTGGGCCGTTTTTGGCGATATTGCGTGAGCCGCCGAAATGGAAGGAGAGATTGATGGGCTGGAAGTGGTAGACTCGGGGAATGAAGTAGTCAGGCCTCTTGAAAAGGCGCTTGCTTCATTTTTTTCCGCCGGCAGCAGCTCAGACTCTCGGTCGTCCGGCTGGATTCCACCTTGACCTGGTTGGTGACGACAGGGCGCCTTTCTCTTCCCCCCTCCCTGTATTTTCAACACCCCTCCCCCACCTTCCATTTCATTTTCCCTGCACTGGTCCCGGTCTCTGCTTCTGATGGCCTGAAGCGGTGGGCTGGGACGGTTTCATCACCGTTCACTTCTTCCTCCGATTTCAATTGTTGACCTTCGTTTTCCCGCCAAAATGCTGTACGGCGCGGATTTAACTGGCACAACCTCCCTATTTTCTGAAATAAATATTTGCTAATCAGCCTGGGCCAGTCAGTGGTGGAACTTACGTAGTCATCTGCTATTGAGCGAATATTAGGACATTACCTAAGAGGAAAAATCTTTGTCTTGATCCAGACATCGAATTTATTCTGTGTGCTCTTACTAAATAAAGTTCTAATACTGCTAAGCGTTTTATGTTCCATAACTCTGGTTCAGTTCATAGCTGTAAAATCTTAATTTTTCTGTCATATTCTTCAGTCATGTTCTTGAAATCGACGTTTATTCTTACAAATATCATCTTCGAAGAAAAATTATAATTGTTCTATCAGCTTATGACTTTCGCCGTAAGCCACTGATTTTATTTTTAGATAGCGTACGCTTCAGTTTACTCTTGCCAGATTGTACAGCTTTGAAGACCGTAGGTGAAAAGGAATAGCAAGAAAGTCACTGGCGATTCTTATTTCTTCGCAGAAGATCGGCAAATCGTAGTAGCTACGACGTATTTTGCGGTCATCACGGAGAGGAAATGAATGCTTAAATTTCTATGTATCCTAATGTCTTTCATGACAGTTATAACGAAAAATCAAAATATCATGAGATAAATTTTGTTTTTGACTGTTTTTCGTACACCCATTCTTGCACTCGACTTTCATCATTAAAGGAAACTTCACTGTACATACTTGAGAACGGGTCAGAAAATGAATTATGTATATTTGCAAACCTGTCTTACGACCGTCTTGCGGTGGACGGAGCACGGAGGATTTGCTACCTGGTACCTGTTGCCCAATGGTGTCCAATGACGGTTGGAGGAGTGACCGAACCTCCAGCATTCTTGTTGCTGGGCGCGTGTAAAAAATACGAATCGTCGTCCGAAATATTTGGAAAGTTGAACCTGACGCGAGTAGGAAGACTTTGGTGGAGGTATTTCGGACTTCAGGTAGCATTTATCGGTTGGTTTCTGCGATGCTTTCTCTCGTAGAGGTGGCACAATCGTACCAAATCTTATTGGTATTCTGGATTCGTTATGGTGAATCCAGAATAGAAAGCTTTCGGTAGGTTAGGGGATAATCCGCTCCATACAGCTGACAACGTTTAGTGTCTTGTGTCTTCAGTTGTAAAATGAAAATTAATTCTTGTTAATAATCTCTAGTTCAACGCCCATGCGTCGCTCGAATGAAATTTTTGAAACTCTTTGAATCTTGTACGTTGGTTCTCTTTTCACTTTTTACTTGTTAATTGGTTCTTATCCCATTATAATTCATAATTGTTATTTTTCCTATCTTTGTAGCGTGCGTGACCAAACATTTTTCTGTTTACGTCTGAGTGAATCCCCGATTCATTTGTATAACAAGCAATATAGTGCCTAATATATAAACAATATATTAGGTTGGCAAAAATCTTGGGACCACGTCGAATCCCTCGATTTCGTTCACTTGCAAGAATCGCAAAATTGTTCCAAATCTGCGCTGAAGCTAATAGTCACGTTTCAAATAGTTTCTTCCTGAGAAACTGCTTCTAAGGACATAGTTGTTGAAACTAGCTTTTGTGAATTTATTTTCTTTCGACCTTAAGAATTCACAAATAATGCCAAGATTATCTCTCTCTGAATAAAAATGACCGCGTGATACAGGAGTTCCCATAGTTGGGATCCATACTAGTACGCCGTATTATGCGAAAAATAACGTAGAGGAAAGTGAGGAAAAGGATTTCAAGTAATTTTCTTCTCAGTATCTCCTAATTGCCTCGAATTTCAATAATGAAGGTATGCACTAAAGTACACTTTTGCCTTTTTGGGAATTCAAGAGGAGTCTTTCATTTTCCCGAGAAAACATTGTAGTATGAAAGTGGCATCAAGTTTCCCATAACCCAACTTAGTTGTTTATTTACGCTATGCTTGAAACCAAACCATACTTGTCGCAACGAGTCGAGTGCATGAAGAAGTGTTGGATGCTCCCTGACTCAGGCTCTACCCCTCCCCTCCCAAATGCCTCTCTTCCAGCAATCTCGCACTCTTCTTCGCTAAGTGCTCTTCCTCTCTCACCGCATCTTAATCCAAGCTTTTCCTCTCCCACCCTCCGGCTACTTCTCCTCATTTCTGATGGAAACCATTCAACCGTCAGTACTTTTTCCCAACCTTATCTCGAATTTCCCATATCTCGTTTTTCTATTGCCGTGGCCAGGGATATTATATTTTTGGCGATCTGTGATTTCTCATTTTTTTCGCCGATGCCTATTCCTTCGAACTGTCTGGCGTATTTCTCTTTGAGTCTTAAGGTTTCTACGTCGAGGTTTTCTTAATTCAAGTTTTTCTAGTCTTCCCTTAGACTCTCATGCATGTAATTGATTACGTCCATAGATTGATGTAGATTTCTCAAGAAAAAATACAACTTATTAATAAAATCAAATACCGTCAGCCTCGGTACAATTGCCATTGAAATTCGGGTACCTGGATATCTTGTGGTCTGCGCAGTGGCTCGGAAAGCCAGAGATTCGTGGTTCGCTTGCCGGTTCAGGGTATTTTTATTCTGGCAATCCATGTAAGGAAGGATTAAAGTCCATCGTGATTCGTTCTGGTACAAACCGTATAGAGTAGATACCAGTCATCTTGTAAGTAAAAGGGTTAATGTCTTATTGAGAATCATATTAGGGTGTTTTTTTTATCTCTCCTTCTATGGAAACTTTGTTCACGTGAACTCCCTTTAAGATGCATTCGGTTCAACATGAATGTGATGGCTTCGGGAATCGTCACCCACGAATGGCTAACCGCTCTCCTCCCCGGCCATTCCCCCTCTGGAGAGCCCTCTGCTCTTAGGATGTTGCCCCTAGCCCGTTAACCCCTTCTACCTCTTTATGTTAGTGGTGCGTGTGTGGTGCGGTCGTAAGAGGAAGTGGCGGCTGGGTGCGGGCGACTGGGCGGGCGCGGGTGGTACCTCGGACTTCCCCACAGTTTCCCTCCTCCGTGCCTCGAATTCGTCCCGTCGGAACGAGGTCGAACGAGTCCATTTGAGATTCCAGCCGCGCCGACCCCGTTCTAATTATAGTCTTCAAACCTCCCCACCCCCTCCCCCACTCTGCTTCACTCGGGATAGACCCTCTCCACGCACCGAAGCTTTATCCCTCCTCTTTTTCGGACCCTAAAAAAACCCTCTTCGGACCCTCAAGAGCTCCACACTTATGTGCCCCTTTCTCGTCTCACTTTGATGCACGCTGGGAAGGCACCCGTGATACCTTAGTGCGTCTGTAGAATGTCCAGCTTTGTGGATAGCCGAAATTCTCTTTCAATTAACGATAAAATATCAGTGTTTCTTCTGAAAAAATAAAGTTATATCTGGAAAATCTGGAAGATAAGGAATCTTCAGGGAATGTTATTTTAAGTGAAAATTTCTGGGAAATCTCAGGAATAAATATCATATTGGCTCTTGAATTTTCCGTGGAAAAATTCCACTCCACGACGCTTAAATCTTCGGATTCTATTAATTTTATTTTTGCGGAAAATATCGGGAAATGGCAGAGTATTATCGTGTTGTCCTGGAATTTTCCGTGCTGTAAAGATGCTGTATTAGACAGCATCGGAATTATTGAGCCTTTTTCAGCAAGTTGCTAAGTCACATGGCCTTTGTTTTGACGCATTTTGTATTCCTGTTTTCTCTGAAAGAAGGTGTTTTCCATGGATGTAAATTGCTTTTCCTTATTTTCCTCCAGATGTGCAAGTTTATTAATTATCTTCAATTTGATGGTCCAAAAAGCTTGCCAAAATTTTCTTGTTACCCGCGAAAAAAAAATCACTATATCTTCTGGAGAATAATAAAAATTATATCTGAATAACCTGGAGGGAATTTTTACACGCCCAGCTTTTGGATGGCTGCACCCCCTGGTCTGCTTCCTTAAATTTTCCTCTTCTCCAGTCTCATCCGCCCCCTCTTTACTCCATTTTCGCTCCCCGTTTAGCGAGCTCTTCCCGTTGCGGTCACTCTCCTGTGTCCTGTCTCCCCGTTTTTACGGTTATGCCTTGCCTCGCTCCTTTCACCCTCCCTCCTTTTCATCGTCTCCACTCGACCATTTGCCGCCCGCTTTTTTTCTCGGCTTCCCGCTGAATCAAAATGATAATTATCGCGTTTCGAGGCTTTCAGTCGCGTCTTCGTACATACCCAGAGTTGCCTGATGAGTCCTTACGACCGTGCTGAATGTTGCTTTCAGAGCACCAAGGATTATTTCTGGCTGCAATGGCTGCTTCATGTGTGAAGTCTTCGTTTTTTTATTCTATGAACCTTTAATTACCTACTCTCGACGTCTTATAAACTTTTCAGTTAGGTTGAAGTTATATTTTTTCACTTTTAGGGTATCCCGCTTGCGTTTTCTCCACTTTTAAGCTTTAGTAATAAAATCAAAGTGCATCTACATAATACCCTGCGAGCCTCCTCTTGGATGTTTGGCAGAGTGTGACCAATCGCCAGCATACAGGATGTAATAGGTTCCCTCATGCACTGTGTTATTGAAGTATTCTACTCATTGAAGTAGGTTTCCATTGAGTACTTAAGAAGCATTCTGGCAACACCCCTTTTCATACTCGACACGGTCATAAAAAATGATTCAGTTATAAAAATAACCCGTTCATGCGGGGATCGGCCGGTTTGGTTCGAAAGTTCACGAGCAACAATTTATCTGTATTAAATCGCAGTGCGCCTGGAGCCGGCATAATATGTAGTATTTTTCATGTTTTCTGATATATCCTTTATCCTGCAGGTGGTGAATCTCACCTTTCTTTTTCGCATGGCATTTTGTTAATAAATACTGCAAGGTAATGATACTGAATCAACGCTATGTTGATAACGTGTGTCATCTTGTTTGTGAACAGCGATCACGATAGTTCAATAAATCATGTCGTTTACGTTACCTTATCGCGTTTGACCCTTCTCCTCTCCGCTTGGATCTTGTTTCCCAAGGTTACACCATAATTTGTCCCATCTCTTCGGAATGTATCGTCGTGGAGAGGGCCGTAATGCCCGCATTATTGCGTGTCGCGCGTGTGTGTATAACACCCCGGATCGCTCCATTGCCTTCATCATAGCTATCGTGTTATTGTTTGCCGTTAATCGTTTCGTTCGGGGCACCCTTCGCGTCGGGATAGCCGATTGCCCTTTGACCCCTGGTGTCCGCGCTTCCGCTTGCGGCGCATGCAATGGAGACTCATGGGACTTTCTCTCCACCTCCTCCCTCAGCGCCCACACGTGTCACCCTCGCTCAACAATGGTCGCTGCCTCAAGTGCCCCCGATGACCCCCGTAGCGACTTGCAAGTTAATGCGTAGATGAGCTAATCCCGCGCTGGAATGTAGTGCGTCCGTTTGAAATAAAGATTTACTTGTTCGTTCAATCGAGGTTACCATGTATATTCGGTGACCTTGCGATACAATGTATCCGTTCTAGATTTCAAAGGGAAAGATTTTCCGAGGATTTATTATCATATTTTGAAATGGAGGGAATATCTAGTTACTGCGATGATGAGTATGTTTTCTGTTCATTAAGGTTCTCCTTTGATATCTTTATAATTATATGCTGGTTGTCTTAATTACATTCATTGCCACCTTTTTATCATCTTGTTTTTTTCTACTTCCTGGAATGCAATTATTAGTAAAATATTTAATGCACGATTTTCTATTAGTGGCTTGACGCTCATGTTAAGAACTATTAGGTAGGGTCACTGCGAAGAAAATTTACTTCTTCTCTTGAAATTGATTGACCGCGCAGTTACTTCATCGAAAGGTTTGCTGGGCCTTTCATCAAAGAGGAGAAAACGTTAACGTACAAACTGACATGACCATCCTTTGCATTTAGTTACATTTTCATTTTAGGTTAGGCATATTAGAGTTGGTGTTTTAATGTGTGAAGATTTGTTTTGTCTATTATCCCTTAAAATGCTTTAACTGATTTTTTTTCTTTCTTTTTTAGGTAAGTACAACTCCCACAGTGATGACTGAGTGATTGGAACGTTGAATGGCATACGTGTTGGCTCGCTTTTCAAAAACTGTATCAGTGAGTGCATTAGTTTTAGTCACCCTAGTGTACTTTTGATTAGTAGTTAAATATAAGTGCTTTGCGGTGGATTAGGGGAGAGTGAAAGGTATATAATTTTTCTTACTCCCATTTCTTATCCATCTTTATCCTTATTACTATATTTTTATAACTTTTACAGACTGCTTCTAGGGAACTAGTGAGTCTCCACCATTACTTTAGGTTGTCCTTGAGTTTTTGTGTTAGGTATCAAAAACGTATTTCTGAAAAATAAATTCGCAATACTCCGTTTTTAATTTTATTATCTAAATTAAATAATGTTAACTCGTGATAAGTGCATATAAACTCTTGTATCTCATGAAAATCTTCATTAAAGGATAAAGGCTCGTTCAAAATGACAAATCCTTTAATTTGCGGATGGTTTTAGAGCTGACGTGCAGAGTATTATGATGGTAGTATGTAGATGCGTGTTACTAGACACGTTTCTAAGAATATGCCTTTTCAAGCATCGTCTACTATCTATAATTATTGATATGTTTTCTCGGAATGTGAAATGTATCTGGGAATTGACCTAGCATTCAACTGAGGTGATTAGTCAGTGAACGGGGTCTACCATCTTACAATTAGTTAGAGATTATTATTGTTACGAATTTTATGTAAGTTTCACGGTCGTATCGAGTTGATAGCTGGGCCCAGAAGTATTTTGCAATTTTCCCTGTGCATGAGTTTCTATGTTTCACATTCCGAATTTTGTATAACCATTATGTGTTTTCAATATCAACATGATCTATCAAATTTTTTGACGATATGTCTTGGTTAGCGTCTATGGATACCCTCTGGGGATATTTTATCCGCGTTTAAAATTTTCGAAATTTGAACGGTGTTGGGCGATGCCGTTTGGAATCCAGCATTTTCTCTCCATATTTTGGCTCGCCTGCGTGGTCATGGCGAAGGTCGTTTGGCCGAAATCGACCGTGGCGATTTATTTTGGAATGGGTTTCAGTGATTCCGCGCTCATTTTCACAAGTTCGCGGCAAATCTCTCGCTGGCAATCTCGCTCAGCCACGTGGCCGCGTGACGTCAAAGGTTCGCGACGGAATGGCGTGTGGAGTACGTCTCGTGCGAACTACGCAGTTTTTACCGTATAGGGTAAGGTATGTCACCATAGAGGTGAAATCCCAAATGCTTTCGATCCCAGTCTCAGAATTGTTTCCTTTCATCCACCGGGTAAGGAAGTTCAGCATGAAATACGATACATAATTACTAATTGCCCCCACATTCTCCAGTTCGGTTTCTTTCTTCAGCTCGGCATGGGGCTGATTTTCCTTCAGCACTCATTTTATTTTTACTTCTACTATTTCCGCTTCCTTTCCGTAGTTTTCGTCCTACCTTCGGTCCTCAGTAAATAGTGTATCCAAACCATTCGCCTTCTCCGAGTTGATTATCCTCCTGAATTATGTCTTGTTCATCACCTTCCCGTCTCCTCTCCGCCCATGTCACAGTATCCTCAATTCCCACATCTTTTGACACACTAAAGCCTCCAGTTCCTTCTCATCCTCCTTCTTCAACCTCCACGTTTCTGTTCGCGCACAAAAAATGCCTTTTCATCAAATCTTTTCTGTTGAAATCCTTAACTGGTGCTATTTATCTGTTACCGTTTTGGTATCCACTCCTACGCTTTTATAAGAGTAATTTTGGCACATCGGAGTTAGGGATGCGATAAATACTGATAAATATGTTCATTTCCACGGACTTTCTTAGCTGAAACAGGGAATAAAATATGTAGATATAGGGACAGGATGGAGGGGTGTAGACATTTCTATGAAAAACGTGCTTGAATATGACGCATCTCACCCCTTTCGACCGGTCGTATTTCCTTTATTTGCTGTCGCATTTCAAGAAATTTTCATGGAATGGAGAATGTAATCTTGTAAAGAGTAGATTGTATATTAACCTATAAAATTTTTAAATCGAAACTTGAAGCTTTTACGTGGTGTAAGGGCTCCATATTAACGATGAAAAACACTTTGTTACTTCCACAAAATTCTGGTAGGGTAGGGACAAAGAATATAGGTTGTTACCTTTCCCAGAAACTGTGTCATTTCTCTCCCTCTTACGCATGCCTACTTAATCTCTTAACAATACTTCGATATCCGAAGCATACTTCTTAAACGTAGAATGGTTCGGACAAAAATCTAATCCTTACCATATTCACTAGAGTAATGCCTTAAACGGTCAAGTCGATCGATCCATTATCCTGGTAATAGTGTTTTAGGTCAATTAAAACTGTGCGCCATGCTTCAAATGACGATTTTCAAGAATTGATTGTGAAAAAAACTTATTAAATCGACCGATGTTACCGAGCCTCAGGGTTCCGCGTCGCGTAGCTCAGACTTGACGTGCGATCGAAAAATCGCTCTCATTTCCTTGGTCGCAAACTTTTTTCTAAGATTTCTTCGCAGTATTCTTAAGAAATGTCTGTTTCACACTGTGATGTAAATTTCCCGATCGCCATATTTCGTAACCGAAAGATTATGTCTACTTTATGTAAATTTTCACGCGAAAAATGTGTACGCCATTTTGTGTTGTAAAACCATGCAGATGTGAACCAAAATCTTCAAAAATCATGAAATATATAGCCAAAGCATCTGTTCAAAGGAATATTGTTTTTTATTCCATAAAAATCATACAACTGCAACACCCTGCTTAAGTTCAAAGATTTTCGGAGAAAAACGAGATCGCGCGCGTTTTGGAAAAAAATGGTCATGTTGGAGATGCTGTATCTCAGCAACGGATCAAATGTATGTAAAATGGCATACAAATCCATAATCAGCCATCATTTATGAGTATTTATGCTAAGTTTTAAGTCTCTATCTCAAAAAAGGCCATTTTGGACTTTGGCTTTTTCCGATTTCAGACCACTTTGCGGCCGTTAAGAGCGATTTTAGCGCCACGCTTCGCTTTTAACGGACAATGAATGACACGTGATGAGTCCACCGGTCACTTCTTCGGTCCCTGAAATATTATCGCTGGAGCTCTGCAACTCTGTGGTACGCAAAAATACCGTGTGATTTAGGCTTTAAGAATAATATCGGTGGTAAAATTTTGGGGGTTCAGGAAAATTTGGATAAGTATTTCCTACTTAAGGAAAATTATTTTTCATTTTTAATTCATTTTTTTAAATTTCAATTTATTGATTTTTAATTTCTTACTTTTCCTACTTATTTCCTAATTTATTTTAAGGGTTTTAAGGCTTAAACAAGCAATTTCTCTCTCAAAAACCGGTGAGTTGGAATAATGCGTCCTCTTAAGCGATTGATTCCCGTTAATTACGATATTCTGAACGAGCCATAGATGATTATTTCGGATATACGTGCGTGGAGAAAGCAATATTTGCGATGAATGAGGATTGCGTGGTTCGCTTGGGGTGCTTAGATGGACGGTAAAGATCTTCAGAGCCAGGCGGAGGTCCGAAGGGGAGTTAGTGTGAGCGTGTCAACACTCGCTGCGGGATGTTTTTTGAAATGCTGCCAAGGCGAATAAATAGGGGAAGGGCGGCTTTAAAAGTGGTGGTGGAACTCGGTTGACGTGTCCTCCGCATCCGACGTTTTTGGGTTTCGAGCGGCCCATGATTCATAGGAATCGATCCATCCCCTCCCCCATACCCTTGGGATTTACCAATTAAGCGCATAGTGTTGGAATCCCGACGGTCGTTTTCAAACTATCTGTGGGTTGTCCATAATCTCATGCGATATATAGCCTATTCGCGAATGTAGTAGTACTTAAACCCTTGTAATTATTCAATTTGACCAGTATCAGTCTTACCAATTCAAGGATGCTGAAAAAATTGCGTTTTTTTGCAAAAAAAAATAGTTTATTTTTTCTACTTGATTTTTTGACGTCGGTACTTGAGGAATTAGGTCAAAAAATATCAAGAAAATCGCATTTTATTTGTCACTAAGTATAGAGGAACATGCTGGATCTGAGCCGTGATTAAAAAGAACTTTTGTTTTGCCGAAAAGTCTGACGTATTTTTATTTTTATTGCAGCGGGAGATACAGGAAGTAGGTTTCATTTATGTTTTTTACTCATATGGTAAATTTATCTAATATTCTCTTGCGAGACCGCTATACACAGCTGCAGTTTCTCCCCTGACAGTTATTAGCATCAAATGATTAAATATATGCCAAAGGAACAATAAATTGGAGTCGAAAAAAATACATTTCTATGGCCTTTGAAGTAATCTTACTTCTTTGCACAGATATCTATTTCATTAAGAAATAAATTAGGAAGAAGAAAGAGTTGGGTAAGTGATGGAGGAGAAGAAAGAGAATAGGATTTATTGATGGACTTTTTTTGTCGAGTGAAGTAGGTCTGTGGGTGTGAATTGAAAAGGGAAGTACCTACTATTGAGGCCGCGGTAGCTTGTAAAATGTTCTATGTAACTTAAATTAACCAGTAGAATACTTTATTAATAGTAGATATTAATTATTGGAGATGGTTGGCTTCCTAAAATCCTTGAACACCGCCAGAGATCCATTTATCAAAAATCCCAATAACCAACCTTTCCGAATTTTTGTTCATTGGCCTTCTGCGGTTGGGATGATCGAAGGGAGTTCGCCACATTCCCCGGGTGAGCGTCGTGTAATTTTGGCTGGCTGGTCGTTTGTTGCGTCCATCCCGTTCATTGTGAACAGCGGGCCTATCTCGCTGGATCTGCTCGTCCTTCGGAAGCCCTCGGCCCCCTTGCATACACATGCCTGCATCCTCATTGTCCTTTGTGTTAACCCGCCTCAGCATGACTGTATTCTATAACCCCATCGCCTCTGCCTTTGAGCGCCGCATACGCCTTTGGGTGAGTATTGTGTGACCATCGGTTGCCCCTCTGTCGAGCTTTTGATGGAAAATGAGGAATCTGAGATCCTTCAGGTGTCGCTTTCAGTTTCGGCTCCTTGTATCCTCTTTGATGAAATCTCTTTCAAGTATATCAATCATGTGATATTTTTTTCGGAAAAGTAATAATCCTTAAGACAAATCAAGTGGATAATTTAATCTCTTTGACCTGTCTTTCGTCAGTCCGGTAATCATCTATGAGGAGTAGTATTACACCCAAAAAGTCTCTTAACAACCAGCTCGTATCTAATTGTTTCGATACGTATTTGATCTTAGTCTCGTTGCAGCTCACTTTCATTCATAATGCCCATTCGCATGGGGAGGCAATCCTGTCGAAAATCTGTCGTCTGCGTCATTATTTAGAGATAAAACCCAAGTATTGAAATGAATGTGGTCGTGTTCGCTAATACGTAGAATCGCGATCCAAGTAAGACCTGTGTGCCCATGTGCATGCTATAGGAGGCCTACCGTGAGTGGTGACCATGTAGAAAATTTTGCGCGGTGTCCTAATGACGGAGGTATAGCCTGCTTAATAATTGTAAGCGTAAAGTCTTGACCGCAGGTTTTTGACTAGGCTAGAAAATTGACCTCGAACTACATTGTTTGTGCCGTCGGAAATTACTCGGTCAAATTTTGGCTCTTGGCACACACTCTTAAAAATATAGGATAAAAATGTTTATTGGTGGCTTTAATGATTTGAGGTACTCAATGGCTGAAGATTTTTTAAATTGGTGACTCCGAAATTGTGCAAGATCGTTTTCAGTAAGTGATGTGTTCTAATGTTTTATAATTCCGCAGGTTAATTGAAAGCATGAATTCAGTTGTTTTTTTCCGTGTCGATAGCCATGAATTCACTGTCTTTGGACGCTTGAATTACCTCATTAATGTCGTATTGAATATAATAAGCTGATTTGAATATTACATGGAGTTTTCAAAGATTTCCATCACGTATGGAATGTGTCTAAGGTGGCCAAAATCGAACTTGACAGGGAAACCAGTCTTCAGAGCACTGGAATTCACGCTCTTTGGTGGGAATGCCAGGGCGATGCGAATATCTCTCGCGTTCCGGGTGCATTGAGTCCTTTCAGGCTTGCGATTGAAGGCGTTCAGCGGGACGGATGCTGGAAGTCGTGTCTCTTGGAATCCTTGGGGCGGTTTTCTATCTCACTCGTCGCAACTTTAAATCCCGAGGGCTTCGGAGGGTAGACAGATACCCAGTGCTTACTCCATCCCTCCTCCCACATTTTGGTGCCCCTCATTCCCGCGGCCAACTCCACTTCGGTGCCCCTTCCCCACTATTTTCCTCACATCTCCGGCGTATCAATCGTCATAATTCTTTGAATCCCCTCTTTAGTAGTTGGTCCAGGTCAACCTTAGGTCAACCAACTGATTTATTCAGTACATAAATCAGTGGAAATCAACGAAATCTCCTTTTCATTTTCGAGTATTAACTTCCACATAGTTGAGCCGAATACTATTGAACGTAGTTTTAATCTTTAATTTCCCTTACGGCAAGTCTTGTGTCATAGAAATGAATGTGAGGGGCCTTGTGTAAAGCTATATATACGTACTACACGCGTAGCTGGCATTTTATATCATTCTTGCTGCTATTAAAATTGATTTTTATTAATTGTTTTGTGCTTACGTGAGCTTTTTGGTATGATCAAAGTCTACTTAGCTTAGTTTCACGTAGAGAATGACCCGTTGACTCTCAGCTTGGTTGACAAAAGTTAGGAATCATGTCATTTTGAAAAGTAAGGGGAAAGTAGTCATCAGTAGAAAAACGAAATAGCTTGGAGTGTCTTCCTATCAGAGGGTATAGTTAAACAGTCTTCTTTTTAATTTATGTCAAACAGTTGAAATCCGGTTCGATCGATTAAAATATTTTCGTGGATATTATTTGCTAAATTTCATGTTTTTCGGTGATGCACCATGCTTCGGTAATTTAGAGCGTAGTGCGGTCAGTTACTGTTCGTGGGGTGCGGAATTGAATTCCAGGTGATCCCCTCGGGCATGTCTAGTGTTAGCACCAGCTGTGAGATCTTCTTGATAGCGGAACAGTTACCATTGGAGGTGTGAGGGGAGGAAATTGGCTCAGCCTTGGATGTGGAAATTCGACTCGATGACTGCGTAGCGTCAGGTGGGTTCTCCGCCCGCTCACCGGTTTGATATTCGGAAATTAGGTCTTCTCCCGCGAACGCGATATCTTGTCCGATTTTTAAATACTACTGCCTAAGTTTGCTGGTGGTTTGATCGAAAATGCGCTGTTCCAAGCAAGGGTTTGAACAGCACCCGTCCCGTTGCAGCTTGATTTTTGTTGCCCCTTAGAACGCCTTGTAATAGGTTTTCCAGAAATGTAGTCAGTGTGGTGAAGAGTGCTGAGCGCACTTATTCTCAATATTTGCTTTCATTGTGAAGCAAAAAACCCAGTACTGTTCCACAAACTTTTATTTGCTGTCGACTAGTGTCGACGGCTACAGCGTCATTCTCAAGACAAACTGTTCGTCTTGATAATGACGCCATAGCCGCCGCAACTAGTCGACAGCAAATAAAAGTTTGTGGAACAGTAGGTACTGGGTTTTTTGCTTCACTGTGAATATCTCATCGTTCCACCAAGTTACGCCAAAATCAATCGATTTCAATATTTGCTATGCTCGATAAAACTCGTTTATAACGAATTTAAGGGGACCACCGTTCTATTTTGTTATAAACGGGTTTTCGTTATATCCATACCAAATGATTTCGCCCTTTCATCTCAGGAATTCCGGCTTATGTTCCGTAAATCGTCTTTATTGAAGCAAAATATCCTTAAAAATTAATCTTCGTCCCACCCTTTCCGTCAAACGGCTCTAAAGGGAATGGTTTTAAGATCAACAGTAGAATTATATGGTGATAGCCACACATGAGAACAACTGATGATCGATAGGTAAGGAACGGTTAAGTAGCGAAGATTTCCGTAATTTCTGTATAATAGAGGAAATAATTACCCAAAGGACCAAAGAAAGGTTCTTAATAGCGGGTATTTCGTATCACCCGTACTATATGCGGAAATATTAACATTTACGATCATAGGAAAGCCCAATAGACAGAGAACTCGCCTCGTTATAGGCGGGATATCGTTACACACGTGTTCGTTGTAAGCGAGGTTTACTGCAATGTGTAAAATCGCGAGGAAAAGCATTAAAAGTTTTATTTTATATTTGTATTATTTTTTATATTTTTCAGTAATATTTTATGCATAGGTCGCGCTAATATTAACGTAAATTTCTGTGGTCAGCCGTAATGAAACCTTATTCCTCCGTGAAATTCGAATCGCTCGGCTCGTCAGCGACGTGAGTGTCAACTTTTCTTAACCCATTTAAATGCGCGGTGGGTAAAAATACTTCTGAAAGTCGACTGCGGAATCCTTTGTTGTAATATTCGTTGTTCAAACTACGTAGAGTGGTCTATAGCAAGGATTAATGCAGCGGTGGAGGCTCTTTTGATCCTTTATCGTCCGTTTGGATGTGCATTTTTTTCTTGCACATGTTCCATTCTACCCATGTGTACGTGTATTTTACCGTAGGACTTGTTTTGAATGGTCAAATTGAAGGTTTGAACAATGCCCGTGAAATTAATTTTTGTAAGTTTTTTTGCTGTATACTCTCAAAATTTCTCTGATTATGTATTGTATCGGACTCTATCGTTGCCTCAGATATAAGCTATGCGCGCTTCAGGTCTAAAATATATCCCACTTCGTCATTATGCATAATAATTGCAGTATACTCTGCCGTGTACTGATTTCGATATCCTGAATGAAAACAACGAAAAGTCAATATTCGATATAATAGCTATTGTTATCTACAGTGAAGCAGGTAGAATATATTTTTATACGAGTGGCTGGCTTGAGGTAAATGGTCATTAGAGCGATAAGATGTGGAAGAGTATTGCTATCGTGAATCATCACCACCGCGCCCATCTCCCTTTCATTCTATCTAAAAATCCTATTCTATTCCTTCTTCTTCCTCGTCTACCTAACATTTCATCCTGTAACACCATGTTCAACATACCCTCCCCGCCAAGTACTCCTCCATCCATACCTTCTGTTTCCTCCGTATCTCGCCTAGAAGCTGCATCTCCTCAACCCACCAGGTCCAGCTCTTAAAGTAAGGTAAACGATGGAGAGGAAGGAAGAGAATGGAATTTTTTAGGTAGAATGATAGGGAGTAGGCCTAATTTTGAATTGAAGAGGGAAGTATGTGAAGGAAGGGGAGGCTGTCATAATAATTCTTAAGTACTCTATGGAAACCAACCTTGATCGGTGGAATACTTTAATAAGCATGTGACAAAATTCAAGGTTTGGCAACGTTGGCGAGCGTACTCTCACTCGGCCCATCTCTCTTGGCTTTCCCCGTCCACTTTCCTCGTCGCGATCCCTATGGCCATCTGTCTCCCCTACCATCGCCCGCTCCCTCCTCTCATCCCATTCCTCCCCTCCCTCTATCTCCAAACGCCCTACACTCGTTCCTCTGTCGTCCTCCCGTGACTATCTCCGCACCTGCCCGTGCCTCCCTCCCCTGTGTCGGTGAAACGGCCCTGAGCTTGTGGTTCGCGACTCGCACTGCCTCAGCACGCACGCCCCTTGTCTCTCCGTTATCGTGACGCTTCGAAGGACACGCCGCCGTAGCTTATATTGCCGAAAGGGGTGGCCACTACGTCGGCGATGCCACGTTTCCGTTGCTCGCAACTTATGACTTCATGAGTTATCTTACGGTAACCACGCGCAGCGTAATCTGCTCTGTACGGAGACGGTAATACGTTCAGAAAAATCATCTCCAACGACCGTAACATAGGAGTCACGTCATTGGTACTCAACAAATACTGTGTTGTTTTGCTGTAATGGGAGTATTTACACAGTATTTGTTTTGTACCTTTGAAGTGATCCTTACGTTGCGGCCATTGGAGACGATTTTCTGTTTCACGATTAAGGCCGTAGATCTCACCTGTCTGTTCGATGGTAGTGCGTTCGTTTTTTTCAAAGAGCAGTTTGGTGAATTTGCCTGCTGAGTTATTTTAAAATAACTGTCAATCTATTGCTGGTTTTCAATCGGAGACGATGTGATATTTTCCGTGCACTGCCTTGTGGTTTCTAATACCAGCTTTTTGTTTTGATGATTTTTAAATAACTGTCAATCCATTGCTGGTTTTCAATCGGAGACGATGTGGTATTTTCCGTGCACTGCCTTGTTTCTATTACCAGCTTTTTGTTTTGATGAAGCACGCGGGAATATTACTTAAATAAATATGCTCTCCAGATGCCATAGGGGCAATAAACTGACCAAGAGGTGTATAAAATTTATCAAAGTTAAATTTTTTTGACGAAAACCTTTGAAATGAAATTTAACGCCTCAGTTGCAATATACTATCCTTTTTAATAAATTATTTTATTTCATTTAAGGTGTTAGATACATGTCTAGAATTTGCCAAATGGACAGCAAATTTTTTTGTCATGTTTAAATTATTGTTTTATTAACTTTATATGAAAATTATTTCCTTGATCTGAAACCGGCCAATACTTTTATTTTTCACAATGCGGCCGTTTTAGCAAGTATTGAAGGCGATTTTATAATGGCAATCAGGTGTCATTGATCTCAATTATGGGCATTAGAAATTATATCGTATATTTCTTATATGTTGTTGTTGTTCTTATATATTTATATATGTTGTTTTTCGTTCACAAACTCCTGTGCAAATGATTTATTTCTGGCATTAGACTGGACTTGATTCATTTGTCCATTTCCCATTTAATTAGTACAGAATGGATTGAATCAACATCTCTCGAGAGCCCTTTGCAAAAATATTGTACCTGGTGGTTCTTCCTCCGGTGACAGTGCAAAGCTGTGGTGGCGGTGAGAATTTTGTGCGAGGAAATCGAATGGATAGTAAAAATAATGCCTTGTCAGCGGGAAACCACGTTCCCCCTCCGTGCTTCGTGCCTTCCCCTCCTTTACTCACCCCTTTGTTCCCGTGGTTGCCTGCTATCCTGTGGGGTCCCTGTGCCAGGCCGAGACATTGTGATTTTTTTTCATCACGAATGGAGAGTAATTGGGAGCTGAAGTGAAAACGACGGAAACAGATGTTGGGGAAACGTCGGCAATTTAAAACATTCAATCGCGCTGTTTGCAACTGTTAATTCCATTATTTTTTTATTGAATATGTGTTCGGAACTCACGCCTGGTATATATTTTTCAAAATGTTATGGAATGGAATATGTGGGGGTTTCTTATGGCAATAACTCTATTCGATAAAAGTGGGCAGTGCTCTGTAATTGTTGTGAAATTTCATTACCCTCTCATGGTTCTTGACCTAATCGTTAGTGAATGGGGGCGTATTCTCATTTGGAGGTGTTAAGATAGTGAACTTTAATAGAGTTTTAACTTTTTCCAAACTAATTGCTGAAGAGAACTGATGTGTGTTGTTATTATTTATTGCATAAATTATGACTATGGAAGGGATTTTAACTAATTTAATTCGATATACATAAGTATTTACGAAGGGGGATCTGCGTAACATTACCTACCCCTAAACGTGGAACTGCGGGGACACACATCCTCGGTGATTTACCTGAAGATTAGTTGACTGAGGGCAGGAGAAAAAATTAGAGAGAGTGGACTGATTTCCTTCAATATTTATTTTCCATCATTCCACACTCCTCCACCTTTGATTTTTTTAAATTTTCTTTCATCCCATTCCCATTATTGTGTTTTTATGTTTTCAGGTCATATTTGGTCAATGGTTTCTGTTGATTTCTCAACTTTGGTGTGATAAGTTGATCAACTCCGTCTCTAGGATGATTAGGATACGTTTTATTTACAAGCAGCGGAGCTGTGAATGTTGGTTTATGGACCTACTGTAATCTGAGAATTATTTCTCGAGTTCTAACCTATAAACCGATGTTTGAAATTGTTAAACCCACTCGAAGCAGTTGTTTGGGATAGGGAACAGGCCTAAATGGTTAGAAAATTCTTCCATGCTAACTGCCTTCCCCGATAGATCACCGTTAAAAATTGATATTTCAGTAATATCATTTGTTGAATTCTTGAATCAGAATCAGATCGAGTGACTATAAGGTCATAGTTCTCTTTAGGACGATGTAGTAAGCCTACGCCTCCATTTACACGTAATGTTTACCTAAGGAAAATAAACGTCATGGTAAATATTTACTTTCATGCTATTTTGGTATCCATGTATTCCAATTCATGTGCTAGCCAGGCACCTTATGACGAATATCCTGTATCACAGATCGCTGTGCATCGAGGCGATGTGAAATCTGATTCGGGGGCTAAAGAACTGTGCCAATCGGCATAGACATTGTTCTACGATTGCGAAGCTGAGGAACAATAGGGAATAATCTGTGAGGAACAATCGCTTTTAGAACTAGATCGATTGACACACCAGGGCTACTCCAGTTTCTTAAATGCTTTTGAATTCTGTTCTACATTCGTGAACGAAGCTATTTTGGATTAGTTTACCTTCCGTATAGCCCTTATTTTTCTAAAATTCTTGGCTACGAAACGCTCACTCCAATCTGACAATTGTTGTCGCAATGCGATCCTTTTCTAGTACTGCAATAGGTTCATCTTTATTGTACTATCTCAGTCACAATGTATTTCATATATTTCTTTTAATCGCTTTTAGCAAAAGTATTGGGGGCTTTTATATAGTTATGTTTTGTATACTCATTAATCACTATTTTTCATACGTTCAATGAATGTTTTCTGTCCAAATAGGTCACATTTACTTTATGTTAGCTTGCTATTTTAAAGTTATTCGCTGGTTGAAAACGTATCATTCGTTATATTTTTAACATCGTGCTTCACTTTGCGGAAATGTACCTGATGATGCCGGTAGCAGCGAAATATTTTTTTCGAATTTGAAAGTTTTGTGAAAAAATACGAATAGCTAATTATGATTATTATGAGTGCCATTCGGTAATTATCCGCAATATTCAAGCTAAGCACTCGAGGTTCATTCGTTTATATTTAATGTCCAGTTTCATATTATATATTTGACCGTATTTTTTAGAATTGTTCCTTGATGGCTGATATTTTCACTGTGAAATTTTGTCGGAGTCAATCAAATTTTAATTTAATTGACTCTGAACAAATTAGTTAATTAAAATGATTACAAAATGAATATATATTCTCGCTCCTCATCGCCATCCATTTCTTCGTCATGTTTTCTTCTGGTATTTACTTCATGAGGTTACTAACTCCAAATGAAGATATTATTTAGGTTTTTATGTACATATTTAGTTGTTCCACCGATTTATGTAGATCCTTGAAACATAATCAGATGTAGCCTATCGACTCCTTTCGAACTGTAAAAATCAGGACGTATATATTCCGTCTACGGTCTGGGGTTGTAATTCCGTTGTCGTATTCAGGTTAATAGTAGTTCACATTCCGTTGTTTAGGTGTCCAATCAATCCATGACTTATTACGGACGACCTCCTTTCATGAACGGTGTAGCCTAATTTTTTTTCGATTGAACTTCGTCGGAGAAAAGAAAGACGTAGCGTTGAGACGCTAACTTGCTCTTGTGTACAAAGCGTATTACCAGCTTCGCTCCTTGCTAATGGTTCGCAGTGCTCTGGAGGCAAGGAAGTTCAACGTGCCATCGGCTCAAGGTTGTGTGGGTGGTCTTGTGAGGCGGGCCCATCATGGGAACAACAGCCCATTAGGTGTTGGTGTGGCAGTTCATTGTTATGTCTCGGTTGCAGGGCGTGTGTACCGTTGTGATTGGGTACGCGCCAGAGCTGAAGCAGCTTGTAGGTTTTATTCGGTCTTAGTCAGCCCGAATCGATGTCTGAAGTGTTTCTCCGTCTTGCTGTCTCCCGGACGCGAATTCGCGAATTCGTTCTCATCATTGGCCTGTTACGTAAACTAAAATGCATTACCCGGCTTGTATTTTGAAAATACATTTTCCATTTCTTTTCTACTCTTGCACAGCATACAATATGTATTTGAATAGTTAAATAGTTTTTTTAAAACTAGATTTTAAAATGTTCTTAAATCTGCACCTCCTGCTGCTTTAAACTAACATATGATGTTAACCCCAATTCAACTTAACCTACGGGCTACTTATTGTACTGTTTTCATTTATTTTATGTATGTAATTTCCTGAGGTGGTGTAAAAAATATTATTATCATTAATTACTGAGTGAGTTAATTTTTAGAAATAACTTGAATTTAGATTAAGTCCCCACCTTTACGTGGTGGACGTTACTGTTCTTCCTAAGTGGACTTCTCTCTTCGGTATTGTGTCACAATTGGCTCACTCCCTTTCATTCTATGAATTCTCCTTTATTGAAAAATTGTGGGAATAAGTCAAGAAATTTCTTATGAGTGAGAAAAATGAAGCAACAGAACTAGATATTATGGATCTTGTAATTCATTCAAAATATTTTATATTAATTGCTTGAAAACGTTATGTGGCGTTAATAAAACCATCCCTTTCGTTTAATTTTCGGCCTCGGTGGCAGCGGGATTAAGTCCTCGCCTGCCAAATATGAGGTCGCGGGTTCGAATCCCGCCTGGGTAAGATTCCCCTATTCAGGGAAGGGTTGTTTTTCTATACGTGCAATTGTTGAAAACTCCGTTATTTAATGGCCTATGAGAGCTTTATTCGGTGGTTTGGGAATAGAATAAAAAATAAAATTAGTTTCTGTTCCAGTATCCTTTTAGTATCTCACCTTAGTTTATGCTGGGATCGGGTTGTTGGTCGGTTGAGTGTTGGATTCTCACCTAGTTGATTTTGGTTTAAATCCCGGTGTGGGCAGAAAAGTTTCAGAGATTGCCGTGAGGCTTGAGTGCTTTGTGGGGGGGACCTCGAGCACAGCATTCCGTCCGTCAGATGGGACTGTCAGCCATGGTCCCCTTGGTGCCTTTCGTTAAAAGCAGACCAATGCCGACGCTGGGTTTCTCTCCCACCCTTCCCACTCTACCCTTCCCTTACAGCGCCAATGACCTCTGCTGTTGTTTGACTCCTCCAAGTTTCATGCCTTAGTTTATGCACGACCTCGTACACAAGTTTCCTCGAGAAATAAAGGGCAAATCGATCCTGAGTCTGCTCCCAAGTTTATCTTTCCTCTCCACATCTCTCCTATCCTCGTACGCCATTCGAACGTGAATTCCTAAGGGTCCCTTAATTGCGATGTTAACGTAAGGAATCAAATGTTGACATTTAAAACCTTTCGTCGTCGTTTGCAGCGATGATTCAGATTTAATCCCTCGCTACGCTTTTCGCGATCCCCTCGTAATGCGAGGGTTGGGAGGCGAGGTAGATGTGGAATGGAATATAATCTGCCGAGGGCCGTGTCACGCTCGGAGCTAACTTTTTATTATTTCCATTTCTGTCCTCTCATTCAGGGGAGCTCTCTCCCTCGTCGTAAAATTTGGCGGTTCCACCTCTTTTCGCGGCTTGATTTACATCGATTTTACTCCGGAAGGGCTCCTCCGTTTGTGTTTCTCGAGCACGGAAGGGCATAAATTACGTCACCAGTTATTCCATGAAACTGGTCATTTAGCGCTCAACACCGTCAAGTAAATTTTTACTCTGCTTGACTATCCTCGATTGTCCTAATTTCCATGTGTGATGGTGGGGATAGCAATAGTCCTTAGGGGTCTTATGGAAACTACTTTCTTAAATTAGGAGTGGAAGGTGGCCTAAAACCCACGGTGGATAATGGGGGATCAGTATACGTAAATTAGCTTTCACTATGCGCCTAATCACGTTTATTTCTCATCTACATGTTATCGGCAATACTACGTGGTAACCAAGATTTACTTGCAGAAGTGCGCGCTTGCTGTTTCTCAGCTCCAGGCTGCATTTTTTAAATGTTAACCTGACTAGAGAAATTCGAGATATCCGTGTAGGGAAAGACAAAGTAAAGGATCGATAAAGTACTTGGCGTGATGGGAGAGGTAGGGAAGGAGGAGATTGGACGGTGAAAAGAGGGTCGGGGGGAGTGAGTACTATGCGGAATGGGCCTTGATGATTAATAAATTATTCCATGATTATCTACCATGTCGTAATGTTAATAAAATATTTTACTTCGCTCGATGTCTTCTCCCAAAATGCCCTTTTTTCTGTTCACGACAATATGATAATAGTAGTAATATTTTAATGCCTCATGAAATATCTATAATAATACATGAAATATCTATAAACAAAGATTTGGAATTGAACACCCTTTGAGATTTTCGCCTCGCTTTGGGGTTGCCCACTCACTCATTAGCAAATAATCCAAATTTCAAATTTTATTTTGGCCTGTGCTGCATACATTTTATCTCCTTTTTTACACTTTCACCCAAATAATGGAGAGCAAAAACAAAATATTTAAAACAAACACATAAAACACAGAGAAAATATAGTGCCCAAAAGGGGAAATTAAGTATACAAAGAATGAAAATTAAAAAAACTCTGAAAGGCTCTGCATCACTCTTTGTTTGTTGACGGCAGCTCCTATTCCAAAGAAGTGAGCTAAAAAAGCTCTACCAGCCAACAATATGGCCCACTACCTTTTTTATATTTATGAATCTTATTCCTATATTCTCTTCCCTGGCTTACCTACCATTCTTCCCTCAAATGCGGATTTTTACATCCTCTTCACGGTCAGTGTTCGCTCTTCAAACCCTAGGTCCCCTCCATATCTCATCTAGGTTTTTCCTCTAGTCCTATCTTTAAAGGTAACTGGCATAATACTTAACATCACAATCCTTCACCATAAACCCAAAATAATCTTGTACGTTTACGTACTTCGAGTCCTATCTAAGGGTCGACGACTGTCGACTATTGCGAAGTTGGTAGTGTGAGGTTTGGAGGTACTTTTGGTGGGAGGGGAGAGCCCGTAATTGGCTTTTCGCATTCGGCAGCATTGCTTCGTAAAGCGGATCCCGCTATGCTCCCTCCAGCAGTTTTCAACCTTTCAGGACGCTGTAGTGGGTTCGTCTATTCGCGTAAGTGCTGCACGCGACGCAGGGGAGCAGATGATTCTGTGATTGTTCCCCTGCACTCACTCCCGACGGGTGCCCCTCCAACTCCTTAATCTTAATTAATTGGTTCCGACTGCCGTTATTTTAATTTATTTTCCCGCCTGTCGCCTAAACAGAGGCCAATCTTATTCCACCATGATGTTTCATGAATACGGAATCACTACCTCTACTTCATTGCCGCCATTGCCAATTCTCGAAGGATAGGAAAATTGTTTCGCCCTCATGTTTTACCGTTTTATATGGTGGTGCCGTTCTTGATGCCGAGTTCTCCGCTTTCCAACTGGATAATGACACTCTCTTGGCCCTTCGTTCACTACCATGGTTGGAATTACTTTAATGTATTTCTTCATTTTTAAGTGGTGGAATTTTAGGCTTCATGTAAATTCTTTTTCTTTCTTCCTCTCATGAAATTGCGTCTATTTGATGTGTGTGTAAATTCCTAGTGTGGGAGAAGGATGGATCGATTATTGATGAGAGTGTATAAGTTGGAAACCGTGATAGAGGGAAAGATAATTGATCTATGCTATAATAATAATACGCTTTTATTGGGCGAGATTGGGACTGGAAAGTCCCATCTTCCATCTAACCCCTCGTCAAACATAAAATTTATGCAGATAAATACATAATCAAGTAGCTCAAGAAATTACATGCAGAGAAAGTACATAAAGAGACAGAAGTTCCATTTTCAATCAACAAACAAAATTATATGTTAACAAATTTACTATTTACTAAGTGTAAAAAGATGGAAGCAAACGTGGGAAAAACCTAAGGATATTGACTGTCTTCCTTATTGGAAAAAAACTACTGCAGGAAATCGCCCACACGAAGGAAAGGAAGAGGAAATTGATAGATTGACAGCATAATAGGTCAGTTTATAAACTGAAGAAATAAATATTAAGTAGGAATGGTGACAGGCGGGAGTAAAAGGTAGTAGTTGTATATCGTAACCTAAGTGAACCTTATATAATATACACATTACGTTTAACAATTTAATAAAATGTGCTTCAACCGTATCATGCATTCCGGGAATTTTCGTCCTATATATCTTTCTTTCTTAATGATGCTAATGAAGATTTCTACCGTTGTTTGATGGCTTCGTAATGTAGGTGTGGTTCTCTCGTATTGCCTTTAGCAGACAAGGTGGTCGTGTGTTCCTTTCTTCCGTGAGCTCCATGCTTGTGCTCCGGCACCTGCTCTGCCTCGTGTGGAACAAAGGCAGCTGCATTCCGTTGGGGAAGATGGAGGTAAAAAAAGGGTTGCGATGCTCCTCCGCGAACGGGTTTTCAGTCCTCACACACACCTGAATTTCCTCGCTGATATGAGCGGCGTTGAAAGGATATCGAATGCTTTTTCCTTGAAGAGGATGGAAAGCTTTCGAGGATTTATATTTCGTCTTACGAGCGACTTTTCTTTCCACGAAGTAAAAGAGGCAATACGATTTCACGCGAGAGCTTTAGATGAAACCATGGGTGTACAGGGAATTCATGCTATTGAATTAACTAATTTTACCACAGAATTAACCATTTTTTTTGTTAATATCCAGTTGTTATCAGCTATTTATTGTGGACTCATGTGAGTTTCTAAGATAGTTTTCATCATTTTAGGTATTTTTTCCGCGTTCTTTTGTGCTTCATGAACGTGATACTCGCTAAAATCCCTCCGGCATATTCATGCAAAAATGGCGGGATTGCCGTAGAAATCGTTGACTTCAGATGGCAGTAAATTCTGAGAGGTCCCAAAAACATTAGTGCGCCTTCAGTTTATTGTGTGACACTTCATCCTTTATGTAAAATTGTCAAAGAATATACCTTTGTTTGCAGTTATAATCTTACTGTTGTATCTAATTAGGTTTCAACAGTCTGCCATTACCTAATTCAGTTCCTGGTGATTAATTAGCCATTTCTTGTATGAAATGTCATTATTGACCTGGAAAGGGTCATTCAGGTTGGCCTTGCAGGTGTCTTGACCTCTGAACAAATCCTTTTGAGTAGCTAGCATACAGTCGTTAGGCCTGAACGGGTGGCTCGTAAAAAAATCGTGGGAATCGTACGGTTTCGTGTTTGTTTCCCGGAGCGGTCTTAATTCCGAAAATGGGAATTTTATGGGTTCAGAAGTGCGAAACCCCAGCGTGTAAATCCTGGGGACTTTTCCCTCTTTTCCAGCCCTTTAGTCACTCTCTTCAGTGACACAATCGTTGTAGAATGTTGGCCTTATCTCTCTCATAATGTGATTTCTCATCAAACCTTTTCCATTGGTTTGATGAGAAATCACTCCATTGGATCAGAGTAGACGTAACTTTGGATGAGTCGGTAGTCATCCTCTTCTGCACTTGCCGATGGAACGCTGTATAATATGTATTATGTTTTATTGCCTTTTCAAATTAATGGGGGATTGGCTTGAAGGTACCTTACCTAACCTTCATCTGGTTCACTGCATAATACGTAGTAATTTTTGTCACTCTGTTACAGGTTCTTCTTATCCATTGTTCTCTGATAAGCCTTGTTCTCTTATTCTGCATTGATTATTTTCATGCTGTTTGAAAATGTTTCAGTGCAGAGGCTACAAGGTCACTTCTTTGTGATTATCCTTTTTCTCCTCACGTGCAAACACGGATAATTTTATGTATTTTATCACTGAATTCCTTATCGGAGTATTTTTTGGATTTGAAATTATTCAAAAGATAGATAAATTAAAAGGCACCTTAAATGATAGTGTATCAGTGTACGAAAGATTTTTCCGCTAATATTTTAAAATCCTATTGAGTTTATCTCGCCTTTTTACGTATTACTTTATGTGTTAAAGCAATATTTTCTATTTCATACATGAAGTACGTGGTTTTGTAAGTAATTTGGTTATTCTACTACGACATGTTTATTTGAAGTCAATGTCTACACTAGTCTTTTATTGGCTGGTGAGACTTCTCGTGAAGGCAACCGTGCATATAAATTCGAAAAGAATAAAAACAGTACAATACAGTATTATTATCTTAGTTTCCATATCTCACCACTGGCCATTTATTGACTGTTAAGACTTCCTGTAAAGGTAAAAATGAACATAAATTCGAAACAAATAAAAGCAGTACAATGTTATTATCTTAGTCTCCATATCTCACGGTTAGAGCACGCATTACTAAAAGTAGTTTCAAAGTGCCAGTCGTGCTGCAGTCCTGCCCTCCTAGTCGTCACGAATCCCCCGTGCATCCGTCTGCCTCCTCGTCTTTCGTGCCGTGATCTATCTCGTCGCCGGAGTCTTCCTCCTCCGTGACTCCTTCACGTCTGAACTCGCTCGTGCTCCTCAATGGGTGGGGTGGGCAGGTCGAGAACGGCATCGCGTGGCTTCTTGCCCAGGTTTGCTGTTGTTAACTCGATTCGTGAATTCTAGGGAGGGATGAAAGAGTATTCTTTTGTTTGCCAGGGCCCAGTACTGATTATTTTCACCCATGAGTTTTCATCCCCGTTCATTACCTTGGGGAGGTGTATTTTTCAAACGATATCAGTGATACAGTTGAGGTTAATTCTATATTGCAGGGTTCCTTACCCGTTTAAGCTGTGTGTTATAAGTTTTTCATCATGAATGAAACGTAGAATATGCTTGATATTTATTGTTGAACGACGGTTGAGTCATTAATGAACAATTGGTCGTTTTTTTAGTGTTGTGGCCATACAGTGATTTCATTATTATCTAGATATATTATATTACTATAATTATGCAGTTATTATTATCTGTTAATAATCTCAATTCCAAATATGTTTGGGGTTTATCTGATTGTAAATTATTTACGTGATATGTAGGTATTTCCTTATATTTCTAGAAATGTATTGATATTTATTGGTATGGGGAGTTCAGTAACCATCGCCCTTTCGTTTTCAAGTTTCTGAGTTATTGTTAAACATGTAATAGATTAGAATAAACGGTTGTTGTGCTGGTGAATCGTTAAATTATTAATAGGACGAAAACTTTGGTCATGATTATTCGTTTTCTTTAATTTTTAACTCGCCTTTATCCTCCTATATCGATGGCTCAAACAAAGTGTAATAACATAAAAAATAAAATACAAGCAAAAAATAACTCTTTACTAGCAAATAAATGCTTCTTTTCAGTTTTATGGACTTTTGGTTTTTAATTTCATTGTACAAGTAAAAAAATTAATTGTTTTCTGGCTCTCCTGAAAAGTTCCTATTTTTTGAGATACGTGTTGTTAGAACTTAGCAATCGATATACTGACGTAGTAAATGACCGAATTATGATATTTTCCATGCTTTGAAGAAGCTATACATACATGTGTCCTGTTACATGGATCTATGCAATGGTTTTTGTGCGTTGAATGAGTATTGGTCGTAAACTTTTACAATCCCGGCGCGACGATTTTCAACTGCCCTTGAGACATCCTTCATGTCATTGGATATAAGGTGGTGTTCTTTAGAACTTGGAGTCGGAATCAAGATTTTACATTTGGCTGATCGGGTGATAGAACACGTTCAGCTTTGAGGGGATGCGTTTCTCTTGCGGTATGAGGGCACTGTTTCACTGCGATCTCCTCCGCGTATCGGATTCACTCTGGCCGTGAAATAAAACCATGTCTTAATTGAATTCCCACGTTACTATTTCCCTCGGCAAGTCTTGTAATGGTCACTTGACGTGAAGAAATAAAATTCCTGTGTCGTAGTCAGGTAACAGTATTTTTGCAGTGTATGGTGTGGGATCTATTCAATCAATCCTTTCACTATTTGTTTTTTTCTGAGGGTCGTCTTCATTATGAATCATTTCCTCGGTTTTATGCATGATTAAAAAATCTCCAAGTTTTACATGAACAACATTTTAATGTAGCACCTACCTCAATCGTACAAAATGGTTAATATCTCTACAAAAGTTAATATTGGAACCAAAACTTTTCCGCAACTTTGGGCGTGTGGTAAAAATAATTTTTGGATTCTGTTTAAATATTTTCTGAATTCCTCATTTTCGTCCTGCGAAAATGTCGTTCCTCCGATGCTCTGCTCTGATGGAACACATATAAATGAATAGTTTGACTTAATTATATAGTTACTCCTCGAAAATGATCTGGTAAATTTAATGTTTAAGTGTACTTTATGTTTTAATAATTATATTTAAGTTATCGACCCTTTTAAGAAAGATTTGCATGGTACATACATACGAATATCGTAGGCTAGAAATATTTTACATGAACCTTTGTTTTTATTGATTTTAATTCACTTTCACTGTCTTCCTTTTTAGGTAAGTAACGGGATCCTCTATATGGACTCATCTGTTGGCTTGACCCAGAACGGCTACTTTAACGCGTCTAGTATCGTAAGTACTCACTAACTCTGTGTACTGTGTTGTGATCGTCCTCGGCTAGAATGTGTCGCTTCATTTTGGAAGACTAATTGCTGTTATTGCGCGAACGTTTTATTGAAGGTTAGGAATACGTGTGATTAACATTTCTTGCTTGCGCTTTTCTTAAATTACGTTGAAAAGAACACTTTTATTAGCTTTTATTCCTCATCAGTTTGAATTGATGGCATTCTCCGCGTCATTATTGATATCCGCAGTTAGTTTTTGACACTATGTTTTTTGTTTTTTTTAGCCTCGTGCGTTGACTGAGCTCAAGTAAGTCAACGTTATTTGAAAGAACCCGAAGACTTGGAGAGAGCAAATAATTAAGCGCTCCGTGATATCCTGAGAACTAATATAAATACTTATGGGTGAATATTTAAGCATTAAATATTTATTGTGGTTAGAAATTTTCATTTTTTCTTCCTCTCCCTCGTTTACCTAACATTCTACCCTCTAAAACTTTTCAACTTCCCCGCAAAGAACTCCCTCCATCCATACCCTCTCTGTCCTCCGTATCTCATCTGAAAGCTGACTCTCCTCACCCACCATATCCAGCTTTTCGTCCTTCCTCCTCCTCTCCGTCAACTTCACCTTCTCAATTCTTCACCACACCCACATATCAAACACCTCCAGGAGGACGTGAAAACGGGTTGGAGTGTAGAATGTTAGGTAAATCAAGGAGAGGAAGGAAAAGATTATGGATTTTTGTATAGAATGAAAGTGGGTATGCCTTTGTGTGAATTTAAGAATGAAGTACACGAAGGAAGGAGAGGCTGCCTGAATGCTTCTGAAGTACTTCATGGAAACCTACCTGAATCGATAGAATACTATTGTAAAAATAGCTATTTTTTGCGCAACTTTTTCGCTTGGAAATGAAGGAGTAAAACTTTGTCAGGTCCACTATTATATTAATATGGGCACGACCCGGGTTTCGTAACGTAGTTACATCTTCAGGTGACTGGTCACCTGAAGATGTAACTACGTTACGAAGCCCAGGTCGAGCCCATATTAATATAATAGTGAACCTGACAAAGTTTTACTCCTTTATTTCCAATATGGAGAGGTTTCACGAAGTCAAGCCTGAAGTTATCAGTTAAACGTTTTCTCTATCCGTTGACGAGCCAATGGCATCCATTTCTGAGTCCGTAAAAGAGTTCGACGGTAGAAATTTATGAGGCCGAGTGACGCCATGAATCGATTTGTAAGTTATTAATGTGTGAAGTCTTTCAAAAATGCCTGCTAATTCTCTTTTGTGAAATGGCCCCTGAGAGGTAGGCGCAAATGCGTCCGAGTATTTCAACTGGGTAACACCTCGTATATCTGATCTATAGTGTTCATCGCGGGAGTGGTGTGGGTCATGGCATATGCCTCGTGTTATTGTTAACGCTTGGCATTGCATGCTGGCTGGCTGTGCGGCGGAGGCCTTGGAGCATTGATCCCCTGCATTCTGTTCCACGGCAGCATAGTGGGGGCACTGAACCCCCCCTCGCCCGTATACAACCCCCCCGCTGCCGTCTAAGTCGCGCGGGTGGAGTGCCTTCCGTCGAGTATTAAGTTTCACGTCATCCCTGTGATTTCAACCTCTCCACCTCGTTCTCACGTTCCTCCTCCATCCCCTTTCAACTCCTCCGCCGCGAGAGGCCGGATCAAGTTCTGTCTTCCACTCCCGGGCCTCCCATCAGTTGCAGGTGCGAGCGCTCCGAACCGTCGGGTGATTCCCGGAGTAGGGTCGCGGGGGCGATTATGCCATCGTGGGTTTCATCCCCGTTGTTACTTAAAAGTGAGCGAAATGTTTGAACGATAACTTCCCTGTGCGCAAGTGGGGAGGAATTCAGTTTTAAGGATGGCGTAAAAGGTTTTCCATACCTAGCTTGTTTGTGGTTTCTATTCGGGTTAATTCCAGGGTTATCTTTTTCCTTCTGTCGAATTTTCGAGTCGCGAGTCGTATTTTAGCATTGGAATTTAATGGGTTTTGAGGGCGAATCGCAGTTTATGCGTATAAACAAGAGCAGAATTCCTTAGTATGACCCATTGTAGAACGAGACCGGGGGGATCGGGTAGTTGTGGTGGCTGGAGTGTTGGCTTCCTACCCTGTGGGCTCGGGTTCAAATCCAGGCGGTGGCAGAGAATTTTCAGTGATTGCCCGATCCTTGCTTGAATGTTGTGTGGAGGGCATTTCAAGCGAAACACTCCGTCCGTCGGATGGGACGTTGAGCCGTGGTCCCCTTGACACCTTTAGTTAAGAGTAGGCTAATGGTCGAAAAATTAAAAGTTTAGTCTGTTTAAAAATACTGTTTGCATTTTTTTATTTATATCAGTTAAATTTCTCATTTTCGTCGTAATTCAGTGTCTCAAACGCACTGCATATGATAATTATCTCTTTTCTGTGAAGGAAATCTAATAAAATCCGCTATTATTTGAGGAAAAATGATGATTTTATGGATGCCTTCCAATGTCACGCAAAATATTCCTGTTGTGCATGTGTCCGTTCTGTCCCAAATCACAGGAAGTCTTGGGATTCCCGTGGCTTTAGACGTGAGCCTTATTAAATGATATCTTATCTCACATGTTGCGTTTTATCGCACTTCCATAAGCTATTGTCGTATCGGATTCTTAATATCCAACGGTTATAACTCAACAGATATATCTGAATGGTATATACTTTAAGCTGTTGCGCCGTTGACCTTTAGTTGGAAAATCCTTTCGGATCTATTTATTTGGCTCAATAGTGTAATCATCTATTTTGTTTTAAAACTCTTTATCCTCTAGTCAGACCCTGCGTTGGTTTATACTATCATTTGTTACATAACTATTGATTTATGTTATAAATTCAATCAAGTTATGCGTCCGTTGCTGTTTAAAGTCGTCGCCTGCCTAACAAAAGGTAGCGGGTTCTAGTCCCACCCGGGTAAGTTTCCTGGGCGTGGTTGTTTTTTGTGCGATTTTTGAAATGCTTATGAAACCCCGATGTAAAAGGCCAATACGTGCTGTTTTCGGTGGAATGGAAAAGAATACCTCATTGAATTTTCACTTAATACTTAACATAAAATTAACTGATCTTAATTAATTATTTAATCTGATAATCTTACTGTGTCGAGTCTATATTGTCGGTGACCAAAGAAGGAGGCTGGTTATTGCGGGAGTGTTTGGGTTAGCTCAAAAATTCACATGAAAGGCTTAGTATTTTAATTCCCCTTAAAATAACCCGTAACTCTCTTCCATGAAAATATAAGATATATTGTTTGTCTACCAGGAAGGTGCACGAGTAGGATGCAGCCTGAACGATAATCTTTGAATGGCTGACGAGCCGTGGTGACTTTCTTTCCGTTCTATGCCCTTTAATAAATCCCCGCCTCTCTCGCGCACGCCTCCGTTCCCTGACGGGGCGGAGTGGAGGAAAAAAATGCCCCGGAGCGTGCCTCGGTGCAGTCGCGGGGTGGGACGGCGAGGGGGCGCAGGGAGCCGTGGGCTGACGTCGGGACGCCGGGATGTGCCCGCCGACGGAGGCCGAATGTGATTTTTTCCTCCCCCAGCGTCTACGTCGCCAGCCTAGCACCTGAATTTACAACGCCGGCTAGAGTGTGCGAGATGGTGGATGCCACCATATCGGAGGTCTTCCTCGATATTAGGTCATAAATTGGGGTTTGAAAGGTAGTGCACTAGCCCTCGTAGCGATAATCGAAAGTGAAAATATATTAAAAGTTGAGCTGCGTGTATAATATGTCCGTACACTTCATCTTGTTGGACGCTTTCAGTCATGTTTACGAACGCAGGTGTTGTCTTCGCACCCTCCGTTTCAGGCACGTGATACGGGGAACTAGATACATTGATGTGAACTTCATCATTGGTACCGTAGCCTGAGCCGAGTTCGAACACATTTGGATGTATTGTCATCGATTCCTAATTAGTTATTGGATCAATATTCGCAATTATCAAGTTCATTACTCTTCAAATTGTATTTAGCATAGAAAATAGAAATAAAACCTTCCAGCATTAATTTTTTATCGGAAAATTAGGGACTAATCATGTTCTAACCTGCATTTCTTTTTTTGATTCTGCACCGCTGAAGTTGTTCTTGTGAAGAATGCAGAATCAAAAATACCGTTTATTAGTTTCTATCATAAATTATTCTCTCGTATTTGTTATTTTTTCAGTGGTTTGACATTCTGATTAGGAGTTTATGGACCGGGAACCTATAACCTTGAAATTGGCCTCAATTTTGGAATGGACATTTGTGGTAATTTTCGATCATTATTGGTGGCGTAAGGAGACAATCGTTAATAAAACGTAATCAATGAGTATTCATAATGAATTGTAGAACTTCTGTGTCTCTAGTAAAATAATGATCCTCAATTTCAACAGCATTTATTGGAAACTATGCTGAAAATAATCTAATTACAGTATTTATGATGTTTTTGTTCCTACTATCACATCAGAGTTATGCTCAGTGCCCCACTGAGCATCGAGTGGTAGCCGTCACAGCTTGTGTGTAGGCGAAGGAGTGATGGCTTTAGGATGAAAGAGTAAAAAAAAACCTATGGCTTGCGTGTGTTTGTGGCTTGACCAGTCCCACTCTGGGCAGGAGATCGGGCTGATGCGCGTTGGAAATAGCCGAGGCGGTCCGTGACTCCCCCCACGCCTCACGAGTGACCTCCCACGCGTGCAGCGATCGTGAAAAGTTGTTGAAACGTGCGTTGAGTCACCGGTCGAAGTCGTGCTCGAGTCCCTGGACTGTTTGGTCCGTTGTCTCTGAGGAGACTTAGAAGGTATCCTCACTTCAGCACGGATATTTTTTCCCCTATATGAGCTATGGAGGCATATTGAGCACTTGAGAATTATTGCGGCCGTCTCCCCTCACATTGTGGGATTCTCCTATTCACTGTAAATCCATCTAATTCTATATATCAATCCTTTAGTCTTCCTCCCCATCCCTCGATCGCGAATGATTGACTATAGACATTGGTCGCGAATGATCGACGAAATACTTCGGTCGCAAATAGCATAAGTTGATAAATAAATAATTCTCGAATTGACCACCCCGTGTGGTTTTGAATAATTGGTCCCCACGTTTCGAGGGCTGAATCTGCCATAGTATTCAGGGGTAGAATGTGGAGCCAAATAGAATTTAGAATTAGAATAATATGGCTCCACATTCTAATCTTGAAGACGATGGCAGACTCAGCCCTCGAAACGTTGAACCCAATTTTGCAGCTAAAAAGATCGTCTTTAGTCGGAGTGATCGCGTTAATCAATGGATCATTCAAAAGATTTCGATCACTATGTCGGTCGTTCACGACTGAGCCGTCCCAACTCACGCGGTATAACGGATTTTTCTCCGCAAATTATTAGATGTACGCCATGGGTGGGAAAACGGAAAAATACGAATCTCTCTGTATTTAAAACGCATTCACAAACGACAATTTAAATACATGAACGAGGCCGTTCTGCTATTCATTTATTTTGAAACTGAAGTGGCCTCACAAGCCGGGCACGCCAAGAGCGCTAGATCACTCCTTTTTGCTCGGGTGGCTCCTCGTATATCACGCGTTCGTTGCGTGCTTTCTCTTTTAGTCCGCGGGGGAGGTCAGTGCGGGGGCGTGCGTCGGGTGCAAGTTGCAGGAGCGAATCTCGAAGTGGATGCGAGTCTCGACGCCCTTTGTCTTCAAAACTGGATCTCATTGGTGTCAAGGTGCCGCGTATGCTCGGAGCATTCGATATTTCTCTGCGGTTCGCTCTCGTTGCAAACTGGAGAATGTCTTTTGAGGGAAAGGAGGGGGCAATTAAATTAATGTTTCGGTGTTTTTATGTGTTCTTTACTGTTATTCTATTATTGTTTTCTGAAGGCATGACTCCTGTACGGTTGCCAGAGGGGATGGGTTCGAAGTGGCGTAAAATCTTGACCGTAGCCTATATCGTGGCGCGTGCTTTGAAAGTATTTGTGAAAGTTAAATAGAGACTACACTAAACCATGATCAGTTAAAGTATTAGTGGAAAAGCAATAAATGGAAGAAGTGTTATTTTATTATTAATCATAATTCTTGTCATTACAACTCAACAGAATTTATCTTCATTAGGTCGTAATAGGTATTTAGATTGTCTTTTCGTGGGGTTGTACGTAGCCTTATTATTGTAGTAAGAGAAATGAAATGTATCTGAAATATTACTGACTGCACCGATTCTTTTGAAAATAGTGGTTACTGAAACTGAATATACCTTTCATTATCATATATCGTCCTCCCCTTCTATCCTTTGTTATATTAATGAAAACTTCCTTGAAGGTCTAATTAATTAATTAAGGTCGTCTATTTAAATCCCTTTTCACATTGTTGCTTACTTCGAGAAGGGCATGTAGTAGTATTTTTGTAATGATTTCTTGAGTTCCATCTTCGTCTTCGAATTGATCAAATTTTTGGGCATCGCCTCAGAACGCTTCAAATTTATTTTTATTAGGCCATTTTGAGTGATGCGATGTTTTCGAAATTATTTTTATCCTTACGAGGAGAAAGGCTACCTTCAGTTGCAGACACCAATGAATTTCCGAGCAATTTTTCTTTCATTCCACAGTCATCAACGCTCGCGAGTGTATGACATTAATGATACCAAGAATTCTCAGTGTGAAGGTAATGATGTAAGTTAATTCGTCTCTGTTGGTGTTGTCTTATTTTGCTTAATGGTGACGATACAAATGTTTCCAGCCCTCGAGATATGGTATGGATGCTGCAGACACTTTTTTCCCGTATTTATATAAAAATAATAATTCCATTTTTACTCTTTTTAATAGTTTGCCATTGCACTTGAATGAGTGAGCGTTTTGACACGGTTCAGCGAGAGACTTTTCCCTCGCCTTGTTACGAGCAGATGGGGGAGTGAATAAGCGTTGCCGGTTTCTGCTGGCCCCACTCGGCTGGGTCCCCGGCGAACAATGGGGATTTGAATACAAAGGCGGAGGTTTTTTTTGGGCGAATTTAATGGGAAAGAATTTCTCAGAGTTTGCCGTCATATAATCCCCGCGAACGCTGCTCTGTGGATCTAGCCGCGCATATACCCCCTCGAAGTTACTCCTGAATTATTCTTTCCGTCGGCCCTCCGTGCTCTTCCGGAGTCAAAGAACGTCTTGAATCTTTGTTTGACGAGCACTAATCCACTTCATCGTGTTTGCTACTTAATCTTGCTGGAGTCTATTTTTTTGTTACAAAGTTGGATTCCGGTTTATTCGTGAGGTTGGGCAAGTACTCGTGCATTATGCTCTTCCGTGTACTTAAGTTTCGTTTAAGCCAAGAATTAGGTTTTTTTGAGGGCCTAACTTTATTTCGCTTTGTTTGCATATTCGTGCTTTTTTCTCGCTTTAAGTCTACGGATTCCGGCCTAAATAACTCTTCGCTCCATATTTCGCATGGTGATGCAATTCCGAAGTAGCTCTCATACCCCTTCGATGATTAGTTTGGTCGCTTCAATCTTCAGTGGTGATATCTGAATATTAATTAATTTTTGAGATACGATCAGCCTTTTTCCACTACTTTTCCCCGGTCTTTTAAATGCGGTGGCATTACCTTTCGTCGGGCTATAATGGTGTGAGAGTATGCCAATTGACAGTGGCGTAACTATGGGGGGAGGGGGATGAGGCGCATAGGTCCCTCCCCTAAGCCTCAGAGAAATAAAAATAATATTCAAAACTATTGTCTTGTTTTGACTTATAGTAAATTTTAACTTAATCTTTTAACGAAACCCAAATTTTAAGTGCTTAAATTATGTGAAATGTATTTTCAGGCATGTCATTTTTCCAAAAATTTCCTAAAAGGTGTGGTGGCTGGTGGGAGGTCGCCCTTACCCCCTCCCTCTCTCTTCCCCCCAAAGCATATTCCTAGTTACGCCACTGGCAGACGCTGAAATGGTTGCTCTCTCTTTCTCTCTCTGCGGAAAGCAGGGGTGCGGATTACCAAACGACGGCATATCCATGAAGAGGAGAAATAGTTCTGTGGCAAAGCCGGGGTCTCCTGTGCAGAGATGCGAGTTACGAATATTTTGTCATTTTATCCACTCTCATTCAGAGTCCGCGTTTTGTTTGCTAACGTACAAGCGAAGATCATTTCGAGTGGTTTCATTCCGATTGCCATTCTATTTTTGCGGCGAAATTTTTACATGTACCTGATTCGCGGGTCTAATTCTACCGTTAAAATAACATCGTTGAAGGTAACTGAATCGTGCGTTAATGTACTTTCCTTAATATGTACTAGAGTAATAAGATCTCGTCTCTTTGTATCCAGCGTAATGAAAAAAAACCGCTTTAGCACTTAAACGTGGCATTTGGACTTTTCTAATATTTCAACCATTTCCGTTGTTCATGTTTGAGTATCCAGTACTGTAAGTTCTGCAAAACTCAGGTTAGTTAACCAAAACCCTCCCCTCTGCTGTCTCTCCTGTAAATTCTTGTATGAATTTTTCATAATGAATAAAGCATAATTTTTCATCTTTATCTTTCGATAGACCAGGTATTTTCCTCCTTCCCAGTCCACAATTTCGTAGTATCATTCCTATCATTCTTGTATCACCGTCTTTTACTCAATATCTCAACGTTTCTGTGGTGAAAATTATTTGTAGTGTATGAGACAATTTTTGAGTCATTGTTTGATGTAGAGCAATCCACCTCATCTTGTTTGCTAATTAATCTTGCTTGATTTCTATTTTTTGTTGCCAGGTGATAACAATAATGCGAATATTGTTTAATCTTCTGTTGACACACTTGGCATACGTTATGAGGTTTGGTCATTTGTCAATTGTTTTCATGTTACTAAATTTTTCCCTTCGTTAAAATTCGGACACCAACTACGAATTCATATTGAATTCTGTTGATGCATACGGGTCCCAAGTATCAATTTCATGTAGTCACTATGCGCGCTTTTAAACGGAACGTTTTTTACTTGCCGTTTCATAGCCTCGGCGAATACCGATCGTTGGCCACATGTGTTGGGGGAGTGCCCTCTCTCCGCGGCTGGCAGTCCAACCACCGTGGGGGCAGGTGATCGTCGAGAAATCCAGCGGCGGGGGCAGAGGAGGGTGGGAGGCAGACGGGTTGGCCTTGGTATGCGTGGGTTCGAGCGATGACACGATCCACCGCCCCTATCTCCCCCTCCTCCTCCGCCCTTACTTCCCCTTCCGTCGAGACGAGAGAAAGTGGTGCGGGGGATGGGGGTAGTAGGGGGAATAACCCCCTTCCCTCCTCTCATCTCACCCCTCCCATCCGATTCTTACTTTCGCCTTCTCCGCTCGTGCTCCTCCGTCTTCTCCGCGCTTCAGGTGCTACATCGCAGATCTCGCCCGATTAAAGACGATTTTTTAAAAATATTCTACTCTTACTTCTCGGAGGATGAATTCTTTTTTACTTATGTATGCTAGTAGTTTATCAGGTTTACCTCCCGCTTCGGTGAAAACATACCTATACCGTTGATACAGTATAGATAATGGGAGATTTAGCATACGTTCACAACTTGGTGTGACTCTCGTCTTCCTTTCGTGGAGCTATGTTTGGAATTTTTCTTCATCGTAGCCAATCAGCATTAATATTACTGATGGTTTGACAGTAATGCGGGTAGTTCGTAGCGGTAATCTTCGTTCTTCTAGAATAAGCCAGTGGCGCCGACTCCATGGGGCCTGAGGGGGCCCGAGCCCCCCCAAAAATTCATTACAGATGTGAGGAAAAAATGTGTAAGGCTTGTCGATTTTCCCCGGAGTGTCCAGATATCGAGATTCGAGTGATCAGGGTTCTAATATTGATTATATGACTCTTCTAAAATGCTTAAAAACTTAAAATTCACTACTTATAAAATTTGCCGGGGCAAGGTCCCCGGTTTGGGCCCCCCCAATATTTTTTGTAAGTCGGCACCCTTGGAATAAGTTCTGTGGTTGATAGTTATTTATATCTTATTATGTTGATACGCTTAGGAAAACAAGCTATCGCCGGAAACTTCTCATTATTATTTGCTAGAAAACGGTCGCTATTGAGGATTATAATTATTTTTCTCTCTTGAATAGCTTAATTATGGAATAGCTTTTATTTAGAGCACTCGAAGTCCTTGCGCTCTGCGCTAAGGTGTCAATTGTGGAAGAAAAACATGAAAGGCGTTGTGTGCTTGTGTTGGAGAATCCAATGTTTTTATGAAGGAAGTCAGTTTGTCTGTCTTAAAGTGAAATACTAAAACGGAGGTGTAGTCTGCTGGAAATCGACTTGCAGATTGCGCTTTTTCTGTTGCTACCCAAATTTAGATGGAAATCTAGTCCTTATCTCCTTTAACCCATTCTCTTCCTCTCTCTACAGTTCTTCTGCCCTCGAAGCGTTGGAAAGGGTTCCTTATTCACTTTCCATAACAGTGTTTTATAGCTTCGCGGCAATTAGCTGATGCGTGCCCAACCAAGTGTGCTCCATTCCGGGCCACGAAAATTGCACGATTGCTTGCGCGATTTGTTTTATTGCCTCTCCTTCCGCTCTCCTCTTCCTTCCTTTCGCCTTCCCTCCTTTTCGGATTTTTTACCTTCTTCCAGGCGCTTTGGTGCTTCTTGAAGGCAGACGCGATGTGCGTCTGAATATCTTTCGCTAATCTTCATCGTCTCATGTCGAATCATGTTCTTTTCGTTCCCTCTCGTAACTTATCCCGCATTAAAATCTCCACCTGGCGAAAATAAACTATATATGGGACACTCCGCTAGGTTGGCATGATCCTTCTCAAATTCACTAACTCAATGCTTCAATCCGTAATTCAATCCAATAGAAGTGTGTGGGTAAAGCTCACGATGGAGAAAGTTGAGAACTCATATTATTGCGTAAAATTTCGTTAAAAGGCGACTATAAAGGGACTTCATGTGGAGAATTTCGTTTTTCGGTGCGGGAACTTGGATGTCCAAGGAGAATGGTGAGAATGCGCTGTAGATGTTAGAGATGTAGAAGTAATTGAAGGAGTTGAATTGGGCGGAGATGAAAAGAAATGATGATGCGTAGGGAAGAGTATTGATTAAACGGAGAGGGGGGCGGAAAATATTATGTTTTTTTTAAATGTGTTGAAAGGAGATGGGCCCATACAATATACCTTAACCGGTACTTGCCGTAACTTATTAGAGCTAAATTAAGAGCCTCGTACATTGGGGTCCAAGATCATCCGGTCTGTATACAATTTTTTCCGTCCTTAAGCGATTATAATCGTCATTGTGGCCGTGAGCAAGGCAATAAAACAATGGATTTTATATAACGCTGTAATAATGTTTTCTCTTTGTGCATGATCTCGAAAGTGGGTTTGTTTCCTCTCAGATTTATCTCTCTATGAAGTTCATATGCATGGTATCCTTCAGCATTCCTCATTCTCTCAAGCTCATTGGTTACAGTCATTACGGATTGTCTTGATTCTTGCTTTTAAATTTCTTTCCGTGAGTGACTTAGCGTATTTCCCCCGTGAGTTAACCTTGATCGGTCATTCCTCGGAGGTTCCACGTGGTGAATGTCTGAAGGCCGCCGGATTCAGCACTCTTTTGTTCCTTTTTAACCGTAGGATTTAAATTCCTATCTCCAAATTTTTGTGGGCATAAAGGTATTTGTCATGACTTGCCTCTTTTCAAGGACGTTTCGCGAAATAAGAAAGGTATCCGCCAGAAACCATCCGGAATTATAGTATTAGCAGTGGGCCACTAGTCAGATTCAGGTGTTTTCAGCAGATATTTTAAGGCTTTTCAGATTCAGAAGAGTAAGATGTAGGTCAAGTGCAGATTGTGATCTCTTCTGAAAGTATGATGCAGTTCGTAAGGAAGTGTGCTATGCTATTCTCCGCCTTACCTAATATTTAATGGAAATAATTTTAAGGCATTAAGAATGAATTTACTTCATTCAACGATTGTGATGTCGCGGATTGGATTTATTTACCTTTCACCTATATACAGAGGCGTTTTGTAACTTATTTTATGCGTTTCAAAACTCCACAAATTATGTCAATTTATTTTTTGCATTACACGTGAACGGTTAGCGATAGTGTTGAAATTTGTATGATCTGACTTTACTTATTCGGGACGACTAATTGTTTTTATACCCGCATACCTAGCGAGATTGGTTGGGCAATTTTTCCTTCTCTGCTATCGGAATGATCCCTTCGCATTCGATTCTTAAAACGTTTTCTTTGTCGAAAAATTTTGCTTCGTATTGTTTCCATCCACCTGAATTGATTCATTTTCAAGACGAAGAGTGCTGGTGCCATTGAATTATATTTTTTGTCACCCATAAAAAATGTACAAAAATGAAATGCGTACGTATTGCTTTCCTGGTCGACAGGTTCCCACGCGTGCCAAATGTGTATCTTATTATTCATTCTCCTGGCATATTAAGCTAACGCCTCCAGTCCAACTCACCCTGGAAGCACTCGAATAGGTGTCTAGGATTCCATTCATTAAGGATTTCTATCCGGAGTTCCTTGTTTTGCTATGAGCATCCTCTGGTGACAACGCAGCGACATCTGCTGGCTTATTACGCGTGTGATTATTCCTGCTTCCGAGTCGTTGGCCGCTCGGCGCCGTTTCCCTCGCGTGACAATGTCCGGATCTTCCATAATTTTGGTAACTTGCATCCGCCAAGGAGTGGCATCTTGCTGTTATTCCCCTTATCTGGCGGGATTACGTAAAATAAACGACCGACGGCAAGGGAGAGGGGACCGGGTCGTTGTCGTTAAGGAATTGCTTGTAACACGGTGGAGGAGCCAGTTATGTGTGAACCCTTTTGCCCCCCCCCCCATGTACCCCTAGCCAGACCCTTCTCAACCAGGCCTCTTTCTCTCCTCCTGGTGTCCCGTTCAGATAGCGCTAGTTGCCATGCATATACGAACCTTAACCTTACTTGCTTTCTCATAGCACCTGTATTACCTGCGTGACGCAGTGGTGTCACCTGGCGAGAGGTTGGGAATTATCCAGTGAATTCAACCTAAGCTGTCGGAAAAATGTAATTTTAAATTTTTGTCGTTCGATTTATGTACGTTTTCCGGATGTAAGACTAATGGAATAACTATGTTTCATTAACCCTTGCTGGTATGCTCTGGATGTGTAAATTATTTATTTCTCCGACTGTGGCGACGGCATAATATGGCAGACTTACGAACTAAAAGTTTATGCACTTATCTTTATTTATAATTGCTGCAAAGCGCAGGAAGTTTAATTACTAATTTCGTTCACTACGACGGCTACGCTAACCATAGATGGCAGATTTCGAGGTTCGCGGGCTAATGTATGCCTTCATGCGACTATTTGCCTTATGAACGTAGAGACACGTGTAGCAACCAGCGTTGTGCGAACGGGGTATTAACCTGGCCTGCCCCCCCCCCCCCCCCCAATGGCTCTCCACCCATAGTACTCGGACCCTTTGATCACTTGAGGCTGTTGTCGCTGTGTGTCCTTAGGTACCTCGTTCCCTTCTTCCAGTGGCTGCTAAACTACATCCGGGAGTCATTACTTTCGCCCTCTGTGGCCGCCGCCGAAAGCAGGGGCTCTATTTCCGACCTCCGCGACTTCCTGACCCCCCAAAGCCTTTTCCTCAGTCTCCCCTGTTGCGGGCACTCCTATCTTCCGATCGTACCCTCCTCTCTTTTGCCGGGTTTTACCTCGCCCGTTTAAGCGGGATATCCCCCAGCGGTGGGTTCAGGTCTTCGTCCCTACTAGTCGCGTTCCCTCAGTCATTCACATTGTGTCACAGAATCCGTATCCCTTCTTGCCTGTCCGCTTGCTACACACTCGGTGGTCTATCCAGGGATCTGGCCATGAGTGGCGACCGCCTACCGCCGACTCATGTAAGTTTTATTAAACTTATAATGCTGGTTGATATTACCATATAGTGGTACTCAAGGTTGGTTTATAATTATCTTTTACCTTAGGTATTATATCGGTCAGGATAGGTTTTACTTGTGAGTGTTTTCATAATCAGTCCAGCGTCTATCCCCTGCCAAACACTGTAGAGCTTTAGAGGTGGCTTGCCCGGTAGTAAGTTGATATATTCGTTTCCTCGTTGAATTCCGCTCTAAAATGCATGATAATACCTATTACTCTGCATTCTCACCTTGAACCCTGCTCACTTCCTTTCTGATCCGTCATCATTGCCACTATCTCGTGTAAGCATCATGTAACTCTAGTGTAAGCATCATGTAACTCTAGTGTAACTCTTCGCTCTTGCCTGCCCTCTATCCCGTACTCAAGTTCGACCAATGCCTCCGCTGGGGTATCAGTTCATGACGAACGCTAGCAGAGTCCTCTGGATTTCCGATAATACACTTCATAGTTTCAGTAGTTGTAGTAGCCCTAGAATACAATAGTTATAATAACCGTGTGAGATAGTAGCGTAGAGTAGTGAAGAGAACTGCCATCAAGAGGACTATATCCACAAGGGCCTACCTCCCCCCTCTGTCGTTTAAAAAACTCACGCGGAATTTTTCGCTTGTTCTTCCTCTTTTTCAAGGTAGGGGTAGTCGGAAGGCTTTTTTAGGGTTTCCTACGCCCATTCCATCAGTGTTTTCACATGAAGACCCCTTCACGTAGACAACCATTTGTCTGGATCATACCCCTCAAAGTTTTAATATAGGTTGTTCTACCGGTATTTAGAGGTCGGCAGTTCAGTTTTAGGGTCCAATGGAACGAGCGGTTTCACCACAATTGGGGTTTGTTCGTTTAGTGATGGTGATTGTTGAATGATTGCAGTGATTAAACGCTTAAATTATAAAACACGCTTGATGAATTCGGGGAACCTTGAAGTTTCGCCTACGTCATTTCATGGGCCGTCTTATATCTTTCATTTTGTTCCGAATGTTTAGTGGCGTAATCAACTAGGGATCTAAATTTATACCCACTGTTATTTTGCGACAGAAATGGAAAACCATGCTTCCATCCTAAAGACCTTCCGGTGTGTAATTGGTCATCAGTTCGCGCTGGATGACTGGAGGTAAATGTAAAGTTGCTTAATGACTGTAATTTATTCCTCAGTCAATGGCCTTGTGAGTTGAATTCTCGGAAGTAGTTACGGCCTTTCTTTTTTGCGATGATATCAACTTGAAGGGACGTAACTTGGGGATCCGAAATATCCTCATTTTTATGCTATTGATCTACCTTAATTAATTCAAAATGTGCTTTTGTTTGTGGTTTTAAGTACATTCCAACCGATTGTTTATATACAAATGTTGTTTGTTGCATGCATTTTTAAGAAATATTCTGCAAATTTACGAATATTATAATGGCTCCCGAGTACAGCTTTTGTCTCTACTATACTGCTGATTTCCGTCGGCTAACTAATAGAAGTAAATTTTATGAAGGACAAAAGACAAGCATTAATTACGGTTTTGATCTTCTGAATGGCTTAAAGTCGTAATTTGTCTCCTTAGTGGCGCACGCGTGTTAGCTTGTTTTTGAAACTTAAATGACCTTTTGTTATTTGTAGTTGTTTATTGTTTGGCTTTCTTAACTGAAATTAGCCTGTTCTCCAGAAATTTAAAAAATTGTGGTCCTTCCCTTTTGTTGACGCCTTATCCCGGTTGCCGCTGCTGGTGAGAGGATGCGGGTAAATGTCATTAAATTGCGGTCGGAATTGTAGACGGTTGGTCCATCAAGTGTTAGGACCTCCCCCCCTACCTTTCCAAACGCCTCGGACCTCTTCGCAAGAACCAGTTTCCGTGGTACTTGACGACCCCCATCCCTCCACTACCCCGTCCACTTCCACTTCCTCAATTCGCCTCGTGAATTAATCGACCATTTGGGCCGGGAGCGCTCTTGCACCTCATAGCACTGGCCACTTTCCCCGGAGGTGCAGGAATTGATTTGCGACCCATTGCGATTACACCTGCTTCGCCGAAAATATGGAATTTTTTTCCGCTCGCCTGTTGCAGAAACGATTGCATGTAGAAGTGAGCTGCACGTTAAGGCTGATTTTCGTTTCCGCATAGTAGTTGACGGTACGTGGAAAAGTCCCCAAAGGAAGAACAAGCGACAAGTACCAAGGGCAGGTTAAGAGGGATACAGGGAGGAAAAGCCTCAGGCTAGCTAGGGATAGGGAGAAATGTAGGGCTGTTGTATACCGTTCTTAGTATTGTAATACGAAGTATAGTGTACAGTACAATGTACATACGCTGCCTTGTATAGCTATACTATGCATACTGTGCTAGACAGTAAATTATGCATGGTATAACTATGCTGTGCTGCTCTGTATAGCTCGTTCCTCAAATCGCCTTCAGGCCCTTTATCTCTTCTTTCTATCCATGTACCATATTCTCTTCTTTTCCCTTCCTGGGCATTCTTTCCTCCAATACGCTTTTACACCATCCTCAACCCGCTTAGGACTCGCTCCACCCAGACCCTGTCTCCCCTTACTTCATCGAGAAGTTTCCTCTCGTTGCCCATCATGTCTAACACTTTCTCCTCATTTTTCTCCACCTCCATCATTCTTGTCCTTTTTTTCCCACAACTCGGACGAGACCTTGAGGCTATTCTCCTCAGCGTTCACTTGCCTGCATCGTTACTCTCCGGGTCAGACTCAACGTCAGTTTTTACTCTACTCTCCCAATCTTCCATTCACCGAATCATTGTCGTTCAACACCATTGCTCCCAACCAGTGCTGTTCATATCACGGTGTCCTTAATGTTTTACCCTTTCAGAAATAATTATGTCCGGATAAAATTTCAATTTCGAAGTGGCTTTCATTTTCCTCACCGATATCCACTCTTCGATTAAATCATAGCTGCCTGCCGCGAGCTCTCAATGGTATTTTTCGACCATCGTTCGCCCGTGACTTGTTTTGGCGTGCTGCCAATTTTGGGGAATTTTCAATGATTGGTGCGGTGTACGTTTATATATGCGGTAGCAGCGGTAAGGCAAATAGACGTGGGTCATCGGTAGATGACCCCACTGCTGTTGAAGAGTTGTTTATCGAAGCTGTCGATGTCATCTTTTAATTTTTGTCAGGCTCACTGATGCGTGATATTGTTTTGTGTCGAACGAGCAGGGCGATAGAATGTCATTAAATCCCATCGCTGTGTAGGCCTCAAATTAATATTGCGGAAGAATAGGTTTTTACGACATTGATGCGATGTTGCAATTACGGGGATCTCGCCAGGTCCCCGTAATCAATATTTCATGTATATTCCGCTCTAATGCCCTTGATTAATATCCTCATAACGATCCTGGAAATGTTCATCGTAATAAATCCAAGTTTGCGTGTTCACTCATTCCACTGATAAATAAATTATCTCTGCACAAAGTAATTTATGAGTTGATATGCGTAACGCGATTCCTTCGCAATCTGTTATCGAGGGTTGTCAATTTGCTGTTCTTTTCAAGGATGTGACAAGTTGAGGAACCGAATACAATTCTGAGTAATAATGCGGTCATGATAGTCGTAGCAGTATCCCCAGTGGTCAGCTTTCAAATTTCATTTGAAATCCGTTTCATCTCAGCATGAAGGTACGCTTCACAACATGTGGTCCTTTGAAAAACAGAACTGACCATGTTACACCCCGTTTGGTTAAACTTTGTGCGGTTTTTTTCCGTAATCCCTTCGTTTCCACTCATTGAAAATGTTCGTTGAAGAATTGTATTACTTAAATCCATCTCAGGACAATACGAGTTATTTTGCCGATAAATGCGCATCGAAATGCCATCCTCGCATTGGTTTTAATTTTGAAAACGAATTATACTTACCTTGATTGTTTCTGGCTTTACTTTGTGAAAATCCATTCTTAATAATAAAACGTTATTGTACTTTTCCACACGATTTAATTAATACGACCGGTTTCGTCGCAGAGGCGACATCATCAGGTACAGAATCCGTTATAATAACAGTTATTTTGTTCTTGTTTATCTGGTTGCTATTACGTTGGTAGGGGAGGGTTGCGTTGGGGTTGGAGCGTCACTCAGCTTCAGGGGAATCTCCAAGAGCGGGGAATAGTTTACAAAAATATTTTCATTTGCTAAAATTCCATTTTTTAAATGCTTCCTATCTTCTAATCTCCAACTCCTCCAAGCAGTCCATCCTTCTTCCCTTTCCCTCAAGGTGGAGAATTTCCGGAACAAAATTGCTCCTGTGGTCACTCTCCCATAGATGTTTCGCAAAATGCGATTTTTCTAACTCCCCGTTTCTCAAATGCCTTCCGTGTTCCTCTGCTCTTACTCGGAACGAACGTCCAGTCTGGCCTATGTAATAGGTCTCACAGTCACTGCACTTGAGTCTGTAAATGCCACTTCTATCATTTTAAACCGGTCGTATTAATTAAATCGTGTGGAAAAGTACAATAACGTTTTATTATTATACTTACCTTATTTTGTACTCAGAAGTTAATGTAATGACATAGGTTTTGATCATAGAAGTATACCTTTCAATTTGCCAATTCAAAGTGGCCAATGGTTCTAAGTAACGATGTTTACAACCTTGGATTATCGTGTAATCCGAAATGCTTGGCTGTGTAGCAAGAGTGTAGTATTTTCTAGCTTCAGCATTTAGTAATCCCTCGGTCTCATCAGGTAATTTCTGCAGTGTTGGGGAAATGTTTAACCAGGTTTCAACCTGTTCCGTTCTCGTCTTTTCTGGTACCTTTCGTCCTCCATTCCCCGACGACCCTTCCCTGTCACCAGCCGAACCTTTCCCTCTCCCGCATGTTTTTCCTCGCGAACCCTATTTTCTCATGGCCCGAGCAAATAGATCCGAAGAGTCTTCGCTGTGAACTCTCTAAACAAGGATTTTTGATATCTTGTCAAATGCTGCTGAAGCTAGTGTTAGTCACCGATCGTTGAACAATCAGTCATTTCGCTTCGAATTACGATGTAAACAGATTGATCGAATATTTCCCATTAATTCTTATAGGCGGAATTTCTGGAAAAAATGCACGTGTCAAAAAGCATGTTTTAAAGACTTTTCAAAGTTTGCGGATATTTTTTCCTCGAATTTATGTTATTTTAGTGGCTATTGTTTTTTTCCGTAGGTAATTATTGAACATTAATAAATACTGATGTGGCTCTTTCGAGAGATCGAGGAAGTGATTTTCCTATCGCCAGGGGCAGTGGTTTTCGGTAGCCATTTTCCTGTCTGCATTTTATCCTGGCTTAATGTATTACAAATAATTATTTACCAATGGCAAACGTTCTATTTCAAGCTTTTCGCTGTAAAGTGTGTGACGGTAAATTATGGAGAAAACTTAAGGTATATGCATGCGGCTGTGATGATTTCGAGGAAGGTGTAGTGTTGACTGTTTTCGATATGCGGTTGCCAGCATAATTCTTGAGGCAAACAGTTCGCTGAACTGCTTTGTACCAGGAAAGTTCTTCCCTCTAGATTTTTCCAGCATCATAATTTCCCTTACGTAGATCTCTTTACTGTGCGGTCTACGAGAGACCAAAAAGGATTGTGTTGACGTTGGATTTGCTACTTAAGAGCGACTGTTCTGATCAGTTTTTCAATTTCCATTGTCATCTCCAGCCCATACGTCATTGAGTCGGTGCTTTTTTTTCTTCGTGCTCTGCGGTCGGTACTCCTTACCGCCACTTGAGATTGAACGTCGAGATAAGTCACCGGTTTCGTTTCTTTTGAAGTTCGCGCTCATTGAAAAAGTCCCCATGAATCATTGCACGTGGGTGTGACCTCTCTTTGCCGACGGAAGTTGAAGGACGCGCTGGTCGTTCTCTTGGTCGTTTTTTCATTAGGCTTTCGATTGAAATGGACCTATTTAGTCGTCATTTAAAGTGTAGCTTTTAAAGTTATTGATTACCATGAGCCAAAAAGTTTGTTTCTTCCCATTTTTTTGTTTAAAAAGATGAGAAATTACACACTCATGGATTTACATTTGTCGTTTGAGAACAATTTAAGCCCTTTCCGCCTAATTAAGAGCGTGACTGTGTTTTATGCCACGTGAAATGCTTAAATAATTATGAATTATCCGAGGCTGATCTAAGTCACGATAATCTTACTAGCGCTTCAACCGGATCAGAACCTTCCTATTCGTAGGTATTCAATAAACTAGGATACAACCTTGGCCACCCCGGCCCCGTGATATTTGACCCATCATTTTTTTCGAATTGGCAAACATATGAAATTACTCTACTCACCACCTTTTAGCCATTTATTCTACGGGCGGAATGCGGTGCGATAACTTAGCTTGCAATCCCAGTAATAAGCGCCTTCTTGCGCCCTTCCGTCTTCTCTTTTTCCTTTTCTTCCATCCCATTCACCGCCCTCTGCCCCTGCTGTATTACCCGCTTGCCTCTTCCTCCATGAGGCGACCGTTTGGCCTTTCGGGTATTTCATTCCTTCCTTCCTTCTGCCTCCCCTCGCAAAACCATTGTCCCGCGCTTTGGTCGCACTCTCGCGCGCACAGATACCGCCCAACACCCTACTCGACCTCCGCCTTGTCCGCCTCGTAAAAAAATTTTGGCTCGACCTTTTTTTATTTCCACCTGCCCGGAAAAAGAGAGGAATGATTTAGCGCGGGCCCGGGATTGCCCGCGCCCTCGGGCCGACAGTGGCGCCGCGCCGTGCTCGGGATTGCTTTGGCGGGAAAGTTGGGATGTGCGAGGTGGCTGGGGGAACGAAAAGGGGATTCTGGTTCTTTGGCGCCGCGCAGGGATTAAGCTTGGAGGTTGAAATCAATCGTAGTCGCTTATGAGGGATTTCATGCTTGGTCTGTAATCTAAATTTCAGTTTTAAAATTTTTAACGTATCCTTTCGAGGAGTTGGGATGGAAGGAGGGGAAAAGTAACGTGAAATTGCTAGATGTGGGTTACAAGGATACAAGTAGTGGAGAAGGCACGAATGATTTTGAAGGAGCGAGTAGTAAGTGGGGAGAGGCTGCTGAAAATCGTTGTAGAGGGAAGGTTGTTCGGTAAGCTTGGAAAAGGGCAGGAATAGAATTGAGTTCATGGATAGAATGAAGAGCATTAGGCCTTATTATGCGTTAAAGAGGGAAGTCCCAAATGGAAGTAGAGAAAGACAGGATATTTCGCAAAATTCTCCCTATAAACCTACCTCAACTGGTGGAGTACCTATAATAGTAATAATAATTCTTTCTCCAATAGCCTGTGCTACTACAGCTTATCACGTTTTCATAGTCTTAATCGCCGTCAGTACTGACATTGCCGCCTTAATGATTTGGTCAAATTCCATGTTAAAAATTATTTTCTAGAATAGACTGAAGACCTTTTCCGCTAAGCATTCTTGCAATACGTACAATGGAGCAACTCGTAATACTTTGCCGACGCCTGGCCTAGACTAAACTTACTCAAGCTCCCCTATTCCTCCCTACTCCTATTTCCCCCGCTCGAATCCCATGCAAAAGACCCATTCTGTCTCCTCTTGTGTATTTTGAACCTCCGTGGGATTAGGTCAATTGAGGTGCCTCCGAAAGCCGACTTCGTGGGACCTGGGCGGTGGCAAGGCTGTGTACCGAAAGATTTCGAGGTTACGTGGGTGTCTTCTTGTCGCGAATGGACTATTCAAATCTTTCGCATAATTTTACATCTCGTTCCCGTCTCCCGTTTCTTTTTTTTTTTTGGGTCTCGGGAATCCGCAGAATCCGGATTACCAGCGAAAATGAAACTTTTCTCGCTCTCTCCGGGCCATGTTTATTTATGAGACGGACGTTCGATTAATTTCATGCAAATCGGACGTGTTCGCGCGGAACTCAGTGACGGGGTCGTATTTAAATAACTACGACTAGTGCCATTCCACCGACCTTGCGAGTGAAATTGGACGGAATGAGCACTGGCGTGCTTGATCGTGTCAGTCTGATCGGGAATGTTTTTCTGAAAGTGTTCCAATACGAGTCGCACTTTAATAGTACGCCTTTTAGTCCTCCTCTAAAATTCACTGGCATTTTTTATTTATTTCTAAGCTTCTCTGTATTTGAACTTCCGCTTTCGAAAAGAGAGTCAGTGTTGTAGACACCTGGATAATTCGATTGATCTTCAACTATGGGAAAGAAATCCTCTAATCACCCTTATGGGGATGTGGAACTTCGTATGTTTCTATGTTTATTTGGTAAAAATACTGTGGTAACTATCAAACCTTATTTTAAACAGCCAACTTATGCTAAACGTGGCGTAACTATACGCGTAAGCTGTTGTGAACTGGGCTTATTACTGGTGATTAGTCGGTATGCATAACAAATCTGGATAAATAAAAGTTTCTAATAATTCTTTTTTTTTTCGTTTTTAAATTTCCTCCATTTGCATCGTAATCATCTTAACATTTCCAACTCAAGGGTTTTCACACCTGAGTATTATGGATAGCTTTTGATGAAAACATTCAGCAATTAAAAAAAATGTCATTGACGCTTGTAATCAGAGAAATATGAAACTAGCAATCTCTAATACTTGAAATTCGCTTATAGTAATTATCTTGTTATTTATTCGGCGTTGAAGATGTCTTCCAATTTTGGGTTACGAATTTCTAAATATTATTGTAAGAAAGGTGGCTTGGTTTTACTTCGTCGTTAGTGTCCGGGGTTACTCGGTGAAATATTTAGCTTTAAGAAATTAGCAATTCATGCTTTATGAAAAGGTCGTTCGAACGATAAAGGTTCCTGGTTCCGATCGTGGAGTGAAGTAGGGCACACAAGAAGTTGTATGGAAGGGGCTTTGGGACCCCTCGAAACCGCACCGTTCTCCTCAGGGCGCCAGAGCCTCCCGCTTCGTCCCCCGCTCGCCCCTCAAGGAGCTGTTATGCTTAATAATTAACTCTCCATTATCCCCGCTCCTGCCTCTCCCGCGCCTCCTTTCTTGGAGCTCCCTTCACCCGCCCACGAATCCACGCGCCCCGCGCCTTCCTGATCCTCGCGGGGCCACTATAGAAATGTGCCTCAATGATCTGCCTCTTCATAATACGCCCGAAGCCACTTACACAGGTGTTTGGCAGGGGTTCAGTTTCCCTGCAGTAAGTCCTTCTCTTTGCTCCATTATTTTGCTTTTTATTACTCTCATTAGAAGTGAAATGTAGAGTATTAGACCTTGCGTAAAGTTGGAAAAGGTTTACAATTTGGGAAATTGGGAGTGGCTGGAGTGATTAATGAAGTATTGCATTAATGAAGTATCGATTCTGTCTTGACCGTACTAGGATTGTCTCACGGATAGGCATTGTATTTTATTAAAGTATTCTACCGATTAAGGTAGGTTTCCATGGGGTACCTTATAAGAATTCTGGGATCCTCCCTCCCCATCAATCACTTCCCTCTTCAAGTCACAATAGTGCCTACTCCCTTTCATTCTATCAAATAATCCTATTATTTTCCTTCCCCTCCCTGGATTATGCCACATTCTACCCTCTAACACTGTTTTCAACATCACCCACCCGCTAAGTACTTATTACATCCATACCATCTGTCTCCGTATCTCCTCTGAAAGCTGCCTCTCCTCATCCACCATGTGAAGCACTACGTCTTTCCTCCTCCTCTCCTCCCACTTCACCTTCTCCAATCTTCGCCACACCCACATCTCAAATGCCTCCAGTCTTTTCACACCCTCCTTCCTAAATATCCACGTTTCTGCACCGTAAAGGGCTACACTCCTGATCAGGCTCTTCACTAACCTTTTCTTTAAATTCTTACATAGCGAACCTCTCAGAAGCTCCTTCCTGTTCATGAACGCCTTCTTTGCTAATGCAATTCTCTTCCTGTTGTCCCTGCTGCTGTATCCGTTTTCCTCTAACGTTTTGTAGTCTGTATGTTATGATTTTACCAATTTTGGTAGGTTGTCAAGGAAGGTAATTCACTCCATTCTATTTTTTATTATTTCAACCTATTTTATTGTTCTTCACTCCATAAAAGTCATTTTTTCACTTTTTTCTCATTTCTTTTCAAGGAAGTTTCTTTTATACAATTCATGGAACCCGTTTTCGTCCTTTTTTCTGATTACTCGATATTTTTCAGCTATTATGAGTTCCATCTGCTACACCATCTTCCTGATCTTAATCTACATGAGAATGTTCCTCTTCTCTCTCGTATTTAGCTTTTTACGTTTAACAATATTAATGTTGTAGAAGACCTTGATGATTACGGAAATAATTAAAATCTTGGTCATTACCACAATAATTTTGTTTGAAACAGTGATTTATTTTATTGTAGTTCGTATATTACTACCGTAGGTGGCGAAATGAATGGTGGCGAGATAAAATTTGCCAAACGCCGTAAAGCTGGGTATCATATCGCTGTCTACGGAGATGCAGGTAGTAGCGCCGATATAATGGGCGCTCCTAAGCTGCTAAAATGTTAAGTCGAGTTTGAAAAGCGTTTCCTCTGGCCGTCCCATGAAAGCAGCGATACCCGTTGAGATTACTCGCCGAAGCGCAACTTCCTCCGTGAGGACTCATAATAGTTTTAACACTCGCGCTTTTTAGCCGTTTCGCCGACTTTTCCTTCCCGCTACCTCCCCTACTTCCCCTCCTCCACTCCGCATCACTCCCCTCCCTTCCATTTAGAGTCTGGATGTTTCCCCTCTTGATTTTTATGCCCCTTTTTTTATCCGTACGGAGGCATTCCGGTTGACGATCCATTTATTAGCCGTGGTTACGGAACGGGTTTTCATACAGCACTGGTGTGGCGGGCGGAGAGGGCTGCGGATCTGGTCCTGCTGGAAGCCGGGGAAAATCTACTCGCCGTGGAAAGGAAAAAGCCTTCCTCATCTCCCTTTCCATTTTTATCCCGTTGCTGCTGTTTTTTTAAATCTTGTTAGTTTTATTTTAATATCCCACCACTTTCCGTCATTTGGTGGGAGTGAATCACTTTCACTGCTCGCCCTTAAAAACTTTTGTTACGTTATTGGCCTTTTCTCCCAGTAATAGTTCGGCAATTTCCCTCATAATGATGCCTTCCCTACTTCGAGTAATGGCTGGAGTGGTAGGTTTGGTTAATTTTTATTTCATACTCATCCTAAATTGCTTTTCTCCTGGAACCTGGTGACTTCTGGTGTCTGATTAGTAGTCATCGGAAAATGGTTTATTGAACGGGCGACATTTACTAAATAATAAACGCTTATAGAAGATGAAACAGAGATAGAACAAAAACACATGAGGGTCGGTGATGCGAAGAAGAAGAAAACTCACAAATAATTGTATTTGATCTAATGTAGAGGGATATTCAATGTTGGAAGGTGAATTGACCAGGATGATTGGTTAAAGGTTTTATGTATATCTATCGAAAATGTTTTGGTTTAAATTACTTTTTTTCAGCACCATAAATAATTAGAAGTCAATGGTAAGGCTTTGAAAGGTATTGCTGTTCTTGTGATTGGAGCTCTGCGGGTTCCTCCTCGCATGTACTGTAGGTATATCTACTCCTCTTCTTGTCTTGTCTAGTCCTTCTAATCCTCCATCGTCCTCTCCTTATGGCATCACAGTGCCGTAGAGATCCGAAATATGTTCGCACTTTGCTGTGATTACTTTGGTCAGGTCATGGCCTCGAAAATCTCCCTTAGTGACTCCCATCGCTCGGCTCGAAAGCCAAGCTTGCGGTTTTCTGCAAATGTCTTCACCCGCAAAACTTTAGGGTTTACCCTTGTCCCGGAAAATTTAAGGCTCTTTGATGTTAGTAATTCAGCCCTCTCCTCCACTGCCGTACTTTGTGGAATATTCCTAGACCATCTTCGTTTTGCCTACACCAATGTGATGAGCATGACTGCTTTTCTCTTATAGTGGTTTCAACGAAAAAAGTTTGTAACCAAGTAGCGAGTGTCCCCTTTTGTGGGATGAAGGACCTTTGAAGTGCTAGAGCCGATTTTCCTGCCAGGAATCGTTTTCTGAATGTGGAAAGGCATTTAAATGGAGCTTATCAGGACATAGTACTTACATTGGTGTCATTTTTCGTCTTGCGGAGCCGTTTCCGAGAGCCTCTTCTCCACGTCCCATCGTTTCGATGCATTGGAGTCGTGCGGTTTCGTATTGCTCTCTTTCCCCTCGTCCTCACTCCTATCCCTTTTCGGGCATTTTGTACCATAGCTTCTAAAGTAACCCTTCACCTTATCGATCCACGGTGTTCAAATTGAAATACTCACTATTTCAGTCATCTGATGAGTATTATGATTGAGAGAGGACTGTTGAGTGGTAAGGCAGGAGAAGAGGGCTCATGGATAAAGTCGCAGAGATACATATTTTTCCAAATGAAGTATAGAATCACGTATGACAGGAGTGTGGAGAGTTGAAGCTAGATAGTAATATTGGCGATTCATTTTCCTCTTAAATATACTCAAACCCATTGATTACCGATGATTATTTTCTTTGGAAGCGAGTAGGTTACGGAAAACAAAATCTATCCTATAGGTATGTGTCTGGAATGGCATCTGTATTGTATTCATGAACAAGCATTGTCTGTGGGCTTTTCTTACCTTCGAACTCTCTGTCTTTCATTTGGCCTGGATTTTCTCACGGGTAGCCATTGCGGCGGAATGGAATATTGCTACTCGGACGATGGCATCGAGCGGAATCTTTAGACTTTAAAATAGTCACCAGATAGTTGTGTATCCATTTTCAAGCGTATTTGCGAACCAAGTAAGGAATTGCGTTTCTAGATTCCGAGAACATTACGTTTAAGATTCAAGCATGTGCTCGGGAATGACTATCGGACCTGTTTCCCCTCTCCGTGGTGGCATTTCTTTCCGCATCGTTAGGCGTGCTTCCTCGTAATTTACTATATATAGCTTCCTATCCAAGTGGTTGGTCGTGGTAATGCTTGGATTTCTCAGCTCGATGATTTTGTTGTTCGGTTCACGTTATTTCCAGGCTCGCTGTTGTTATCGTCTTTGTTGTGTAGTTTTCTCGTCGATTAAGTGGAAGGGGCATTGAGCCGTTGGGCAGAATGTTCCATCCTTGATAGCTATGCTCTGATTCGTCTGTGGTGAAGTAAAGGCCCCATCATAGACTGTTACTTCGGATACGAAGAACATTACGTGGCACACGGATTTTATCCGTGTACCACGTAATGTTCGTCGTCTAATAATCAGTTAAGTTTATCCCATCCTGTATTATCGTCCTGATATTATGGTCCATACATTTTATAGTATTTCGGTCGATTATACAAAATTTATTAAGACCGGTTGTGTGTATGAAAGTGTTTGTTGAAAATTGTCAGTAAGTTTTCATTTAAAACATGAGGATGCTACCAGATAAAACTTGAATTGACTCTCTATATTTATTTCATTTGTATTTTTTTAAAGTAGTACTTGCCCATGGTATCTCTTTTCTCTACTTGTAGCCTTGTCTACCGTATAAAAACTGGAGGATTTATCGTATTTTCTCCTATTTTACGTAATTATTTGTATTGAATTTTGCAAAATCATGCATTCATTCGGATGCGCGAAAAGTATCGCTCACGATTCAACGTAATGAGGCTTGATTCGTGATCGCGGTGAAAGGGATACGTTAGACAACTGCCGCATCTCCAGCTGTACGTCGTGAACTTCTTCCCTTTATTACGACTTCACGTAATAAACATAAATTTCGGCTTTAAACTCAGTGTGCGAAAAGTAGGGTACTTATCATATTCGGTGATGCACCTGGCTGTTGTTGGAATGGTTTCTATATCTCCGTCATGAGCCGTGAGAAATTACCGTTACCTATTCCAGCAGCATTACCTATTCTCGTGCAGGCAATGCTTTGAGCTGGGACGTGAAGTGCTTTGTCTGATGGCGCTACATAGTGTCGTTAAGCGTTCAATGTCCTTTTCACTACATAAGAGATAATGTTAGACTCCATCCGTGTCTTGATTCAAAACTGCGGCTTTATCGCTCGAGAGTGTCACGGCGAGGCTTTGATGACTGTTTGGCGTACTATAAAATTTATCAACTACTGCTTTTCTTTATCCTCCGCTTCGCATTCTATTTTTCCCATTCTTATTTGCTGGACATAACTTCTATCGTGCATGAGTTTCACGTCGCAGACATTATCATCGAAAGTGATACTCAATGTCATTTTCTTTTCTTTTGTGCGCGAGAAGTGTCAAGTTTCACGAGTTCATTGAGTTTTAATTATTCTTTTCTAGCCTCTGTGCACCTCTTCACCCTTCTCATGCGCGCGACCACGAGTGAGCATGGAGCTAATGAAGCTTAAATTATTGGGTGAGGTAATTGCGCCTTATCACGCTCAAAAGTTCAGCCGTAGTGGCGAACTCGCGCCGTCCGATTTCTTTTACGCTTATCCTCCCCCACCCCATTTCACACTCGTCCTCCGGAATCCATTTAGATGGTCCTTCAGTCCAGTGATACCCCCCACGGCACTCCACAATCCTGCGCCTCTGGTCGGTTACCTCTCCCGCGCGGCGCACGGAGCCGAAGCTTGCCGAGCGAGCGTCCCTTCACCCCGTCGGGCTTCGAACCCCGCATCCTCCGCTCGGGAGGATCCCCCCCCAGTGCCTCGCCCCACGAGGTGGCCGAGCGCGGCGACTGCGTATTGCCGCTCCCCGAGCCTCAGGTCCGCCCTGCCTCTCCGCCGTCGGTGTGTTCCTGCGTCCCCGCCCCCCGGCCCGACGTCCCCCCTCCCTGCTAGACCGCTCAATAAACCGGTTTCTGCTGCGGGGGCGCCTCTCCCCCCACTCTTTCCCCTTCGCAGCGAGACGGGACGAGGACTGGGGTCTCGCCTTCGAGTTGGAGAGGTTATGGCCGCCCTTCTCTCTCTCCTCCTCCTCTTCGCGCCCTCCACGTCTGCTCTCTCCGTCGCCTGCTCCTCCACGCTTTCAGCCTCCTTCGTCGCCGTCTTCCGCGCGATCAAGTAGTCCGTGAGCAGCCGTAGTGGCCGTGCGATTGATAAGTGATTCGAGACACCGCTATCAGTGAAGGCCATCTTACATTTAAGGAAGCTATGCCATAATACCGTGGTGTTATTTTCATGAAAAATTCCTAGTATGCCTATCTGAAAGTAAATAAAATTTTATGGGCTCACCTGCGGTTAAAAAGTTAATACCGTACACTTGGATTGCTTGAACTCCAAAGGAAAATTGAATGAAAATGAAACTTTGTTTTTCATTCAATATGAATAATTCCATAAAGTAACGCCTCAAACTATCAACTCCGAAGGAAAACCTGAACATGAGTGAAAAATACGTTAAATCGGACTTATGTGGTAGATATTAAGTACTCTACTCTTTGTGATAAGGTTTTATTACAACTAATAGCGCTATTATTTAGGCACTCCCCCATTAGGTTATTTTTTACTTTGGGCTCAAGCCTCCACGGTAGTCTCAAGTAGCCCTATTTTAAGGTACTTTTAATTCTATTTATGGAGTATTTGCGGTATGGAGATGATGAGGAGACTAAGAAATATAAATTTAAATTAAGATACGGTTTATGGTGCGTCTTCAGGGACGCATTACCACAAATTGTATCGTAAAATAATGTGATATCAAGCTTTAAGCTAGAAAAAAATAGTCACATACGCGAAATAGGCTCTGTTCTCCGAATATAAATCGTGCGTTATCAGATTAGGTAGCTTAATTTCCCCTCGTTTTCCAACTTCATCCGCGTTTGATATATGCGATATGCCGCTTTCGCACTTTTAATTAATTTTCAGGAAGGTATAATTTCGAAAATGTGGTGTAAATCTTTCCCGACGAATTATTTTCATGAAGTCCTCTCGCCATTTTCACAAATTTTAATCGTATGTCTCCAACGTTTTAACGGAGGGCTCGTCATCTTGTCATCAGGTTGAAAAAATACCCTTGTAATTAATTCTGATGGACAGGAAAGGTCTTGGATGATATAGGAGGAGTTATCATTTTTATCCATATATTTGTATTTTAAATAAGGCGTACACTCGTTTTATTCGTCGTGTTTCTTTATGTAAATAAATCTCGTCGTATATATGTAATTATTTTGCTAGGGTGTGTATTATTCAAGCTCGTCTGTAGCTAACGGAATTAATTCTGTTCTCGGGCGTGGATGAGAGCATTTGTCATAAACCTTAAGCCGTCCAGCTCAAAGGCATGGTATCTCATTTATTAGCGATGAAAGCGAACTTTGGAACAAAAATATGGCGGAAAATTTTAGATACTCTTATGCTCGGCTATTATGCTGTAAAGAGTGTTTGCGTGAAGAAATGTGCACCTAATGCCCGCTTCGGCAAGATGAGTTTACTAATAATGTTTTCTACTGTTCATATTATCATACTAAATTTTATTTTGATTCCTACGATTTCATAATTATTGTGTCAGAATTTGGTAGTTAACTTTCATGTATTGCTGACTTCTTTAGGTTTTCCCAGATTCAGTGATGATTTTATTGAAGCCGACGAATTAGTGTAGTGCTTGTTAGATCTTGATAATAAATTAAAATGTAATTTTAGTATTTTCCTCTTGCAAAAAAGTTGATTTCCATCCTTCTGTTGATGCATGTATTTCTGTTCATGTAGCCGGAAAGCATTTCTTTGAAAAATATTGGTAAACACAGATGAATTGGTATTACGAAATAATCGTAATTGTGGAGTATCGTGCTTCGCGGAGTATTCGTGAATCGTGTTCGCTTATCTCAAATCGATTGGTAACATGCTGTTAATTGATTCGACTTCCTATCGAAAAAATCCAACTCGTTCATCCATTGGAAGGAGTCTTAATTGTGAGAACCGCGTGAGGTTTGTGGTAGGGTTATTGTGCCCCCTAGAGGGAAACACCTCCTGGGATCTCCTGGGCTAAACTCCTAGGGATCTTAGGGATTTGGGTTCTGTGGGTCTTTCTTGTCTAATGGAACCTAGGGAGGGGTTAGGGGCGAATTCCCGCCGTAATTGTTATCCGCTCTGTTCGGGTTTCCGCCACGGAGTCGGTCTTACACCCGGGAGCAGTTGCGCTGGATTAGGCTTGGATTAGTCGCTTTGTGGCCATGCTGGTAAGGGAGCAGACTAGCAGCCCTTGTGCCGTTGGTAGGCCTCACTTAATTTTCTTTTGTTACATTCTATCTTTTTGCTTCGGTACGTGTTTAGTTGTAATTAAGTGTCACAACCATCAGGCCTGTCGTTATCTTTTTGGTTCTGTTGTTCCAATTTTATGAAAATTGATCAAAATATTCATGGTGAAATAAAAACACAGTACTATTCCACAATTGTTGTGGTTGTGGAATAGTACTGTGTTTTTATTTCACCATGAATATCTCATCGTTCCACCAAGTAACGCCTAAATCTGTTGATTTTATTGATCAAAATGTTAGATTTAAATTGGGGATAGTGGTATCCTAGTTGCTAGAGCGGTAGGCTGCTGATCGTGGGGTCTCTGGTTCAAATCTCGGGGTAAGCCTTTGAAGATTCCCAAACAGAATCCTCGGACTGCTAGGTGGCCCAGGAAAAGGCACTGCCCGTCCCACCCTGAAGCTGAGAAACACACGCCTGTGGCTTAGTTCGGGGTGATGTGTCGCCGCCCAGTTTTCCTAGGATATGCGCAGTGAGGCTTTGTTTTCAGAGTTCTTTTTCGTGATAACGTGGACCGATATGGACGTTGACTCACACGCGTGATGGCAAGGTGTTAGCTCACGTGATTCTTCCGCGTTCCGTCCTTCGTATTCCCGCTTAGTCACCTCTTGTGAATGAACTAATACCACGTTTGCTTTAAGGCTGCATGCAGAAACAACGGATGTGGTGGAGCTCGTGAGCTTGAGGTCCAAACTTCAGACATTCGAAATGTTTTTCCAAAGTTTTCTGTGCCTTAGATGGTTGATAATACGCCGTAGCTACATTCGTTAATTGAATGCGTGGTTACACGCAATATTTATAGCAAGGTACTGCTCTGAGCGAGATCTGAATCGGCAATAACGCATAGTAACTTTAGTTTACACGCATGTGCATTTATTGGCTTGGGTTGCCGATGGTAGAACTCGCCCCATTTTAGGATAGATGATGGTATCTTGCCCCATCAGGTAAATCGGGCAGTTCCTTAGCGCCTAAAACCTCGGGGATTTTAGTTTACGGTGTCCGGAAACTTCACACGGGATCTAAACACTGATCCATTCGGTCCGTAGCCATAAGCTCTCAGCCACTGGGCTACTTCCATCCCTTCTGTGTTGACAGCCATAGGAAATGCGAATGAAAGAATTTTCACCCGACGATTTTGTCGCACGTGCTTCGGCACAGTCGTTTTTTTAACAAATAATTGTTTACTGCCCTTCTTCTAAGTCGTCTGAACGACGAAGTGCTTGTTGTGGAGGGTGAGGAGAGGCAGCTGTGAGATGAGATAAGGAGGAGACAGAAGGTATGGATGGATAGAGTATTGAGTGGGGATGGGATGTTGAAAACGGTATTTGAGGGCAGAATGTTGGGTAAACGAGGAAGAGGAAGGAAAATAATAGGATATTTTGTATTGAATGAAGGGGAATAGGCCATATTGTGAATTGAGGAGGGACGTCCATTAAGGAAGAGGAAACTACCAGAGCACCTATTAAATACTCCGAACAAACCTACCTTAATCGGTAGCTTACTTACAAATAATAATAATAACTACTTCTACTGTTTTTGGAGTGTTTTGCTTGGAGTGGGAAGGAATGCAACGTCCTCGGTGTCGTCTCCCTCCTTTCGGACTCCTCCAAGAGCGTAGAGGGGTATCGTGGAACGTCGTTAATGAGTTTTTCCCATCGCATTTCAGTTGTAGAGTCCTCATCAAGGATTCGCTTTCGTGTTCCTTTGGTGAGGGCCATCGTTTCGTGGAGTCAGCCACGATTACTCCCGAGCAGGTGGCGGAGTGGGAGCCGACTCACTGGATAATTAATGCATATGTATGTTCGCGTACATGAGGTGATTGCATTAAAGTTTCCGGGGTGGCTGAGTAAGCGATTTTCCCTGTTTCAAAGAGGAAGCAGGTCTTATAATTTATTCCGAGAGCTGCCGATTGGATCACTGCAAGGATTCGTCTTAATTATCGGATCGGCGTGAAGTATGTTGATTCAGGGTTTTGGTGTTTTCCGCAAATTGTTCTTTCTGCGAATGTTCTTTTTGGGTTTTATTGGTAGGGAGTCCACCACTGCGGGTATATCGTATCCCGGAAGTTAAATTATCCCTTTCCTAAATAACGCGTTCAATATATCTCAGAGAGTTATTCCGATAAATTCCACAGCATTTTCGGCTTACTCTTCTCACTTTCACCCAATTATTATCAATTTTATGAACTCTAAAAATATGTGAGCAGTTGAAAAAGAACGATTTGTTCTAAAGCAGCGAGACATTAGGGTGAAATGACTGGAGGTGAAAAATTCCAATTTATGTTCTAAAACAATAAGGATGCTTCGTGTGCTTCAGTCTGTGGGTAATGGAAGCAAGATCACATTTAAAATCGGACAAAAAATTTTCTTCTGGAAAATATTCCTCGTCTTTGAAATTGTTTCTTAGAACATGTTCAAGATTTGACTTTGTTTAGCGTTTTTTCCGGTAAATTACTTATCACAGTCTGTTTTTCCCATAAGAATAACCCAAAGCTAATCCCGTAGAAACTAAATGGTATTTCATTGAATCATTGAATTAATGTTTTTAAGCATATCGTCCATGTCTCCCGGCGTTTCGATCCGCGACTTGCTGATCATCCTCAGGGGATCTTCCGAATCTTCCGGATCGAAACGTCGGGAGACATGGACGACATCAACCGGTGGAAAACCCGAGAAACTTTTCTGCAACTGATACGCCGGGAAAACCTAAGATCATACATTTTTAAGCATAGTTTCCCATTTTTTACCCATTGTCTATGGAGTAGATATTGACATTAATTAAAGGCAAAAGTTCCAAGCTAGGAATCAAGAGTTTTGTGAAGTGGAATTTCAGCATCATCGCGAGTGTTTACGAGAATGCTTAATGAATTTATTTGATGGATTTTGATGTCGTCGTGTATTTTCTTTGCTGCCAAAGTCACATTACTTTTTCGTTATCAAATACATTTTTACGTCGCTGATAATTTAAAATTCTTATTATGAATATAATTTGGAAGTTCTATCGTTAAGAAAGTGTGGCCGATAGATATTGGAATTAACTCGTTGAAGTAAGATAGTAACTCTGCTACTTAACATGGCGGGTAGAATGAGAAATACTTCCTCGAGGTGGTAGAGTAGGAACCTTTGCTTACATTCGCTTGCAGTGAAAGAAGAGAATTGTTGTCTATTGTGGTGTCCTTCGTGAGTGCCTCTTGCTAAGGACCTATTATGCAGCCGTACGTTTTGCTACCCGCGTAAAAGCGGTCTATTCGCTCTCACGGTCAAAGGCTCGCGCTGCAACAAGGTCATCCGCTCGTTGCATAGCGTCATGACCGTTGCATTTTTCGTCGTTAATCATGCGTCATGAGTGTGCTTCGCGGTTAATTTTGAAAGTAAAATAATTGGATGGTCATCTACCTCATGATCCATTCATTCACTGCATGTTAAGTTGCTTTATTAATTTTTCTTCCCGTAAATAATTCTCATATTAATTAAATAATTATCTCGCATATTATCTGTACATTATTTTTTCCCGTTTCACCGATCCCAGTGCTCTATAGCCCTATATTTTTTTCGATGTGTTAATGCGTATACTTTCATGATCGCATATTTTTTAAATTGTTGAGTTCTACCTGGTCCTTGGAAAATACTCATTGCTTTAATGAATGTGTTTGGATTTATATCCTGGGCCCTTGAATTTTTTTATCTTCTCGTTTTCGATTTTTATCCACGTTATTGTTTAGCATTGATGTTTACGTTGCTGTGAAATTATCTATTTTTCCTCCTCGTTTCCCATTTTTCTGTAGCAAATATTATCTATTTTCACTCTTTATATTAAAATATTAACATTAAAAGATCTCAGTGCACTTAGTAGAAGTACTAACATAGAAATTGTTAACTCCACAATAAAGAAAAGGATGACACGTCTGCCACAATTTGAGACGAAGACAACGATAGTTATTGAAAGCGTTAAAAAAAACTTCATGAGAAAAGTTTTGAATGGAAATGAGGCCTTAAGTCTATGCGCTATTTAATTCTTTATCTTTATTATGTATGTTCTCCTTCCTATGAACTTACCTTGACGGGTAAATTATCCCCAATCGTAACTAAGTGTCGCTATAGTTTTTCTTCCTTTTATAAGCCTTTGTTGCAAATCTTTCTTCATCATATATTCCAAGCGAGTTTGATTTATAATTTTTCGACGATATCCACGGGTGTGTTTGGCCCATCGCAAGGGGACTCGGGTGTTGCGGAGACACGTGGGAGGTCTTTGGGCGCTAAGACGGTGAGTTCTTGGAAGTTGGGGAGCTTAAGAAAAAGCTTTCCACACAAGTGACCAACCTTTATTAATTCCGCTGGCGTTTGGCATGGGATGATGAAGAACCGTGGAGAATAATAAATCCATATCCTGTCAATTGCCTTTATAACTTCTATCTTCATTCCTTCTCATCAGAACGCGCAAAAATACGTGTGGAAATTATCAGTGAGCCTTATTTGGAATTACGAAGGAGTGTTCCAGCCGAATTAAAATTTATTCTTTTGTAGTAGGTCTTGGCACGTAAGAGGGTGAGGATTGGCATGAAATTAGAATTGATCCGATTACATTTAATGCGGAAAATAAATTACAATCCATGTGAAACGAATAAAATATTCTTTCAAAGTATGTTAGTCATAAGAAGAAGATTGATTCATTAGTTTGATAGTTTGTGCGATATGCAGTTGGTATGGAACATGTTCGAATTGTCTTATTTCTGACACAGCATTATTAACCCATAAGACGTTTACTGTATAACTTCTTGAGTTTTTTGTGTTTCAGACATTCCAGTATGGGAAAGAGTACCGTCCGGGTATTTTCGTAAGTTTCATTGAAGCGAAATCTAACCTTTAAAAATCCCATAATAATGGTAAATACGTAGCGATAGTGATGGCATTTTATACCAATCCTCCACTGACAGTTGGTATTGTCTGAGACGTGCATTGAAGCAGAGTTATTTAAGTATTGCCATGTTAGTTTTGAAAAGTGCTTCGAATCATAATCGGAGAAGTGTTTTGCTGCTGCTTCTCTCCTGTGTTATTTCCAGGAATCCCGCCCGTTCTTCGAATTCCTCTCCAACGCGCTTGCCTCACGTCTTTTTTTTTTTTTTACTTTTTGCGCTGTCGTGTCGCCGCCGTCAATTGTTTTGCCGCGCGGGAGGAAAACTAAACGCGCCGGGATGGGTCGGAGGCCGCGGCGTTATCAAGGGCGAGGTGTGCAGCGGAGGCGTGGGGACTGGTCGAACCTGAGGGCCGGGTCCAATCGAGGCCGGGGGAAGGGTGGGCCGCAGACCCAGGGAGGGACTGTTGCGCGACGCAGTCTGCAAGGTGTGGCGCTGCGGCGCCTATTGCATGCGATCATTGAGCTCGGGCGGAAGTTACCGGCATCTGTGTTGAAACAATAAACCAATGAAGATATAAACAATTTGGAAATTTTAAGATTTTTTTAAAATTTTGTACCACGCGTTTCGACACTAAGGCGTCATTTTTTAGTACATTCTCGAGACGCCTAAGCGTCGAATGCGTCGTATAAAACAATTAATCCGTGAAAATTTACTAAGGCTTGTCTAATAATTAAGGCGATTATCTTATCACTATATTCTGTTTTGAAATCCTTTTTTTAATTAGCTAGTGCTGTTCGTTATAGCATAGCGCTTTCAGTGGATTTTATTTGGTCTCGATGGTTAATTTTAATAACTGCCATTTTAAAATGATCATATTCTGGATGCTACACACTCAGGTGTTATTTTTTGCCTATCTCACTTAAATTAGAATCTCGGAAGCAGAAGTCATAGAACCGCAGCTCGTTGGAATGCCCTCAGTGAATTTAAAGGGAACTAAGAGAGATTTCTCCGTGGGAAGGATGCTAAAGTACCGTCTATGAAGTCAGGCACTAAAGCGTGTGTATCACCAAACGAGAGCTCGTAGTTTATTTGCTCAGTGCCTAATGAATGCGTCTGCATTTATACCTAATTGGCCATAGCCTACGGGCTACTAGCTGTGGTGCCTTGTGTGAAGTTCCTTTGCTTACGAACACGTAGGTGAACTTTACGACGGACCTATTTACGTGGATAAATGTGACTGATGCATATTTTTTTCGTGTTACACATGCTTTCTATGTAGCAATCGTTTTTCGGTGATGACTGGTATTAAACTTATAATTTTGGTATATTTGTAATGGTCGTATTGTACATATCTACGTATTGTTAGTGTTGTAATTATTCTTTTTGTTAATATATCATAGAACTAAATGAAAATGAATAGCGTAGGTAGTGATAATACTTAAGGTTAAGTTTGCGTTTCAGTTAAATTGCGTGCAAAATTTATTAAACTTACTGAATATATAATTAATTTTGTTATATAAAGTGAGATAACTGCTGAATACGAGGAGTAAATAGGAGTTTCATCTGTTCAAATGTTAAAACTGACAATGTAAGTGGAAAGACTTCCAATTAATTAATTAAGTGATGAATGTGTAGCTTGCTTGGAAGGGAATTTAAGTTACATTTTTCTCGGAAAATCTGGCTCCAGTTTCCAGTGGAACTTACATTCATCGAGCGCTTCTCATTTGCGAAATTTCCTCCTGCTGCGAGAATTGACGATGTTTGAAGTGTTTCCTTGTGATCATAAGTTTGTTTCGCTTCGTGTTTAACGGAATGCTTTAGAACTCATCAAAAGCGCTGGAAACTCTTCCATAGGAAACGACTCCTCCGCGGCTTACAACTATTCCGCTCGGAGCTCATCACTATGCGTAAAATCGGCTCAAGTATCTAAAGAAATATGCGCTCTGAGCGACTCAGGAAAGCTGCTCAAAGACACCTTTTATGGAAGTTGTTTCTCGGAGCATGGAGTGACTGTAGGAGGCCCAGCCGGGGAGGGGAGGTGAAGCTTCGTGAAGAATGCCTGAGGAAATGACAAACTTGGGCGATATGGTTTTATTCCTTCAACTCTGCTGGCTGCTATGTAAATGTTCATTCCCTGGTTTATTTAGGTGCCACTTCTTCCTTTCCATTTATTCCCTTTCAAAGCTAATTTCCTCGCGCTGCAATTATTGTGGGTTCCATTTCCGTATGACTTCGCGGAATATAATTTCGTTTATTCTGACGTACTCTCGTAATATTTGTCGTTCAAAGCATTTGCGAGTGAGCAGAAATCGTCTCCTCCTTAAAGTTTTCGGTAACCGGTCAATTCAAGACTGGACAGAATCTAGCGGTCTATAGATGTATCATCTAACCAAATCGTCGATGTCGATTATTGGCCAGCTTATTGGATAGAGATGTCCATTGTAAAAAAGTCTTCGTATGATGTTACTATTATATTTTGTGTTCACGTTTTCCTAGTGTGTTTTTGGCACATACTCTGAGGTTGTTGCGTATTACTTCCTATTTATTTGTTAATTTGTCTAGCTTTGTGGCTTATTTTTTTCGCCAATGATAATGCGAATATTTTATTACTACACCTAATTCACATTTTATTACACAAATGTCTTCACGGCGTCATCACGAGGCGCATAAAACTGCTGAAATGTTTATGGCGTAAAGTTATTTTCAATGACAAAAATAAACATTCCCTGAACTACGCCGGAAACGGCGAGAATTATTCATACTAGCTATCGATCACTATATAATGACTACTATGCAAAAAAATCCGTAGCACTAAGTCTGCTGAAGTGGTGGTCAGCAAAAACTTAGTATTCTCCAAAGCGGATGACAAGGTCACCATAACCTTCCCTCACTTTTTTTTCCTAAGCGACCGAAGTGTCCCCGAATTATCGTCCGAAAAAATTGGAATTTTCAAAATCGTTTTACTTTCATGTCCCACCATTTTTTTGAGCACTCGCCCTCGTGGTACTCAATAATCTCGCGAAGCCAGGCTGGTTAGGCTACCATCGCCAGGATAAGGGGATACCGTGTGCTTTGCAGCGACACTTCCTCCTTGCTCTGTGCGTAAATATTGGATGGAGCCTCAGGCGTTTTTGCGATTCCATCGCGCATATTGTCGGCCGTGGTTTTCATCGTTGAATTCTCTCGCTAGCTGCCTACAAAATATATCATTTTTTACTCTTCTACTTTTTGTACGCATCTTACCAGCTTCCGCAGGAGTACACCAGGTTTTTTTTTATATCAATGGGATCTCTGACGTTTAGAACCCGGAAAATCACTTCTACTCCAGATATTTTTCTCAGTTTGGTTGGGAAATATTACGAATTCAAGTGTGTCCATGAATTAATGATTTTGGACAAATCAAGTAGTTATTTCCCTTATCAAAACTTCTTCATCGTTTTGGGTTCATTAATCATGCCTTTTTACTTTATCCATATTTATATTTGTGTTTCATTAAAGTCCTTGCTAGTAGCTGTCGACATTTTCTTTTCCTTGTCAATTACGAACGGTTTGCGAATCTGGAGAGAGATCGTCTCGCGCACCGAGTTATCATTGACTTAATGGCCAAACAACGTCTATTCTCAGTATTTTCATAAGTTCCTTATGGCAAAATTATCGTCGTCAAATGCTTCTCTAGAAAGTTAACTATACTTATCCCCGATACCGAAGCAGATTTAATCAGTTTGTTACTCTCAGGATCGGATTTAATACTTTGGCCTATTGCTAACTTACAACTATTGCGATCATTTCGACGTACAGAATACCAAGCAATGAAGTAAGCTGTGAATTGATTGGAAGATAGCGGAGTGCATATGTAGGATGAGGAGTTAATAGATTTATTGTTTACTGTTGGAAGGGTGAGGGAAAGGCTGGGGATATTTGTGCAGTGTTCCGTGTAAGCCTACCGTAATCAGTGTATTGAATAATAATCTCCGTAATTTGTTGAATTTCTGGTATCTTTTTCAATTTCCAAAGCTTTTTATTCGTGGCTGTCGACCCGTGCTTTTCCCATGTAATCACTACCCGTTGATGAATCGGGAGTCGAGTTAATGATGGCCTGGTGATCTTATGTCGCAATTAGTGTACGTTATTTCTTTAAAAACAGCCAAAAAATTCTTTAGCAGTAAAGGTATATTTCTAATACCTTTTCACTTCTTTTTCTTGCCTCTCCTGCGATTTTTCCCATGCATTTACCGGCCGTTGTCGAATTGGGATGAGGTTGACTGTCGCGTCCTATCTCTCCTCATTGTTGTGATGGGCAACTGACTAACGTCGTTAATGACATATGTTCTTTAGTTTGGAAATGACTACGCAAATGCTTTTTCGCGGTAAAAAGTATTTTAAATGGTCCATTTTTTACTTTTCATCCGTGGAATGTGCTTCTTCCTTGTGAATTAAATACCATTTTTGTGTCTGGATGGGGATGAGCTCAACTGCAGGCTTCCTTCTTTCCTCATTGCTTTGAAGAGCAGCTGCCTTCCATCGCTATTGGTATGCTATTTTGGGAACGACTTCAAAAATATTCTTTGGGAATAAAATCATACTTCATATTCCTCTTTATTTAACATTCTCTGCTTACGGCATAGCCTTTTCCTCGCAATTACCTGCCGTTGTAGAAACGGCATGAGGCTGATTGTCGGGTTCCTTTTTCCTCATTGCAATGATGAGCAAATGCCTCTGGGTCTGGGCGTCCCGGTTCCCGGGGTTGATTGCAATTGTTTTTCCGCCGCGTGCGCGAAAATTGATGGCGAATAGCGGAATTCGCCGGTGGGAGCGCGGGGATGCATTTCAGGCGCCGTTGTCTCCCCCCCTCGTCTGCGAACCATTTTCGCCGCTACCACCGCCGTGTCTGATCCGGGAGGGGGGTCGTTCAGACGGGCGGGGTGTCGCGGAGGGACCCTCCCGCTGATGTGGTCGGTTTCCCCCCCCCCCCCCCCCCGCGAGTGTGGGTGGCACGGGCGGTTGTGGGATGGGCAGTGCGGGCGAGGGTAGGGGAAAATCTGCAGCAGTGCGGATCCCCCCACCCCACCAACCCATCTGAAAAACCATCCCCACTCCTCCTCCTCTCTAAGTCCCCCCTCCCCCTGCACTACCATGTCCTCCCCTCTTATCTCCTAAGGCCAACCCCTCTTTCCCTCACCATTTGTATCCTCCATATCAAATATCTCCCCACCTATTTTATTTTATCGCCCATTTTTTTTAAAAAGGGAGTAGACCTCATTTTGAATTGAAGAATAAAGTCCACCAAGTGAGGGGAGACGGCCAGAGTACCTCTTAAACACTCTACGCAAACTTACCTTAATCTGTAGATTACTTTATTGATAATATTTCGTAATATCCCGTACACGCTGCCCGAGGGTATAATTCATCTATTTGCAAAGAAGTCTACTGGTCAAAGTAGGTTTTCATGGATCATTTTGCTGATCTCCCCCGGCCCGTCACCCCTCATAACTTGGAGTTCCCTCTTCGAAATAGGAAGGCCTACTCCATTTTATTCTATCAAAAAATACTATTCTCTTCCTTCTTCCTTGCTTACACAACATACTTCCCTCTAGCATAGTTTTATACATCCTCTCTCCTTCCAATGAGTATTAATTTGATTTTGGGCCACACCTTACCAGACTTCGGTGACCTTACTAGACGTGCAAGTTTAACGTTTTGGGAATTAGTTATTTAATATTAGGTATTCAGTCTTCGCAGGTATTGATGAGGATAAGGCCGGTTTGTATGGGACGAATGACCTTGGCCTTTTCCACATGCGGTCTTAAATTTCCTTCTTCAGTTTGCCATAGCCTGGTAATATTACTATTCATTCTATCCATGAATGTCGCTTTCTCCTACATGGCTTCCCTTCGTCATGGTTTATAGGATCTCCTCCCTGCTTACTGCTCGTTCTGTCTGCATGCTCTGCCCTCCCGTGCCTCCATAAGCTATCTCCCATAGTACTCCCCTGGTCTCACACACCAAGACCATTGCTTGCTCGTTTCTTTATCATACTGTCCCTTTCAGTATCTGTAAGTTTCTCAGTGAGTCGAACATTATATAGTGATGAAATACTTCAAAAGGGCAGAAAGGGATTCCCTATGTATCTATGCGTTATATTCGCGCTATGTGAACGTATGAAGGTTTCATGACTCCATTTACTATTACTGTTACTTTTTCCTCGTTTCCAACTTTTGGGAAAGTTAGGCGTCACTGTGATGCCTGGGGAAAAAGTCTGTATCGTCGTCATTACCGACTGTGGTGGCTGAAGCTTGGAGAATCTGTCTGTCCATTTAAGTTCCTTATTCACGTGTCGTTGTTATCACGTCATTCATTTGGGATTTCTGTGTTTAGACGAAGTTTTCCGTTTGAATTTTTTATTGTATAACGTTGGTGACAAGGTTTTCTCCGACTTTCGTCATTGTTCATTCTCTCAGTTTTGTTTTGTCTTGCTTGTGTAATTTTCTGCGCAACATATTCATTAAACTTGTTGAATAACGAACTGAAAGACATTGGAGCAATGCGCAAAAAGTATAATTACAGCTTACCTTTACCTTTGGTTCACTTAAATAGCAATAATTTGTGTATAGCATAGGTGTGCTTGGTCTCTGGAACTGATCTGTGCCGTGTATATCAATTATCCTCGTGTTTTCATATTATTTTTCGGCTTCATCGTAATTTCTTTCCTTTTCCTGATAAACCGTTAAACATTTCTTAAGATCCCAACTTTTCCTCGTTATTTTTCTCTCTCCAGCAGTTCGGAATGAATGCCAGATCCGCTGTAACAGTTTTTCCCTATATATTTACAAAAATTTTTTTTGACATCAAAATTCCTTTCTGCTTCTAGGTGTCGGTAAAGTGTGCTCTTAAAATCTTAAGTTGTTCATGAGATACCCCGAGTCCTAGTTCCCTTTCTTGACGTATCACTTGAATGTTATTAAAAATCATTTGTTTCCTTCGGATCTTCCGTGTTTTACTGCTCACTCACTATTTCTCGTACATCCCTGATAAGTGTTTTCGTGGGAATTTTCATGAGAATATTGAGAATAGATAAGGTGAAATTGAAATTCTTCCTGTCTTGAGAAAAACCCTAGGAAAAAGTTAATCATCATTGGAAATTCCCTTAAAAGCTTTGAAATATTTCGCGATAATTATTATCTTGCAATGAAATGTTTGCTAGGAGAAATGGGGGTCCATCAATCTAGGGACTTTTCCATCTGAAATAGCTTTTAATTATTAATATCCCATCGCAAGTATTTATTTTTATTGACCTCGTACCCGTCGTCTTGATTCGTCCGAAGATCTCCTGCGTGCTTTCATTTCATTTACCACGGCTCTGAGCATTCAAACTCTTCCACGGTATCAACCCGGTGCTATGAAACTCATCTGCGTTCTCCTGTGTCTTCAAACTTGAATTTCTTACGTAAAGAATTCCCTAAACAGCTTCAGGCTTGTTTTGGGATCCGCCCATGCTTTAGTGAGGCTTGTGTTGCAGCGTGTTGATCCTCCCTTCTCCCTGAACCCGAATCGTGAGGTATCTCATGAAATTGTTATTGATTCGAGGGATAATTATTATCCCGCGCACTTGATGGCATGCGGGTAAGACTTCCGCATTATTTTCTGCCGCATTGGCCCTCGACTTCACGAATTGACCTTTTGCGAACCTTCGGTTCATGAACTGCCGTCCCAGATGTGGAGTGAATTATTCCGTCAGAGTGTGGGATTCCATCCGAGGACTTTCACTCTACAGTCAACTTACGGAAGCAGTTTCATCGCTCGGGTAGCCTCTTCAGATCCAAGGGCTACTTGAGGCCTCATGAAAATCACTCCCGCTTTAATATGTCAAAATAGCACTTTATGTATTTATTCATTTGACGTTAATTTGTGATTAGTTTTCTATATGCATGTAATAGAGATTTTTATTTTTCCCTTATAACTTTTTGTTGATAGCTCAGATCTAAATGCAAATATTCTCCAGTCCATCGTTTTTCGTACAAGTTGTAACGTTTTCCTCATTTCTCAATCTAACTTCATTTTTATTCCATTTGGAATCATTAGTTCACCCCTGCCAAACACCCTAGAGGTGGCTAGCAGGGTATTATGTAGGTGCAGAATTCATCATTTATTAAATCTTGCTGGTTTCAATTCCAAGTGTTTTCAACTTAAAAAGTCGATTCCTATCTTATTTTTATCATTTTGGAAACCATATAGTTACCCAGTTGCAATGGAAGGGTATATTTTCCCTACAATTTATTATAATCCAGCTTTTTATAACTGTTAATTTGTTAATCCTACAAAAAATAGTGTAATTAATGACTATGAAAGTGTAACTTAACGAGATGTGTCTATAACGTAAAAAGAAGTGTCAAGATGCATCCCCTGGGTGAGTGGTTTCCTCAGCAGATGTATTGTAGTTAGTCGCCATAAGTGAAAAACTTTCGGCGGGAGGGGGACTGGAGCCCCAAAATCTGCCCCCGCGCTATGTGCCTTTACTCTCACTCACATGCATTAGTACATGACAATAAAAGGGTGATGCTTCCGAGCTATTCTCTATGCATGCGTTGTTTTCTTCTAGGTAGAGAAATGGAGGGGGAGTACGTTTCTCTTTCTTCGAAATTTCAGCGAGCCGCAATCCAAAATGGGTGTTTCCCAGAATGCTTTGCGGACGCCAGGTTCACCCCCTTGAGCCTTTCGAGGAAACAGTGTGATTTCGCGGAAGTCCGTAATGTAGGGTGACGGTTTTGTGTACCACTAAGCCTGTCTCTCGGTATTCGATCCACAAACAAGCTATTGGAGACCCGAACGAATGAAAAATTTTCCATTTCGCCCAGCTTTCATCGAGTGGATTGATTTAAACGTATTTTTTACTCTTAAAAAGGTTTTCCTCATATTGTTTCACGGAAGGTTCTTTGCACGAAAAAAGTATCTGCGTCACATTCTTGCTTAGCGATAGCAGGCCAGAAATCTCCGTTTTAATCCAGATATTTCACGGGGCTATTTTTTCTTGGAATTTCGTGGAGAATTTTCTCCAAAACCTTCTGAGATCGGAATTCGGATGGGATTGATAGCAATCCGTTCCTGTTTCAGGCCGACTCTCACCCTCACCGGGTGGTACAACCCTGCTTTGTCTCTATTTAAAAGTTGCGGAACTAGTGCGGTTAAACCATTGATTGTGCCGAGGTGACCCCCTTGGATGAATTATAATGATGGAAAAAGCGAGTTATAACTAGGCCATTCGTCCACAAAAAATATAATAGCGGAAAAAAGCTTTAAGACCTAATTTTCGGAAGTCATGTGGTAAGTGTTCTCGTTTTGTTCGGTTTTAGGATTCTTATTAAAAACTTTTTAGCATGCATCCTCCTGAATGTGATGAGTAAATGTGATGGAAAATATTGAAATTAACAAGAAAATTATTACTCCAAGTGTACCTACTTGCATATCACGGAATTGTAACGTATGTTTTTATTATTTATAATTATTCCTAACTATTCGATATGAATTGAAGTCTCGTGTAATTTGATTTATGAAATTACGGCTTTCTGGGAAATTTTACTGAGTATGAATTTTTCATTTGAATAATTTGGCGTTGTGCATATACTTAGATAGTTCATCTTACGACGCTGAGTGTTGATACAATATCATTAACCGCTCGATGTTTTGAAGGAAGAAAATATTTCATATCCTCGTTAACCTCGGTTGTCATTTGATGTGTCCCAGTTTAGTTAGCTTATGCCAAGTGTTAGTTCTTCCAATTTTCATGCACGTCTCCCACATTTACAGAGGCAGTATCGATTACGCGGACGTACTTGCCCGACGGCTCATATCCCTCCTCGTGTGCAGGACGGTAGTCGCGGCTGTCGCATTGTGAGACTCGATCGTGGCGATAGACCCTTCATTATCTCCCGGAAACGTTTTCCGCGGCGTCTCCGAACATATCTATCGTCCCCTGCCCACTCGTTCTTCTTCGCGGTGTGGCAGCTGGCAGTGCAGGGAGAGGCCGATCAATAATGCGAACAGTGCGTCTGTCAGTGTATATGCGCCAGTGTGCGGAGTGGGGAATATCCCCATCTGCTCCCCGCCCTTGTGTGTGACTCATGGGGCCGTGTCGATGCCAAGGGTTTTGTGGCTGCTGGGCTTCGATGGGTCCGAAGTTTCGGGGTCTTCGCCTGCTTCGTCCGGTAATCCCCTTGTCCGATCTCCGCGTATTGTCCGTCTACGTCTGAATCGACGTGATATCATGCGAGCCACCTCTAGGTGGTGTTATAATTGTATAGTTTTAAGTTTGATTAACTGTTAAAACCTTCCATTAGTTTAAAACCAACCATTTTACAACTCCAACTGGAAAATTTCATTTTTCGTAAATTCCTTCGTAACTTAGTGCATTCACTATAGGTATAAGTAAATCTATGATTCTCCATCGTTCAAATAGGATATTTTAAACTTAATTTTTCGTCGACTGTTTTATTTGGTATTTTATGTCATTTGTTGTTAAATGTCTCTCCACAGATCATAAAGAAATGTAGTTTTGTTAATATTATTATTTGGTTGAGTGTGAAAACGTTTACTCAGCATGTAATTTATAAGCTACAAGTAGTTGTTACCCCAATGACTACTGCCTATGTATTAAGTAGGGTTAAGCTTCCACAGAGCAGGCACCGTTCATTACACTTCAGCACTAATTTAGCCAAGAGCATTACTGATTACAAACCGGGGACGTGCATATAATATCCGCTTACTTATCGACCTGTCAGCATAAATAAGAGTGCAACTCAGAAAATCGAGTAAGAAATCGTATTAGTTGTCATATTTGCTGTAATTGATTTGGAAATATCGTACAATATTTATTTACTTATTTTATTAATTTCCATTAACTCATAACCAGCACATTTGCGGCCTTTACCATTTACCGCTCATGCCCTGGATAAGGGTAATTTACCAAGCGGGGCTCGAACCCGCGACCTTCGGTTTGGCAATCGAGGACTTCACCCCGCCGCCACCGAGGTTCTTCGCTATGTGAAGCTGCTCGTTACTGACCGTGAAAAGTAAAGAATTATGAGACTTTGAAAGGGACTTGTCTGGATAGAGTTCAGCGTCGTATAGTTCCTATTTTTTCTTCGCCTCAATAAAAAGCTTTACTCATTCAATAGTTGAATAGTGCAGTACAACTTAAATTCGATTATGCCTAAAAATTTTCCTGGTATTTTTTTCAATGCGATACTCTCTCTTGTATACCTGCGTAATGTGTCAAAATTTATAAATCTAAACGTAAAATATGGCGAATGACAGCATTTTATAATCTTTTCTACATGTAATGCAAGCTTTGCTGTGTGAATCCGCTCGTCACTGACCGTGAAAAGTAAAGAATTATGAGACATTGAAAGGGACTAGTCTGGATAGAGTTCAGCGTCGTTTAGTTTCTAAATTTTTTCTTTCGCCTCAATAAAAAGCTTTATTCATTCAAGCCTGAGTCATTTTACTCAATTATTCCCGCTTAATTAAATAGTCCCCTCCTTTCAACGGTCAATCGTATTCTATGGGATCTTCGCCCGCATTATCGCTCGCTCTCCCATGACGCTGCACACGAAGGGTTTCGGCGGCAGCTCTGGTTATATGCCCCTTCGCTGCCCCGATAGTTCCATTGTTTTGAGCGGCTAAAAACTGGAATAATTTCCTTCATTTTCCCAATTAATTTTTAAATTCACTCCGCATTCCTTATACTTATCGTGGGGGCGTGGAATTTTCCTGCCCCCCGTTCCTATCGAAGATAATCGGCCGCCCTTGTTTGCGTCGAAACGCTTTCTAAAAGCATTTTATAATCGCGTTTTCCGAAATCCATTGTCTTGTGCTTTTCCTCTTGTCTTATAAAGGTTATGTTGGATGGTTGTAATGGAAGGCTTTTCATAGGCTAGTTTAATTCACATTCCTCCATGGGATGGGTTGATTTTGGGAATACTCCCATCCTGTTCACTAAAATTGCATTCACTTTTATCGCCTTTTTGGGATGCTCCGCTGTCTCGCTGTGACTAAAAATGTGATTCACCATTTTAATACACAGGTTCCAAGGTATGACTCATATTTGGTGTTATTATTCCTTTACGTTTCGAGAGTACTACTTATGTGCTTAAATTTCTGCTAATGGAATGGTTGGTATGAAACATGCCGTATTCTTATGAGGAGGCATTCCGAACTGAAAATTTTAGTTCATTGACTCGAACTTGGATTCTTTCTTGAGCTGCCGTAACTGGTAATTTTTGATAGTTACCCTCTCTCTGCTCTACTTTAGTGCTTGCAATTGTTGTGCGTTTTTCTTTGAACTATTTCGCCCAAGAGCGACTGAGTTTTTCCTCTGCTGTTGCTCCATGGTGTTTGAAGCCAACTTCGCCTCTTCAATTTCAGTTGAGTGTTAAAGTCATTGCCTGCCATTGATTAACATTTCAGTTGACCCTGAGTTCTCTTGAGTAATGATAATTGAGTGTTATACAACTTGAATATTAAGCCATTATTTTGTCAACTCAATTATTTTCTCATATCAAGTGAAGTGTATGCAACGTGCGGTTTTTTTTCGTTGCGTAACATGGTGATATTATGGGAACACGTATCCCAGCTGATGCCCAGTTCTTAGGGAAACTGAATACTCTTCCCGAGAATCCAATAATTGCTCGTCAGAAGAGGCCGTCCATTTTGCGGGTCCAAGTCTTGGTGGGAATCTTTTAAATCTCGTATTCGGGTTCCTTTTTTACCCTATTTCTCTATTTCAAACTCGACCTCTCTCTCCGAGGTCTCTCACGCTGAGTGTCCAGTTAGCGCGAATGGAGATTGAGTAATTCAAAGATGCTTATATCGCCCCCAGTGTGTTCCAACAACGATCTTCTTCATCCGACTCCCTTCCGCTTCGCGAGGTGTTTGTTTTTAATGTTCTCCATTCAGGAGCTTCTTCAGAAACGAGGTTTAATGAGGTATTTCGTCTCTTCATTGCGTTTGAGGAGCGGGAATGGTGTGGTCGTGCCTTTTTGCCTGCTTCCTTCTGCGGTGCGCAGAAATCGTCTTAACGCCCATTTGAATGCTCCTTCCGTGTTTTTTTCTCAAACTCCGCTTCAGAATACATGTTCTCTCATTGCTTTTCCTGGGCGTAGTAGTTGCGGTTACCAGGAGTTCGCATGACTAACACGTTTTCATATTTACCGGACCACAACTACATCAGCTATCCTTTTTTTCCTACTTTTCTTCCTTTGCCTGGGGAATATTTTTATGATGAAGTGATCGTTATCGATCCTTAGTATGCCAGATCAAAGTGACACTGTCCTATTGAGTCGTATTTTTTTCTTTAAGAGATGATATTAGTTTCATCAGGCCAAATTGTTGAACTTGGGAAGATAGAAGCTAGTTATATCGAGTAATCTTGGGCGAGTAGCATCACCAAGAAATCCGTAGCGTATACCTGTTTTTCAGTGGAATGGGTATGCGTCTCGTTCTTTCAGCGAGAAAATTAAGAAGCCCTAATGATTATATCTCTTCAAACAAACCTTGAGTGCTAGTACTGCTACTGAAATGACTTGTTTATCAAATATTTATGTTTCTATCATTCTTGCTTTTTTAAGATAATTTATGTCAAGGGCTATATGTTCATCTAGCCTTGGGCATTTGAATGGTTATTTACTTAAATCCTAATTAGTACGTTCTAGATTCAATTTTAAAATCTTTGGATATTGCAATTTTTAGAAATAATGAGAATTGAATGGCAGCTTTTATGCTTTTTTATTTCATCAGAGCGCTAAAATGGTATGAGCGTAATCGGCAGAAATAGTTGGCTCTCGATCTTTAATCCTTCGTGTAAGAGAAAGAAGACGAATGGTTGAAATCTCTCTTTTTTACCGAATTTGCATCACTTCTGGAGTCCTGCGTCACTCGCATCCCTGAATGTTTTCTCAGTTGCCTCTGTGCTCCCTCCCGATCGAGTGCGTTTGGCAAAATCATCAAGGCCTTGATTTCATTTCCGTTTTCTCTTGGCAGGGTCGCAATCCACCGCCAATCGATTCAGCGGTGGACTTATGCGTCTTCCTCTGTTTTCCTGCGAGATTTTTTGTCATCATCCTTCGCCCGTTTTCCTAAATTTATCTATTTCCTTTGCAGGTGATAAAAAATTTGAAAGTATCTTCTCCTGAAGATGATACGTATCGAAACCCAAGTTATGCTATAATTAAAATTCATGTGTGAAATGTTGCAAGTTTTGTTTTATTTCCATCATGGAAAATTTTCACAAAGTTTACCTGGAGACAGCTCTATTTGTTAATTGTCCCTTTTGGATTTAAAACAATGTTGATGCTATGGTATAATTAACCATAGAAATGCACTTGAGTGAATCATTTTAGATATCGATGCATTAGAATTTTTTGGGCTTCAAATGTCCGCTTCGAATCATTTAAGCGAATTGAGGAAATAATGGGAAATGATATATTTTCTGCATAAAAAAGTTACCTGTATGCACAAGACTTACGAAATGCTAATTCCCCACAAATTATAAAATATCTGAATACATTATTTCTCTACCCCTAGCAGAAGTAGTTATTAACTACGTATTAAGTTTTCCTTTTTGCGTCGTCAGTAGTATTAAATAGCTCTGTGGCTTCACGCGATCATGTTTTAAACGGCAAAATTATTCCAGCGCTTTTACTGTCAATGACTGATTGTTTGAAAATCCCTGTCTCTCAAATTTTCTGCGTTCTCTCGTAATGTTGACCGATTTCAGGGAACGCAAAGCGATGAGTCCTCATCGGGAATTGTTTAATGAGAACATCTCGCATCAGCTCCCAATTCAATTGTCACTCTCTCTCTCTCTCTCTCTCTCAGCCTTGGGTGTTTTTTCTTACCTGTTGCTTGTTCCAATCGTCGGCGCGCGACTCATCGAAAGGGAACTCTGTGGATCGTTAATAATTCGATTGTCGCCCGAAACCCCAGCACCCCACCTGAGCTTAGAGGTCCCCCGTTTAATCTGCCCCCACCCTTTCTCTCTGCCTCTCTCGGAGCTTATGCGACCGTTGCGGCTCCGTTTCTCCGACTCGAATTGTTTTATTCCGTGTCCGAATCCCTTTACTCATTGGCAATTAGCCATTTTCCATAGTCCCGACATCGTGCTCAAATCCCTCGGTTACTATGCAGTAAATCGTTTCGACAACTGTTGCGTTGTACTCCAAGGTCAAGTGAAACTTCGGGGGGAAAAGTTTCTGTAATTGATCAAATCATTGGAAGTTGTTTTACGTTCTCTAATCGTTATTTATACAATTTTTGGTGCCGATGGAGTTTTAAGTTTTCAATGAAAATTTAGCCAATCAAAAAAGTTGTATTTAAAAGACGAATTTTTAGCTAACATAGCCTTATATACCTCTTGGAAGTAGTTTTGATAGGTGTAAGAATGCTTCTAATGAAATCGTATCTCCAAAATGAAATCAGTAATAGCAAACGCAATGAAAATATTTACATGACGGAAGTAGCGTTTTTACACTCGTAAATGATTCGTATGTAGATATGTTTTCACGTCTAATGATAATCATGGAAATGTATTTTACCTGCTCTTTGTTTTGAAAGTTGAAGAACAAGTTAATTTTTAACTTCGCTCCAAACTGTCGAAAGTGTTGTAAAAGAAAATATTCCTCTGCAATGCGTTAGAAATTCCATCACTACTCCACGTAATTCGTTTATTTTGTTCCAGATATTTTTAGCTGGCGTCTTCGAGTACCAAGAGTAAGTAGTCGGGGAGGGAAGAATTCAAAATAGATACCGAGGAAGAAGAGTCAGTGCACGGTTAAATCCGCCCGCCTCCTCTTGGCAGCTGCTCCTCAGGTTGATACTGTCATTATAGTTTCACGCCACAGGCAAATGAGACGTGACTCCTTGGCGGAATTGTGTTGGTACTCTAATTGGCGTAATGATAGCCGGCCTTTATTCCGGCCGCGGAGATAGCGGGCGGGGCCGCTCGTCCGTGAAATCATGCCGCTGCTGTAATCGCTCAAGGGAAGTGGTCTTTCGAAAAGGACGGCCCGAAACCGTTTTTCCACGAACCGCGTCCCATAGGTCCGTATCCCATTGGCCAATTCTTTTAAGCTCTGCACCCATTTACTTTCCATCCATTTTGGTTTGGATCAAGGTTGATTGAGAGAGCAATCAAAGTTGAAGTACTTCATCAAATAATTTTAATTGTTGTGACTGATATTATGAGTTTTCCGCTCGGAAATTACATATTATTTCGCTAGGGCGCGGATATATTTATAATTTTCTTTCAATATTGTCATTTTCGTGGTGGTTGAAAAGGCAGTTTCTGAATCGGATATGGAGGAAACAGAAGGTTTGGATGGAGCGAGTACTGAGCGGGGTGGGAATGTTGAAAACAGTGTTTGAGGGTAGAGTGCTGGGTAAATGAGGGAGAGGAAGGAAGAGAATTGGACTTTTTTCTGATGGAATGACAGGGAGTAGGCCACATTGGTATTAAAGGGGGAGTCCATGAAGTGTGGGGAGACTACCAGAATACTTCTTTAGTACTCCATGCAAACCTACCTTAATCATTGGATACTTAAATAAAAACCTGATGTTTGTGCGGGCGTTTCTGCTTATCAGTGATATCTCTCGGTGTTGTGGCAAAGTATACCGATCGAATAGTAAATAATAAATACGTAAATATTCCATGTAAATCTGCCAAAATCGGTAGAAGCTTTAATAATAAATTGAACTCCGAGTAAGGCATATCCCATCTCATCCCTACAAATAAGCGAAATAGTTAGCTTTTTGGTGGGCATAACTTGAAAAGGCTTCTCGGGTTTTCATCCGAGTAGGTATTTGCTTCCCTTTTCCTACTCTTCGGCAGTGTACACTTCCTCCTTCTTCAAGGAAACTTGAGAAGCCTTCATTCACTATCTGCACAGAAGTTTGCGGTCTCCTGTTTGAATCCATGCTTTGCGTTTTTCATTCTGATCCTGACTTACTCCAACCAACGTAATTCTTTTTCTCGAATAAAGGTCCCTAAATCGTAGTACCGCACACAGTGGGTGTATTTTGTGTCCTCGGGGGCTGTGAATTCCGCTTGGGAAATGTTGTTGCCAATCCCTTGGGAGTTTAGGACCTCGCACGTCTCACGTGGCGATCGGTGAACTGCATTTTTTGCGCTTCGCAGAGAATTCTCCCGGTTGGAATTCCACAACCAGGGAGCGAGGGATAAGTACGTGCCCCAACAACGCTTTTCCGAAAAAATTCTGTTTTTATTATATCTGGAGGTTCTCTTTCACCCAGGAGTGTAAAATAGAGGGACCCTAGGGTTTAGCGCTCCCCAGAGGGTTATATATCCGTTCCTAAGACATTTCAAGCCTCGATGAATGGATGCTGTGCTACATTCTCTATTGCCTTTGGGAAATGTTTGAGTCGGTGTTGGTTCTTTTTGTGTAATCTCTTTTCTTGCATCTTTGGACGTAATGACTGATTTTGTTTCTTTTTTGTGGAAAGTTTGTTTGTTGGATTTTTTAGATTGCTTGCCGCGAAGTATCAACCGGTAGATACCTATAATCAAGTCTGTTGAGAAATATATTCCTTGGTCGAATCCAGAGCGAATAATTTGTTCAAGGGACGTCAATGTGGTTTTAATTCCTGGGTGCCTCATTAATTTAAATATGTGTTTGATAACTTCTAAAAAGAAGCAAAAATTAATCAAACCTCTTGGGAGTAGTTTTTAAATGTTCATTACTCGGGTTTAAACTGGTTGATTAAAGGTTTGGAATTTTGCTATGAAAATTGAATTTTAAAATTTATCCCAGTGGTTTTAACAATTGATACTGCATATGAAGCAATCTACATTTTATAATGTGGGAAGAGACAGCTTTGTATCCTTACCTCAGCTGTTGTCAGATGAAACAATTAATCTAGTTCTCTAACTATTTTTTAGTTGCTGCTTACTCTTTATGTGCGTGTATTTTTGATTTGTCCCATTTTTACCTTCATTTATGAAATAACATCGGATTAAACTGCTTCGTCGTTCTTTTTATTTTTACTGATGTTTATGAAAACGTGTTTCGAGAATTTTGGTGGCTAATGCTTTCTTTACTTCGGCATAGGTGCGCTATAAATTGAATATTCATGATAATGATTTGAAGGCGGCTATATTTTTTTCTCCGTTCCATGCGATTCATTTTCGTAAGTGCACAAATGTACATTTTCCGTCATTCGGCTCACAGACGTGGTAAACCCGGAAATAGGTCATATATATATGTTATAAGTTACCGAAGGGGTGTCACTTTGAGAATCGATTCCCTGCTAGTATCGATACTTTTATCGACTTCGTTCTATTTTCCCATCCCGTTTTGCCTGATGGAATTATTATATTTTTCTATTCCGATCCTTGCACGTCGCTCGCGAAATTTTAATTAACCTATTTTACCATCATTTTATCGATTAAGTTGTCTTGTGGTACCAACTTGTTCACGTAAATCTTCTCCTCGTTCCATTGCTTCCCCGATTCTGGCCTTTAAGTGGAATTTTTTTGGGACATAAGCAGCTAAAGTTTGACGGCCATTCTATTGGATGAAATAAAATTAAAAAGTCGCCCTAAGTCAAGAAATTTTCTGCTCGGAAAAGATCAACGGGAAAAATCGTAGTCACAAGTTCGTAAGAGGGATTATAAGTCGGGTCAACTTTTAATTGTGCCCTAAAGTTGTAAGGTTGTGTTTTATTTTACTGTGCCACCAAAATTTTTGGTGAATCTTGTCGAACCAACAAGCCCATTATGATGTAAGTCTTCTTACAAACGACATAACTCCTACAAAGCTACATACTACACTTCCATTATTGCAGTGTATTGTATCTTTTTGTTCTTGAGTGCGTGAACCATACTAAATATGCGCTCGTATTCGAAGTTAGATGGGACTCTTACCGCTAGAGTAGCGAGACTCTGAAACCAGGTTTTCCGTACTCTTTTCTTGACACCCAAAACATACTGTATTAATCGCATCAGGGGAAATTTATCGTCAAGAAATGAAACCAAGTGAGGCAGGAGAATTGCATATCGCTTTCTCAATAAAACAACCGTTTTTTATTCAAGTTGAGCAGTTCCGAAAGGACTACTTCGGTGAAACATTTTTAAAATGATCTCCCAAGAGTCATTGAAACTGTATTCATGGGTAGCCAAAACATATTATCTTTGTTCACCCATGAAAAAATTTCAGCTGAATATGTACCCTTACGAAAGCATTTTATTGTGCAAATTACTTAGTACGTAGTCACGCCAACTATTGCCTAGATTTTTGACACCAAAGAATGTAATTCATAGAGGGAGATGATTATTTTATGTGTGAGGGATTTGAACACTGCTCTTCCATTTTTGGTTCATGTGTTTTTCCAGTTTTTGTTGCTGCTACCAGGAATGGTGGGGGAATGTAATTGCTGTTCAGAGGGGTTCGTGTCGAATTCCAGTTTTCGGGATAAATTTCATTCCTTTTTCTGTGCATGTACTTTTTCCTCCCCATTGCTTGTGCTTCAATAGATCACTGCGATAAATAACCCCCTCTCGTTATGACCCATTTGTTGTGAATTGGTGGCTTGTGGTGCCCGGCGAGATATCATATTACTTAACCCGCGAATGCCGAACATCGATATGTATGTCTCCCGCAGCGCTGTTGGGGGAGCTAGGTGGACGACGTAATTCTTGTGAAATGCTCCGTGTAATGGTGAAGGGATCACTGTGGGGGGTGGAACGCCTCTGGTGGGGGTGGTTCCGGTCTGAGTGAGGTCTTGATTTTCAAACTCTCCCGGTCGATGGCATCCGGATAGTTTTTCGATATCTGTTCGATTTCGGAGTGGCGGGGAGGGTGTAGCTTCTTCCCTTCATCCACCCCGTCCATCAGGAGAACAAGTGAAAGGGATAGTGCGCGGGTCGGGCCGTTACATCGGCCGTCAATTTGCATCGACCATGTTCCCCAGCCATTAGCTCACACGCTCGTTTAGCGCCCGAGTTCTCGCCCCGAGGAGTTGCCGCCTTTCACATTTGCGGCTGTGCATCCTCTTGAATATGTGTTGATATTTATTTATGTGTGTTCGCGGGTGTGGTAAGTCCATTCGTTGTCGCGAGGTGTAACCGTCACTCAGGCTATTTCGTCGATAAAGATACAGGCAATTCAAAGTCGTTTGCAGCTGAGGTTTACGCCGTGGATGATGTTGTCAAGATTTTGTGCGGACTCTGATGGTCAATTTCGATCTTTTGCTTTCAGTGCTATACCATGAGTGGGTGAGATTAGACAGGCAATTAAACAATTTACTCGGTGAAGCCTCCTGCTATGGCCGCGAGAGTCGAGACTTGACCACGCAGCGTCACCACAAATCTTCCATTGAAATCCACTGTTATATTTCCTGGATTTCCCGGACCAATTGAATCAAGTTTCCTGTACTAAATGATCTTATTGTTATTGTATTTAACTGTTTATTTGTTTTTCGTATTCATTTTGTGCACAGCCCGGTGTGGGCAATTATTTATATAATTTTGTTTTTCCAAAGTATCTCTATTGGTCGTAGACTAAATGGAGGTAGTTGACCATTTCAATTAGATTCAAATGGAAGCTTACGTAGTTGGCTACTAATGGTAATGAAGGAAAATGGAAAAAAGTGTTCTCTATTCTCTTCCTTTACGTCCTTTATTCCTTTGTCCGCATTAGATTAGTCTTTAAGTGTTGACGTTAATCCGAGCATAATAATGTCGTCGTCCATAATATTTTTTTAACCGTATGAGGTGTCGAATGGAGGATATGATTTTTGGGTGTGGAGAAAGATTCAAGGATAGCCGATTGTTTGCACGGCTGGTATAAAAATCACCATCACCACGGGCGGAGGAAATGGCCTCGAGTCAGTTAAGCGTCCCAACTGGGCGCTTTATCTCCGACGAATGTTTGGGGAAAACAGTCATTTCTCTCCGAGGATATTTGAGTGTATTTTTTTCGTCCTTCATTTTCGTGATCCCCGTGTTGTCGTTTGGAGGAGGACACCAGGGGGGTCCTGTTGTCAAGACTTCTTGCTGGGGCTTCGTCTTCCTTCTCCCTCTGCCAAGGAAAGCAGAAATCTCGTCTTTTTTCTCCCTTCCCATTCATTTCTCGTCTTTCCTCCCCCTCCGAGGGAAGTCGACTCAACTCAACGAACCGAACCGAGCACCCCCACTCCCCCTGAACGTCTGGATTCCTCCCATCGTCCCCCCCCCCACCCCCCCGCGACCACCCCTGCGTACCCCTGTCCTACCAGCCCGCCCCCTCTTGTTGTCACCCGTCCCTGACTTTTGCTCCTTCCTTTCGCATTTCCCGCTGAAATTCTTCTAATGGCCGTGTATTCGAGCTTGATTATTGCCAATAGACATGCTCCATTGTTTGTATAGGCGAATGATTTTAGGTATTCTTACGATGAAGGTTGGTGTATATGAAACATTCTGCGAATCACCCCGTCCTGCTTCCTGCCCCCGAATTAATTGAAATACTTCGATTCTTCTATAGGTCTATTCTCTTCCACTCTATCCATATATCCTCTTCCCTTACTTTCACTTTTCCACCTCCCTAACATTGTTTCCTTCAGCAAGGTATTTAGCACCTTCTCTACGCATAATACTTGCCACATCCCGACTCTCTTGTGTGTCCTCTCCTCCGAATGTTTCAGCTCCTCTCCTACTTACGTCTTGCACATCCTCGTTCCTTTCCTTCTCTGTTTATTTCACCTTTTCCGTACTTTTCCATACCCTCATCTCTAACACCTACAGTCTTTACTCGTTTCTTTTTCTCCGCATCTTGATGTCTTTTTGGCATATTTTGACCCATTACGACAGTTAAAATCCTACAATGCGAAAATGAAAACACATTTCTGACCAACTTATTGATAGACGTTATTTTGAACTAGGAGAAGATGGTTGTAAGGTCTCGAGTCATAAGTCACCCGTTCCATTGTGTTCGAGGTCTAAGTTGAAAAGCGATGTTACGATCCAGCGTAGCTTCGGAAAGCTAATATTGCTCAAACGAAATGATATGCTTGAATTGTTTACGGTTTTCCTCCTCGCTTGGAAATGTAATCCGGGTGTTAGATTTTTACCCTTGAAATTTGCTTATTGTATCGTGTTTCCTTTCTACTTTTGTTGTTGGTTTTCAATGTCATCGCATTCTCGTCGGTGCACTCAACTTTTATCATCATTTCCCCTTTCCCCACACCAATCGAGTGGATCGAATAACCTTTACGTATTCTGGTCGCATTTTTTTCTGAATCATGGACGCAAAAAGGCCTCTGTCATTCGAATCATGTTCATATCCAAAGAGGTGGTTAATTGATGTAATTGATTGACCTGCTTCAGTTTTTGTCTGCTCCATTACTCAGGCGATGAGTGTCCTTTGCTAGTTAAGTTTCCGCCCGTTCCCGCTTCTCCACCCATTAGCGACCATTCCTCGCTTGTTCGTTCCTTCTTTCCTTGCCCACTTCCCGCTAAAATCTGGGAGGTGGTCGTTACTCCGGAATGTTTATTGTTAGCGGGAACAATCCATTGTCCGTTAATGTGAATTCCGTTTTTTTGTACGTGATTGGTACGATATGGTCCCAGGTAGAGAATGGATCAGGATACTGAGTGGTCATTGGGCCCGGTATCTTTTAGTATCCTTGTATGGAGTTTTCCTCCTCTCATCGAATCGTGCTCCGGACGCCAGGTTTTTTTTTTTACTAGTTAGCGCGATTGTTTTTTCAGTTTTTGAGAATACCCCTCATAGGAACTAACTGATAATTGAAATATTCCTGCGAGGTTTTTTATGGTCTAAGTCTATGGTTTAAGTTCAGGTTTTCATCGGTTCATCATCGCTGTTCAATGATTGCCTATATACAGTCACAGAGGTGGTCAATTGATTCCATCACAACCAATCTCTTTCATTTACTCTCGATGTATATCAGCCCCGATGCCCATTGCGGAGTCCGTGATAGAAATATCGGCATAATGCTGGTTTTTGACCCGGTGGCAGTCGCGAAAGTCATTTACGCAGTCTTTTTTCCGGGGAAGACCCAATCCCTCTTCGTTTTCATCTTCCGTTCCTTCTATTGATTAAGTGGAGCTGATTGTTGTAATGCAGCTATGTGATCGATATATTTTTGTGATCCTTCGAGGTAGGAAGATCATGGCCATTGAAAGATCATTCAGAAGCCGGAGAAGTAGGCGGAAGCATATTACTAGAATGCTTCCATGTTTATGTGCGCCTTCTCTCGGCTGAGCGATGAGTGTGCCTCGCCAATTAGGTGATAGAGACGATATTCGCGGCTCCAGCGGTATTCACTCAACCGCGACGGGCCCATAAATCATTTTCCAGGGGTACAACCATTTGGCGCCACTGTCGGTCGCAGATAAATCTCGATGACAAGGGGGGTTCTGTCCCCTCATTGGGTAGGAGTGGGGCATTACCGTCCCGCGCCGTGGCCGTGGTCAGTTTGAAAAGTGGGTTTGCGCATTCATGGTCCGGTCCCGTCTTATGGCTGGAAAATAGCCAGCCCTTCCCGCCCTTGCATGTGTGGAACACGGATTTATCGAAGTTCAAAGTATCAGAGGCTATTTATTTACGTGGCGGAGCATGATGTCGTAAATCGTTTTCCGTCCAGAAATTGGCAAGCAGAAGGTTTGCTGGTATCAGAGGAGAATGGGATGCGATTGGCCCCGGAGGCTGAACAACCGGCATTGCGGCTGGATGCTTTTCGTTTTCACTCCACTTTTGAATGTTTATGTTCATCTCCCGGGCTATGGAAACCGGATAATGCGATAAAATGGGGGTGCTCAGAAGAATTTATTATTACAAGCGATTCCTCGTTTACGTTAGGTTCTAATGGATTTCATGCTTCATGAGGGAGCCAATAGAGGGAACCAATGATAGCTGGAAATTTATGAACGGCATTTAAAAAAACGAAATCAATATCTTTCAATGTGGTAGCAAGACAACTCAGTCGCTGCCATTATCCAGAAATAACGCAACAGTAGGATTTACGGAGAAGTGTGTAAAACCTAGTGGGTAGAGCGCTGTGATTTTAACCGAAGGAAGTTCAAATCCTGGATGAAGGTTCGGACCCTCAAAACGTAATTCCTGGAAATATGAGTTGTCTCTGGAAAAAGAACTGGCACCCAAACCCTGATTCTGTGAAAATTTACTCGCTTTTGACTTTTTCAGGGGTGAACTGAACCCTTACCCATGCAAATCAGTGGCAGCTTTATTGTTGAGGAAGAGAGGGAGGCATTTGCGAGACAATGATAGGAGTCTATTTCATTTAAGCGTATCTATAAAAACTTACAATTTCCTAAATGAGATTGCTTGCGAGGAAAGAACTCAAAGTAATAAAATCGTATTGCTGTTATGGAAAGTAGCATTCAGCATTGTCGGCTTAATAACCATCCATTTTCATCATAATGTTGCTTTTAATCCTGCCTAAACCAATTCGAAATTGACATGGGTGTTGAGTAAAGAGCTTTGATTTACCATCCAACTAATCAAATTTTGTGGAACTGCATCGCATTATAACATAATTTTTACTTTTTACCTCACCTGGGCATATACGTTTGGAGTTTTGGTAATAATTTATTCACCGGCGATATTTATCGTCCCGAATAATGTCTCCCGGTTCATGATGCTTTCTCGTAAAAATGATGTGCACGTGAAATGTGCGCTCTTTTTTTTCGATGAACCGTTGGAACCGCAACGCTTTCCCACGTCATTTGTCTCAATTACATCGACGTAAACTCTGCCATTTGCCAGCTGCCTTTTCCTGGGAATAGCTCGCAGGGCCCGTGCCTTTGGGGGCTTCGTAGCGAATCAATCAGTTCGGGAAGACCCTTATAGAGGAGGGTGAGGATGGCGACATTTAGAGATGTATTTGTGTTTAACTGGCTGATGGGAGTGCATTCCATTTTGGGGATGGCTTCACGAACATTACAACTACACGATACCCTGAAGAACACGTGTATGGCTTATGGTAGAGGCTGAGGAGTTATGGACACTTTGCGTAGTTTTAAGTTCTCCCACGATCTTTCTCTCGACAGCAGCAATGTAGAGGTATCGATTTTCGTCTATTTTTATCTACTCGTTTAAAAAATAAGCTAAATCTTAGAATATTAAAAGAATGTAAATTAGACCCTTGCTAATCCTTTTTGCTTTTCCTTTATCTCAAATTTGAAATTTTTACCACCATATTTTATTATGTGTAATTTTTTTTTTGTTTTTGATAAATGAAAAAAATGTTGGTTCGGGCCGACTGCATGTATCATGAAAATTTAAATAGCTTATGTTATAAATGAGTAACACGAATAAAATACCACCAATCGAGAGGAAATGATGCGCCTTCTTAATATTGATAATAATTCTAATATTTAAATAGTGGTCACCAGCTTCTAGATAAGATACGGCCTAGTCAGAAGGTTTAGATGGAGCGAGTAGTAAGGGGGAGGGTATTAAAAACGGCGTTAAAGGGAGAATAAGGAAAAGAATAGTATTCTTTAGATAGGATGAAAGGGGGTGGCCTTTATTGTGAAAGGAATGCATCAGTCCACGTTGGGAGGGGAGACGGGACTGGATGATCGGCAAAATGCTCCATGTAAACATATCTCGACCGGTAGAATGATTTAATAAAAAATACAGGTCAGACAGGGGTGTCATTCCTAGTAGCTGTATTGGTTTCGTAATGCCTCCTAATGTCTCTCTCACTGTCCCAGCCATGCATTGGAAGGTGGTCCCATAATGTCCTTTCTAGGCCGGGGAATTCGCGGCGGGGACACGTGAAGCCTCGTGGTTACCGCGCCGGGTGTCGCTCCACATTTTGCGAGCGGGTTTTTTGACAGCGCTCTCAACACGAGGCAACCGCGGACGTGTCACGCGGAGATGGGGGTAAAGGTTTTCGCGCGGGGGTGGGGACATAAATGAACATCCTTTGAAATTCCCCTTTGCCTTTTTCCTCGTCATTTGCAAATTTTTTTTGTGCTCCCTCTCGTCGGGGAAAAATGCGAATTCCGATCCGGAGAGTTGTTAGCCTCGTGTTCTCCCCCCCCCCCCTTCATTTGTTTTTTTTTATCATGCCTTCGATTCCTCGTTTTACCGTGTTTTATTTTCGTTCGTTCCCGGCGGAAAACTCATCGGTGGCGAGTTAACCCTCTGTGATTTGGTTATTCCATCTACCTGTCTCACCTCCACGAATTTTTTTTCTAAAATTGACGTTCCCGTGTAATTCATGATAAAAATACAGAGCTCGTCCAATCCGAGGATAGTTCTGCCTATAGCGGTGTCCTTGTTTGCGTTACTCATTAATGGGTGATTTCGATATCTCTATTTCTGCGTTGAATAAATCCAATATTTCTCAGATTTAGTGGAAGCTTGTGATTAAGTATTTGAAGTAGTTGTATAATGACTTGCCTAAATCTCATCTGAGTATATATGATTTTATCTCATCTGAGTAGTTTCCTCCATTGATTCGAAATTACCGTGTTTGTCCACATCCATATTTTGTTGCGAATAATTATTTATCGGCTGTAATGTCGTTACATTTTTTTGGACTTCCATAGAATTTATTTTTTTCATGCATGGCGTTGTCCGTAAATTTCATCCTGAAATCCCATTGTTTTTAGATATCCCCAAGGGCATGTGGGATTGCGCAATTTTTTAGTGAATCCATGTATCGGGATTATCGTTAGCACTCGCGTTTTCTTGTCTAAAAAATAGCCCTATGCAAAGTTATTTTTCCAACACTTTTAGCTTACAATTTTTTTCTAATTCTTTTTCGCGGCGGTAGCATTGGGACGATTCTACGCCTGATAGAGGGATTAGTTCATGATGGAAAGTGGGACAAAGTCAATGCTGTGCGTGTTTCCATCAGTACATTCAAATTTCATAGGATCTATTAGATTTTATTTGTTGTGGCATGAGAAATCCATGAGTTATATCGTGTTCTCTATGAATAGCTCCCTTAACGAAGTCACGGCTCTCGATTTTTTAAACATGCTCTCTGAAATAACGAGTGTGTTCGGTCGACCTTTTTGTAGGACTTTTTACGACACGCGCACTGAGGGGATTTAGTGCTTGGTTTTGTTTTTGTTTGTCTGGGAATCCGACTATATGAAATGCGTAAAAGTTACTTTTAAGTCTCATATCCAAGTTTTATCAAACTTAAAGGTATTGCTGTTTAAGGTTGGATGAATTTGAACAGTGGCGTGACTATGGGGAATGGGGGCGATAGATCCCCCCCAAAGCCTTAGAGAAAAAAAATGTCATTGCCTAGTTTTGATGCATAATAACTGCATCTACTTAAAGTTAAATTTGAAGTACCAAAATGATCCAAAATGCATTTCCAGGCATGTCATTTTTCAAAAATTTTCTCGGACCCCGATTGCTTAAGGGGGGGGGGGAGGGAGTCACCCCCTAGGCCCCTCATCCCCCCCCCCAAAGCATATTCCTAGTTGCGCCACTGAATTTGAAGACAGAGCTGGTTGCCAATACTCATTATCCGTGGATGTCTGCATTACATATCGTTCTCTTTTCGGCTCAATATTGTACGTAATTATGTGCACAAACTCTTCTTTCATTTTCCTCGGTCCCAATCTAACATTCTTCCCTTTGACCTAATCAAGGAATTCAGCAATTAGCATGCCCTCGACCCTCACGACATGCTCAATTCTCACCTCCTGCTTTCTCTGTCGGATTTTTCTAGCAATATCCCTTCCTCGTCCAACGTGCCGAGAGCTTCTTCTGAGTAATTTTTCTTTACTTTTCGCAATAATTTTGCCTGCCTCGGTGGCGGTAGGGTAAAGTCCTCGCCTGCTAAACCGTAGGTCGCGGGTTCGAAACCCGCCTGAGTAGGTGGTCCCTATCCAGGGCATGGATGTTTGTGATGTTCTATTGTTAATGTTGAAATCCCCTTTATAAAGGCCTTTCTGTGCTGTTTACGGGGAAGTGGGAAACAAATAAAATAAAAAATAAATAAAATTACCCGTATCGTATTCGGAGAAGTCTGTTGGATCGCGTACCTACTTAAAAAGATTGAGATTATTAAAACCGCGGTAGTGGGAAAACTGTTTGGTTAACGGGGCAGGAGAAGGAAGTGAATAAGATTTTCGGGTAGAATAAAAGGGCGTAGGATGTGAATTGAAGCGGGAAGTCTAATTTTGGGAGGAGGATATCGGAGGGGATATTTCGCTAAAATGCTACGTGTAAACTACCTTATCGGATAGATTACTTTTGATAGTAATGTGAGGAAATATTGGAGACTGCATGCGTGTCCAGCCTCATTTGATGGGCTTTAAACTTATGACCGAAATTCGACACGAGCGTTGTTTTGCTTTTGGCTTTGCGTCTCCCGGACTCATCGTTTTGCTCGCGCTCTTTAATTGAAATGGCTGTCCATTAATGATGGCGCACCGCGTTTTGCGGCCGTGAAAAACGTCCCGGCTCGCAGCTTGAATAATGTATACAAAAGCCGCAGCTCTTGCCGCACTCGCTGGTTGATAGCCATGCATTACTCCGTTCACAGTTGAAAAGTTCGTTCTCGTCTCTCTGGTTCGTCTTATGGATGTTTGCTTCAGTTCGCGTCTTACAATTAGTTTTGGGCAGCGTTTTCGTATGTTTCGTTTCAAGTTAGTTACAGGTTCCTTTTGCTTTGAGAATATCTCATCCCTCTTAGTTAAAGGATGCCTATTTTAAGGATTTTATGTTATTTGTGTGTTCGGGTTTTATGATTTTTATGTCATATTCTCTTTTTAAATTTCATTTTGATATAAATATTCGCCGAGAAAAAACAAGATCATATATTCATTTTGATAGTTCCGAATTTTTTTGTGCATGCTGCTTGCATTTTCTACTCACATACTGGTCAGTTTATTTGAAGTGGTCCGAGTATTTCTCAGTATATATTACTTAAGTACTTTAAAACTCTGGCTGGATAAATTACTTCTGCACTCTTCCGGCCATATTAAATCCATAATAGTTCAGTTAGATGTTTTATAAGTTGTATAAGATACTTATGAACATTTTATAGGCCTTGGCTTTTGCATTTGTCAGTGGAGTTTTTTCTTTAACTCGATCTTATATGGCTCGCACCTAAATGTTTCAAGTGATCGAGCAAGTTGAAAATACTATGAAATAATTATTCCGATGTCTGTTAATTACCTACAGATCTTTTGTTAGGAAGTGGGGATGTAGTGATTTTAATCAATCATGCACGACGGTATAGGCCTGTAGTGATACTCTGTCGTTAGGTTGGGGAGGGGTACGTTTGTTTTAAATATTTTATATCATAGTCCTTACGTAAAATGACCAAACCTACCCCTGAATTGATCTTCCCCCCACATTCCTCCCAAAGTTTTAATAAATAATGTCCGCAGAACCTACCAATATTGAATGAAAGTATTCTACCGATTAAGGTAGGTTTCCTTGGAGTACAAAGGAAGTGATCTGGTAGCCTTCCTTTCCTTCCAGCACTGCCTTCTCCAATTCACTGTAAGTCCCACTACAGTTCAATCTATCTAAAGATCCTATTCTTTTCCTTCCCCTCCCTCGTTTCCCTATTATTCTACCCTCTAACACCATTTTCAACATCCCCTCCCCGCTAAGTACTCCTCCCATCCATACCTTCTGTCTCCTCCGTATCTCATATGAAAGCTGCCTCTCCTCACCCACCATGTGAAGCAATTCATGTTTCCTCCTCCTCTCCGCCCACTTCACCTTCTCCATTCTTCTCCATACCCACATCTCGAATGCCTCCAATCTTCTCTCGTCTTCTTTCCTCGGTGTCCACGTTTCCGCACCGTAGAGAGCTACACTCCAGACCAAACTCTTAACTAACCAGTCCTTTAAACTCTTACATAACGATCCTTATAAGCTCCTTCTTGTTCATGAACGCCTCCTTTGCTAGTGCAATTCGCTTCCTGATGTCCATGCTACTGTTTCCGTTTTCCTCTAATGTGCTGCCCAAATAGTTGAATTGCTCTACCTGCTCAAATTTTTCCCCTCCTACTTTTATCTTGAGTCTCACATTTTTCGCTCGCGATGCTTTACAAAACCGCATTGCATTAGTCTTCTTGTGATTAATCCTCATCCCATACTCCTCGCACCGCTCGTCTAATCAATATATATATCATATAATTTCGCGCGTCACCACGCCCATAGTGGTAAGAAACTCACGCTATCGGGTCTCGCGACTCAAGGATTAGTGGGCGGAAACTTTTACCCCAGAAAAATCGTGTCAGCGCAACCGTCAAAGTTCCCTTAGTATGAGACTATGTAGAAGAGGAAGTCCGTCCCATTCAAGCTTAATTTATGTTGCCTCTTCGGGTGGATTTCAACCGGTTTTCATAATTGTCCGCAGCGCGGCGATGAGTGCAGAGTGGCCCTTTTTTTATCGGTATTAGTTATAGAGTACGTGTTTTTACTGAGCAATGGCATCAAAAAGTTATGGATAGATGGATTATACCATCTTAGAAATAAATAAACTCGATTTTTTCAGTCTTAACTTTGTTTTTAAATGTTTAAAATTGTGTGCAGCCGTAAATATAGTTTATTTCCGCGTGAAATTCGGGTCGCTCTGCCTTCAGCGTCTTAGAGTGGCTGGCTACCTTTGTGAATTGCATTTGAATGCGCGTTGGGTGACGGCGCAGTTGTGGCCGACCGAAGAGTGCTCAATTGCTACTCGTGGTTTCTTCGATCGATTCCGTGGGTCATCCTTATGAGTCACCGTCAGCCTCCGAGACTTGCTCACAGCCTTTCCCTATACCTCCGCATTTCCCCTCTTCGCGATCCTTCCTGGCGGCTCGTTTGTTCCAACGTGTTCGGGTGACGCAAAGCCATCCGGTCATCGTGTAAGCCTTTCGGGTATTGCCATCGATTCCATACAACCCTCTCGACGCATCGGCCGTGGTGGAGGCGGGAATCGGTTTTTATATTTAAGTTCGTTCCGCGAATGCTCGCCGGCCTTTACTTTGTAAACATTAATAGTGTCTCTGAGCGTTCTTCCTGAGCACCCGGCTGATATGTGCCTACATTCTTATCGCTCGGCAAGGCTTGTAATCGGAGGCTAGTTCCTCACTTTCCTGCTGATTACGGAGGCGTTAGGTGCTGTTAGTTGGGAGACGAGTGAGTTCGCTGCCGTAGCCAGGGCGCGCCTCGAGTTCGTTCTTGCCGTCGCAGAAGGATCCGCCGCGCATGTTTCTGCTGGCATGATTTGTTTATATCCGGAGGAGTGCAACATGAGGGACATTTGGAGTTACGCAGCTAAGGTTAGTGTTGCTACACACTCGACGACGTTTTTCATAAGTTGGCGGCGTCGATAGCGGCGGGATAGAGTCCTCGCTAATTAACCAAGAGGTCACGGGTTCGAGTCCCGCCTATGTAGGTTGCCCCTATAGAGGGAATGGGTGTTCGTGTACGTTAATCTGTTAAATTGTGGAAAAACCTCTGTGTAAAAGGCTAATGAAGTGTTGTTTTCGATGGTTTAAATGAATAGAAAGTAAATATGTGAGTAAAGATTATTATTTGTGTCGTGATTTGACGTTGGTATCGGCAAAACTGGCAACCTCTCGTCTCCGTTATTGTTGTTGCTCTGTTTTGTTGTCATAAGTTCATCATACCAAGGTTCCTCGTTAGTGTTAAACCAGGGCATTTTGTTGGGGATCGTGAGGTTTGTTTGGATAATTGTTATGATAAACGGTGTGGAATTGATTCGGTAATGGTTATTAGCGGGAGTCAGCGGCATAGCTATGGGGGATGAGGGGATAGATCCCCCCAAAGCCTCTGAGAAATTAAAAAAAAATTAGATTTATAGTCGAGTTGTGACGTATGATAACTGAAGCTGCTTGAAGTTCAATTTTAAGAGCCAAAATGATGTAAAATGTTTTTACAGGCGTGTCATTTTTCAAAACTTTAACTTGATTTTGCCTGGAGGGGTCTCCACCCCAGGCCATTCCATCCCCCCCAAAGCATATTTCTAGTTACGCCAATGGCAGGGATTTCACTCCATATAGTTTTTGAAATGTGTTGACAGTGAGTGTTGATGAGGACCTGGTTATTAATAGCTTGAAAGTTTATCTTAATTGCAACCATCATCATTGTTTAGGCATTTATTCATCGTCTATTTTTTATAGTTAAATTTATCTTTCAAAATGTTAGTTTTTTAGTTCTGTGATAGATTGGCCGATGCCTCTCGTCCAAGACAAAGTAGGTGACTCTGTTATATAATTTGTGATAGTACTTGTTACTAAAGATGTATTTTACTGGTTTAGATCGGATTAATCGAAATGAATAACTATTGATTACGGCCTCTTTCCGTGTCCACATGGACTCTTATTTCCTCAATTCAGCGTGGGGACGTAAGTTTTACGAAATGCATAATGAATTTAATGAAGATAGTTACAGTATATGTCGATGTTATCATTAATAGAAAGGTATTTTTCTGGTGTAGGAATCGTGCCGTTGGCTCCCTTATTAATTATAGGAAAATTAACCCTTTCAACTCTTATTCTGCGACCGATTAATTTACCTCACGAATTTTTCTAAGTAAGTCATATTTATTCGACACTGGCATTCTACATTTCTTCCAATCCTTATGGGTATGCGTTTTGCTAACTAGGTATTACATGTTAAAAGAGTTTGCGCATTTGCAATTAAATAGTTGAAACAAGGATGATCTTTTCGGTGTGATCTCTCATCATCCATGAGAAGTATGAGGGTTATTTGACAGAAGAGTTATGTTATTTTATTTCATTGTCATCTGTCGCTTAGATAATTGTTTTAGGACTGTGATTCTTTATTTTTTTATTCCTATCTTGTTTTATTTATTTTTTCATCTCTATGTGGACAAAGCAATTTTCCCTGTTATTTGTGTAAAAGCTAGACTGAAAAATTTTCATTACCACTACTATTTTTAATCGATTTTTTATTTCCCTTCACAGTTACAATTTTCCATTTTGTGCTGATATAGGGCGTAGGAGTGGTCAGTTAATAATGTAGTTTCTACGGTCGGCAAAATAAACAGTGTGTTTCCCCAAGCCCTTGTCATCTCTCCCTATTCGCTTTGCGTAATTGTGGTATCCAAATTAATGGAAAATACATTCTCTGCCTTTGGGGAAATCAAATCCGAGCCTCTCTGCCCCCTGAGAAAATAGAGACCGTGTCCGCCGAATAAACAAGGGCTAGTAGCTAATGACCTGAAGGCAAATGATACGTTTGCACCGTTACAAGATTCGTTTAGAATTTATACATCTTGTTATTTGCTAACATAAAAATTTAATGGCATTAAAGGCTAGTAAAAAGTCTGATATGGAGTGTAGCTCTTTACGATGCGGAAACATTGACGTTTTGAAGGAGGATGTATAAAGACTGGAGGCATTCGAGATGTGGGTGTGGCGAAGAATGGAGGTGAAGTGGACGGAGAGGAGGAGGAACGACGAAGTGCTGGACGTGGTGGGTGAGGCAGTATTTAGATGGGATAAGGAGGAGACAGAAGGTATGGATGTACTTAACGGGGAGTGGATGTTGAAAACGGTGTTAGAGGGTAGAATGATAGGTAAACGAGGGAGAGGAAGGAGAAGAATAGGATTTTTGGATAGAATGAAAGGGATTAGGCCTTGTTGGGAATGAAAGAGGAAAGTCCATGAAGGGAGGGTAGATTTCCAGAATACTCCCTAAATACTCCACGCAAACCGAACTTAATCGGTAGAATTCTTCAATAATGATAATTGTAATGTTTTCCCTTACACTCTTGTATCAACTACGCTGGTTCCCTCTTCCAGTCGTCTTTCTGTGGAGGCTACATTTTCTGCACCATCCAGCTCTTCTCGCCGTGTTAAAGGTCTACGCCAGCCTTTTCGTGAAGATGACGCCCAAGGTCCCCGTCCTCAACTGTTTTTTGTTGGCTGACGTTTCTTTCGCTTACGCAACTCGCCTTTCCATACGCTCACCACCCTGCTGTTATTCTCCTACGCATTACCCATAGATTAGCTCGTCATCAGTTTTGCAAACTTGACGTAAATGTGGTGGCGAAGCGTTACGTCGCGTACTCCTACTCCTGGGAGCCAAGTTCGATATAGATCGAGGTCTTATTTAATTCTAGTGTCATCGAGTAAATGAGTCCTTACTCTTATTGAAATTTTAAGAAGTATGAAATAGTAACTAATCAATTTCTTACTATCCTAATCGGTAGAATACATTTGACCATGACAATTTTTAACTTACTTTTATTTTACAAGTCAGCACCTCATCCTTGACGTAATGGACTTCTCATATGTTCAGCACTTTGTTTCGATGCACCCATTTTAATCATACTTCGCATTGGTTTTATCAGGTATGCGCAAGCAGACTTTTTTATAAATTGATTTCTAATAGGATTCAATAATCAGAACTCCAAGGTGGGAGAGGAGGTAGGCCGGGGTGATCGGCAAAATGCTGTACATGTGAGCCTAGATTGATCGGTAGAATATTGTGATAATAATAATAATAATGTTGAGAAAAGTGCTAGTTCAACCCTTATTTGCTTCGCCATCAATGAGTAAATCTAGCCCTTCCCACTCATGCTAAAATGGGTGATGTTCCAACACTAATGCCCTATGCCATTGTGACTCTCCGATGTACTTGATGGTTAGAACAGCTTAGATGTTACGATTTCCGAGGAGAGAGGAGAGTTCTTGCCTCTTTTGTGGCCTTTACTGCTGGACGCTGTCTTTTCCGACTGGTCTGCGGAAAACCGCTTCTTCATTCCTTTCCTCTTTAAGAAAATGCGCTCCCGCCGCCTTCAACTGTCGACTTCTCGGCCTCAAGATCTCTGTTGTTGTCTCGGTCGTGCCCTGGCGCGAGACCCACGGGCATTCCAAAGCGTTGTCCTCTCTCTCTCTTTCCAGCGCTCTTAAACAAGTCGTTTCTCTTTGTCTCCTCTGTCGCAGCCTCCCCTTTCGTCGTCTGCTGTCTAGCTCCACGTCTTCCCCTGCTTCGACCGTGCACTTCTTTTCAATCCAGCCCTCTTCCCTCCGCAGTCGCATGTATTATTGCCCCAAGATTCACGGCCCGCTTCCCACGACTAAGCTCTTATCCAGGCGGGCCCGGAATGGATTGATTGCCTGTGGGAATAGCGCGCTCTTCGATCACCGCCACAGTTTGCAGTGCTTTCGACGCTGCTTGTATTTGTGCACGGTCGGAGTTGAGGATCAAGAGACATTGAAGCACGGTGTATGGCCGTTGGAAGTGATGACAGAAAAAAATGGATGAAAATACCATGCTATTTTAGAACTTTCTCATTAATGACTTCTTTAAAATCGCTATTTTTTGCATTGTTACTCCAGCGTTCTATGTTTTCTAATGATTGAAAAAAATGGAGGCTCGTTTTTAGCAGTGGGTCAGTTGTAGGTATTTTAGGGTTGAGTATTTCGGTTTATTGTTAGTAATTGACGTAATATGACAGCAATTACAGTTAATTGTATAAGATCTGTTCATTGTCGTTACTCATTGAAATCTCTCAAAATTGAAAACTCCTTGTTTTTTTTCTGCGAAGATTTTAAGTGCATTCTGACGATTGCATGATTCACTGTTTTTATGTTAAAAGTTCAATTGCTAAAATTATTATCATTCCCTACTTCCATGTTTGCATGGAAATAGGTATTTTTTGTGCATACCTAGGCTTCAGGAATGCGAGTCTTTTCGTATAAGCCTACAGTAAAGCCGGAATTGTCATTTTTAATATAAATATGATGGTTAAAGTAAGTTTAAATCTGAAATATATGAAGCATATCCTGCCTGTCCCCATGCCCACATTGAGCAATGAATCGCTAATGCAAAATATCTAATCAAGTCTAATGAAAGGATTTAATATGGGCCAGTTCGGGATGATGTAAACTTTTTCACCCCTCTTAATGATCTTCACGGCTCTTTGGGCGTTTCAATTCATCTATCTCTCGCCTTAATGATGCTGACAATGCGTTTGTTTGACGAGAAGTTTAAAAAAGGTATATTTTTTCATACACTGCGTTTGTGTGATTGCTTGTCTGTATGTGCGTACGTTCAGTTACCCCTTCGCCGGGATGTTAATGCTAATGAGATTCGTCGGCTCCACTTTCGCGTCGCGGGATTGAAGGAACTTCGGGCTTGCGTGGGAGGCAATGGCATTCATTCCAGTTTAAGGTCCAATTACATCAAGTAGTGAGCTAATCTCCATCCATGCTCGTGGAAAGGTATTAATTTTTGGGATCGTGAGAGAATGAGAAACGCCAACAAAGCGGAAACAAGTCACCGGGGATTATCCGTTAATTTATTTGAAAGGGGCCTAGCGAAATGGTTGGCGCCCTGTTGAAATGAATCTGCGAGCAAGGCTCATTGCATTGAGGGGAAAAAGGTTCTCATTATGTGAGATTGTTCTATATTATTTTAAGTATCTTGAGGAAACATGAACTTTATTCCTGAGATTCAACCACAAGAAAGGTTTTTTATCACAATGGTACAATTTTTTCCAAGTTTTACAAAGTTACACATTTTCTCAGAATGATACACTCCCTTGATTATTCAAGATGACATGCATATTATTCATTTTTTCTGTGGGTTTTCATTTTTGTACCGCTTTTCATCAATCATCGAGATAAATCGAGCACTTCTTATCTTCTCTTTAGTATTTTCTGCGTTCTTATTAACTGCCTCGATGATTTCGAACGACTTGATCGAGACTTGGTACCCTGATTCGAATGTTTGTGCTAACTCTTTCGCAGCGGCTTACTTATCAGTAACTGAAAGGAAAATGTGTGATCACAGTTTTGATTTGACCTTCATTTTTCCATGTCTTAGATAAATGTTTATACTCCTTAAATTTTCTTCAGAAAATTAATTCCTCTTCTCTAAGTTGCGAGGTTTGGAACAGGGAAAGAGTATTGTCTTTTATATGTGCTCTACTGCAAGATTATATCTGGTACGTGAGCAGCGTTGCATGCACATATATTATGTGCGGCCACGGCAATGAAGTGGGCAGTGAAGTGGAAGAATTGATTCAACTGTATTTTTTCTATTTAGAGCGAGTTTGAATGGGGATTTTGAAGCCATTGCTAGAGGGAAAAATGTTGGGTCATCGTGGGAGGGGAAGGGAGGGAATAGGATTCTTAGATAGAATGGAAAGGGGCGGGCCTTATTGTGATTTGGAGAGGGAAATCCAAGTTGGATTGGTAGACAGGCCAGGGTGATAAGCGGAAGGCTCCACGTAAATCTACTTTGACCGGTAAAATACTTAAATAATAATAGCAATAAAAATCGTGTTAATTTAGGGTAACCGTGATTGAAATTGCTATTGCCATTGATTGCTGTTTTTTTCTTAAGGAAGAGAAGGAAAACGGAGAGTTTACTGGGATTCGAAGGAGGGCTGATGGAGGAAGATAGATGAGCGTATTAAATGCAGCTTAAATCATAATAATAATTATTACCGGCATCATGGTGGTGAAATAAATTCGGAACATCATCCTTCTCTGGATTCGGGAAATTAAAAAGGGCTTTGCCGCTTTATTCACTCGCTTCGAGATGGCTGGGGAAGTCAAGTCTATATATTTCTTCTCATTAGTCCCTTTAAACCGTCTCTTCTTCGCTCCCTCTTATTCTCTCCATTAATACTACCAACCTCCATCCACCGAATAGAAGAACCCTTGCCACTCTCAAATCCGACCCTCTTCCATCTGAAATCTTCGGTCGCAGCCGCTGCTTCCTCCGAAATAACTTCCTCCTCCATCGCCATGCGCTCTAAGAAGATTCCCCATCCTCTTTCTCCACCCACCCTTTCCCTTCCACTCCGGGGATCCCATCAATCTCACATTTATATGCTGGATCCTGTTGCGTCACGCGGTTTGCTTCTTCATGGATGGCTGAAGTTATCCTCTTCGTATTTTTTCTTTTATCTTCACGTCAAGGAACTTTCAAAGGAGAAGGGTTCATCGATAGATTGAAGAGGCTCATGCTTTGATGGTAGATATGGGCGCCGAAAATTTAGAACAGGTAATCTCGATGTAGTTGAAACCTCTTTTGCAGTTCATCTATAAAGTAAAGGGTTTTTATTGTGTTTTTGAGAATCAGGCATTTTTTTAGGAGAACGGGGTACATTTATAGCATAGTAGGAGAGAAAACAAGTCTTATTGCCAATTGGAGAGGGAAGTTAGGTTTGGGGATGAATGACAACCGGGGTGGCTCACAAAATTCTCCATGCCAGCCCTGATCTACATCAAAGAGGTGGAGTACCTTTAGTAATAACCGAGTCGGAGTTATCAGTTTCGATGCCAAAAGAGTCTCGAATGTTCTCGAAGTATTTGCTAATCAAATCAGATTTAAACGATTCGTTATGGAACGGAAATAATGAATCCAAATGTCAACAGCCTTTGCCTCTGATTTAGAAGGAACCTGCATTTCTCCGAGGTATCTTTTGACGAAAGGAAGTAGTATTGGATGTGACATTAAATCTTCACTGGAGACCAATATATTTCATATATGGCCCGATATTGTGATTCGGAAAGGAATTGAAGCCATTATCTCCAAAACGGCACAAGTCCACTAAATGTGCATTTTCTATGAATACTTTTGTGTAGTTCTAGGGCTACTAGGGCTGTTGCAAAGTCTATTCGTGGGGATTGGGGAAACGGGGAAGTGATAATTTTGGTAGATTCGAAAATGTATCGCGAGAGTGATTGTCTCAAAACATCGATGATTGGGCATTTGCCATTTTGAAAGTCTTTGCTTCAATTCCTCAGATTCTAAAATATAATATGCCATTTTTCTGTATCGAAACATTCCGATTCGCAGCCGAATGGAATCAAATGCTCTCCTTTCGAGTCATTTCAAAATTTCACTTAGCTTTGTGCTTACAACATTTCCATTTTGAGTATCGGTACGAAGACTTTAGGGTCCAATTAAAATCGTCAGGTATTCTCCCTCCCGTTCCGTTTTTCCACCTTTTCGATTTTCCGCTTCCTTCTCCGATGCGCTTTCTCATCTCTCTTTCGCAGCGCTTTCATTTTTTCCTCCTCCTTTTCCTCTCGCCTCCTCTCTCAGAGCGTTCACCCGTTCGCTCCCCACAGCTCCTCATTAGGAGCACTGGTTGCTCCATCCATCCATTCCCCCCGGGAGACCCCTCCCCCCCCCTCTCCGCCACCACCTCTTGCTTCTCCCCTGACGAAGCCCAATGACGCAGTCTATGGCCATATAACGAGGAACTCGGGCCCCTAACTCCCTATCCCTCGCTCCGTCTTTCCCTTACGCGCCCTTCTGTCTTCTTTCCTTCAGCCCTCTCCAAGCATTTTCCATATTTCGCGTTTGGACCCGGGGTTTTGCAATCAAAACCGATAGGAATAAAATATCTTCATTGATTCATCGGAAATGAAGACGCTTGCATTTTTCCTCGTATTTTAATTTCATTCTCGGTTTCCTTATTTATGTATCTTAAGAAAGTGATTTAATGTATTATTAGTAAGTAGTTTTTAATTTTAGTGTTGATACCCATTGGTAGAAAAGGTGGTAGCCTGGTTTATAGAGTGGATGGCTGATTGATTTTTGAAGAGGCAACTGTTGAAAACTTCGGTCACACTCATACATAAATCCTGCAAGTGCAAGGTGGCCTGGTGAAACGAACTCGCCCACTATCTCTAATGTGTTAATTTCACTTGCCTGTGGCAGTCTGAGGCTCTATCTTCACTTATCTAAGTAACTTTCTGGTTGAATCATAGGGCGAGAGTGTAGTGGTCATAGACTCGACTTAATAATGAAGATTTGAAAACCGTTTTGGGGTTGTACGCGAAAAACGTTTTTAAATTTTCTAGGCATAATGATTTTCTTGAAGAATTTGGAAATATTGTTTTTCGTTGTACTCGTGAATGCGTAAGATTGAAGATATATTTTTATGCGTATTTTTTGGTGGAATATTGTTGATTAAATTCATAAATAGCCTTATAATATAGAATGAAGTCAAGTTTCATAAAAAAATTATTGGCTAAGTGCTACAAAATCCTAGAAAATGCTTGAGTATTTATGTAACTCAGGATTGAAAGCGAATGAGTTTCGCTGGAAACCCTGTTGGTTGTTGCGTCATTACCCGCGAAACCCTTGTTCCTTCGTCTCTCTCCTTGACGAAACTCAGTGACGCAGTCTATGGGCATATTACGACGGTCTTGGGCCGCTACCTCGCTAAAATTTCTCATCTCTCCTCTTTCCTGTTCGCACTTGTTTCCCTGCCTGAACCCTTTTCACTCTTCTGAGGATGGGGGAAAGTCCTCCCATATTTTTGCGTTCTAGCTTACGGAGAAAGTCATTTTCCGAGTTAATTTTCTGGTTTCCGATTAGTATATTTTTAGTTCGCCGTAGTTCCGCCGTGGAGTTGACCTCTCTAAACCCCTCCTACATATCATTACATATTTCTATTCACTGTTCGTTTCCGATTCAAGCATTTGAATTCCTCCTCCCTGTCTATTTTATACATTTTTATTGATGCGAAATCCCTTGAGTGTTCCCTGGTAGTCATATTACCTTGGAATATCTCCTTTTCATTCCTCCGATTTCACCCGTAAATATTTGATGGCTTATTAGGAGAAGTTCGTGCGATTTTTATTCCCAATTAATCCTCTTGCTATATTTGTGTGTTAGGGATTGAATTACCTCGATCCGTACGTCTCTTGTTTACAGTTTCATAGCTCTTGAAATAGTTTTTGACCTTTCAAATTGTTTGTATTGGAGTGTGTGTATATTATTTAAGGAAACGTTGCTAGATTCTTCCCTTTGAGCATGTATTATATGACCAGTGTCAGTTGTTAGTTGATTCTCAGTTGAATACAAACATTTTTTATCATGCCGTCAACGATCTCCTGGTGTCTTTTATGCAGTTTTTCAAGCTATTATTAATGACACCTTTCCACCTGTATTTAAGTCCGTTTCACTGTGTCTCACATTTTCAGTCTTTACATTTGCAAAGTAAATACGTTAGGAGGAAGATCTGAGGTTAAAAATACGTTATATCTGAAATACGTTAGAACTGAATTCTTCACGTTTTCATTGATAAGTAAACCGTTGCTTTTTGTGTACTTCCTGCTATCCTTTTCATCTTATTTAGCCTACGTGAGCTATTTAAAATCCTCTTATTTCCCGAATCTATTAAAAATTGTCGTGGTTTTTTTTCACATTTCCGCATAATTTTATCAAGTGTTTTGAAGAGAAAATAGGTGCAAATGACAGACTTGGTCGTTAGTCTCTTATCTATTACTCTTATAATCGCGTGGTGTATGAGTATTGTGACTCCACGTTATAGATCGATAGAGTTCGTTCCTAATAGTCAAAGCATTGATCATTATTAGGACAACTTTCGACGAGATAGCAGTTATAGTTTTTGAACTGCCAGCGGATTGATTGTCAAATGATGATGATGGCGATTTGAGGCGGCTGGAGTGGGACGCCTCTTCAATTCCATTTAATTTCGCGGCGAATTCCGAAGCGGTTTGTCCGTGGCTTCAGTGGTCTTTGGTGATCCGCATGACAATTAGGATCGGCGCGTCATTTCAATCCACAAGTCTTCGAGTCTGGATCGGTCGAGGTTGAAGAGGGTTGAAGGGCCAGTGGAGGCTGACTGCGTGATGCTCTTTTATCTCGGGGGCAAACAGACACTGCGCATCAATTACATGTCTTTGTTTTGTGACCCCTCCCTCTGTTTGCTGCGGGCAAGCAGCGGCGGGCGCTATGCACTTTGATCTTTACTTATCGGTTATGGGTGTTCTGACGGAAGATGCGATGTGATGCGGCTGCATAGTTCCCGCATCAGGTTATTCCAAGAATTCTCTCAGACGGAATGTATGCTACTTACTGTATTCGGTCGTCTCGCCATCACCTTTTTACGATTCTGATCTCCGTTTCTAGGGACATTTGAAGGTGACATATTATTAGATGCCCAGAGTTGCATTGTCAACGATATTTGAATATAAAAATTAAGTTATTTTTCAAATTTTAAATGGCACTCTAGGGGGTGAAATTGGTCAAATTCACACGGAACTTGATTTCCATTGGGTATTGTATTGACCTTACTCGTACATTTTTCGTGACTCTATATTCATGATCTCTGAAAGGCCTTCAAGTTACTGCATTAATCCTAACATAAATATCCTTTTTAATCCCATGCTTTGCAACAAAGTCCATTATGGATTTATTACTTTGTTATAAATTTTGTGCGATTTAGACGCAATGCTTACATTATATTTGAGTGTGAAAGTGGCGAATTCATCCGCTATTTCAATTTGTAATGAAATGCGTCCTTAATGAATCGTCACCATGGCACCTGTAGAACTATTGTGATGTAATATTTTTAGCTTCCTTACGGAGGAGACAGAAGGTATGGATGGGAGGGGTTCTTAGCGGGGAGGGGATGTTGAAAATGGTGTTAGAGGGTAGAATGTTAGGGAAACGAGGGAAGGGAAAGGATTAGAAAAGGATTTTTAGTTGGATTGAAAGGGAGTAGGCCTTACAGTGTATTGAAGAAGGCAGTGCTGGAAGGAAAGGGAGGCTCCCAGATCACTTCTTTATTACTCCATGGAAGCCTACCTTAATCGGTGGAATTCTATAATAATAATAATCACTCCCTCCGTGGGTCGCGTAATTTATATCCAGCCCTCAGCGAATACTTGCCGTTCCCGTTTTTATTTTCCTTTTGGTAATTATTTCCGCGGAAAATTAATATTTCCCTCGCGCTCCTTTTAGTGGATACAGCGCCGCTCGAGGGTCGTGTTTCGTCGTAGCTCGAGGGAGATGATGCGATTCGTTAGGCGGGATTTAGTACGCGTCGAATGGAGAGGTGGTTTTTTTTTCGGTACCCTTGGCTCCCTTTGCACCGTTGATGCTGCTCCCTCTGCCATTCCCGCTGGATCATTTGCTAATCCGCTCACGTCTCAGGGGACGTTTGACTCTCGTCTTGTTGGTTGATGCAGTCGACGACACACGCCGCTTCCGACGGCTCCTGCTCATCCCAGCCCGAGCCAGCATCTCTCGCATCTTTGAGCCGGAGGCGGAGCCAGACTTAATTTTTGAGGACAGGGCTACTTTTCTGGAGCGGAAAAGATTAGGAATACATAGAATTCCAGGCCTGTTTACACGGTACATTAGCCCTAACGAGTTGATGTCTAAATTTATGATCCCGTGAATGAACACGAAAATGCCCCGTTTAACCACCCAACTTGTGCGAATGCATATACGGAAAGTAGAACCTGTTCTAATTTGGTTAATGCATTCGTGCATGTTCCATTCCGGTCATCAAAAATCATTCGTGCAAACAGACATTACCTCGTTTGTGTTAATGCATGGTGTATGCAGGGCTTTAGAATAGAATAAAATTTCGTAGGGTTTATTTGGAGTGTGGATGAATATTTCTTGGGGAGAAGTTGAAGGTTATATTTAAGACCGTATTTTCTTAATATTTCGATGGGGGTTTGAATCCCTTTTACCCCCAGCACGCCAAGACGGTGTTGGAATCGGAAGTTAATGGAAGAGCTTACGGTTCTTTGGACATAAAACTTACGTATTTTAAAAATAATTTTGTGGGTTTTTATGGGTCTTATTTTAATTTTAATCCTCGATTTTAGTTGTCGAAATGAGGCCTACTGTGGGAAGGAGGGCAGGCGAAGTCGATGAGTGAAATGCCACGTGTAAACCTGCGTAATCTGCCCGTATTTATACATATTTTGCAACTTGAGGTTAATCATTATACGATGCTCGTATGCATCTTCACCCTACTGCGCAAAAAGTGAGGTGGGGAGAAGCAAAGAATCCCCGATGTACCCCGCCCATTTATCAGCTGGCTTCGCGCGCGTCTCCGCGAGCTCTTTTTCACTTTCGCTCTCCGCGTCCCCACTGTCTGCTTGGCCCGCCGTAGGCTCCTCGCTTCTCCCCAGGCTCATCCTCCTCTCCCCCCCACCTCCGGAGGAATCACCCCACTCCCCCTCGTCAGCTGTTGTTGTTGGAAGGAGGCCCGCAGTTCTCCCAGCCCGCGGCCACCAATAAGCCTGAGAGATATTGAGTTATCTAGTAAAAAAACAATTCTTCAAACCTTTCTTGGTCGGTAGGAAACGTAGCTAAAAAGTCGTCAAACAACGCGATCCTTTTTATAAATAAAAATATCGCGGAAGCGATATTGATTTGAGAGTACACCGTCGTCCAAATATCGCGAAATGCGCAAAGCGAAAGTCTGTCAACCATCACGATAAATCGCGGACAATTCATCGATATTGTAGTGATTTTCTCTGGAATTTCCAAATATTGTCGTGTACTGTTGTCTGATCATTACAATTATCACAATCTTTTATGCAATATCCTTGTTTCCTTACCTCGGCAATCACGATTATCGATAAGAAGTATTATTTCACGATACTCAGTTTGAGATATCGCCCAGGTTGTGATTAAATCCAAGAACACGCCAACCCCTCCTCGACCCACGGCCAATCACTGCGTCTTCCCGGCCAAGGCCACTTACGTGAGTTCGTTTCCTCCGCGGATTCCGCCTCCCTCCCCATTTCCCCTTATCCACCTCCAATCCTTCTCCTTCTTCTATTCTTCCCAGCAGTCTCTAGCCGCATCCTTTTCCGATACCAGCCTTCCTTTCTCGAAGCCTTTTCATCTCTTCTCCTCGTAATGCCTCGAGTCTCTCTCCATTCTGCTGTAATATCCCTCTTCTTCTCCCTGAATGGTTGGAAGGTACACAGGCGAAAATTGCCCGCGAGCGGAATGGAGTGATTGTTCATTGGGTCGTCTATGTACTGGTGGATTGTTCTATTTTCCTAGGTTGTCGGCACGCGCGGAAAAATTCAATCGCACTACAGACATTACTGTCACTCTCTTTTCACAAATTTACGTATTATTACGAGATAATGTAGAAGTTATTCTCTGCTTCGATGGTTTTATTTTCTTTTAAAGATTGATGCTGTGTATGAGAGTTTATTTTCCAAAAACAATCGAGTTTGAAATCGATATGTCATCGAATATAATCAACCCAGGCTCTCTTTATGTAGCTCTATTTCCGTACCTATTTAGTATTACGTTAGTATGTATCCTAATACCTATTCAGAATTAGTTGTCAAGCCCTGTATTTGTGATCTAAGTTAGATAAATGTCTTTCCTATTGTTGGTACAGTTGTCAGTGATATGTTTTGATATATTTCATCTATAATTTTTTTCTGTCCTGCTACCTTAATCTCGTCACAAAGGGCTATTTGCATTTTATTTTACAAATTTCATATGTATTAAGTTAAATCACTGATTGAATATTTCAGTCGTGCAAATAAGTTCATAGTTACGTGCCTAAATGAAGAAACATGGTGTATAGAAATGACAAGGCTTTTAAACTTATTCGTATTGAATAGTGACGCAATAAACACCGAGCTGAAACCGTTAGATATGTATATTTTCGTCATAGCCATGGATCATCAGTGTGGCGCTCTGAAATTTGAAAACTAATAGTCGTAAAACAAATGTAGAAAATAAATACGACACTTGGTAGTGACCCAGATTATCCCTCTGTGAGTGTGGCTCTCACATTCGAGGCTTCTGGTTGAGGGATCTTTCCCGCCTCCGTTTGCGGTGTGTATCTATCCTATGAGTTGCCGCGTGCCTTTGATCCCCACCGAAAGTATTTATAGCATTGCATTCGACTCGCGGGCTTCATTCGGCGTGCTCAACCACTAGGGTGTTGGGATAGAAATAGTTTCAAAGTCGTGCTACTATTTGGCGTGGGTTTGATGTCGTTCAGAGCTCGCGCCAGTTCAATAGGTGCTCAATTGGCCATTCTCAGCCCAGTGGGGTGCCTAATGTGCACTTGAAACAAAAACTTCAGTCTTTTTTTATTTTTAGTTTCCTCAAAGTAAGTTTCACTTCATGCAGGTAATTTGCATGTACTCTATTTTTTTATCACTATCGTATAAACTGGGAATTCAAGTTCATCTAAGTGTTGTTTGATGCTAAATTATGAGTGCAACACAAGTATCCGTACGTATTTTCCAAGCTAAAAGAGCAAAATATTTTATAAATTTCAGTAATCGTCGAATGTTTTTGGAACTGATTTTTACCGTGTTGGATGAGATTGAACGAATAACTAAATAACGTATTTTTCAATATGAATGAGGATTTATTTATATTAGGTCTAGAATCGAGGTAAAAAAATAAAGGATATTAAAATTGGGCTGTTTATCACATAATGTAATATAGCATATCATGAGTTAAAATTTTATTTCAAATAAGTCAACAATTCACTTAAGAGGGGATGTAACGTTATGGTATTTCATTTATTTTCCATTTTCCTGAGCGTTTACGTCGTTGATGTCATGTTAAAGTTCGTCGACCACCATATATAGTTATTTTTACAGATTTTTTGTTCATGATAGGAGGCTTTGAGGAATTCGAAAACAAATTCGAATCGTGGCGCGCTCGCGTTCTGAGCGGCGGATTGTTTGGCGCTGAAGTTGGTCAAGGGCGGGGATGTAAATCCTCCCCTCTTCAGCTGCTGCCCCTCCCCCTTCCCCCTCTTCGTCACGCACCCAACCCCTTCCCCTCCCCCTTAATCGCCTCCCCTCCACCCCTCTGCCGTCTCTGAATTAGGATTACGAGTGTGAATCCAGGGCGCGAACTCAAGAGCGCCATTAAAACGCCTTAGGAATGTCCTTTTTCATTTCGTCCCATCGTTTACCCTCGTGTCAGAGACTCTAGCCCTTAATTATGCAATTAGCGTGAAAACGGCCTCGATTTATGCATGCTAAATGATTTCGTAGGGGGGAGAATTGGTCTCCAAACGATTCCGATCCTGGGCTATTGGCTCCCAAGCTCCAGTCGCCTCCGTGATGTTATCTTTTTTTTCCCTCGTTTTAGTCTTTATAGCGTCTCTTTTGCTGGCTCGCCATTCTCTACATTTCGTGTCTTTTGCATAGTTTGGAGGCATTGCGTGCGTAGTGGTACCTTCATGCAAGTATGTACATAAAATCCCTCAGATGCAATGAATTTTTTACCTTTACTCGGGGCCGAAATTATGAATTTTTGGAATACTAATTTTCCATTTATATTTAATGGAATCGTAAAAAATTATATCCATCCTGCTTTGGATAACTTGGGGGAACGTGGTGGCCCAGTGGGTAGAGCGTTGGGCTGCTTGCTGGATGGAGTGTCACGGGTTCAAGTCCCGGGTGAAGCCTTCGGGGACCCCGAGCAAAGTCCTCGAATTGCAAGGTTGCCCAGGGAGAGGAATTAGCCACCGTACCCTTAATTTGTGATATTGATTCCCCTGTGGGTTAGTATGGGGTGAGCTCTACCGTCACCTAACATTACCAACATTTTCAATAGAGTGAGTGAGTGTCAGTAGAAAATTGTAGCCTATCTATCCTAATTATTTTTAGCTTCAGTGGTAATGCCTTTGTATTATTATTTCTCTTTTGCGTGTCTGCAAACACGTTTCTTCTTTACCTCTTGATTCGTTAATATTTGAAGTTTTAGGGAATAAATGTAATTGAATCGTCAGTGTTAAATTATTACCGGATTAGCTGTCTAGTGCTGAAAAAATAGCTAATCACTACCATTTTGTACGGCGGTTTTGCTGCTTCCTTGTCATATTCAATGCCTTGTCATGCTCTATCCTTTAATACGTAAAGTTATTGGAAAATTATGGTCGAAATATGTTAGCTTTGTCATTATATTATCGCTGCATATCTGCATTATTATGTATTCCCCAGGTTTTTAACATGGAATGTATTTTAATTTCGTTAGGGCTACAAACTAACCTTGGCGTTGAATGGCTAAGGGATTGAGTAAGGTGTAAATAAAATTGGGGAACGGTTTTACCCTTGAATACATTTTGTAACGCTGTTAGCTCGTAAAAACTATCTTGGGTGGATTGCTCACCTGTTTGAGGTCGTCCGTGGGCGGAGGTCAGTGAAAAGGTGCGTGCTTGGTGGCCGGGCGCAGGTGCTCGGACAGATAAAAAATCGATACTTGCGTCTTTCGTTTCTCTGGGATACTCTTCGGAAGTGCTATCGAACTGTGCTTTTGTGTGAACCGAGAAAACCCACTGGATCGCAATGCTACAATACTGGTTCAATTTCAACATTTAAAGGTAGTTTTTTCGTCATAGCCCACCTCATTAGCATAAGCTCTTAATACTTATTTTAAACTACAACAAAATCAAATTACTTTTAATTTTTCGCGTTTCCCTTACTGTCAGTGTATTAGTGAATTTACGTTTAGTTTCTTTTCCATAAATTCAATGTAATTGACCTTTTTTAATTCCCAATCCGAAAAAAATCCATCCCTAGGTACGTCGTAGTAGTGTATTGACGTTTTTACTTCGTGGTTTCATGTAGCCGTGATCATATCCATACATGATCACATTTCCTTATATCCTTCTTTATATAGTTGGGAAGTTCCATGATCGATTAGCCTCTCATTATTTAATGAATAAATTTTCAGTCGCATACGAATGTAAGTGGTTCGTTGTTCTAGGGGAATGTTCCAAGCTTTGTGTGCGAGAGGCTAATTGTAACTAATTTTCATTGATTTGCACATATTTTTTCGATCTTTATTAGAAGTTTTTCATTTTTTTGGAACTCACTAAATGAATAATCTTTGATAATAATAATAAACTGAATTTTGTTGCGCTGGGAGAAAATTTTCAAATACTGGGTGATATGCTGGTATTAATGTATAAGGAAAATCGATATTTTTATGGGGAAAAGTGTGATAATAATACAAAATTAGAAAAACTGCTAGTCTCTCTTGTAATAGTCGGAGCATAGCCTGAAGATAAATATACTTAATAATTTGATAATAGTAAGTATGAATGAAGCGAGTGAGATTTTTATATTACATATCAGTTGCCAAGAAGGGAATTAAATATTTCTGCCATCAAAGGGTAGTATCACTAATCGTGTTTGACGTCTAAATAATTATTTTGTTTACGCTTCCGTATTCCGTCTTCCATTTGGCCATTAGTTTTGCAGAACATCTAACGGTTTAACTTTCATAGTTATGTTCGTTTCGTTGCTAATTCGGTGTTGGCTTGGGGATGACTCCCTGAATGTATACCATTCGCCTCTTCACTTCTTTTTCTAAAAAATAGAACCTCCTTAATTGATATATTCCGTCCGTCAGTCTGCTTGTGTGTAATGTAATTACGGGACGGGACGGGTTTGAGAGGATAGTGCGTGAATCATATGACGAAAGCGATTGAGGAGCCGGACCTCATCTTGTGAATAAGAGGAGGCTGAGGGGCAGCAAACAGCATCATCGTCTGCTCGCCGGCTCATTGAAATGGGTCGTGGGTAGGGAAAGGTCATCGCTCATAACCCTTCGTGCCCACCCCCACTCCCTTCGTTTTCAGCAACTGGCCTTCATCGCCAGTCTCTTCTTCTCGTGAACTCCTCCATGACTCATCCCTCGTTTTAGTCGGAAAGCTGTGATGAGGAATCTAGCTCAGTCCTCTCGTTTCCCCTCTCCTCCACTGTGGCAGCAGCGTCGGACAGCGCCGATGTTGAAAGAGCGGTTGGCTTCACAAACTGTCATCGTCTGAAATCTAGCGGGAATAAACATTCCTCTTCAATTGTTTCACTCGCGAAGAGGAAAGCATCGCAGGAATTGCAAGTCGCCCTCACCCTATTAAGCCTCGTGAGTCTTCTTTATTATGTTCATTGCTCAATTCCACGGGAGAAATTCATTTATCGAGTCATAATATTTCAATGAACCACAACGTCATTGTGGCTTTATTACTATCGATTCAACCGATACATACCTTATGATGTCTACCTTGAGTTAATATATTTCGTCATGTCTGTTATTCGATACAAAAGTATTGGTTATTTCATCTCTGTGAAATATTCCATTGGTAACGAAGGAGTTGTGCAATATTTCCATACAGAAAAGCCTTGAATGTTCTCAAGGCCCTGTGTCATTGTATTATCTTTCCATCCCCTCGTCGTAAAGTAATTCACCTGCGAAGACACCGTTTGTTCATTTTCCGTCTTTTATTGAGTTTTAGTATTCCCCAGTGATTGGCTCGGCGTAATAAACGACTTGTTTCAAAAGAGGTGCCCGAGTGAATGGGAGTAAGATGTGATTTTTATCGCCTCTGATTCCCGCAGTGTTATTTCTCAGTGGTTTCGCCTGTTCGTTGAAAGGTCAAGGGAGAACAGATCGAGGAAATGAAAGGTTTCGCCTATTCTCGCGGACGTCGCCGTGAGGGAGAATTTCCTTCAATGGAGCGCGAATATGAAATAAATTCTGTGGCCGTGAAGGTGCTCAAGTTAGCGTCGTATTCATGTACCCATAATCATTTAAATATATTTCATCTCCCCGCCTCCCTCCCTTTTCTTTTCTCTTTGTTGATAGAACTATTGAAACCTTTAACTTATGAAAGAAAAAGAGTTCCTGACTCAGCGATTTGCCGTTCTCATCCGGTACTAAGGTCTTGTAGAGTACTCAAGTGATTGTTCACTGTATTTGACATAGTTCTTGTCTATCAATATTCTATTGCTTGTGTTTACCCTGGAAATACGTGCACTATTCCTTGATACATCACGTTTATAGCTTAAGGTGCGTCAAAGAAACAATTACGCGAGGTTAACTTGTGGGTGTTTTAAATAACGCGAGTAGGAGTGACAGTAGAACTCTTTTTTTTTAATATTGGCCTCCAAGTAGGTACTTAGGACTAAACCTTGAGGATCTTTCGTTGTCTTTTCATCTTCTTGCGGAGAGCATCTTAAGTTCTACTATATTGATTAGCTTAAGAAGTATCATTGCATGGTAGAAGCTGTTGGAGCAACTGCGGTTGTAATTATTGATACAGAGAACGGATATTCGTAGCATTGAACTACTCGCTTTAACTTATCGGATGCTGGACTAGCTAATTGCTCAGATAAACCTTCAATATCGGCATAGTCAAAGACATTGGTGTTATATCCTTCGAAGCAGTATAGAAGTAATTTTAAGCTATTTCCTCCACTCCTTCGAACTTGAGCGATTTTTTTTCGGCTCTGGTCAAGTGCCTATATGATCATGGCACCTTTCCCGATTGAATTTTTTCGCTTGTCTTTCGTGGGTTTGTCCTCTGTCGCAATTCCCCTAGAATAACCTTCCACATGATTTTCCCAGAAAATGCACCCTGCTCTCGTTCAATGTGCGCCCAGCGTTGAACAATTCGATCAACTGTGAGTCATGTGCTGGACAGGTGGCGATGTTCGTTCTTTCCTCCCTCCTACTCCTACTCCCTCCTTCGCGAATGGAGAACTTTATCCCTCGGTTACCTCTTTCCTATAACCAACCACTTCAAAAAAAAACCTCCACCCTCTCTTTGCTAAGTTTAATGATTTTTTAATGTTGGTGTTTCGTTAAATGATTTAATATTTTTGACCTAGGGGTGATAACACTTACAAAAGGTGATAGAAAAGTCATGCGTCTAAATGTTGGCGTAATTATTAAACATATCTAATTGAGAATAGTTTTAAAAGTATTGAGGGTGTTTTTTTTGTTTGACAGCCTTGCCTTTTCCAAAATTCCGAGTGGTCTCATGCTTTTTCATCCTCTTTGTTTTCCTTTTAAATTGGTCGTTCGGTAAATTTGTTCAAGGTTTTTTTTATTTGCGAATGCCGAAGACGCTTACAGAGGGTGGGGTGCGTGGGTATCTTTCACGGGCACGTGGTGTGAATGATTTTTTAAAATGTTTACGTTGGCACAAATTCATTCCGCGGTAGTGCGCGAGTTGGATATCATACTCTCCCGGCGCAGTTGTCGAGCTCTTGAATCGTTTTTCTTTCAGGAAATTCGATGCTTTTTGGATCGCTTTTCCGCGGCATGAATTATGGAGGCGCCGCCCCTTGCGTATCCACCCCTGTTCCCCTATTGTTCCCGCGCACGGAACGCTGCAGACTTTCCCCCGTGTGGAAGTTTGTGCTTGTTTTGCATTCTTTTCTCGTCGGCAATGTTTCCACTTCGGGTGTTGATAAGGTCCGTCGGCCTCCGATTCGTCGCGTTTGTCGGCGGTCGCATTTCTAGGGTTGCCTCGTTTCCCATTCCAATTTATTCGAAAATGGGAATTGATTTCGTCGCGCTCCGACTCGTGCTTATGTTGTCAACTCCGGATTCAATTCTTTCGATGATCGTCGACCAATTCGCTTATTGATGAAGACGCCCTCGTCCAACCCTCGTCGGTTTAAGTTCAACGTGCCGGGAGTTACGTTATTTCGTTTCACCAGTTCATTGTTTGTTTAACCCTTCCAGTACAAGTAGGTTTTGACTACCTATATCCTATGTATTTAATATCCTACTATGTTATATATATTTTCTTTTTTTATTACCTTAACAGAAACCATAGCTTTAATAATAACAATTCATGTTCTTGTTTTTTTTATCGATTCTCATCTTCTCGGAGAAATTAACCTTCAGCGGAATTAAATGAATAGGAGTGACTGATTTAACTTTTCACATTGCCTGAAATGTATAAATAAAATTGTTTTTATGGTTTGTGAAAAATTTATTATATAAAATTATTTCCTGAATCATTGTAGTCTAGAGCATACTTTACAGCCTAATTTTTTTCCAAAAGAGTGAGAGTTGAAATGCCTCTGCTTAATTGAATTATAGCAGACTTATTGTACTTATTCCCTACTTGATTTCCGTCTAATTATTTTGTCACTTTCTGGCTTGTAGCTCTGCGTGAGGAAGCAGGTTTATGTCTTGTTCTTTACGAACATTCAAAGAGCGAACCGTCCGGCTGTTAAGAGTCCGAGGTCTTAAGTGCTGCCTCCACCTCAAAAGCCCTACCCTGTGGCTCAACTTGGAAGGCAATATTCCTTTAAACGGAGCGTGTATTTCCCGGTCAAAGCTGTCAGATCTCGCCGCGCGGTGAGCGAGCCGCCGATATATCACGGCGCGAGCACAAAGGTCGGGCACACTGCATCAAAGTGCGACATTGGGAAGGTAGTCGTTAAAAAATTATTATGACTGCATCTCTGGACAGCCTCCAAGCGCATGAGATACTGTGCTGAGTGGAGGAGAAAACAAAATAATTCATTTTTCATTTGATATCCCGCGTTAAATTGATACCATTTCACCTCCAGTCCCGCATCTTTTTCTCGTCTGTTCATAAAATATGATGATGCTAATTGCTACGGTTATTGTCAGCGAATTCACCAATCGGGAAAAATGTCCATGTTTTGCATTCCATCGAACCAATTACTTTGGATCTGAGGTTCTGGCGGCGTTTCTCCTCAAAAGTAACGGCTTTAGGGCGTTCCTCCGCGTAGTGTTATGTGAGACAACATCGAAATTGTTACTTTTTATCAATCACTATATGGGTACTTGAAATTACCCTGAATTGCAGTCAGTAGCCCTGGAGCAGTTGCGAAAAAAATGGATCGTTTAAATCACCAAAAAGTTCTTTGTTGCAGCAGGTTTTGCTGGAAGTGAGTCTTGAGATTCCATTTTGAAAATAATCCTCCGAGTTGGCATTTTCCTGAGGAAGCTCGGAAGTCAGTTATATCCGAGGTAGCTTTATAGCTAGCCATAAAAGTGCTTTATTTAGATGCGTATCGTCGCAGCTCGTAAAGTCCGGCGGACCAGGAAATCCGCAATCAAATCAACAACGCCCTATTTCGCGGGACGAGTGAAAATAATAAGTGTGCGAAAGAGCTTCGGATTTCGTCCGGGGATATGAAGAATGAAGACGGTTGCCACCGACAGGGGGACCCCGCCCTTCTTGCCTCGACGTTTTCGCGAACTAATCCGAGGCTAAAGCCCAATTCCCTGTCTCCCATGTTTCCACGCAGAGGGGACATATCCTATTGTGCGTGGGCGGATCCACGTCACGCGCGTATTTGTGAAATATGATGTCAAGCCCGTCGTCCGATCTTTTCATTGCTTCCCAGCAGCAAGCCACCGGTCTTTCTCCGTCGCTGCAGCGGCCCCCAGATGGTCCGGCCGGCCATCCGTCACGTCGTATTTGTCAAACCCCTTATTTTATAAGCTACTGCAAGGACGTTGACCGGCAATTAATCATCTCCGGGGCGCTGTCTGCCGTGGGTGATCGGGCTGAACAAGCGGAGGCTAATTTACGTCCATAGCGCCAAGTGGAGTGGTTGTCCGCCCCTCCGTGCCTCCTTCGAGTTCCCCTCCAGCCCAGACTTCTCCCTATCTCATCCTGACTCTGTTCCCTTACCCTTAACTCTTATTTCTTGCCATTGAACCTGCCAATCAAGTTAAGTGGTTAGAAAAACTTCTTATGTCAAATTCTACAAATTTAATTTATTCGTTCGAAAGGAAACCTACCTTAATCGGTAGAATGCTATGATAATAAATGCTTCCAATCTCTTACATTGGAGTTATATCTCTCAAGTTAATATCCTAATTCCTTTGTTTAATTCTCTCTCTCTATGTTGTGTTTTTATCGAGTGTTTGCTTCATCTTTGTAATATGCACCAAGGATGAAATTCTCCGTGAAAAAAAATCATTTCAGTTAGCTAGGAATCGATGTCCGATCTTTCGATTGCTGGTCCAGTATACCAGTTGCTCCACCATGTTAGTCTTCCTGAACTTTAGATGTAGCAATTGTTAGGCTTTTCCCTGAAATTCGATTTTTTCTTAGCCTCGTTATACGCCTTGGCCTGTCGACCCATCAACTCTTATTCGTAAAATATCTATTTCTTCTTATTCCTCATTTTCTTATCCTTCCTTCTATGCATTGTCATCTTACGTCCGACTTTCTTTCTCCATTCTTCTCATCACACAAGTCTTAAACTCGTGCTGGTCGCGGTCATATTTTTTAACAGTTTTTCCCTGTTACCGCACCCCAAAAATGTTCATAAAATTTTTTATGGTCTTCGGAACAGTTCCGTGGGTCGAGAGAAATGATAATGTTTCGTCATGCATGAGGACTTACCGGTCACGAGCCCCTGACAATAATATTAACCTTCCGATCGCAATGAATCCTTGTGACAGACGATCGCGAGTAGTGATCGCTCGTGTTTGTTGCGTCCGCTTCTTCAAATCGTGGGAAATACTCGGATGCTAATCAGTTGGGGAGATCGACCTCGGAAAGTTCATTGGACCAACTTCCCGCCTCGTGTTGTTGCCACATCGGAGAAAGAATAGAATCGCCGTGTAATCATGAATATGGCACTTGCCACGATGGGAAATGAATGACTTGGTGTGGTAAGAATTAAGCATGAAAAGGAAAAAAAAAGAACTAAGAGAAAAAAACTTGAACGGAAATAATTACATCGTTTACCAGTGTGGAAAAATAAGGAAATGGTTTTCGTATTTCGTGGAGAGACGGGAGCGTGGTCGTCTTTTTCGAAAATTTCACCGCACCAAGGATCAGGCCGTAAATGCCTCTCTCTCTCCCCACCTCTCCACCTCTCTCAAACCTTAGATTCAGTCAAAATCTTAAGATTGCTTTGATATTATGAAAGTTATTCCAGCAATTTTAGTGGATTTTATGGAATATTTTGGCGAATCACCCCGACTCTAACACTTTCACGCATGGAGGCGATTTAAAAAAATGGATATACTCGTAGCAAATTATGAATGAGCCACGTTTTACGTACCTTTCAATAGAAGAAACTTATCAGTTTTGTACTATCCTTTTTTTATCGTTTGAAATGAACTACGCTTTCGGTACTATTAGGTCATCGTCTGAAGCGCATACGGTATTTATGTGCATTTTGTGAACACATCTGTAGTTCGTTGATAATTTCAGTGGAGTACAGTACTATAAATTAAATTTTTTAACATTGTGTAAATGCTCTTTTACCAAATATCGCGTGGCAAGGTTCATTTGTGTACATTCCTTTTGAAGAGAGTTCAAATCAATAATAGAAAAATAGTGTCATTTGTAGTGTAGCGCCTTACCTTGTGGAAACATGGACATAGAGGGAAGAGGATGAGAAAATAAAGTTAATGTATGTACAAGAAAGGAGGAAGTGAGGATAGAGAGGAAGATGAAAGATACGAATATTGTGGGTAAGAGGAGGCAGCTTCTATATGAGATACGGAGGAGAAAGAAGGTTTGAATGGAGGGGATACTTAGCGGGCAGGGGATATTGAAAACATTGTTAGAGTGTAGAATGTTGGCTGAACTAGGGAGGGGTAAGAAGAGAATGTCTTTTTAGATTAATGAAAGGGAGTGGGCCTATTGAATTAAGGAGAATCGGTGGAGGGAGGTGAGACTGTCAGAATAATTCGTAATTACTCAATGCGAAATTATCTTTCTTTGATAAATAAAATTATGTGTTAACATTAAAAAGAAGAACTTTGTGCTTCCACTTTGTGCTTCTTTTTAATGTTAATTATGAATCGCTTTCACCAAGTTACGCCTCAACCAAGCAAAATTATGTGTTATTGCGGGCGTATTTGCTCGTCAGTGATACATTTTGGGGCTGTCGCAAAGCATACGTATCGACAGGGTGGACGTAATCACGTGGACGCCTTTCACCGCCGAGACCCCGTTCCCTCCCGGGGTGCTACAGGGCATCACTCGCAACCAGGGTCCCTCTCTCGGCCCTCCCTCGGGACACCTCTAATGCTCGACCGTGTTTTATTTTTTACTCCCGATCCGTTTGTTCTTTTCAGGCGCTAGGGAATAGTCCTTTTTTCTCCTCTTTGTTTTTGCCGCCTCCCCCCCAACGGGAGCTTATCTGGACCCTCTCCTCCCTTCAGCACTTTCCCCTCTTTATTCTCCCTCCGTTCCCCGAAAAAGCCAGGGGCCACTTGGAATTTCTCAGCTTTCGGACGGAAATGCTCTCCTTTTATCATAATCATTTTTTTCGTCCCTACGCCGGCCGCCCAATTTCTTTTTTCATTTTTTCTTTTCGAATCTCTAACGCCTCCTCGGTATAGCGTTTGATCTCTCGGGGTTCTGTCACCGGGTCGAAAATCTGCACGACGCGGCGAGTGTTCCGTGGTTTCTCTTTCGGTCGCCGCCGAAATTCGTTGTTTCCTTTTTAACATGTTATCCGTCCTTGTATGAATTCACAAAAGGTAGCAGTTCTGCAGGTGATGGTGGCGTCGCGCTGCGTCAAAGACGGGAAATGAGGTTGTGTGAAGCGCGCCTTTCGTTTTGCCTAGTGGGAAGGACGGCGATGAATTTTTTTCGGGGTCAACGTTGTGGAAACGATATGTTTTTCTGGCTCTGTGTTATTATAAAAAAATCTTATAAATCCCTTGCTTGCTTTGACAATGGCGTCGTGACTAAAAGACTGACTTGTCATCATTTCAAAATTAAGAAGGGTCCAGAAGGGCTGCGTGGCTCAAAACTTATACTTCAAGTAATATATTATGCATTATTCATTAATGTCCATGCATTCTTAAATCTGAGAAAAAAGTAGGACCCGCAATATGTAGAATATTCAATCTATTTGTTTTTAAAATGCCTCTCTCAGATTTTTATATTTCGCTGCGCCATTTTCATCATTCTAAATACTTGAGTTTCGGGATTCATTTGCTAATTGCTGATAAATTGTGCGGAAAAATTCCGCTTTTATATTTGTTTTAATTTGGAAAATCGTTTTATCAATGTATTTTCATTTCAAGTGACGTTTGTGATATAGTTTGCTCGGTAATTATATTTATCTCATTGGCTCCGTAGAGTCGGTAACCGGTAAAGGGTAGGGAATTGGTTTCAAATCATGGGGCCCGGACCATGACATTGCACTGGTTAAATTTATTTACAAGTAAGCTTGATTTATATTCGTAGATTGATTTGGGCTCTTCAAGATTCCTGTAGCAACCAGTTCAATTTACCGTAATGAGTAGAATTTGTGCACGCCATCATTTGTAGCCTATGCAGTTGAAATGCTAATCACGTCGTTTTATCTTCTTCATCTCTTTGACACAGGCGTCATTGACTCACCACCGAATCATTATTGTAGGCTGATTTCATATTCGTTCTTTATTTCGGCATAGGTTGGTGTCTTTGTGTTGTGTATGTGTTGACTGTTGAATGTGCCGCTGTGAATATTGTCCTCTAGGCAAGCCATAGAATGGTGATGCGATAACTTTGTTTTTATTGTTTATTTTTATTGTTTATTTTTAGCCATACCTTCCACGTAAAGCTCTAATCTATATGTATTTGAAATTAATCGCGATTCGTTTACTTTTCGTTACTTTTCTTTTTTCGTTGTTTTGTATGTGGGAAGTCACCTTAGTTTCCTTACAAACGAGATACGTTACTGTTCCTGAAAATTTCCTAATTTTACTGAAATATCTTAATTTCCTTATTTTACCTTTACTTTCATTTCGTACCATTTTGCTTTGTCAGGTACTATGGCACAATGGTATTATTCTTACTCATTGGTAAGACCGTCGTTTCCTTGGTAATGGCTAACTTTTTTCTCTTTCTCTTCCACAGATTGCACCGTCTGCTAAGAAGTTATGGGGTGTTGATGAGCAAAAGGACGACTCCAAAGGTGGAGGAATACTACACTTGACCGATCAAATGTGGAGAGACTCAACGTGGAGCAATTCAGGTAAGGATCCTGCCATTTATCCAATTGCGGCCCCCTTGTGATAAGCCCCACTCCAAGGATGCCATTGTCGATGGTGTATCGATGTATCCGAATCCGATGGTTTGAAAATGTCTCTATTTTTTTGCGTTTTAAAAGACTCGGAGGCAGTCGGTATTTGCAGTACCCATTGGTATTGATTATCTTTCTTTAGTTTGACTTTGGTTGAGGACTTTAGAATCCGTAATTTCGAGGGTGGAAAACAGATTATTATTTTACTTAAAAAAAACATCTATCTATCATGGTATTTTCCAAGTTCTCTTTTGAGAATATGCATGTCATTTTGAATATTTTCTAAAGGCTTTATTAATCTTCAGGGAAATCATCCGTGCTCGTGTGCGCAAGAATTTTTCTCAGTGTGGAAACCTCTGTTAGCTGTCATAATTAATTACATAGTATTTACCATTACACTGTTTTGCTTCTACTCTCGTCATTTTGTTTGAATGAGTCAATTATTTCTCATTTTGGAGATGCTCGAAGAGGTTAAAAATCTTTAGGAATAGTATCTGTTTCAGTGGGTGCAAACATTTTTTTTCCTCGGTGCGGGATACTCTGTTTCCTGTCATAATTATTTTAGTAGTAGGTACTTTGCATTTTGCACTCTTCACTCTGTTCGCGTCTCTGATATATTAATAATTTAATTTTATGGCAGTCCAAAAACGAACCTTGACAAGTATTAGTAATTCCATTTTCTCCTCTCGTCATATTTATCTCTTATGCAAAAAGGCTCGCATCGCGTTTTCATTTTTAAAATTATCTCAGTCATTTTCTTTTTTGCCTTCCGTGCTGAGCCCTGGTATACTTCCTCGTCGCGATGTCATTTTAATGCTGAGTATTTTATGTTGAAACATCTATTACCTCGGAAATGGCCTCATTTTTACCCATATTTCGCGTGTACTACGTATTTTTCGCGCATTTTCATGTTTAAAATTTTTTCGAAGTGGAAAGGTCCTTTGGTGGCTTTCCTTCTGTGATACGTATGGATTTCGTAATTCTCCCAAGGATGGGATTTCTTCTTTCGGTTTGGTGTGGAACTGTAGTTCCAATTTGCAGGCATCTTTTGATATTTTTTATACTCCCCTCTTTAAGACTTTAACTATAATTCTTCCTTATATTTGTGCATATTATGTGCCATCAGGAATTTAGTGACTCCGGTAAAGTTTGGTTTGGATATGAGTTTTTAAACGTGATGGACGTACTTCTTGTGACGTGTACAACTAGGATTTCGAAATTATAAATCGAGTATTTCATTTAAATCTTAGTACGAAACCGAATTTAGATGATGGTGATTTAGCTAATACGTCAGAAGTTATTGAAATGGAAAGATTGACCTTTTTACCCATATTAGATGAGTAATGTCAACAGTAATCAGCTTACAACCAGGCAATCAATCTTGGAGAGATGAGGCCATTTGAGTACAGGGTGGTGGACCTAGGCCAACTGAATACGAATTTTCAATTTAATGCATGCCTTATTTTTAGATTACTCGTAAGTGTTGTGATATGTAATGGAGCTTAATAATCGTGATTCAAATACCGCCCTAAACCTTCCTTCATTTGCCTTGCGATTGTTAATGTTATCAGTTATTTCCATCTTCGACACATAGCCTTGCGTAATGTTCTCAATACTGGTATGCCCTTTGACGGGCGATTATAAAACTGCAGTAAATTTTTTAAGCGTAATTTTGATACCATCTCTAATGAGATTCATTTTTATTCATTCTCCTGATGACATAGAAGGTCCTTTAGGATCCATAAGCACATTAAGATCCTTAATTTCCACTTTGTTAATGAATATATAGTATTTGGTCCGCTGATAATCATTGCCCCTATAAAGTTTAATTTAAAGTCATTAGTTTTATTTTCTATATTCGACCTACGCATAAGAATTTACTAAGAAAGTCTAAAATGCTTAAAACATTGGTTTCACTATCGTATGTTGGATGAAACAATGCGTGCAACAGTGTTTCTTTAATTTCGCTTTTGCATTCTCCTTACGTTTTCTTCTTGTGCCGATGAGTGGTGATTTCGCAACCGCGGTGGAGGGAATGGTATTCCTTTTTATCGGCGATTTAAGGATTCTCATAAAAAAGTGGGGCCCTCCTCCGTTTCAAATTTAAGGGTTGTTCTACCTCGTCCGGATGGCTTTTTTATGGACCGCGTACAGACTCAGAGCTCACTCTATTCCGCTGAATTCTCACGCTTACGGGATGAACGTCGAGCGTATATGATCGTAACGCCTCTCTCTCTCAATTCTCCGTATCGGTACTGGAGCCCAATAAAAAAAAGAACCTTGACTACCGATGCTGAATGCCCGGTTGGTATGGGAATGCGCGGGGTTGCAATGCTGTGTGGACGACCCTCAAGTGCCTTTCCGGCCCCGTGAAATATTTTTATCGGAATTTGACATGAGAGGCTTGGGTGAATAAATTAAGGTCAGTACCGGTGTGGCCCAATTTCTGCTACACGCGATTTATATTTACTATGCTCGCCCTCATTTTATTACGCCGATTATTTTCACTATCTCACGATTAGTCCTTCCATTGCTTTCAGAGGATCGTTAGGATTGCCATTAAACGATTGTGTTGACCAGGAGAAAGAATTGAAATTACTTCGCTTGTGATGCATTGGCTTTGCGTGACATTTGTGGCTTTTTAGTGTGACTAGTATTTCCCACGTAGTAGTAACGTTAGTGTAGAAACATCTGAACCATAGACTTTAATTGTTCAATATAAAATTTACAAGGGAATTATTTCTTTCCGAAACACAATGTAGCAGCGCATAACATACGCGTAAGTTTTTTAACGTGTTATTATATTTTTACTTTCTTTAACTACAGTTTTAAGCATCCATGATTTATTTAAATACAGTCGCTCAAATACGATTTTCCTTAAAAATGGTACTGTTAAAGACCTGATTAAAATATCAATAGTTGAATATTATTAATATTAATATTTTTAATCGTCATTTGTTCTTTAATTACTAAGCCATGTCTTTGGAAGCGCCATTTTACATGTAATGACATGTTCAGTTAGTCTTTGTATCAATTCGCACATCCTATGTGGAACATTCTTAATTCTATTGGGAGAGTAATAATTGAACTATCTACATTTGTCTGCATACATTTGTCTACATTTGGCCGCGTAATTTTTTTTTCTTTGAGCGCGGTGTTCCGACCCCTGATTTAACTGATATTCTATTATTTTAAGCCGTTTTTCTGTGGGTAAATCATTCACATCTGTGCTCCTGTGTTATCGGAAAGTCACTCCTAATTCCTCTGGCAGATGCATCGTGCTTAATTTTTTTCTTATCTCATCACCACCGTATAAAGCAGCCGCACTTATGTCACCCTCCCCGTTAGCCGCCCGCCGCAGCGTTTTGTTTGAACCCGATGATCGATAATGTGGCCGTGTAGCTCTCGTGACACCCACGTGTTCAGTCGCAAGGTCACGTGGCTCAGCTCCCTCCCCACTCCAAGCCGCTAATATCGCCGCGAATTCTTCCTCGCTTCCGTTTTGTGAGCAAACGCATTATTATTATGGGTGGTCAACCTTTTAGTTTTTACTCCCTCCCAACCCAAGGCCAAAATCGGTTTTCAATCGTGATTTTCGAATGGAGGGGCAATGGAAGAAAATTGTTTTGCACCCACTAAAACTTTTTATAGAAAAACGCTTAAATATCTAATTGGATTAGATTATTTTATTCCATCTCAAATTGCGGGGAGCGCGTTGGCTTAGTGTTTGGAGCGCTCGTGTACTGACCGATCTGTCGCGGGTTTAATTCTGGGTTAAGCCTTCGGACACGACGATTCGTTGGAGTGCGAAAAGGAATTGGGAAAGAAACTGCATGGGCGCCCTGAATGTGTGAACTTCACAAATATGTGGCTCAGCCTGGCGTGAACTCTACCTTCACCTGTCTAAACCATCTTTCACTTTGATGATTCACTTTGAATCACATAATGTGTTTGGTAACATTGACTCCATATATTGCAGGGAAAATTTACCATTACACCATAAATTGCTAGGCAAAGGGCATTCCATCCACACAAGTGTTTTTACTCCTAGTTGATTCCCATTCAATTGGGTTTTGCAGGGATCTTGTTCACACGAAATCTAGCGCGTCAAATGGCAAGTTAAATGGGTCGCCGAAATTGGCGGGATTCGGCGCCCCGAGCGGTTGGCAATCAACCCAGGAAGACACATCGCAGGGACTGACGGGGAGCATAGTGTTTGTATAGCAGTGTAGCGGGGCATAAAAGAGAATCAGGAACGATGGTGTAGTGGCGGCTTTAATTAACGATCGAGGCGCTTTCTGAAACAAATTGTTGCCAATATGCTTTTTTTAATTTCGTCTCTTGAAAAAACGTCACCGTCAATTCTTTCTAGGAAACCGACAAACAAAGGGAGTTCTTAATTGAATTTTTCCGCTGTCAATCTTTGGAGGTATTTTGTTACTTTTTTTATTTTGCCGTAGACGACTAGAATCGATGACAGTTCTGGTTATGTTTTGTCTGTCGTTGTTTTGATCATGAGCCTTCCTGTAAACTGTAAGTGTCAGTCTTTCAATTCGTATTTTTTCCCCAATATTTAGGTCAAGACATTTTATTAAACGGTTTTGATGGGTGTATATCTGCACCGATTTCAGTCGTGATTTTATAACTTGGGTTTTTTCCTTCTACTGGTCCGGTGGGCGATATGCGCTTTCCAGTGCCAAGTGAGGTAGCTAATACAGATTTGGTTTTCAGTTTGTTTGAACCAATCCCTATAGTTCCCTCAGTTAATCTCTATAGTTAATAAATCTACCCTCCCGGTATCATACTGCAGTGGGACTCACCATTGGGTCTCGCCTTGGTTCATCTTTTAGGCACGGCCCATAGGTAGTTTCGTGAGTTTTCATTTATTCGTCTGGGCACCTTTACTGTAGTGTATTGTGCACAGCTCTCCTCCATTCCTACCTTACCCCTCTCATACCTACCTCCTCAGAAGTCCCTCACACCGCAAAACTCTTTCGTGTATTTCTGACTTCTCCGAATCTTCCCCGCCAATCTCTCTCCCTTCTTATCTAACCCTCCATCCTTCATTACGTAGCATGAAAAGCTTCGTTGGAAACTTATCGTCCCATCCGTGCCCGTGGGGGGGTGGCGAGGAGAATAAAACCATGGCGGTGGTTCCTCTCCTAATTTCCGTGATTTCAGCCAGCCCCCCGAACCTTCCTCGCCCGGCTACGCCCTCTTCCAACGCGGTGACGGCCATAAGTTGATTAATCCCGGGGAAACGGAACCTAAATGAGTTTGCGGACTCCCCGGCCGGGGGGCGGGAGCGTAGGATTGGCAAACAGCGAGTGGACGTAGAATTATTATTGGGAGTCTGCTAGTCTTCCTCGCCACTTTCGAGCTCTTTGTGTGTTTTGTAGGCGTTGGCGATCTGCATTCAGCGTTGTTAGCCCACAATGGAGGCATGAGAAAGGGCCCCATTGGTCACTCAGACTAGGTGAAGGACGGGGATGGGATGAATGCCAGTGAATGTGAAGTGAACCTGCGTATTATACGAGTGTCTTCAATTGTCTGCGAGTTGACTCAGTAGAATTTGCTCATACCTAAATGAATATATTGATAACTTTGCCTATTCCGCACACTCTTATTCGGTGAAATCTCAATATAGACCCGTTACAATGCTACCGTGTAATTATATAGAGAAAATACGATGTATGTTAGATGTGAGCTACTGACTTTTAGTTCCTTTTAGGGAAGGGGAAGTTTTAGAGGAAATTTTTTCCGTATTTTCTTTATTTTGATTAAAGTTGATGGAAGGCATCAAATTTGAATACTCAGTTATAACGTATCTTATTAAAAATAGCAATAATGAAGAACAACGAGAAGTAAAGTACTAATTTTCAGCACCCCTATTAGAACGTATCACTTTCACAGTCTCAAGTGAAACTAACATTGGGTGGGATCTTAGAGCTTTTATGAAGTGATTGTTTTTTGTAAAATTCTGCGTGTTCACTTATTATAACCAGTGCACTATTTGTAATTGGGGGTGCCTCTGGGTGTGCACTTTGGTGCTTCTATCCTTGCTCGTAATTACAGCCACTCAGATTGGTTTCTTGTAAACATTAAATAAACGATACAGCTTCAATTTGAATTTCAAAATGTGAGTTCCCCTTGCTCCTCAATTGTTCTCATTTCAATCATACTGTCTCCTTGCCCCACGAGTTTTAATTACTTGACCATTATGTCGTTATTTTTCGCATTCATTCTTGATTCCGTCCATCACTTCTGATTCTTGTTCGCAGCAGCATCTCGCTCAACGCCTGCATCCTATTCTCATCCTCCTTCCTCGGGGTCAAAGTCTCCCACCGTATGAAGTGACATTCCATGCGAAGCTCCTTTTGCTTTGCATCATTACGTTATATATACTCGTCTTCGACTGTCTTCCTATGTGGACCTAGGCGCGATGTAATCTGTTGTGCATTTTCAAATGACTAACCCTTTCTTCCAAATCTCTCGCGAAAAATCCTTATTCTTGTTTTGGAGCCGTCGTTGTTTATAGGGCGACCAAGTAGACTTCTGTTACCTCCGCTTACTATACTTCGACTCATAATATTTAAATATATTGCCAAACATTTATGACGATAGTGTTTGTAGTGTGCCCGCCTTTTTAAGAAAAAAAATGATTCGTGGGCTAACTTACTTATGTCTTAAAGTTGTTCGGCCGGTTGGTAGTGAAATAGCTAGAGGAGCGTTTTAAGTCCATTTTCGTCAAAACACTTAAACATTCGACATTTAAGTGCTTTGGCGTTATAATAATTATGTATATTATACTTTAATATTTTACTTATATTTGTCTTTCAATTGAAATCAATAGTCTAATGAATATTTTGTTGAAATTCGGCACTAAACGGGTGAAATTGATCTGTGATTGTTACAGCCGACTCCCCCTACGATTGTGGGGAAAATAATTTCTGGTTATGCCCCTTTAGCAAAAGAAATGTGGTTTTAACTCAAGCTTTCCGTACTAGAGAATGGAGAACTGTGACTAGTCGTGATGTGTACGTAGTGAAGTATATATTTGTCTTTCTGCCAAATGGTTGTGAAGAAAAACGTTTGTTCTCCTAAGTATCCGGAAGCTAATTTATAACAAGCATGCATAGTCACAGTTCGGCGAATTTATTTGATACCAATTTCAATTCTTATCGACTTATACCGCTTATATAATGGGTGCTGACACAAATGCACGCGCGATAGGGGCAACAGTGGTGTACTTCAATGAAACAAGATGAGGAGACGGAAAGGTAGAAAAACTTTTTTTTTAATTTCTGATTGACCGGGAAACAAATTTGGATCTTCTACTTTCGCACCAGTTTGTCATATCACTATGTGTTTCTTTTTTGATTTAATTAATTGTTTTTGAATTATTGGTCTCCTTCTGGAAGTGTGTGTATGTGGTGCGTGATAGTTATGTGTGTATGCGGCAGGTCATCCACCTTCCTCCGCACCCGACCGCGTGTCCGGGAGAGGCGGCGGGGACGTGCGGTAGCGTGGTGCTGCGCTTATTAGGGTGTGGCCGGCCACTCAGCGGTCCCGGTTTCGGAGAGATGTGTTGCCAAGGGAAAGGGAGCGGGGCGGGGGAAGTTTTCGGGGGTGCCCCGGGTAGGGCCGGGGAGGAGTGGAGGGAGGGAGAGTGAGGGGTGGGGGTTGCCGGCCAAAGCGAGTGTGGAGTGAGCGGGGTGGAGAGGGGAAGTGTTCCAATCGATTGATGTTGTTGAACGCGCGCTCTCTCGGAATGGAGGGGGGAGTGACGTCACTCTCACCCCGCCCCACCTGAGAAATCCCCTCCCCCTCCTAATTCCCGAATGTTAGGGCTCCCGAACCCCTTTCTCCATTGTCCATCCCCCTACTCTCTCAATTTCTCTGTACTCTGGGCACCACACTCTTATTTCTTGTATTAAAGTTTGGAGATCTTTACTTCACTTTAGAAAAAATACAGTAATGTGACTATTTAATTTAAACAGTCCTAGTTAAAGTTCTGTGTAGTTATTTTAATGCATTATATTTTCTGAATGAATTGATCATGAAGGTGTTCAGTAAGGTAGGGGCTAATGTGGTTTCTTTTTAACATCATTTGTTTTATGCGCGGATTCCAGCTTCGTTATTTTTATAGACTTTCAGTTTCATACGTGTGCTGCTTAAGGTAATACACTATGCTCTATGCTATATCCAGTGTTCCTATTCGTTGATTGTATTTAAGTGTATCCCTGGGCAAGGAAGATAACGGGGAATTAAGAGTAGCACGTCTTTTGGAACCGTAAAAAATATTTAGTTTGTGTTTATGACGGTAATAACGGGAATATGGTAATATTTTTGAGTGCTTGATTGTTAAAAAGCCGTTAAAAATATACTAATCCTAGAATTAGCACTTTCACCTTGCAGCCTTATGGAATTCATTACTTAGGTAACAGTGGTAGATCACAAGCCTCATATACCTTGACGTGTAATTTTAACTCTATATTAATGTTTGTCTTCCTCTTAAACTCGCTGAGGAAATAACGCACTGTTTTCGAGCATGGTATTCGATGTCATTGTCCTGTCAATTATAGAATTTCTGCTGGATTGGTCTCTGGGGGATTGTATAATATATTTAGTCATGAAAATTCTTCCGCATTGATTTAATTTTTGCTGACTCCAATTTTTCCTTCGTTTTCTCTCCTTTATTCTAGTCGAAATGTGAACCAAAAACTCGTAACTCGTCAGATATTGACCCGAAGCTTAATAGTGCCCGTTATTATCCACGTTTCAAGACTACTCCGCTGCATGTATCGATGTACGCATTGCTTTTGTCAGGCCAAGTGCCGCAAGGATGTTAGCGAATGTTACTGGCGCGGTGGGGTGCTTCCCACTCCGTGGGCCTATTCTTTCGAAACCCTTTACCCTCAAGTGACCCCGCAATGTTTTGTGGGGCCAAGAGGTCGGCGGACAGGCCGTGTGAGTCGTTTACCCCGTCCCAGGGCCCAAGCGGAAAGCATTTAAAGATCCCATTACGGCCAATGGGTGGCGACGGCTGCGCGAGGAAGCTTTCTGCGTGGTGTGAGTGATCTCCTCCGATGGTAACGAACTCAGAAATATGAGCTCCGTGAGGTCGAAGATATTGATGGACCCAGGGTTCAGAGTTCTCCTGAAAAGTTAAACCGGGAAGTATGGTTGCGAATGCATCTTTAGCGAATTTCGAAATATATGTGTATGGTAATTCGGATTCAGTCTTTAATACTGCTGGAATGCTATCAGTGTAGGAAATTTTGCGTGGAAGACGACATACCAGCATTTCTCTCGAACTCATTTGTTCCTTCTCATCATTTATTTCTGTCTTAAGTTGAGACGAAGTCTAATCACTCTTCATTTATCTATGAACCCTGTTCTCAACCTCCTCGTTCAACCCTTGCCCTACATTCTTCCCTCTAATAGGTTAGGTTTCACCTCTTCGTACGCATCAAATCACTCTGTATCCTCTTAATCTTAGCTTACAGTGTTGGAAAAATATTCGAGTCTGCGTGGTATGACAGTAATGTCTTGACCTTGAACTCAGTGCATGTGAATCCCAGTGCCTTCTTGAAGTCATTGATTCCCATTCCTCATGATTGATCCCCCGTCATAAGCCTATTGACGTCTTGAGGGGTAGTATGTAGATGTCGATGATTGAGGTGGGTGATATGAATTCTTAGTGTTTATTTCAACCCGTAAGATTGCTATTTCATAATTTTGAAATTGTAATTGTTTTTTCTGTTGAAATGAGTGCGGTTGCTTCGATACACCATTTCGTAATTAAACTTTTTAATTTTCTATCAAATGAAAAAGATTGCATCAATATTTTTATGTTACTTCTTTCGTGATTATTTAACGTTACTAAGCAGCTGAACATTACCTTAAATTAAGAAACTTGCTGGTTAGCAGGTGAGCATCGTCTTAAACTTGCCCTTGAAAACAGCTCAATCACCGCTCTGGTGTTATGCATAAGCTGCCTTGAAAGTGTTGCCTATACATTCCTGACTCTGCATTCGTCTAGATCTTCTTTTTACCATGCACTTGAATGTAGGTGTGTCCGATTTACCACTTCCTTGTTCGACCGATCTACTTTAACGTTCCCTTCGATCATTGTGGTTTTTATTTGCCAGCATTTCGGTTTAGTTGTATATCCCGAATCTCTCTCCCGGAATAATGTCAACGAGTTATCTTTGTAATTTCGTTTGAAAACAAATGGCTTAAGTCTTTATCATTCTTTCGACCTCGTTTCCTCAGTACGCCCGACTCAATGTCACCGATATACTCCGTCTTAGGTTCACTTGCGTCACGTGGAGTTTAGGGAAGCACATATAAATTTCGTATCGTGTTTTAATTACTCATCGCGGCTAAGTACTCGAACTTGCAGTCGGTCGTATGATTCGCGTGACCGAGGGCGTCACGCAAATCCTCGCAAGCCGCTCTCCTCCCCTTATCGGATCGTCCCAAGTTTATTCGATGGAAGAAAACACATTACTCTCCCCCCTCCCCTCCTCACTCCCGCGTTCGTAAGCGGCTGTCTGCGCGATCCTCGACCCGCGTCGATACGGCTTCCCGCCCTCGCCAAATCGCCCGCGGCACTCAAATTGTTTCCATATCTCGCAGCCCCACCGATGGATCTCGCGGCATTTTTTCGTTCGCGTGGACTTCATGACTTTTTTCACGAATAGTAAAATGAAGGAGGCTATATGGAGGAGCCCCCCCAGTCCGTTCCGTGGAAGCTTGATTTATTTTGCAACTTCGTGCGCATTTTAGTCTGTTTTCAAAGATGTCCTCAGCGTAGCGATGAGTGCCAAGCGATCCATTTATTCACTATATTTGCAACGTGGGGTATGAAGTAGCGAAGATTAGAATCTGAAAGCTATGAATTTGTTAATGATATCATTATGGATCTTAATTTTGGTTGAAAAGTCCAAAACGTACATTATTTCCCCCAGGAATGCGGATTTCATTCTATACCTAGCTATTGCAAATATTGAGAATTTATGATTTATGGCTTCACCTCTTCGACGCGGGGATAAATGTTTAAAAACAGATTAAAATGCGCCCAAAGTGGACACGAAAATCAAGCTTCAACGGAACCTAATCGTGCCACTTCTATGTAGTCCGTTTACCAATTTTTATGGGCAACATCGAAGGTCAGCGCGAGACCCATTTCAGGGAATCGTGGAGAATGGCGGCTGCCTTGTCTCTATACCATCTAGTCATCATCGATGTAAATTACGTATTAAATTACGTATTATTACGTATGTAAATTGACGTAAAAATTACGCATTGTTCTTGAAGTGTTTGTTATGGAATTGGAACTAATGTCGTCACATGTTATTAATCAATCCAATGAAGCTAAAAGACTTGTTGTCAATTCTAGTTCTGATTTAATAAAAAAGTAGTTTTGGAGTACCAGAATAGTTAAACCTTAAAATTTGAGCACAGAAACGCGTATTTGGGAAAGAACATTTTTATCGAATTGGTTATAGTCGCCGTTTATTCTTTAGTAAAGAAGGGAATGTCTTGATTTAAGTCATGAGCGACGAAGGCAAAGCTCTCCTCAAATAGGAGTTCGATTACCCCTGCATAAATTGTGCCTCCATTGGGTTTTGAACCCTCCACTCAGTGAAGTATTACTCAAGCCATCGAACTAATGCGACCTCTCATTGCGGGGAAAGGGAGGCTGCTGTGTATGCATATATCCATACATATATACTTCTCTCTCTCCCTCCTTCTTCCATCTTTCGGGGTCTTCATTCCCTTGTAGCCCACTTGGGGGCCTCGCAGGTTGACGCCCCCGCGATCCCACACTCCAGCGGCCTCCAGGAGGCCCCCTACTCCGCCTCCCGGGGGCGGGTGGAGGCGGTGTGTGTTCCCTCGCGAGCGGGGCGGCTTTTTGCCCCAGTGTTCGTGTGTCTTTGCCAGGTTGTGAGGGTGAGCGGGGGTGGTTGGTAGGGAAGGGGAGCGACATAGGGTTCAGGGATCTCTTCTTCTTCTTCTCCGTCGCCGCAACGCGGGATAACTTGCTTCACTCACCTCTGCCGGAGTGTGGGATGGGCTAGGGGGAGGGGATAAGTGGTGGGGATGATATAACCAGGGGAGCGTGGGGTAGCAACATCTTCCGCCCCCCCCCCCCCCTGCCTTGCCTCTCAGGGCGTTGTCCTGTCCTCTTCGAGGTCAGCAAGTCGTCTCTGGGCGTTAAGCTTACAGTATTTAGCGAGTCTGTCAGGAATGGAATAGAGTTACTCACAAGGTATTCAACTGATGAAGGTAGGTTTGCGTGGAATGTCTCGCGAGTTGCCCCGGTCTGTCCCACATCCTATGTTCAATTTCCCTTTACGTTCACAATAATATTCTCTTTCGTTCTATTTATTCTTTCTCTTTCTCCCTTTCTCGGTTAAGTAACATTTAAACGGATTTTAACATACCCTCCCCGCTCAGTATTGTCTCCATCCAAACCCTTGTCTTTCCGTTTCTCCTCCAATAGCATCATGTTCTTTCTCATCCACCATCTCTAGTACTACTTCGTACCTTTCCATTTCCGTCCATTTTATTGTATGCATTCTCCGCTATAATAACAAATGACGATTTTTGTTATGTCTTTGGCGAGTTTTCTAAACTTTCTGGCGATTAAAGTATGTTTTCATGTAGTAATTAAGTATTCTGGCAGCCTCCTTTTCCTTCCCCTTCCCTCATGCGATAGACTCTTCAATTAAAAGGACCACTCTTTCTCATTCTATCAAAGATTCATCTGCCTCTCCTTTCACACTATCTCCAGCACTTCTTAGTTCCTCCTCCTCTGCGTCCACTTCACCTCCTCTAGCGTGGTTAAAATACGGCGTTAAAACTTCGAAGCGTGGCGGTTTTGCAAAATTAAAAAAAATCGCAGGTCTTCTTCGGAAGCAATTCGTCGTACTCCCTCCGACCATGGCCTTGGGGTAGTCTACCGATCGCACCCCCCTTCCAGTGTTCCTGCCGTCACCTTATCCATGGAATACACTTCACTTTCCCCATCCGCTCCCCTTCTTTCTTCCTGGCCCTGCATTTCACCTCTTCCTCTTCCTCCGTTTGATGCGCCGTGGATGTATTTTTTTTCGCAGCGGTCTTGCGAGCCACCTCCTCTCCCCCCCTCCAAAGAAAGGATTGTCTTTGTTCCCCTCCTGAGAGGCTTCTTCTTTTGTTTTATTTTGTTTGAACTTTATTTTTATCCCTCGGCCCAATCAAGGGCGCTCATCTCCCCTCAGCCGTGTCTCGCCCGTCTTTGGTATTTTTTTGCTCATCATCTTCGCTTCCACCGAGATCCCCGCTGCATTTTTACATCATCTTCATTCCGCCTTTGTGTCTTTCCCTGTCCATCCCTTCAAAGTCAAAATCCCGGGGCATTGAAGTGGTGCATCGATATAACGTTGAGTCCTGCAGCCTATGCTTTTATCGTCTCCTAGAGGAAGCTAGGGCGTACAGTAGGGCGGATCGCAAAAATCGATTTTTTTCAAATCCATCTGGCCCAATGAAAAAAAGTTGTGGGACCGATCAAAAATAAGGCCTGAAAAATTTGAGACCTGTACGTGAACCCCTGACCCTCGCTCAAATGCAATTTAGGGGGGGAGGGTCAAAAGTCGAAAAATACAATATTTTATGGTCATTCCCTATAGATTTTGCCGAGTTACTGCCCTTTTAGGGCAAAAATGTCGTGGATTTTGACGTATCTGCCACCGTTTAGCCACAAAATTCCTAATTTGAGTCCGCGTCCGCGAAGAAAATATTCCAACGCCCACGCAGCGTCGCGGATACCAGAGCCGCAGGCCGATCCCCTCCCCTCCCCGCTCGCTTCTCCCCCTCCCACGCCTCTAATACAGCAAAATTCATCCCGCGCATGCTGCTAGGAGGTCGTTTGTCTTTGATAATATAAATCAGAAGATGGTAGAAGGTAAAAAGCGATGCGTAGTGAGACGACTTGTCCCTTATTTGGCGCCTCGTCGGCGTTAAACAAATCGATGTTACCAACTTTTAGAGAAGTTATGAAATAATTTTAGACCTGCGCACGCAGGAAAGGAGACTACGGTCTTGAAGGCGCCTCTCAAGTGGCTATGGAGGTTTGGAAACTTAGGTTATGCATTTCTATTCCGGTATTTTCCGACAGCTGTGACTAAATTGATGAATAAGGGTGAAGGCCGCCGGCGTACCCTCCCCGATCTCCTCTCGAACGCCCCAGATGCAACAAAATTCACACCAAGTGCGTCTTTCTTCGTTAGTCTTACTAACATTTTATGTATCAGCATCGTCCAGTGAGGAACAATCACGAAGGAATTACTCAATTACCTGCTTTGCAGTCTGTATTTCTTATGTTAGTGTCATTCCTCGTCTTTTGCTGGTTTCAACAAAGTTTTGGTAAATTCTTTCGCGAATCTCTCGTCCGTATGTATAATAAAAGGAATATTGAAATTTAAATTTGAACTTTCATCAATAGATTTTTAAATTCCACAGCGCTAAGCTCAGATATAGCCGAAGGAACCGGAGTCTCTCTCCAATATATCATCAGCTTTTATGTCGATATTAAAATCCAGCAATTAAAAAAATCTCGGATTGGTCGCCAAACGCATCCTTGCAGAAACGCAAATTGGGTCCCTAGATTACCCTCTCAACGTTTATGTCGCAAATCCAAGTCAACATAGTGCAATTAGCAAATAGACCACTGTAAGGGATGAAATACGATTTGATGCTTTCCCGGCGAATGATGTGGGTAAACTCTTTTCGGGGTTCAACAAAATTTATCCCTTAGCATGAGCCCCCAGTCGGAGCTTGAAATGTTGGCCATTATGGAAAAATTAACCCGGTGGGAATCCCGAGAAGAGTTTACCCACACTGCAAGGGATGTTGGAATTATGCTTATAGCAAAGGGATGATGCCTCCTTTTTGGGCGGTATTCGCTTGGTACCATCATAATCAAATCCTTTTTAATTCTGTGTACCTAATTTTCACTCGGAAAGGAATCGATAATCGCAGATGTTATAACTTTTGCTAATCGTCCGACGGGAGAGGCAAACCTCCAAAAGTGGGACCCTGTTTCTTCAACTAACACCACACATTCCCCTCTAAACTTCTATTGATAAGTCCACTTGCCTTTTTTCATCAGACAAGAGTATAGTCTTTCATTCCAATAAAATGGAACCCTTTGATGACACCCCTATTTTCTTATTTACAGGAAATAGCATCTTTTTCTGTATACGTAAGTAATTCTGTTACACTAGCTTTTATGTATCTTACGAAGTTATGACTTTTGCGTCAGCTAAAGTTGCGGGAACGAGCATTGCTGTTTCTTGGTTCTAGCATATACCTCTATCACAGTTGGCAGACGCATTTCCCCCGAAATAGTTCCAATTTGAGGTTATAGTCCTTAATGTTTATTTCATGAGGAAAGTAGAGATACAAATCGGCTAATTTCTCGCCAGTTTAATTTTCTTCGGATGAATTGATGAAGAAAATTTTTGATATTATTTTCCCGTACAAGAATTGACGATGATGACTCAACGTTCTCCTTTGATTCCCTTTTTTCCTCAGTTGTCGAGCTTCTTTAGGGATCAATCCAGCAGCCATCATCTTTCTTTTCGTCAGATTGTCTCTCAAAATACTTATGCTCCTCCATGCTCTTACACGCAAAAATATCGCATAATTTAAAATTTTCCTTTAAAATATTTGAGTCTTATACTTCAATAAAACCCACTTTTGGCCTATTAGGATTTTCCGTAAATTTTAGTACTTCCTGTGGTACCGCTAAATCCAATTAGTCACATTCATAATGGAAGATAAGCGCGTCACCATAGTTCGCACACCTTCATAGCCACTCGAGAGGCGTCTTCAAGACCGTAGTCTCCTTTCCTGCGTGCGCAGGTCTAAAATTATTTCATAACTTCTCCAAAAGTTGGTAACATCGATTTGTTTAACGCCGACGAGGCGCCAAATAAGGGACAAGTCGTCTCACTACGCATCGCTTTTTACCTTCTACCATCTTCTGATTTATATTATCAAAGACAAACGACCTCCTAGCAGCATGCGCGGGATGAATTTTGCTGTATTAGAGGCGTGGGAGGGGGAGAAGCGAGCGGGGAGGGGAGGGGATCGGCCTGCGGCTCTGGTATCCGCGACGCTGCGTGGGCGTTGGAATATTTTCTTCGCGGACGCGGACTCAAATTAGGAATTTTGTGGCTAAACGGTGGCAGATACGTCAAAATCCACGAAATTTTTGCCCTAAAAGGGCAGTAACTCGGCAAAATCTATAGGGAATGACCATAAAATATTGTATTTTTCGACTTTTGACCCTCCCCCCCTAAATTGCATTTGAGCGAGGGTCAGGGGTTCACGTACAGGTCTCAAATTTTTCAGGCCTTATTTTTGATCGGTCCCACAACTTTTTTTCATTGGGCCAGATGGATTTGAAAAAAATCGATTTTTGCGATCCGCCCTAGCGTACAGTGCTCTACGGTTCAAGCCAATGCAAAGATAGTTTCAGTAGAAGTACGATGAGGAATAAAGGGATGTGGATGATCTTAACAGTTGCCAGATAAATGTTTGAAGGGAGTAGTTTATAGGCATGTAACTATATAATAATTGTTGTTTCCCTTTCTGATAGGTAGTGCTTTACCCTAATTGGTTAAAGTTTTCGTGGTCGAGACTGTCATTTCTTGGCTAACCTCGTATCTTCCAGTGTCGGATAATTTTCTCGTTTAGTGTAGCTCAATTTGTCTTTTTTTATTATTTTATGAATTACAGAAATAACTTCGAATGATGGCGGGCAGCTGAAATTCTTTTCTGTAACCTTTAATGACCATACCTAAATTACTATGTTAATTTCGTTATCCAAATCGCTTAAACAAAACAATTTGCTTCTTTTGAAATGTGTGCGTATTTCTATTTTTTAAGTTAGTATTAACAATGATGGCGAATAGCTTCTTTTTTCATCGTTGCTCGATAAATTAGCTATTTAGTAGAATTTTCGCGTCTCACGTTTGGGGAGAGTTATGGGATTGGTTATGGTCTCTTGGCGCTTCAATGTAGTTCTATTCTTGTATCCAAATGGCGACATTCGTTGGACACGATGTGAGTGGAGATTCGTGTGTGTGGATGGGGAAACTTTCCTAAAATATTCCGGGACCGTTGCATTCGCGGGCAAAGTTTTGCGAAATGTCGATCTGGTCAGACGAGTCGGTGCGGTAGTGGTTCGTATTTGCCGAGTGTGCTTATGGATTATCGCCTGACTGACCGTCACTCGCCCCGGCTTGCGGCAAGTGCCAGCCGTAGAACTCGTACCTTCCCGAGCCCCAGGTAGTCGAATTTCGCCCCTACTTCCATCTCGCATGGAGAGTGGACCACGATCATCCACTTCTTTTTACAATCCTCCGGAGCATAAAGGGAAAAGCGATTTTTGGTCTCCGTCCTCGCGGCCAAGCTAGGAAACTACTGGAATTTATTGCCACCTTGGTCACCTTGGACTGGAGATAACAAAGTTATAATGTTTGTGCGGCAAAGATTGAAAGGAACAATCACAAATCATATAATCCCCAAAACCGACCTTTCTGCGATAGGGAAAGCCGCCGCTGGTTGATGATTTCGTCAATCCAAAGATATAATTAAGGCGTTTCGTTTTTTTTTCATCTCCAGAATAAAATTTAATCGAGTGTAGAGTTTTGCATAAGTGGGAGGAAGAAATAAAGAGAGGATGATATTCATGATCTTTAGATGGAATGGAAAGAGTTGGCTTTAATGGTAATTGATAGGGAACTCATACATGGGGAGGAAACTGGATGGGGTAATTCGTAAAATGCTCCATGCAAGCCTACCATAACTGGTAGAGTACGTTAATAATAGTTTAATTTAAGGCTTATTGTAGTGGAGAGGTATTAGTATTTAAGTATTCTACCTATTAAGGTTGGTTTCCATGGACATGGTTCCCACTCAACCGTGAAAACCTTAAAACCGTGAATAAGCCGTGAATTTCGTCTACCGTGAAAAAACCTGGAAATAGCCATGAATTTCGCCATAAACCTTAGAAATCTCTCAAACTTATTTGTAGAACTACGATAGACGGAATTAAAGAAAAATCTACATTTCGATCATGTTTCAAGGCCGAGTCACGTGCAGATACTGTCCACGCATTTACCTGCACACGTGTATTCGAAAGCGAAACTATTAATTTGTCCGTGTGCCATGACAGCACATTGACCTTAAGCCTGCGATTGAAAGACGTTAACCCTGGCAAAAAATCAGGCACTCCTTCACTTCCCTGCCACCCTGCTCTCTCCATTTTCCCATTCACACCCTTTAGCCAGACATGAATTTTGCTAACGATAGGTGACGTCATAAGAGGTAGCACTGTCATTGGTGCGTTTGCATTCAAGTCATCTGTTGTGTTTGTTACATTTGTAGTTAGCGTGCGGCCGATGATTGTTACGTGATCAATATTTCTGCCTGAAATGCCTTATCTACAAACCGTGAAGTTGATGACATTTAGACCGTGAAAACCTGGAAAAAACAGCGAATTTTATTATGTAGTTAAAGTGAGAACCCTGATGGAGTACTTAAACTTTGTTGATTCCCATGATAATATCGTTATTGTTTGTTCGAAATTACGTGGTTTCATGTTCGCTTCAGTTCAGGCAACTGCGCAGCCGCGTTGAGTGCTCCGTGTGTACCTGCCTATGAGTGAAAATCCCCTCCTTTCCTGTCCTCATCCTTCCTTCCCGTTTTTCCGAAGGGGACTCCACTCAACTTCTGCCTCACTTAGCCCCGGCCGCGCCATTTAACACGCACCCCCCTAACGCACCCACTTCCGAAGGCATCCAAGCGGGCCAGGTGTTGATAACGGGCGTCCTTGCTTCCTTCCGTCCTACCCATTTCGCTCACCCCATAACATCCCCACAACTACCCCTATCCCCCGCCGCTCCGGAAAACTTACCGTCACAGCCCGTATACGAGATTTGTTCCGAACATAATTGGGATTTTATTATTTTCGGAAATTAATATTTGTTCGTCTGCATTTATTTTGTCGTCTCCAATAAAGTTCCAATTAGGTATTCATTATGTTAAATGTACATGACCATTTCTTTAACTTTTTCCACTTTTTTCAACGGTTGTTGATGTGTTGAGGGCGTTCGTCGTTTCAACGCCTTCACGGCCGTCTTAGTAACGCTTATGCCACTTGTAAATTCTTTTTTTACTGATAACAGACTCGCGATAGATCTTTGATAACATTTCACGCACTTTGTTACACTTAATTTGCTGATCATTCTGTGCTTTTCAATCATTATTTGATCCATTTCGTTTAACAAACGAAAATCTCCAAACTTATAGAAACATGCCCAACTTTTGCGGCCGGCAATGAATACAGCTGAAAATTTTATCGTAGGTACTTCAGGGGGATGCATATCAACATTATTGTAGTATTCTACCGATTAAGGTAGGATTCCATGGAGTACTAAAGCAGTGATCTGGGAGCTTCCATTTCCTTCCAGCACTGCCTTCTTCAATTCACTGTAAGGCCTACTCCCGTTCAACCTATCTAAAAATCCTATTCTTTTCCTTCCCCTTCCTGGTTTCCGTAACATTCCACACTCTAACACCATTTCAACATCTCCTCTCCGCTAAGTACTCCTCCCACCTTTTTTCCTCCGTATCTCATCTAAAAGCTGCCTCTCCTCGTCAAGCATATCCTTTTCCTTCTCGTCTCCATTTCACTTTCTCCATACCCACATTTCGAATGCCTCCAATCTTTTCTCGTCTTCTTTCCTCAGTGTCCACGTTTCCGCACCGTAGAGAGCCACTCTCCAGATGAAACTTTTCACTATCCTTTTCTTTAAACTGTTACATAAGGGTATATCAACATAATGAACAAAAATGGCAATTGGACTCTCCACACCGCGAAATTTAACAACATCCGTCATTTTCAACAATTGCTCTCGTGGACACCGGGTTTCTGTCGCTTTGTCTCATGCCTGATGATGTATAAATTACCAACTTCAACCCTTGAGTTTTATACAGTAAATAACTACATGCAGCGTGTGCCCACATCAGCGTTTATTTTTGCTAATCGGCTTATCATACTGTTACATAGAATGCATTTTTTTCTAAAATTTTAGGGGACGTCTCGAATTTTTAGAATTTTTCAACCTTTAAGTCGTTGATTGGGAAAAGGTCGGTATTATCTTAACGTCGTAAGGTTTAGGAGTCACTCTCGTTTCATTTCCGTGAAGAGATATGCGCACTCTACTTAGAGAGGATGTAGACCTACGCGTTCACTTTAATTAAGGGGAAGAAAGCTCTATATCTTTTTGCGCCGTTGAGTTGGCCTAGATCTCGTCTCGCTATCCCTATATCATGAAATTCTTCCCTTCCTTACCATCAGCCGGCTGTTTTAAACCGTGAACTCTTTTCATATCCTTGGTTTTCCTCCTCTTCTATCCATATAATCATCTAAAGATAAAAGTGTTTTCACTCGCTTCATGAGCTTGGGCATAGAATAATGCGTTGAAAATTCAATCACACTTGCCCTTATATGTTCCCTGGTAAATTCTCCCTAGAGCTTAAATGTGATGAGGCCACACGAAGGATAACTTCTTACGTTTACTGCTCGTCCGAAAGGAGTTTGCATCAATTTTTATTGAAGATCGTTGCTAAAAGCTAACACTTCCGATATAAAGGCCTCGATGAAAGAGTTTTCTATGGATTATAAATGATGCTCAAGTACTTAGCTTTGCATAGAGTAAACATTTACTCACTCATCGCGGTTCTTAGCAAATTGGTAAAAGCATACATTCATAAGTAGAAACAAAGGGACAATGAACACATGTTATTCAATGAATCCATTTGAGTCCTGGAAACACGGGTGAAAATTTTAAGCTTGGCGATAAGCTAACCTGGATTTATAAAGGAAACCTATCGTTTGATCCTGGTGTAATGAATAAGTACCGCTGACTACGTTATTTTTCACCGAATTAATTTGAGGGTGCATCCGGTATTACCCGATTAAATTGTACTCTCAGATATTCTTTCTAATAATTTGTGGTATGAATTTCATCCACGTGATGCCGAAATAAATCCAGGGTGAGCAGTTATTCGCATTGCATTTTTATCTCGTGACCCGATTGGAAAGGATTTTAAAAACAGTGTTGGGGAAGAATGCTAGGTTAGCGAGAAAAGGAAAGGATGAGAATAGGGCATACAGATGGAATATCTGGGAGTAGGTCTCATCGCCATATGCCGGCGTCGCGACGTGTCGGTGGCGGAGGACAGCTATGAAACTTCCTCGCCTACCAAACTGAAGAACGTTGGTTACAGCCTCGCCTGGGTGTCGAGATTATGGGTGTTTTTAAATTTGTTTAATCTACTTATTTATAAATGTTATATTAAAATGCTTGTAATTAGAGACACTGGTGAACATATGGAAAATTTTATATTAATTTAGGTGAAGGACCCAGTGGGTGAGGAGAGGCAGCTTTTATATGAGATACGGAGGAGACAGAAGGTATGGAAGGGGCAAGTACTTAGCGGGAAGGGGATGTTGAAAACTGTTAGAAGGTAGAATGTTAGAAAAATGAGGGAGAGGAAAGAAAAGAATAGGATTTTTAGATGGAATGAAAGGGAGTAGGAGTCTTTTAAAATTGAAGAGGAAAGTGCTTGAAGGAAGGGAAGGCTCCCAGCATGCTTCTTAAGTAATATATGGAAACTTACCTTAATGGGTAAAATACTATAATAATAATTATGATGAGGAAGTCCAATTTTGTTTGGGAAACTGGCCTGGGTAGTTCACTAAATACTCCATGTAAATCTACCTTTGTCAATACTCAAGTAAATAAATCTATACATCGGGTTTCCCTTTTTTGCATATCTGTTTCCCCAGTACTCCTCCCACTCTGGTGATGTTTACCCAAGTTTCCTCTTTCTCTGTCGGTGTCTGTTTCCCACCTTCCCGTTTCCTCTTCGTGGCTGTCTCGCCCTATTTCCACCCACCGCACCCTCCCTCTTCCGCCCACACACTCGCAGTGGTCGGGGGAGTGGCAGCCGCGGCGGAGGCTGAGTGCTGCGGTTCCCTCTGCTGCGCTGTCAGATTTTTTCTGCATGGTTTACTCCGTGCGAGGCAGCTCTGACGCGGGAGGGTGGGCGGGGCTTCGTGCTAAACGTTTTCCTCCATTTGGATGGTGAATTTCTACCGAGTCCAGAAAGAGTCAAGTGTCTTATTTGCGTCATTTGTGGGATAAAAAGTAGGCAGAAGGTGTTGGCCGCCTGATGAGGGACACAGGGTGAAACCTCTCGTTATAAAATTTTGCTAATTTGCGTGCATTTTTGCCAGGTCCGTAAAGTTAACTTGTTAGCGTTCTTTATGAGATAAAGAGGATACAGAAGGCGTGATCGAGCTGTTTGCAGAGAATCAGGGTAGTTGAACCTTGTTCCAACGGTAATTTGTCACAAAAAATATAAATGTTATGATTTACATTCCCTAATTTTAATGTAGTTTTTATTGTATTTTTAAGCCTATCGGACATCATGGAGAGAGTTAGTGCGGGTGTCAAGTGACAGAATGTGATAGGGTGGGAAGTCGCATCTGTTATGATAAGTATTCCTCAATCAAACCTGCAATTTCTGTTGAATTACTTGTGAAATAAATTGATTTCTAATTATTCCAATTAGGTGTAATTGGTTCGCCTCCTAAATATTGTAATGTTTTACCGCCGTTTCTTTTATTGACTTATTGTTTCTTTCGACTGCATAGTTTTGATAGTGCATATTTGTCATCAGGCGATGTTAATCCTGAAAACATATTTGCCGTATTTTGATTAGGATTTGGTTTTACTCTGCGACTGACGAAGGGTGATTTGTCATATGTTGCTATCATTTGTTTTATTTCATTTATTTATTTTCTTCGCCCTGAAAACGGCGCATTTAGGCCTTTTACCTTGGGGGAAATAACATGAAACAACGACTATCAAAGACAGCCATTTCCTGGGTAAGGGCAACCTACACAGGCGGTACTCGAACCCACGACCTTCTGTTTGGCAGGCGAGGACTTAACCCCGCCGCCACCGAGGCTGCCAAAATGAAAATATGAAATTGATCATGCAGAATCGCGTATCAAAAATCTTTCGCTAAAGAAACGTTCCCAATCGAACTATTCCTGATTCTAGTTGGTTCTGTTTAGAAATATTCGCGCAGCTCTTCGTTTTGAATTCCATTTATTCTCTGGTAGTTTCTGCGAGACGTCAAGGAAGGAATTTCGCGTGGGCTGCTTTTGCCCCGTCTTCTTCCTCTTCCCTCTATTTATCTGCACTCCGAGAGGTTTTCGTGGTGCCCTAGGACTGAGTCATTAATTCACTCGTAGCGTTTGCCGACGATTGGAAACACGATTGTTAGTTTGACAGAGGACGTCTTCCCCTCCAGAGTCACGGGGAAACTAATGTCGGAGTTGGGAAAACTAGAGCTATTTGCTATTCACGCAAAAACTTGGCTCCCTTGCCACTCTTGCCTGCTTGCACCTCCTATGGTAACGTACTATTGCCGTCTGTCTTAAAAGGTTCCAGCGAAAAACCAGCATGAAATGACATTTTCATGAGACTTTGAAGATTCATTCCGCTTCTTGTTCTATTTTCGCTCGGCAGTATTTCCAAAGGGAGTTTACTGCCCATCCCATTGATTTTAAATTGCTTTTAAATCCTCTCAGATTCCCATCTACTCTTATGGCATCTCCTCTCTATGTGTAGAAAAGTGTAGATTTTAATTACTATCATCTTTTGAACTATTTTATAGAAATTGCTCCATCATCGGAATGTCGCGGTTAGATTAGAACGTAGGACTCCACCGTGTTGTATTTTTATATATGAGCAAGTCTGCGACAATTAAAGCCTGATAATGACCGTCGTTTAGCCAAACTGGTCGTCTATTTATTACAATTATTTGTGAAAATCGTGTAATAAGTTTATATTTTGAATAATCAATTAAAATCCCCAAACTTGAAGCTGAAAGTGTGCAATGTATGCTTAGTTTAAGTAAAATTCATTATTTAAATGGAAACCGCTTTGGCACAAAATGCTAAATAGTGATAACTTGAATTTGCGTTCATTGACCAAGTCGCTTAAAATATTTTATAATTAATTGTTTTGCCTGGAGTGGGTCACAGTGTTACAGTAGTATTTTTTGGCTGTGTGCACACTATGTAGTGTTTGATTTGAGTCGCGATGCAATCTCGAACGGCACCGCATTCTCGTTCCGAGTCGCGCCGTCTTCAATTAATGGATCGCTCTTTATTCTATCGATCTGCTGCCAGCTCTTCCCTCCCCTCCGTCCGCGATTCAGGGTCGCTGAACTGATAAGGGATCCTATAAGGCCTCCCCCGGCATTCGTCGAAGGTGTAGCTGTGTTAAAAGTCCGCTGTCGCCGGGCGCGAGTGCCAACGATTTTCGTCGAGCGACGGAGATGTAGGTCGGACGGCTCTCCGGGTCGAGGTCTCCGATTCGACTCTTCAGCCATGTTTACGCTTTGTATTGACTGACATGATAAAGCAGCCCAAAACGATACACGGCTTCAGAAAAAATGCAATGGAGTATTCTGAAGATGACCTCTAAATGTGTTGTTACTCGCCGCGCATTTGAGTGGCTTTACAAAACGCGCCACTCGCATCGCTGGCGGGCAATGCGATCCGAATTTCACGGAGAAAAATGCTATAATTAGGACTGTTTACCGAAATTCAAATGGGTGATAATTTGATCTCTCTAACTCATAAATTTCTCATGATATTCGTCACTATTTTCAGTATTATAGAGTAATGGATGAAAATGGACCTCGTCGCGGCGCTCTGGACATTTTTGAAAATCGATTAAAATGCGCCCTAAGTGGCAGCAGAAATCAAGCTTCAGCGGGAGGGACTGGCGCCTCTTCAGTGTACTCAAAATGCCCGGCTACTATTATATTATGGTATTTGAGGGAGGCGACCGACAGCAGCATGAGGGAAAGATAGGGTGGGAAGGGTGGAGGGAAACCCAGCGACTGTATAAGCCCTTTCTTAGCGAAGGGATCCAAGGGGATCAGGACTTCACGTCCCATCCGACAGACGGAGTGCGTTACTTGAAGTGCCCTCCACAAGCCACTGATCCCCAGGATCGGATATAATTTGAGAATTCTCCGCCTCAGCCGGGATTTGAACTCGGTTCCACAGGGTGGGAAGCCTGGACACAAGCACTGATATCTGGCTACTATCATCATCACGAAAGTGCGTCAAGTGAACTAATACGCTTCGTGATGAGGATTTGAAAATTAAAAGAATGACAAAATCGAAAGAGAACTAGTTTTATCTTCTCTGCTTTTTGAGAAAATACCTTTAAATTTTGGCCTACGATTGTTCCCTCATAAATTAAAGAAGTTAAAAAAAGCAAGTTGTAGTTTCGTTCTTTGGCTAGTTAGACAAAATCATTTTTCCTGTCTACAAGTCTATAGTCCGACATTCATGCTGCTTTCGAAGTTGAACCGCGTCAATTTTACTAATATATAGAATAAAGACTGAGAAATACCTCTATTGATTCCCTTTATGTCTGCAATAGCTGTCCACACCCATTACTCATATTAAATAGTTGCAAATAATCGTCTTCTGTAACAGTCAACTTCAACGAGCGTGCAAGGTTTCGATTGGTCGGAGGTCGAAGTCGTTTTTAATCTTGGATAAGTGGCCTCTTAGAGCCATTGTCTGCTCCTCTTACCAGGCTCAATATGAGGTTTGAGGCTCTATCGACGCTGCTCTGCTATATTTGCGTTTTTTTGTTCTTTTTTTATTATTTTAGCTTCGCGACCCGTTGTTGTGTTTGACGAGTCGTTTTCCAGTTCGCGTGCGGAGCTACATGTGTTCGGGTCCGAAATAAATTCACTCTCGTGACGGGGACCCATGTACAATTCATGATTAAAGCTATGATTTTATCAAATCCTCGTTATGAACAGGAGGAAATATAATTTCAGTGACTGCATTCAGTCGTGTTGTGATAATTTTGGCTAATTATTCGTTTATTCAAATAGTATAGACAACGGCAACGGATGTTTTATTTCACGTCTTCATTATATGATAATCAGTATCCTGTGATGTCTATCAGACTAATTAATGGGTATACATGGTCCATAAGAGATTTCTGGAAAATGCCATCATATTGACTTTTGATAGTAGTTTTCTAGTTGAGAATTGATTAAATACGTTTGAAAACGAAACAAAATTCGCGAATTATAACGAGTTGTCGTACCAAGGTTTTAATTTTTTGTCGGTATGCCAATTATAAGGGTGTAGTTTATTTCTCTTTCTTTAAGACTTGAGTGCACGAACATGATAATGATCAATTTTTGCGAGGATGAGATTCCCACAAACGTATGAAGCCCCTCCTCCCATTTACCAGCATACATTTATTCAACTTAAGGTTCCAAATTAATTCAGCAGACGTTGTTGAAAACTTATGTTATGCTCCTGTAGTGCAAAAACCATTACGTATTTCTCATCATTTTTTCGAAACTTCACCTTTCGTTGTTATGTGGCTCTCGCACTCGTGACTTCCATTATTTTGTGTCAATCCATAATCTCGAAAAGTTTTCGTTTATAGACACGGACGCATACTGTTATTTATTTAAGATTCGGCAGGTTTTCATTCATAAACATTACCTCGTGCTAGCCTAACACGAATGCTCAAGTCACCATTCGTTATTTTGATCCCCTTTCCAAGACATACCTTTCACGTTGTCTTTAATTTTCTTCCTATGGGGAGTTTTCGTACTGCAACCGTAAATTGTGCCATCATCTTGTATATTGCTGCCACGGAGGCCTTGCTGATTGGTTTATTTATGTAAGTCATGGTCTGAGATTGTAAGGGGCATTGCTCAAATTAATTGATTCGATAAACGTGGAGATCCTCTCTATTAACAACGCGTATTGGCCTGGGTCAAAACAAGCCAAGATACGCTGTATCATTCACACGTGTTTTCGCTCTGCCGGTGGAGCGTGGAGACTTACTGCACTCGGCATCTTCAGTTCGTTCTCCGAATCTCTCCCGTGGGAATGATGGGGATGGTTAGTCTTGGGACTTCCCTCCGGGTGTTGCGGGTTTCCCCGGGAGGCCAACCCTTCTTCCCCTCTTGGCTGCGTGCCTGATCCGACCATTTCTTCCTCCCGACCGACCGACCCACGCACACCAATAGTTCGCCTGCTGCCGAAGTTTTTCTCTTGCTGGGGTCAGGTGGAGTGGGGGAAATCGATACGGGAGATCGCGAAAAAAATTGCCGATTTACGGCGACCGTTGTCATCCTCCTCTGGCTGGCGAGTAGGACGCAGGCGTCGGGAGCACGCGAGCTTTTCGGTTGAGTGGGTGATTGAACTCCCGACGAATCTATTGCGCGCGTTTCTTACCGCTTGCGAACTATCTTGTATCAAATGATTCATCTTCGTTGACAGTGATCAAGCCTAAAATAGATGCTACTCATGCTCTCCACTCAGTTCTCCTATCTGCTTATCTTTTAACCCAGGAAAGGGCTTGCGGCGAAATGTAACATTAGAAGGTGTCATCGGCACCCCAAAGAAAATATTTTCTTCTCTTTCCTTGGAATGATATAGTTATGCTGTGTTCTTTTTTAAATAGGTCCACCGAATTAAATTAATACTAGTCATTATTATTATAAAATAAAGAAGAACCATGGGGTGATATACACCCCGCGCGCCCTTTCCCGGGTTAACACATACATAATTCTTCTGATTTACACTCCTCATCAGCTCCTCTATGTTTATCATCCGTGCCCTATCTGCTCTTCTTCTGCTGTTCTTCCTTTCCACATGTCCTTCAACGTTACTTTTCATTGGACCATCGAGTCTAATGATTTAGCCGATTAAATTGTCCCGTCTTCTCCCCAAGGTTTTCAAAAGACTTCTCTACTCCTCTTCTTAGAACTTCCGTCTTACTCGCACGATCTATTCATCAATAATGAAACTTGTTTTTTCCATAGGATTTATTGAGTCTCATCGAGCGTTCTCACATGGTGGAATTATCAGGTTTATTTGCGCAAATGGTTGTACCACAGTGTGGTGAAACGAGTTTTGCGAGTATCAAATTCTGTGGAAATTAGAAAGGTTAATTATTCAGTCATGAATATCTAACAATGCCGCCAAGTTAAGTGTAAAGTAATGAATTTTATCTTGTATCAATTCATCGCGCATCAATTTAATCATTTATCCGCCAATCTATTGACGCATTTCTCGTTTAATTTTCTTAAAGAGGATGTTGGTGACGCGGACAAGGGCTAGAAGAGAACAGGGTTAATCAATAGACATAGGTTCTATTCAATAGGAAAGAAACCTACGTGCTGGGTGGTTACTTCCATGCAACTTTTTTTAACGCGTTGAGTGACCACAAAATTCATAATCGTCCACCTAGTCTTTGTTGAACGTAGTTCCCGTCTTAGCATTTTGAACGTTTCCCGAAATTCTCGACAATGCAACTTTGCTCCCTAATGCGTTGGGTTGTATTTTATGTTCCTGTCACTTTTTCATCCTCTTTAGTACATCTTATAATGCTATAAGATTGTAATGAATATTTATTTTTATTGATCTCGTCCCTAGAGCTGAGGACATCTTTTGCTGGAAATGTTGAATTCAATGGTAATTTTGACACCGAGGTATGTGAAGTATAAAGCGCAGGTGTCTGAGTACGCGATGTTTTCAGGTTGAATGGGTCTTTGAACTCGCGACGAATATAGTGTACGTTTCTTCCCGCTACGAACTTGTTCACGCGAGGTTCATGCCGTTTGACTTCGACACGCTGCGGTATCGTGACAGGCGTCTGCTATGATTCTCTCTTCATTACCTCTCCAAGCGGTCGTTCTGCGTTCGAAATGAGCCCTCGAGCGTCACATACGAAGAGATTGTGTCCTCTTTCTCGACATCTTCCTCGCCTGCAAACAGAATAATGTTCCCTTTTAGAGTACCTACTACTCCGTGTACCTCTCTATTGTACCCGCAGTATCCATCTCTCTCTTCACCTCCTCCAGTAGTGTACTCCTGTAGCTCTTATCTCCGTTCAACGACTTCGTGTCCGCTTGACATCCTGGAGGTGTTTTCGTGTTTAGCACGTACTCATGTGTTTGGTATTTTGGGATTTTCGTGGTGTCACTGAAGTGATATTGGAGCACCTTGAATAATGCCGTGGCCGATTGTAGCCTCGTCCGTATTTCGCTCGTCAAACTGCTTTTCAGTTAGTGTCACGCTTTAATCTTCTATTATTTTCTACCTTGGTCATTTTTACTCTCAATAAAGCTACCGTTTGTCATCTGGCGTAAAAATTTTTTTGTTTTTATTTTTAATTTTAATTCTCCCATTTTGGCTTGGAGATTATGAATCCTTTTCGTTCTTCATCGTGGATTTTATTAGCTAAACCACTTATGCATTACATTTTTTTGGACTAGCTACCGAGAAGTGTAAGTTCATCGAAGATTCTTCGTTTGTTAGGAATGCATATTATGTAACTACTGATTTATGTATGTTTCATTGGAAGTTTTTGCATGTTTTTATGGGATATTTCCATAAAAGGAAGAAAATACGGCGTATGAGAAATTCACGCAATTTAAAAAAGCAATTATGGGCATGTAATCAGAGTGAAATATGAGAGGTACTAGCTCATAACACCAGTAATGCAGGCTGAAATGCAGTCGTCTGCATTGCCATCTGACCAGAAGCATAGAGTAAGTATATATACTTACTCTATGCCAGAAGATAACATTAACCTTGGAAAATATGGTCGTGATTTATTAACAAATTTTAGGTTATTCGTCGAATAAGCCTTGTGTAGGCTTTCGCGGTGTGGCGAAGATTTAGTGGAGAGGTTTCGGGGCTTAACACCACGTGCTTAACACCATCTGTGTAGACGACAGTTTCGCCAGCAATGCAGTGACCTGTAGAAGCCAGCTGCATTGCCGGCGAAACTTTCCTCTTCAGAGATGTTTTTGGTGAGATTTTATTCCCTTCATGGCAGATAATCGATAAGAATAACATCCAAATACTTCGTATGAAACATCGATACATCAGTAGTTACATAACATCCATTCCTGAAGGCCGTTTTACACGGGGCACGGACTTACGCTGGTTAGAACTGCATCAATTTCTAAAATGGAGCGGAATTGCGCGAATGCATGAACAAAATTAAAACGGGATATTTTGCCGTCTCACGTCCACGCATTCTCGCATGTGTTCTGGTAATTCACCGCTCTACATGACGCAATTTTGACTGCGCCTTCGTACACACGTCAGATTGCGCAAGTACGTGCCCCGTGTAATATGGCCTTAACAAACGATGAAAATTTGATGAACTTACACTTCTCGGTAGCTATTTCAGAGGTTTATATGATTTACACGCGGTTCATTCAAAATGTTCTACAAATTCCGCTAAGTATCGCCGGAAACCACCATCTACCTCAACTGGTAAAATGACATAGGAACTTAAACATAGGAATGCTAATATTTTCTTCCCGTGTCCCGCCCCACCATCCTCCCTTCATGGCGTTACCCAGTGGCGCCTCCTATTTCTCCAAGGCTTCCTCTAGCCCTTCCATCCCTCCACCGCAACTCCCGCACCCCGCCGGAAGTTCCGACCTGTGCCGTTGACTGGTGACCTGGCGCCGCAACACTTCCTCCCCGCCCCCGCCTCCTCCTCCCCCGCCACGAGCTGTTTCTTGCACCCAGCTCAGGAGGCGGAGGATTAGGTCCCCGCTCCGCGCGACGCGGGGCTCAAAGGGAGTTCTTGGAGTCGGTAATTGATGGCCGCGGCTCATAATGCCCTCGAGGGTGTGTCGCTACATCCCCTGGACGGCCGCGTTATAACATAACCCCCAGTGTGTTCCTGTACTCATAGCGGGGGTCCCATGCCCTGCCGAGCCATGATGAGTGAGCAACTAATTTCAACAGTTAATTTTCAACTCTGACTCTTTTGTTTCATCTAGGGACACAGCCTATCAAGGGTGTAAAGAAGCTTTCATCTCCGAGAATATAATTTCATTCTGCTGTTTGCACCCTTAGTCTTCGTAATTTGTGGAACACCGCTTTTCCCTTATCCGTCGAATGTCTTTTGTGTGGTCTTTAGTTTAAATTTTATTTAATTGAATGTTAATGCTGAATTATTATTATCATTATTAAAGTATTCTGCCGATTAAAGTAGGTTTCCATGGAGTACTTGAGAAGAATTCTGTGATCCTCCCTCCCCGTTCACTTCCCTCTTCAATTCACAATAATGCCTGCTCCCTTTCATTCTATCCTAAAAATCCTATTCTTTTCCTTCCTCTCCCTCGTTTACCTAACACCCTACCCTCTAACACTGTTTTTAACATCCTCTCCCCGCTAAGTACTCGCTCCATCCATACGTTCTGTTTCCTCCTTATCTCATCTAAAAGCTGCCTTCTCCTCACCCACCATGTCCCACACTTCGGCATTCCTCGTCCTCTCCGTCCACTTCACCTTCTCCATTCTTCGCCACACTCACATCTCTAATGCCTCCAGTCTTAATAAAGCGTTTAAAACTTGCTTTTAAGTACCTACTCAGTGATATTATGCGAGAAGTTCTGTTGTAAGCAATGAATCTGTCGTATTTTAACGCTGTTGAAAGATGTCATAAAAAGCAGCGAATAATGGGATGTATATTTTAGTGCGTTATACTTTACGAATGCTTCTTTGGATAGATTTTACGTCCGAGTGATGGATGGGAATACTTATAAATAGTTTTTGATCGCGCGATCAAATGCTTTGTAATATAAATATGTATACTGAAAATATTAGTTAAATAAGACATTGCACTTCTCCACCAACTTTAATTGAGCATGACGCGTTTCTTTGTTGCAACATTATTATAAGTCGTTGGAATTATTGGAAATATTGTAATGTCTTATTTAACTAATATAAATAACTTCCAGCTCATCGTGCCACGTATAATACAAGATACTGAAAAGGTGTCCCCGAAGATACTTGTTACACTGTTTTCGGTTACATTTCCAAGTATTTCTGAGCTAAACGTTGGACTTCAATGTCTATAAAGTCATTTATGATTTTGCTCTCACCGTGAGCAAGCGAGGACGCCTTTCATCCTGGATAACGCTGTCTTAGCCTTATCATTGTTTCCTCTTTGGGGACTTAAGTTTGTGACTTATCGTCAACATAATTTAGAAAGTGGAATGATAAGTACACCGGAAACCCATTCTGATTCGAGTCGCAATCGTTCTGGGAAAACTCTGATGCCTGTCACTCGACTTCAGCGAGATGCGGAAGGGCAGATGGTGTTGTTTCAGTCCTTCAAAGAAAGGTCATCGTGAAGTCTCACTTTCTGTTCGATAGTCCTTTGTAATCATTGTCAAGTGCAAACCCCTGCATTAGGAAATGTAGTAGATAATTTTAAATTCTCAATTTCGACTGAATTAATATTTGTGAGTTCCTCTATGTATTGACGCCAAGAGAATGTATTATTTATTGAAACGGTTAAATGAGGGAGGAGTCATTGTGAATTGATGCATGAAGTTCGACGTGGGTGGGGAGACAGGTAATTTGAAATATGCTGCATTTAAATCTACCACCATCGTTAGATTGCTTAAATAAATATGTGTTTCCATTTTGTATATTTTGCTTGTCTTTTTGTAAAAGTTTGAAGTATCGTCTTATTTACTCTCGGGTATCTAGTTCTGGCATTCTTTTCGAGCGTTCTTAAACATTCAAAGTGTGATTTGATGCCCCTGTTTGTACAATATACGTATTGATAAGTCTTTGTTGAGCACCTATGATACTTTTTCTTGGTAAAATTTTCACCCTATGAATTTAATTGAAGAGAATAGCCTGCATCTCTCCCAACTCGCACCAGTGATGTTCTCATGACTGTATATCCGACGCCAGGTTAAGAGGCCATTCCATAATTCTGTAAGTTAGGTCACCTTTTGCTGTTCGTTTATTTATTTAAAACCCGGTATTTACCTCGAATACTGAGGAATCCGGTTTTATCTCGAATCTTGAAAAATGTTATTACTTCTTTGTAAAGGAATGCTATCAGCATTAAGACTCTAAAGAAGTGCATTTAAAAGCGACTGCATTTCTGTCTAACAATCCAGTAACTGCGCTTCTTTCATCTCTAGTTTCATTAGCTTAGTTTAGGGAAATTTATATAATGATGTGGGTGAGTAGGCTGCAGTTTTATCTACGGCGTTTTTAAGCAGGCGTCCAGCTGCTATTGTTATTTTACGGATTATATCCCTGAATGAGCTGTCAGTTCCCCCGGAAAAAAGACTTTTTTCCCTTTTTTCGTTGCGGTGGTCGCCACCTTCGAATTGTTCAGCCTTTTGAACATCCTGAGATGTGGAATGGAAAAACAAGCTCAGTGCTGTTGGTTCATGTGAGTGCTCGAATCGATAGACGTTCCCTAGTAGCCGTTTACTTAGTTGAGTTTTCGCTATGAGAATTCCCGTATGTTTTTTTTTTTTCTCTTTTGCCCCCTTCCCTCTATTGATTTGAGCTGTGATGTATTCCGTGGGCCGTGGTTTTTCGGGTTGTTGGTTTTTTTTGGCCGCTTCCGTTGTTTTTTTCCTACACAAGGGTGTGTTTTTTGTCGCAAAAGGGGTGATTTCACGGCGGAATGATGCATCCGGTGGTTTCGGGGAGAGTTTAAATGCCCCCCACCCCTATTCAGCCGGCATTCAACGCGCGGCGTGAGGTACTGGTGCGGTGGGGTGGATGGGAACGGCCGTTGTTATGGTAAGCAGGGGTGTGTATATGGCCCCCTTGTGCGTGTAGCGTATGGAGATTCCCGAGGGTTGGAGGGGGTGATAAAGGGGGGTCGCAGTCTCTCCCAGTCGGTTGTCCTTCGTAGCGCGGACGTGGAAGACATCCCTAAATGGCTGTTTCGGCCGCGGGTATCGAAAGGGGAGACATTGGTGCAGGTCGGTGATCCGATCATGTGTGCAGATAAAGAATCAGGTGCACTGTGTTTTATTAAGACTGCGATTTTCAGGAAATCCTGTGGAAATTATGAAGTTGGTTCAGCCGGGCTATTGTAAAGAGTCCACAAAGTTATGTAAGGTGCCATCCAATTAATACTCTAGGTCAGTGAAGTAATTATTGAATTGAATTTTGCTGATCTACCGCCTCTCCTTCTGAAATAAATTCAACCGTGTTTTCTGTTCCCTCTTTCCGGAACTCCTGTCAACTTTAGTCTCATGACCACAGGTGCCACATTTTTTAATCGAGCGCTTTGCTTTGACTTGGATTACCAGTCTTTTTACTGCTAATCTGTAATATATAGATACATTTTGTTGCGATGGGAATGAAAACTTGAACGAATTAGATTCCATCTTTTGTATGTACAAAAGTGTTATATTAGCATAGATTAAATAAGGTATTTCACAATATTTCTTCTAAGTTTAGGGAAATAATTAGAAATGTATAATTTAATCTGTATTAAGGATTTCCAACAGTGGGTGTGGGGAGGCAGCTTTTAGATGAGATACGAATAAGGCGGAAGGTATTGATGAAGGGAGTTCATAACAGGAAGGAGACGTTGGAAACAGTTTTAGAGGGTAGAATGTTAGATAAAGGAGAGAGGATGAGAATAGGAAGTTTTCGATAGATGGACAGGGAATAGGCCTAATTGTTAATTGAAGAAGGAAGAACATGAAGGAGGGGGGTTCCCAAAATGCTTTTTATGTACTCCATTCAAACCTACCTTAATCGGTAGAATATTTTATTAATAAGGATTTCCACCACATCGTCCCACGTCACATACATGATATGCATTATAATAGTGTTACTCGTTTTTTTATGGTAGGTCTACGTCGCTTTTAGAATTCAACTCTCGTGCCGTACGTAGCCTTCTCACAAAGACGATTTTTTCCCACCTTCCTTAAATCATCAGTTTCTCGCTAGGAGAAATATTATTTTCTGCGGCGCCATTGCCGAGATCGTAAGTCTTAATCCCCTCCGAGCCGCCCCTCTTCTTATTTCGTGCCGTTAAGGTTTATCTCTTAATCTTCTTTACGTCTCCGTGATATCCACCCCTCGAAACGTATGAGTCTTGCCTGTCGATCCCGCCCGCTCCCCACTTCACTCGTCTTCCTCAAAACATTAATGCCTCACACGTCCCGCCACCGCCCACATTCTCCGCCCCCGGAGGCGGCGCCGGCTCCCTCTTGCGACTGACACTGCCCTCCATCGTGCCCCGGTCGTATCAACACGAGCAACCTACCTCGAAAGAGGATGAAGTGCTCTTGGGTTTCCAACCTGGTGAGAGAGGTCATTCTTTGTTACGTTTCGACGTACGTTAGGTTCCCTGTCTTCAGGGAATGGTATAATTCCAAGGTAATCAAAGTCATCATGAAACTATTTTACTGATTATGGTAGATTTCCTTGGCGTACTTAAATACTAATCTGTCAGCCTCCCTTTCCTTCATGTACTTCCCTCTTCAATTCACAATAAGGCCTACCCTCTTTCATTATAACTACAAGTCCTATTTTCTTCCTTCCTCTAGAGAAAGAGAAGTTAAAAACACTGGGGAAAATGTTCTAATGAGTAATTATTTTGTATGATGTAAACAATAGCAAAGGCTTCGACGCCAATGACTTCTATGACGAATCTCAGACGCGACAAAAACGTCCTTCACTCGAGAAGGAGGTGATATGTCAGGAGTCTACGCAAAATAACAGAATGTCAATGCCCAAGGTGGTTCCCATTGTTTTCCTAAACGCTTTTAAAAATACCTCTCCAAGGCCGATTGGCCAAGATCGATGGCGAGGGTAAAACGTGCGCAAGGTGTAGCTAGGAGAGGAGTAGGAGGAAATGAAAATACGTGATCAACACTTTCTTTCGCAGTTGGCCCGAAATTGCGAAACAGATTGGGTCATTCTTGAGAGGAATCGGTGCATTAAAAAAAGATTTGAGAGCAAATTATCCTCCTTCGCTTGCACTCTTGCATTTGCTGAATTAAGCCAATAGTGAAGAAAATGGAACGAGAGGAGGTCAGTGGCTCTGTAGACGTTTTTATTTTTGTAACATTTTTATCTTAGACCGATAAGCAACTTGTAGGAGTAACGACCCCAGTAGAAGTACATCAATGTCAGAAAAAGGATAGCTCCCCCTCAATACACACCTCAATTGACTAAGATTGATTGTAAGCTGAGACTCTTGACAATTTTTCTTTTATATTGAATTGTTTGGTTTTTATTTCTTGTACGTTTTCAAATCCGCTCGAATCTATATGCGTTATCTTTTTTCCCAGAGGTGTGAAAGGCTTCGCTCTTTTTGTAGTTCAGAATGGAAAAAAAAGCATGTGCAATATCCTCAGCTTAACTTACGGCCTCAGTTTTCTTGCGCTCGAACTTCATACAATATTCCTCGCATTATCGCGTGCGGAATCCCTCCTCGGCCGGCGGCGGTCGCGCTTTCAAAGGCCTCCCACGACCCCTGCGAGGCGTGCCGCGGTCGAGTCTATTCACCGCCTCCGTCAACCCCCGCTTGTCGCTGTCTCCTACAGAGGTGCCCGCGACCTCTCCCACCCCACTCAGGCCGGCGTAATGCAATATCGCCGCAACGCCCAAGGCTTGCGATACATGGGGGGGGGGGGGGCTCATAAAATTCCGCGCTAGCTCATTAGTAATGCGTTGGTTTGGCCGGGGGGGTATCAAGGTCGCTTACTCGTGTCATGAATCTGAGCCTGATTTATATTTCCACCCACCGAACTATCGTGAAAACTCGTTACATGTGGGTGATCCATTAGTTTTTTCACTTTAAATCCCAAGTAGGTGAATCAACAACGGTTTGTTTTATGACAGAGGTGGTCATCTGTGTTTATGAGGTTATTTTTAGTAACGATGCCCTGCTCTACGGAAATTTATTTGATATTGGACATGCATGGACTTATAGAAGATTTTTCGTGCTGTTGAAGACGTTCCGAATGCTTTCCGTTTTTTCCCCATCTCGGTCAGTTCTACAGATTTGAAAATACTTTTTGTCTAAGCATTTGGAACTTGACGCTTGGTATATCTCGCGCATTCTATTTTGTAAGCACCTTGAGATCAATCCTATTTTATCCTAATGGCTTACATTTTCTAGATTGAGTTCTTACAGATGATTTTGTTTTTCTTTTCTGCATTGAGCTTGGTATTTAATGCATTTTCCAAGTTAATGTTCTTAGACCCATGTCCTTTGCCCTAAGGCCTTGTTTTCAGTGTTTGGTAATTTTTTTGCTGATGCTTAACATTTGGTAGACGCTAGAGGAACTTCGTTTACCATTTTTATCCTTTTTTTAACCGTCTTGCATAGTAGTGTGGCATTGAAGTTTCACATTATGACTGCTTTGTCACCTTGACTGTGTTCACGAAGCACAAACCTTTAAATTTTTTGCATCAAAATAATATTTGAACCTCAGTCGCATTGTTTTCCTTTACGTTAAGTTTTAGTTGTCGCGAAAACTAAGCCTAGTTATGACATCCTTTGTCACCGTCTTTTGTAGAAATTAATATATATGTGGTCATCATTAAATTTGGAATTTCCAGCAACTCTTAAGTTGTTCATAATCTGTCGTTGTTTAATCGAGTATTATAATGAGTTTTGCAGTTTTGCCCTTTTGCCATATTCGGTGGGTCTTCCTTTCATAATCGCGTCATTTCAGCTTTTGGAATGTTGTCATTTTATCTCGCGCTTCTGGGACTACGGTAATATATTCTGCCTCCTCTGTGTCAATTATTGATGGGAAGCAGGTGACACTGTCGAGGTCACGAGACGCCTACTTTTGCATAAGTGAGGTCATTAAAACAAACCGCCGCTGGCGCTCGCGTAGTGAGCCGTAGCAAGCGCGGGTCGCACTGCAGGCGAATTTCGTCCCGGGCTGGGACAGCGTCCGTTACTATTAATGCCCCCGCGACCCTCCCCCTCCTACTTCTAGCCTCTTATTGCACGTTTTCAGGGTCTACGTGGCCGCGTGGGTTTCCGCGGGCGGACGTCCACGTGTGTGTATATTGCGACATGAATAATTACGCCGGGCCCGCGTAGTTCGCCGTTTTGTGTGCCGAGGTCGGGCGTGGCGCCACCTGCCACCCCTCTAGTCTGCGGGCGCCAAAAGCTAGCGAAAGGGAGAGTTGTGGGAGGGAGGGGGAATCTCTTAAGGCCGATCGGCCTCTGGGAAACTTTCTTGCGAGTTCCAGACCCTATAGTTTAAATATTTTTCATTCCCTCCATACCTCGACTCTCATGATTCACTCACGACACCCCAAAGTGACGAAAAATTTAATCAGTCCGCCTCGGTATAAGTCCTCACCGGCCATACCGAAGGTCGCGGGTTCGATTTCCGCCTGGATGGGTTGCCCCCATCTAGGGTATGGGTCTGTGTGTTTCTGCTCGTTTGTTTTTAGCTGTTTATTTATTTCCATACCGCCGAAAGCAGCACATATTGGTCTTTAACATCGGTGTTGATTAAATATTTACACAATTGCGTGTACACGAACATTTATGCTCTGGATAGGGGCAACCAACCCAGGCGGGACTCGAATCAACGGCCTCTTATTTGCAGACGAGGACTATACCCCGCCGCCACCGAGCCCGGCAATGTTGTCATTGTTGAAACCCCCGACTTAAAGGCCTCATTGTGCTAATTTCGGTGGTAATTGAGATGAATAAATAAATTATATATTCATAGATTTCTATTTTGTGTCCCCTCGATGATGGAAACCCATTGACCTTTACCAGAGGAAACCTCAAATCCGCGGGAATTTCGGGATGTCTGGAGAATTCCGGGAAAAATCAGCTAATTTTCTAGTAATGGTGAGGAACTTTGGTGTAAATTCCTCTTGTTTCCAATTTATTGCGTTAATCAACGCTCCATAAGTGTTTAAATATGGACTATTATTGGGTATGAATCCAAGAATAATATAATTATGCGTTGTTTTCGTCGGGATACTGAATTAGCTTTTTGTGGATTGATTTTAGCCGTATATAGGTTTTCCTTTATCAGTACAAAAATTAATTTAGTTGAAGTGCAATTGACCGAAGAAGATAGCCGGTCGGCGGTCACCCGGTAAAGGGAATTGATAACTCTATTTGATAAAAGTAACGGAAAACTTAGAGAATTTACGAAAAGCGTATCGGTAGACATGATTATCTGTTGTTTTCTCTTGAAATTAATTTATATTTTGTTTTTCGTGGGAATGTTACTCCTTACTCTGTGATTTCATTTCGACGATGAGTTGATACGAAATTCATAAATTTAATGGCATTACAACGATTTAAAATGGCAATCCGTAAATAGCAACTACTTTGATGCGCATTTTTTGTGTGTATTTACATTTAGATTTTCAGGTATCGCATGTTTTCCAGCCGTAATTCCCGAATTCTCTGGAATTTGAGTTATTTAAAAGTTACGAATGTGGTGTTGACAGCGATTTTTCCCTAAACGTTGTAATTTCCTCATCCAGGAGAGTAGAAAATCTTGATGGATACAACTGTATAACTTGGAAAATAGTATATGACCTTGTCGAACTATGGTGCATAGATTTCTTTCCGCAACTTTTTTCTGCCCCGCCCGACCTTTTCGAACCTCATTCCATCGCAGTATCAAACCTTCTTCACCGCCAAATCAGTCCATCCCTCTCTCAACCCCCTCTTCTTCGCCCTCCACTTCCCCCCTCCGAAACTGCGTTTTCCCGCTCCGTCGCTGCCGACGCCGCGGTCGCCATGGAAACGGTCGCGCCGCCCCGCTGCCGTGACCCTGGGCCGTTCCCAATCGTCCCGGGGTGGGTCCTTCAGCCCCTCCCCATCCTCGCTCGTTTCCGGGAGTAAACTTCCGCCTTTTACCCCATCCTCCACTTCTCTACGCTCGCTGCTGCCGTTGCTGCGAAAACACCCAAGGGATTTATAAACAAATACAACTGCCTAAGAACCCGCCTCTTTCTCTCTTGGGCGGCTCACTTCGAAGGCGTTCGGATATTAATCCTTGTTCTCCCCTCAAGTATTCCTCCTTTAGCAGATGGTGTACTTGTTGCGGAATGGGAGATATATTACGATTCCCGCTGCAGTACCGCTGCGGGAAACCGCTGGCTAGCCAGTGGAGTCGGTTTGATTCTTCGGTCTCGTGTGTAAATTTCATCAGTTTGATGATAACTTTTGGCAATCGAAATTAAGAAATGAGTTTGATGTCCGGTAAAATTAATGTAATTACGTAATAAATATTAACATTTAATAATTGAATTTACGATATTTTTAATAAGGATATTGTATAATTTTACGATTTAATGAAGAGTATCGACGTCGAAGCGTCATAATCAGTTTTATGGCGTAATGGAGAGGGATTTGTTTTATTTAAGACACTATATTTTCATTACTAGAGTGATTCATCCCATCTTCCATATTAACCTGTATAGCTCTCATGATCGAATTGCTTCTGTAGCACTATTTTCACTGGAAACATTCTGCGTTAATAGGCGCGTTTTCGTTACTTCGGATATCCCATTTACGCCGTAATAGCTATAACCCTGGCAACTCCACCTAATTCTTTATTCAATTCGGCATGCATTAACTCTTTTTTCTGTAATCGAAGCCTGATATCCGAGTTCGATTATTGAAAGGAGATATATCTCAGGAAGTGGAAGGATTGTTTGACCTTATTAATGTAGTTCCTAGGAAGTCGTTATGGAATTTCCCTTATGGAGCGTATGGCGTCTGACAGAGATAGACTCTGTTGCCGGGACAAAGGAGCGGCTGGGATTAATGCGCACCTGGTTATCAACGTCACCTGCCACGCCCTTGGTTACACGTGCGCGCAGGTATCGCCTAGGCCGAGATGTGTCCGCTTATATCCTGGTGGTTAGACAACCCTCTGATCGCATATGTGTTCCACTGTCTGCTCTCAGCTTGTCTCTGGGTTCCTCCTCGTTGTCTGCTGCAATCATGAAAATGTTTCAACTCTCTAGTATTGCCTTTACTCTATTTTTATTATTAATTATATATTCATTTGTTTGTTTAAAATTCCCTTGGGAACGTATTCTTAAAGTAGATTGATGTACATAATACATGGTCATTATTGAAGTATTCTACCGATTAGGTTAGGTTTGCAGTAGTATTTACATGGTATTTAGGCAGTCTCCCCCTCCTTATCTTCTATTAATAATAAGGCTTACAACCTTTCATTTTGTCTAACAATTTCATTTTCTTCCTTGCTTTCCCTCGTTCTATCAATGCTCTTTCTCCCCACCCATGGCATAACAAGCGTTTTTCCTCTACCACGGTTTTTAACATCCCTCCTCCCTCAGTACTCACTTGATAACCCTCTGTCTCCTCCGTATCTCATCTCGAAGAAAGTGTCTTGGAGCCTTTAAAAGATGGGTGAATTGTCAGGAAGAAATACGTGATCGCTTATGTTGCTTGGCTGGTGCATCCTCCGCAGGTGGGACTCGATCCTCCGGTTTTTGGATCGGAGGGCGGAGGCGTTACCCCGCCGTTCCCGAGGCTGAAAGGCATTCAATTACATCTTCAGAAAAACTTACATTTTTCATCCTGCTTTTAATCTTGAAGCTCTTGTTTTTAAGGAATAACTCAGGGGCTTTTTCGTCGAATACATTCTATTAAGATAATAACTAAGTCGGTAAATATTTCACATAAAGCTCGGCATTTCATTCCCCAAATTGATCGAATGAATCGTCTTCATGAATCGTGCTTCCTACTCACATTTTACATCTAGTTCTGGCCTTGCTAGCATTTGCTTACTGAATGGGAAGTTGAAATTCACGGACGAGTTAAATACGAGGACAAATGAGTAGATTAATCGCATATTTTTGGGTGAGTAAATCTGACATTAATGGAATTGTAGTCAGTCAACGTCAATGAATTAAACTCCAACTGAAGGGAAGTATGTGATGTCATTTAGTGAGCGTAGAAGAAAGAGCTCTAGTAGGTGAGTCGAAGAGCATTAGATTGACTTGCTGGAGTAACATATGTAGTCGGTGAATGGCAGTGTAGGGCAATATTACTATGTGTGGACCTGCTTTCCATGGAACCTGGGACATTTACTTCAGTAATAATGACAATAACTTGTCTTCATTAGGGCCGGACAAATTTTCCGCTATGTGTATCCGGTGTAAATGACCCTCAGATACGTCTTAATTGTTGCCGTCTCTTGTCCGTCCCCTTTTGAAGGCGCTCGCGTCGCTCTGGCTCTGAAGCGGCGGCGTTTTTAATTCGGCCCATCGCCGCTCGGCGGCGCTTTAATTCATTTCGTTTCAGAGTCCTCTGGATGGCAGTTCTCTACACTACTACCTCATAGGGTCGAGTCGTTCCATACACTTCCACTATGGGAATTGAGACGTCCGCCATTTTAGTTCTTCCGTCTCTATAGAGTCTTATGGGGGAAAGTGATATAATGCCAGTTTTTTCATAAATACGCGATTCCTGTCGCATTTTCGGTAATTATAAATTATAATATATTCAATCTTGATGTACTGGGAACACTTTACTATCAATTTGTAAATTTTAAATCGTGAAAAATAACAAATAATCGCGCTTCATTCAAGTTTTGATTATTTTCACAGGACGTTTTTCTAGATATGAAACTCTCATATTTATGTCTGAAACAGGGTAAATTATTTCCAAAACTACTATTACTGCTCCCAGGGCTACTATATAGCGTTTTGTTCTCGTCAAAGGAATAATTTCAGATTTTGAAAAGTCCAATATCAGCTGAGAGAGAATTGTTATCTTCAGATCGGAAGAGATTTCGCATGTAATATCCAAGTACAGCGCAATGGATATTATACGAGGAATTTGAGGGCAAGTCTGGTCAATTTTTAGTGCCGACAAATCGGAACTATTATCCTACCCCAAAATTAGACAAGAAGAACTACAGAAGTCACAAGCTGTCATGCAGTTTATGTACTTTTCACGAGAGTTGCAGATCATAAAAGATATCATCAAAGGAGGTATATAAAAGAAAAAAATCACATTTTTCCAAAGTATATAATGTACACACACCACAAATGTTACATTTTAAGATTTCCAGAATGATTTAACAATTCCATTGAAACTAAGATTACATAACGCAAAATAAAAAATAAATCTTAAGTGCACAAGATGTAACATTTCTATTAAAATGGATTCAAATTAGTAGGAGAGAATGATGAATAGGTGATAACAGCTGCCACACACTTGCATTCTTCTCAATGTTGCTATGTTCTTTTGCCACCAATGACATTGACTACTCGAATATTTGAACCTGTAATTAAAAATATGAATAAAATTTCGAGCTTTATTACACCAAAAGCATTTATTCATAAGTAATTTAAATGAACAGCATCTTAGTGATACATCAAATTCTCACAATCAACAGTCCTGATAAAGTTCTATAATGTGTAGATGTTTATTAAAAATGCAATCACTTAAGTTTCTATATCATCTTTCATGGTTTGAGCAATAGGAAATTACTAAACGTGCAATTTCAATTGGCAGACAACTTTCTGGAAATTAATTCTATTACCAAGATGGCAATCTTCCTGTCAGCATACTAAATTATAAAAAGGAATAGTATGACATTAACATTCCACAACACTGTTACTCAGTGGCATAACTATGGGGGGGGGGGGGGAGGGAAAGATCCCTCCCCAAAGCCTCAGAGAAATAAAAAAATTATTTATAATTATTTTATATATTGAACTGCATCGACTAAAAGTTAAATCTTTAGCACCAAAATGATTTCAAATGTATTTCTAGGAATGTTATTCTCCAAAAATTTTCTTGGACTGATTCGTTGTCTGAGGGGGAGTTTGCTACCCCAGGCCATCCTATCCTTCCCAAAGCATATTCCTAGTTACACCATTGCCATTACTCCTTCACACAAATATTTCAACATTTATCAGATCATCTAAAATTATTATCAAATTGAATACATACAGTCATATTAAACTATTCCATTGCCTAATCTCGACCATCGTATGCTCTCCCCCTTTAAAAAATATTTACATTTTAAAACATTCCAAACAGCGGATTAGGTTGATAGATTTCACATTTAACAGGCATTCATAAACGTATCCCATATTTTAACCCCAGAATACTGTTCAGCAAAGAATTCATGTCAATAGTGAAGGTACCCCCCAATTAATGACCCTCATTATAACGATGAACACCATTTACCTATCTCCATCAACACCACCATGGAATGTGTCATATAGTTTCCTCTAGTATTACATCCATTATAATGACATTCAGACCAGGACTAAGCAGTCAATAGTTATGGAAAAAAATTGACTTAATAAGAGGAATCTCAGAATAGTAGTGAATTAATGCACAGCAAGACCAAACTTGCCTGTCAAAAGAACCACTAGTAATTATGAAGAACAGATTTCAACCCCAGAAAACTATTCAGTGAAGAGTTCAAGTCAATGCTCATGGTACCATCCAATCAATGAGATGAACAACATTTACATTCTCCATTAACACCGTCAAGGAATATATATTCCTTTAAGTACAACATATGATCTAGTAATTTGCCAAGAAGGATTAAGTAATCCACACTTCTGGAAAGAAACTAACTTAAAAAGAGGAATCTCAGAATTGCAGTGCATGTATGCACAAAAAAACTAAACTTACCCATCAAAATAAGCATTCTCAATTATGAAAAAGAGACTTGGCACTAGAAAAAGTTTTGAAAGCAACTGAAGCTATACCAAGAAGGGCCCGTATCGAAGGAAAAATAAATATATTGGCCCATGCTGCTGATGTAGCCTTAAAAGCCTATAGTAAAAGTAACCTCAAATCAGTAGCCCAGGTAGAATAGTAATAAAAAGTAGGATTACCGGTAATTGAAGATAAGACTAAATATATGAAAATTGGAAGAGTGGCAGAGCCTAACATTTCTCTGCTGGTGTTTGGTAGTCACCATTAACTGCCAAAATTAAATAGATGAAGAGATACAAATATGGGGATAAATTAAGCTAATAGATGCTACTGGAGCCTATCAAAATTATCGTAGATTCAACTTCTCAATATACCAACTCCAGATATATATAAATTAGAATGTATACTATCATAATACAGCAAGTGCTCGTATATGAGACTGAGTTAAGGACCCTAACAAAGCAGCCTTAGAAGAAGTAAATAACTGTTGGAAATTAAATATTGAGGTGGATATATGGTTCAACATTTGACGAAGGGGTTTGGAGAATACTGATAAACATAGAGCAGGAAACTTCATAAAACAAGATATTGTCACTGTGATCAGAAGTAGGAGAATTGCTTGGCTTGGTCATGTAAGAAGAAGTGAGGAGTATGGAGAGGTCAACCAGAGGGAAGGCACCCACCAGGAAGACTAACAATAAGATGCAATGACCCAGTGGTTGAGGACATGGGCTGAGTTGGGGAAAAGGTTGACATTATGGAGGACAGAGGAGTCTGAAGAGACAACTTGTTGGTAAGGCCAAATATCAACTTGGATTTGAGTATGGATTCATATTACTTGCAATATTTACCTTGATTAAACATGTTTTGTGCTTGAATTCCCCCTCTCTAAGAACGATGGTTGCACTTATTTGTAATTTGATTTCAGCATTAATCTCATGAGCATAATAACATTTCATACATACTAATTTCCTCTTCAAAAATAAGGGGGTACTTCGTAACTGGAACTTTAAAACTTGACTGAAGGATTAAAAGCAGTGGCTTCATAGTATGTGGTTTACAATAGCATTGATTAAAAAATTCAACCATGTTGCAATGACCTATTGCAAATTTTTTTTAACCATATGCTGAAGTAGAAAACTGAAAGTAAGAATTACAACTCTACAGCATGCTTAAAACACTCTGTTGTACTTAAATCATACATTATAGTATGCCTTTATAATGTATTCTACTGAAAACCAAATGATTCTTTGGTGTTCTATACAACAAATACATGAACTAAACAAGAAACCCAAAAATTACATTTAAACATGAATTATCTTCTGTATGTTAATCGATGAAGCCATAATATCTTTGGAAAAGAATGATGCCAAGCTTAAAATGATAAAAATTCAGCCAACCAGTGATGTATAATAAAGTTAAGTTCGAACTCAAAGAGAACCAATGCGTCTAATATTTATATGCCACTTTCATTATGAGGTTTTTGGCTTTTACTTGAAGAAATAATAAAAAACTCCTAGTTTTCCATAGCCATATTTTTTAAATAACTTGCAATAATTAGGCATGAATAGTACCGTCCTCTTTGATAATCACTGAAGCCATTTCAGAAAAACCTAAATAATTATATATTTCCATATTTTACAATTAGTTACTAAGCCCGAATACGTACCACAAGTAAATATTCGTCCAAAGATGTTGAAACTTCAAGTACACAGGAGCAGACAGCAGCATAAGCACTGGGCCACGACAAAAGTTCGGTGTTAATGTATTTTTCCGTTTTAACCAGCCCTAGGAAGGTAATCCTCTTCACTGGACTTAAACTGGAATTAAAAATTCGGAATGAGCCAAGGAAAAGATTAGTCGCAAAAGCGACTCGTCGAGATTTTAATTGCATCCTAAAATTAAGCATTCACACTACTTCGAAATATAATAGTCATTCTTCTCATAAACTACACACAAATAAAGCAATGAAAAGTGGAGTTTCGTTCACTAATATGTATCCAGATGCGCAGATTCTAGTCGAAAACGTAATTTCCTTTATTGATGTAAATGACCGTAAGATTACTTCATACCGGCATTGACAAAAACAAATATTTTTATTGAATACAAAACTAGCAGCACTAATGGTTATTGTTACACTTTCTGGTACGTAGTAAAGAACTACATCAATCATCTCTGCAACCCAGACTAAATATTACATTTTAGTCACAAAATTTCACATATTCCATTGATGAATAGAAAACACAGAAGCACAAAAACACTCGTCAAGAACCTCGCCGGATTATCTGAACCGGAATACGTATTTTTTAAAATTACTACTTATGCACAGTTCAAACCTAATAATTGAAATACGTGGATCAACACTATTAAAAATTTAAGGTAATAGTATTAAAGGAACCATTAAGTGTAGAAAAACTTACCTCACGTAGGCGGGAAGACGTTGTTTGGTGTCACTTGTCCCTTCGGCATATTTGAAGCCATTTCGCTCTTCTCTCAGTATTTTGAGGGAAACTAAAATTTTTAAACACGTCCTTGGTGCTAATGGAGCAATTAGGAGCCGAACTACAACCTATTGTGCCGTATTTCTACTACAAATAACGGAAAATCTTGCCGAGCAACTGCCAGCCACATTCACTGTCTGTATGTAAACAACAAGTGCAGAGAACAAAGATGGTAGGATGCGACGACTCAACTTTGTAGTGTATTATCAACAATCCAGAGGACTCTGTTTCGTTTTATCCGCGCGCACATCTCTGGAAATCCTCCAGTTTCTCACCCCGCCACTGGCGGCGCTCGCTCCGCCGCGGTCATGTCCGCAAACGTCAAGTTTCAGGATCACTTATTCATAAACTCCCTCCCAACCCTCCGTCCCTCCCCACCGACCGTAGTTTCGCGTCGTCTACGGAGTATCGCCGTGTAAATCAACCGAATTTGCTATGCAAATGTACTCTGTCTCCTCTAAAGTCACATCATTCGTTTGAGCCTTCGCTTGAGTAGTTTTAGCGCCGGAAATTTCGATGATGAAAACTTAAAATTTCTTAAAAGTGATGGGTAGTCATGAGGACGTATGTGCAAGCTCTATGATTTTGATGAAAATTTATCTCTCGATATTTTCGGTGGAGTTTCAGAAGAGTACCCATTTTTTTATGTTTGCTGCTACTCTAAATATAAATGTTTTCATTAATTTTATGCAGGTACGTTCCTTAAGGTCGTATGAAGTTTGCTCGAAGGTAAATAATTCTTATCGGTAATTTTTAACCTTCGATTTTCTGCTCATTGTTTCCGATCTTAAAGTTGTATATATTCAATTATGCCTCATGCTACTGAGAATACAGTGTGTAGTTTTAAAAGTAAACGAAGGCACTTCATTCTAGCATTCTGTTTATTCCATCTGTTAGCCTTCTTATCGTATTTGTTGATTTTTATGTATGTACCCTTTACCGATAATAATTGATTTTAAATCAGTAACTGTTACTTTAGTCTCTGTTTTCTAGGTTAATGCTCATAAAATTCGCACCGGCGCTTGGTGAGCAAATGAACGTTACTTGTTCTGAGTGTGAACGAGTTCCCTCTTTGTCGTATTTTTTTCCAAATTGACACTGTCAGATTGGCTCTCGCCGTGAATGCCTGAGGTAATGTTGGGATAAAAGTTCGGCTTGCGTAGAAAAAGCCGAATCCATCGCAGTCCCTTCGTATTGATAAACTTCTCTTTCGTCGCTCAAGGGGCGGGCTTATTATGGCTTACGACGGGAGATGAACGTGTCCAAAATGTCGTCTCGTCGCATTTCGTAGAAAAAAAAGAAACTCGAGGACCCTTCACCATTTCCATTTTGTCCTCCCAACTGCCCTCCCCCCGCTTAGCTTTCTGTGCATTTGGCCCGCTCTCTTTTGTCCCTTCCAAAAAAAAAAACTGTGAGAAATGTTATTCGAGCAAATCGCATGTCCCGCGAAGCAAAAAAAACTTGATGGGCGGGCGAGAACGCTCCGAGAAGTGCTCTTTTGGAATTGTATCATGTGTATGTGTTTCCTCTGTATTAGGGAAAATAAGGAGAGTTTCGGTAATTAACTGATCGGGAAAAGGCCTCGTGAAAAATTCGGAAATATGGAGGAAAATAATCGGAACACCAAGAAAAATGACAGAATATAGTTCATGCGCAACTCCTCATTGTAAACATATGATATATATAAACATATGATATATGTAAACATATGATAGGCACGATGGATATTAACGCTTGAAAGTATTCTAAGTTCATCTCTTAGAAATTAGGCAAATGTCCTCAATTGCAGCTTGATTCAGGCTGATGACGTTTATGCTACCAATAAATAATTACCCTAATGGCTAAAAAGAATTTTTGAGTAGCAAAAACAGCGATACAGGAATCTTGCTATATTAATTAGCTACCTTAGCTATTGTTTTAAGTGTGACTAAATTTAAATATTGATGCAAATTGAAAAGTCAATATTGATGTAAAAGATAGTTACACTGGTCCATAATTATTTCAATGTGTACGACGCGTTTCGGCTCATGGAGCTATAATTTGGTACGCGTTAAAATAATTGCGGAAAAGTACCTAGTATTTCAATATATCGAACTTCCACTAAATCATGCATGAATCAGGTGAATCTACTGAGAGATGTCAATAAGCCGAATTCAAGATGGAGATTCAATTTCGGATGGCAGTCTGGTCAATATGATTAATTTTATGCGAACATTCTTTAACCGGAATGATGCTAATAATAATTATTCAGATGTACTTGAAATAAATCTACAGGCCATCCGTGTGATGCATGAAGATGCTGAATGGCCATTTTCCTCTGGCATCACGAAAATTTTCCCCTGTAAGACTGCAATTTATTTTTATAAAATGTGAGTTGACAGAATCCATGACATGTATTTCTCCTTTCCCCGTAAAGGTTAGGGAGAGTTTTGTTAACATATGCGTTTGAGGAGTATAATATAGTGGCTTTGCTCCCATGGGAACTGTCTCCCGTGTGTCGGACAGACGTCAGCGGCTTGGGAGGATGTGCTTGCCGGCTCGCGTTCCCCCAAAGCGCTGGAAGACCTCTGGGCGCCACCCGCTCGCCATTACCACCAGCCCCATATTCCCCACCCCAATTTTCACCGCCTTGTCACAATGATTCATTCGGAGAAGCGGCACTGTATGCGGGCGAGCGGATAAGCACTCGGGAAGATATCTCCCGCGCTATAAATTTTTATTCCTTTCATCATCATTATTATGGCTTGCTTTAAAAAAAATGTCAGCAATTTATTTCATGAAAGTTGTCCGTTGCTAACTTGATTCCGAGTACATTTCTTTTCATTAATACAATTTTCTCCCTCTAATGGTCATAATGTTCACGATTGTTTGTTCGAACATAATGCAAACTTGTCGCACGTTTCATTTTTGCAACTTCTTTCAATAGTAAGATTAGGTGCATGTTGTAGTTATTGATAGTTTTCCGAGTTAATTCGGAAATTCGGGACCCGAAGATGGGAGCTGGAACGCGCCCGAAACCGTCTTCTTCCAAAAATGAGTCGACTCGGAATTAACCTGGAAACCAATCATCAATTTAATGACCGCGTAATAATTTGCCATTTATAGTATTTGTGGTTTTTCGTTTTAATTATTTCTCGTGGCTATATTTGTCTTAAGCTGCTACTCACTCGTTCTGTGAGTGTCTTGATGAAAGTCTATAGCACTTCTTGTTGAGTGCTGGAAACGCATACAGCAGATTATCACTTCTGTGTCTTCGTGTGACTTCTCATATACGCTTTATCTTTCCTTTTATTCGTGGAAGGACTTGTTAATTGAGTTCCTTTGGTGGATTGCACCGTGAGTCTCTTATTATGAGTTGTTTCCCGAATCCACGAAGATAATGCATTACAAGACATCTTCCCGATGGCTTAGTTACCTGTTCTTATATTTGTCATTAAGAGAGGCACTTACGAGTTCATAATGTCATGGTTTTAGTACAGTGCGATTAGATATCCTACTGTTGGGAGTATATTTGCTATTTGAAAGGAGTCCTTATTAGTTCGGTGAGGTTGGCAGAAGGATGTTGAAAACTAGAGTTAGCAGAACTATAGTGGAGGAAATAATTCTCTAGAGTTAATCTTAAGATTTTTATTGACATCGTATGTCACTTGCTTAGGAATTAAGAAAAGCAATGCTACATGAGAAAGGTTGAGGATTAATTTAGAATGATAGTGTCAAATCTTCCGTGGACAAAAACCTTTACTGGTGGATTCCTCGAAATATATTCCTTCGGTTCAATTCTATTTGTCAATTTTTATTTTTTTGAAGGACAGTGTTTTATACGAATTAGTGGCCCAAATAACTTAATAAGAACTGAAATACAACCCTATTTTTACCTTAAGGAATGCATAATGAAATGAGAACATGTGTAAATTTGGGAAATAACATCCCAGTATATCAATACCGCGTCAATCATGAACAGAATTATTTTGAGTGACAGATTGAGATCGGGTCGGAACTGTATCAAAAAAACCAGCCCCTGAGATGTTGCGACATTGGTGGAAATCGGTATTTAGGCTTATATCGTCCTCCAAATAGTTTTTTATGGAATTTACACCCTTTTTAGTTTCAAAGGTATGATGTCTTTTTCAATAGTTCTCTTTCGGCGTAGCATTTTAGTTCAGGGAAGCATTCCAAGCGAAGTTGTATTTCATACTTCTTGAGTTATGTGATGACAACATTAATGTAACGTTATTGGATAAGTTTCCATTCTTAGTCTCCTCTTTAAAATATATTTCCACTTTGAAAGTCTCGAAATTTTGACCTTACTATTTTAAATTGTGTTCTTATCGTGTATATCTGACACCTAGAGAACCAAAGAAAGGTTGTTTTACAATATTCGTAAATCTCTGCGGTGTCATTCTCGTGTTCATTCGTTAAAAGCAATAAATCTATGTATTCAACTTAAAGAGAGTTGTGTAAACATGTGAATGCTATCGATAACCATTTGTGAGTGGGATATCGGTGACTTTTTCAGGCGACAAAAAACAAGACTTTTTACTTACCACTTAATCTTAAGGTTTGAAAAACTTAAAACTAAACTTAAAACACACTGCTTTTCCTCCTCTTGCCTCCCAAGGAACAGCCACTTGAAAGTTACTGGTCGACTTGCTCGTGGCCATTCAGTATTTCACTTCCAAGGGTAAGCGTTTGGGTGAGAGTTATTTTTTTGCGTCACGTTTACCCTAAATTTTCGCGAATTTAGAGGAGCATTCTTTAAGCGACCGGCGTACGAATGTGCCCCTATTTCGATCTTCCTTTGCTAATTCTTTTTTTTCCTTCTTTTACGACATGTTTGGTATTCCTTATTTCAAGATATTTAAAAAAATATAACAATTCCAATGCACTAGTAAGGGCATCAAGGAGAGAATGGCATTATCAAATGAGACGTTCATGAACAGGAAGGAGCTTATGAGAGGATCGTTATGTAAGAGTTTAAAGAAGAGGTTAGTGAACTGTTTGATCTGGAGTGTTGCTCTTTACCGTGCGGAAACGTGGACACTTGGAAGGATGGATCTAATCATTTTTTATAACGATTACTCTCGGAAAATCAAAATACGAACATTTCATTTGAGGAAAATCATTGGCTTGACCTGGATCCTAGTCAATGAAAGTAATTTCTACCTGCTGTGTGCTCTTTCAGGTAGCTCTGTTAATGTATACCACGGTAAGTCTACGGTTATTTATGTAAAAAATCTGAATTTTTCTTGTATGTGCTTTCATGGAGATAATGTTGTCTTATCGGCTCTCGAGTATTGCTTTAATTTTTGCGGTACAGTGAATTGATGAGGGAAGCTCGTGAAGAAAGGGGAAGCTGGCAGAATGCTACTTAAGTACTGTGTGGTTACCTGCCTAAATCGTTGGAATTCTTTTAATGACATATTCCGGCTCATCGTGTCAGTGTAGGTAAGATAGAGACTTCAGTTATTGTGTACCATTAACTGCGTCACTAAGAATCATTGCATGAAATTGCTCCGTATTAAATGATAATTATCAATGCTCGTATCATTGTTGGAACAGTTTGCTTTGTAGTTGAAGGCATGTTGGCAGGACCCGTCCGGGGGATCGGAAGGGATGGATGCTGTGCAGCGGTGCGTTGCAGGGGGGTCTCAACTTGGGCGGGGAAAAGGGGTACCGATGCGCCGTCCCCCTCCCCCCTATGTGCACTTCCCCCGGTGCGCGGGCGTCGGCCGTTGAGGGGCCCCTCTTAATACCCCCCCTCCCGCGCTCTCGACCTTGAGACGGCGAAGCAGCCAGAGAGAGTGCTATAATGCCGCCCGCTGTCAATGAACCTACCTACCCCTTTCGCCCGCCCCCCATTGGATGAGGCGGCGGCAGAGGGAGCGGCGTTGCCATGTCTCCCCCCTCTCCTCCCTCCCCCGCACTCATCGACCGCCCCCCTCCGCGGCGATCTGGCAACGTCGCCCCCTTATGCACCTCGCCGCGGAACACAAACAAAACACCCTCCTCACGGATCATCTATCTTGTTGTAGGTGTGTGTATACCTACCCCCACCGCATTTACCAATAGTGCAGCGGGCGCACCGTCTCTCTACGGCGTGGGCGTAAGGGGTTTGGGGGGGTCTAGGAGGGGAGTTGGACGCGTGTTGTGCATAGTATCTCTCTGCCCACGTGCATGCCTCCCGTCCGAACTATTCTCCGGAGCGGAGCAGCTATTCCGCCTAGAGAGAACCCATGTTGTTCGGTAATGACCCTCGTGTGCGATGGTCGTATGATGATGCCTTCATCGCCCCTCCTGGACCGCCAGATTATATCGCCTCTCGTTCCTTCACTATCGATGGCATTAGTCCTCTTCCATTGGGATACTTGTTACCCTGCGGGCTCCGTAGGCTAATGGGATGACTAATTCGTCGTCGAGGATGCATACAAAATGTCCCCAACGTCATTGACGAGATATATCCTTTAATGATGCAGATTCATTGCAAAGCATGATCCTCTTGTCTCACAACTATCTTTCTCCTTCTACTGTAAAGTTTCTCCAACTATTTTCAGTAAAATATGTAACTTCTATAGTCCTATCGGCCCCATCCTACATAGTAGTCGATGGGAAAAAATTTTTCGTTTCGGTAGTACTCTTTGACGAGTTAACACAGTGGATGCAATATGTGAAAATAGGGTAGTGCATTGTAGTTTTCGTAAATTCCATCCTTAGCCTTTCGCGTGTAATTGTTCAAGCTGAAGGCAAAAAAAGAGCTGAATTCGTGGGTAGTTAGAATAATCATTAGAGGTAGACATGATATGTGGAGAGGGATAGTCTTGGAGGCTGGTGCTAGTTTCACGAGGGTTTGTGTCGCGTCTTTCATGTTGCCGTATAATTGGTGAATATGATCCTTGACCTTCGCATTTGTCCAATGACAATAAAGGTAATGGGTGTTAAACTTAGAAATGAAGTCGAAGTTTAAGAATCATCCAAATTAAGCCGCGAAGATTGCTCGTATTTATCGTCTTAGGTAAAAAATATTTAAATAAATACGTTGTATTTGCTTTAGGATCTTGCTTCCTTTTATTATGATAGTATTCTACGAATTAAGGTTGGTTTCCATGGATCACTAAAGAAGTAATCCGGGAGTCCCCCTTTCCTTCCAGCACTGCCTTCTTCAATTCACTGTAAGGCCTACTCCAATTTATCTAAAAACCGTATTCTTTTCCTTCCCCTTCCTCAATTCCCTAACATTCTACCCTCTAACACCATTTTCAATATCCCCTCCCCGCTAAGTACTCCCTCCATCCATACCTTCTGTCTCCTCCGTATCTCATCTAAAAGCTGCCTCTCCTCGCCAACCATATCCAGAAGTTCGTCGTTCCTTTTCCTCTCCGTCCATTTCACCCTCTCCATTCTTCTCCGTACCCACATCTCGAATTCCTCCAATCTTCTCTCGTCCTCCTTCCTTAGTGTCCACGTTTCCGCACCGTAGAGAGCTACACCCCAGATCAAACTATTCACTAACCTTTTCTTTAAACTCTTGCATAACTATCCTCTCAGAAGCTCCTTCCTGTTCATGAACACCTCTTTTGCTAATGCAATTCGCTTCCTGATGTCCTTACTACTGTATCCTTTTTTCCTCCTTTTGCGCCGATACAAATATCAAAAGGCGCCTTAATGTGTGGGCAGCAGTTTTAAGTTATTTCCAAAGTCCTTCCGTCGCACGGTCATATTTGTGGTGTGCAACCTTCGATTTGTCCCTGACTGATCTAATTCTTTCCCAAATGTCACTTGTCTACTTTTTCCCCCGGGGTCATTCCCTCAATCTGCCGCACCGCAGGAAGCACACGTGTCATTTTATAAAATCGCTTCCAGTCTCCCCGTGGCGGAAGGTGAGTCCCATCATTTCAGGGATTAATAAACGAGACTGCCCAGCATTGAGGAAATCGCTCGGGAGCGAAGTTATGCCACCCCCTACTCTTCGCTTTCGTGTCACTTGCTTCAACGTGGTGGTTGCGTGCTTGCGGGGCGTAGATGTTGGGGGTCGTGGGAATTCCTTCCTTTTACCCTAAGAATTATTAATGGAAATGATAAACTTGAATGTAAATTTTTTTTTGTTCCACCTACTCTATTCACCCCTTAGTTTGATGCATCTACAAGGTGTATTGCCATTTTTAATCGTCTTTTTGAAAAAGTTGTTAACGATTTTTAAGGATTAAGATTTTATCTTGTGCTTCACATACCTTGGTCGCGATGCTTTGAAAAACCGCATAACTTTGGTCTTCTTGTGATTAGTGGCATGAGAATGTATAACAATAAGACTCGAGTCACGCACTTAAATAAAGCATCACGTGCAAGGCATGTGAGGATGGTAGATATACCTGTTTCTATCAAAGTATAATTTGAGCTTCCGATAACTTCTGTTTATTATTGCTTTCGTTGCCATCGCTTAAGGGGAGCACTTTAATTTTTTTTGGGAGTTGGACAGATTGAACTTAAACGTTTTTGTCGACCTGCATGCTAATAAAAACAGTAATTCAGTCCTTATGGTGTAGTAAATCATGTCGTGCATATTTCGGTGCCCATTCGCTGGAAATCATATATTCACATACTTACGGATGACCTCATTCTACCTTTCAGCGCTTTCAACTGTCGTCATCTCATTTATTTTGCCTGCATCCAATTTTCATTCCTATATTCATGTTTTCATGACACAATCGGCCACGCGTTGCCCTTTATTGTGATCTTGCTGGAAAGTATGTCGAAGTGTAATGCGCTCATAAATAACGTTCGCAGCCTTGATGTCTGGGCGTGGAAATGATTCGGGTTGGATTGGAATGCATTTTGTGTCCTATAAATGTATGCCGCGTTATCTTCGGCTCCTGGTACCGTGGGAATGTTTTATTTATCTCTCTTCAGCTCGCAGCGGACTGGTGTTAAGGTCCAATGCGTAGATGGCCTTTTTTCTGTATTCGGTTATGACCCCTTCTCGGTAGTTTTTTTCTGCTAGAGTTATAAATTCATCTCTCTGAAATGTGCGTTACGCAATGACAGGATTTTGATTGAATCTCATTTCTTTTTGTGAGAGGTACGTATTGGTCTCTTAATGTAACTGCTTATATCTCAATGCCGCGCAATATTGCGATACTCTTTATTTTCCATATTGATACCATTACCTCTTTGGATAATTCTTTAACGAACTCTTTTATATGTTTTATAAATATTTACATGATTTTTGTGGAATTATTTTCTTGTTAAGGCCGGCACTGAACACTGTTAATTTTTAATATTAGCTGGTAACTTTATTCTGGGAGCATAACTTATTGTTTTGAAATTTCATCACCGCTTGATTGTGTTGTGCTGGCCACGTAATGCGTTGATTCTTTTTGCTCATCCTTTAGGGAGTTGGACATCCGGGAAACAGTTTCTCTCATCGCTATTTTGACGTCTCCTCGCATGAGACAATTTTATTACGAAGAAACAGATGTCTCTTCCCCTACGGCTGCGGCCGCCGGAAGTCTGTGGCCAAGCCAAGGTCTTTCTATGCCAAGGAATATTCCGGGAGGGGACGAATAGGCAATAGTGTCGTGGCTTCCTGTTGAAAGCCGATAAAATTGCCCTAACTCTTTACCAATGTAATGTTTGTGCTGCTTAAATGGTATTTCAATCAGTTATCATTACGTTCCCAATCGTTTGAACCTATTTTGTCAAACATGTTTTTTTTACCCTTCCGAATTGAATTTTGATCGAGGGAGACATCCGTTATCCTTATTATCAGTGAATACATGTAAAGGCAGGTTTTTCAATGGCATGGTTGGTTATGGATGTGTTTTAAGGATTAACAGTAGATATATGGTAGGATATGGGTTGCAATCCCATAGACGACTGGATTTTATGGCAGGGTAAATTTTATTTTTCTGTACAGTTTTCACTCTGATTCAATCATCCCAAATCATTTGTGGATGAAGTTCTCTCTTTTCAATGGAAAATTAGAAAGGAGAGCTCAACGCGGTTATGAATATTCCCTATGCAAAATCCTGGTTGTACGGAGCTGTAGGGTTTTACGGTTTTAGTAATTTGTTGGCTAATATATTACATAGCACACCTCAACAGAAGTTAATTTACATTTTAAGGCTTCTCTGACTATATTAAATCGTCTAATTTAACGTTTTACCCCCAGATAGTGCTAACTTCTTATTATGTAAAGAAATATCCGGGCTATTTGAGCAGGTAGTTCAGAGATTGGACCGTCGATAATCCGATGAATCTTAAGGGTTTTTCTCCAAGGCTTGGGAAGAAAGTGAGCTGGTTTCATAAGTTTGCTCCCAGAATTCCGGAGTCCTCGTGCGCGTTTTATTTTTCGGGAATCGTTAAGTCGAAGGCATTCGACTTGACCTCCTCTCGAACTCATCCTCCTTTGAGTATCGCTCCCACCCCCACCTATCCTCCAATCTTCCGCTTTCTGACGTCTGACATCTCCCTCTTCCCCGGCCCGTCAAGTGCACGAAGCCTTCCGACGGGTTTGCATTCCGGAAGCTCTCATATTTTCCCCCTCAAGTCGATTTCCGTGCCCTGAGAATCCTCTATTTATTTTTAACCCACTTCTAACCCAGGCAGCAGGTGTGGGACGTGTAGGATGCGAGGTTGCTGCTGGGTTTCGGGGACTTCGCTCGACGATTTGAAATGATTTTTCGGTTATTTCGTTTTACGATGGCCAATCCATTTCGTCTTGTCCTTTTGGGAGCCTATTTCATCGTTTTCAGTGGTGTTTAAAAAATTATAAATTGGAATATATATTTGGCTTTTAATCAGATAGTATATGGAGGAGGCGATCCGATAGCTGATATCATTTGCGCCATGAGAAAAAGGTTGGGAAGGAGGAGTGGAGAGAAACCCGTCGTCGTCGGCTTTAGCCTGCTCTTAACGAAAGGCGCCAAGGGGACCAAGGCGTAACGGCCCATCCGACAGACAGTGCTGTGCTTGAAGTTCTACCCACTAAGCACCTAAGCTCTGATTGGATAGTATCTGAAATATCTCTGCCACTGTCGGGATTTATACCCAGATCGACTGGGTAGGAAGCTAACATTATAGGTACCCTCACCAATCCGATTTCCCTGTTGAATCGGACGTTTCAAGAAATTAGAGGAGGATTGAGTATATGGGTATCATCTGAGGGGATGTAGTATGTCTATCGATAGGGAGAAGGTATTAGCACTACGCGGAGTGAAGTCGGAGGTTGGTGTGCCTGTTTCCATTATAACTTAATTTACTTGCGAATGATATGCGCCTTAGGAGCACAGATTTCATAGATGATTTTATTTTTTCTCTCAATTTTCATTGAGGAACATGCACATTCTTTTTAGAGAATCAGTTACTTTACGCTCTACTCCCGAATTAAAGAAATTAACTTGCCAGTGGATTGAATTTTATTTTTTTCTCGTGCAAAGGTCTTTAATTTTTATATTGCATATACGTCTTTATTAGCTCTTCACGTTAAAATAGGAAGAATGGGTGATGGTAGCCCTGTTTCGTTGACCGCGCCGTCATTGTTTTTGCACGAGGTCTACACAAAGCGAGCGCACTGTCTGCAAATGCCGTGACATTTTTCTTCCCCCTCCCCGCCGAGGTCTCCTCGGAGCGTCGCTATGCGAAGAAAAAGGAATGACTGTCGCTCTTGGCGTCGCAGAGGCTGAACAGCTCCCTTTACCTTTTATTGCACCCGGCATTGTTTTAATTCGTATTTTTTTCTTTCTTCGTGCCAAGGTATTCCCAGGGGCAGGGAGCGGACAACGCAAGAAAAAAATAATACGAAACAAAATCCCAAGAAAGGCGAAGCCTTTGCCTTTTTCCGTGAGCTGGCCCCTCTAGCCTTATTTTGGAGGTAAAAAGGCGAACTGGGTCCCGAGACCCATTTTGGTGCATTTTAGCCCACTCGCCAAAATTCCTTCTCTTCATCAACCTGTCTTCCGGCCCGTCGGCATTCTCCCCGCTCGCTCTCGCAACAATATTTTTTCCTTATCCCTCCCACTCGTTAATTCCGCCTTCTCATCTTGATGTTCTTTTTTTCATCCCGAAACACCCCTCCTCGCTGCGGGGAGAGTTAATTTTTCTTGAGCACCTCTCTCAGTCTTTGTCCGCGGTGGATGAAATGCTCGATAACATGCGTTACTCTTCGCCTCTCTGAGAGTTTTTATCTTGCTTATCTTCTTCAGCAGTGTGACGAGTTCTTACTCATTATAGAGGATCCTTTAGTAATCTCATTTCTAGTAACTCTGATCTGTTAGAGGTGATTTAGTGTATTATCATTATTGTTATAGGTAGTCGTCTGGTTATGGTTGGTTTATATGGAGCATATTACGAATTACCCCGGCCCGTCTCTCCTCCAAAGGCCTATTCTGTATCATTCAATCTATAAATCCTATTCTCTTCTTCACCCTTCCCCGCTTATTGAACATACTTCCCAGTAGCGCGAATTTTAGCATACCTTACCCGCTCCTTACTCGCTCCATCTCCCTCTGTTCATCCCGTATCTAATCTAGAATTTTCCTCTCCTTTCCCGCCGTGTCGTGCACTTGGTTTTATCTCTTCCTCTCTATCCACTTATCCTTCTCAATTCTCCTCCACTAACATCTCCAACGCTTGCAATAGACTGTATCTTTAATTCACTGCGGTCCACCGAAGTAGGCTTTCATGGTAGACGTCACATCGACTCCTCTTCATCCTCAGGTGATCAATTATGTTAAAGACATTAGGGAATTCATGTTTTTGAAAGATAGATTATAAATGGAGTAATCATTTCTGATAAATGACAGGTAAACGGCTCAAGTTCGAAGTTGTCTGCATTGGATATGGAACCCTATTTGGGCGTATTGTTTGACTGGATCGGTATGCGAACCTGTATCTGCAATTGGCCAGCAATTGATGGACTTGGGAATTGAATTTCTTCCTGGGAATTGATATTTTCATGCTAATTTCCTCCATCCTCTGTTTAAAGTTGGACACGACTTAAATTCTGTTCTATAATAATTTGCGTAATTTTCGTGAATCATTGACCGAATATAAATATTTGTGGATGGAATTGGAAAGTATGATGAATAATGTTAGGATTTGAGAGAGAAGAAATTTTTAGTTTTGAGTGAAAGGAATTAGACAGCATTCTTACGAAACTGCCAATGTAAGAGACCACTAAGCTAATATGGCCTGCTTTTCAAAAGAGCGTCTTTCACTTTCCTTAGGAGTGACTTAATCAGCGTGAGAGCGAAGAATTGGCACAAGCTTAGAGCCGTTATTCCAAAGTATTTCCATTATCTCACGAGCCGTAATGATGTTTTCAAATTTGAGGTTAAATATCGAAAAAAATAGCTAAACAAGTAATTTACTCATTGTCCGGCTGAATAGAATCTGGGGTTAGTGGTACTTTTCTGGGGCCAAGAAATGGTCAGGTCTACAGGACGGAAGGGCGACCCTTTTTCGAACCCTTTCTCGGGCTCTCAGAGATAATCCGGGTCCTCCCGAGTCGGGCGTCACAGTATGAGGTAACCGCTGCCGATAGGACCTTTCGTAGTACATTTTTTACTTTACTAATGCCAGTACTTGGAGGTAAACAATTACACCTATCATACTCATTGCCGTTGAGCGATTAAATGCGTCTTTTGATCGAGGTTCTATGATGAGAAATAAGGATTTTACGAAAAGTGATCAAATTGACGCCCATTGCCTCCGCTGAATTGGCAACGCCGAAATTTTGTGAGTGGAGAGGGAACGCGAAAAGCTCCTTTTTCTCCCCCCACCCCAACTTTTAGCTTGTCCACGTGTTTCAGGTGACGAGGTTCCTCAAGGGTGTTTGGCAGGGTGTTAGCTTTCGCTGACCTTCACTACTTCATTTAATCTTCTGTAGCTACATAACTCAATGCGAGCCATGGGTGTCTGGCAGGGGGTGACCAACCACCGAGATCACCACAAGCGCATGTTTTCATTCCTGAAGAAAGGGGTAAAGTGATCTGAGAGTCGTTAATACATCAGATTCATTATTTCAAATAGCAACCGTACCAAATAGAGGAGAGAGTATTCTTAATTTATTAGCGACAAATACACCTCATCAGGTAATAAACGTGAGCACTGTTGAGGGAATAAGTGACCATAAGGTAGCAATAGCAAATTTTTCTCTAAGTACCATTGGAAATTTTGAAACGGAACGTACAATTTTCATTTTTAAAAAGGCTTATTTTGATTGGTTTAAGAGTTATCTGAAAAATGCTTTCCCCGTGTTTCAATAATCAATGGTAATGTTAAAGGTAGTGGGTACTTGGAAAGCTTTTATATCGCTCGTAACTTTGGCAATATATAGCTACATCCCTAGTAAAACAAAAAAGAAGGTAGCGAACCGAGATGGTATTACGCGGAAAGGAGAAATTCATTGAGGCGACAGAGAGTATGCCATACTAAAATGAAAAGAGTCAGCACGGATTTATCCCCTAATGATCTCGACTTAATAATAAACTAAAAAATGTTGGTTATCTAAAGCCGGCACGAAGGTTTACGTTCACGAATTTTAAAAGAAAAACACTAGTAGAGCAGTTACGAGATAACCCAAAAGAATTTTGGTCTTTTGTTAGGGAAGTTCAAGGAAAACGATCTACCGTGTGTTCGCTGAGAAACGACAATGGAGATGTGTTGACAAGCAGTTACGATAAAGCCAATTTATTAAATTCCTACTTCAAGAGCGTGTTCACCGAGCCTTCCGAGAACTCACCCGAGACCGATGACTATCCCTGTATACATAAGATGCCAGCTATTGACATTAGTGCGCTCGGAATAGAAAATATATTGAAATCGCTCAGTCCAAATAAATCCATCAAGCAACACGAAGTACCTAATGACTGGAAAATCGTTTATGTAACACCAATATTTCAAAGTGGAGACAAGGAACAGCCATCTAATTACAGGCCGATATCTTTAACGTCCATCTCATGCAAGGTCCTTCAACACATCGTAGTCAGCTCGGTAATGAAACACCTAGACGTGCAAAACTTATTAATGGCAACTCAACATGGATTCAGGAAAAGCAGATTGTGCGAAACTCAGCGCTTTTCGCCCACGACATTTTAGTCTCCGGGGAAGACAACATTCCAGTAGACGCGATTTTTCTTGATTTCAAACAGGCATTTGATAAAGTACCCCACGGAAAGTTAATAATAAAACTGAAATCTTACGGTCTAGACGAAGATACCATTTCCTGGATAAGAAAATTTTTGAGCGACCGCGTCCAAAGAGTAGTATTAGACGGTGCAGTCTCCAATGAGGTTAGAGTCACTTCTGGCGTTCCTCAGGGTAGTGTCATAGGCCCATTCCTATTCCTTCTTTATATAAACGACATTGGCGATGTAGTGCAGAGTAAGTTACGATTATTTGCAGACGACGCTGTAGTTTACAGAGAAATCCGTTCCAGCAAAGATATAGATGAACTAACGAATGACGTTGCTGCTATCCAAGCGTGGTGCGATGCTTGGCAGTTAGAACTAAATTTGAAAAAATGCGTCGTAATGAATTTCTGGAAGAAGAACAACTCCCTACAACGTAACTATATAATTCGGGGTACCCAATTAGAGACTGCTGAATCCGTGAAATATCTAGGAGTTAGACTCAATAATGATGTATCGTGGAATAAACATATTCGAGAAATAACCGGTCAAGCTGATCGTAAACTGGGTTTTGTTAAAAGAATATTAGGAAAGTGCGACGACAAAGTGAGAGAAATTAGCTACTTTTCCCTCGTTAGACCACATTTGGAATACGCTACCAGTATTTGGGACTCTCATGAAAAAGGCTGAATAACAGAGTTAGAACGCGTGCAAAGAAGAGCTGTCAGGTATGTGAAAGGTCGTTACGATAGTCTTGTTAGTGTAACTTACCTCTTAGATAAACTCGGATGGGAATCTCTGTTTGACCGTAGATTGAAAAATAGACTAAACCTTTTTGATAAATTCAAGAGCAGTGTCTTTTCTGACGAAGTTAACCATATCTTACGGACGCCAACATACTACGGAAGATCAGATAATATAAATAAAATGAGAGAGATAGATTGTAGAACAGACAGATTCCGAATGTCATTTTTTCCACGATCAATAAGAGATTATAACAGCAGCGATAGAACTTGTAAAAAGATTGCATGACTTGTAGTGCAGCTTACTAACCTATGTAAAACTTAACGCATGGTTGTTAATTCTATTATTATTTCTAACGGCACATGGTAGTATAATTTGTTAGTATAGGTGACTTTTTTTTGGACCGTATGGTGGCAGTTAGACGGCAGTTTTCAAATAACGTCAGATTTATTCAAGGAAAACATATGAATTTGTTACCCAAACACGTACTTGTAAAAGCATGATCAAACTTTCTATGATGTAGAACGAACAAGTACTGGTTTTTTTCGTAACGTAATAAGTATAACCCCACCTCAAAAATGCCATTAATAACGGTTTGCATAAAATATCTTTCATAAGTAAGAGAAATGATCCATATGGCATCCATAATTCTGGAGGAGTGGAGTAAATATTAAAGGTCTGTCCGGAAAAAACGGGAAGTTTCCGCCAATTTCATTTTTTCGCGGGAGAATAGATGGCAACAGTTTACTTTTTATGAATTTTAATTTAGTTTTTCATATAATAGCAAAGTATAAAATCAACCTGTCGAGTAAAAGTCACTTAAATCCGTTGCACTGAATATAGGGGTGAATTAACGAACAAACTGACAGCAGTCCAAGCATTTTACGATGCGTGCTAGTTAAAGTTAAATTTGAAAAATTGCGCAGTGGTGAATTCTTGAACATAACCTACCCACAACGAAGATATTTCATTCAAGGTACAAAATTTGAGACTGTAGACTCCAAAAGATTAAGGAGTTAGATTCAATAATGATCTATGGTGGAGTAAACATATTCGGGAAATGACTGGTCAAGATAATCGTAACTTAGGTTTTTTAAAGGGATACTAGGAGAGTGTGACGACTAAGTGAGAGAAATTAGCTACTTATCCCCCAGACCCCATTCGGAATACATCTTCATGTATTTGATACCCTGCGAGCCACCACCTGGCTGTTTGGCAGGGGGTGATCAATAACTACCAATGTTGTCATCCTAATGAAATAGGCTTTAAGCATAGAAGTTAGAACGCGTAGAGAGAAGAGCTGCCAGGTCCTTAGTGTAACAAACCTCTTAGAACAACTCGAAAGGAATCTTTGTCTGACCGTTGACTGGCAACTAGATTAAACCTGATATGTTAATCCAAGGGCAGTTTATTTTCCGACGAAGGTAGCCAGAAGGTAGCCTCTTGCTTACTGGATGCTGGTGATTGATCATCCCCTGCCAAACACCTCTGTAGGAGGCCTGCTGAGTAATATGTAGCGGTAGATATTGGCATCATTCTGTTGTCTCCCTTGGCCATAGAAGAGCCGCGATAATAGCGTAAATGATATAAATCTACTTTAACTACGAATGAATGTGCACGTATAAAAATGATGTAGATTATATGCTTTCATTTATCCATTGATCCATTGGGGAGCGCGCTAGTGGGGATTCTTTTACGTGCTGAATGCTGGTGGTTGGTCACCCCCTGCCAAAGACCCGAGAGGCTGCTCGCATGGAGTTATGCAGATGTAGAAGAATAAATAAAGTAGTGCAGGTCGGTGAAAACTCACACCCTGCCAAACACTAATATTTCTATGACCGTGCGGTGTGCATGTGGCGGTCCTGTTGCATGCTGCATGTTGGTGATTTGTCACCCCCTGCCAAACACCCTAGCGGTGGCTCTCAGGGTATTATGTAGATGGCGATTACATGCTTTTATTTTTCCATGCGCTTGTGGTGATCTTGGTGATTGGTCACCCCCTGCCAGACACTCTTGGCTCGCATGGAGTTATGTAGATACAGAAGATTAAATGAAGTAGTGAAGGTCAGCGAAAGCTAACACCCTGCCAAACACCCTTGAGGAACCTCGTCACCTGAAACACGTGGACAAGCTAAAAATTGGGGTGGGGGGAGAAAAAGGAGCTTTTCGCGTTCCCTCTCCACTCACAAAATTTCGGCGTTGCCAATTCAGCGGAGGCAATGGGCGTCAATTTGATCACTTTTCGTAAAATCCTTATTTCTCATCGTAGAACCTCGATCAAAAGACGCATTTAATCACTCAACGGCAATGAGTATGATAGGTGTAATTGTTTACCTCCAAGTACTGGCATTAGTAAAGTAAAAAATGTACTACGAAAGGTCCTATCGGAAGCGGTTACCTCATACTGTGACGCCCGACTCGGGAGGACCCGGATTATCTCTGAGAGCCCGAGAAAGGGTTCGAAAAAGGGTCGCCCTTCCGTCCGGTAGACCTGACCATTTCTTGGCCCCAGAAAAGTACCACTAACCGAATCTGGCCTAATCATAGAGGCAGGCACCTTGTGCGGCATTGTTGTATACTTACTATATTAATTTTTATAGCTATATATATAGCTAATTAACTTATATAGTAATTGCCTCTAAGTTAATCTCTGCCATCCTGCATGGTCAAAGATAGACTTTGGTTTACATTCCTTAGTTATTTGAATGTAGTTGATAATGTAATTATGCCCCTTGTCATTCTAGGTTAGCATGAAATACCATGTATTCGTTAAACAAATGTTGTTGTTAAACCAATTTTATGCGCTCTGGGTGGCAACACATTTAGTGGTCGATTGGTGAATCTTTTGTTGTATCATTCGTGGTTATTATCATCGCCCGGGGTCGTGGGACTTGGTCGTCTTATCTCTCTCTTGCTGTACTAGTAGAAGCAATCATCTCAGGCGACTCGCTGCTGCTACTTGATCCCGTGTGTCGCAATCGCTTCTCTTTTGTCTCTTTCCCCTCCCCCTCATTTCCTCGCCCATCATCAACCTCCCACTCTTTGCGTTTCTCCGATTGGAGCCGTGAGCGTCGTCGCCAGGTCAAGGATTCGAGAGTTTGCCGAGGTTTGGGTTGTGGTGTGTCAATCACGGGTCCGCGGCCCGCATCGCCTTCACGTCCGCCGCGGACTGATCGGGGCGCCTTATCTCCTCCTCCGCGAGGAGCCGTGCGTTGTTGTTGTTCGACTGATTGGTTTCCCCCGCGAGGTCACTCATCAGCCCCCGCCCGTTCTCCTCGGCTGTGGATCGCGTGAAGGCGTGCGTTCGCCCGTCTGCCTCCTATTCCTTCCGCTCGTGAAGCTAGGTTCTCACTTTAAAGTGGAGCCCTAAATTAGTGGCTCAATAACGACCACTCGTTGCTATTATAAACATATAAGTGTAGCTAGAGTGCCTATGCGCTTCGTGAAGGTAGAGGTAGAAATACAAAAGAAATAGCAATTGCGAAGAAGTAATTTCTTCTCCTCTTCTTTATGAGAAAATTAAATCAATTTATGGCATACCCTTTGTCCCTAATAAGCAATTATTATTATTAAAGTATTCTAGCAATTAAGGCAGGTTTGCATGGGGTACTTAAGAAGCATTCTATCAGTCTCCCCTCCCAGTACGGACTACCCTTTTCAACTCACAATAAGGATTACTCTCTTTAATTCTATCTAAAAATCCTATTCCCTTCCTTCCTCTCCCTCGTTTACCTTACATTCTTCCGTCTAACGCCATTTTCAACAGCCCCTCCCCTCTAATTGTTAGTACTCGCTCCATCCATACCTTCTGTCTCCTCCGTATCTCATCTGGAAGCTGCAACTCCTCACCCACTATGTCCAGCACTTCGCCTCTCCTTTTCCTCTTCGTCCACTTCACCTTTTCCATTCTCCTCCACACCCACATCTCAAGCGCCTGCAGTATTCTCTCGTCCTCATACCTAATAGTCCCTGTTTTCGCACCCTAGAGAGCTACACTCCTGTTCGGTAAGAAAGCAATGAGTGAAAAAAGTTATCTTTAATTATAATTTTGACCTGTGTTTTCAAATCAACAATAGGGTAGTTTCCTTCATCAAAGAAAACGAAAGGCATTGATTGCAATTCGTTACCCACCATTAGTGTATTCATAATATATAAATTATTTGGTTTTAGAAATCCCAGTTTAGACGAATGGCAATGGTCAATTTTAACTGCATTTGAAAAAGGCCAGAATCGCGCCCATGCGATGCCACTCCACATGACGTCACAGGGACCTAGATGCTGTACGAGTAGCCAGGAGTTTTGCATCGTCTGAGATTACCAATGCATGCATGACGCACAGAACTCAGGGAAACATGTCTTAATAATTACCTATTAAAACTGCCTATGGCCAGGAAGTTTCTTTCGTTTGATAAGGTATTAATAATCCTTATTTTAGCCAAGGGCTACTTGCTAGCAGCCTTCATCGCAGCGGCGCACATACCCTCGCCCCAAGGTCACCCCATACGGCGACAGCGGGAACCAGAATGACGTCGCACGGGCTTTTCCCAGCATTCATATTTAGCCGTCGCGTTTTCGCTCGCTTGAAAATTTTCACTTTTCATTTAATCGCGAAAAATAGGTATCGTCATTAAAAAATATAGAAGCGTGAAATGCGTATTTCAGGAGTAATAATCTTAAGATTTAGGCAATAAGAAAATAATAGGAAACCACCCTATTGCTTCTTGCGATATGCGTATCCATCGCTATCGACTCCTACTGTCTTCAAATTTCAGCTGCTTCAACTTCGCTAATAGGTGGAATCAGGGCCACCATCGATTCGTACCCTCTTCACTGTGCTTTGCATTCGCTGCTCGAGTCGTTCCTAACAGTCGATTGTTATGGTAGTCTTTTTCGACGTGTGAATACAGCTTAAAAAACCGATTTTCCATGTTGTTTTCCGCCGTGTGTCGTATTGCAGCCTCTCTCTCCACATCTCGAGACACGTCGAACCGCGTGGTCACTCCTACGCTGCACGACCCGTGCGATGGCCTTGCTTCTCGTCCAACTCTTCGCCTTTTCCAGAGCGAAGGAAAGAGTTGTCTTGCTCCCAATTAACCTCCTTACCGTCTCAGTATGCGGTCGTGGGTCGTAAAGGCTTCAAGGCGCCTCGGAAATGGTTCATATGAACTCATATTTGTAGTCGGGAATAGTAATTTACTTCCCTTCCATCTCCATTATTTTTTCCGTGCTTGAGTGGCTGGCTTACCCGGGAATTCATTGAACCTAAGGCTCAGTGGCGTAGCCAGGACTTTTGTTCGTGGGACTAAAACCAGGAGGGGGATTTTAAAAAACAGGGTACTAAGTAGAGGGTTTTACACTAATTTTAAAATTATTCACTATCGAAAAACTTGATTTTTCAAAGAAATCATTTGCAGCTTCATGATTTTTCAATATTTTGTTTTCTTTTATGCTGAAAAGTGAATAATGAATAGTGAATAGTGTTTTATATATTTGGGGGGGGGGGGGGCGGAAGGTTTCGAACCCCCTGGACCTCCCCCCTCGCTACGCCACTGCAGTAAGGCTATTTAGTTATATACATGGTAGGAGATGTGAGTACACGTCTTTTTCTTTTAAATTATGACCATCCATAAGTGATTGTCCTGTGTCAGTGTTTAGGCCCTCTCATTTCCAGTTTAGAGATTCGCGTTGAAGACAAGACATTTTGAATTTATTTGTAAATGGTGAAAATCTCAAGTAAAAATCCTATTTGATTTTATAGACAAGACGTGCAGGAAGAGCTGAAAAAGCGGCGCGATTTATGGTGCTAAAAATTAATCATTCGGAAACAGGAGGGAAACGTTTTGTAGGCGTTTGAGATGTTTGTGTACAGGAGAAACGAAAAGGTGGGCTGAATGAAGAGGATGGTAGGTGTGCAAAATATTGTAGATGCATACGTGACTTTTGGAAGTAGGATTTTTCAAGCGAAAGTGGGGAATTAGGAGATTGATAACTGTCTTGATATATAAGTTCAAGAGAGGAAGGATGTGTACAGGGCTGAAGGAAGTTATAAGATCGAGTTGATGCTTTGTAACCGCCCTAGAGGAGAAGGTATTTTTCGATTTCTTTATCATTTTCAACTAGTTTCTTAGATAGAGTGTGGGTTTTAGTTTTCTAACTACCATTCTCATCCCCATAGCTAAACAGGGTTTTCGGCCGACGTCGCATTATATTCGTGTTTGATCGAGGGAAGTGCCTACGTCCTTATTTTTCAAATTATATAAAATACAACGGACAATAACGTATTAATTATAATTTTAATTAAAAAGTTACGCTTGCAGTTATCGTTGTAACCTCTCATTCAACCCCATTGTCCTTTTCTTTCCACGCCAGTGCTGAGAAGGTTTGATAAATCCATACTTCAATCCAAGCGGCGAAGGACAAGTATTGAACTATCTGTGGAATGTCTCCCCGTATTTTTGAGGTACCTGAGTGCATTTTTTCAGATTTATGGGATAAACGCGTTCCTCGCGGATTAAGACCGACTTTCTCGTTTTCCCCAATCTGCTCTGCCTCGCGGGATAGCGTGATGGCTGTTTGTAAGTGATTAGCGATTTGAAGAGCGCGCCATTCCGGATTCACTCGCGTCGCACGTGTGACGTCCCCCGTGGCTTGAATTCGATTTTCGAGGATGTTCGCGACGCACTGGAGAGCGTGACGTGTGAGTTTCGTGCATTGCCGGCGGCTTGGAGGCGCATAGGATTAACACAAGAGCCGCGGTGCAAATCCCATCTCTCGAGGGCGCGGAATAAAAATAATCCCCCGGTATATCCACCCTTGTCGCCGTTCCGCGGATTCCGTTGTTCGGTGCTGCGAAAATATTCGGTCGACCTTGCACGAAGTGGAGGATGTTATTTTTCGCGGGTGAAAATCGCTCCGTCGAGTGTGCACAATGGATCTGCCTCTTGTGCTATGTAGAACCGATTAAAATGAATGGGCATCCGTTTTCCGTATCCGTGGCATTGCTGGGCGTTATCCTGGCATCATTTTTTCTATTTTTTTTATAAATTAATGTTCTCTTGTCGCTCTTTAAGCTGAAGATTTTATATCACTTCTTTTAAATTGAAATGCTTTAAAGTTTGCAGAGCAAGAACTATGAATGGAGACCCCTTGTAAACTTGAGATAGTTCTCCACAACGACGACGTACACTAAGTGACCTCAGTTTTTTTCCGCCGTATGATGAATAGCTACTTCAGGACGTACGGCATTCTCCCAATGTTCTCCCCACTTTTCTCTTCCCGTAAAAATCGGGAAGGGAAAGACATTACATCCCGTGAATTATTAATGTGTGTTTTTTTGTTTTTTCTTGCTGCACTTCAATATTTAAACCTCTGTTTAAAATGAAATGTAAAAGGCCCTCTAAGCCTGTTTTTTTTATTTAATACTAATAAGTTAATGTGAATACAACAATGAATTTTTTCCCAATGCGGCAAAGCGGTTTTTTTTCCCAATGGAGCACCTATATTCCAATCAAATGCCTGTAATACTTGGTAATTGTCTAAAATTATGGTTGGAAAATATTTGTTATTATTATTAATTTCATTTAAAATAACAGTAAATTCATTAATTGCCTGAATTTTACTAATTTTCGGACCCCTCTTTCTGTTCTTGCAGATCATGCGGTGTCACAAGCGATGGCGCTGGCCCCCAGGCGCTCGGGAAGTTTTCCCGGCAGCGACTCAGTGGTTTCGGGAGGCGGCGGGAGCGGCAACGGCGGTGGGAGCGGCGGCGGCAGCGGAGGCGGAGTCCTCTCGCCCCGGTCTGCGGAGACCGGCGGCGGATTGGGCGTGAAGATGGTCGAATATGTCCTCGGATCCTCGCCCACTGGCAAGGACCTCGAACCGAGAATGAGAGGCCTAGTTCTAGTAAGTTCCCTCATGATTCATTCAGAGCATTCTCATGTTTTCATCTTTGGTAATAGATATGGAGAAGATGGAGGGGGTAGATAGATTGAGTACCAGGCGGTTAGGAATGCCAGAACTTTATTTGTTGGAATGATCGTAAGGGGAGAGGGGAAATAGGATTTATAAATGGACTGAGAGGGAAAAGTCCTTGTGCAATGAAGAGGTAAATTCAATGTGGGAAAGATGATTCACTCTGTGTAACATGTAATCCTACCGTCGTCAGTGGAGTACCTGTAATTATTGCCATTGATGGTCCAGTCATGTATTCAAGTTTGATTTGATGCCATCATTCTCATGGTGATAAAATAAAGTCCCATTATCAGATCTTCAACTGGGGTCTACTGCAAATGGTACATTGGAATCAAATGTTGACGGGGGGAACTTGGAATGCGAGGTCATTTAAAGACCTTAAAATGAAGATACTGGAGGTATACATCATTACCCATTCCGTGTGATATCAAGAGCATCAAGTTTCTCAATGTGCTTTACTCTCCTTTTTATAATGGTCGATTGTGGCTTGGGACTGAGTCACAGCAATGAGGAGCCAAAGCCCAGTGCTTCAGTACACTCAAGTAAGTAGCTACTGATGTGACTGTCTGGTTTCTACATGCTAGTATGCAACCACTTCATACACCCCAGGCTCTACAGAATTCACTGAGTCAAGGTCGCCTTTGGTCCTGAGGAAACAAACCCTGAGGATTTTTCACTATTCTCCATGTCTGAGCAAGCCTAATCATAGGGGATTGGGAAAGAAAGTAAATAGGTATTTACTAGCCAAACTATTACATATTTGATTTCGTAGAAAATGTTTCTGATGCTATAGCCATGAATTTTTCTGTAGAGATAAGGCATAATGTCATCTAAATGGCTCTTGATGTGCAGTTTTAAATTTCAGCCTGCTGATTATCATATTTACCTAAGGAAAGTGGTAGGAAACAAGGGTAGATCAGCGAATACAAACTACTATTGTCCTGATTATGATCGTGTTTCATTGGTAAAATTATTTTGGTGCAATGGAAAATTTCGCTATCATCCCTTTCTGTCTCCCTCCACATTTTAGGCTGTCTATCCTTAAGTTGCAATGTAGTTTTTTTCCTTTCATTCCAGCCATGAAGTTTCTTTTCTTCTTCCTTGATCGTCTCTTGCATAATGTTTTCCTTTATTGCGGTTTTCAGCTTCCCATCCTCACATAATATTTTCTCTCTGTACGTTCTGTCTCCTCCTTATATCCAAACGAAGTTTCATTGCCGAATGTTCCTTTACTGCCACTTCCTCATTCCTTTTCCTCTCTGTCCACCATCTCACCATCCCAATCCTCTTCTGCACCCACATCATGAATGCCTCTAACATCTTCTCGCTTTCTTTTACCAGCATCTATGTTTGCACTCCTTGAGGTGCTATGATCTTTGTTAGTTGTTGTTTTACACTTTCTACTGTGTGTCTTTACTTCTAATGTATTACCTAATTAGTAAAACTTTTTAGCTTTTCCAAGTTCATTTTCTTCTAGATTTAACTCAAGTGCAATGCTTTCAAAGCTTTAAGTAACTGTGTGACTTTGGTCTACTTGTGATCAATTTTCGTGCTTCAATCTTCACCCTGTTTACCTAATGCAACTATGTACTATCAGTACTACCTAATGCAACTACTATTAGTACTTACTTAACTTTCATCCATTTTAGCTGATTTTTTAAAATCTCTGTGCAATGGTTGATATTTAAACAAAAAAACGACTGTAAGTATGTGGATGATTTGACTTTCTGCTAGTGAAGATGTTCTTCTAATGAAAGTATAGTGCTGAATCTAACCCTCATTTTTGCTGTGCTAGTTGTGCTATCGCTGCTTATAGTTCAATATGGCTAATAGCTTTGCTCAATCAACTGAATGAGACACAAATGTAACTAATTTAAATATCGATCTCCCCTCTTTTACTCCCAAAATGAAAACTTCGTCCAACTCCCTTACCATCTCCTCCATGTGCAGTTAAAGCAGCTAAGCATCCTGAGTCTCCGTCTGCCCTCTGTACTTGGTTTTTTAGCATAGGAATCAGAAGTGCTTCGTAAAATCTTGAGGTCATGATCCCTCTTTGTGTGTCCCATGGATGAGTTGGAAAAACCTTTTCCTCCCAACCTTACCTTAAATTTCCTCAATCTCAAATGGGATATTCTCTGCTGTCACTTCTTTTCTTACCTTCATATTTCGAGTTATCTCACCTTTTTCTGCACCTAAAATTCCAGGTCTAAGGTCATCCTCATCATGTGCATTTTCTTCCTGTAATTTCTTATAACATTAATTCTTCTTCTAAAAAGTGAATGTGTAGATATAAGATTGAAAGACTGATTTCAAGATAATAATCTTTGGAAGAAGTAATCTGCCTGAAAGGGAAAACTTGTGGTAGACTGCTAGAAAGCAGTAATTTCGATTTGATGTCTCAACAACAGCCATGACATGCTCAAAAATATCATCATAAGTTAGTAGGTGCCAAAAATTCCATTCCCCACAATTCGGTTACATTTTCTGTTAAGGTTCCTCTTTATTCTCTGCAACCACACTCATAACCCTTTCGTTGATGACACTGAAGAGTGTGTTCCATCTGAAGTAGTATCAGTTAGTAAAAAGATAATTCGGGCACTCTTTTGTGAAAGAATACTTTTCTTTCTCGTGGCTTTATTTATGTTAGAATTTTCCCTGAAATAATTGTAGCTAGTGGGTAGTTGCGAATACGAGATATCCCAATTCCGTCACACTCTAGAATGATCCATTTGTAAATATCATCTTCTTTATTCATTTGTAAGAGTATGGATGCATGGTTTTAGAGTAAAAATGTGCCTTTATCTCATTCCTATGTTTGTCTTATTTTTTTCAGAACTCTAGCGACTCAGACAAAAAGGATAAAGACAAAGGAGCATCATCCTCCCCGTACGACAATAGTGGCGGTGGCGGCGGTGGAGGGGGAGGAGGTGGCTCTGGCTCTGGCAAGAAAGATGTTGAGAATGGAAATGCGGTCGTGCAGACAAACGGTGTTGTAGTTGTACAGAATGGGGTTGGCGATGATGACAAAGCCTTCAAGTGAGTACTCATGTCTTGTGTATGACATGTTACACAATTCTAACATTGGCTCAGCATTCACATTCCTCGCAGAGGTTGGAAAAATCTGATGAAGTAGTCATATTTTTATTTATTTGGTGTGGAGCTGAGACATATCCCTGTATGCTGAAGTAGCCAACCAAAATTCTCGAATTTGAGTTTTAGGACTTCACCTCCTCAACTCTCTTGATTGTATTATCGTGTGATGTTTATTGGGCAGTTTTGCTCAATCAAGAACTCTTCGAGAGATACTGGAATATATGCTTGTCCATTTTATATGATGAAAGCCTGACAAGTAATATCATGGGTGTGCTGAAAATTCTCTATAATCAGTCATCCCATTTCTTATCTTGCCCTGTACCCATTTTACAGAGAAATACAAAGGGTATTATAAATGAAATGCTGAGAAATCAGTTATAATTGATTTCTAGAAAATTCTTAAAGCACATTTTTTGGTACTTAGTTGTAAGAGCTTGAACATGCCTCATGATTACATGGGCTTTGCATATATTTATTTTGTTGATCGTATGTATATATTTTGTTTAGCTGAATATATGCCTCATCCTGAGTGGCTACTTTGTTTCTAGGGGGGAAATAAGTTTCCTAACCCACTTCTTCTAGCTTCCTCCCCTCAACTGTACTTGTAATGCACCTAAAAAATGCTTCTAGTCTTGGCTATGAATAAATCACATAGAGATTGAACTCTAATTATAATTTCCTAGTATTCCCTCGAGTCAAACTTGAAATGATTTATGTAGAAGATATTGAGATTTCAATTTATTGTGACCCTAATAACAGAAACCTCTCCTCTATTCTTCAATGCAGAGAACCATCTTGAATATCACCCTCGCTTAATGATATTAATCTGTCATGGGGGACCTATAGTAATATTCTCTGCATTCTTCTTAATAACTGCTGTTAATTGTCTGCTTACATATCTTGCCATCAAAATGGCAAGTTAATTATACTACACTTAATAGGGGCTGTTTCCGTCATGGTACTATGCAAATTTGAAGAAGGAATATTGTTGTTGATCAGCTATACTGTGTGGAATGATGCTGCTTCAAAATGAATACTTATTTTTGTATGGCACAGGATATGTAAATTTTGTCATATATATGAAACTAATCAACTCGGGAACTTCCAAATCAAAGAATTATTTATAATGTGGATTATTAGTGGATATTAAGTTTTCCAGGATATCACACACTTATACCACTTATTTTTAACAGAGCGCAACCCGGATTTCAATGAATTATCATCATCTTCAGGCGCAAATTATGATTTGTTTATCTTATTATTTTAGTACTAGGTAACTAAAATAAGATAAATCATAATTTGATGAAAAATTTCTCGGGGTTCCCACCGGGTGTGGTATTAAACCCCTTAAGACGATGGCAGACTCAGCCATTGAAACATTGGGAGAATTAACCCAATACCACACCCGGTGGGAATTACGAGAAATTTTTCATCAATCTATACGCTGGGAAAACCTAAAATTTTTCAAATCATAATTTGTGCCTGAAGATGATAATAATTCATTGTAACCCGGGTCGTGCTCTGTTAAAAATGAGTGGTATAAGTAATTGTGTGATATGCAGGAGAACTTATATTGGAATACCACAGAGTAAATCAAGAGTTAGTGGATTTTGTTAGTCGATATTACTGCTGGGCCCAGCAAATATCTTAGTATCTGTTTTGCAGTTTAAGGAAGAGAAATTTATATTTGTCAGTGCTGTAGCTTTCATGATATTTTTATAATTAATACGACGTATATTGGTTATTATTCAGGCACTGCCGTTCGGGTTTAAGTGTAGCCACTGTGCATAACTGTAAAGCAGGACTCAAATCACTTCGTTAGAGATCCAATCTTTAATTTAGTACAGAGTAAAACCAGCGTTTGATTCATAGAAATGTATCCTCCCGAGCGCCACGCTAATAGATAGAAGTCATTTTTACGAAACGTGATTAACTTTAATGAATTAATAGGATTATTCCGGTCTCATGTCGACAATGCATCGCAACAGAATGCCATGATTCATTGTTTCAGAGTAATCATGACTATGAAACAATCAGAGTAATCATGTCTATGAATCAGTTTATATAAGTTTTTTGGTTGATTTGTTTTTTCTTTACATGTCTTCCATTAGCGTACCAGTTTAAAAATATTTTTAATATCCGAAGTTTATTGCTTGAAGATTGATTGCCCTTTTGTTCATTATGTGACGTAAATAGTTCATGTTGGGTAAGGCAACTGTCTAGTAGTCTCGTAATAGAATCGATCTTATCCCCGTAAAAACAATGTATTATGAATGAAAATCAAACGCTAGAAATTTCATTATTGTCTGTTGTTATAATATTTATTCTGTTCATTACCCGAATTATTGCGAGTGATTTTCACCAAAACCAAGCTGACTTTGATATCCAGTTATTGCGCGTACTGCGACTCGTCGTTCGAGTCTCTGCGGCTTGCGCCATCTGTTGGCGAAATCGAAAAATTCATGGTATCAGCTGGCGCTGGTTTGCGCGGTGTCATGCGTCAGGCATGAATTCGAAAGTTTTCATTGGCAGTTCTTTTCGTCTGCCAAGTTGTTGATGAATTTCGCGCCCTTTACACGATTAGGACCCTTCATCCTTTGGATAGTCATCATAGTTTGTGTATTGATAAGTTTTTATGACTAATTTACGAACCTGATGACGTTTTCGTGTTTCACTCCACTGTCTAATCGTTGGTTTGACAAGCAAATAAGCAGATTATCGATAGATGATGGGAACCTTAGTGCTTTTCGGTAAGGCTTCAAGAATTAATTTCAAAGAGTAACTTGAATGGAATCTCATTATAATAATGCTGTAAATAAATTAATATTCCTAATTGTGCATACCTTCTTCTTACTATTTAGTGTGGTAATCGTTGGATAAAGTTATTTGTAGATGAGTTTCTCGTTAGGTTTTATTGTATGATGTTGATGTATTATTTTCTAGTGCTATGATAGTCACATAAACGTACTAGTGCATTAATTATGCGTAGTAACATAAGTATCCCAAAAGTACTACTGATTTATATGCAGTGTACACATTTCACAAACGTATTTCCTCATTATTTAGCGTATATAATGGCTAATATCGCTGATATCCGACGTGAATGCCCTTTGTTCATAGTAATCCCATTGTCAGACGTCTGAAATTTGAGTGATAACTTTGGTAATTCACTTCCGGGTGTTTGTGCATATCTTTTGCAGCCTGGTTTGCAGAAACAATGGTCATATTTTTATAAAGTTGTTTCATCACAACATTTATTCAATTGGATTTTAATGAATTACGTAGTTTCTACTTGTGTATGCTATTTAAATATGCATTATTTATGTACATACTTTTTGTGGAGGAAGATGTCATGTGTTCCCTTTGTCGAAAATTGTCATCTTCTGCAATTTACTTACTTACGTTAGCTATTTTGGACATTTTCATTCATGTTCTTGTACGTTAGTGACTTAGTTAAAACTTATCTTTGGATAGACTCTGGGTTTTCACCCTTATCATCTTCTTTCATATAAGTTTCATTTTGATGTAAGTTAATGGTTTTGTTTATCTCCTTGAGCAGCATTTGTAATTAATGGAATTAATTTAATGCTATCATGGGAAGCCCCTCAGTACTTGTCACATGTTGAGTAAAAATGATAAATTACTCTTGGATTGAATTTTGTTCTACCTTGTGCAAGAGTTATTTGTTATCTTAACTATGGGAAACTGGGAATTTATATATTATTTTAGTCCTGTGGTTTGTTTTTGCACCATGTGCTATAAGACAATTGGTTTTGTACATGTTATTGAAGGTGAAATATGCTTTGAAATCTTATTGTATATTATCAATTTTTTGCTGCTTTGCATAGTCGGACGCCAGGCAGTCGTCAACCATCCCCTGCTGAGGAAGATATGGCCAATAAGAATAGCCAAGGAGTTGTCAAAGAAGAAATCGTAGTTGTACAGGTTGGTGGAGCTGGGGGAGGAGGTGGCGGCATTGGAGCAGGCAGGCCAGGCGTTGTGAACCAGCTTCATCACCATCATCACAACCCACACCACAATCATCCGTATCACCACCACCATCCAGGCCATCACCATGGCATTGGCAACAGCAGTAATAACGGAATTGGACCACACCACCACCAGGTGAGGCTAATTGAATTTAGTGTACATTTCTGGCTTGACTCTCATGATACTATTCCTTATATGTATTTTAAATTTTATTTAAATAGTTACTTATATAATAGAGCTTTAACTATCAGTCTTAAGGGAAGGAAATTGATTGATAAAGCAATTGATTCAAGAACATTTTCTTAGCATTTAACTGGTTTTTGTGTCATCCTTTCTCTGCATTTATTTTTCCCATTGAAAATGTAATAGTTTTGAGGTAAAAAAGTAGGGAATGGAGAATAAAGGAGGGTAGGATGGAATTTGTGAGAGAAGCAAATTGTTTTGGGTGACTGGTCAGTGAAACAGTTGGTAGAAAATTAAAACACAGTTAATGGAATTAAGTGATGTAGAGGTTCTACGATGTATGATTACATGCTTTCAGTATAATATCCTTGGAAAGTAGAAAAAGCTTTGAAAAAATGCTGAAAAAGGAACATAAGCACTTTACCAGTGCAAGTACCGGTGTGGGTGTTGAATGAAATCAGTAAACTATGGAAGAATTATTCCATAGAGATTAATTTCAAGAGCATAGAAGTCTGCAGTTTTGTAAATGTAATAGAGCAAATCAATTCACATCAAATCTCATTGAAAATAGACAAAAAATTAGGTGGACACTGGCTTGTGTAAATTGAGTTGTTTAGCTCCTGAGCAGCTCATTAAATGATAGAAAAAATATGGTAGGATTATACGGATGGGAATGGAGTTGTTATTAAGCTTTTATGAATAAGAAGCACCTGATTAGGGGATTATTGTGTAAAGGAGTGAAGGATAGGCTAGGAAAGTCTTTTCTGGTATGTAAAACTTGTTTGGTATGGGAACATGGAGGCTGGGGATAAGCTCGAGAATGATATTCATCCTGCTTCTTCTAACCATTCTTCTCCTTACCACTGCTTCTTACTGTCTTCATTTAACTTGTCACCCACATCTAATATTCTCATCATTAAGGTACAGTAGTAATAGTAATGTCTACATTAGTAATACAGTAATGGGGATGTGAGTAGGTCTTTTACCGTTATCATCAATAGTGTTCTCTCTCACCATATTCCTTGTTAACCTAACATATTTGACTCATCCAGTAACATCCTATCCCACCATGTTGAGCACTTCTGTATTCCTCTCTCTTCATCAAATCTAGGCTCATACTGGTTCCTCACTCTCTATGTATCTTCTCATTATGATGATACGTTTCACTTCAGTCATAAGGTGAATTGAGTGTGATGTTAATGACAAAGGCGTAGTCTTCTAAATTAGTGTTGCTGTAATGTTAATTATAAACTACTAATTAAATTATTAGGTGCACAAGTGAATTTTTTTCTCTCCTACATTGGTAATAGACTTCATGTTAATAGGTTCATATTTAGGGTCTGTGAGAATATCTGTCTTTGAACATTATGTGTATGTGATTGACACTGAGATTAACTTCAATTGTATTCACCCAAGTTTCCTAGAAGTTATGGCATTTTTACCTGACAAAATCCCTTACTCTGTTTTGCCCAAACGATTCCAGTTTGTGAAGTAGCGCAGGAAGAGGTCCAGAATATGTGGACGAATCTTATGATAGTTGATGGGGGAAGAGAGATCAAAGATTAATTATTTTAAGTTGAATGAGGTTAATTTTGGATCAGGGATTCTTGAAATTGAAAGAAAGCTATTTGAGATGTGAAGGCTAGCAAAGCTCTGCAAGTACATGAAATTAAGTTATCTTGGGAGAAGATTTTTCGAACTCCTCGTGATTTATGAAGATGGGTATTAGTCTGTGGATTTTTTAAAGATTAGTTTTAATTTCAATGCACCGGGGAGGCTGAGGAGGAGAACTAGGCTCATGAATAGAATAAATGGAAATCGTGTCCTCCGAAAATGAAAGAGATCAATCTGGTCAGGAAGCATGCCTCTCTGATTCCAATATGTTCCAAGTAAACCTAACTCAGCCATTAAAGTTCCTCTAATGAACAAAAGGTCAAAGAAATTTATAGACTTGGTGGGATTAAATATGATTCTGGTGGACAATTTCAATGGTTGGCTGAGGGTTTATTATACTCTTGCTTTCCTAAGATGCTTATAGAGGAAATAATCTGACTAATTGTAACAGGGTTGATGATGATTAAGAGGTTAATAGATTTCACTTTGGGTGGTAGGCTTTATTTCACATTATTTTGAAGAAATTATGTCGAGAAAGGCAATTTTTCTTCCCAAGTCTTAACCAGCTGGGACACACACTTGTGTTTATCTCAATTTTTTAAATGTATGTGGAGACTAAAAGGGTGACAGCAGATGGTGTCAATGTCTCCATCATTTCAATAATTATAATTCAAGCTAGATGCCCAACTTTATGACCATCTTAGTTTCTGAGGATCTGTATGATGGAAGGAACAGGTCAGAAAGATAGACTTTAGAAGAGGAAAGTGCAGTGGAGGAGGATAATCTTGGGCCGGGGATCTTAGATGCAGAAATCAAAAGAACCCTTCATGATATGAAGGCCAGGAAAGCAGTGGGCGTGGATAATATCCCATGTGAGCTTCTGAAGAATCTAGGAAGGGATAGTAAGAAAATTTTTTTGAGCTAGTACGCAGGATCTATGAGGAGGGATATTGGCCAGAGAATTTTATGAAGATGGTTCTAATTCCGCTACCGAAAAAGAAGAAAGCTGTGGAATGCAGAGATTATAGGACTATTAGCCTAATATTGTGCGCGGCAAAAGTGGTACTGAGAATATTGAACAGACGAATGGGGGCGAGGGCAAGCGAGTATTTGGGTGACGATCAGTTTGGTTTTAGAAAAGAGAAGTCAACTCGATGCAATTGTGATAATGAGGTCCCTCATGGAGAAGAACCTACAATATAACCAGGACGTGTATGCCTGCTTAGTGGATTTTGAAAAAAAACATTTGAAACATTGGGTAAAGTCAATGGATATTATCAAGAAAATTAGTGTAGATAGGAGGGATAGGCGACTGATTCATAATCTGTGTATGGCCCAGACTGTGCAAGTGAGGGTAGCGGACGGAGAATCTGGTTGGGTAAGCATGGGCCGAGGAGTAAGGCAAGGCTGTACTCTATCGCCGCTGCTCTTTAATGTGTATGCTGAGGAGAAGGTAAGGGAAGTGTGGGATTAGTTCAAAGCTGGAGTAAAAGTGGGAGAAATGGTGTTTGAGTCAGGATTCACGGATGACCAGCCGTTGATTAGCCAGTCAGCGAGGGGACTTCACGCTCTAGTGGATGCGTTATACGAGCATTGCGAGGAGTATGGGATGGGGATTAATCATAAGAAGACCAAGGTAATGTGGTTTCGCAAAGCATCTGGAGCGAGGAATGTGAAACTTAAGGTGAAGGTGGGTGGTGAAAAACTTGAGCAGGTTGAGCAGTTCGACTATTTGGACAGCTTTTTTAGAGGAAAATGGATCCAGTAGTAAGGACATCAGGGGGAGAATTGCATTAGCAAAGGAGGCGTTCATGAACAGGAAGGAGTTTCTGAGAGGTTCGCTTTGTAAGAATGTAAAGAAAAGGTTAGTGAAGAGTCTTATCTGGAGTGTAGTGCTTTACAGTGCAGAAACATGCACACTTAGGAAGGAGAACGAGAAAAGACTGGAGATATTCGAGATGTGGGTGTGGCGAAGAATGGAGAACGTGTAGTGGACGGAGAGGAAAAGGAATGACGAAGTGCTGGATATGGTGGGTGAGGAGAAGGCAGCTTTTAGATGAGATACGGAGGAGACTAGGTATGGATGGAGCTAGTACTTAGCAGGGAGGGGATGTTGAAAACAGTGTTAGAGGGTAGAATGTTTGATAAACGAGGGAGAGGAGAGGAAGGAAAAGAATAGGATAATTAGATAGAATGAAAGGGAGTAGGCCTTATTGTGAACTGAAGAGGGAAGTAGTTGATGGGGAGGGAGGGTCCCAGAATTCTTCTCAAGTACTCCGTGGAAACTTACCTAAATCGGTATAATGGTTAAATAATAATAATAATTTTCTGAGGACTCTTCTCACCTTATTTAGTGTGCTATTCCCTGTTTATATTCCCTCTTTTCATGTGGCCATAAAGTCGAGAAAATTATTTGGTATACTAAAGAAAGTGATAATAATAAGAGGTTAATGGAGATTTCATGGTGTGGTAGTAGAATTATTTAGAGAAATATAATTTGTAAAACTTTCTACTAGTTGGTTGTCGCATTCTGTATTTTTTTTTCTCCTTAGCTAACTTCAATCAATTCGAAAATGTTCATAACTTTATCACTGTAAAGAGAATTAATGGACCTAGTAGTATTTTGCGTTCTCCACTCATCATCTTATTGTGTGCCTTTTCTTGAGAGGTGAAAAGTGTTGTCTTTCTCCCATTTAACCCCCTCTCCATTTCATGGTGTGGTTTCGAGAGGTGCCACAGAGACAATTTATAAAAAAAAGATTCTTTTCTAAGCCAAACCTAGAGTAACTCAGGCGCATTCACGGACATTACAGATTGCACCCAAAGTTTGATCAATGCCGGCCGAATATTAGCCTCCTACCAAAAAAATATTTTTGTTATAAAACATAAAATTTAAATCATGGTTTGCCATTTTTAACTTCGATTTTTGTTGATAAGCTATCCCGTAAAAAACTTGAGTATCCATCATTTATATGATGAAACCTTCAATAGATTACACAACCTCCATTTGGAGTAGAGAATATTGCATCTGATAGTAAAAAAAAAAATCTTCTGAGGGTTGTCTGATATAAATGTAACAGTAATCAGAATGTTGAATTAAAACTTTTGGGCTATGTCGCCGCGTCAGATTTTGGGTGGCCCCAACGTTTCCCGACCGATGCTGGTCGCTTTCTCAAGGGAATCTGAGATTCCCTTGAGAAAGCGACCAGCATCGGTCGGGAAACGTTGGGGCCACCCAAAATCTGACGCGGCGACATAGCCCAAAAGTTTTAATTCAACATGACGAGCACCCGCGAAAGTTTTAACGAAGAAGTAATCAGAATCTTCCTTTTAATAAAATCAGCAAATTAAATGCAAAATATGTACTTCTGTTCATGGATTTTAAAGGTAAAAACCTTCAAAACAGTCCAGGGTTATACAGCATTACAAAAATCCAGCATATACGTACCAATATCAAAGAATGACATGCATAACATCAAATGGCCATTAAATTCTTAACAAGTAAAGAGAAATGAATAGCTCCTCTATCATATGTTATAACCTTGTCACAGTGGAAATAGTAAATTAACTGCCAGACCATTAGATACTCCATTTCGCCCAAGTGTTGACAAAAAGTCATGCAGACAGTGTGAGCTGGTTATACGAGATAAATGAGGGTACAATCAGGAAAATCCTTAGTAAAAACACACTATGATTGTTGAAGACGCTAATCTCTATAGTAGCGGAATGCAAGGAAGGAAATGAGGATCTGTACAACTTATAGAACAGCAAGATGGTTTGAACATATATGAAAACAGTTTTAACACATTCAATGCGGGCCCGATTTTCATGAAAGTCGTCAGAATCTGCTGATAAAATAAGAAAAAAAAATAGAGAGAGGTTTTCGCGCCATAACTTCTGTTCAAATACTGCTATTTACAAACGGTGCACACGGGTCGAAAGAGGGAAGCTTGCTGAAGGCCATGTATATGATCGGAAGACTCGGAAGTAGATATTAGTCGCGTACGGAGGTGGAGAAAGGGCTCCCGGCCTGACCGGCAGAGCACGTCAATTGACGTGCTCCGTATCTCGGCTTGGACGGAGCCACGTCAATTGACGTACTCCGCGCTGAATGTGTTAAAAAATGATGATGATTTCAGACCCTGGACTCTCAAAGTAAGCTGTAGTAAAGAGGGAGTCCCCCAATATATGGAGACTAATGAAGTAGTGTGTGGACTGCATCTCTTCAGAAATTCTTAAATCTATAGGAAAGGCAGGGAGGAAGTTTTCAACCACTAATTCAGAAAACATGTATGAAGTGAGGATCTGGCTTAATGATTTCATGAAAGGGGTCCAATTCATTGAAAATAAGAAAAAGAAATATATGAAGAATGAGGAGAACAGAACTCTAAAGCTTAATTTCACTATGCCAAAATAATGATGCTAAGAATTTTAAACAGCTGAAGCAGTAGCTAACAAATACTTGTTTGGCAACCTGTCTGTGTTTTGGTAAGGAAAGCCAATTCAGGATTCAATAATGGGCATGAGAATTCCAGTCTGAAGGAACTTAGGATACTTAGTACCTATTTCCTTACTTCTGGTATCATGAAAAAGCATCAAGTGAATTCAACAAAGCTAAGAAGTAGTCTTAAGGAAATTGGTAGTGATTGGAAAAGCACTCATTCATAAATTGTAATTCCTCTTATTAATGAGAATTTGGATAAGATTGGTATGGGAAGAGTTCAATGTTATGGCAGTATGGGCAGATTGAGGGAGGTGTCAGTTAAGTTTGTTATTGATCAGATATTAACTACTTAATACATAAAATACATGCAGTCACTGAAAGATGAAAAAGGTAAACAGCACATATTTGCAATTTTTCAAGTAAATCACTCTAGGGTAACCCAGTGACCTAATGATACCAAGCTTCAAGAGGATAGAACCTGAGGCTCAACAAAACTGCTATATAGCAATTAACTTCAGTGGTAGAATAAATTAACTATTTAGGCTGCATGTAAGAGGTAAATAGGGAAAGCCATGAGGTTAAATAAAAAACTAAATTTCACATATGATTTTAGTAACAACCAGTTTCATCGTTGTGCAACATTGTCAGCTTCAAATACAGGATGCGTATGCCTGTATTTGAAATACAGAAGATACTTGTGATGAGGGTAGAGTGGATGAGATTGCTACATGAAGATATGTGAAAAAAGGTTAGCAAAGAGCCTGTAACACTCAGCCCTGAGCACAGCACTGTTCAGGATGGAGAAATGAAAGGAGAGGATGAATCATGAGGAGTAGGAGGAGGAGTTCAATAAGTGAGTATGAAGGAAAATGAAGAAAGCGAGATTCTGGGAGAGAAAGATGCTAGAGGAAGTTCTGGACACGGCCGGCAAAAAGAGGAAACTGCTTCATGAAATGAAAAGTTGAGGCAATGACAGGAGCCAGGGCATGTACTGGGGAGTAAGAGGCCACAGGAAATGATGGTAAATGAAGGATTAGGGTGAGCAGGATAGAGGAGGATGAGAACAAGGTTCATTTATTGAATGAAAATCACTATACAGAAAATCCATTGGAAAAACTGGTAAGGATAAGAGGATAATAGGAGCGAACGTGTCTGATAAAGGCCAAAGATGGAGGCAAAGTACAAGAAACTAAAGGCATTAAGTAGGATATTGTGGTGCGGGGTGCAGTCTGAGGAAGAAGTACTGATGCTTAAGATGCAGATATTTCATATTATGAATGTGTTACCCGCAGACACTTGCTTAACTACTGCATTAATGCTAGACATATTTATTTATGAAGTGAGGGATGATTCAATGGTGCAAATAAATCATGCATGAGTGAAATGGAAGAGGCATTATAGCATGGAACTCACAGTTTAGGATCGTCATTATACTGATATCTTAACGAATGTCCTGCAAAAATGCTCTGTATGGAGGGGATGGTAGAGTCTCTTTGGTCTCAGTACAGCAGTCATGCTAAGGAGACAACTCCACCGTCTCGAAAGGGTTAAGAGGGTTTATATTTATCCTTCATACAATTTATCATAATATCTTCTCTTGGTTTATTCACAACTATGTAGCTGTTGATGTGAGGCATGTCTTTGGGCTTTTGGCTGTTGATTGCTCTTTGAAGGTGGAAAAGGAAGTTTAAAGTATACCGGGACTAGCCGCAGTGATAACTTTTACGGGAGTCACCCGCAATGCACAATCGTGCGAAAGATCCAATGATGATGAATGATTTTTTCTCTGTGGATCTTTCGCTCGTAGAAAAGGAAGTTGAAAAGGGAGAATGACCGTATAATAATTAGAATGAAATTCCTGATGTCTTGTGGTATAAAGATATAGAATACGTATTTTTAAAAATTTAATAGATGGAGTCGTGTTTTCTATTGTATTAATGTCAATAACATGTTAATTTGAGGCTGTAATTAACTGTCAACTGGGTATATTCTCCAGTTATGTGAATCATACTAGTCTTTCCTCATCAATCATTTATTTGACCTTTTGTAATCCTGCATGTCAGCCTTGGGTTGTGAATGAATAAATTTCTTAATGGCATTTTTCTTTTTCTCACCCAGCAACACCACCAACAGCTGCAGCACCATCCTGTCCACCTCAACCTGGAGAACAGTCAATTTGAGCACGTGATGTTCGACCCAGTCATGAATTTTGGAATGGGAGGTGGCAGCGGGAATAATGGAGGAGGTGGCCTAGGCGTTGGTGTCAACAACAGTGGTGGTGGTGGAGGTGGCGGCGATTCTCCCTCGATGGTCGTGGCCGGCTACGGGGGCAACAGCGGAGGCGGAACCATCAACCTCGGAGGTGGAGGCATGGGTGTTGGCCTAGGGGGAGGTGGAGGCGGCATTGGAGGAGGCGGAGGTGGGGGCGGAGCTGGCAATGCGGCCGGGGGCATGCTGCAGCAGATGGACTCCCCTGGTGTCTTGCCGCCCAACTTCGATGTACAGGTCAGTGATGTTTCTTTCCATTCTTTCTATTTCAGTGTGGGCACTCGTCTGGTAAATATGGAGAGTTAGGGAATTTTATTTTGTCTAGGAAGTCAAACGGTGGTTTTCCTTATCATCCTCCGTGTTTAGGTGTGTATTTAACACATTTCATACCGGGGTATTTTCATGCAGGGGAACGATATACTTGGGTAGAGGTGTTGAGATTGAAAATGTGTGTCAATTTGGGCGAACTGCCTTAGGTTTAAACATGGTTAAAAAGCTAAAATTTAAAATATAACTTTACCATATAAAACATTGCGATACTGTTTATAATAAGTAACAGGCAACAACTGATAGCATATTATCAAATACCTTTATTATTAGAGTATTCTACCGATTAAGGTAGGTTTGCATGCAGTACTAAAGAAGTGATCTGGGAGCCTTCCTTTCCTTCCATTACCGCCTTCTTCAATTCACTAGAAGGCCTACTCCCCTTCAATCTATCCAAAAATCCTACTCTTTTCCTTCTCCTCCCTCGTTTCCCTAACATTCTACCCTCTAACACCTTTTTCAACATCCCCTCCCCGCTGAGTACTCCCTCCATCCATGCCTTCTGTCTCCTCCGTATCTCATCCAAAAGCTGCCTCTCCTCACCCACCATGTCCAGCACTTCGTCGTTCCTTTTCTTCTCCGTCCATTTCACCCTCTCCATTCTTCTCCATACCCACATCTCGAATGCCTCCAATCTTCTCTCGTATTCTTTTCTCAGTGTCCATGTTTCGGCACCATAGAGAGCTACACTCCAATTCAAACTCTTCACTAACCTTTTCTTTAAACTCTTACATAAAAATCCTTCCTGTTCATGAACGCCTCCTTTGCTAGTGCAATTCGCTTCCTGATGTCTTTGCTACTGTGTCCGTTTTCCTCTAATGTGCTTGCCCAAATAGTTAAACTGCTTTACCTGTTCAAGTTTTTCCCCACCTACTTTGATCTTGAGTCTCACATTCCTCGCTCACGATACTTTACAAAACTGCATTACCTTAGTCTTCTTGTGATTAATCCTCATCCCATACTCCTCGCACCGCTTGTATAACGCATCCACTAGAGCCTGTAATCCCCTCGCTGACTAGCTAATCAGCACCTGATCATCCGCGAACCTTACCGATTTCAACATCCAAATACCTTTAGTATGCTTAAAATGGTACAAGTTGGCTTGCCTGACGTGACAATTATGAGAATTTTTGTCAACCATCCGGAACGCTCTGGGAAAAATTGACTAGAATTCTCACCATTCGTACTTTATTTTATTGCTATGTGTTAATTTTGGAACATCCCATATTCCCTGTGTGCTATTAATTTCTCCCAAAAATTTTAAACTTTTTTCCTGTTTCGAGACTTCATGTACATAATTAGTTTTACTGTTAATATTTATTGGCACTCAATCACAGTTTTGTCCCCTATAAGGTTTACTATTCTGTGAATACATACGTACACACTGTTAATACATGATATTTAACAGGTTAGAAAATCAATATTAGTGAAAGTTTAATGTCAGTGTTAAGAGTATTTCAAGAGCCTGAGATGTTATTTTGGTCAATTAAAACCTTGTGGAATAGATGTAGGTTTTCCCATCCAGGTACTTTGACATACATATAGGTTTTATTGTTTAGGAATGCATTTATATACATGTTGACATTATTATTACCATTATCATCATGAATTGGCGTATTAGATCTTTTTGTTACGCTCTGTATTGACGTACATCAATTTGTTGCATACTTAACTTTTGTTATTCTGATGATGGTTTGAATTTAGTTGTTTTTATGTCACTCTTAACTTATATTGTCATCCATAGTCACACCTAAGGATTCTTTATCATTCAGGGGCAAAGCCTTAGAACTATCATGCGCTGTAAGTTCTTGGATCTTATTCTATCATCATAGTCTTCACTGTATCCAATTTTTCCTTTGTTAACCATGCCATTTTTCTTGAAAATTGTCTTGGCTGTGAATGTCTTCTTCATTTTTCTCTCTGGTCTAGGAATCAGATGAAATTTTCTGTGTGTATTTGTCTATTGGGCTTAGATATTAGACCCCAATTATTGAACTTCTTATTCATAGATCTATGGGAGCCTATCCTTAATAGTATGATTGATATTTGCCATTATTTCATTCAAAACATATTTTTATGTGAGTCATATTCTCATTTTATATAGCCACAAAATCCAGCAATTGAAATAGATTTGCTGTTTAGAAAATAACGGATGTAGACGTTGTAGTGTGAGGAAGAGAATAGACGTGTCAAATGTGCTTTTTAAAGTTTGGGAAAGAGTCGATGAGTGATGCATTCTGTGGAAGTGTAATGAACCTGCCTGGTCAGGGGTTGTTATGGAGTGGTAGCACTGTATGGGGTGGAACTGTGAATGCTGAGAAGGACCATGAGATTTGGCTTGTGGCATTCAAGATGTATTTTTATGGAGAGATGAGAAGGGTGGAGAAGAAAAGGAATGAGTTGGTGTTATATCCAATTGGTGATTTCACTTGAATAATAGAAGGGATGAGGAGACTGCTGTGAGTTCACGTGGAGGGCATATAAAGCCGGTAGGGATGCTGAAAACTGTGGCAGAGAAAGATGCTAGGTGTCAACTGCTTTCAGGAGCAGCTGTGTATTGTGCTTTGGCACACTAGCTTTCTCGGCCATTGCAGCTGAATAAGGATTCATTGCATTATTTGCCCCCTTAGTCATTGCCTGATGATGCGACCTGCAATGGCCTTGAAAGCTCACATGACAAAGCACAATATCGATGGCTAAGTTCTAGCAACACGTATCTAAAAAATAGCATCTTTTCAGGAGAGCAAAAAAATGATTAATTTCTTTTACTTGCACACTGAAATTAAAAACCAAAAGTTCATAAAACTGAAAAAGAAGCATTCATTTGCAAGTAAAGAGTTGTTCTTTGCTTTTATTTTATTTTTTACTTTGGTTAAGATACCTGACTCAAACCGGCTGAATTTAAGATACGTGTTGTTAGAACTTAGCCATCGATATGCAGCTGCTCCTGAAAGGCGTTGACACCAACAAGTCTTGCTGAGAAAACCTCCGTTTCAAAGTTGTTACGTGGACAGAGAAGGGATAAGAATAGAATGGGCTCACTGGACAGAGTGATTGGGAATAGTCTTTATTGCAAAATGAAAAGGGATTTTCGTTTTGAGAAGAGAGACTGGCCACGTTTGTGAGTGAAATCGCCTAGCCATTTGTGATTATTTGAATGAAATCTACCTTAACTGTTTTTTTACTCGATTGAGAATTTTGGATATTTTTTCCATACCCAAATCTAGGTATTCAGAGATAATGCTTTGCTGTAACCTATAATATCTTCTCAGCCATGTTTCTGAAGAGTCGCAACTAGGCCTAGAATCTAGTTTCTGTTTTTCATGTATCCCTTTGTCATCATCATTATCGAGAGGATATAATCGGTGTTTCCATGAATGAAAGAAGTAATTAATAAACTAGATAGAGAAATTTTGGCTGCATTAAGCTAATGCTTTGTGATTCAGGGTATAGGGACTTGTTCCTTTCACTATGCCTGTATCCTTCATTATGGTATTTGAGGATTTTTTGGATGGGAGTGTGTTGGGAACAAAAATTTACATGGACGGTATGAGCAGTAGCATAGTGTTCTTTCCCCAGGGTCGCTGTTCCACTTAGTCTCCTGTTGACTTACAAATTACTTTCGATTCTCAATATCCTCAAAATGGAGTTCATGGTGATGATGTTTTGTCTTTATGAAAGGTATATATTAGATCCTAAACATTGCATGTGAATGTGGCCCGCTTTTTGGCAATTTCATTCGATAAATCAGCGACTCTTGGCATTAAATTGGTGGCATCATGATTGCATTTTATCGGTCTCCATTTTTATAAAAAAAAAATCTATGGTCCCCACTGCTCTTGTTGTCTTTTTATACTGTTCTTCGCTCCGAAAATATTCTGACATACTATTTAGTTCTCCTCTTTTAAAATTCTCATAAATTTTCAGACGAGCCTCTGCCTCGGTCGAACAAATGGTGGTTAGGGCTCCTTTGTGGGTCTTATTTTGGACTTCCCCTCCCACTTCCCTCAGTTCCAGGGTATTTTGGCCCCGAGGGCGACGACACCCCGAACTCTTCCGTCCCTCTCCTGGAGCACCACCTGCTTCTATTCTCTCACTGCTCCAGACAGCGAATGACGCTAATCCCCCGAATGGCTAGCCGCGCCTCCTTTCGGGAGGCTTTCTGGGTGCGTCAGGCGCAGTTCCGTACGTGTTACATTTTTTCGCCTCCGCGCGGCCGTCGCCGTAATTCGTCTTTCAATGTGTAGGCGGCGTCCCAATCAACATCCCGGTCGCGGCGCGTCCCTCGCGAATTCTCCACGCGGTCCTCCGCTCCCGTATTTTTTTTTATTTTTATTTTCCCCGCCTCCATCATTTAGGACGTTTTATGGTCGCCATAAGAATTCCAGAGTGTCTTAATTGGAGCGTTTTTCGTGCCAAATGATATTTTAGAATAATTTTCGGTCGCCACGTGGTTAGTTGTCGTCCATTACGGCCTCTCACATCAAAGGCTATTCTCATTATCTCTATCTTACCCTTGACGCATGGCGATGAAAATTGTGTCATTGTGATAATGTCATCGTAAATATACTGAGTACAGATATTGAGGATTCTTTTGATCTAAGCATCGCATACAGTTAGGTGTTGAAAATGTTTTCATTCTTTGTCTGCCTACTTAAACTACGTCTTTTTGGGTGTAGGTATATTCGGAATACCGAAATGTTATGTAAGAAGTAACCGCGAACCGTATAATGTTATATCCCCGATTCTGATATCTAAATACTTAGTTGAAAGATTATTTTATAATCAGTCAATTAAAATAGGTGGTTAAATGAAATCCAGCAAATAGGTGAAAATATTCATTGTCACTGGTCCCCTATATCTTGAGTTTTAATACCTGAAATCGAGTCTCAGGGTCTAAATATTGTTTCTCCTCTGGTCCCAAGCGTGGGGTTTCTCGTACTTGGAGAAAATGACGAATTAATGGCCTGATTTCACTTTTGTCATTTTAAGACCCGGATGGAGACAATCGTATTTTTATTCTATTTCGCTGAGGTTTTTGCGAACGTTCAGCTTGATTGCGGGATGTCATCCTTTTTGACCTCGAAAGCAAGGGTGGAAGAAGACTGTCCATGAGACATCGGCTAATTTTTTTTCGTAGCTTTCTGCGAAAGGAAATGCGACTCACTTCGAAGGATTGTCGGTTGCCCGTGGTTTCGTGTTCGTGGGAATTTTGAGGACGAACTTTTCAAAATCTCGCCTCAGATGTCACGCGTGGATGACCTTCAGCAGGTTGCTGGGATTCTTTTATCTGGGCGATGACCGCAAATTAGTCGTCGATCCAAGTTCTTTTTTCCGGGCAGCGGTAGGGCCAGCGATCTCTTTTCCAAGTGTACGTGTTCTACGCGAAAAAATGATCGATTCTCCATGCAGGTGGTCTCTGTGGTTGATGGATGAGCCCTGGACGCGCTCCGTCGCGCCCTCCCTCTGCCAGCTTTCCTCCTTTTGGGCGGTGGTTTATTTTTGGCCCCGGCGATTGCGGCGAAAATGGTCTGGCTCTCATTGAAGCGAGTTGTTGGCCTTCTGCTCTCCTCTCATTGACTGTCATCTCTTGTTTTCGGAGCGTCTCCACCGTCCAACTCGTCTTCTTAGTGGACGCTCTTGACGTAAAAAACCCCTCAACCTCTGGTACGATCCTTTCGCGTTATTTCATCCAGATAAATTTCCTTGTCTTCATTCCTCCATGTGACGCTTTTAAGGAGAAATCAAAATTAACAAACAATTTCTCTTCCCATGTTGTCGGATATCACAAGTATTTCATCCCTCGATGAGATTCTCGAATATTTGATTAGTGGTGTAACTGATAAGGAGGTAAAGAAGGTTTCGATGCAGTATGTAATGGATGGCGATAAGACGCTGAAATCAATGATTGATTAGTGATGTGGGGATCGGGTTAGTGTGGTGGCTAGTGTGTTGGATTCCCACCCTATAGGCTCGGGTGCAAATCCCGGCGCTGGCAGAGAATTTTCAGAGACTGCCTGATCCCTGCTTGAATGTTATTTGGAGGGTATTTCAAGTACAACACTCCGTCCGTCGGATGGGATGTTAAGCCGTGGTCCGCTTGGCGCCTTGCGTTAAGAGCAGGCTAATGCCGATAGTGCTCTTCTCAACTCTTTCGTACCTACCCTTCCGTCACGGCGCAAATAACCTAAGCTATCGGTCTCCTTCGGCCTCCCTCAAATACTATGTTACCGTTTAGTGATGTCATGGAAACTGGGAATTGAGGATGGAATCAGGGTTCATGTGTAGCACTTTGAATTTTTTTCAGCCTTTACAATTGTCATAGTTATGATTTTGAGAAATCAGCATGATTTGGTGTTTTTTTCTCCTCCTGTCATTAATTTTGTATTTTACGTAGAGCGATGTTATTGTTCTCGTTACTCAAGTATCCGGGATTTGTAAATAAGGCTTTCTTTTGTAACCCAGTTCATTACCACGAAAAAGCGAATTTTACTTGTGTCTGAAGGAATGGTGTTTAAGATGCTGAACTGATTGCTCGGGAAGCTTGCCCGAATCGAAGATGGTCTCGGTTATTTTCCTAATTTATGACCCTGTAATGCGGTTAGCTGAGTCGCGGGTGAAGGTGAACTGGCCGTATGCCCTTCAATATTCTCACTTTTACCCAGTGAAAAGGAGTATTTTGATTCCTGCAAATGATTCAAGAGCTGCTTGAAGTGCATCTTTTTTACTTCTTTCAACATTTTTTCATGGCCTCAGAGGACTCCAGTTAGACCGTCATCATTTTATTTGGAAGTGAGTCATAAAAATATTAGTGTGCAAATGTCTTTTTTTATTTCTTCATCCTATAAAAGGTACACACTTTTTTACTGCCCGATATACGTATGGGTACTCCAGGCTTCTGTCAATAGCCTGGCCATGAAATGCCTTCTTAACGTAATAGGATCATATAAATTGTCTTTTTTATAGCTATACTGCCCATATGTTTTGGAGGGCATATTAGCCGTAAATGTGTGGTCATCGATTCAGGAAAATTATCATACCCATTTTAAGGATTGGGGGTATAATATATTTCTAGCAACCGCGTCTTATTTTGTCAGGTTTGAATTATCATGACAAACTGATTTATATGCGCAAATGATCTTTGTTATATTGATTCGTTGGTAGGTGGTATGGGACGACTTGTTGTGTCCTTGGGAGTTGCTCGTTTTGGTGCTTAGGTGACTGTGAAGTGAATGGCTAAGATTTATTATGATTCAATTTAAATACCCCTATATGAGAAGTTATTCTCGCTTGACGCTGGCAGATGCCTGATATAAGTCATTCAATCACTCAAATATTGTCTTGGGAATAATTTAAGGAGGTACCTCTGCCTAATAAATAAATTATACGATTGCTCCTGAAATATATATTTAAATGTTTCGGCCGTGGAACCATACTTCATTGCTTTGTGGCTATAGCCTTTTTGCGTTTTTTTGTTTAGTTTTCCTATTCCGTTTTTTCTTCTAGGTTCGAATATACCCACAATTATGGATCCTTATTGTTGTTTTATTTTATTACGAGATTTATTCTCGTAGATTTATTTATGACTTCACTGACGGCACCGTCGCGTCAGATATTTAAACGTACCCAATCGTAGGTATACTCATACCTTGTGCATTCTTCCTCACGAATGGACTATCTATTCACGATTTTCATCCAAGTTCTATTAACTTACACTATTGAAAAAGCCAACTCATGTCTACTGCATCATCATTCTATCGTAATATTCAGTAATTAAAAATGTTCGCAATACGCTGCTGCTGCGTTAGTTTTGTATCGCTGTCTATACGGGAAAAGAAATCTTTTGATTTCGGTGGTTAGCGATCAGCTTAAAGATTTGTTACTAGGAATTATAATGAATAGGCCAGTGTCAAGGAGATGATGAAAATATGTGCTCGGAATCGTTTTCGTCAAGAAGATTGGAATCGTTCCTGAACGGCCTGTTGTGCAAGGCCCTCATTTGTGAGGTTGCGGGAACGAATTTTGCGTATAAGATTGATGAAGCCTTGTCATCTGGCGCAGAAAGACCGTGGCTGTCAGATAAAGCCTCCCAAGTTGGATTTCAAATACGAGAAAAAGGTTCTTTCTCAATCTGGGGAAACGAATTGGAATGCTTTTGTCGAAGAAATTTTAGAGACGTCCGAGGGGTGAGGTTTCCTAGTGATTTGAGAAAGGAAAAGTTTTTTTTTTCGAAGGAACACAAGTGAGGGGAAATAGATACAGTATTGTTTTGTATAACTTTTATTTTTAATATATAGCTTTTGTCGCGTATTATCTCTATGGTTTCAGTTTTAATGTTCCAATCATCGCACTTCGTTGTCGCTCTCTCTCGCGTGATATGTTCCCTTTCGCGATTTTTAAAAATGTTGTTTATCGCCCGGGAGAGTCGCATTTAAAATAATTATCCTACGAACTGTGTCTATATGCCTTTTTTAGCACGCTTCTTTCTGGGGAAGGCCTTTGTTTTTCATTTAACGTCGTTAGTCATATTATTTTATCCTTTATATGCGAAACTGTCGCTCTAGTGTTCCCTACGGTAGTATTGAGACAATGGACTTAGTCTCTCCTGTCTAAATCTACTTAATCTCATTTCTTGGAACGAAACTGGTAATTGGAACCTGCATCCCGTCGAAGGATGAAGCGGAGGCACTTCCTTCCTCTAGTTAACGCTTGTTAGGTTAATATCCTCCCCAGTCCATTAGCCCTCAGCGCATTTTCAAAGTACGCGAGGTATAATTCCGTTCTCCCTTACGAGGCGGATCGAATTGCAACGGTTAAGTCGTCTCCAAAAAGGCGTCGAGAGAGAGAGAGGGGGCGGTTGGTGGTATTTTTAATGGGAATGCCTCTTTTTTTTTGCCCTGCACCCGGTCTCTACACAACCCTTTGGGAGATATATATAGAGCCCGCGGCCATACCCCTCCAGAAACTTAAGTCTTCTCGCTCGCCCTTCGCGCCTCGTCCTCCCACTCTCCTACTTGACTGTTCCCGTGTGTGAGATGACGGATTCCCTCTGCCATGTCTCTCCCCACCTTTAGCGACCCTCCGAAGAAGTGTATATTCTCGTTCTTCGCGCCTTCTCCTGGCGCGCTTCCCCGCGACACCGCGGCTTCATTGTCGGCGGCCTCCATCACGTCAACCCCTCCCTGCCGTCTTCTCCAACTCCGTGAACCTCCTCCCCTACTCCTCCTTATTTCCTCCTCTCGGGAGGCTCCGCGGATGCACAGATGAAGGAAAGGGTTCGCCTCCCCCTCTCGTTTGGACGGCCCCCGTCGGCGCTTGTTGTTCCGTTTCCGACGGCTTCGTTCGGATTTGCCGTCTGCAGCGCGAGGCCTTTGTGTGATGGGGCCTTCTTTGACGCTCTCTGGCGGCAGTGAGCGGCGTGTGTTGATGGTTTCAAGACGTGGCGCCGAGCGCGGGTGTTGGGGGGCTTATCGAGCTCCGTGCGAGTCTTGCGGCGGGGATGCTAGAGAGACGCCAGGTGTTGTTTGTTTGTATGTGTTCCCGCGTGCGCTAATCTTGAGACTCCTTTTGTACTCCCATTTCGCCGTTTTCAACGCTGCCGTCATTGTCGCCGAGTCGAAATCTGGTTTGAAATGTGTCTGTCTTCAGATTGGCCAGGTTTCTCCCGAATTTATCATTTTTCCTTGTCATTTATATTGGCCGTTGTTCCACTCCTTTCGCTTAGGATTTATTTTGAGTTTTCCTTTGCAAATGAAACGAAGGTGCGAATGGAATAATGTGACAAACCATTGGCTTCGTGAGGCCTAAAATATTTTTTAATTGAATGGATGGTAAAAATCGTGTTATTTGCTCCCCAAGAACGTTATATCCCTTAGTTTTTTCTGGCTCCTCTAATTTTTAAACACATTTTTACGGCCTGCGTTTGAGTTTAGTTAGTGATGTAGACTAATACTATCGATACAATTCGGTGCTGTTATCAAACCCGTCGTTTAATTATTATCTACCTACTTTAAATGTTTCCGTATAATTGAATTGTCCTTCGTTCTTATGTATTCAGATTTTTAAAAATGCTCCTAAATTCCTTTTGAAAGTACAATTTTTGGGTAAACTTATTATTTTTAGATGAAAAATAAAGTTATTGTTTCTGTTTAGTATAATATGTTTATTTAACCCGAGGACCGTTGAAATTAATGCGGGACAGTTATTTTGCCCTACTTAGGTGATGCAAATAAGAAACAATGGTAGACCTGAGCAGAGGACGTGAGCATTTCTAGTTTGAACGCATTTATTTTACGCTCCGCTGAGCATGCATCGAGTTGAGCTCCGTCTTAGCCTCTGTGGAAATAAATCTCGAGTTGCGAGCTGTCGTTGTTTCGGCTGAAGTGAATGTTCACTACGCGTTCAAAAACGAACTCCCGGCAAACTTTGTTCTGCCTAATTAATCTGACACCTATTCTCCGTTATCTTTCAGTCTTTGAGTGGTAGTTGGTTCTTGTGGCCACTGGCGTCCGCACGGACGCTTTGTTATAGTTGTAACTAATTAACAATTGTGCTTATAAAAGCCAAGGAAATCAGGGAAGTGAGTCTCTGGAAGAGAAATTCCAAGGGATGTATAATAGGAAGAAGGTTAAATTGTGCGGAGTAGATGTACTTATGATGAATTGAAGAAAAAAGTACTCGACTAACAATGCAGCGGTGATGATGAAAAACATAGTATTTCTTTTGCAATATATATTTGACGGTTAGATCGCCTGTTTTAATTATAACTATTTCAGTTTTATAAAATTTCTCTTCATCATTACTTTATCTTTCCTTAAGGATTGATTCCATCATTTAAGAGTGTAGTCTGCATTATGCCTAATATTTATCTTGGAAAAGCCTATTGGTTTGAAATAATAAGCAAAAAATCCAACCACATACCGTAGAAGTTAGGAACTTCTGTTTCATCATGTCACGGATGATGTGTGAATACTTATGCCTAAACCTCGTTTGAGTAACCGTTGAACTTCAACATCAGACTTTATCATGATGATATTTCTTAATGCATAGTTTAAAGATATATTCCTTCACGGGAGAAGACTCCTCTCTCGTTTCTTGAAATGAGCAGTGGTGGAAAAAGCGACGGGAATGTGCGCGATGGTGGTGAATGTTGCATTTTTAAAAGGCGTTCGTGTCATTTATAATTCATTGTGCTCCCACGCCCTCGCGACCAGTGTGTTTTCTCCATCCCATCACCACGTACGCTGGTGCGCAGCGACTTCTGGATGGGGAATTCCCCCGCACTCTTTTCCTCTCTCTCTGTCCTCCTCGCGGCCTCAAGTTTATGGGATCGCAAGGCCTATTCCTGGATGCCTCTTCTCTCACACGCGTGTGTGCTCTTCCTCTCTTATTTCTGCTCTGGGATTCGAAGGCGTGTGAGTGGTCCGCAAGTGGAGGCACATGGTGCCGAATGCTCTCCCGCCAATCGACTGTTTCTCCCCCCCCCTCTCACTTCCCCCAGCCCGTCTTACCACCGCACCACTTCGTACCTCCCCACCGCTTGCAGACGCTCTAACGAGGTCAGATTGTGGGCTGGTGGTTTCGTCGTGGTCCATCCACTCCTTTTGTCGCACGCCCTCCTGCCTGGAAATATTTCGTTTATTTTTGGAGTGATATCTCTTCTAGTTTGGTACTTATCTCTTTGTAAAAACCTTGTTGCCAAACGTAGGTCGATTGTTACGTCTCTGCCGTGAAATTTGATGTTAACGAAACGTATTAGTACGTATTTCTATGATTGGATACAGATATCACTTTATATTGAATTACAGCTAGGTATAACACAGCAATGGGAAGATTAATGGAGAAAACCCATTTTAATTTATTCATTTCCTTGTTGATTTTTACGTGAACGTGTTACTATAAAGAAGGAGGAAATCAAGATATTCCTTGGTCATATGGAGGTTGAAAGCGATTTTTGTGTAAAAAAGTAAGTTGGTGTGGGCTCAGTGTTGATTCATCCTTACGTATTATCAGAGAGGAGTTCGATATTATAGTATTTCACCGATTAAGGTAGGGTACTCTGGCTTACCCTAACTTCATTGACTTCCCTATTCAATACACAACTAGGCCTACTCCCTTCCATTCTAAAAATCCTATTCTCTTCTTTCCTCTCCCTTGTTCCCCAATATTCTTCCCTCTAACACAGTCTTCAATATCCATCCATTCCTTCTGTCTCCTCCGTATCTCATCTAGAATCATTACGTTTTACTCAAGAAAATTCCGTGAGACTAAGTAGCACCAACTTTGACTAGCCCGGGATGGAATTTCTTCTAAAGAGGGTAAGGCTTTCCTAGTTTAAAGGTTAGCAAAAATAGTAAACGTATTTACCTCCGGAATTGATGTCGCCGTGAGATCGATGTGAAAATCGTGCGAGAAAGAGCACGTCCATTTTAATCGGGGCTGTTGGATGGTGGGTCTCCGCGGTGGTAAGATATTCTGTCCTCGATGCTGTCATGCTTCCCGGCTTCGCCTTCCTCGAGATATGCCCCCTCCCTTCTTCAGGCCGGATGGAATTGGGGTTGAAACCAAAGCGAGATGAGGATTTTGATCGCCGAAAATCGACACCGTTATGCTACGGATACCGTTATGGCATTGCTTCGATGACGACGAGCCTCAAGGGTTGCTGTGTGGTGTGTGTTATTTTCAGTGATCCATGTACGGGCATTGATGCGTTTTAGCCCGCGGTGACTCTGTAATTGTTGCGGGTTGTGGCCTCTTCGAATCTGATATCCTGTCCTTTTTTTCGTTTCCGTTTGCGTCTTGTTTTTTTCCCATTCCTTTTATTTGGATTTCTGCAAAAGGGCTGCATTTAATGATTTTCCTTGCTTGTTGTTTTATACAATCGAGCGTCAGTCAGCTCCGTATGGACTCCGGTTTTAAACGATGCGAAAGAATGACGATTTGGAGGAAAAAAATCAGTTTCATCTGATTCCTGTTACGAGCGTTTCATTTTTGAAAGCTCTCCGTAATATATGGATTTTGATTGCTGAGCAGTGGCACGTCGTCGTAGATTTATCTACTTCGTGGGAAAAGTGAGAAAAATGAGTCTCCTTTCCTTGCGCTGAAATAACTTCGGCATTCGGATTGAGGGAACCACCCTAGTCATTAATCATCTTCACAGTCGTACGTATATACGTGATATATATACTTATGTATATAACTGCAGATTTTTTTCACCGAGTCCCACTTCATTTCCGTGGAAAGATACGCTCTTCGCGATGGCCCTTATCGAATGTGTAAGGCGTCTTTTTCAGAATTTGTAAATCCTTAAGACGAGATTTTCTTATCCTCGCTTATAGGGATGGGCGTAATTTACGTCTTCGTTGGGGATGAGCGTGTCTTTTATAATCTGCATCATGTTGATGTAATTGATTGTATAATCTCTGCTTGTTTGTAGACCAGATTCAGGTGTCAGATTACGGGAAGTGAATCCTAAGTAATAATTGTTAATTGCTTCTAATATTTACTTTAGTTTTGAAATGATAGTGGCACTAAGCGGTTTGGAAGCCCCCAAGTGTATACCCATCACAAAGGGCCATGTAATACTAAGTAATTAATGCGAAAAATTTGTAGTATAATAAAACAACTCATAGAAATATTCCTTGCAAAAGTAATACTAAAAGCAGTAATTAATTCCTGCAGCATGGTTAAAATGAATGATGAAAAAAATTCTCCGCAAAACATTTCATAATTTTAGTATGGTGGTATGGAAAACAAGTAAATAATAAGAGACGGTTATGTGGCATAATTTAACAAAAGAATTGCTTTGCGAAAATAGAAAAATATAGGTTTCTATGTGTTTTAGCGTCATAAATAGTAATTTTGGGAGTATACAAAAAAATACTTGTTTTACTGATAACTTAAGCTTGTCTTCCTCGAAGATGGCGAAAAGGCCCTCAAATAATTATGCCAGAATTATAGTAGGTCGACCTTGGAAGAAAAGTATCGGCCTTGAAGTGATGAGATAATTGCTTAGGTAATTTTCTCTGTACGTTAAAAATACGAAAATTGAAATTTAAAAGGATGTGGCTTTTCGTTTTTTTTGCTAATTAGTTTGTGATTTGGGTGTCAGGTAATGATGGGACGTTTATATTTGCAATCACTCATCCGTATTTGACGCACGGATAATTATGATCGCTAGTTATTTCCGTTTGACAGCCTCCTACCATTGTTATGTAAACTGATCCATTGGCACTGTATCCTTCACGCGGCCTTTATTATCATATTTCTTTCCATCGTCTCGATTTACCTTTAGGAGGATGTGACCTATTCGTGTATTTTTCTTGATGTTGTGAGAATTCGTAGGCCTTGGTTGAAATGGTAGATGAAATATTTTCATTTCCTTTATATGAGATTCCGTAATATTTTCCTCGTAAATATGAGACATTTTTAATTTCAATCATTCATCCGTATTTGATGCGCGTCTAATAATGATCGCTAGTTGTTTGACAACCTCCTGACATTGTTAAGTAAACTGATCAAATGGTACTATCCTTCATGCGGCCTTAAATGTCATATTTCCTTCCATCGCAGCGATGTACCTTCTCGAGGAATGGCTGGTTCGTATATTTTCCTAGATGTTGTGAGAATTCGTTGGCCACGGTTGAAATAGTGGATGAAATGTTTTCATTTCCTTTTTATCAGATGTTAATCTTTTACGCGTGCACCCCTTATCCTCCGAGTGCATGCCCGGCGACAATAAAATGGATGACGTTTTGTACCGCTACGTTTTTATCAGTATTGTGTCCTCGAGAGCCGTGAATGTTTAAATTATACGCATCTCCTCTCGAAGCTCGACGCCTCGTCCTATATCCGGTTTATTTATGGAGGATGTCACGTGGGTTCAAAATATTTCGGCCGAGAATGCTTTTGACCGCCTTGCATACCCAGTGTCCACTTCCTCGTCCCCGGAGCGTCCGTCTAACCGAATAACACGCCTTTACTCCCTGCGGCTGACCTCGCCGTTCATTTTCTCCATAGAAAGGCCAGCGGGTGACGGTGTCCAAGTGTTATTTATTTTGTATGGGATGTGTGGCCTGTCCCCATCGCGACCATCCCCGCCGCGAGAATTCTTCGTCTCGGCCGTCCCGTCCTGCTCCGCTCATTGTGTTACGCAATGTTGTCCGTGGATCTCTTCTGCGGGGGTACGGGCGTTGTTTTCACGCGGGTTGCTTCCGGAATGAGATGAGACCGAGCTTGCAAAAGGAGTGGACCAAGCTACAAATATAGAGCTGGATCACTAGTCTATGAACGTTATTCGTAGATAGTATGAAAGCGATCGAAATCGACGATGTTTATAGTACATAATATGATCAGAGAATTGGGAGACCCTGATTATGAGGTGATACGTTGAATCCTTGGTCGAAGGTGTGGTGTTAAAAACCGTCGAAATTGTTACAATTATCGTTTCATTTACTATTAATATACGTAGGTAGGGTTGCGTGTAATATTTTACGAATCAGCCAGACCTGTCCTCCTTCCCTAATTGAATAACGTTTTTCCATATCGTCATATTGCTCTCAATTGTGTTCATGAACTCATGTATCCTCAACTCTCAATTGCCGAACGTCCATCTCTCCATTACAGTTTTTACTACCATATGTCCACTCGGTGTAGGTTCCGTCCACATCTTCTATCCCCTTCGAATCTACTCTAGCAATTTCTCCCCACCCTCATTTCCACTCGTTTCTGTCTTAGGAATTGCTATTCAAATGAGGCGTTGTGAAGGCATAAGCTAACCATAGCTATCGACAAGCCGCCAGCTCAGACCTAAATGCGGGCTTCTTATGTGCTTCCTCAGAAAATGAAAATTAGCTTCTGGACCACCTAAGTTATTTGTTGTTCCGTGTGCGGAGTTAGTTTTCCCCACTACGTTATAAAAAAAATTGGTCTTAACAAATGGCGTGAAGCGCAAAGGCAGGAAGGACCTTCAAGACATTTACACGAGGCTTGGAATCAGCCGCTCACATGCAGGCGCCCTCTTACGACCAAGTTCAGTGTATATAATCGTGGAATGGACAAAGCTCTCGCAAGTAGGTCGCGGATGAGTGATTCCCGTTGCCGTGAAAAGGAGGCGCGCACGGCGTTTTGGTCTCATTTTTTTCTCTCTTTTCATCTTTTTTTTTTTATACATCGTTCGCGTGACGCTTTGGAGGTGGTGGAGGGTGGCAGGCCCATGACCTCCTACGGGCCGTGGTTCGGCGGCGTAATTTAGGAGCGTTGTGATCGCGGGTGGAACTCTCGCGCGGCCTCGGGTTCCTCCGCGCGCCGCTTCCCGTTGGCGGAATGGCGTCAGTGCGGGTCGACCGAATACGAAGGAAGTGGAGAAGCAGGAAATTTCTCTCCCTTTCCTCCCCCACCGCCTTTTCCACCACTTCCTCATCCCCCTCTTCTCCGGTTTCGCCCATACGAATTCGATCGATTCGCTGTAGCAACATTGCAGGTAAAAATATACGCATTATATCTCGGAAAACGCCATCCGGATGGATTTGGAGAGTTGAATGGCTCGAATGTCGTTCGCCGGAATGGTGATCTCCTTCGTTTCGGTCAACTGAGACTTCAGAAGTTTCTTTGTGGTGTGCGTAATTAGGAAGAAACGAGCCTTGACGCGATTCGGCGAAATGTGGTCCGGGTCTAGTGTCTAATTGGTGGTTGGTCTGTAGCTATCGCTTAAAACCATGAGGAGTAAGGGAGGAAAATTAAAGAAAAAGAAGCTGAGATGCGCGTGCTGAGTATCACCTAGCATTTATCATAGTCCTTCATTGTTGGGGGAAAATAATTCCTATACATATCCTTTTAGGTAGAATGAGGGGGTGTAGGCTTTATTGTGAATTGAAGAGGGAAGTGCTTGAAGGGTAGGCATCCATAATACTTCTTAAATATAATAGTAATAATAATAATAATAGTTTCGTGAGCAGATAATGTTAACTACGCAGCATTTCTCGAAAGAAACCACCAACATTACTTCTTAAATACTAGGTGGAAAACTACCTTAATCAGTAGACTACCGAATTAAAAATTAAAATACCAATCCGCCCACCGAAATTCTCCCATAATTTTTCGTTTCTGTCGGGCTTAACAATATAGTGAGTGTTATTAGAAATATTGTAGGTATTCTGAGATTTATTTTCTCTTGGTGACGTTTAGTATGCCCTGTCTGAGCCAGTCGTCGACTGTTCGTTGCTTAACCGGGAACTGTTTCGTAGAAATTGGCAACTTAGTCACGAAAAGAAGTACGCAACCCTCCACAGAATTCCTTTCACGGTTGTGCGTGGCTGTGTTGCATGCGAGAATAAGCGTCGACCTTGGGGCTGTATGGGTGCGGGATGGTGTGCTACGGATGGAGATAAGGGATTTCTTATGTGCTCGAGAATTCCTTTTACCATATAGCCTCCGTTACCACGTAACTCCTCTTGATGAGTAGGCTTTTAAAATATGCTTTGTTATTGTAACTTTATTTTGCGTATTCCCATCTGCTGTTCGTAATTACATTTATTGGTAAAAATTATTGAGTTTTGTCTTGCATCTGTAGATAGTAGTATTACCTTGTCTCCATCCCGTTTTTTTATAAATAAATTGGAATGCCCAATTTTCATTTTTAGCCTTATCATGCGCAATATTTTCTAAGAATGTTCGTTTAGTTTCCGGGAGGTTTTCGTGTGATAGTGGTTTTCGGGTTTTAAGTCTGCTCACCTGTGTTGTTTGGTAGAAAACACTTATCATCACATCGTGGCATTCTTGACGGTATTCTATTTGGGTGTACAACGCAAGAGATGCAGGGAAACTGTGAGGTGTGGGGAAGTGCATGTCGACTATAAACGTCTTATAAAATGATCAATGTAGTTTTACGTGGATACGTATTCGCGGTTGTCCCATTTTAGTAAGTAGGTACGAAGCATCCGCGGATATTCCCCGTGGGATAATTCATAGTTCTAATATTTCCTATTCCTAGTCGTGCTTTTTTTTTGGACAAATCGCACTTATATCTATGACCATGTTGAAGCAAATATCCAGTATTGTTCTACAAACTTTTATTTGCTGTCGACGGCTATAGAGTATATTTTGAATTTAGTCTATAGATTTTATGAAAATTTTACATATTTTTTACCTTTTCGGGTATTATTATCGTCTTTCCCGGTGACTCTGAGCGCCCCTTAATGCATGGAACTATTCTCTCTAAAGCGTCTGCGAAGAGTCGTGAGATAGATTCACGTTTCCTCCTCCAGAGGTCTATTCGTGATCAGAATGCTTTTTCGCTAAAAAAAAAGGTCTGCCTTCAAAGTTTTTATTGTTCTTCGAAGAAAGCGACGGGGCGCAGTTCGCCACTTCCACCTCTCAGCCCCCAGAAATAGGTAATGATGGTCGTCACCGAAGAAGACGCCCTCAGTAGGTGACGCTTTTCCCCTTTCGATTGTTTTCTCCCGGCCCACCAGCGCGCGCCCACGGAGTCTTCTTTTTTCCCCTGCCCTGCACGCCGCCGCCCCGACTTTTATGTAGTTTGCTTTTTTATGTAACCCCATAACTCCAGGAGAGTAAACAGCGTGGCTAAGAGAGACCGTGGCTATCTTCGGGGTCCATGAAAGAAGTTTCATCGTCTCGGACGGGAAGGTGATACGGAGACTCGCTGTAAAAAGAAGAGGCCAGGAAGAACGAGAGGTGAACTCCTATTTCCCCATTTCGACGGCGGAGTGGAAAGTGGAATAGTATTGAGGGAGTTATCCAGCGGCTCTTTTCCCTCATTTATTATTTTTTATTCTTTTTCTAGCGGGCGATACTGTGTAGCGACCGAGGACTTCCATTGAGTTCTCGACGAGAGAGGCTGCGTAGGTACGTCTGCACTCAGTGATGATAGTGCCGTCAACTCCATTTTGAATTGCTCCGGAAAAAGGGTCCATACGAGCCGGGATCTTATCAATTTTTAAGCATGTCGTTCTCTGTTATGTTAGTGTTTGCTTAAGGACGGTCCATTGGTCGTTCACCGTCGCTACAAAAGTGTTCGGAAATGATGAAAATGGCTTATTCTTGCTTTCCTGGCCATGTTCAACACTCCACTTGAATTGGATATCATGGCGTTCATAAGGTTTTTCATAGCTCTTCTGGTCCTTCTTCTTTTTGCCTAAGAATTTCATATTACGCCGTTGGGAATTCTCTTCTTTTGGCAGAATTTATTCATTTAACCTGACGTCAGTTATATTATGCTTGTAGTGCTTAATTTTGCTGATGTGGTAAATTATTTTATTAATGATCAAATGACAATAGGAGTTTAGGTCGTATGCTGCCTATGCTCCAAGAATTATTTAATCATTAATTAAATGAGGACAAGGTAAGAGGAAAAAGAAAATCTAATTGTTAATTATTTTGCGTGGCTGCAATCTTCATTGTGTCCTTTTGTCTCTTCGATGTCTTCTTTTAATCCTTCATAAAGTTATTAATGAAAAAAATAGAGGAGATAGTTATAGCAGGCGTTCGCTTAACTCATTTTAGGAGGCAGGTCATTCTAATGTAAATCAGTGAAACTTTTTTTAGTATGCTACGGATATTTTAATCTACCATCACTCTAGAGGAAAAGCCTAAAAATCCTTTCAAAAATGCATTTTCAAGGGAAAAAGTTATTCTTTACCGCTGAAAGAGTGTTTTTTTCTACAAAATTTTATACATAAAAAGTTAGACTTTCGAAAAGGCCCAATCAGTGGTGTTTTTACAATTTTGTTCAGAATATTTTCAGAATAAAAGTTCTGACTTACGTGTCCTGCCCAAGTCCAACTTGTGCAGGTCTACCAACTACTGCAGGTGTGATTGTTAATCAAGTTAATTGTAAGAGAGGACAATGCTGTCCTAAATTCGCTTGAGAAATAAAAGACGAAAATATTATTATCATTACCGTCAGACCTCGATTCAAATCTTTTAGATAACGAATATGTATATGTGCAAGGCACCTTGTTTCCTTTTGTAATCCACGAGGAAATTCACTTTCATTTTATATTCGCCTTTTTCGTTGTGTAATGTTCGTTCCTGGCCGTTTGGCGTTCACCACACGAACGCATCTTCCTTTAAAGGTCTTGCCCTGTACCTACGCGGGCTCGAAGGAGCAATTCCCGCCCCCCTAGTGTTCGAAATAGATGGCCCAGGAGCGATTGAATGAGGGAAACGTGTCGCCCCCTAAACCCGTGGCGATAATTGGGCGGCCTCGATTGCGAAACCCTGCCGCGTGTTCCGTCTACTTCCTCCAAACCCCTCCCACCTCCCTCTTCCTTCCCCACGTGCCCTTTCCCCCCATTGTGTACCGATTTGGTCCCCTCCCCTTCCACGTGATCCTTATCAATCCCCAATTAAATTCCTCTACTCCTCCCTCCATATCCCGTCTCGCTCTCGTTTCTTTTAATTACGCGCCTTAATCGTCGCGTGGGTTCACGGTCTGATAAAGTATTTAAAAAGGAGGGGGGTAGGGGACGGCTTAAAACGTTCCCGTCTCCTCCTTATGCTCATCCCTATCTCATTTTATACATCTCCATCTTTTTCGTGCTCTTCTTTCTCCGCTCCAAGGCACGAGTCCATTCAGACTGCCGCTCTTCATCCGCGCCTTACAACTTTCTTATTTAATCACTCTCCCCTCCCACGCGGCTGTCCCTCTAGACTCCTCCACCTTCTTCGCAAACCTTCCTTTTCCTCCCCCGGGCCGTGTTTACATACGTGTACACGCTTTCTGAGTCACCTCCTCCTCCTCCTTCTCACTCGCGAGACTTGGCGGGTGCCGGGCGGAGATACTCGTGTTAATCCACGTGCTATTCGCCGAGATGCTTTTTAATTTACTCCCTTTCTCACGTCAATCGTGCTGCCCTTCTCCCCCAGGGTTTAGAACATATACACATCCTTTTATACATAGCGCTCTCCTCCACTCGTTTCCCTTGCTGTCTTCCCTATCTCCTATCGGCTTCCTCCCTTGTTTCCTCTTGCGAACTCGTTATTTTTTAATATTCCCTCCAGGCCTGCCGCCTCGTCAACTTGTAAGCCGCTAAGGACACATCTGAGGTGTTTTCTCTTTAGCAGGCAATTTCGGCTTTGTTGGTTTGGCTGGAATTATGAAAGAAAATTGAGTCGAGGGTGTAATTAGTCGGTCGCGGGGAATCTCATTTTTTTGTAGCCACGTAATTCCCTCTTTTATTCTCTCTCTTGGAAATTTTTCGCCAATCTTTTATCCTGTACTCTTCGGCTCATTTTTGTTTTATAAAGTTATAACGATCTTACTCAGTTGCGGTGGATACCCGCGTAATATTCTTTCCCCGTTTTGTCTCTGGTGTGAACAAACTTAAGAAGCATTTATTAATATATATCTTCCATCTTTTTTCTAATTAATGTGTGAATTATCAGAAGCGAACCATGTCTCATTATTTTGTTCGTATTTATTAGTTTCAAGCTATTCTCTCTGAGATATTCTCATTCAAAACTGTTCAAGACTGCCCTTAAATTATTTCCCTGTAATTGGGAGCTCACTCATCGTTTCCATTGGAAGAATGTTGGGAGGGAGTGCAAATACGTCCTATTTGCGTTAAGTGATGTATTGCTAGTATTTATTCCACTAATTGCATTTTGGCAAGAGATGTTTCGGTATAAATGACAGAGTAAAAAAAAGCGAGAGCGAGTTAGTATATAGATTCATTTAACATATAAACAAACGTGAAGAATAATGCATTAACCTGCGTAACTGTTTGTTTGCAGTATACTTTAAAGTTGAAATCGAACCCGCGTTGAAAATTTTAATATTTCTTTTCAAAGTGTGGTTGACGGTGACATTGGGACATTTTTCTCCTCCAACCCTTGCACTAATCGGCGAGTCTGCTGGTGAAGAGAGGAAAATTATTGTGGGGTCTAGGGTTTTTCGGCAAATTTTTAAAGTCCATTTACATCGTTTTGGTTGCAATTTTTTCCGTTTGATTATGAGATTGCTAGATGTAGTTGCGAGATTAAATAAGCAGTAGTTAAAGAGGGTGATTAGCAGTCTTTTACATGTAAATCTAGTCTAGTAAATTATGGTAAGCTCTGGTTAATCTCGTCGGGAATGGAAATCGTTAGGGGTGCTTTGGAACAATTAAGGGTAGGCACTATGGGGAACTGAAGAAGAGAGTGGAATATTGGAGTTCGGACAGGAGGGTATAATTAGAAAAATAGGCGAGGTCCTCCATGTGAATATGCACTGACCACTAAGTTACATGTAATAATAATAATGTTTGCCTTTACGAATGAAGTATATGGTATTGTATGAAAGTGTCTATAAAAATTAAGAATACAATTTAAAATATAATACTTTTGGGCAAAGCCCCTCCATGACCCCCACGTTAACTCCGCTCACCTTCGCGTCTCAAGCTGTTGAAAAGGATGTTGAATTAAAACAGCAGGCTGTGCGAATCCTTGGGCGTACTTTTTTCCGCTTGTGATGGTCTCAGTGTCCGCGCCTTGAGTGTGGTGGGCATGCGAGACCAGTGCGGGGAGTGGTTTGTGCGGGTTTTGTCTGCTCTCCTCTCTACTTGCCACCCGCGTGGAGGCGCACCTCCGAGGCGCCATCTCCTCCCGCCTCCACTCGTATTTTTCGCAAAACTCGCTCACCCAAGTGCCCGCCCTCGTCGAGGACTCGCTTCTTCGGCCATATCCACCTCCTACGTCTCGCTCGCTACGTGTCGCCACCCCTACGGCTTTTGAATCTGCTTTCTCCCGTTATGGGCTGATGACGCTTATCATCATCATCATTACAGGTTGGCCACCCGCCTCAGGAGAATGAAAAGATGAGAGATCTTTCTGGAATCGTTCCCTTTTTGATATGTGAGGATGTAGAACGCGAGTTAGGCTCTTTGTTCTTTTGTGTTTATAGTCTCCTCGTATTCATTTGAAGCCAGGGGAGAGAGTGGCGAATTAAATTATCTGAATCACTAATATCGCGAAAATTATATTAGGGTTTCATTTCATTTTGCTTTATACTGACAAAGAATTTTTAGCATAGTTTTCTTACCAGAAGTTTGAAATGTTACATTTTTATTCGCGTCTGTTACATTGTCATCTTTACCCTAGAATGGTCTATTTATTTTTCGTTACTCTCCCAAATTACTTCCTCGAACAGTCTGACTTGTTTCAGTGTTTAGCTCCTTGAAGCATTTTCTTTTTTTTTATATCACTTATCCTTATTTGAAACATTTCTCAGAATCAATCGTGTCAATGTCTTTGCTGCAGTATCCAAATGTAAAAGCTCGCTAATAATTCTCGCTTTTAAATGAAGGATGACTCTTCGACTCTCAACCCTGCATTACGTTCGAGTTGCTTCAACTCCTGACTTTTTCTCGCGTTAAAACCAGAATGCTTTTCGGTCTCGAATTTAGATGCACGTGGTGTGTCTTCCCCTTACAATTTTTGTCCGCACTACAATAGTGTACACTCTTTCTGTCGCGGGAACCGAGCACAAATAATAATTGAAGGTCTCGCTGGGATGAGCGTGTGTATATAATTTTTTCTATCTCCCCGGGTGTGGATCCTCGGGTGCGGCGGCGGGGGCGTTAACCGCTGACGACTCGAGCGAAGAGCGGCAGGCGTCACACTCGCCTCCTCGACGAGCGGCGCGGCACCTTGAGCCTCCCCCTCCCGCGCCGGAGGCATTGCCCTTGCGAGAGATCTCGCCATCCTTCCGTGGCCCGTCACGCCTCTGCACCCCTTCAAACCACCCCACCTACCGCAGCAGTGATTCCCTCCCCCCACTGAATCTTGTTTTCCATCTCGCACACCTTTTTCGATGAATCGCTCGCCAAGGAGTGCAGTGAGTTCTCGCCTTGCGTTCCGCTATGAGATCTTTTTTTCCCCCTCCTGCCGAATCCATTGTTTTCTGGTAAACTACGGATGTACGAGCTCTTCCACACCTCCTTTCTCATCCGTGCGGGTTTTTCGTCCGTCTCGTGTGGTGATTTTTTATGCTCCTCGGAACTTCTGGTGGCAACTTCACCGCTATGGGAAAGAAATGCCTTACTCTGTCGTCGGAATGTTCTGTCACCTCCTGAAGAAAAAAATGTGTCTAACAATCCGTATTTATCTTCTCAGGGACTTGAGGCTTAATTGTGCTTTAATAATACATAGGAATTTGGTTTAAACGTGCTTGGAATAATTTTTTTCTCGAGAAATTCCGGAAAACTCTAGTCACCTCATTATTCCTTCATATTTCTCCTTTTTTATAAATAAAGTAATGTTAATGGGGCTGAATTATTTTATTCGAAGGCCAATTTATGCATTTATTGCCTGTGCATTTTAATATTTAAATGTTTATCCCCCCACAAGTTTGCGCTCTAATGAATGGGTTGTCTTCGTTCGCTTTGTTTTCGGCGCATCTTGGCTAAAAATGTGCGCTCTCGGGGTCGACAGCCGTCCGTTTCCCCTTAGTCATTCCGCTTGGGAAGGGCAACGCACCCCTGCAAGTCATTTATCGAGTCGCCGACTTAAACGGCCCCTCAGCCCCGGAAGGTCGAAAGTCACGGGAGCGGAACAATGGAGGAGGAGTTGCCTCATCAACAATTCTCCGCGCTGACAAAAATTGTTGACTATCTTCTTGCCAGCGGGGGTCGCGAGCAACCTCGGAATGGAATGTGCATGCAAGGGCGGGAGACGGAAACTTCGGTTTCTCCCCGGCTTCCTCTCTTTATTAAAGTGCGGAACTGTTTTTGTGCCTTGTGAGGAAGTTTGTTTGCGTCATGGTTGAATTAGCCAGTCCTCAAGAGTACCCCCTCCGGGCTCTCGGGCTATCAGTTCTTCTCCTTACATCCCCCTACCTCCCTCCCTCCCCCGCGCGTGGCTTGTTAGGGTCCCGAAATTAATTATCCCGTAGTGACGACGACCGGTGGGTGAAGTTTGCGGTGAATGGGCCCTCCAGATCCCCTCTCCTCAACGTATTCCGCACCCGCGCTCACAGAAGCCTTGCCTTCTCCTCCTCACGCTCTTCTCCAGTTTACCCTCTTGCGCGCGGGCACGTTCTACCGTCGCAAGTGGTGGGAGACTTGCTGTCCAGTCTCTCGGACCCTCAACTTGGCCATCTTGATGGAGACCCTTGGCCCTGTCCTTGTTTACTGCTTTTTGGAAGGGAAAAGTGACGACGGACGTGTCCTATTGATGATTCATGTGAACACTTGCGTGGATACGCCGAATTAGTCCTTCTATTTTAGTTTATCCATAAAAGTTCATGCATTTATTTTGTTCGTTCGTTTCTGTCATGATAGATGTGGCCGGTTTTCCTGATATTCCGGTTAACTGAAATAAAATCTTCTTTAGTGAGTATCGTGGTTCTTTCTAGTATTACTGGGAATCGTGTGTCATTCAGATTGGTAAAGAAAAAAAAGAACCGTTGAATCATGATACTCCTCCATTGAATTGTTTTGGCTCACAAAAGTTGCCCCAGCGAAATTGGTCTTTGGGTGTTGCACGTTCTTAAAAAAAATGGAAAGTGAGGGAAAGTTGGGGAATTTAGTATTTTTCAAGTTCTTTGATTTGCTATTATTTTGATCTTGCTCTTGGGTGTTCTTTGATCAAGCTCTTAATTGTAGTGGTAGTTCCTCAAATATCAAATACCGGGAAGTTCCTGTCTGAGAAATCAGTTGATTGAGAAATGTAATGGGGGATGTGCAAGTATCCAATGATTTGAGTTTATAGATACGTTTAACCGTGTTAGACAACCCATGTTTTCATAATTTATGCCTATTTAATCAAAATAAATAGTCATTGTAAGTGTTTTAATCCGACTGGTGTGTTGTAACCTTGGTAGTGGCAAACGAGTCGGGATTTGCATCCGGAGGCAGAGTAACCATGTCCGTAAACCAAAGTCGTTACATATGCCTTGTAATCCGATGAAGAAAATCGTTATTCTCTCCTATGTAATCATTACTTGCATCATGTGCATTGAGGAAATGGATGCGAGACTGTTATGGAGTTAAGCTGGTAGGAGGCATTATCGAAGTCATAGGTTTTGTCGTTCTCATGTTTCATGGCGAAAGACTGCAACGGCTCTTAAGCCATGTTAATGAATATCTTGGTTTATTTAAAGATTGAGTGGACTCCCTAAAATATTAAATCAGTCATTGATTATTTTCTACACCATTACCACTACCTGTCGTGTCTATCCCATCCGCGATGTTTAGTTCTCAGAAATAGAATGGCTTAGGTTTTGTTCTTTCATATTGCTATTGTGAAAAGCGCATGCTTAAGTGATGCTTAATAGGTGGAAATGATTTTATGGGATGAGGTCTTGGATAGAGATTCTCAGGTTTTCAAACGATTGCTCGGGAAGGCTTTCTCTGCCTTTTCTCTCCCATTAAATCGATTTGTAAGTGAATGAAAATGAAATTCCCCTTGTGCTGGGATTGTTTTTAATTAGATATGAATGCACAATTGTAGTACGGGCAAATGAGTCGTGTGAGAATCAAGGTAGTCGTGAAATTAAATTAAAATCAATATTTTTCCCTCGGCTCCAGGCGATGTGAATGATAGACCTGTCCCAGTACATGTTGTATATTTTCTACTCTACTAGTGTCGGTCCAATTTCTACATGCTCGAATTCGCTGGATGCCTGGGACTTAAGGAAATGGAGCTAGTATGGAAGGGATGGGGTCTATCCTGAAATACCTCAGACGCGCTCCTATCGGCTCCCGATATCTCTCTTTATTTGCCACGCATTGGGTGCGGTGAACCGGACGCCCGCCCCGTATTGCCGAATTTGCGTCCGATGATGTCTCTCCTCGCCCCTCAAATCCGCCCGTAAATATTTTCGGGGCGGGGCTGCAGTGGGCGACTTTAACGTCTCCCGTGACGTCTCTTGTGCCGTCAGGGGCGGGCAGTGCGTCGACCTCTCCCCGTTTCCCCGCTCTCCGCCGAAGACGGCCATCACCTTCCGTCATCCATCCTCTCCGCTAAAATGTTTCCTCGGTCGCATGGCTCAACATTCTTCCGTCCTCAAGAGACTGTCCGTATCTCCTTCTCTCCCCCTGGAAATCGGTGGTTGACGCTGCGGCGCCTTGGTAAAGAGCTCCCTGTTTCAATTTACTACCGACGTTGCGACAAACTCATCCTCGCATGTCCCCTTAATCCGCCGGTGATCGTCTATGTTATTTTAAGAGGCTCAGTTTATTGTCTAAAAATCTCGAGTAATTTGTCTTTCGAGGTTTTGTGCTTTTTTGATGGGTTATGGCGGGCTGTACGATCAAGTTTTTAGTTTTCCAGTTTGTTTTAACTCCAAGTCAGATAATTTTATGACATAAATGCTTGACGATTTTATTTGGTGTAGGTCCCATGTATCGATGAATGACAAGTCATACTAATAACAGAATTGGAAAAGTTGAGTTACTCATTGGATTGTCTTCTTCAGGTTATCAATTTAATTTCAGTATTCTACCGATTAAGGTAGGTTCTCATGGAGTACTAAAGAAGTAATCTGGAGCCTCCCTTTCCTTCCAGCACTGCCCTCTTCAATTAACTGTAAGGCCCACTCCCTTTCAATCTATCTAAAAATGCTATTCTCTTCCTTCCTCTCCCTCGTTTACGTAATATTCTACCCTCTAACACTGTTTTCAAAATTCCCTCCTCGCTAAGTACTTCCTCCATCCATACCTTCTGTCACCTTCGTATCTTATCCAGAAGCAGCCTCTCCTCACTCACCATATCCAGCACTTCGTCGTTCCTCCTCCTCTTCGTCCACTTCACCATCTCCATATGTGCTTTTATTAAGCATATTAAAGTGGTGACTCTCGCGATTTGCCGAGAGAAACATGCGCTTGTATAGTTTTTGGAATTGAACTACTGAATATATCCACCCCCCATGCTCACCTGACTGAACTTCGGTATTTGAAATCGATTTTGGTATTTTATATTGCATTTTGTTCGCTTTTATGATATGTTTAACTTTGAGTAGATGCTACTGCTTAATGTTTTCAATGATTGTTTTTAAACAAAATTTCCATGGAAACTTTTATTTACCCGAATACAAAGTTAATTAAATGGAATCCCTGATTGGACACAGTCGATTCTTACTAATTACTCCCGCATTGCCAGTTTGAGCTTTGAGTGACAATCAATCTCTCGTTACGTAATCGGCTATGTAATCAAATAATTTGTTCGTAAGTTCCTAATGACACGGGCTCAGCTAAGTCGAAAAACGTTGGAGTTAATTATGCTAAGTTTATCATTTCAATTTCGGATAATCTGCTTGAAATTTTCCATTACTATTAGTTTCAATTTCTCGATTGAAATTCCGTTACTCGTTAAAATTAAGAATTTCGCATACCATGAGTAATTTTCTGCATACCCTCCGCTGTATGTATTAATAGCAAGTAGCGGTAGTAAATCGGTTACATTGAGGCAGGGTCATTCTACTAAAGTTAAATCGGTTTACAAAATGTGAGAAAACTGTTGTATTATCCCATTGCTTTTTATGTATTTTGATGTGCGATTGTTGTGGACAAAATTAGTAACAATTATATTTTTATGTATCTAGTTATGTTTATTAAAATTTACCTTTACTCCCATTGGCACCTATGAGAATAGTCTCAGAATTTTTCTATTAATAATACATAAGTGTAATCATTTTATATTTCGAATTGGACTATGTCAGTGAACATGTAGCATTATTTAGATTCGTTGAAGAGGGGCAGTTTCAAGATTAGATACGGAGAAGACAGAAGGGTAGGATGTAGCGAGTTTTGATCGGGAAGTGGATGTTGAAAAGTATCGGAGGGAAGACTGTTATGTAAGTATGGGATTGGGAAGGAAGAGGATGAAATTTTCAAATAGTATGGAAGGGGGAGTAACATTCTGTGAATGAAAGAGGGAACTCCAAGTTTGGAGGGAAGACAGGCCGGGCTGATCGGCAAAATGCTCCACTGTGACCGATAGAATACTTAAATAGTTATAAGTCCTCTACCATACTCCTTTACCGTACTCTTTTAGTCTTATTGATCGCTCTATCGTTATCCCGAATGATACGGAGGTTGTGTTGTGGTCGAAGTAATAAGAGGGGATTTATAAGCCAAGGGGTACAAGTAATATTTTTCTTATCAGAGTTAGGTTCAGAAATTGATACAAAAATTATACAAAAACGTGGTGGCCAAGGGATACGTGTGATTCTCTTTTTTGTGCTGACGTCGAGTGGAAAATCAAATGCACTGTTGAGTATGTAGTCGATCTTGTTTTTTTGTTACCAAATTTCTGTACCTAACTCTGTTTAGAAAAAAAAATCACTTGTACCCCTTGGCTTCTCACCCCTTCATGTGTGATTAGTAGTTCCGGTTCATACTCTGTCAAATTGCATACGCAAACTTAAGTTGAACTTAAGACTAAGTAGAGGGAAGTGCAGTGGGGGTTATCGGCTCTCGGATCGAGGTGGATCGATTTCTCTCGAGAATCGAACGGCCCGAGTGCCATTTTCGCGTCCTCTCCACTCGGCCCTCTCCCCGCAGCGCGGTCTCTCGTGTGTCACTTATTTTTTTCCTCTCGACGGGCGGGAGAAGCTAAGCAAGTGGCTGGCTGGCTGGCGGCGGTTTTTCTCTCCGCTCCCGATGAGCCTCCTTCCCCATACATGGGGTGAAATCTCCTTCCTCGCTTCTTTATCCGCGGGAGCCGCCCCGCCCCCTTCACGTGTGGGAACTTAGCGCCGTTGTTGTTTTATGTTCGGTGAGGGGGAGAGGGGTGGGGAAGTCGGGAAGGGCAGGCGAATGTGAAGAGTGAAGAGCGACGATGGATCCCGATTTCCTCCTTTCCCATTCTGAGAGATTCGATCATCGATTTCTCCAGCTTTATTTTTGATCCCTTAGTAGGGAGGGTGTGTTGACTGTCTTGGCAAGCTCGAGCCGTCAATGCCGGCAGATTGCGTTTTCTTTTCTCGCCATTTACCCTGAAGGATTGAGAGGAAAGAACCGCTTTCCTATAAAGGGCATGCACACATTTATGTTCTCCTTCGGGCTTATGTTACTTCCGTGGAGGTAGGTAAATTTGGACGGAAATATTACGAGGTAGTTGATATGATAATGTCTGGAAATACTCTCTCATTAACTCCCACTTTTACGTTAACTTGAGTTAATTCATATCGCGTGTACTATTATTCTCAGTATCATTGATGGCCAAGATAGCGACGCGTATTCCGATGGTTTGAACTCAGATTCTCATGGTTTTGTCAAGCTTATGTCAATTTGTTATCATTGGTAGCTTAGCCACGAGCCTACAGTTACGTGCTCTCCTTCACGTTTTGCCATAATTAATTTTTTTCTGGCGTAACTTAATAGAAAGTGACAGTGAATGATGAAAAAAATCCTCGTTTGGAATTATTAGTATCCTGTAGGATATGGGTGGGTACATTTTCGCTCGTCGTTTTTGAACGAGCTTGAATTTGGAAATAAACAGCAACTGTCCTCTTTCGAATCAAACGAGTAAAGCGCGTTTCATGTTTCATTTCCCGTACCATCCTCCCGTGACGGGTTGATTAGTGACAGCGATTATTTTTGCCCGCTAGCCGTTTGAGCGGAGGTGTCACTGGTATGAGGAAGGAAACGATAATGTGAGCCCTGCCGTTACTGTGGAATCGCCCTCAATTTTTTCTCCCAAACATATTGTCATTTTCAGGGTCGAATCGCCACTCTGGGTCGTTTTTATTCCCCCGTTGCAAAGTATTTGATTACAAAGGGACGACCGCATAATTCGCCCGCGACGGGCGCCCGGTGTTACTTTCCAATTCTCTGCGTGGTAATGATTGGGCGAGCGATTCCGTGGTCCTCGATCCGCGCGGATTAGTACCTGCCGCTGAAAGCTCATCCTCCCTCCGCCACTCCCCGGCGATTTAACGAACGGCTGGGCGGAATTCGATGCGGGACGGTCCAGTCTCTCCCTGATTAATATGTACAATGCGGCGGAGACCGTCGTAATTGGTCTTTTGGTTTCCCGCCAGAGTGCGTGCGATGCCGTTCGTACGAGTTTGTTCCGGTCGCATCAATCACGGATTGCTCTCGGTGCGGCGTGTTTGCGGTTCCATATTCACCTCGGGCCCTCTCCACCTCTATCGTTCTCGTCGTAAACAATCGTCGTCCATTTGGTGGACAGGGGTTAAGGCGATGGCGCCCTCGGTCGTTAGGCGGAGATCACCGCGGTGGTGGAGACCCTCGTTAGGTCTCCTCTGCCCCCACTCCGTATCCTTACCCCACTCAGTTTGCTCTTCCGGAGGGGAGTCGGGGATGGCGATGCATCGGCTGAATCAGGCACACGATTATGCCACATTTATGACGGAGATTTAATTGAAGAATGGAGTAGGCTGGTTTTATTCATTGAATGTTTCTTTTAAACCTTGAGCGCTAGATTACCTTTACAATATCCCCATTTCCCCTGCGGCGAAAGATAATATTCAATCGAGGGATGATTTTACTTTATCCTCATGAGCTTATTTTCATGAAGCATTAAGACTCTGCTCTGTCGATTAGAATAAAATCCTATGTCGTACTCTTAATTAAGCCAGGTTACATATTTTTTTATGTTAGGCGCATACGATTAATTATTGAACAATTGTTTTCCTTTTTATCATAAAAACTTTTCGATTTACGATTTCGAAAAAAATCATTTTCGATATCGGAAGCCAACCAGGCTCAAGAGTTATCTTTAGCATCACCATTTTTATTGCTAATTTAGTTTTCGTAAATATGGTCGCCGCAGATCACGAAAATATTACCTATCAACAATAAGATTACCTTGGCATTATGTGAGACTAGTGTCAAAATGTAAGTATTTTGTAAATATTAATGGAAGTACTTATTAAAAGTTAGGGGAAATGCTCCAAGATATGACTCGCAGATCATTTTGACCGGCTTTCATTCGACATGTAAGGGGAGGTATTATTGCCTCACGAACCTCAGTCCTGTATCTTTGCATCTCGGTGTCGATGTACCGTGACACAACGTGAACATTATTCCACTTATTTTACGATTCCTCGCTATACCGCAATGCGGTGTTTGAGCCCGTGTCACATAATCCCTAAATGTGCTTTGTCGGGAACTATGGATCTGGCCTTCGACGCTACTCCTGGTTCTGCATCATTTGACCTCTCCTAACTCACGTATCTGCAAGGATTTTTAGAGTCATCTGTCTTTATTTAAGGTTGCGTTCGTATGTGTCGTGAACCCTCGCAGATTTTGAAATCTTGCATATTTTTCTAATTCATCTTTCACCTGAGATAAGGGGCCTTTGGTAACTCAAGAGCCTGCGGTGGCGGTGTATGTGTGAAGAAGAATATAGTATGTGTAGTGGGAGGAAGAGCAATGGGCCTGCCTGGTTGGTGTGCACTGAAAACCCTTGAAATGCGTGAAGAGGTGACTTGATCGGGGTAAGATTTGAGAGCGATAGGATGATGCAGGTCGTAACTATGTTTCTAATTTCGTGGCAAAGGAAAAGAAATACAATGAGTGAATGAGGGGAGGAAAATGAAGCCGCGTAAGGGCTGAAAGTATTTTTTTTTCGGGAGAAATTGTTTGCGGATGTTTACGCTTGTATCATAGAAGCCTTTATAGAAAAATGTTTTCAAATTTAACCGCTCTGACGTCATGTCTCTAGAGTAAATGGGCACCATATATATTTTTACCCCTGGTGATTGGATGTTAACCAGCCTGCTATTTATGGAAATATTTAGATGACGCATTTCATAGCTAATCTAAGCATTTCTTCATAATATTTGATATTTTGAACTTAGTATTTGGAATGATAATTAGTACCATAAAAATGGTGTTACATTGAACGTAGAACGTTTGAAATTAGAAGTAATACTCCACGTGATGTGGCGGGAGTAGAAAATCCGTCTCGAAAAATAAAAATTACTCCATAGGCTTGAAAGTACATTTTATTTCGATGAACTGGGTCTCTGCACGTTTTATAATCTCTACGCCCTGTAAATAGAGGTGACACCTGGACGTTAAAAATTGATCTTAATTTCTTAATTATATACAACAATTTCTAAGTGCGTAGAGAATCACTACCGTTTAATGGGCCGTGCGTTGAGAATTTTCGGTGGTGAAGAACCCCGACGGACTAAATCGGGCGGAAAGAGCAGCGGGGCGGGCGATGAAATGACTATTTGAGGGCGAGGATGCAGCATCTCTGCCGCATTGGGGAGGAACAGACGGAGCTCATCTGATAAAGGTGACTTAGGGACAATGGTTTCGGAGACGGCCGCGAGATGGGGAGGGTGACGCTCGAGATATTGCGCCGTACGGTGCAGAGGCGGGTGGGAGATAGCGGGAACGTGCCGCGGGGGTTGGAAAGGCGTTGGTGTGTCGGTGGTGTCGGTTTGGCAAGGACGAGATAAAGGAGGCAGTGGGAGAGAGTGAGGAACGTGCCTGGGAATTCGTAGTGGGGGGGTGGGTTGGTCGTAGAGCGGGAAGGAAGCTCGCGAGTGATGGAGCATCGAGAGCCACGTGGATCGGTCTCTAGGATGGAACCTGTGGCACGCGTGGATCGACTGGCTCGCAAGAGGAACGCAATGTGCCGCGAAGACACCGGAGCAATTAGCCGTTGAATCAGAAATATTAAACTGTCTTAGGTTGTCTAATATATATTTGAAAAGCGCGACCCCTGTTTCATAACATAGTTACGTACACGGGTCATGATTTTTCTCATAATAATAGTGAACCTAACAAAATTTATTCTATCATTTTCCATAATGGAAAGGTTTCACACAGATAAGCCCGAAACCATCAATTATGCGTTGAATCAGATTCTTGCGGGAAATCTTGGTGCTAGTTTATTTTTTTGCGAAAAAAGGTACCAGTTTTTTCATCTTATAATATGGGCTTTGTGACCGAGGGAAAACATTCAGGAGATAGTGTCAGTTGGGAAGGTGAAAAAAAGCTGGAAGTACTTGAATAGGGATTGATGGAGATTGAAAGTATACCAGCCGTAACGTGTGGATGATTAGTAGTTGCTTCCAGATTCAATTGGGGATGCGTAGGAATTGGTTTGCTAAGTCTCACTTCCTACCCCTTTTTTAACAGTCGCCGAGGGAGTACAGGCGTTCAGAGATATATCATATTTTTTCCCGGCGTCAACTACATCCGAGATTATCTTTTAGAATTGAATATTTCGTGAATCTACCTCTCAGTTTTTATTATCTCACTATCAGTTCCGGATTGTGATTCATTCTCATTATTTATTCTTTGTGAAATATGATTATTTTTTATATGGCTCCCACTATGTGGGTTGGTTGGTATTCCAGTATAAAGACTAATCAGTGCGAGAATAAATACTGACAAGCATTATGATTCAATGATAGTATGGCAGCTGAGCCACTATTTGTCTTTAAATAATGTAAAAATGATAGGACTCGGCGATATCTTTCTTCCTCGAAATGTTCACGCCCCAGGTCTCCATTCTCTTGCACAGTTTCTCCAAAATATGATTTTCTCAAGGTTTCTCTAAAATCTCCCATCGATGAATGCTCGGGTGAAATCGGGCTTGCGATCGGAAGCTGAGCGGAGAATATTGCTGGTTTGCGGGGCGAGAGAGCGGTGGATGAAAGGAAGGATATCGGATGCAGCTGGGGAGGTGCGGGAAGGAGCATGTCTGGATGATTTCGGGATGGGATGATGACACTTGTTGCTTTTGATGCGGGTGGGCGGGCGAACATGAGGGCGGTTGTGTTCGGCAGCAGCCACGGGCGTTCCTTTTGTCACATCCTGCCGAATGTCTTGAGGGTTTCCGGTTTCTCGGGAGCTTGCCAGATCCTTCATACGTGCCCCCTCGAAAGTTGAATTTCATTGGGTGGATGCCAAGTGATGGCGCCGTCTAACGAGGTGGGCATGGTAGCTATCTCTCGCCGGGGCAATTGCGAGAGAGGTTTAGCGTAGAGAAGAGGAGGGAGAAAGATTGGTGGACGGCTGTTGATGCTCAGGGAACCGAAAAGATGGCCCTTGGTGTGAGTGCGAGGAAATGCAGCGATGCACCTTTTTTTCTCGAGAGGTCGGTGCTATCGAGATGAGGGTTTGAGTGTGTTGTTTGTGCGAAATATTACCCTCTCCTTTGTAACTTTCACCAGACGTAGAATGCTAATCCCCGTCTGTAAGGAGTAGGATGAAATGTGTGTATTTAGACGATCTGTTTAAAGCAATGAATGTGTCATTGTGCTTTGCGTCCATTACTTAGCTTTACTCGGGATAATATATCCGGTAATATGAAAAGACGTTCTCGTGTATTATTCTTTTCTTATCGCTTATTCGTTATGATCTCAGATTTAACAAGAATAATTTATTTTATGCTTGAATATCACGGAATTGAACTAATCTCAACTGAAATTTTCATATTGTTTTCCCAAGTTCGCTTCACGTTTCATAAGTAAAGCTGTCTTTTATAAGGCGTTTTTGCCAGTTTTGTAATCCTAGCCCGGTATAAATAGGTTGAACAATTTCCGTCTGCGCTTTATTTTGACTTTCTTGAATCTTCTGATTCTGAAGTGCTCTTGTACGACGTCATTTTCTTCTATTGTGTCAAGTTAGTGACCGACATTGATGCCATAGAATGAAACGTTAAAGATGTTTTCCCTTAGGATGTTAGCTTTCACAAGTAAACAGGGCATGATTGGCGTTTTCTCAGTCGCCGGTAGCCTTTTCTTCTTGAAAGATTTCCAATTCTATCTTCTTTACTGCTGTCGAAAGTGATGGCTGTTTTGTTAATGTCTTGTAATGCATTAGTTTTTTTGCAATACATTGCTTTGAATACGTCTTCACGCATGAAGTGCCTTGCAATTTTTTTCGGGAGGAATGAGGTTTAGCCATTGTATTTTCGAGATTTAATCACGTGTCGACGTATTCATGGGCTATTGATGACCCTTCCTTGATCACTCAAGGGCCTAGAATGTCTTTTGAAACTACCCGAAATGCTCTCCCCCTCGGCCAACAATTTTAACATCTTGGCCTGAAGTTCCGGCGACGGAAATTGCTTCATCCCTCTCTTGTCGCGCGATGTCCAATGAGGTAGTTTGGGAGAGTGATAAAGAATGGAAGGGACGAGGCGTGAGGGAAATCGGGTGGTACTCCGTCAAAATATCCTCTCTCGCCCATCACGCCTTTGCTCCGGTCCAGAGAACTCCGTTTTCATCGTCTCTGTCAAAACATTGAGTGTTAATGCGACCATTATGGCGGAAAGCGAGTGGAGAATCCGCTGTAAGAGATAAGTTATATATTATCCCTTTCCGACCTGGAGTCCAATATATTGGACACGCATTTTCTGCAAACTTAAAGAACTCAGTGACAATATCTGGGTACCCCAAGGGCCCTATGATCAAGATGATGGAAGTTTATGAAACGGATAAATTTAAAAAAAGTTGGTATTACAGATTCCCCTTTAAATTTCGTCTTGGTCAGTTAGGAAAACCAAAATCGTATGTTTTATTTTTAAAGAGTGGTTAAATAGAGGATCGACCAAGTGCAAGACATGGTGAGCGAGGAGAGGAAACTTCTGTATGAGGTATCGAAGAGACAAGAGGAGCGTGTGAGCAGATACTAATGGGGGAGGGGATTTTGCAATCCTTGTTAGAGAGGTGAATGTTTGTTAAGTGGGGCAGGGATGGGAAGGGAGTCGGATTTATAGATTTTATGAAAGGGAGTAGGTGTCATTGCAAATTGCAGAGGAAAGTTAAAGTTGGTGGTTTGGGACGGACGAGTTGATTCACAAAATCCTCTCCTTATTCCTACCTTACCGGTGGAATACTTACTACAAAATTTTAAGATTCCGTTGAAAAGCTGGGAAGATAGACGTGAACGTATGGAAGTTTGCTCAATGGTCGAGACTTTACTGCGGTTAGGAATATATTGAAGGAGAAGAGCGTGGGCATAAGAAATTTCATCATTCCAAATAAGGGTCAGAGATACAGGTGATATAAATGTTCCGTCAAAACGGATTGCGTGGTGAAGCGTTCTCTTTATGGGAATACGATAGTCTTTGGCTTGATATTTTGAGATGTGTGATTGTAACGGATGTTGGAAAATTAAGCCGCATAAAGAAGAAGATGAGCTGGCAATAGTATGGTATTGCGGTGTCTGGAGAAGAAATCGCTTGTGGTTTTTCGAAGGTGAAATACTGGTTAAGATTGTGATCTGAGATGATGACTTGTTGAAGGAGAGGATATTTTGTGTTTGAGGTAGGGTCACGCTTCTGATTGAAAACAATGAGTCCTAATGAAAAACTCGACTTAAGTTGACTCTTATCGGCTTTTCAGTTTCATAAATTGAAAATAACTTTTCTAGGGCTTGTCTCGTGGTATAAATTCCTCCGTATTAACATTTCCGAAAGTTTTAAGTGTTCCATTGTGAAAACCAGAAATAAAATGTATAGTAATCTATCAAGTTCAAGTACAAAATTCTTCTCCCCAAAGTTGTCTCCGTTCAGTCTTTACAATGAATCGCTCAATCATCTCTGAAATAAAACCTATGTCACCTCGTGATATAAAAATTCCGAAAAAATCAGTGTATTCCGAAACTTAGGTAAGTAGTCTGCCATGATGAAAAAACGTTAGACAGTACCCGGGAAACTAGCTTCTTCCGATAAAACTTTAAAATGCGCATTGAATGAAAAGGATGACTGTTTAGTGAGCCGGGGATGTGCAGCAGAAGGGTAGACGATGCGATGGTGTATGTAAATGGGGGAGGGAGGCGGACAGGAATGGCGAGGATGCTGGGAAACCATCAGTCGTGCCACCCTTTTCCTCCACGCCACTCGACGACCCATCCTCTCCGGGCCGATGTCGTGGCTAGACGACTGGGGTTATCAATCATTGTCATTTTGCCGGGAACCCCTTGCGGGGGAGGCAAATCCACCTCCAGAAGGGACTAAACATCTCTCGCAGTGTCCCCCTACCCTTCCTTTTCCTCCCGCCGCGCGTCCCGTTTTTCATTTATTTTTTTTTCGCACGCCCGCTTCCTCTCTGTTATTCCATTCCCGAGTTCCTCTAATCCATTCTTCCCTTTTCCTTTCCGTCCATCGCTCCGCTTGAAAGATTTCCCTAAAAAGAATTTGAGGGACCCGTCTAGAGGGTGTCATCCCTCGGCGATTGCTTTTTTTTCTGCGACCCCGGCGTAGATATTTTGTTCCCCTCAGGCTTGCCACGTCAAGTCTCTCTTAATTTATCGTGAGGATTTTTTAAATGCCGGTGATCGTCTATGTTATTTTAAGAGGCTCAGTTTATTGACTAAAAATCCCGAGTAATTTGTCTCTCGAGCCGGTTGTGGGCTTTTTGATGGATATTGGCGGGCTGTGGATGGCGGGATGGTGTTTTTAGTTTCCTAGTATGCTTTAAATCAAAGTCAGATTATATAATGAAATTGATGGTAGACGTGTTTATTTGGTGTTGGACCCGTGTCTCGATAGAGATAAGTCGTACAAATAGTAGAATTGGAATAGTTGAATAACTTAATTGATTGACTTGTATGTTTTAACTCAAAGTCAGATCATTTTATGACATTAATGCTAGAGGATTTTATTTGGTGTTGATGCCATGTCTTGATGAATGACAAGTCGCACAAAGAATAGAATTGGAAAAGTTGAAGAACTTATTCGATTGTCTTCTTCAGCTTATTAATACCGACCTAAATTTTGTCTACCTTAATTTATGTTAAATCGAAACTTAAAGCGTGTACGTGGTGAAAGGCCTCATATTAATAATGAAAGACACTTTGTTTCTTCCACAAGTTTATAAAAAATTATATTTTATTACCGGTTTCGGCTAACACACCATTATCAATGGCTGTATTTCATACTGGTGTAATAGTCGAAACCGGTAATAAAATAGAAATTTTTATAAATTTGTGAAAGATACTAAGTGTCTTTTATTATTAATTAATTTATGCTGTTGATGACCTTGCTGGATTATTTACCACTCTTTGAGGATTGTAAATACATCAAATTTTGGGGAAAATAATTGCATCTCAAATTGCGGACGTCGATTCTTTCGTTCATGTCCATAGTTTATTTTGTCATAGGCTTCATGGAGACGAATGTTCGTCGTTACCTTTCGATTTGGTGCAGAATCGAATTATAGGCCCTCCTGCAGCATTTGTAGGTGTGTGAGTGTGTCATCTTTCCCGTTGCGTCTGAAGCGTAGGAACTTCCACAGACTTCTTTTCTCAGTTTTCAAACTTTTGGTCACTCTCGGAGCTGAATCTCTTTCTTGGATCGCCTGTTTACTCTCCTCTGCCGCATCGTCGCCATCACTCCGGAATTCATATGGCAATCCTCACCTTGCTCTCAAGGAGTTTCTGGTGCCGCTCACTTATCTCTGTTTTCACTCCTCCCCTCAGGCTTCGCATCGCAAATTCATTTAAGGATTTTCTCTCTCCTCCCGGAATGGTCGATCCCAACCGGAAATAGCTTGGAGAGAAGAGTTTCACTCTCCCCTCCTTCATTTGCGCTCTCAGTTCTCCTTAAAGAGATTGATCCGAAGAACGAAGTGTAGTCATTTTCATGAAAAATTCAGTACATGCTCTTCTATTTGTACCTCATTGACTGAAGGCAGCGCAAATTTGGCTTTCAGTTCAGATTTGTAGACATAGAGTTTGAAAATCCCATTTTACATAGGTTTTTCTGTCGATATTTTCCCAAGCTCGCGGAATAAATGATAAATGCGGGTCTAAATGCGTTGTTTTGACTAAAACTGACTTAGTGTTTGTTCAACGTTTATTAGCATGACGAAAATAAGCTCGTAAACGGGTTATGTTCTGTGTTATTAGCAAATTTATGTAAAATTGGAATCAAATCACGTTTATTTTATATGAAAATGGTGCTACCACGTAAAATGTTGGGAAAAATATTAATATAAAAACATAATGATTGAATTATTCACATTTGGTGCATCCTTAGTAGGATTTTTAACCTCGACGGAGGTCGTCAATCATGGCAAAATATTTATTGATAGCATTCACGGAAAGTATTTATTTTTCATTGTGAAGTCCTGAACGTACCTCCTTAATAACCCTTGGTGGTGGCCGTTGTCTTATAGCGTCTTAGTTTCTCTAGTTTTCTTTTCCCCCTTGCCGGGAAATCGATTGGATCCCAACGGTCGTGAAGGGTCGGACCACAGTATCCTCCTGTCTCATGTTCCTTTTTCTTCTTTCCCCACTGTCCTGAATCGCATTAAGAACGCACGGAATTCCCCGTGCAGTGGACTTTCAGAACAGATAGCAAGTGTCTCATTTCTTTTCTCCATCCCTTCCGATTGCCGCGGAAGGGACACAAGAGTAAATTCACAATCAAGGCGTGCAAGACGGTGGGGGGTCCTCGACCCAGTTTGTGAGCCCAAACAAAGGAAGGTGCTCTGGCGTATTCTAAGCCGTTCAATTACGAGACGAATGAGATGAGGCCTCGGAGCTTCATTCATACGCTGAAAAGAAGCGAGGCTCGGCAAAAGCCGGAATGTCAGTCTTTTATTTCCGCGCGTGTGGATTAGTAATTTGGCTGTTCAAATTGAAAACGTTTTGCAACGTCTGGCTCTGAATTAATATGATCCCTCCCTAGTTCTTATCCAGAATTTTCTGCCATAATGTTATCCGTGGAGGTATGTTTGCGTTCGTTTTGAAAGTGGTACCGTTCTCCCAAAGTTCCTGTGCAAATATATCTTCCATTGAAGTTATCGAAAGATCTCTTCCATCTAAAATTGAAAATGTTTTGCCATTAAAGTTAGGTGTTGGAGTCATGACTAGTATCACATCCGCGAGTACGCGTATTCCTTAGACGTCTTGCTTCAGCTCCGTATCTTTCCTGCCTATCTTTATCCCAGCTGGAAAAGGATTCTACCCTTCCCCACTTAGCTTAAGTCCTTCCTCCTTGCACGAACTCCCTTTTCCCTTTAATAGGAACTCCAATCACTTACTCCTCTTCATGTCTTCCAAAAGTTTCCACTCTTCGCCCACGATGTCGAGCACTTCCTCATTCATCCTCCTTGCCATCCACTTCGCCATTCTCCTCCACACCCACATCTAGGACGCTCGAAACCTTTTCTCGCCTTCGAGTTAAATAATTGAATTTCGCGAAGTCGAGTGTAGTTCCGAAGCCGGTGGTGCCCTTATAGTTGTGACAGCTTGAATTGACCTTCCGAGTAATTACGCTGTCATATTCGCCCTTAATATTTTGATTTTTCTGGTGGCTGTGCCATGGTAGTATTTAAAGCATTTTTACCTGCGTTGGGAAAGTATTTTTTCTTTTAAGTTTCCCTGAATAGAGCAACGCATGTCTCAAACTATAGGTTCGCACATGGAAAGGAGATAAAGGAATTCTCTCTACCTTTCATCTCATTGTTGGGATCTCAATCTTCTCTGATGAGTGAAGTGGCATTTTTATGAAGACTCGGCTTTGGAAGTTTCGAAGGTCTCACGGTCTTCTTTCGTCTATTTTTTTAAAGTTTTATTTGTATATTTTCTAGTGAATTCCTGTTGTGATGTTATGTTGATTATCAGATGGGGAACTAAATTGAAAATATAACGTTGTTATTTTCTCCATTGTCAATATTTCGCTGTTATTTCGACCGTCTTTTCCTAATCAATGTTGTGATATAGTTATTGTACGATTAGGTCCCAAAATTTCACCACTGTCTTGGCCGTTCATCTACTAGAGGTATATTTTCTGGTTTCATGTGCTGGTTTTTTAGTCGCTGAATCTCGCGCAACTTCCTTGAATGCTTTTGGTTGATGACATTTTTTATATCGTCACCGTAACTATTCCGAATTTTAGTATGGAAGTTTTCTGCTGCGTAATGGAGGAGAAATTAAGTGTAAAACACGCACAAGCGTCGAAGTCTAGTTTTTCTATTTTGAATTTCAATCTCCAGGTTGGATTTTGTACTTCAAAATCAAAGAGCTCATTGGTGGGCCTCCTACTTCACTTTCCCTTTCATATGCGTTAATAAACACGGTGGTGGGACGAGGTATCGATGTTAAATCTGGACTGTATGCAAGTGCACCCTTTCTGGCTAGGTGCTAACGGGCTCCTGTCGAGGTTCCGACGTAATGAAATCCCCAAGGGCCCCGCCCAATTACGGGAGATGGCTTCAAAAACATTATTCTTCCCCCCACCCCATTCGATATGTGAAATTGCGTGTATATTTCACCGTCGCTCTCCCGGGGGATTTTCCTGGGGCTGTTTATATCGCGCAAATGATGCCGGTGATTATTCAACTGAGCATACAATATCTCCCTTCCTCTCTCTCTCGCTCCTTCCTCGGTCCCCCGGTCTTGCTACAAACTCCCCCGTGCGGCGCCATGCAAAAGCAATTTTCTCGCGGCGCAGGACAAGATACATGGGAGATGGATCGAAGCGCAAGGAGGGATTGAAGTAAGGGTGGCCGGGAAAGCGGATAAGCGAGCGGCGGCCTAATGCGGGTCGAGAAGGCATGCTTTGTCGCTTCTCCGCCCTTGACTGCTTTCATAGTCAGATCTTAAGTAGGTGTATCGTGGAATGAACTAAATTGATGGCGCATTTTCGGCTTGCTGCTCGTATGGTAGAATAGGATCTAGTTTGGCTTATTTTGTTTAGGGCTCCAGGGAAATTTCGTCTTGTTGCCGAATAGGTTCCCTTGGTCAGTGTTAGGTCTAAGTTCCCTCGTGGCTTTAACGGTTCAGGGGTTCTTGCGGGAGTGAAGTAAACGAAACACTCTTGAAATTCAGAATTGTGCCTAGTGTAGTAATATCTGTCGATTCTTCATTAAAAAATCTTTACGTCATAATTTTTTAATGCCTCGTATTTTTGTAGAATTGGTGGTATGGGTATGTGCCTATATGCAGAAAATGTAGGTTATCATTAGTGTAGTTTTTTTTCGAAAAACTGAAGTATATTCATCATTTAATTCTCATTTAATATCGAAGAGTGGTATCTGTATAATGGCACCATTTTTAAGCATTTCACCCCAAAATTATGAATTAACTAATATCATTTCTTCTTCATTGCTTTTCCCCGCGTCAACCATAGATGTACCATTTTTTGATGATGTCGTCTTTGAAAGAATACGTTTTTGAGCAATTCCAACGAAAAGTTTCTCAGTAATTTTTCTTACCGCGTTGTCCAGGCGCATCCCTAAATGTATCTATTTTTTAGGATCGTAGGTTGTCCTATCGAAAGCATTAATATTCAAGCGAATAAAACGGAAAGTTTCAAAAGCGCTAGTTTCTGGTCGTCGCGGAGCTTCGTTAATGAAGATTAAGGGCATCCACGTTCCCTCAAATGGGGGAAATGATTGGCGGCGGAGGTGTGGTGGGAGAAGTACCTCAGGGAACGATTAGCGTGTCTACTCAGTTCACCCCTCCCTTCGGCTTTCAGATCATTCTCACCTTCGTCTCCACCCTTGCGGAACTGAGGAGGTCTTTCCTGCTTTTGTGGGTGCCGGGCTGGTTGACTGAAAGGTGACATTGAACCTGTAATTGGTCGATATGATGGTGTGGTTTTTAAGCCCAAGACACCGTAACCTTGTCAGTTGACTTTCATCTTTAATGCTGAATGCTCTTTATAATGTTTCATCAGAGGTAAACTTTATTGAATGTGAAAGTCCATTATGCGGTTGCATTATAAGGGATGTGTAAATTAAATTACTTAAAAATTAGACTTTCATTAAGAATGAAGATTACTTATTTCTCGTCATTTTTCGTAGATACATGTCATGAGTCATGGAGCACATTAAAGGAGCTTTTTCCCACGTATTCATTGATTATTCTCATTGTGTTAATTAATTTCACGTATTTCGCGGATGGGATTCTACTGGTTGGCTCTATTTCAGTTTTCTGGCATCTTCGTTTTTACTGTGTCCTTCAGTGTTGAACCTTGGATAACTTCGTGAGAGTTATTGCTAGTTGGTAATTTTAGGGATGTTGTTGGAGTGCAGAGGCAGCTTGTGGTACCTATCTATTATTATTTTAGGAGTATCAGCTAAGTCTTAGTTCTAATTTATTTTATTTCTATGAATGCTCGTATTTAAGATCGTCAACCAGCTGTTACAATTTGTGAAGGAGATTTTGAATAGCGTACTATAGTTTCAAGATCACGATATTAATGTGTGAATTAATGGGCTCTCAGGATCGCTGTCCGTTATTCTTCCCTGCAGAGGAAGGGTCGTGTGATCCATCAGTCATAATCTGTGGTCAACTATCCTAACTTTGGTTTGATGCAGCTCTCCACTCAGCTTATGTTCATGTTCAGCCACCTGTTCCTATCAGCTTATTTTTTCACTCCTACGTATTTCTTCCCTTCCACATCCTTATTTAACTGTTCCTCATTCGAACTCCCCATTTTCCAGGTTTGCCAACCTCTTGCCCTTCGACGATTGTATTCATCTGGCCATCACGCCGCAAGACATGGTCGATTTAGTGGCTCCACCTTATTAAGAAATTTCGTAATATTATTTGTTCGGTAAAATTTGCGCCATGAATGTTCCTCACGCTGGTGTATTCCTCGCGAGTGTTGCCCGCGTTCGCTGCCACTTCTGATACTTTATTTTGTGACGTTCTTTGTCTTGGCCTTCAGGCTTTTTTCGTGCGTGCCCTCTCCCGCCAGGTGGCGCCATTGTTTATTTAATGTTTTTTCCTCATCCTTTAATTTGGCCGTCTATTTTCGATCCACGCCTCGCAGTTCGAAGCCATCCTTACTGTGAGATTGGCTTTCCTTGGGATTAAATCCGCCCCAGATCACTCTGTTCTCCATCGTTTATCGCACGTGTTTATTTATTTACGTGTGCATTATTGTATACATGTCTGCGTAGCTATATTTTTGTATCTCCCCCTGATAGCATTTTTCTCCTTCCGCTGGATCCTCTCCCATTAGTACACCAAATTTATTTTTCTCTTCCTCGTTTTGGCGGAATTCTCTATATCATTTTCTGTTTTATCCTTCTTAATCGGCCAATGTTGGGTTATCTCTTGTCTTCTTAGTTTAATCCAAATATTCCCTTCTTATTCAGGGTGCACCATATCTCCAGCAGCTTATCCAGCGGCGCTTTTGTTCTTGTGACCCTTCAAAGAAATTATTGCGTTACAGTTACCCTGTGGAATATTTCGTAAGAATTATTTCGTATGCTGTCGACTGCCGGCATGATTTGTGGTTGCGTGATTTCTGAGACCGTATTCCAAAAATATATTTCAACCATTCCAACTTTCATTGCACTAGTCGAATTACCCTACTCTGAATTACGCTTGTCAAGTGGTTAATGTGCTCCCTCTAAGCAATAATTCTTCCTTAATTGCTTGCAATTATTTGCTTTTTCCCGCTCTTTAATTTGTGAGGTAATTTATCCTTGCGGATGTTTGAGGTTTTGTGACTACCGCGTAATTCAGTAGAAACAGAACTTCACTGGATGTGGCTTCGAAGAACCATGGCCGAAGACCATTGACCTCGTTTCGTGATATCGAAAATCGTCCGGCCAGGATATGAGGTTCTATCTTTAAGGAGTATCATGTTCACGAAGCCTAACCGTGGCGTGAGCAGCAGTCGGAGACCCGTGCTCATGGCAATTGTGGAAGATGAGAGCTTGCTAGAACTGATTGTTGTAAAATTTGATGGCTTGATCGTTGTTTCTGTGTCCATACCGGTTCCCTTTAATTAACTTTCTCCCATTAATTCTCTTAACTTTCCCGTGAGTAGTCTAAAACTAGTCATAAAATTAATTTCGCTCTTCGTTCTCCATGTTGGTGAACTAAAACCCCCATCGACGGGTTGTCGTCTCTTTTAATCTATTTATTCGATGTTTTTAAGGAAAGTTATCGGGTGATAATTACTAACTTCAGCGGCTTCACATTGTTTTCTGTCCCTTTTAAACTCATTAGTTGTGAGGCTCGGTTGTACCTCTTCCATTTCCTCTTCGCGAACGTGGTTGGCCAGTTAGTCGAACGTTCCAGCAAGCTTTCCCGTAACTTTGGAAGTGTTTCCTCATTATGCAGTGTGGGTTCTTTACGAAAATTGCTTCGCAAAAATAGATTATTGGCCTCTTGACCTTAATTATGCTCCAGCGTTTTATACTTCTCTCAGGGTTTCCGACAAAAAAAGTAACTCCTTCAAACTTGCGTAATTAACCCAGCCCCCTAAGCTGCTTCCTATGAATAAGAAGTCGAGATGTGCTTCGATGGGGGTCGGCCGGGCGTGCCCCGCGCCCCGTTAATGTTTCAGGTGAAGTGCGGACCCCCGCGTAATAGCTTAGGTGTTCGCCTCCGTCTCTTGCCTCGCCTACGATGGCCTTCATAGCCACTTTGGATGCGTGGCGCGCGACGCTAATGTTTCTTTACGTCCCGTTCAGCAATAATGCATGATTTAGGGGACACGGCCGCTCGGTAGTGTTGCCGCTCTCCTATTCCCGCGAACCTGATGAACTTTTCTCGTTCATAATGCTTCACTCCTGTCCCTTTACTTGTATGCTGAGATGGCGAGGAAGGTGTGGAGTGTTAGGTGCATATTGGTACGGGTGCATTGACGTTTGAGTCACTTTAAATAGCTGGTGAAACGGCGTTGATAGGTCATTCTGATGAAGTATTGTTGGTACTAATTAATGCGTTAGGTAAACAATGAAGATCTGTTTATTTAATAACATATTTTAAGTATTCTATCAGTCAAGGTAGGTTTGCTTGGAGCAATTCGATTCAAAATTCATTGATGCCTTCTTAGAGATCAATTAGAAAAAATAAAAGATTTTCTATTTTGGTATTTTTCCTGAAAAGTAAATACGAAAAAGCAAGTAATATAAAGGAAGGGAATGATGAGGAATTTGTAAGGTGAACTATATTCAATGAAAAAATATGTTGTTTAAGCGGGGAAAGTAGAGGTAGAAGACAGTATTCATGGATCGAATGAATGGGAATAAGCCTAAATGTCAATTTATAGGTAGGTTCAGTACGGGAAGGGATAGAAGCTAGTGCGATTCGTGATATTTTCCGTCAAAATGCCTTTTGTAATGTAGAAATGGGAACATTGTTGTTTTCCTCTTTCATGTAAACTTTCCTCTAGCGGTGGATTGCCTTTAATAATAAAATTCTTCTGTGGGCGTGTCGGGGGTGGGGGTGGGAATTAGGGTGGGGTCTCAGGTCCCTCCGCCATTCTCCAAAAGCAAATTAACTTAAGAGGAGGACCTAATGGGAACCACACCCATTGCATGGCAGCCTGTCTCACGCGTGTATTATCTCATCTAATCTGCACTCGCGCGATCAATATCCGTCCAGCCTTGTCCTGAGCCTCTTCTTGCGGCCAATAAATCCAACGGGTTTCGTCAATGCTAGCCATAATAGACTCTGAGTGGATTTGAGGCGTTCGAGTGGTTGATTATATTTTGACTGATCGAGTGAACTGTTCTGTCGTATATGAACTTGCTTCCGCAGTCTCTGTTTTGGAGTTAAAACATAAACGGATAGTTGTTTTAGCTGGCGTAGAGTAGGAAAAGAAAGTTCGAAAACGAAGACTCTTTTCTGGTAAACTAGTTACGTGGATGTTAATTGTAAGAAAAGGACGTTATTCTTCCGTGATGTTGTGTTGAAATGGAATTGTCGCGCACTGGCAGATAAAATTAATCTCCGCCGTGTGTATCGCCGTATTGAGGCATTGTATCACTGTTCGTTGTCGTTGTCTTTTCGGGAGATTTCTCCTTGGTAATCCGCAAAGCAAGAAATCGTGGTCTTTGTTCCCAATAGTTTTTTCTAGTCGTTTTTTTTATATCAAGCAACTGGATGTGTTTGTGATAGAGGTAATTTTCATTAATATTACTTCAGTAACATTTCATGTTTTAGCTGACGCGTTCAGTTCCGTATTAATGTGGAAGGCTCCCGTCACTTCACGCGCGTCCACTTCAATTTTCGGGATTACATCCCGGGCTGAAATCCATTAAGGAAACTCGGAGCACGCCTCCTGTCGTGATTAATTTAATCAGTCCCACGATATTTAGCCGAGTCACAACATCGCGGCAAGCCGCGGCGGAGTGCATCGTTAAAAAAGAGCGCAGTTGTGATTTTTCTGTTCTCCGAGATTAAATCTCCCTGAGGGAATTATATTCTTTTATCGCGCATCCGGTGTTTATTCACAATCTCTCTGGCGGGAAGAGGTTTTGCCCTGCCCGTCTTTGGTTTCGTCCGCGTTTTCCCTCTTTCGTCCCTCTCTCTCACTCCTTGTTTGTGTGTGCTTTGTTTGAGGTAACACCGGGGGAAGTGGGCTCCCCTCATTCCGGTCTTTTCTCCTCTGCTCAGTCCTCACGCCACCGCGAGGTGCCTCTTTTTCTTTTGACGCTCTCCCAAGATCCGCGCGTCGGTCTTTTCCCTACGTGCCCGCACATAGTAAACTGCCTGATTAAGACCCCCTGTCTCTCTCTCTCTTTCCATCTCTCCGCCTTGTGCTACGCTTTATCCCCATTTCTTTTTCGTCTCATTCCAACGGAGAAAATGCCAATCTCTCAGTATGTGTACAGCACGAGCGAAAAACCCCTTTTCGCTGAGCACTTGCGGGATTTTAATCATTTTATGTATGTTCGCATTGGTATTCCACGCTGAATTTAAAGGGGTATTTAGTTGGATTTCTTCCATCCGCTAGAAAATGTATGGAACTCGGCCTATCTGTGTAAATATTTAGAATTTTGAGTTGGGAGGTCACATCGTAAAACGTTTTGTATCTAAATTTATTTAGGAATGACCTTAGTGTTTTTTGCTAAAGATATTCTTCCTTTTAGGGTAGGTTTCATGCTGTATTTTATTGTTATCGGATTCACACTTCACTCCTTGATCTTGATTATCAATGATATTCTTTTAACAAGGGTAGGTTCATCGGGAGCATTTCGGGAATCATCCCGGGCAGTCCTTCGTCCCACATTTCACTTCCCACTTCAATTCGCAGCAAGAACAATTCTCTTTCATTTTGTGCCTTTATCTATTCCTTCACCATTTGCCCAACATCATTCCTTCTCAAACCGTGATCAGCGTCGTTAATGAATTATTTATTAATGAGGTCGATTTGGAGATATTTTGCCTTTCAGCTTACGGCTTAATTATGCCAAATTGGAATTGAAGTTCATCAGAATGTGAACCATTTTGAGGTTATGGTTTTCATCCATGGTGTTAGGTAAAGCGCTTATTTAATCCTTTAGTAATAGGATAATATAGTAAAAATAATGTCAGTCTTTACGACTTATCTACTTAAGAATTGGTTTTATTTATTTGTAATTTTTCTCCTCTTTATAATGAGGTCTTCTCCTCTGTCCCTCCACCCCCTGAGTCCTTTGCCTCGTGACCATCACCGACGATTAATTCGTTATACTCCATTTTAATTACCTGTTGCCTTTCGTTTGAGCAGAAAAATATCACCCTCATAATTATGACCGTATGTTTTTAAAGTGTACTTTTTAATAAGAGTGATCTTTGTTATGGCTCTACTTGTTGAATATGCAATCATTGTTTTTTTTAGGTTATTTCATGAAAATTGAGGGAGATTGTGATTCTGTTATTTGCAAGATTGATGTAAGATGTATTTCATTTCCACTTCCCGGTTAGGTCGTATTCATGAAGTTTTCTCGGGCCTCATACCCGGTAATAGGGTGATTACCGGATAATTCACCCAATCACCTGGGTGAAAACACTTCCACCGAATTAAGCGTGTTATGATTTTTATGTTTGCATCTCGGCATGTGGTAACACATGGTCCCGGCGCCTACGCGTTATCGTAAACCTGTCTAGATGAACGATGATCCCTCGTTTTGATGTGTCAAATGTTTGGTTGGGATTGAGTTTTTTGCCCCGAGTCAGCCTCATCTTTGCCGCGTGTATATTTTTTCTGCCTGCATCATTCCATCAGTGTTATTTCTCCTCACTTCATTTTGCCTTTCATCAGTCAATTTGCTGCGTGAATAAATCATGAAGGGCCGCTCTCATCAATTCAATTAAATTTTGTAAGGGAAGTGAGGTTGTTAACGTTTCTTAGATGTTGTTGCCCTTAAAGTGGTGGATTTTACTTGCAGATGGCCGGTTTTATGGATTTCAGGGAAACAGCGTATAAGATAATCGACTCAATTATTATGCTAAGTGTATGAAATCCATGTATGGATTATGGGTAAACCATGGAATTTTGGTGGTACTTAACTTTTATAGGAAATTGTGTGTTCTTTATTCCTAAAATACTCTGGTATTTACTGTCTGTAAAAAATATACAATTGTTTTTCATATTAAATATTTTCAATTTTTTGTTGGAAACGATCGAAATATATTTTGTTTTGCAATTTTACTCCAGTCCATTTATATTTATTGTTTCATGCTGAATATTGCATTCAGATTCGACGTGGCTTTAGTACTGTTTCCGTCTTTAGCGTTAATTCGTAGTGCCTCTAATTTTCCCCGCCTAATCATCCGTACTGTTCCCTATTCTAAATGCGTGTGAACATTTTTATAGACTCCTTCTTTTTCTACCTCGTCGCACATTTTTTCCAAGCCTTAGCAACAAGTAGCCCGTTATCTAAGATGCGGCTCGGGATAAAAGCCAAGGCGATACTTACTAGAGCGGATTCCCCGATTATGTGTCCATCGCTTTTTGTCGACTCCGCAGTGCGTACCGCCGACATTACGTCGTGTAAGTGAAATTAACCCTTTGCATCGGCAACTGCACTTGCTGCCGCAGTGAGTTTTTTACGGGCCGTGGATTGCCGCCGAGATAATGGAATTGGCCTCAATGAATTCTTGGCCGAAAGCCTTCACACAGTGCATCCTTTGCGAGCGTTATCACCCGTTATTAGGCACCTGTTGGAGTAAACCGGGCGGGATGTGTGTTGAGCTGTGTTATCTCCCAGTCCAGTAGTTTCAATCACTTCGATTTCAATCCTTGAAATGGCGGAGAATTACTCCACAAGTGTCCGCTTTTTCATTCTGGATGCAAAACGCCGCCGTCTCCGTTTTAGAAATCCTTCTCTTCCTCTTCTTTTGTCTCGGATGCCGAGTCCCGATCTCTTAGAAAAACTTGTTAAACTTGAGTCAATGTTTGCTCCGTCTCTTATCCCTCGAATCTCTTCGCGCGGAGTCTCCCAGCGTGCGCCTCTCACTTCGCAGTGGGTCTGTTGATAACCACTCCCCCCTCTCTCTTCCCCACTCAAAGTCTGCGGAGCTCATCTCAGGAGCAATTTCATTCCAAAATCTCATCTCAACAATCTCGGGGAAGTCGCGGAATGATTCTCCTCCTTTCCCTCCGACGTCGCGCGGGGCCCCCGCGAGTTAAGAAAGCCCCATCGCAAAAGAATTCCTCCGAAGCGTTTTGAAGAAGATGGAAGCCCTCGACTATCTCTCCTTGTCTCATCGCCATCTCGATGTGATGTTCTCCCGGCTCTGGAGGGTTCTCTGCGCCCAAGTCCTTCAAGAGCCCGCGTGAGTGATCTTCGAGTCGTCCCTTCGAGGCGAGGAGAGGGAAAAATACGGAGTTTTCTCGGTTTGTTGGAGAGGGGAGTAAGATGAGGGCGTCTTCTTCTTCACTCTCTATTCCCGTTCGAGGAATAATTCACCATCCTCTCTCTCTCCTTCCGTATAGCAGTCGGAAATTGGCTTCGAATGCTTTTTCTCCCGCCCGAGTGGAATGATCGTTGAATTGGACGCGAGAAATGGAGTAGGTGTCATTATGTGTCTGGCGTTATTATCCCTCCTCGCCCGTTCGAAGGGCTTGTGTTCTGAGGAGGTTGTCGAACACATTGCCTGCGGCTTCATTGAGACCATCCATTTTGATGATTCGAATCTCTTGGCCACGATGTGCCAGTTGCGGCGCAGTTTTATTTCCGAGTCGAAATTGCACTTCAGCATCTCTGGGATATTTTTTTTGTTAATCGGTGGGAGGGAAAATTGAAGGATAACTACTTGTTGGATAGGGTGATGGTTGAAGACTCTTGAGTGCGTGGCAAGAGAGGATAATAAAGGGTATCTTTATCAGTATGAAAGAAAGAAAAAGAATGGTTATTTATAGGTGTAAGTGCTGGAGAATGAATAGTGCGGTAAAGATTTCTGGTGTCCTCAGTGTGGGGAAATAATTCAAGGTGCGATTAATCTTCCATTTTATGGTTGTAAAATTTATGATGTACGACCTCGTATAGCTTGTGGCATAAATGTGACGGGCGACGCAATGAGGGATATTATGTTCTATGAGAGGAAGGTTGAAAAATATATCATTTAACATAAACTTAATGAAGCTTTGTGGATGCGTGAACTTAAGAGGAGAAACACTTTGATGTTCATGATTTAACTGTGAGATGCATTTTTCTAAATTAATTTAAATGCTATGATTTTGCGTATGCCGAGGCATTTAGGTAGTAGGTACTAGGTGTTAACCTGGTAAAGGATGCATGTTGTAATAATTATGTATTTGGGTTATTAGTTGCTTGATTATTGGGTACATTTACGCATTAGTGCAGTAATCCTCGTGGAAAATGTTTTGTAATAATGATTGTTGTCTTTGAAAGAATAGTCACCCATCCGAACAGTTATCTTATTGCATTCATACGAACCTTCATTTGATTTTAGAATGCTATCACAATAGCCTAGTGTGATATTAGCATTTGAATCTTCGTTATGGTTCACTTTGATGATAATGAAGTCGACTATTTTTTATCGATCAAAGTAGATTTTCATTGAGTATGTTAGAAGTATTTTGGCTATCTCCTCTCCCATAGTGGACTACTCTCTTTAATTCTTTTCTCCCTAGTAGGATCAGTTAAGCGTAGAATCATTCATATTTTCAATGAGGTTTCATTTCCGTCAGTGAGAGAGGCATACTTAGCTCTTAACTGTAGTGCTTGACGTGTAGCTTGCTCGCTGTGATTCATAGCCTCCATTCGTCCGCCTTGTGGGTCAGTTCGTTCTGTGGAGCGCCGGCCTTTCGTCTCGCATCAATGATTAGCGGCGCGTGTTTTGCTCTCTCGTGTGAGAGTGAGTACTCACTGGCTGGGGTCATTCACTCCCTAGTGGGTAAGTAGGTAGTTGTTTTGGGAGGAAACAAAAATTGCTCATTCGCGGAGAAATTCCGTCTCTGCGAACACTTCCCACCCCCAAGTTTCGCGCTCCTTCAAGGTTAGCGGTAATGAACCGCTGCCGAAGTGTGGAAGCTTAACACCTGCGTGCGTCGAATACTTGTTCCCAAACGGCAGACCTTTGGCGTAAAAAAAAAGAAAACGTTCGCCATCGGGAAGTATCTTTATTCTCGCGACTTGGAATTTGTGGGAGTTTTTGATGTTCGTACGTATGTGGGGTTCGCATTCACGGAATGTGTGGCATTGCCGCACGGCTTATCCTTTATGGTTATCCGCCCTCGGTTTGATCCGAACGCTTGTCGCGGCTTTTAACTCTCTCATACGCTCCCATAATGCCCCGCTTGTGCGTCGAGTGGTTTTTTCCTCCTCTCTAGTAGTAGTCGACAAGGGGGTTGGGTAGGGGGAATGGTACGTATTCCATGTCCATTATGTGCGATAGATGCTTCAGCGGAGCCGTGCGTCCCTCCACCCCACCCCGCACCCTCCCTCTCTATCCTAATGCACATAATCCTTCGAATGGACCGCTTTGTACGTGTGCGCCTCGGTCGGAATAATAATGATCCATTCTACTCTGTGTCGGCGCTAGTGTGCGGGTCCAGGAGCGACGTAGTAGGGATCGCTCCTGATGGATGTTTGCGTGTGGCGGGATGTGGCGCCTAGCGGTTTGGGCGCCTTCTGCCTTGCCATGTATCGAGAAGGGACCTTTTCTGTGAGGTTCCTCGGTCGAAGGCAGGTTTCAAGATTATGGCTAGGAGAGGGGAGAGTGATTTTTTGGGGGTGGGAGGGAATGCGGCCAGGATGGAAACAACCCCGAAGTCACGTGACCTACCTCAACAGGGAAGATCGCTGATATAGTTAATGCATAGCATCAGTTATTTTCAGTGTTTGGTTTGTTTCGTTCGAGTGAAATATTTACCTACGTGACTAGAAGGATTCACTTTGAAAAGCGCTATTTTGCGTTTGCGGTAGGCCAGCATGAAGGCAAGTTTCAATGTAAGTACAGGTAGGCATTTCTATGTTTCTGTGAAGACTTCTTATTTCTATTATCTTTCGATTCCATGTTTTTTAGTTCGGTTTCGGAGCTATAATGTTTTGAAGGTTGGCTCGACCTCATGGTCACTGCGTTATCCCAAAGAGTTTTGTGCGGGGTGCAGCCCCCGAATACTCATCTGCGTCTACTTACTACTCTTCAAGCCGCCTCAAAAGGCGTGTAAGTGCTTCAGCCGTTTAACAAAGGTAATCCGCGTATGAGTTTCCGCCTTGCATTCATGAAAATCCTTTATTCGGGAGAAAAAAAGAATTCCCGCTCCTATCTGTTCGAGGAAGTGCTAAGAAGATTGGGAGAAAAGAGAAGCCTCCTAAAAACCTTAAGCAGAAGATGGGACAACTTAGTTGGCCACATTTTGAGGCACGATGGCCTGATGAACACTGTCGCTGAAGGACAAGTGGAAGGGAAAAAGGGCAAGGGACGGCCCCGAATGAGTTACATAGGACAGGTTATAAAGATTGTAAAAGGGAAGAAATACGTCGCTATAAAAAAGTTAGTGGATAGGTGAGAGAAATGGAGAGCTGCGTCAAACCAATCTTAGGATTGTTGACTGATGATGATGATACTTTCGGCAAAATATCTCTCTTAATTTATCGTTTCCTTTTTATTTGAAATTTATCGGCTTGGAAATATAGTGGGGTTCCAATACGATGTTCCTAGTCTCGAGCGGCTCCCACCATAATTCGTTTAAAATCTGTGTAACGCTTTCTGTATGCCCATAGCAGTTTTTGACGAATCGCGCAGCTTCCCTCCGAGGCACACTCCCTCTTAGATCCTCAAAGCGTGCGGTGGGAACGGGCCGAGTGGTGTGTGTTTGTGTGTGAGAAGTGGTGATTCCATTGCCTTTCCGCCCTGTATCGCGAGGATCGATCGGTTATCTTCCATTTATCGGCGGCGCCACGTGGTGAATACAAGGTGCCCCTTTTTGTCGGGGGTCCAAACGCTTCAGGGCTTCCTTTCCCCTGCCCTTGGGCTAAGCCGTTAGGAACTCGACTTAGAATTCGCTAGTGAGTCATAGGCACATTCCGCTCGTGTTTCTATCGAGATGAATACACGGCATTGTTCCCTTTGCTTCCGCAAAACTTATCCGCATTTTATTATAGTGGGATATTCTATCGGTTAAAGTAGGTTTACATTGAGAATTTTTGCGAATTACTCCGGACTGTCTCTTCTTCCTTATTAGACTTCCCTCTTTGAATTACAATTCGACTCTTACCTCTCTCCATCTATCAATAATTCCTATTCCCTTTCTTCCCTCTCCTTGTGTCTATCATTCTTTTCTCCAACTCGAATTTTAACACCCTCTCCCGGCTCAATACTTGCTGTATTCAATCACTTCTTTTTGTCTACTTTGATAGTTATCTCTCCTCGACCTCCAGGTCCAGCACTTCGTTGTTCCTCTTCCTCTCTGTTCACATAACCTTCTCCTTCCAATCCCGAGAGCACTTAAGTTATTTCAGACATAATTTTGGGTATACTTAGCTAATATTAATAAGGTATTGTATATCCTCCTCTGTATATGTATTGATATATCTGCATAATTTTTGCAATGGAAAGAAATTAACGGACGTTTTATAATGTTTTCAGTGTTAATGTATAACCCATACTCATGGTACATGTCAGGTGTCCACAAGTCGCAAAGCAATTTATAGACTCCACGTTTTTATTATCGGCGAATTAATTTGAACGTAGTAATCTTTAGTGAAAGTGTAGTACCTATATTGAAATCCGTAGAGTTCAGGCTACACCGAAAATCGTATTTTTTTCATTCGAAGCCCTTCATAGTTCCCCTTCGGTATGGTGCTTTATATTTTAGACCTTTGGCCAATTGCGTTACCCAATCATTGAATTTATGGGTGCTGTTCGTATTTCTCCTTGCATTCGTGTTGATTGAAGAGGCTGCATTAATTAATCGCTTCCAACTTTCGAATACGCTCTCCGATTATTTCTTTGGACGGAAAGCCGTCATGAACCCTTAATGGGAGCTGTTAATTTCAAATTCAGATCACTTCTATTTGTTCGCGAAAATTATGTCCGAAAGTCATTGACGTAGTTAATGATACTTTTTGAATTATGCATGAAAGTTTGCAGATGGAATTACCGCAAAGAAGTTGTTTAACCGACAGGAATGTGCTGTTGACGAAGTCAGTGCAATAATTGTTTTTTTAAGCGTTCTCTCAGTGGCAGAAGCCCTTCGAACTTTGGATTTAGAAACGTATTTTATGCTAATACTGATATTAATCTCTTCGTTTTTCTCTAATTTCATGGTATAGGTATAAGCCGAGAAGTGGATAGTATTCTTTACCTTCAACTGATATTCCCGAGCAGTGAGAGCTGCGAAACTTAATTTAACTCCAATTATAAACTTCATCATCATGATGAAACACGAATTCCAGTTTTGGAAGAATCCAGCTCGCAATGATTCCAGTCCTTCGAATGGCCTCTTTGAGCCTAATTATTAGTAACTCATTTTTTATTTTCCCATTCAGTCTCAGTGCATTAGTTGCGCATGTTCCTTGTCGTTTTAAACATTTATTCGTTCTTCCCGGCCATAACGTGTCGTCGAATAATGGCGTCGAACATTTTTACCTTTTTTTCTCTCTCTCTCGAGCCGTCACTACTCTCCTAATTGGCATTTTTCGTTTGATGACCGTGGTAATTAGGGGTTCCCGCCTCTCTTTAGGTTGCGTACGGCGATATATATATTCTTTCCCTCATTGCTGCGCTGGCATTGCCGAGTTGGCCGCACGGCAGTTACCGGCGCTTGCCCACTCACCTCCACGTCTCCGTGATTTGAAAAACAATTTGTGCCAACTCCTCGCAATGAAATTTTCCGTTATTTATCCGCTTCGAAACAGATCGAGTTGGCTGTAGGTTTTGTCTTTTACGTGCAATGAAATAACGGTATCCATCGGGTAATTTAGGGCCGCCTTTTGGCTATTTTTCGGACGGACACGTTTTGCCCCTGTTTCTGGAAATATGGCGTAGGTTTTGATCGTAAATTTACCTCAATGAGGAACCATTAGTTCTGTTCCTGTAGCCCGTCTGACACTTCCGTTGCTATACCATTACTGAGGGTCATATTCGTACGTATCTCTACCCCAACGTCATAGTTAGAAATTTGTCTCGGCTGCCGTGAACCTTAGCTTCGGAGTATCTTTTTGTGCTTTACGACGAGTAATACTTATGATTTTTAACGTATTGAAGTATGATTTTCGAGTATCTTTCCCTCCTAAAGCTTCTCCTACCATTAATGGAATGTATGATTTCTAGGTTCTCAGGTTATTTGGTACATGGCAAAGATATTTCAAGGTTTTATACCAGTTTTTTGATCAATAAATGAAACCTTCACATTCTGTGTTTTTTCTGTATAGTTTTATTTTTTACCATTTGTAACCTTTTCTGCGCAAGATTTTTCATGGTCAAATCGCTTTGTTTCTGCTGTGATTTTAGAATGCATTTTCTATTGCTAGAAACGAGATGGAAGTTCGCGGCGGTGAATTTTTTTGTTGGAAGTGGAATTTGCCAGAGAATTGTTGGAACGTGATTTTCAGTATGTGGACTTGTTTGCTCCTCTGAAATTTTATTCACTTCTGCTCAGATTCAATCGTTTTGAGAGGATAGGCAATGGCAGTTTCCTTAATTGTTTATTCAAGCGACCGATTTGGATACAAAGTATCATCGTCAGGGACTTACTGAAGATATCATTTCCATGTATGTAATGTAGGATGATGTGGGGGGTAGGTGCAGAATTGGGTAGCAGCGTCCCATTGCCTTTCCTTTCTGAACTATCCTGAAGGAGTGCCATCATGTTCCGCCTGATACCAATGAATTTATTCAGACTCGTTTTACTATCCCGCTTCCCCGCAAAACTGCCATCAAATGTAAAGAGAGCCTGCCATGGCTGTATTTCCGATTCAACCTTAATTAATTTGCTAATATTCCAAGCTTCTACTAAGGAGACCATTCTCTTCGTACAGATTCCGGCAAAGTGACGTTTTTTTCCACGAAGATATGCATTTAAAATCCTTTTGCATCCTGTTCTGTCTTTCTGACTTTTTGTTTGGGGTAGGAAACGAGAGCACTAACCCAGTGGTCCATAATCTTTCACCTCCATCCCATTTTCACACATTTTTTACGCGCCTTTCCTCCCCCCCTCCTTGGACACTCATCACCTAAATAAAACCGGATGGCTTCTTTGCCTCCTGGGAAAGCCGCGCCCAAGTTTTCGGCTTGGGTTTGCCACTCACATGATTCCCTCTTTTTGATCCCACCTCGAGATCGCCCTTCTATTTTGAAGTTTCGATAAAATTCGGGATGTTGACCGCATGTGTGATTTTGGTACCGTAAAGAGGTGAGCAAACAGGAAGGAAATGCTGGTGAAAGTCGCGGCTGCCCGTCCGCTGCGAAAGCTAGTGCGTCTAATTTTGTCCAAATATGCTGATTGGATGCGTTTCTCCCTTTGACTGATTCTTAATCAGAAATTGTTGCCATATTTTATAGATCTTTATGTCGGATTTATTTCCTGCTAAAAACGTGACCTTATTTTTAATTGCAGGAGTTAAATATCCCTACAACATTATCTAATAAGCTTTTAAGATCAAAGAATTCCATTTCCGCAATTACGCTTGTTTCCTGATAACTAAATGACTAATTAGCCAGTGATTAGGAAAGCTTAAAGCCTCCCTTTTTTATTACCGTTTTTCATTATCCGAGTCGACTTTTCGTTTGGTTCATTTGCGCTAATTATCTCAAGTGCCGAGCATAAATTTCAGAGTAAGGGAGCGGAGAAATGAAAAATTCTGCAATAATAAATTGCTTAGGGCTTCCTCCTCCGTCTATTCTGCGAGGTAGACTACAAAATGTTGACGGTGGAAGGGGAAAAAGGACTTGATACGTCGTTTTTAAGAAGTATTTCGGACGCATTTCCCTCCCGTGTGTATATATATTTTTAATTATCCCCTCGGAGTGGTACGGAAGGTATTGTTTCTTTAAATTAAGCCAAGTTTCAGGGATTTTCTTTAGCCCGTCTGTTTTTCCTCTCACCCGGTGTTACCTCTCACTCGCATCCTGTTTTCATCATGTTTTCGTTTCCATACCCGTAGCTCCCCCCCCCCCCCCCCCAAAAAAAAACCTCCTTTTCCAATGGAGCTATTGAGAAGCCTTCCTTCGGACAATTTTCGTGAAGGTGCGAAGGAGGGCGACGTTATGAGGGGTGGTGTGGAGAGAAAGGACGGCCTTCCGTAGTTTTGCAGTCACCCCATCCGCCTCCCCCGTCGCAGGCTCGGTTCATTTCCTCTCCCCCCTGACGTTCCCCACCTGTCTCCGTGCGGGAGAAGACTCAAAAGGAAATCAATGCCTTCGCGAGGCACTCATTTACTTCCAGAGGGTTGGACTCCGTTGGGGGGTGAAGGATTTCGTCTCCGCCACCTCGGCCTGTCTGTTTCTCCCCCTCTTCCCCCCCTCAACCCCCCTGGCGAATAGCCTTGCGTCTTTCGTTCTTGGGAGTGCAGTCCTCCTCTCTCTTCCGCTGCCTGTGTCTTCCGTCTCAAGGACAGGTGTCTCTTCTTCCTCAGCCTTACCCCTGAGGAGTTATTCGGGGCTCCGGGTGGGGGCGGTCGGCCGTGAATCTGGTGGGGGCACTGGGACTTTAATTCCACCGCCTGGAGGAAATCGTCCGGCTCTCGCTCCCCCGCCTTCTCAAGGAATCCAACTCCGTCTTATTCTCCATCCACGCGTCCATCCATGCATAACCCTTCAGGTGTTAGCGCTGCATCGTCGCGACAGCAGCGTGATATCGGCGTACTCCTCGTCCTCATCTCGAGTAGGATTGTATTGCGGATAAAATGGAACGTCCCAATTGAATACCGTGGGAAGAACTCAATAAAGATACTGTCGTGAAGCAGTTTTTTGTCATGTACCGAGGAAATTTGTCTTGCGGAAGAAAAGTTTTTCGATTTCTTGTCTTTCCCGTTCGTGCCTTCAGGTATCCCAATTTCTCGGCACTATTTAAAAATAGCACTTGGTGAGATTTGTAGGTAACGATAAAAGACGATTTTAAGAACTGACTCCCTATTGAAGAATTTTAGAGGTCTTTGTGGAAATAAATAAAATTTAATATGATTTAATAACATTTATATAAACATAATTTGATAATAATTCTTTGTGCTGGTATCACGATGGTGGGCCAAAGTTATGAATAAATTTGCTAATTTATTAATCGGCTGTGACAGTTTCTCTTGCCGTCTCTGCCCCTTGCTGCTTTCGTGGTGATGCGTCAACTAGATGCTACCTGGTGCATGAAATTGGTGACTGAGTATATTTGCTTGTAAAGTATTGTGGGGCGATGAGGTAGTTGCCATCGCAACTGTTCTGTAATGAGTACAGTTTTCGTTTACTCTGGATAATGACGTAGAACTCGTTTAATATCTCTTGTTTGGTCAATTCTTTTGGAACTTAAGGAAACCGGACAGTCCCACGTTGTTTTCTCTATATTTTATTTTTAGTGTAGATATCTTGCTTCGTATAGTTTTTTTCCTTAACTTAAGTAAACCAATAAACCAATGTAGTGGCACCCAGTAAAAAATGCATCATTCGTAAGTAACCAACTGTGTTTCCTCTATATGTTCTTCTTCCGGAATCTAGCCTAATAGCGAGCCTCGGAACTGTCTCCCTCCCGAGTTTATCGCTCCTTCCCATTTATATTCTAGGCCCCTGCATGGCGTATGCTTTCCGTTCCTGCGTGAACATTTACGCTTTGTGCTGCTGTTTATCACTCGGCTATTTCGCGCGACTTGAATACCAAAAGAGGATAGTATCGTGCGGGAATATCCCGCAGCCGTTTTATCGTCATGAGTTGATGTTTCCGAAATATTTTGCACCGAATATATTTCTAGGCCAAGAGAAAAAACTACCATGGAGAGTTAGGGGGTGAGAACGGATGCGAGTGCTAATCAGCAGGGCTATTCAGGAACTCTTTACGCGGTCGCGAAGACGAAAGATTCCGTTTACGTGGTTACGCCGCGTAAACATTCGAAGACGCGTAATTTGCTATTCAGTAGGCTTCACGAAAACATTTTCGTGCCTTCCCCTCCGCGGTAGTGGGGAAGTCGAAGATACCCGAAGTTTTCCTGCAATACGTCACTGCGAGCCAATCAGAGAAAATCGGCATGCAATTGTCCTCGACAAACAAAAATAGAGCGAGATTCAACTGGTAAGTGCAATGCTATTGAATTATAACGTTGATTAATGATAAGTATGTTGTACACTTTTAAATACAAGTGAGAGCTCAACGTGTATATTAATGTTGAAGGTGAGTGCGTTGGAAATATGTATGCGATTAGCCACCTAAGATTACAGTGAGTAATTGGGATAAAAACTTGTAAATGAGAGGAATTTGGCGTTATTATGCATTTGCTTATGCCAGATTTGGTTATGCCTTTGCTTTGATGGACACATTTTAATGATAATACAAGTATTTGAATTGAAGTAGTCAGTTTCGTCATATCGTTTATCGCAGAATTGGCCGGATAATTAGTTATAGGCAATGAAAATGGTAATGTAAACAGTCCTCATGAGTGTGGTAAAATGTTTTAAAAATTATTATCAACCGCAAGCGATGTCCTAAGATTAGTTTGCTTAATTATTGGAATACTGTAGATAAGAAAGTATAATTTTACGGGATAAGAGCTGGTAACAGGGTGCTAAGAAGACGGAAAATAAGGTGAACAAAGCCCCTCAAAATAGATAAAAATAAGAATGTATTTACAACGGACTGCCTATCATTACGTTGCAACCCTGACTTCAATGTTCACAATTTGTATCCTGGCATTAATATTTAAGAGCTATGGTACTGACGAAATGCACCTCAACATTTGTCGCTAACGTATATAAGTACACCTAACTTTTTAGAATAGAAGTGACATTAAGTTCATATTTTTATTGAATAAATTCAAATCTTCTTCATTTTGTAGTAGTTTCAATTTAAGAGATACCTTGGGAATTTTTAAATTATGTACAAAGTCAAGTGAAGGAGTTTCTACCTCATAATTTTGGATCTTCTTAAAAATCAATCACGCTATAATATTATATAGGTAGCAAATTTGCAGCATCTAAAGTCATCAGCACACCTAAAAATATCACTTTCTTACTACCGTTCCTAAGAAAAAGGAAGCACAGCCTGAATGGGTGGCAATTGATATGAACTGAGCTATAGTGATGACTGTTATACTTTTATCCTGAAGTACCTCACAATCAAGAAGGTTAAGAGACCCAAGCAGAGATAATTGTTAAGGGAAATTTCTACCTAGTGAAAGAAATTATATGTCTTATGCAAGTAACAGAAAAATGCATGAAAAAATAATGGATGAAACATGACCCATTCGTAATATTTCTTTTCTCATTTTAGTCCATTCTGATGAGGTTGGTAGCAACTACAGGGTATCCCTTCTACGAGGGATCCCATGATTAATTTTAAGGTGGAAAACCGTAGTTTGACCACCAACAAAAGCAATGGTAGTGTATCAATTGGTAATTTACCAATGCATTAGGTAACCTGTTAATTATCGCTTGTCTAATAGTTCTGGACTTGTTTAATATGCCTCTTCCAAGAATTAGGGACTCTGCAAGAGCTGGAATCTCCATAATAATCAGCCTCGTCTGGGAAGGGAAAACCAGCCCCTACACACATATTATGAAGTACAACACAAGAATTAACTATCAATCCTGATTTTATTGGTGTACACTCCAGCACTCAATGCCTCAGCAATGATATGAACCTAGAGTTAAGAACCCCCATGCACCTCTCAATAGACTTCATAATTTGCTTATGGGCTTCAGTTTAATAAGTTTCAGGGGTACCTACTTGGCCTGCCACATAGTATTCCAGTCTGGGGCCAGTGGTGGTGTGGGTTACCTAAGCCACCTATCATTCATTACACTGTTTTTAATATATTCGGTGCTCAAGGATACAGATATGATATAAAAATTATTCTTTCTTTTCGATGCAAGGAGTTTACTTTTAAAAAATCAAGGTCATTACTTCCAATATATTATTAATATCATATAATGTATGCTAAATGTACCAGATGATTATTTTTCCAAATTTATACCAAACAACGAACACTGATATCCACTCTCCCAAGTACATTTCATTTCCCAATGCATGGCTGATTGATTCCATATATGTATCGACATAACTGATAATCTGGAAAAATTGATGCTTGCAAATTACTGTTAAATAAAATAGGAATGACTTAGAAATGATACTCTCTTACTTTATTTCCTTTGAGCTTACCTGTAATTATTTAGTAACTATAAAGAATAGCGAAATGCAACCGTTGTTCTGGAGGTGGTATCAGTTACCACCACGTTTCAAATTGTTTAAGAGCTTGTTTCACAAGCATGTTATTAATATGCTTCTGAGTGGGTTTTCATAGCATATGGAATGAGAGTAGTTACAAGAGACATAAGCTGTGGATGTAGAATGTGTTTCATGATATAGCGAATATGAATCATTAAATTACAGGGGGTGGTGAGCTGTAATTTGGTAAAAGTTTGTAATATGAATAGAAGTGTGGCATTATCACCAAATTCTTTTCAATGCTACATTTCTGATCCCATACTAATGGAAACAGCCTAGGTAAAGTTGATGAACAACCAGAGCAACATCTCCATTAATCGGTTACTTACATCATGCCATATTATAATGCAGGAAATTTAACGAAAGCAACTGGATCCTTTATTGTGAATGCATAAATACCTATTAACTGTGTTAGGCCTATTTGTAGGAATACCTCGACTATCACCAATTAATTTGAGAAGGACTGGCATGTAAGGTAATGATGATTTAGAAACACTCAAGAGAATAATTTTCAGAGTCAAGGTCTAATCCATGATAAATTATTAGAATAAATTACAATGTTGGTTTGATTATTCTCCAACAGTATAAATTTGTTGGAAAATGCTATGTAAACAGTAATGGGCTCATTACAATTTGTTCTAATAATTCATGGGCATCTACATCAGCAGCAATTCATGCTTAATTTTATATTACTCTACTCTGCACATTTTCTATTGATGGGAATTATATATCTTTGGTCAATATGGGAGGAGAATTCTATGCTTCTGTAACCTCTTCAACTTCTCTGCTGACAGAGGGATGGCCAAGTCCCAAATTATTGTCACTACCAGTAGCTGCCACGCCCATAAAATTGCAGTGCACAATATATCTAGATTTAGGTAGGTATTCCATGTACAATTTTCACTAACTTACATAGGGATAGTGGTTGATGTGGTTTAGTAATATACCTTCAAATGCATTCGTACTACAAGAGCTCTTTGAGCTGGAATCATGTGGGGACATAAAATATTTATTAGCTTCCAAGCTCAATCTTTATCCAATATTTTCCCTGAAATACTTCTTATGTTAATACAAAAGGGTCATATACATTCATTAGTTCCCTCACACAAGACTGACTCTTTCATCTCTCTCCTCCTCCTAAGTATTTCTAGGGCTCTCACACCAATAATTTTCAATCAGATTCGATCGTTACATAAATTAACGATACACATTCAAATGAAAATAGGTTAGCCTACCTCACCTTATGAGAACATTAAAATTGTAATCACCGAAACAATAAATGGTCTCAAAATGTTATATGGAACAATATATATCTATAGCACATTAAGAAGTAATTGGCTGTCTTATTTCATAGATTTACAATGAGTCATTTCACATAAAAGCATAAATCCCTTAGCTAGGGTTCTGAGTGGCTAGAATGTGGGAGTCAATTCCTTTATACAATCATGATACTGCAGCAGGCACAAACAGGTATCTGGCTCTCAGACAATATCCTCTCACCACTATCCACAATCAATACAAATAAGATGATTGACTTGCCTCAATTCTTTAATAGGGACCATCACACTAATGGCCATTGAATAAATACTCTTGCTCTCTCTTCCATAATAATCGTAGTCATGCGATGGACTCATAGGCTTAATCGAAAGGAAACGTCCTGTATGATAGATATCACAAAAACGACACTTGTCCCCAATGTATATACTAACCATTTTGAACAAAACAAATCTCTTATGCCAAGAAATACTTACAGTCATCTTTTGTCGCAAGACAGATGACACTGAAAACAGTAGTGTACTCAATGATGACTACTTGGTAAAATAATTTAAGTTGTTCCCACTATGCTATGTACATAAATAACATGCCTACAAACGTCTATCTGTCATAAAAGCATCTACCTGTCCACAGTTTAGAGATGGATCCAGCCACAGCAGCTGCACATTTCATTTGCGAAAAGGACCTAATGTAAACACACAAAATCGATTCACCTATCAGTTATATCCTTTCAGTGCCAATATCTTATATTTGATTAGTTAAAACAATAGCCATCACAACGTAGAGAAAAAATATACATCCACTATACGGCAATAATTGTGAATATTTACACATCGCCAGCCTGAGTAAAAACATTGATCAGCAGAGGAGCTGTCTTTCTGCTAGTTATGTCCCTCCAACTTCATCATCCAAAAATGTCTTATACAACTGTATATGCAGACAGTAGAGCGCAGTATTCATTCATGTTATTTTAGCATTGATGTTGAACATGAGCCCTTTCAAACCAGAAGAAACAAAATAATCTTATGATCATACTACGAGTTGTTTACCTTCTTAGTGGTTATTAAAAGTAGCATTTGTACTTTATCCTAAGTTCTTGAATCCCGCTACATACTCCTTTTGCATATACACTAGTATTCATAGAGTAACACTGCATTCCGAAGTGGGAAAGCACTGACTAACGCCACAAAGATGACTCGCAGCAGCAAATTCATGAATGGAACACATACGTTTCCTCTTAACCAACAAATATCTTCCTAACTTTGTAACCGTCCCGGGGAAAAGTAGAACAAAGCGTTTAAAATATCTACGCTCATACATCATCTACACTCATAGTGAAACAGACGACGGGAAAATGTCTTGTAAACACGGCTTAAAAACAAGATGCGACGACACATTTTCAACTTAAGTATTCACTTTGATAAACGGTTGAAAATAAATAGAGTACCATTGAGATATGCAATTAAGCGGGCGATGACGATAAATATGAAAAATATAAAACATTTCCTCAATGACAGATAACAACACCTCCAACTCCAATAGGTATGTATTCCGAAAAGAGAATATGAGAAGCATATACAAGACAAGAATAATTTAAAATTCATGAAATTAACAGTTAAATATGCAAAAATATTACTAGCACGAAATGAAATTACGTCCACAACTACAATGAACACCGCTGTTTACATGCCCAAGCAAATACTTGACATATATTAACGGCATGTGGCCCCGTCGTCTACCGCGGTCTGCTGTTTACGCGGCGGAAACTGAGTTTTCGTTGACAACTCTCGTCGCGTAAACTGAAGCACGAAACTTACGTGGCGGAATGTTCGAAATGGCTTACAGAATAGCAACAATGTGATTTTCGCGATCCCGTCACGAAATCTTTCGTCTTCGCGACCGCGTAAACAGTTACTGAATAGCCCTGCAGGAAGGGATGTTACAAGCTGTGGAAAGAAGGATGTATAGAATGAGGATTAATAGACCTTAAGTCGAACCGAATAGAACCAATGTACGGTGTGGTAATGGGAAGTGGAGGTTGAAGTCATTTTGACGTGTCGTTTTCAATGAAAAACCTTAACAATTCATCTATTATAACGCTATTAATTTAGCAATTTCGTGCTGAACTGATTAAGGGAAGGAAACAAGGAACATAATTAGTATTCAAAGTGTCCTGCCCTTCATAGTAGGTCTACATGGAGCATTTTGCTTATCACCCCAGCTTTTCTCCCCTCCCAACTATTAGATCCCTCTTTAATTCATTGTGGAACATGCCGAGGTTAATTTGGAAAATTTTCCATGGTAACTTAAAATTATTATTATTATTATTTTCATCATCATCATCGGAAGGATGCTGAGCAAACGAGAAGAGGTTCAGAGTAGCTGGAAGGAATACGTGGAAGATTTTTATGGCGGTAAGAACAGACTAATGCGACATAAGCTGGAGATTACCTGCAATAATAATGTGTGTTTTGCTTTGATGCGCTACCTCGAGTTAGTCGTATCGGAGAACTCGCCCGTGGTCGCGTTCCAACTCGAGTCCCATCAGACTTGTGTGTCTCTCCCGTTGCAGCAGACTTGACTGCATTGATTTCGGCAATGTGTGTTTCCACGGATGGGCGCCCTAATTAGTCTCGACCTCGCCGCGCTGCAGAAGGAATGCCTTCTCTCTCTCTCTCCGTCCGATCTCGCCCTCAATGCGTTTCCTTCCTTTCGCCGCCCGAGGCCAGGGCTCGCGTGCTCTTGCTTGTGTGTGTCTGCCGCGTACCTCTTTGATTGGATGCGAGACTCCAGCCGTGGTGGGATCGCCTCCCGATCGAAGTGTATACATGCGTGCTTCCTCGCCGCCCACTCCGCCACATCCCTCCTTAGCGCTTCTCTTTCGCATCCACAGGGAAGTTCCTCTCCTTTCCGTTTCCTTTCTATTTCTCAGTAGGCCTCCCGCCCACCCCGTCTAGGTTTTCGCTGCGCAACGGTATCGCTAGAAGACTGGATAAATTTATCAGGGTAGTCAATGTGGAGAAGGTGATGTGGATGGAAAGGTTTATTAACTATATGGGCTGTGAATAACCTGTTGGTAAAAAACATTGCATCGTGCCCTCCATTTGCCATAGTTTTTTTTGCGGGATACTTTGCTGCGGAGAGCGATCCACTGTGTTCTCCGTGTTATGAAGAAAGACTTTTCGTCCGTCTGTGACGAATTGAGCTCTTGAGGTTGCATTGGGGTTGGGAAGTGTGGGTACCATGTGCGTTTCGTTTGCCCATCCTAATTTAAGTATTGTTCTTTCTCTGTTGAGTTTGAGACTTTTTTAGTACTGTCTTGGAAATAGATAGAACGTAGCAATGGATTGAAATCTGAAGTCTCTTGGTGTATTTTCGAAAGAGGAAGCAGGCGTACTATCATGCTTTCTAGTATTCCCCTTTTTTTGCTTGGCTGCTACATTTTGATTCTTGTTTTCAATTTGTCTTGAGTGCAGCCTCTTCGTATTACCCGAGGTGTTGCTCTCAATCGCAATTTCTCTTTACACTTGTAACTTTTGCCAGATTTGTTTGAAATGTACGTAATATTCTAGGAAAACTCAAATGCACTTCATTGAAACTTTGAAGTTTATAATTTCGGTCCCAAATCAAAGCGTCTAAATTCTGGGACAACTTTTGATATGGCTACCAGAGATTTGTTTTGAATTTGTACATGAAATATTTTCGACTGCCATCTAAGTTTTTTCTTGGCGTTGTTGACTGGTCACCTGGCATGAGTTCTTTTATCAATATTTTGCAGATATTGTGAAAATAGATCCTGATACGGATCAGAGTTTCGGGTAACTCTTTATGTTCGTCTCCCTCTTGTGTTGTGTTTTTTATTCTCTCCGGAGAAAATAATTTCACCTGCATTTTGAATTTTTACGCCTATTTCAACTTTCTAGCGTCTGGAATTCACCCTAATTGTAAGATTAGGTTGCTTGTTGACTTAGGTACACTCAGTGCATATTTCTTACTTCGGCGTAATTTTGAACAGCTTGAATGAGAACACTTTGAACGCATGAATGAAATTGGGTGAAGTTGCTACTTGGCGCAAATAAAATTTAGAAGTGTTGATGTTTTAGAGGAAACACGTCCGCGGATTGGTTTAGGCGCATGGTCGATGACGGTTACCCGGGCAACCGAAAAACTTGTTTCGGAGGTATCAATTCACAGTTTAATTGGCTTTATAAGATGCGCTTCGTAATTTAACTTCTATTCGAAGATTTATTAAAGTGCTACTTATCAAATGTACTGAACTTAGACCAAGTGTACTGCTCTCAATAAATTCTTTAATTATGATCTTTTCGTAACTTTTTCACTCTTTATATTATCTCTTGTACTTACTACCTCCAATCTTTTGACTTTGTATTCCATTTCTCCTCCAACGCATACACTGCTTGTCACGGCGATTCTACCTCCCTCCCCTGTTTCCACTTGAGCCGGTCTTCGTACATGACTTTTTCTGTGCTCCCAGGTCTTTTACTCCGTGCATTACTCTCTTCTTATTAAACGATGACTCACATGCCTTTCCCATTTACGCAATGGAAGTCGGTGGTATTCCACTTCAGTTGACATTCACGTGCGCATGAGTGGATTTCGCTCGGCTCTTGAATAAACTTTTCATGATCGAATGCTTTGAATGCCGCGGCTTCGGGTTCCATGGTGGTACATCTTCGTAATACCTTTCGACCCACCTTGAGGCTATTACGTAAGGCGTGAGTGTTCACTAACGTGAACTCCGCCATACACTACGATCACATTCATAGATAGCCGGATGGTGGTGTATAATTTTTTGTCTTCCATTCATGCATTTGCAAATTTGATCCCTGGCGTCGGAACTGTTTTTTCCAGAGCGTACCCTAGACTCATTTACTATTTATCCTCCGTTCGTGGTCTTTTTGGTGGGTTTTTTCTGGAACTAGATAATTTAGATTTTTAAGATGCCGAGTAGTTCGTATGGAAATTGAATTCATTTGATTGCCCTTGTATTCTGAAATTTCGGCTTATGAAATTTATGTGATCTTTTAATTGTTCTCCGAGTTGCTTTAATCAGTAATTTCTATAAATTTTTAGTCTATTTCGACAGTGAAAAATATTCAATAAGTGTTTTTTGTCATTTTAGTAATTAATTATTTCTTAGAGTGTAGTCATTGACCTACACTCTCAGAAATTGTTAATTACGACATAAATTGAGATCATGATGACGAAATCGATTTTTCATCTCAGTGAAACTAATTTATTCCGTGGATTAAAATCAACTGAAGGAGGCAGTGATTGTGTTTTGAAAAGTTTTGAGAATTTCGGATTGCTACGTTGACACCGAGGGATCTCATAGTTCTTCGGTTAGTACGTCATTACGGATTATTCCCTCACCACACTATTTTTGCGTCAATGAATTTGCATATGCGTAGTTGTCCCCGTTGCGTCAAAACGTACCCCCACAATCCACATTCAGAGCCTTAACGTGTAAATATTTCTGATGCACTCTTCTCGTGGCCGTTAACTTCGTGAGTGCCAATCATATTTCCTGTAGAAGCACTCAGAGATTTAAGTGAAAATTGAATTACATAGCCACTCATCCACAATATTATATTATTTTTGACAGTTTCACGAATTTCATCCATATGCAATTAGAAAATTTCAGCCAGAGATTTTTTCGCCTTCATATCATAAAACACGGAGGGTTAAAGGTATAAGGAACAATGAGAGTTGAATATGTATTATAGCGAGTTGCTACGATTACACCGAAGAGACCTCAAGGTCCCTCGGTTCCTACGCCACAGGTTTTGCCCCGTCGAGAAAGAGAGAGAGTCCGGTCGGGAGATTTGCAAATGGAGAATTGTATCAACCCGGCTTGAGTCGGACACCCGCCTCCTCCCAATGCACGCCCTCTCTCCCCACACTGCCCAATTCCCAGTTCACCATCTTCCCTCTCCCGCCGCCTGCTTTGCCCGCCACCCCTTTGCCTTCCTCCTCTCTTCTCCCGTTCACCTCAAACTCTCCCCTCTCCCTGGGGTGAACGGCCGAGGGAGACCCCATCGCCTTTTTATTCCCATGCGCCCCTTCCCCCTCCTCCCATTCCCCCCCTCCCTCACCTCAATCTCTCCTTTCTCCATCTCGTGTCCTCTCTCGCCCTCCCTCCCTTTCTTTTCCGCTTGAGCCACCGCGTTGCGCCCCTCATCTTTTTCTTCCCCGTCTCCTCGTTTCCCGTCCGCGCTTACCTTGCCTCAACCTCCCCAGGACGATAAGCGCTCAATCGCGGATGTTTAGTACAATGGAGGATCGTCCAGTCGATCACTGGGTGTGCTGTCACCCAGCGCGCCTTAAAATGGGTGAACATTTGTCCTTAACGGTAGAGGTATCCGAAATGCACGGACTGTATTTCGGAATAAGTTAGGAAAATAAAAAAAAGCTTTGGTTCTTACAAATATTATTGTAATATGTCAGTTTTATTTCATTGATTATATTTGTAGGAAGCTTTTTTATATTCTTGGATGTACTTAAGCTGTGGACAATTAGAACGCGTCCGAATTGGCAGCATAAGTAAGCTTCTACGTGAGGTTAGGAAAATATAATGTTAAGGGGAAAAAATTACATCTGTAGGAAGCTATTTTTATTCTACATATTAAAGGCCTCAATAATTCAATGCATATATTTCGGACTGCTGGCAGAAATGCGTGCTCGTGATGAAGTTATCTCTCGAATTCATTGTTTTTCAATGTTGTTCCTCGGGAATGCAATTACTATGGTGCAAGTATTGAGAAGAAATGGATCTTGCTCTGCTCATCGCTGCCTTATGGACATGTTTGTATACCAATTAGAGCACGTTCGAAATGGCAGAATATGTAAGCTTCTGCGGGACGGACTTGGGCTCCCCAGTGCAGTAGTCCCTTAGTTCCCATGCGGCCTCCTCCCACCTCCTCTCCTCTCACACCTCAATCTCTCCTTTCTCCATCTCGTTCTGTTCCTCTCCGTTTCCTCTCTCCTTCCATCCTTTCTTTTCCGCTTGAGCCACCACCGCGTTGCACCCCCCCATCTTTTTCTCCCTTCTCCTCTCGTCCCCTCGCTCTCCGTCCTCTGTTACCTTTCTACCCCCTCCTCTTCGACTTCCCTCGGATGATAAGCGCAAAATGTTTTCAGTCGAGCTCGCTCGTCTCTCCCCCCGATGCGAGAGACGCTCTCGAAAAATGTTTCCGCCGCCGTTGTGTGTGCGTTGGACGGTTTCCAATCCGTAAAATATAATTTCACCGCGCTCAAAACGGGTTGCCATGATGATTTGGTATTCTTGGCACCCCTCGGTCGGCTGAGGTCATCATACGGCACGCAAGTGCTTACAATTAAGAGTTAATAACCCCTGGAAACATGTGTCGTGGGGTTGTATTTACATAGATAACGTATGTGAGAGGCGCCTCTGCGTGCAGTTATCTACCAGTGGTACTTAATTCGAACCCTTGTTAGTCATTAAGAAGCGGATTATGTCCAGTACTCGTGGGATTTATGGTTTATTCTTTAAGCTTTAGTGAATTACTTTTTTGTATTCACGGGGACTAGGATCAGAGGGATTTTTTGTGACTTATTTAGACCATTATTTTAACATGTTTCCCCTTTTCAGTCTGAAATAACAAGTACATATTTCATTCTCTCAATCCTAGAGAGTTTAAGTTTTTACGAATCCAGTATTACTGAGCTTACCTTAACCGGTAGATTTCCTCGCTTGGTAATGGATGTGTTTTTGAGGTACTCAGATTCTCTATCTTGATTGATCAGCATTCCTCGACGACTCATGTTTTTGCGAGCTTGAGATAATGCGGGATGGTGTCGTTAATATTTGCGTGCCGGCTTTATTTCCTCGGACGCTATTTGAGTCCCTGCGGCGTTCGTGTATGCACATGTCTGCTGGTTGAGTGTAAGGGAGGCTCTGCCATGTCCATCGCGCTCTTGCAGTCGTTTTGTTTTTATCCCTCTACCCTCGTAACCCTCGTCTCTCGCGGCCTCTCCGCGCCGCCCCCTAGGCTCTCTCTCCCAAACCCTTTCCCTTCGCTAGGTTCCCCTTCGGAGGGCGCCAACCCGGAATCCTCTCGCCCGTTTGCTTATTCATCTCTTATATTTGTTGCATAAACATCTGTAGCCTTTCTTTCTTCTCCCTCTCCTTAAAAAAATCGCATAGCCGTACCCAGTGTTGCCTCTTTTTGCCGTTGCCCCGTACTTCATTTCTCTGCTGTTTCCAGCAGTATCACTGTAGGTACATTGAAGCTTCAGTTTACGGATGCCGGTTGTTTGTGGAGTTCTCAGAATGGCGGGCAGTAAACTTGCAGCATTGTACGCTATCGAAGGAGGAAAATCAAATTGGCCAGGCCGGTCTACAAAACATTTAATGCTAACGTACATACCTATACCGGCGTAATACCTATTTTAATTTTAGGATGTGTTCCTCTATATATGGATACAGTAACGTCATGACACTTGACTAGTTATTGGGAATATCTCTCTTCTACTAATAATATTTGCGTGGGTTTTCTTGGAATACCTCCGTAGAAATCAAATGCCTCCGGCGCACATAATTATTTTTCTCTGGTGAGTTTCGTTGTGAAGTCAATAGGTCATACACATTCAGTTCGTTGTGCACCATTATTAAAATACCTCTCGCATTTTTTATGCATAGTGATGGTTTAAATCATTCTGCGTCTTTTAGCGGAGACTCTAGATTTTATTACAAGTATTTCTGTACAATTTATGCAAAGCTGAAATGGAAAATACGTGTTTTTAGGGTTGCATCTTACTAAAGTCAGTTACCGGACAATAACTGTCCGTGAGAGATACGTTCCACCATATTCACCTCACTCCCACCCCGTGCTTTCTTCTGCGGCTCTCTCTTTGTTTGCCCGAGTTTTTATTCCGCAACCGTACTGACCGTCCTCACGTACCCCCAAGTTATTTCTTATTTAATAGCCTCATTTTCTCCGTTCTCGCCAGGATCGTTTCTTTTTTTATTTGCATGGGATATTTTTTCTCGACTCCTGCCCTCTCTCGCCGCAGATGCCGAAAGCGATGCTGTCTGGCATACCGGGTGTTTTGTCCACATTTCCTCAAGTCGTTTGTTCGACTTGTGTGCGAAACTCCGGACCCAAGGCTCTGTCGTCTTGACCGTCGTCAGTCGCATTCGTTCTTGATCATTGGCTCTCATGTCCGAGTTAAGATTTTCTCGGTTTTCCGGCCGAAATATTTTTAATTTATCGTTTCGTTTCCCACTTCAAAGTCTGGAATTCCGTCGCGTGCGTGTTGGCCATAATTTTACAATCGTCCGGATTATGTATGAGCAGTAAGGTCCTTCATGTTATTGCGGCGAAAATTTTGCTGGGGCGTCGCTTAATTCTTGTTGTTTTATTTAATTTCATTCAAATTGTCAGATATAATATCTTTTTGCGTCCATTTTAACATTTCCTTCTCCAATTTTACTCGAAGGAGAGTTTTGCAAGCTCGGCTGTATGTGGATAAATATAAGGGGATCCGTATCTCTCTACAGCCATCGTGCTTTCCTCTCTTCTCTATATCCGGAATTAACCCAATTCTGTTGTTTTCTTTGAACCAGGATAGTTTCGCTCTACCTCTTGCGCTATCGCTTCCTTAACCTCATCTTGAATTTTAGGTATCATTACTTTTTCTTATCCTTTAAACTGGAAAAATCCTGCATCCAAGAAACCCTGCCTCCGTGGGTAAAACTCGTTCAATAATAATAATCCTGATCCTTGAGTTTTCCTCCTTGAGCGTAGGAGTGGAATAGCTATCGGGGTGGTCGCGTCTGCACACTTAGGTAAGGGGTTCTATAAAATAGTTTCCGTCCCCCTGGGGGAGAAGGGGTCGTGGGAGTTCGCTGGTTTATGTGGGCTGCCGGATAGGAGGCCCTCAGGTATCGTGAAAACTTGAATCCACCCACTCGTATCTTTCGCTCGGGAGGCTATGCTGGGGCTTCATTTTCATTTTACTTGCTCTACACCGGCACCCCGTCATGCGAGTCTTAAATCCTTGTAAATTCATCTTATTTCGGTTTCCAATCTTGCTCTTTGCTTCCATTTTGCGAAACGAAGCCTAATCTTTGCCTCCATTTTGCCTAATCTTTGCTTATAAAAATCACTAGTCCTTAAGCACCTCGACTCTTAGATTTAAGGTTTGCTTTCATATAAAATAGGCTGTCGGCGGGGAGACGTCGTGAATTTTTTATGTTCATTGACATTTGCGGTTCCAATGAGGTGTACTAAGCTGGCTAATTGAATTCCTTCTTTCCACGTGTTAAGTGGCATGTGTGTGTTGGCATGTCAAACTTGTCAAACAAAATTTGTTTTGCAGAGGTAAATGGCATTTTGTGGGTTTATGCCGTGTTATCATCTCATGCTGGATTTCATCTTCTCGCTACGTCATCGAGAAAAATTGGCTTGCGCCATTGATTCAGATTTGTAGACAAATTTAACGGTTTTCTCGGAAATTTAACAATTAAGTTAAATAATTCTGATTACGTGCATTTAACCGTCTTTTAGTTTTGAATACTAGCCGTTTCATTGAACTTAAGGATATCAACGCTGCTGCCGTTGCTATCACAACTACCTAGATTCCTCGCGTGCTCACATCGAGCAAAGAGTCCCATAAAAGATACTTCACTTCAATAATAGCGACCGGAGAAAAATAAGTTTCCGTCATTGAGGTTTTCCGAGGGCACTCCTGCCTTCAACTCTCCGTTAAGGTTAATGATGCGGCAGCTGTAAAATTCTCGACCGAGTGGCAATTCAGGAGCACTCCTCGCGGCCCGAGAATCACTTCCTTTCGGCCGCACATTTCTTATCTCCTCCTCCTCCACTTCCTTTCCATCCGATTTTGATTTTCGTGGTCCATTCGAGGACCGAAAACTGGCCGATCTAGGTGGGGGCGAGAAGTAAGGGGAACTGCGGGGGGGTCATTTCGACTGGGGGTCCCCGCGTCCGTGGAGATGGCGGCCCATCCTTTATCCCCCGCCCGGTGACCCGTCGGACAGGGTCGTTTTTTTCCCCTCTCCAGCTCCTCGCCAATACCGTTGGGTCCACTTTGGCCCTTCTGGTTGCATTTCCTCGGCATGATTGACCCAACCCCCCATGTCGTCCCCGGGGCTCGTTCGCACCTCCTCCGCTGCTTTCCGAGGACGGTCGCCCAATTTCCTTCGACCGCCACTCTCTGGTCGCTCAGTCACCCTTTTCCGCAGTCTGTTGTCGCATAACGATCTGTCGCCGCGCCGTGGTCGTATTTTTGGTGGACGCATAAGGGTCTGGAATATTTCAGTGGCCAATTATATGCTGATTCTATGTTTTTTGCTTTAGTTTTCAGTCAATTAATGGGGATTTTTCAACGGTACGTAGTTCAATCGATTGTTACTGCTGTGGTATCTTTAGTAGTCCACTTGAACCTTACTTTTCGTAATTTTTTAGGGGCTTAATAATTCAGAATATTTATACTTAATAAGAATTTTATTTAATGATTTTTTCCGTATTACATACACCTTCAATATATATTCTTGATTTTTTTCCTCTCCTTGATTCGTGGGCTTGGATTATATGTATGGCAATTCTTCATTTTCGTTATTTTAATTTATAAGTTTATCTAGCTTTTGGTAATATTTCTGGACCATATCAACGTTCTCTCCGTTATCGCTGTCGACTACATTCCATGTGCATGTGGCCCATACTATCAGTGTAAAAAGGTACAAGGTATCGCTTATTTTTTCTTGATCTGCATTGATAGTTTCAATTATCTTTTTAGGCTATCTTGTTTCCTGTCAGCCCAGTATTTCTTCATTCGCACAGACTGTAGTTTTCATGCTTTTTTCACCCCACGTAATTTTCGTTATCCATCGGAAATCATTTTCCTATTATTTGTGTTCGATCTTCATTTTTTGTCTACGTTTTTCTTTGAGTTCTTGGTATGTTTTTTTCGTATCGACTCATTCATTGCGTAACTCATTCGTATAATCCTTAATTCCTGAAACCCATTTTATTGCTGACCTTGCCGGTCTATATATTTCACCGGACGTTCGTGCTATAAATATTTCGTGTGCTAATGGATATGAATTCGGGCGACAATTACCATGCTCTCTTCTTGCCACCTTGGCCCGCTTATCTCCTACGTCGGGCATTTGTCACCAAGACCTTATGCGTCTCAGCAGTCCCGATAAACCCCTGCATAGGCCGTCGACGTGCGCTATCTGTCCATGCTTCTCCCCCGCTGAAATCTGCCTCACTGACCTCCCTCCATCCCGAGATCTCCCCGGTAGAGGAGTAATGTGTAGCTTTAATGAGGTCCTCACCTTACGTGCCGGCCGACGCGCCAGATGGATGTGGCGATTTCGAGGCGAGCCCCTCCCGATCTCTCTCCCAAGGGGGGTGGGGCTGCCCCGTCGCCCTCGGCGTTGGGGGGCCGGTGCCGGGGGAGGGTTGTCCGCGTCGCACGCCTCCGATTCTGTCGCATGGGTGGACATCTTCGCCGAGGCGGAATACTCTGCTCGCTCGGTGAGGGATTGGAGCGGGCACGGGGCACTAGTATGCGATGTCGCGGAATTTGAGTGATTTAAACGACGGTAGACACCGTGCTAACCCCCGATCGAGGGAATTCCATTCATGCAGTCCCAACGCAAGTATTTCGTCAGTACTTCTCTACATTATCATTACTTATAAATGCAACCCCTTATTCCACTCTGAACTGATTTCTTCAATTCGACGTATTACAAATTGGTTTCCTGCTAAATTAAATATTTCTATGGTTTTATGGATGTAATTATGCTGTATATGTATTTTATATAAATAATTCTGAGTACGTCTCCTCTTGACTTCGAGGACTCCGGTTGTTCATACGAATATCAGTTACTAAATTGGAGCTAAATTTCTTCCAAATGTCCATTTAAGCTTGCATTATTGCTTAGAGTTAAAACTTCCCGGTATTTTATGTTTCCTTTTATGTGTTTATTAAGTATCCATGTTTATTAAGTATATTTGTATCCATGCCTACGTTCAAGTGTATAAAACGTGTAGAAAAGTTGCTTGGAATATGTGAATAGAAGTGCTTTGTGCGACGTTCTTATCATTATCTGGAGTAAGAGTGGACTTATTTTTGTTGACGACCTCTTTGAGATTATTATGTCACTTACTCTCACTCTGAAAAAGGCTTTTGATAACGCAAGAAGGCGGGATATCCCAAGCGTGGAGTATGATTGATCGAACGGAATGGGTTGAATTGTGGCTTTGAAAAAAAACTTTATTAAATTCGCGTGGCGAGGAGAACTTTTTCGCATTTACTCGGGTACGGCACAGTGATGAGTTGCCGTCTTAACTTCCCGCGAGAGTGGGAAACTTTCGAGTGGGTGTCTTCGAAAAAAAAACGATCGAAAATCCCTTCCTCGTCTCCGCGAGACTCGTCCAGTAGGCATGAAGAGCTGCTTTTTCCCTTACATACTTATTTACATACTCGAGTTTATAGAAGCGCTTGCGGAAGATTTTCCTCGACACTATTTTGTCCTCGCGGAAACGAGCGTAGGATTTATTTCGTGCTTCCCCTTAACCCTTTCCCTTATCCTTCGTGTTTCAAATTTAATTGTAACAGCGACTCCTTTTCTTTCCTGTCGCCGTTTGGCCATCATCTCCTTTCGAGCTTTGAATTCGGTTCTTAAAGAGTGAAGGGCAAGGGCAGATTAGACACTTCTACTTCGGAGTTGGAAAGAGGGCGTATGTAATCGTGAGGGAGCAGAATGAGGAAGTTAGGTCTGTTGCGTCGAAGGAAAAGAGTGACGGAGTTTCGTGGAAAGCAGAAATTGGTCGAGGAAAATGTTAAGAGAGACAAATGAAATGCATTCTGGGAGAAGAACGAGTATAATAGGATTTCTGGGAAACTTAGTACCGGTTTGTCATGACCGTTAGTCTACGGGTTACGGTAGGTTAACATGGGGCACCAAACTCAATTTATATGTATTAATCACCCCTCCACGCCCAGTTTTCATTTCGTGTTTAAGTTCTGTTTGTGAATTGCCGCTCCACTATGGCACGTGCTTCTCGCTCCGTCCTTAAATTTGAAGATGTTTTAGGATGAAGATGAATGTAAACTCTGCCAGTCATTATAATAAAAATTGCTGTAAATTATTTTTAAGATAGATACCAAAAGCGTTAGCATCATGTTATATGCTCGTATTTATTTTTGTAGCTTGAGCTTTCCGCTTACCATTTCTTTTTTCTTTTACACAAGGAAGTGAAACTTGATGACGGAGTACTGGAGGTTTTTAAGAAGGTTACTGATGATTCGTAATATGAGATTTAAACGGAAGTGCTGTCAATAAAAGCAGTCCGTGAATAGAAATAGCCAGTTGCTATCGAAAGGTTTCGTCGCGCTCCTGTTTTTTTCTTCTATATCACCCTGCATTTTTACCTTTTTTCCTCTTTTCATCCCCATACATTTACGTTTTAGTTTGCTACGTTACTGTTTCCTTCTAGTTGCCTTTCATTTATGTCGCATCTTATGAAAGTGGCCGTGGAAGACAGTATGAACTCTGTGTCCCCCTTAGTAATCATTCTCAATGTGCAGGTATAAATCTCGGATGCATTTAACGCAATTTCGATAATATATGTGAATTAATCTCTAGCGTAGTCGGCATGATGATGTCTTACCAGCATATCCCTCTCCTGCATTGTATATTAAGTGTATTTTTACGCAGCATAGTTAAAGCGAATCGACATGATTCGAAATTTGATGGCTGTATGGTCGGGATATTCAAAAACCCACCCTATGTCTGAAAATCATTCTTTTTTGCTTTGAAAGGTTTCGTCGCAATTTTTCAACATCACTTTCTTTTTACAATGTGAATTGTGTATAGTTTTTTTTATTTCACCCTTACTCTCTCGCAATCCGAGTGAACGGATAAGTATGTGCGATTCTTCCTCCTCCTGCCCTGACCAACTTTTCGTTCCTCGTATTCTCACGTCCTCTTCCTATGGCGCCCTCCACCGTGAGCTCACGGATCGGAGGCCCCTTCGGGGCGTGGACGCTGGGTGAGTGAGTTGGCATGGTTGCGGGGGAGGACTCGAGGGCCATTGTCCTCACTCTAAAGATTGTTTCCTTATCGTCCCGTGTGGATTCGCGCCGCGGGGCACGCCATTTTTTACCGCCTGCTCATCCTTCTTCCTTCCCCTCAGCCTCCCCGCACTGCCTTCGCCTCTCCCTCCTCTTAACATTATTGCAGCCCATCGTTTTTCTTCCGTCCCTCCCTTATTATATCACGTTCCCATTCCATCTTCTTCCTCTTCTTCTTCCACAGCCGTTTCGCCCTCCATTCTACCTCTCTTCTCTCCCATCCAGCTCATGATGTTACGCCTCCCTTTCTCCAATGCCCTCCGCGTTTAATGTTCCTCCGTTTTTTTCCCCATCCACGGCCATCCATCACTTTCTCTTTGTGGCGGATGCGTAGTTAAGTCGTTAATGCGTCGACGGTTGAGGCTATATTTGGGACCATTTCGACGATTTTTGCGCGTAAAAGGAATTTTTATTCGAATCCCAATGGTGAGATTTCCTCGAGATTGTGTAACGCTTGGCGAAAATTGTATCATTCGTTTGCTTGACTTATTTTTGTGGCCCTGGTATTCTTATAACGTTGCCTCGCACTCTCTCTTAGTACCATATAATTTACGATATAGTTGTGTACCTGTATTGATGATAAATAATGTCTCTGGTGTCATCTGGTGGTATACAACGGTGGGCGTGTTAACTGGTTTTCTTTTATATAATGGTTTCATCCTGGCGAAGGAGAATCTTCTTGACCCAGCTTTTGTCACGGATGTTATTTGTGTTATGTATGTTGTCCTCCGTGCTCACTTCAGCGACGATTCATGATCAAAGAAGCTCAACTATAAGCAAAATTTGTAGAAGTATTTCAAGGTTAGGACGTCGAAGCGATAAACCATGCAGTCATTGTCCACTTTATGTTCGCATATGGCTGTTTGGCTGTTTCGCTCTATTTTTTTAAGTCGTCACTTAAAATCTCTCACATAACATTTTCTGTCATTTTATCAAAGGGATTTATGTTGCATGTAGTTTTCGTTCATCGGTATGTACGAAGATCCCAGGAAGGAACTGTGCTTGTTAGTTTTTTTTCCCCGAGTTTCCCAGTAAATGTCCGGATGCCAAAGTGGGCCTTCCGTATTCAATCTTGGTAGCATCAATTCGTACACAAGGTACTCTTTTCCGCGGATGCTTTTAGCGGGAGAAAAGGACCACGTTTGAGTCGTTGGTCTCGCCAGTTCCCTCGTCCCCGCCCGGCTCGCCCGAAATGGTAGTCGTTTTTCTATCGTGACTCACTCACTCACTTGACTGCTTTTAAGTGCAGGAATGAAGACCTTGTTCTCCGAATCAATTTCGGCCGTCTCTCTCCTACCTTTCCTTACATCTTTTTATATATATTTTCATCCTCTCGCTCGAGTTCTCTTTTCGTAGTCGAGTGCTTGTCCGCTTGTAGATCTTCCCCCTCAACCGTTTCGTCGTCGTCCCTCGAATTAAAATCCGAAACGACGCACTCAAGTGAAGTCCGGAGAGATCGTTGGCTGCCGTCGCCGGAGTGGGAAAAAAAGTGACTAACATGACGTGCACCGCTCCGTTATGCAACTGATATCGGAATGCGAAAGCGGGACGAGGAACTGGGAACAACTGCATGCGCCAATGGAATGAAATTTCACTCTCCTGCAATTAGAGGTGGTGCTGGGAATTGGGGCCTAAGTGTTACGGCATCAGCGGTCATTTCTCGTACCGGTTGTGAAGAAGTGCTGCGAGCAATTTGGCTGCTTTGCCGTAATAGTGCTCTTGGTCAAATTCCGAGTTGTGTCGATGCTCTCTCTCTGCAGCATGCATATTGTGGGCGGTGTTACAAGGTGGACGCCGACCAACTAAGCGAAAATCTGTAGCTATGGGTTGAATGACTAGAACTTTGTTGAATATGGAGTTATATTCTCGGTCGGCTGCTGTTTCGCTCCATTAATCTCAAAAACCTTGGTTCTATTCTGCATGGTTGCATTTCAGGAGAAACTAGTCTGCTTCACATGTGCCTACAAGGTTATTTATTTGCCATTGACCTTCATTTATTTCGTCGTGAGGATCTACTTCTCGTTTTTATTGTGTATCATTATGGAGTACAGGGTAAATCCGAGACTCCTCTCAAACTTCATTACTCTTCTTTTAAACTCCTTATTTTTGAGCGTCACTTGTCATTTGACGACCTTATTCTGGTTCACTTGTGAAGGTTGCTGCTCCATGCACTTTTCATCCTAAGTCAGAAACTCACATTATATTTTTAAATGTCATTCAGTCTCTCTAATTTTCATTTGAAGCTTCATGTTTTTGCATGAACTTTATTTTGGCCTAAGTAGTGTGTGAGAGAGCGATTTAGACGATGAGTGACAACAAGATTGGCTGTCTGTGAAACTTATTTCAATTCGGTCATCACAAAAAAAAATCTCCGAAATAGCCACTATAATGAAACATCAGGCTGAGAAAAATTGTATTTCCTGTATTTTATTTTTTGTACTGGTTCGGTAATGAAATGGTGCGGTTGAAATCGGCAAATCGAGCTGGAGGACATAATTCGTCGAATTCTTTGAAGCGATTGATCGACTATATTGAGAGTTATTCGCTACACGCATGGGGTTATTATTCCAGGAAAATGCGGATCGTGATGATGCGTTCGCGGTTGGAATTTTGTGCCAAATGAAACTGGTTCGTGGGAATTCCGGGTCGGAAATTTCGTCCTCCCCTTGTGTACTCAGCGTTCGCTGTGTTCGTCTCCCTCTCGAGGCAACTCCTTTCCCTTTCTCTCTCTCTCTCTCATCCAGTTTTCCACCCACGCCACCCTTCTCGTATACCCTCATCTCCTTCGCCCCCCCCCCCCCCACCCCGTATCCTTTTACAACCTGTGCGAAAATATTCCGCATTACGTCTGTGTATGCCCCAGCTCCTCTTCGCCGCCTACATCCGTTCTCCCTATTCCCACCCACTCCTCGTGTCGTGTGTCCCCTTTCCTCTCAGTAGTCCCGAACCCTTCCTTTGAGCACCTCTGTTCCTCCTACGATGCTTTTCGGTCTTGGAAAGTGGTGCTTTTCCTGTTGTAATAGCGTCTTCGCCCTGTGGGGTACTTTGTGAGAACTTTCGAACGCTTAAGGAAGTTTATTCATTCGTGAATATCTCTAAATGTGCCCTTTTTATTGTGCGTACCGCATTGATTGACGGCAGCAGAAGAGACGCTTTCCGTGAAATTTTTCCTGGAAAGTGAACTTTAAAAATGAGCCTTTTATAACGTCTCCCATGGTGGTACTTGTCTAAGCATGTCAATAATGTTTATTAATGCCAAAATCCGTGTCGCTTTGATGGAGAACTGATTGAATACTCTATACCTTATATAGCAACCATGATAAAAATAAACTTAGTCTCGTCATCGGGCTCTTTTTTTTAGTAAATGACTGCTGTAATTGAAGTCCAACCTCGTTATCATTAAAATATTCCTCCGGTAATGTTAGATTTAGAAAGACATTTAGTCTATCACCCGGGCGTCTCTCTCCTCCCTACTTCAATACACAACAACGCCCACCCGCGTTCATCTCAGTCATTCGAAAATGGCGCTGCGGTTGGCTCTCATCTGGAAAATGTGCTAATTTGAACGTATAAGGATTGAATATTCCGCATTCCCAGTACCATTGTATTACCTTTTAGCCGCAATAGAGGGTGTCTATGAAAGCATTCGTTTAAATACCCGTGTAAAAATATTTGTTTGGAATTGCACAGTCGCGAACCTATCTCAAGTGCGGACGTCGTTCTCTCACAGTTTCTGGGAATTTCGAAGTTTCGAATAGGTATGGCGACGTTTCGAACGGATCGTAGGATAGGCGCTGCAAGCCTGAATATGTTAATTGCTATGCGTTAAAAACGTCTATCAAATGAAGGCAACTAACTAAAGGGGCTGACCTAACAGGAAAGCCACCCTTCCTCCAACCCACGGAGCCACCTTGTTTACCATTTCATCCCGCCCGTGGGCCTTCATTTTATTCCTCCCAGAATTCAATCCCCATTTCGTGTGGTGGATGTCAGAATTATTTTGAATTGCCCCTCGAGAAGCACTCCGGAGGAAAAAAAAATAATCCCATGTGGGACGGGAAGCTTCAGGCAAAGGAGGACCGAAGGGGTTTCTCGGATGTCCGCCTCTTCGCTGCACTCTTCCCATTTTTCGCGGAAAGATAACATGGAGCCGATGCTATCGAGTGGAGGAGCCGTGCGTTTTATTTTCTTTCCCGCAGATTGACTCTTTTTTTGTGCGATTTTGGGGTTGGTTCAGCTTTCCGGGTTGAGAAATGTCGTCTGAAGTATCAAGGAAGTGGGCGACGCACGGTCGTATCACGAACCCAGTATTCGTGAGATTGCGAAGTGGAAATTTTATACTCACCATTAGTGAGTTCATTGTGCTATTCAAAATGTCATGTGCCATCAATCGCTTGATTTCTCATCGCGTTAGTCGTTTCGGTTCTGCTGGTTCGTTGGAAGAAATGCTAACTGCACTTAACCTCACCCTTAGGGCGTCAGAGTGGGACGAAAGAATGGTCCTGTGGTTCCATTTTTGTGGGCGTATTCAGCTTCATTGGTGGAAGGTTACATCTTACCTGTATTTACGTATTCCCTCCCTCTATTTTCTGACTGATTCCACATTTCCACCTATCGAAGATATACCTTTCAACGGCTTCCCTATCGCCTTAGTGTGTCACAATTATTAAACTAGGGCATTGCGTCGATGGGATCATTTTTTTCAACCTTTGGTTGCCATGGAATGTGCTTCAGCGCACTCCACGCAACAATAGGGTAAATAGATTAAATGAAAGATGATAGATTTTCTTATGAATCGGAGGTGGAAGTTCAGTGTGGGAGGATGTCCAAGCCCAAAGATGTTTCGCCGAATATTCCTTGTAGATCTACCTTGATGTGTGTTATATGTGAAGAATGTTGAAGATAAAATGGACTCATATCGTGAGTAATACGTTCTAAGAAGATTAGGAAAGAAGTGAAGTCTTTTGAAAACCATGTGAAGAAGACGGTAGAATTGCACTTGCAATCGGAGACGCATGGGCTATAGTATGATTAAAGTTATCGTTGAAAGACAGCTTGAAGGGAAGATCGGCGGAGAGGGTGAGATTCTCAGAGAAAGCGATGAATGATGTAAATCGAAGGAATTATGTAGGTGTTAAAAGGTTGGAGAATTGAGTGGAGAGCTGCGTCAAAGCAATCTTGGGATTAATGACTGTTGATTACGTCTACGTTAACCGATTTAATATCTTTAGTAATAAAGATTTTGCCGGCCTCGGTGGCGCCGGGGTAAAGTCCCCGACTGCTAACCTAGAGGTCGCGGGTTCGAATCCCAGCTGGGTGGATTGATCACCATCCAGGGCATGGATGTTTGTGATTGTCAATCAAGTTAATTGTAAGAAAGGACAATGCTGTCCTAAATTCGCTTGAAAAAGGAAGACAAAATTATAATAATTATTAAAAAGATTTCATAAATCTACTGAATTTTATGTCTGAGGATCATGTATCGCAACTAGCCTCGTAGAAGCTTTCTGCGGTTGTCAATCGTCCCCTTGATTTCATGCATTCCCTCCTCGTGCGGCCAGTCTCGAAAACCTGCGTGGCGTCTCTTTCAGCCCTGCGTGCTGGCGCTTGAGTGGTGAAGGGCCCCCAGTGAGCGGGAAGGAGCGCGGATCCCGACTCTCGCTTCCAATTCCCTGCCGGCTTCGCATTCAATCCCTCAAAATTTTGACGCGCTCCCCCCCCTGTCGTCTCACTTCCCCTCTCACCCCCTCTCCACTCCCCTCCCTTCTCCCACCCACGTCCCATCCCTTGGGGGTATACAGTTGGCGGATGGAGTGGGGAAACTTGCCGAGGGAATGATGCCTCGCCGAAAGGTTCCACATTAGAGCTTTCTGTTTCCCTCAGGTTACCCCTCTACCTCTTGCCACTTGCGCGAATACCCATCTCCACCCTTCTCCGAAACACTCCCGTAATTTTTTTTAAACAGCCTCCCCGAGAAATGGGAAGAGATTCATCAGGAGGGCTGTAGCTGCGCGTGATTCTTGCGACTGAAAATTGGAGATGCTTTGCTGTTCTGCCGTCGTTGTAGCTGGAGCGATAGGGGGGGGGGGGGGGAGGGGGTGACGCGAGTTGTTTTGAGAATATTTTCGTTTTGGAATTCCATTCCTTGCCCCTCGTGGCTTCTCTGAGTGTGTTTGCACGCGGTGTAAAGGGTCGGGATATAAACTTTATGGTAAGTTAAATAAGGGCATGAGAGTGTAGTGTTCCTTCATGTTCCGTGTGGTCGATTTTGCTTACTTTGCCGTTTGAATTTGGAAGGTTGCTTAACTTTTGACTCTATTAAATGTGGAATTAATAAGAGGACACTTTATAGAATCGGGTTTTCGACCCCCGACCAATTTATGATTAGTTCGTGTAAGGAGGAGGAAGTGATTTGTCATAATCTCAAATAGATTTTCTATCAACTATTAACTTTCATTTCACTTCCCTATTTCAATCCTCCGGGTAACTTATCCTCGAATGTTGTTTCATCGAATATTTAAGGGTATAAACCACTGTTTAAAGTAGGTGTACATGGACGATGAATGGCTAATCTTAACTTCCGCACCCAGAGACCTTTATTCTTCATCCGTTGGTGTCTCATCTCAACGTACTATTATGCTATCCGTCAAAACTGTGTTTCTCTTTCTTTGTGGATTGCTCAGTATCCTATCTCATATCAACATTACCTCTCCCTTAATTTTACGTATTTTCTAGTACATGCCTTGTTTTTTAAGTATTAGGGAATAAAACCACGTGAGAAGAACTTGAGAAACACTGCATAAAATTACAGTTTTTTTTATGGAACCACTAGTCCTCATGGACCTCCAACCTCATTTTAAGTACCGTATTGTCGTCTTTGAAAACGCTTTGATGTAACTTAGCTTCATCTGAATTGATAGTTTTGTTAAAACCTGTAGGCCGAAAATTCAGTGTGTGTATTCGTGGCAATTGTAATAGCATTTAAACTCCTCCAGCCCTTTCAGCTCAGCGTCATCAAACTTTCCCCCCCCCCCCCCCCCCCCCGCTATAATCCGAGCCGAGTAATTTTCTCCGTCATCTCAACCCTCCAGCATACTTCACGTTTCTCTTTTCCTCGATTTAAATCGTAAAAAATCTGATCCTCGATGCTACCCTTCCGCCCCCCTCAAAAATCGAAAAAAAAAGCGATCGGTATCTTAGTTACCGGTCCTTCTCATTCATCCCTCGCTGTGGTTATCCGCCATAAATTCGCCCCGGGCTGTTATTACGTCTGCCGGCAGCGTGCCATCGTCCATCATTTTTCTGCTGCGCAGGCTCTCGATTCGGAGTGGGGCTACGCGTAATTCCGCCGTCGTGGTTTCCGTGAATCGTTGGTTATTTCTCTAACGATTCTCCGGCGAACGCCATCCTTACCAAGAAAGCTGCGATTTCAGTTTTTTTCTTCTTTTCGTTCGGAAAATTGATTTGGCAAGTCTTTACTCGTAAACGATGTTTTTCCGGTCTCCAGGAAAATTGAAGTCCGAATCCTGGAAATATTTGGCTGGTTTAATTTGGGCATGGTATTCTGTATAGCTCTATCGCTTGACCATAGAATTTCTCTCCGTACAAATCAGTTATAATTGTTTTAGTCCGAAAATTTTTGTTGTAATGATTTTTCCCTTAATAAAGTATTATGCCCAATTTGTAAAGCGATGATGCCCAATAACTATGAATTATCACAGTTTTAGCTCTGCATTTGAACTTTAAAGTCGAAGATTGAGATTATTAAAATGGCCGAAGCCGAGTCCAATGTGTCTGCTACAAATCTACCACTGTTTTCTTCTTTTCAAAAGTTCTCTTTTATCTTCAGTGAATTTGAAATGTTTTGCTGCATAATATACATTTCAATGCATCGTTTTGTTTTTGAAAATGTGAATGAATAGAATTAATTAATCTGAACCCAGAAGTAACATCGAGATTAGGGGATTGCAATTAATTTCGCAGTCTATTTCAGTATTTTTTTGAAGGCTCGGAGTGGTTTAAGCCGGTTTCATCCCACTTGTGTGTGGACCGTTTTCTGGCAAGACGCCGCTTAACGGGACTGATGCCATCAACCTGGTCCGTTGTTTTCTCTTGTTCTTTTTCGTCGCTGATGTTTCTTTTATCGCATTCCTCACCGCTTCACCAGCTCACGCTGCCCATTCCGAGGCGTTCACTTACATAGGGCTAACATCCTACCCGCGTTTTCCTCCCACATTATCATCGGCTACCAATACGTTGATTTTTTTGATGGAGCTCAAATTTGTGTGCCAGAGAATATATTTTTTAATACTTATCGCCTCTAATTTTCTTCTTTATATGCAGTTCCATTGAAACTTTGAGGTGCACTGCTTACATGTTAGATGAGCGCCTTCGTATTTATTTTATTATCAAGAGTCGTCCTTTAATCTTATTTGGAGTCGGAAGATTGTAAGGAGGAATCTTCTTACCATTATTACTTTCTCTATCCTTGGATTGATTTAAAAACGGTAAAAATCCTCTTATATGGCCAGAATCATCTTTTATTTTTCACCCCGACTTCTACATCATTGATTAATCTCTCTCACTTGCGCTAATTAAGTTGTTTTTAGCAGTACCCTTTCGATTTATTGGAACAAATTTACGCCGGTTGACTTAACTCGTGTTGCCGTTGTGTTTGCTTTCGATGCAATTTAAACGCAGGTTGACTACAAAGAGTGGTATAATGGTGAGCTTTCGTGTGTAAACAAACGCCGAACTGTGAGTCGCTTGAACTGAAATCATTCAATATGGTTCCTTTTCCTCCAGGTCTTTCGCTCGGTGTGTCAAATGTTAGCTCACATCGTCAGCTCCGACTAGAATCCTCACTGGGAATCGTAAATTTTGAAGCATGTGTATCTCGGAAGTAGACCGTTCGCGTGGCGCACGCTGATTTCAAGTTTGAATCGGTTCGCCCCCCCCCCCACACTCATGAAATCATCCTAGTTTTTTTACGCTGCAAGTACTCCACTCCTCCCTCACTTCTTCAATTGCCCCCCCAATTCCCCCATCCCTTGTACAGTGAATGTCCCCATCAACGCCGTCTTACCCCGCGTCAATTCCATCCCCTCTACCCGCTGTGTGGTTCCCACCGCGACCCCCTCCTTTTCTCCATCCCCACAATCCTTGCTCCCCGCACTCTTGTCTTCCCCCTTCCCTCCGCTCCAGACTCCGCGTCATTAGGGACAGGAGCATATTCTCTTTCTCCCTCCCTCTCTCTCTCTTCTCTCTCCAACCCTTTTCCCTCGCTCCCCCCAAACTCTCGCCGAGTTTCTCGTGGATCAATGGGCTCGAGACGGTGTGACTCTCCGTGTGGGGAAGTGGTGGGGTTGTGTGGGGGTGAAGACGGTGGTTGTGTGACGCCCTCCCAACCCCCTGGGACTATTATATTCAACGCCATCCCCCCCCCCCCCCCGCGCACGTTGCCACTCCATTTGCCATTGTGCCCACCCGCCGCTACATGCACGACGTGCTTATTTCGCTACCCGCTTCCTAGGTGTCGCTTCCCCCCCGGACTCTTTTTCCCTTTCCGCCCTTCGCTATGCCGTTGTACTCCTGCCCTTCCCCTCCGCCTTGCGGGTCTCCACGGCGTCCTTCAATGCACTTAAAAATGAGTCATCAGCGTGATTTCAGAATGGAGCAGGCGCCGGGAGGGCAGTTGGCATGCGTAACGTATTTATTTGTGTGGCTTGCCACTTTTCACCATCTTAACCTGCTAGACCCTTTCATCGTTAAATTTCTATTACGACTTATATTGAGTTCACTATACTTCCTATGCCAATAGTTAACCTAATTGTAATAAAAGCAATTTATTACCCTATATCCGTCGTTGTACCCAGACTTTCTGGTTTCCGCTGTATCCTCTCAATGCCCACTTCGAGTCATTAACGTAGGTTTAACATTCGACGAAGAATCGCGTCATGTGTTTATTCGTGTGGCCAGCGCTCCGTGGCTGACGTTTGGCGCATTTTGAAGTGTATGCTACTTTTAGATTACAGTCGCAAACTTTTTGGAACATATGATGAAAACCATCCGTTCCATGCATTCTTAGAGTGTATACATTGAATAAGGGAGCTTTCAGGATTGGGGGCAAAAAACTCATGCGGGAATAGTTGGCGTGGGTTACCGGCCTTCGTCGTGTCCATGGTCGCCGGAATAATGAAACTGGCTATCATGACTTTTATTGTTGGTTCTGATTATTTTTTTTGTTAAAAATTCAAGGCAGAAAGCTTGATACAGTGTATGATGAGGAGTGAATTTTCCCGTGAAGATGCCTATTTCAGGCTAGAGGTATTTACATTTTTATCGTTGCATTAATTTTCAACTACTCTAGCGACAACGGTATGCTACCTTCTCCTCTCTGAAGAGACTATCTAGGTTCGAAAAGAGAATTAGTCGGCTTGGCAATTTTTTTACCAAATGAAGTAGAGATTACTATTCTCCACGCGTATTTAGCATTTATTTAGTAGCAGTTTGAGAAAGTGGAATCGAAACTTGGTTCGGCATAGTCTTTTATTTGTTTAAAATTGTAAATTAGATACCCCTATCATTTGTTTGTATGGTCCCTCGTTGAAGGGTAGATTTTACTTCTGAACTCTGTGCTCCTCAAATTGGTAGCTTCATTGATGCTGATGTATTTAGTTTATTTTTAGAAATCCTGTTCTTATTTCAATATTAGATGAAGTGAACTGCTATTCCCGTTCCTGTTCTTATTTCAATATTAGATGAAGTGAACTGCTATTCCCCTGTTATGTTTTTGCTTTGATATTAATAAGATGTACAGTTGATTAGAACGGCATTAAGAATTTCCTCCATTATATAATAACAAGGCAACAGCAGCCCTTCGTTAAACGTTTAGTCTGTCTCACATCCAACAGAGCTCGGAGAATGGTTTTTAAGTGGGTTCCTCTTCTGGCTCCCTCTTCGAGTGGCCTCTCCGTCATAATGTCGTCAGAGCTTGATACCGTGCAGTCACCGTTGGTCCATTTTCTTGTTTTCTATGACGATACCGCGTAAGTTTAGTATCTCGTAGCTTACGCCGTAGTCAAACTTACCTCATGACATGTTCGTCAGAATTTTAAATAATTTTTTATAGTTATTTTTCGCGAAACTGGTGGATGAGTTATATGTTTGCAGATTCATCTATTGCTAGGATATAAGTATTTGGAAGAATAATGGTGTCCGAAGTCAAATTTTAAAATGGTAGTTACGATTCGCTCATTTTTGTATATTTCTTCCGTCTTAATGCTATTGTATGCAGGGTATTGTAGTATCTCCATTTCCCTCTTCGGAGAAAATGTTCCCGCCAGTATTTCGTCTTTTTAATTCTATGCAATCGTCATGGTTTATGGCGTATGGGACAATTTCCTGTGAGTATTGAAGCCACTCTTATTTCCTTACTCCTTAAATTTTCCCGAAATTATTGCGTATCACCGCCAGAGGTATTGTCTCTTGACAATTGCCACCACGTTTTCGCACCATTTCTTCGCGTCCATATTTTCTGAGAATACGCTAACGGTGGATTTGAATGAGGGGGACTACATTTAAAGGGCTACCCTTTCCTTATTATTCACTTTCTAACGGGAAGCTTTTATCTCCCTCTTGATCTTTCTATAACCGTCCTATACCCTTCGGGCGGTCGTTGCAGATTTTTTATTGTTATGGTGCCTCTCAAACCCGGATTGTTTCTGGCAATCTTCGGGTGCAATCGGTATTTATTGCCCGGTAATGGAATTTTTCGTTAATTCGAGGTAATAATAATGTCGGGGTTTTATGATTGAGCCAAATCACCCTTTGCCTTCACAAGAATTTTCATCTTACGCAGAATTCTTCATTTAGGGCCTCACCATTCTACTTTATGAAGGTTTTTAATATTTCCCAATATCCGATATTGGCTGCTCCAGTCTCTAAGAAGGTTACAGCTTACGCTCCAAATTCCCGAGCGAACGTGCGAGTACCTATGGTGGTAACAATGGTTTGGAAAGTGGAATGAGATACAGCATGAGCAGTCACTCACTCAGTTTAGGTGCGTTAATACTTGAAACAATTATTATGATTCCCAAAATTTTGTAATTCACATTACCATTTTTGGGCACTGAGGAAGGAAGACGAGAAAAGGTTATATGGCGGTATCGAGGAGAATGGTGAGGGTGACGCGGACAGAGGGGAAGAGGAACGAGGAAGTGCTAGTACATTGTAGGGCGAAGAGAGGACATTTTAACATGAGATATGGATATGAGACAGGCTTTGGATGGAACGAGCACTGTGTGGGTTAGTAATTACGTGTCAGAGGGTAGAATGTTAGATAATCGATTACTAGAGGGTTACTAGAGAGAATGATATAGTGAATTAAAGAGGAAAGTCCAAATTAGTAATTACTCGGGGATAAAATGCACTGTGCTCCATACAAATTTTCCTTAACTTTTGTAATACTTTTAATTATAAAACTAGTCTATTTTCTCAAAGAAGTGTCTGTGTGGTATTTTCGCGTACAATCGCGTGGGTTTCATGTGTGCTGCATTAAAATATTTAATGAATAAAAAAATGAATCCGTGTCCGTTTTCTCAAGTATTAACCAAGCTCTAATTGTGTGCTAGTTTCCGATGGTATATCCTATTATTTTCTCTTCTTTCATCCACACGGAATACTCGAAAGGGCTGTAATGCAATTATGTCCAGTCCATCGTGGTACTTCATTTGCCTCCGGCGAATTGTCGGGTCGTGTGATTCAGGGAAATGGAATTGCCTCCAAGGCTCTGGTGATATTCGCTTGATCTCTTCTTCTAGAATTTCTTCGAAATAACAATCTTGATGTAGTCGAAGAGAGCTCAACGGGTGCAAGTAATGGGGTTCTTATGGAAATAACTTAATGCCTTTTGGTCGCAGTTCTCATTGGATTGTGTGTTTCACGGCCTGTGAAGTAGTCGGTCGATTTTCCGCATCGCGCTGCTTTTCGACGTTTCCCCACTTGATACTGCCTGCCATAGCTTCCTTATTACTTTTTCCTTTTTCTGAATAAAGAATGCCCTTTTGAAATCCTAGCTATTTGATTTTTTTTTCACACCAAAATTCTCCGTGTCTTGCCTTTTTCACTAGATTGTGTAAGTTTCCTTTTATTGGGTTTGGCACTATCAGGTGTGCATCGATCGTTGTTATTGCGTGCATTTATTTCGTTACTTCTTGTGCGCCGTTATCCCGTGATTCTTCGTTATCAAGATACTACCTTAATCACTACAGCTTAGCAAGTATTTAGGAATAACGAGCCTCAGTAACAGTATAACATTTTATTAGTGTTGTTTGTCATGAATTGCATTAATGATAAAATACTGCTCAAATACTTAAAACTGTGTCCTCATTTTTGCCTTTTTGTCTCTTTACAGGTGAGCACTCTGGTTTTGCATGAATTCGAGCTAGGAGTAAGTACTCATGTTTTATCAGGTTCTATTCTTTCTGTTTCTTTTACTCTCGTTGTTGTTGTGTCAATATCCCTTCGTGTACTCGTTGATTTTTGTGTGCCTGAATAAGGTTAGGGGCACACATGTGTTTATAACCCATTCATATGCGTTGTAAATACATGTACACACAGAAAACATCGCAGTTTCCAGTAGCTTTTGGATAGGCAAAATTTGGTTTCCAGAGATAGTACAGAGATGTTCGTATTATCATTCCCCTCGTTTAGGTATCGTATTTCTTGGTATTGATACTGTAAATTATGCATAAATCCTTGATTCTATCTGGTTGTTTGCAAATTCGTCAGCCTCCGTAGTTGTAGAGGTATTCGCGTACATTTCGTGCTTGAGTAAACAACGAAGGAACACACCTTAGTCTGGCATTCCCTTCCCAATGATGTAATTATCATTCATTTAATGGAGTAATTGCTGTGTGTTCAGTCTCTCGCCCTTCATTTTGTGTGCTGCTAGGAATTGTACGACATCTCGCTTTGCGGTAGCCCGAATATCTCAGAGTTGTGTAGTCTAGATGTGGGACTAACGTACAGTTCCGGAAAAAATGAACATCAGGATGTCCTCTTGTGCCCAAAATCCTTTTTTTTTTTACATCTTTTGTAGTCGCGTACTATTCAATGCCATCATCTCCAGTTCGAGTAATTATGTAGTCATTTTGTTATTTATGAAATTTCTTTACAATGGCTCTTTCTCATAATTTATTGGGCATTCATCGAACATTATTTATTTTCTCATTACTTTCTTACGTGGTTTCCTCATGTTTTGCCGGCCTCGGTGGCGGTGGGGTAAAGTCCTCGCCTGCCAAACCGTAGGTCGCGGGTTCGAATCTCTCCTGGGTAGGTGGTCCTTATCCAGGGCATGGATGTTTGTGTCGTGCATTGTTGATTGCTCCGTTGTAAAGGCTTCTGGGTGCTGTTTACGTGGAAGTTATAAATAAATAAAATATTTAGGTTCATTTATTCGCAGCGGAAGTCATGATGAGGAATATCTGGCAACTAATGTATTTAATGGTTAACACTCAAGACGCGGATATTTTTAGTTTCTTTAAATACTTATTTTTTCGGATTACGCATTGAACCACTCTCTTTACCATTTTACGTCTGCGGAAATATTTTCTTGATAGGCTGGTGAATTATTTGGTGTGCCGTTGTTATATTGGACTTTGCGAGTGCAGAGGAAATTCTAGACCCAGAATGGGGCCGAATTTTTGGTGGCGTGACTGGGAAACGATTTATGCGTCCACTAAAACGCCCGCAAGTTTCGTCTCCTGCGTCACCCCATTCCATCTCCCTTCCTAACGTCGCCGTACATCAACGGGTTGCGTGTGACTTAGGGTGGGCCACCCCGTATCACCGGCGACAGGCAACTTGAGGACGAATCGTCCTACCCCCCAGTGAGGGGCTTGACTTTCTCCCATTCTTTATTCATTTTTTATATATATTTATAGACCAGCTAGAAAGACCTTCGATTTTCAACGGGATGGCAAAGGGTAAGGCCTTTTTATGTATATTCTTTCATCGCATAATAAAGTGGGATATGTTTGCCAATTGTTTTGCATCAAAATGGTATCGCAGATCTCTCCGCATTATGATATTTACCATGGTGTGTTTTTATGGTCGTGTGTTTATCTAGGAAATGCGCCTTCAGATGCTGTATCACAATGATTTTCTCAAAATTATTCAATGTTTGGTATTATTACATTTGCGCAAGGTGCCCCATTCGTGCATCGTAATATTTAAGGGAAGACAACACTTTTGACTTTGGAGAAATACTAATTTTTTTGTGGGTTTAGGAAGGCAGAATAGGAACTTGCTTTGGTATAAATAGGTAACTCTGAAAATTCTCATTTGTTATTTATTTAGAAAGGTTAATAAAATGGCTTTTCAATTCCGGTGGATTTCTCAAGGTGAATTTTTGGGGCTATTTTGGGCCATGATACCTTTTTTATCGAAATAAAATGTAAAAGTTTAGGCATATCCTAAACAATTTGTCCACGAAATTCCAGCTCTATTGGATATAAAAATGTATTTGTGTGGAGGACCAGCAAACATTCACTTTTCTGCCTAAGAAAGAAGATGAAAAGTATTCTCGTTCGCCTCAGGTGAGTATTCCCCCGACTCCGCTGCGAGGATTCATAAATTAGGGCGCACCTTCGGATCCTCCATTCTTTTCCCCGAACGGAATAAGGGGCAGGAAAAAACATGGAAAATGCGTCCTCGGCGAGGCACCCTTATTTTAGCCAGTCTCGCTCATTCCTCGCCAAGTACGAATAAATTAAGCTCCAAGTCAGGTTGCCGTGGCGGAAGGGAAGGGTAAGCATTTGGGAGAATTAAAGTTAAAAGATTGCTCGCGATCATGCGCCGCAATTTGTGAGAAGTCTGTGTCCCTAAGGTTAATGGATACGTGCTCGTGGGAAATACATTTTATCGCCTCCGTGATTCGTATAGGAACTAATTTGTAGCGAATATATTATTTTATAAATTTTTCCTGCCATCGTTTTTCTTTTAACATTTATTCTCTTATCAATACCGAAGTGTGGACGTTGATATGCAATTTCGTGGGATTTAGTTCGTGATTGGTTTCATTATTTGAGGATAATTTTTGGGTTCTCTTGCCAGGGTTGTTTAAACGGATTCCCATGCTCCGATCACCAATGAATCATTTTCAGTCTTATCGAAATGCCGTCAAATCCTTCTTTTTTGTAGAGGCTACCGTCATAAGGTATTCTCTCTCTCTATCATGATTGTTAGTGAGAGTTGTAATACTTAAGATAATCAGCCTCTCCCTTTAAAAACTTAACTGATTTATCAAAACATCTTATTTTTTCTGGGTTTCCTCTCTTAGATTTGGATTTTTTGTGGCTCTATAATATATTCTTTTGTTATCAACGGAAAAAAGAGGGACAATTTTTAGTAATTCACCTTGATTCATTACGTTTATATTAGCGTTCACCCCATCGGCCTCATATTTCACTGCTTCAATGTGACCAGAAAGGTCACAGCCTGTAGATGTACCTCCAGTACACCTCACCTCGATCAGTTAACGTAGTGCTTCCGTATTATTCGCACTTAGGGGGACCTGCGGACCATAAACGTCTCCCCGAAATGCAGTTGAGGTCGGTGTTCGGAGAGCGGTGGCGCATGCAGTTAGCGTGGACGTGGATGCAGTGAAGTGGCGCTGCATATGTGGCCTGGGCCCTTGAATCACTCTGTCACGGTTGATTTCAGCGATTTACGCCTTATCTTCGCCACGCGTCCCTGTACCCTCGTTGCCAGCCGCTTTCATATTCCAAAAGAGACTATTTTACACTCATATTCTCTCTGTTCTCTCACGTGTGTGGTGTGGTAAATTCCTCGGGCATATATTCCAGGAGCGTTCCGCTAAATGACGTGCCGCATGACGCCATTAAAAAGATTATATCACCCGCGCTCTATACTCGGGGCATTGTTCCATGTGATGGGTCACCAGAAGTTGGTGACGTTGAATAGATTTAGATTGTTTTTTAACGGCCGTGTTAATATACGTCATTCTCCATTTCCAGAATTCAATAGTTGTTGAAGGTTAAATGAGTATTAACTTTTTTTGGCCAAATAATGTCGGCAACATCTTTGGAAATTCGCCGTTTACTGAATGTATCACTCGGTTGCCAAAAGCCTTCCTCTAGAGGCAACCAATATTAATTAAATCTGTGAAAGCTAACCCTTGATCGGGCAATTGATTCAGTACTAGTGGCCTGGAAGCATTGGAACCTAGTTCTTTATTCGTGTTGATTCAAACATATGTTAGTATTTTAAATATTTAATAACTGAATGCGTCATATCTGTTAGGAGTACTTTTTTCAAACTATCGACATTGAAAAAAATTATCCTCTGAAATTGTCTCGTAGAATTTTAGTTTTTAATAATTTGTATAATTTACTGAAAGGCTTGATGTAAATATCTTGACGCTTGTTAATTGATGGCATCACATTAGTGTCGAATCTCCTAAATTGGTTTATTGACCTTAGTCGTGCATCAACTACTGCATTATAAAAGAAATATGTTATAGCATCCGTTGATATTTAGTCCAATTCTTTGGTCTCATTCCCCCTTGAAGTAGAAGAGATTTGTTTTACTATTACAGTAATGTGATATGCCGCCTTTCGCGGAGATATTTGCTTACTGGATATTATTCGGCCGCCAACGCTGCCGGACTAGTGGGACTTCTTGATGAATTAAAATTTGAAGGAAAATTCCGTCGCGGCAAGGCTGATTTTGAGATTATTTTTTCCCTTTCAAGGAGCCGGCGCGGCGTCTAACGAGCGACTTATAGATGCTAATCATCGTGATAGAGGGAAGTATGTTGAGTTAGCGGTTTGTGGGGAAAGAGAACAGAGCTCGTGGAAAGAATGAAGAGTAAATGGTCTTACACCTATCCGGATGAAGAAAAATTGTGTGAAATGGATGGGTGAGGGTGGAGTGTAATATTGGCCTGTCATCTTCCATATAAACCTTCGTTAGCTGATAAATTGATCGTAGTAATATGGCGAGATTGCTGTTTACTGTGTTATCAATTTGGTTAGCTTGCGGAGAGGTAGGGAGTATGCCTAAATGTGGGGGGGAAATAATATACGGGATAGGGTTAGGACCAGGGTAAATAGTGGAATCGGTGTTTAGCCTCCATTCGATCGTAAATTAGCGGGCGGTTTACCTCCTGTAATAACGTTCGATCGCCACCCTTTCCTTTAGACTGGAATCCATACAGAGTAGAGCTCTCAACTTTTTCAGCTAAAATCCGCGGCGGCGTGTTCGAGATAATTTTTCCTCCGTTCGAGGAGCGATCCCACGCGACCCTGTAGGCGACGCGACTCACCTTAGCGGCGGTGGCGACCCTGACCACCTCTTCAAGCGTGACGTAATGACGATCGAATGGTTCACCCACCTCCTCCCCAGCCCCATTTGACGCGGCGGGAATCATCCTCTCCACCGTCCCCTGCCGCGACGCCTCGTAATGGCGGGTTCAAATCAGTTCTCCACTCCGCGCGGAGTGGTTTGTGAAGGAGTTCCTGCTGGCGGGCGGCGAGCACGTGTGGCGGCAGTGCCGACTTGTCTCTCTCAGGAGCGATGTTGTGTCGTCCCCCGCGACTACGTCACCGACTCTCTTCCCCCCCTGCCATCTTCACCCCTCCGCCCCCCCTCCACCCTCTTTCGCGATTCCGTTAATTAATGTAAAGCTGTAGTTCCCCCGCCTGCTCCGAAATGAGGCGTTCCCTCCCGAGATTCTACAGTCCCTCCACCTCTCCTCACGATTTTCCCCTCCCGTCTTCCCTTAATTAGAATGTTTCCTCTGCTGCTGCTGCATTTTGCCATCCTACCTCTCGGCGACCCCCTCCATGTCCTCCCGTACCTCCCCCCTCAAAACTCCCGCTTCCTTCCCCGCGCATTACATATTCCCATTCTAATTTGCTTTTCCGATGCTATATTTCCGCAGATGGCGGCGTTAAAGCGCGCGTCTCGCCAGGCGCCCTATCTCCGCGTGTGTTGTTTATGATTGGCGACCCTCCCCCACCCCCATGCCACCCCTTTCGTAGAGGGCATGTTTTCGGCTGGCGCGAATTCTGTTTGTCGCGAGGAGCTCCTCCAGGCTGGGTCCCCCGCGTCTTATTTAGTCTTCCCACTCTCCTGGGAGCAAGTTTTAGGGGATGTTATTGCAAATGTCGAGGTGTTGTATCGTGCCTCTACTCATTGTGGGTGCGGCTTCTAGTTTTCTTTTATTCCGTTTTCTCCTCTGTTCCTTCTTCTCCGCCCTCGGTAGCAAGGAGTTTATGTTATCGCCTAACCTTGCGAGGTTCCCGTATTCGACTCCCGCCACTTTGGTGTGTGGTTACTCTTCATCCAGGGCTTGGCCTTATTTGTTTGTCGATATACTGGTAGCGTATTCACTCTCGTATTTTCACTCTAAAGGCATAATAGCATGATGAAGACCATCGTCGAAGGACAGATATACGGGAAGAAGACCTAGGACAGCCACGAGAAAGATTCGTATGACAGACATATTATTTAGAATGTGAAAGAGAAAAAATACCTCAATGTGAATATGCTAGCATATAGGATAGAGGAATGGTGAGCTGCGTCAAATCAATATTACGATTGTTGATTTCTATTCATATCATTTGGTTTTTCTGGGAGTTCAAAAGCACTCGACCTCTCGTTATGTACTCTCCCGTGTCTTTGCCAGTCTGTAGTGCTCTTAGTTTTGAAAAACTTTAATAAGCCACTGTCCATACTCTCTTGGTTTCGTTCTTTCCGAGGTAGGTTCCGATGAAAATTTATTCGCGAGAGGAGGCCGAGGTCTATGGCGTTTGAATTTACCCCCTTAAAAGTTTTCCATCATTTCTCCCGAACTTGAGTGAGTGGGGTTCTACGTGGGATTTTCTGATCCCGGCGATTCAGATTAAGTTTTGAAACTTACTTCAAGCAGGCGAGAGCCTAGCTACGGCTACGTTCGGTGGATAACTGCTTGAGAAGAACACCGTGACAGAGCTTAAGAAAGGGGATTAACCTGTGTAGTGAAGCTGCATATCTTTCATTGCCTCGTCGGGCGTGGATGTGCGGTGAAGTTTTTTCATCAGTGCCTTCATTAGCTCTGCAGAAGTGGTTGAAACTTCTTCCCGGAGAGTTGGCGTATTCGGAAGAATCGGTTGTGGAGTTGTAATTCCTAGCAAAGATCGTAGAGGTGACACAAATCAGCAGTTAGCGGGTAGCAATGTGATTAAAGTCCTGTGATGGAAATTTCAAACCCATCCCCTCGGTAATGTTGTTTTCGTGCGATGCTAGTTGGTTTAGGGTTGCGGAATTAGTTATTGTTAAATAAGATTAGCTTCATTGATGTTACCTTAAATTCTTATGTAAGCTGCATTTAACCTGTTGAGATTACGTGTTCTGGTTAAATAGTTTTGTGTTCGCGATGAAAATAAAATTAATTATGCTTTTAAATGCTGTGTTATCTGGTAATATTATCCATTTTCAAAAAATGTGCGTGGAATCATGTTTCAAAATTCAAATATGTTTTAAAATTGTGCGCCAAAATTAACATCAAGGCTAAATTTTTAATGTTGAATTATCCTATTTGTGGCAAATTTCTTACCAATGATCCTAACTTTTACAATCCGAGCCGTGAAACTTCTGGTGTTAAAAATCGTGTTTGAGGGTAGAATGCTTGGCAAGTGGGGAACTGGGAGGAAGTGAATAGGATTCGCGGGCAGAATGGAAGGTTCAGCCCTTATTATGAATTGATGAGTACGTACAATTAGGGAGGGGCGATGGGCTCTAGGGTTATTCACACAATGGTCCATTTTATCCGGTAGAATGCTTCCAATGACCATAATGCTTGCTGTGTAGTTGGGTGTACACCTTTCGCACTACAGGATTTCCATTTAATTTGAACTTAACCGGTAGAATACTTTAAATAGTAATAAATATGCTTGCAGTGTAGTTGGGTATTCGCCTTTCGTCCTTCGGGATTTTTTTTGTTTGGGACTGATTTCCCTCCTGTTTTTCTCTCCGCTTGATCAGCAAAATCGACCTCAATCCTCGGAGATACCCACCGTCCGTCTCATTTTGGGGATCAGCGAGTGGGTTGGACGCGTCGATGTTTTTATCGCCCAACAACATAAGTGGACCGAAAGTTTCGTGCCGGGAGAGACGGCCAACTTAATTCTCTCCTTCCTCGCCCGCACTCGGGTCTCTCAGCCGCTCGCTCCGTACCCCTTCGCTTGTTTTTTTGTCGTCCTCTCTCTCTCTCTCTCTATCTCCCCCCCCCCCCCCCCCCGGCTAGGAGAAGCGGTAACAAGTGCGCAATGTGTGCTAATGTAATGCATCCCTTAAAGGAGCGACCGCGAGGAGTGGGGCGGGGGATGGGGTCGGACTTGGATTTGTAGAGCCAACTTCCATACGGAGGGCTGGAGTTCCTTTAGCGGACGCAAATCCCCCGCGTGTATTCCTTATCCGAGGGATTATTCCAGCTCTAGCCTGCTCTTTCGCAAGTGCGCCTAACCCGTGTCTGGCCCGTTCGTGCCGACTCGGCATCCACTCCCGTTGCAAATCATGCTCGACGTATGCGGGGTGGTCGGATAGGCGGGTGGGACTTGGATCGTTGACTGCTGAAGTCATCCAGGATACCGCACTATTCCCTTCGTGGGCCAATTCGCGCTCTAGGAAGCGTTTAGTCTGTTGCCAAGTGAAGAGCCTGTAATCCCCTTTTTACATTCCTGTTATCAAGTCATTGATGGGAGTAATCGTGGTCAAATGAATGATGACCTTTTTTATGAATGTTAGGCATTATTTTGATTGGAAAATTCCATTTTGGAGAGTAGACAGGACATGGTAAGTGGCGATTCGCTCCATGTAACCCGTCCTTAACCGTTGAAATATTTAAATAATAGTATCGATGGAGAAAACTGTAGACCCGAAAACCTCGTCCGGAAAGTCCTCTATTTAATTTTATCTTAAACATTAAGGATGATTATGCAACTAAAGAACTTTGAGAGATAATCATCTACTACTACTATTACAGTATTGAAGTCACTTTTAATTCAGCGCGTCTATATTTATCTCCCGAAAGATTCGTCCAATGGTGAAGTATCAATTTATGAAAGCTTAAGGTTTGCAAGGGTCGCGAAACCTTCGGTGAGATTAGTTCGTTAGCCTTTTGTTGTCTTCCTGTAATAAGTCATGGCAGAATTCAACTGGCTGTGTATCTTTATAATTATCTCGGTCATTGTAACTATATGTTGTAATAACTTTTTATTTGTTTTAAGTAAACATGTACTTGAATGTATAATATTTTAATTTTCATCTTACTCCGTTTTATGGGGAAATGAAGTGTAACATTATAAGTTCTGTATCAACATGAATTACTTCTTGAGCGGTACATGTCACATTACCTGGTCGAGCTCTTTGCAGTGTGTTTTAAGTCATGGCCTGCCTTCACTGCCTCGGCCACTTTTTCTCCTGCATTCATCCGATTTACTCCCTCGTCTCTCAGTACTCATTTTTTTCATAGCCACGAGATTGCATGCGCCTACTCTCTGAATCGCTCCTGCTTTGTAAGGTTTCGTGTTCAAGTGAGGTGCTCCTCTGGGGATTATACTTCTCGGTTATATTGCTTTTTTACTTCCTTTCCCTGTACTTTTTCTTCTCTCCTGCCTCCATACTGATTGGATTTAGCAAGAAAAGCTCATGGATTCTTGCGAAGATAGCTTTTGAAAGAAGTCTTGTCTTTGACAGTAGGAATATACACTGCATCATGCCATAGACGCATGATGCGGAATTTGTTTTCTGTTTTTTTTTAATACTCAAGTATTTTAATAAATCAGAGTTGAAATATTAGGCCAATATATATAATCAAAGGCTGATTTCTTTACCTTTTTGGGTGGATGATTGAGGAACGTCCGAGAACTCAAGCAACCCGTCTATGCCAACGAAAACGAAAAAATGAAAATGAAATTATGTACTGCACGTTAGCTTAGCGTTTGAACTCTTCCATCTTAATGTAAATTCAGTTTCAAATTTTTCAGGAATAAATTTAATCTCCAAATACAAGACAAATTACTGGTCTTTGTAGTAATACATCATCATCATCATTAGTCAACAATCCTAAGAATGGTTTGACGCAGCTCTCCATTTCTCTCTCCTATCCGCTAATCTCTTCATAGCTACATATTTATATTCTTTTACATCCTTTATAACCTGTCCTATATAACTCATTCGAGGGACGGCCCCGAATGAGTAGTAATACATAATCTTTTTTTTTAGAGACTACTGTCCAGTAAGCCATGATTTTCAGATCATGTGTGTTAGCCCGGACTGCATCTTTAGTTCTAGGAAGCCCCATAATCCTGTATTCGCCACGTAAAAGCGGCCGGATTTTACTTGATGAAATTTATTAGATCCGGGGTTTGAAAGGTTTTCGGGATAACATAACCGAGAGTGTCAAAATTAATTGGCTCTTCAATCTGTTTATTTGAAGCTACTTGTCTTGTATTCTGAAAACAGGGAAAGGCTTGTAATTATTAAAAATAATTAGTTTGGTTTTCACCGCATACATTTGGTGCCTGTTTTGACAACTATCTGTGCGAGTTGACCTTAATTTTCTGATACCGCTCCCGAGACAAGTTAGCCGGCCTTTTAGATGGACCCTCGACTCTCTTAAGGGCCTCATTGTCCGAGCCTGCGCTCCAACACGCTATCAGTTTCTATCTCCGAGCTCGGCCGCATCTTTTCGCCTGCGGATTTTTTTTGCGTCCCTCGTCCTTTCTCGTGTGCGTGCAAAATCTTGATGTCCCGTCCTCGAGCCATCCTTTCCGAGAAATCTCCCGCGTCGCGCAGGATGTTTAAGTTGGAGAATCACTTGGCGGCTCAATCTTAAGGGTCTCATTCATTTCGCGACGGGGGTGTGAGGTGCCAGCGGAGCGCTGGAAAGAAAATGAGGAACAACGCGTTGGGGGCCTTGAAAGGGAGAAGAGTGGCCTTCCCAAGTGACTGCGACCGCTTCGAAAAAGAGCGTGAATGCCTTGAAAACTTGGTTCGGGAAGATGGACTGATCCGTGGCGGTCGAGCGAGGCAGATACGGGCGAGATGGATGGCGGGGTTTGGTCCCGTCTCTCCCAAAGGCATCCGCAGTCGTCGCACGCAAGAGTGGAGAGGCGGGAGATAGCGCGAGTGGAGAAAAGAAGGTTGGGAAAGATTGCCATCCGCGGGAGTACAAGGGGAGCCCCTTATGTTGTGCCCAACCCTGAGGGTGCCTGGTTGGCGTGAGACTAGAGTTGCCAACCCCCGCGTTTATTTTCAGGGGTTCCTGTTTTCGTAAAATTAACAGAATGTGACTTACCTCCTTTCTCGGTTTCCCATTTGATATTTGTTTTAGCTTAACCCACCTAATCATCTTCCCATAACAGCATATTTTTGCATTTATGTCTGATTTAATCTTCTTTTCATGCCTGGATACTGCTCTTATGTGTTTACCAGGACTCCGTATGAAACCAATCAGTTCTTTGGGCCAGCTTTATGTTCCTCTTGAATGCTAATCGCAGGATGATACAGACTTTAATTTTTCCTTGAGGTGGTTGATAGTTCTGGTTAGTTTCGATGTAATATCAGACCTCAAGCTAACCAGAACTTGCATCCTTGCTAGGTAAAGCTGAAGGTTGTATCATCCTATGTTGAGGACTAACCCGACATTTAAAACTGGCTCGTGTTGCAGCAGTAAGCTGCATTCGTGATATCAGGTGTATCTTTTGTGAGGAATTTGCTGTTGTCTCAGAGTGATCTCGGTTCCGTTCTGAATTCTAAAATAAGCGCAGTCTTTTCTAGTGAAATTTTATCAAGTCCCTGATCCCTCATTTTTTTCTTAAAAAGAAGTTGGCAACCCTCCTTGTGGTAGCCTTGATGCCGCTCTCCGTGGGTGAAAGTGGGCGTTCCCCTGTTTGGGTGGCGCACTCCGAAGCATTTGTCGCGGCGTCGCGTTCGGGTGGGACTCGGGAGATAAGTACGCGCGATCCCTCTGCTCCCATTCGCGGTATCTCTCACCCGCTGCGGTCCCTTCCCGCGGGCATAAACGACGCCCGGATATTTTTCCGCCCGCAGTCAATTCCACCCTTTTTCCCCGCGCGCTCGTTTTATGCGCTGCGCCCTTCCTCTACTTCCCTCCGGCCCCGAACGTACCGACCCTTTCCCTTCCCTCTGCAACACTTCCGAGTTTTGATGAATGCGAGAATTACCTGACGTATGGTGAGATAATTTTATTAAGTCCCCCCCCCCCCCCCCCGCCACGTTTTCGTCTGGTTAAACGGCCGTTAACGGGCCGAGTCGTTCTAGTACGGAGGGAGCTAGGGGAGGCCTTTCGTTTTAAAACGTCCGCGTGCGAAATAGTTGATGGCAAAGAGAGTCCTCAGTCACGCTTCTATTTTGCATACGTTCATAATGCAAGATGGGTAGATCTTGAGAGTAATGTCAGGTCGTCAATTCTGGTGTTTGCTATTTTATGGAGGAAACCTTCTGGCTTTTGTATTTACTCGTTGCAGAGCTAAACATTAATTACTGGCATTCGCTACGTTCTTACAGTCCATTCATTGTATTAACGTTAACATCCGCCTCGAGAGGCCAGCAGAATAGATTTTTATGATAAGAAACGCTTGCGGTACAATTCTGGGTTTGCGAATAGGTCTAAGGGTTTGTATTGCGAAATTACTTATTCTGCTTTTTTTCCTTTTTCTGCATTTATGCAGTTCTCATCTAATAGCATCTAGTCTTTAGCTCACAGTTGAGGAAGGGTAATTTATTCAATGGTGGTCAATAAATTTGCCATTTCTTACAGCATTTTGGTAGAACCTTATTTAGCTTGTAACAAAGTCAGGAAATGTAGAAAAGTATTTTCCTGCATTTCAAGTACAATAATGTTGCCTGTGAGAAAACGCTTGGGCATAATTTATCTGTTTAAATTCAGGCAAATTTCGAATTCGATCTAATTTGTGTATTCTCTGCAAATTTCGAGATGATGGCATAAGTATTTAGGTAGTAATTCCTTCCGAAAAAAGAGTTGTCGAATATGAGTGATGCATTTCCTTAAGGTTTAATATCTATCGGTTAGAGTTTCATGTCATTGTTGCGGTAGTATTCCATGACTTCCTATCTAATTCTACTTACTCATTTGCCGTCGATGGGTTATTGTCATCAGCCTTCGTATCGGGAGTGTTGGTTTAATTCACAATCAATGACAAAAACACAAATGGTAATTTCCACACTATTTAATTTAACACTTCAAGATAATGACACAAAGTGTTGAAACCATGGTCAGTCGTGTTAAATTTAATAGTGTGGAAATTACCATTTGTGTTTTTATCATGGATATAGCAATATTCCACAAAATCAAGCCTGAAACGATTTTATACAATTCGTAAGCATTATTTTTTTATTTAATAAGGCATCGTAATCTTAGCGTTATTACTCGAAGAAATCCTGGATTTTTTTTAGGTCTTCTCGTATTGCGCTGTTTCTTCCATGTCTGTTTTTTATTTCGCTTCTGTTATCTCCATTATGCTGTTACTCCGTACTCCTTACACGTAATGCCGACAAGATAGTGTCGGCGATACTTAAGGGGAGGGAACAACCCGCAAGGTTTTCCCATCATTGTGCTTTTTAAGCCCCGCAGTCTGACGTGCGAGGAAACGGTCATAGTTAATTTTAGCAGAAACTGATCCACACCAGCGGGGCTTCTCTGTTGGCCATTGTGCAGCTTTACGGGGTTTCCGCGATCGCTGCGCCAAAATCAAGCCTCCCTGGAAAAGTATGCATGTCGCTTAATATTCCATTACAGCTCTGCAGTATATGAAATGAGTGCTTAGTAGCTCTTTCATCGCTCTTTTCCCATGTTTACCATGACTCTGTTTGCGGAGGACTAATTTCAGTGCTCGTGATGCCAACACTTTAAATTTTAGGAGTTTGGGTTAGCGTAAGGGATAGAAAATTTTACTGGTTGTTAAGAGAGTTTTACTGCATGCTCGGAGGCTGTCCTTTGATCGTTATCCGTGTGGTTTCGACTGTCTGGAATTCGTAGTTAATTCGTGACTTCACTGTGCAGAAAGTTTTTTTTTTTAATTTCATCTCTTTGAATGGGACCAGACTGTTTCACGCATGCGCGAGAACGTTTATAGGCTCTAGTCCTTAAAATTTCAATGATAATGTAGGACGGTGAAGTTGAAGTTGCATTCTCTGTTCATGGAAAGGATTTGGGATTTCGCCTTACGTCCGCAACCTTTCAGCTTAAGGTTTCTCGGGGAATCGCTTGACATTTTAATGCTCTATTTGTGTAGTGCTAAAAATGCGGGACGAGAAGTAGGCGATGAATACGTTCTCGGAGTCTTTCGGTCTTCTTTGTCCCAAGAGACAGTCGGAGCTATTTCGAAAGCTGGCATCGCGATTGTTTTGATAGGCAAGCGTGCGTTTGCGGCTAGCGATTCCAAAATATTCGCGTTCGCTAAGTATTGCGACGAGTTTCATGGCCCCTCTGGCTATTTATCATATTCCGTCGGAAATGTGTTTCTAATGGTATCAGTTAGAAAAGTAGTCTCCTTCGGGGATAGAATGAGACGTGCACAGTTCTCCAAATTCACAACATTTCGAAAGACAAGGGAATCTGTTAACCATTTCGTGCCCACTGGGCCGAAGCCAAATGCCTCGTCCTGCTCTCATATTTATTGTTTGGTGTTGATGTCTTCAAAGTAACAATACCGATACTATTCCCTTTCTTTTGGCATTGATATTTTGTTGCATTACAACCAGCTCCTAACATGTAAATGGTTTTAATGTTGAATTTATTGCTTAGGGAAATATACGGATGATTTTAATAAGCGAATAAAAGAAGGGAATGTAAATAAGTGTACGAGAAGTTAAATATGTAAATATGTGAATTATAGAAGGGAATTCCGGGATATAGTGGAGAATGGTATTCGGGAGAGAATAATCCAGGGGTAGTAGTTTATTTTCCTTTACAGCAAAGCTCCGTTTGCAGCGGCCTTAAAGTCTTAAACAAATATAGATTTTCCACGTCGCAAAAGTCTGATTTCATTGATCAAATATGAAGTACTTGTTATTTTTTCACTTGTTTTTTATTTCATGTAGAATATTTTGTTTTGTGACTCTCATATTTCTGTGAAATAGTGCGTAAAATTTTCCGTGCAGCTTGGAATTCTCTATTTTTAGGAAATTATTGGTGTTGATATTTCATATTACCGCATTCCTATGTACTTGAAATCTATCTAATTCATTTCGCCGACCCATTTCGTGTGCAGTGACAGATTTGTTATTTATTCATGCAAATTACTTATGGATACGCTCAAATGTTTGCGAAAGGATTCGCTATTTTATTCGAGAAATTTGTCACAGTTTTATATTTTGGAATCCCTGAGTTTTATTTTGCGGGAGGAAAATTTTTCTCACCGCTTTCGGAATAAAGATGGAAATGCAATTTTGTGATAGGAAATGGTGGGATGGAGATAAGCATTTCTTGCTCGTGTCATTTGTGAACCTATCTCAACCGGCGGATCACCTCTTCAGATCTGCGCATTGCGTCGTTTTCTGAAGACTTTTCGCCTTTCAGAAGAAGGAAGTCGCGGCCAATAATTTCGTGCTATGCAAGCGTTGGCGATGTGTGTCGCCACGATATCGGCTGTGGATATGAATGACGCCGACAGCGTCGCCGTGTTACATCTTTCTCGTGAATGTACTTCGGCCTCGCCCCACTCGTATCTCCACTTAATGCAACGCGGTGCATTACCGCTAGGAATGATCCCGGTCTTCTCGTTGAGTGGTTACGACGACAGGGTCAGCTAGATGCGCAGCTCCTCCATGCGTTGCGATGTTCCGGCATTGGCCTTATTGTCGGAGGCTTTCATTCCAGTAAAGGGTCGAAGTGTATGGCACGCTACTCCTTCGCGCCAAGTTGTCTCAGCGGGACAATACCTCGATCCGTTGGACATCCGTATCCTTCGGGGAGCTGTTCTGCTCTTTGGAATAGGGAGATTTATTATGGCTACAGTTGTGCTAAAAAGGTGAACAATAGGGGTAGTGTCATTTGAATGGATACGAAATAATTAAAAGAATGCGCGAGAAAAAATGTTCTATTTCCTGTCAAGTCACTATGATTTCAAAACTAGCGAATCTTTTTTTTCGCGAAGCGAAACGGCATTTTCATGAGCGTTACGGTGACCAGCACCCCGCTATGCGCGCTTACAAAAACATAAAAATTAGGTCGTTGTTAAAGATTGGGTAAAAGCATAAATAGAGTGGCCCTGCGGAAAATACCTGCACATTAACGAAAGACGGTTAATTTCAATTACCGGAGAAGGTGAGGTGGACGGAGAGCAGAAGGAACGACGAAGCGCTGTACGTGGTGGGTGAGGATAGGCAGCTTTAACTCGTGGATAAGATACGGAGTAGACGGAAGGTATGAATGGAGCGAGTTTGTAGCGGGGCGGGTATATTGAAGACTGTGGATTGTGGACTGTATTGAGGATTTTTTTGATAGAATGAAATGGAGTAGGCCTTAGAGTGAATTGAAGAGGAAAGCATATGAAGAAAGTGTAGGCTCCGAGAATGCTTCTTAATTTCTCCATGGTAACCTACCTTAATCGGTAGAATACTTAAATAGCAATACGATTGTCTATGAGTAGTGTTGAAGATTAAGTCAACCATTCTTGACGTTAGCAAATGAGGCGTTGAAGGCTTCCCTAGTCGTCGTCACTCCCGCACGGGGGCCGATGGTAGTGCATTATCTCCCGACGGTCGCGCCCGTGGAAGCAGCGCAAGTCGCGACACCCGAGAGGTGTGGGAAGCTAGGATCAGATGCGGCAGCGACGAGAAATTGCGGCCCCCGAGACAAGCGTCTCTCGTTCGGCCTCGTATCTCTCATTCCCTTCCGGCTTCCCATCTCCTTTGCTTTGTTCTTTTCTTTGTCCCCTCCTCCCTTCATGCCGCTCTCGTATTTCGAATGCGCGTCTATCGCTTGCGGTGCTCACTCGATGCCTCATTCGTTGCAGCCGCGGGAGGTGCATGTGTGAAGTTGCACTAGACATGCAAGACAACAACTCGGCCTGAGGCATCAGCACGGGACGCTTATCGCTTTGCAGGCGAGAGGGTGCGGTCAGCCTTTGAATCGCCTAACCTTTAAAAGTGATAATGGGAACGTTTTTAGCTCGACAAACATTTTCTTTTCAGAAAGTAATCTTGTGGTGGCATTGGGCATCAAATCATGGAGTAAATTCAATGGGTGACAGTTTTTCCTGTGATTGTATTTCTCGTTAGGGAATGGGAAAAGTAATGCTACTTTCCGAATTCATCCGATATCTTTATAATTCAATCATGCCATTTCATATCAATCTATCAAAGCATTTAATGTCTCTTGAAAGAAATCAAATGTTAAACGTAATCTTCATTTCCTTGCGAAATGTCACGAGCCATTTGTCCTGATATGAAGCGGGCTAATTTGCCTGTGGTAAGTATTCATTTTTTGCGTATCTCATTTCTGGTGAAAGAAATCTAGAAGAAATTCTATCTCTCAACGGTTATCCTAGCTCGCAATATTTATGTATTTCATTTTTTCTAGTGGCAGGCTTAGATTTAGTAATTTATGTATGTTTGGAATTGCGTAAAAATCGTATAATTCGATGAGTCTCTAATTCGATGAGCTTCCTCTGAGGATGTTGATGTGACATGAATACAAGTCTATATGCAGGGAAGTGATGGCTATGCGGAAGTGTTGGAGATTTGAAATTATTTTTCTCATCCGGAAAATATTGGTTTCAGTACTATCGAGGGAGTCATCACACTTCATGTTAGCTTTATGTTTGGAAAGTAAGGCTACTCTTTGATCATTAAACATCTACCTTTCTTATTTTCATTTAAACGATTAATTTTAAATTTCATAAAAAGCGGGTGCATTTTTATAGAGAGTTTTTTTAATACTAAATTGTTTCTTGAACGTGCCGTCATTGAAATATTATTTCATTTAAGCCTCCTTTTAAAATAATCTAACTACATACATGGCTAAATGCTAGCATTTGTAGATTTAATATACATTAGTTGAATATGCGTTTATTTGATTTGTATTTTTCTTTTGGTGGAAGTATGTTTTAAGGTTATTTTTGGAGACAATCTCTGCGTTACGAACACTATTTGAGGAAGACTAGTAATGACTCGCATTGTCACTATCCTTGCTTAAAAATATATGTTCACTGATATTGCTACCTCGAATGATTAATGAAAGTGATAATGAAACTACATTAAGTAATTAATGTCAAGGGTGCAGGTCATGCCATTTCTAGCAACAGTTATGAACACGCATTAGCCACTCCCTGCATTGCTTGAACCTCCAGAGCTGTAGTATTATATAATGCAGCATAGTAGATTACCGAATAGGACAGGGAAGCAGTCGGTTTGGAGGCCGGCAGTCGGGTTATTTCTCTCCACCCCCGCAGGGCAGAGGGAGGCAGAAGATTAAAATGGAGACTTCATTACGGGGGATTTCGGATAGTCCGGATGAAAATGGAGGTCAGAGTTAGGGCAACTCATCTCAAGCCTATTGCGGAAATAATTAACTTTTCTTCAATGCGGACTTCATTCATTCTCTCTAACACGCAGCTGTCCGAAACCCCCACGAAAAGTAGGCAAATCAAAATCCTCAAAATAACTATATGCAAGAGGAAAGGTAAACATTTTCGGTAGAATTTTCCATCGTTAAAAATGAATTTAACAATTTTACCCAGAGAGAAATGTTTTCATGCCCAACTTAATCACTAGTACAACTTCGATGATAAAGATTGTGGCAAACGCTACATATCCCTACAAACTGATAGCTAAAAAAGCTTTAACACATATCTCGTCTCGTTTGACGAGCGATACAAAGCATATAATAAGATTATATTGAAAACTGCCACTCAGAATCGAGATTTTTCGAAAGCAGATACTAAAATATACTTCCGCCAATAGGGAAATACGGTTAAAAAATTACGATCGATTTTTTTTTCTTTCTTTTGAATTCAATATAAAAATGTTAATTAGCGTCTTAGAACCTATACTCCGCGACGGTAATGAACATTAGAATTACGATCGTGATGTTTTAAGCAGTGATCGAGCATCTTGAAGTCTGGCTGTGAGAAATAGGCGTCGTCGTTTTTTTTACTCTTATAAAATCTCTCTCTGTATCCTCTCGTTCGTTTCACTAACGCAGTGCGCTGCGTGCGTTTCAAGCAACCCGTTGGGCTAAGTGTCTCTCGAGCTTAATACAGTTCTTGACCTCAGACCGAGAGTGGTGTACACGTTTGGTGGAAGGAATGGGAGGGGTGGGGATGCGGAAGTGGAAAGATCGCTTAAATGGAAAACCACGGGTCAAAGTAGCGCTTAAGCGACGGAAGTCAAAGGAACGAATTATCTCGCTCTGCGAGTCAACCGTGTCCCTCTTTTCACTCTTTCATCTCCTTTGGTAAAGGGAGCGATGCCGTTATCCAGGACTTTGCGCCTCCGTGTTTCCTCGGCGCAACGGCTTCAGATGTGAACCCTTGATTTAATCTAGACCGTTTTTCCCTACCTCTTCCACTTCGGTAAATAATATCGGGAGGGCCAACGTCGGTTCCGGTTGGCGAACGCCTTATTTGCCGCACCGTCACAGTAATGCTCTCGCGGAACCAGATTTTCGTGCCCTCCTCGTCCATGTTAAGAATCAGGAAAGTTAATTTCGCCTGGGAAAAGCCTTAGGGGTGACGCATAAGTTAAGCGCTCGCATTTACGTGCTTACGTTGGATGTGTAGTTTCCCCGTTGAATTTATGAAAGTTTCAACGTCTACCAGTTGGTTCTTGTAGCTAAGGCGATCTTTTGCATAAAGGCTCTTATTTCTGCTGAAAATATTTCTGTTCGTCTTTCCAGTTTCATTTCTCTGGCTCAGCAATGTGATCAGCAGATGTGCCTTCACGGTAAAATGACAATAGTGCGACCCCAGATGTAGGAGGCATCTTAAATGGTTTAGAATTCTAAAACTCTGTGTCTGAACTCTTCTGGGGTATCAAAAACGCATCCTGGGGAGCCTTACCATTCCACCTATTTCCCAAGGAAAACCCAAATGCTATTGATTTTTCTCCCAACCAAAAATATTTCTGAACAGTTTTATTTATTTGCAGAGATATTTCTGCGTTATTATTAAAGTATTTTAACGATGAAAGTAGGTTACCATGGAGGACTTCAGAAGAAGAATTAGAAGCAATCTGGCAGCCTTCATGTACTTCCCTCTTTAATTCACAATACAGCATACTCCCTCTCATTCTATCAAAAAATCTTATTCTCTGCCTTCCTCTCCCAAGTGTACCTAAAATTCGACGATCTAGCTCTGTTATCAATATCCCCTCCCCGCTAACTACTCGCTCCATCCATACCGTCTGTACTCGCAAAAAATACCTTCAGTATGTTATCATATTCAGAAAAAATTGCTTGGTTTTCTCATTTGGTCGTGAATAATTTTCCCCTTCCCGCGGTGTAACCACTTTAATTTGCAGCGCACACATCCCGAATTCGCGCGAGTGGCGGAACTCCTCATTCGTCTCTTTGATTTGGACGTCATCCCGCTCGTGCTTGCTCTCTGGAATGGCGCCTCATTCATCCTCGAGTGCGGTATTCGCTAACCGAGACGAAGCTCCCGTCCAAGAATGACATCCATCCAGCGGAGAACTAGAAAGCGGAATGTGGCTCTTGCGAGTTGCCGAGCCACGCATTCACGTACGACCGTTTGCTTAATTCTCGAGGGTTAATCACGCTCCCCATTCGCGCTATATCCGTCGAATTCTTTCGTCGCGCTCGCATTGATTAATTTAATACGTTGAACCCGCCGCGATGCCGCGGGAGCCTTATTACTACTCGGTGGAAGGCTGTAAAGGCTCGAGCCGCTGCGCTGGTTGCTCACTCCACGCGACCGTGCCTCTCTTCTCAATTTCGGATTTTCCGCCTCATTTATTTACTCCACCGCGGAAAAAAAACACATTTCACCTGGAAATATATCCAGCCCGATGTTGTCGGCGAGTGGCTCCCTTTGCAGGGTGTCTGGTGTCCGGGAAAAATTGGTAGGATCGGGAACTATGCGTGATTTTCAGTCCCTGGAATTATGCATTCATATTATTCATGGATATTTGCTCCAGCCTGGAATTTCAAAATCTTTATTTTTTATGCACATGGATGCTTTACAGTGTATTTATTACATTTTAAGTTGCACTTTATGAAAACATATATTTATCTTTATAACTATTTAAATTATGACGAATGTCTTGGGGTGCTAAGTAGGACATTCATAAGTTTTGTGTGAAATTTTTATTACTATGTGTAACTTTTTAAATTAGGATTGTAAAATAATGCATGAAGATAATACTATTTATAAGTATGTAAGTCATTTTGGGTTTTTAAAAGTCTTATCTATTGTAGTAAGCACGTAAGATTATCTTGGAATATTTTAAAATTTCCGTGGAAAACATGGAATTACCCACGAATTTTCCTGCTTTGATTGAGTGGACACCCCGCTTCGCCCATTGCGGGCTTCGCGTCCCACCCCCTCTCGAAATTCTGTATCAGCACACTTGAGTTGCGGTGGGAGTATCTCCTCGCCAAATATCGCTCCTTTTCTTTCTGTCCATCTCGGAAGGGCTTTCCGCCGCTATTGTGTGCGTGGCCCGCGTGAGGTCGCGCAATGTGTTTTTGAGTCTGGAATGTGTAGGCGGATGGGTTTAGGAGGGGAATGTGTCTAGGGAATGGAGTGGATAGGAAAAAAAGGGTTCATTGTGAGGGCTTTGCGCAACCTGGGGCGCGAGGGCCTTGATCCTCGCTAAGCCGGGCTACGAGGAGGAAGGTGAAGTCCTCTCTCCGCTTTTTATCTCCGCAGGTGGTGCCCGAGGCCCAGTTAGTGGCTATCCCTGGTTGTGTTTCTTCGCGAGGGAAGCTTCTCCATCCTATCTTTCGTTTCTCTTATGTTCCGCCCTCTTAATCTCATCTCTCCCATCTAATGAATGTTCTGTTTGCGGCAATTGAAAGGTTCACTCGAATTCTTTGTCAGGTCGTGGATCTTACGGTAACTCGCGAACTCGTTCAGTCTTAGCAAGTCCTCTTCGGGAAGGATTCAATGGCTCTTTCTTATTATTTCTCTAAGGTAGACTAGGAATGGTGAGGAAGATAAGGCATCGTGTCTAGGAGATAAATTATTTTATGTTTGTAATTTCTTTTCCATAATAAGTTAATAATTGCATTGAGTTTTATTGTCATGTATTATGTATCTCACCTTCTTATTTAGTTGAACTTAAATTAAATAAAGTTTCTCTGTAAAATTTTATTAAAAATCGTTCTTCTTTCGGGAATATTTCTATCTTGTGATTTGAAAGTATTTTCAAGGTTCTTCTTAAACGTTTTACAATTGTTTAAGTTTTTATTTATCTGCTTCTACGGTTATGCTTGTTGCTATACATTTTGGTCGTTCTTCGTTAATTGGTTAAAATGAGCTAAAAGATGAGGCTTGCATTTGGCTCTTCACCCTTGCGTGAAGTTGTTGGATTAATGGCGCTTACATTCTTAATGTACGCTTTTTCTCAATGACACAAAATTTATATCAACCGTAGATTTCGTTTATGACATTGGGAATTTATTGGTAAAATGTTTTAAATAACTATATTTTCTCCCTTTTTTAAAGCTTATATGTTTAAGTGGAATTTCATGGCCCCACCATTTACCTTTTCATTCGAGTCCTTGCCATTTCTTGAATTTATTATGTTATAATTTTATTTCTCGTTCCTTCAGTCCCTTTTAAACTTGTTATTTCTCGAATGTCACCCAAAAGGCTGAACTTTTGCTAACCTTATTTTTAAAGTGGCTCGTTATATCTTGAGTAGGCAAGGAAATGTTAAGTGCCGTTCTTAGTTTCTTTGAGTCAAAAAGAATCATTCCGTCAGGCAATGAACTTTTCGGTTCCTGAATTATATGAGTGACTCTCACTTTTAAGAGTGAGTAATTATTTGCGTAATATTCTAAGTTTGATGAATGATACTATATAGCGGTTTTGTCTTGTCTTCGGATTTCTTTTTACTAATATTCTATCATGCTGGTGATGGTTTTCATTTTAAGTGTTAAAGGCATCTGGCTGATGTGTCTCAGATTGAATTTGTAGTATCTATGTTGTCTCCTAATACTCTTGATCGAAAAACTCGCAATCACGGGAGAAATCTACCGTTACACGTAGGTCTACACTAGTATGCATCTGATCATCAGTCCCGCCTGTTTCAATTCCCACGCTTCATATCCGTCTCCAATTCGGATATTTCTCTTAATGCTATCGTTCCCTTTATCTCCTTCCCCACATACTCAACAGCCTTCCCCCGAAGACCGTTTCCAGCATCCCTTATACCATTTGTTCTCTCTCCATCCACACCCTCTTGTCTCTTCCGAATCATCTCCAGCGGCATTCTCTCCTGCACTGCCTTTCTCCTATCATCTTTATCCTTCCTAGATTGTCCATACTCGTCGATATCCACTCCTCGTACGCCTCTGAGCCTGTTCTCTTGTCCATCACGGTGCAATTATTAAAGTATTCTAATGATTTCGGTAGGTTTACATGTAGTATTTAAGATGTGCCCTCGCAATCTTTCCTCCGTACATGGACTTCCCTCTTCTATTCACTACAAAGCCAACTCCATTTTCATTCTATCTAAAAATCCTATTCTCTTTCATTCCTGTCCCTCGTTAACCCAAAATTTTGAACACCGTTTTTAACATCCCCTCCCCGCTCAGTACTCGATCCATTCTCATCTAGAAGGTGCCTCTTCTCACCCTACATGTCTGTCACTTCGTCTTTCCTCTCACTCTCTGTCCACTTCACCTTCTCTATTCTTCCTCAGACCCACCTCTCGAACGCATCTAGTCTTTTCTTGCCATCCTTCCTAAGTGTCCATGTTTCCGCTTATAGCGCTGCACTCCAGATAAGACTCTAGCTTTTAAACTCTAGCATAAAGTACCTGACTAAAAAAATGGCGAACTAGAACATTTCAAGCCAGTCTGCCTGTCTTTCATACGTGATCGGTGGCGCATTTTCTCAACGCGCACCCTCCTCTGTAGTTGTATCGTCGACGTCGCCCCGTGACGGTATCAATTTCGCCCCAAAATAGTCACTTAACTTCCTCCACACTTTCCCTCCACCCTCCTCCCTCGTTCCTCTATCCGACCTCTTCTCCGTGCAGTTCGCGAGCCGCAGGCAGTCCCATCTTCGCTCCCCTACCCTCCCAGAAATCTGTCCCTTCCCGCTTCCCTCCTCCGCCGAGTGTGGCGGGCCCGTCTTGGGGGGAGGGAGGTGGCCGAAGCGGTTGAGAGGCTCTCAGAATCGAGGCGGTTTTGAGGAAGTTATCCACCCCCTCAGCGCGGGACTCATATCTCCCCACTAGAGTGTGTGGTTCTCTTTCCCACTCGGGTAGTCGTTTCTCTCTCCCCGTACACTGTATCGCGTAACTTCTTCTGTTTTTTTTAATTTTATTTTATTTTTCTTTCATTACTATCTTTGCTCTAAGAAGTGCTCTCTCTTTCCTTCTCTTTTTTTCCTTTCCTCCGCTTCGACGAATGAGGTCATTCTTCATCTTAATTACGCGCCCTTGAATGTGAAGCATTAAATGGATACGTGGCGCGAGTGTCCAAGACGGCGATGGAGCCGTGACCTTTTCCTTATCATCGCTCGTTTTTGGTCGTCGCTCCTGCGAGGCTTAGTTAAGTGTGGTGTTGTTGCATCTTTTCTGCGGTTGACCAGAATTCGTAGATACGTTCTAATCAATTCTAAGGCTCCCAAGACGTTGAGAGGGCGAGAATTGTTTTACGACCGCCGGGGAAAGCGCCTTAACATCCGCCTAGGGCTTTATAAACGTCCTAACTTTTGACCTAGTTTGCTTGGTCATGCCGTGTTACAGAAGCACTCACGTGCTGATCCGGGGTGTACTTCGATCGATGATGATTATGGTATTGTTGAAGAGGGCACTGAAATTCCTTGGGACTCTGGAATAACGCCCCCGCCGTATCCAATTACATGAGATTGCTTCATACGCGTCTCTTTTGTTAAATGAAATGTCCTGAATTGTTGTGGTTCTCTCCAGTTGTGTTACGCCAGGTGCGAGCAAGTGGCACTCTCAACCGGTCGTTTACGTGTGTTTATTGAAGTTATCTGGAAGTACCATTTCATGCATGTATTTTTCTTCTTCAACTCGTTCATAACTTCACTGCTCGTCCAATGTGGTTGTTTAGCTGCCTCAGTGTTCTCTGAGGTCGAAAGCTTTAGGCACACTTCAGTTTGCTCGACATGCTGTCGGTGAGTCGCGCGAAGATTTTTTTAATCTAGATAAGTTATCCGAGAAACTCATCTCGTTCCCTCGGCGACCTTAATGCTTGGTGTAACAACAATTTCAGATGCGGAATGGCATCGCGTTAACGTAATTTTTGCTCTAATTGTCGCATAATTATGCCTGTTTCGTATCTTTTATATCGAGCAATCCATCACAACTGCTCCAGTAATAAACCGACGCGACTGTTTAATTGCATTCTCTTACAGTTAATTCCTGCCGCGAAGGAAAGGGATTCCACAAACTCTATGTGAAAGTCGTAATTAAGTGCAGAGAAGTGGATGGGGTACTATCTTCATTTCATTGTTAGTGTTGATGTAAAGAGCGTATAATAATGGGTTTCCTCGGCTTTCTACTCGTTATTGTTTCATAAGTTAATATCCTCTGAGTCTAGGCGGCTACTATTTGCCGTGCGTTATAAATTGCTGTCGAGTGTGGACCATTTTATGCCTTTATAACTGAATCGTTACGCTTTGGAAGGTGTTCTTGAAGCATATTGATTAATGAGGTCACGTTCTTTATTCTCCGTTGATGAAATTCGTCAAGAATTCTTAAATTATGCGCATTTTTTCACTGTGGGTGTGTTTTGTTTTTGCGAATGCTCGGAGAGATTCTGCTTATCAGCGTTCGGGTATTGACTTCCAATGATGGCCATAGATAGCTTTGTGAATACCAGATTTTGATAAAAATAATATTTCGGAAAATATCAGTAATGATGCTCCATGTGTGCTAAAGTGTTCTATGCGCTATTTATGTTGCAATACGATGAAAAACGTCCGTGAAAGTAATTTTCAAGTTATCAGCTCTAGTTTAATACCTTTTTAATCTTACCGTGAAGGTTATGGCATTGGAAACTACACTTTTTGTTCAGCGGGTTGAAAAATCAATTTGTGTACGCCTCTCAAGGCTCCAGGATAATGATTACAGGGTTCCCACTCAACCGTGAAAACCTTAAAACCGTGAATAAGCCGTGAATTTCGTCTGCCGTGAAAAAACCTGGAAATAGCCGTGAATTTCATCATAAATCCTTTAAAATCCCTCAAACTTGATTGTAGAATTGACAGATTAAAAGAAAAATCAATATCAAAAAGGTCAATCACTCGCAGACATTGTCCACGCATTTATCTGCACGCGTATATTCGAAGCGCAATTATTGTTCCGTGTGACATGACTACACATAGCCTTTAGCCTGTGATTGGAAGACGGGTAGGCCAAGTTTTCATTAACCTTGTCAAAAAATCAGACACTTCTACACTTCCCTGCTACCCTCCATTTTCCCACTCACAACCTTTAGCCGGCCCTGAGTTTCGCTAAAGATTGGTGACGTCATTAGAGGTAACACTTACAGTGCTGCGTTCGCATTCACGGCGTCTGTCGCTTTTTTTTAACTTTTTAAATGCGATGGTGGTTGGCGTAACATGGTGAAACTCCTTCATGATGCACAAAGGTTAAGAAAAGACTTTGCTGTTTCACAAAATAAAAACTTTTTTTTACTTTTTGTTAACGTGCGGCCTGTGATTTTTACGTGATCAATATTTATATAAAAATGGCTTTTCAACAAACCGTGAATTTGACGACATTTAAACCGTGAAAACCTGGAAAAAACCGTGAATTTTATAATTTAGTTGGAGTGGAAACCCTGGATTAGTTTTTCTCCCGTATTTGATGATTTTTGAAAGTATCAGCATCTGAATTTTTTTCTATTTTCAAAGCGATATTTTGCCTTCAAGAGTAAGTGCTGGATGAGAAAATGCCCTCGAGATTGTGCATATGCCTTTCGTAGCTTCGAGATGGGTATTCTAAAGTGCCGTCCTTGGAGCTTCCTTCGTGAAACTGCTTTTTTGTCCCCCAGGAAATTCGCTAACCTGGAAAGCATCACCAGCTCCATTATTGATTTCGTACCAATAAGGACGCTTTTCCTTAAAGGCGTTGGGGAAGACCTATCCTTAAAAAATTTTGATTAGCTTTTAGTCGCATTGAAATTTGATGTTTCTTTTCACCATTTGGCTACATGGTTGTGTTTAAATTTGGCGTGCTCTGTTGGTCCCTACAAAAGAGAAAAAAGTAGGAATCTGGCGCTTCGCTTAAGGTTTTTTTTAAAGCTCCTCTTATTGTGTGTGTGTTTTGTCGCCCGCCAGAGTAGGCGTCCATTTAAGTGCTATCGTCTTGGTCTATAAGTCTCTTGGCATCCTCCCTCGCTTTCCCTTGCCTTTCAGTCTTCTTAATATCACGGCCTTGTCAAGAGTTTCCTTTGCGACCTTCTCAAAGGTTATTCAACACCCTCAAATTTGTGAAGCCGTGTATACAATTTCAATTAAGTCTCCTTTAGTTAATGAGAACGTTTGGTGAAGGACTTGCTGTGTAGAGACGCATGTTTTATGTTATTGGGACGGCCAACAAAGGTGGATCGATGTCTAAGAATTTTCTTTTTACGGGCCCTCAGATTTCATCTTACGAAAGGATATCAATCTTCCCTGAATTTGCACCACAAAGGTTTTTTTACGAGGTGAATATTCTATTCTTTAATTCCAGCGAACTTTAGTATTTTCACCTCATCTATCGATAAATTGTACTGACGAGTAATCCGTCAAAAAAGAGTGTTTTAAAAGAATTGCGGTGTGGTTTTTTTCATAGTGCGAAAATTGGAACACATCTGTGTTCCAATTTTCGCACTATGAAAATCATTTCTTTAAAAAAAGTCTCTCGTCAAAGTCTGTATTCAAAAAGCGTATCGATCCTACTATCGGATATATTATCCAAAAAGAGTTCCACAGTAGCGTTTACAAATATTATCCTTTACTGAGCCCATTTTTTAATTAATAGGATGCGTGTTTTCGATGCCATTATATCCCATTTGGTTGCCCTTGGCGCCTTGACTCCTTTGGTAATGTCAAGATATTTAATGGCCCGTAGTCTCGAGCGTCGTCGTAAGAAAATTATGGAAATCGTAGGTCGTGACCCTTTCGCTGATAGTGGGCATTTTTATGTTGCATTCAGACGCAGTATACAAATGAAAGGCCGTTGAAGATGATTTCTTCCCCATCATTAGATGTTATTATTGTACTTGTAGAGTGTCAATGGCTTGTCTGTATCGCGAAGTCAATTTTATTCCGCTGGCATAACGCCTGTAATTGTCTGGCAGCGTTGATGCTTGTATGTAGACACCATCTAAAATGTGGTAACTTGAACGGTTGTATTTTAGGTGAGGAAGGGTTTTATCGAATAAAAGTTTCTCTTGGCATCTTATTTTTGGAAGTTTGGAAAGTTGACAAGATTTTTGTAAATTGATACACCTTGGAACCGTTGAATTTTAGCCGTACGATATTTTTGCTCGATAGTTACATTTTAACCAGTAGAGAATCCTCATCGCATCACTATTACTGTAATGTTTCTCCGTGTGGAGATAAAAATTCATATATTAAAAAAATAATGCACCTACGTAATTTTTGTCATTTATAATTGTGTTATTTCCCCCTGCTTTTTTCTCTTCCGATGCGGCAGTTTTTTATCCGTGTCTCTACTCCTCGACGGGTCTCTTGATTCATATCAATTTCTTTCGTTATCTTTCTCGTTCTTCCAATTCTGTAACTGCTAGTAGAACGGCAGTCATTAGATTTTTTGCTTCCAGTGATTGTTTTGTTTCTCATGTAAGTTGGTTAAGTATTTTGATTGACGCTTAACTTGCTTTCATGTATTAGTCATCAATTTTCACCAATAAATTTGATAATGCTTGAAAACGGAGATTTCGGCGGAATCTACTGAAAATAGCTTCTAATATAAATATTATCAGTATTAGAAACTTACACGGCCGCCGGATGAGGGATTTGTACGACGTATTTTATGGTAATTAGCCAACTCTTATTTTATAGTTATATATATTTTTAGCTCTCATTCCGTGGGATATGGTGACCATATCAAGTGAATTTAATTGTTGAGAAGCCTTCTCATTGATTTCTCGATATTCTAGCCTAAATGTGAAGCGAGAGCTTGGGATTGCATGCCTCTTTTGTGTAATATCACTGTGTTCTTGAGCTGCTTGGAAGTTCGCGAAGGACGATTATTCCTCCGGGATCAAGGGCGAAGAGAGTACTTTCGTGCCTGAGTTCGTCTAGAGCCATCTTTGATTCATCTTAATCCGTCAGAATCCCTCCCATAATTCTTTGTAGATTTATTTCTGGAAGATCACTCTCAGTGGATCTGAATCGTGATGAAGATTTGATAGTGGGAGTTCCGCGAAATTCCTTGGTTTGTTAAAGTTTCCGGCTCCATATCGCGGTGTAATTAATGATCTCTCACGCCTTCTCATTCTCCAAGTTCTTATTCTCAGTTGCTCTTCCATGTCATTCATTTCTTTCGAACTAATCTCTTCACTACCGCCTCTCTCCAATTCCGCCATCTTTTCTCGTCGTATAAGATGATACGGTTGGGCTTCCTTTAACGAAATGGTGGCGAACGTGATGCGGAGCGTAGCACTTTAAATGAGAGAAACGTGGGAATTCAGGAATATTAGAGAAGTGTGGAGGCTTGATGGCGTCGGTATGGAAGGGAATGGAAAAGGTTCAATGGGAATAGAGTGGATTAAACTAGGAAGTGTTGGGGCATGGCGGATTAGGAGATGGTATTATTTGAGGGAGAGACCGTAGTTATTGTTTTCTGCCTTAATATATAGATGGTAATACCTAACGGAGAAGGGATGCTGAAAACAGTCATAGAATGTTGTGTAAACGAGGGGTATGACGGAAGAGATGAGTATATTTATATAAAATTAAAAAAAATTGTGATTTTAAGTGAAGTACGTGATGAAAGGGGAGGCTACCAGAATGCATCGTAAGTACTTCATGGAAACCTACCTTAATTGGTAGAATACTTGAATAATAACTAATTATGGACGGAAGATGTGGACAAAGCTAGAAAACGTTCGTTATAGAGAAGGATGTTGGGTAAGTGGGAAACAGGAGAAAGCAAACAGTGATATTAAGAAGAAGAATAAAAAGTAATTGCCTTGCGCAGAGCTGAAAAAAGGCAGGTGTAATAATGTGGGAATAGGGTTTAGAGGGGGTGTTGATTGATTGCGATACGTCACCTTCTACGGAAACATTGTTCTACTGGAAGATTACCTCAAATAGGCATAATAATCTGCTTCCCCTTTTTGCCGTCGTTAACTTCGATTGCGGCTGGTCAACCCCGGTCTTCCTCCTCGTCTTCCTTCTGCCACCCTTTCCCATCCGCCTTTTCGTAAGGAGAGGAGCAAGTCTCTCATCGCTTCTGGTGCATGAGGTTTCTCCCGCCCAAAAGAGGACGACGCCCCAATCGGTATTATAGCCCCTCTCGCCTCGAATATAATCGGGCCCAACGTCTCTGCAGTGTAATCGGATGAGCTCTCTCCCTCTCTCGCGCTGTGGCCGTTTCCGATAGGGTCTTCCAAGACACCGTCTCTTTAGAGGCTCTTGGACGTTAAAATATTCGCTCTTCGGCGTGGGAATTTGTCTTCCCCGACTTTGGAGGGGCTTTTCTGTCTGGAGTGTGGGCTTCCTGTCTTGCAGGAGCTCAGGAGGTCTCCTTCATCCCTTCCCAAACGTCTTTTTTGCACACTCCCCACAACAGCCAGCTACGTGTCTAAATAGGCACCATCCTCGCGCAAGATGCAGTTTAGCTTGCCTAGCATCATAGGTGGTGATAGGGCTGATATTGCGGTGACTACTTTTCTTAATTAATATAATTATTATATTTAATGACGTATTCCCCTTAGAAAAGGGAGGATTACCTCCTGTGGCTTTGGTGGCTAAGGAATTAATGGTTTAAAGAGGGGCATCATTTTGAAAGATTATTTTTCATCGAACGAGGGAATAAATTCATTTAAAAGTACCTCGGAATATCGTAAAAAAAGGAAATTGGGGATACTTAGACGATGCGCCTTAACGACCAATATGCTTATTGTCCAATTCATTTCAGCGTCGCGGTTTATTAAATGTCATCATAACACCAAATTTAAGCAAAAATTATTTAATATACCTTCAGTGCTATTTAGATAATTAATATTTTGGCCTGTACCCTATGGAGTTTGAATTGCTGGGCGTTTTTAAACTAAATTCCGTTGAATTCAATACTTTCAGGCGTATCCTTATGAAAGACCATTATGAAAATTCTCGTAATTTAAAATTCCTTTGCCTTCGAGGCGGTATTGGCCCTCCACTTGACTTCGTATTGAAATGATGCAATTAAAGTCTTGATAACGCAGTTCAGCTTGTTTTAAGTTGGCGTCTTTAGCGCAGAATATAGTTTGAAATTTAACCGTGAGCCGCTAGGAGGAGGTTATGCTTTAGTCTTAATGTGTAAGTTTAACTTCAGCTCGCAATCAATACAGCCTCATTTTGCCAGGAAGGGTCGGAATGTGATTTGTAATGAGGGTGCCCGAATCCATTAAGGAAATGAGAGTTTAAGTGCGCGCTGCAATCACAGATATCCCTCTACAGCTACTAATTTAAGCGCGCTGTTGATTTTATGTGGATGATGCTCCCAGTCTTCGCATCCGCCTATTTTCATGTGCTTGCAACATTGTTTTATTAGTCAGCTACTCGCTTTCGGTTGATAGACATCGCTGTTCATCAAGATTATCTTCTGCCTCCATCGTTGAAGAGTCGAAGCTTTCAAACATGCTTTAGTTATTTTTCAAAAGTCTCGGGTGTTTCCCAACATTTACAGCATTCCCTCTTGGTATCGAAGCGGAATTCCGAGCACCACCGGGAAACGAGTGAATAATTTTCCAATGAGTCACATAGCATTTCGAGTGTCCTAATATATCTCAAACGCTGCACCAATTCGCTGTGACGACAAGAAGTCGAAAAGCCCTCCGAGAAACTGATTATATCAGGTGACAATTTGAATAGTTTAGGTCATCATCATTAAAATCTCTGTGTAATGCTTAAGGTGAAAGGAATATTTATGCCTTAAACCATCAATTTCACCGTGATATGTAATTTCAATGTATCCCTCTACATTGAGTTCCCATGCTCTCGATCGATTCAACTTATTTTTCGACTTGGTTTTAAGTTGTGCGTGCTGCATGTATGCAAGGATATATTTTTTTTAGATCCCCACCTCAGTATGTGCTCGTAGTTGACGCTACAAGACGTTGATTCTCTTAGCTTGGGTCGATTAATGTTAAATCACTGCCCAAGGGGAGGAAAAAATAATGTTATCAATCTAAAAATGCATCAAGTATTCCACATTGTATCCAAACAACTATTCACAATGGACTAAAACTCTCTGGACACAATTATCTTTCCCTTATTTTTATTTCGTATTTATTGCTATTTAATTCAAGCCAAACTGGTGAAGGAAGTATATTCCATTGGGGAACGTGAACACCCTACATGGGCTTTTTTCCATGCTGGAATACATACACGTAATGGTATATCACCTATTAAAAATAGGTAGGTATTTCGCGTCTATTAGTATTTTTCCAGGATTCCGTCAAGGCCAGCTCTTCGTAAAAAATGCCCGTGCGACTATTTGGGCAAAAGGCTCTTCAATTATTTTCAGTTCTTTTTACCCACGGTTTTGAAGTAATTCGTTGAGCTAATATTTGTTGTATTTCCATTTACTCTTTTGTAACCGGGCTATTTCAAAACCGTATGGAAACAAAGCGTTATTTGTATAAGAGTATTATTTCATTTATAGAAAAATCCTCTTGTTGACTTCACGGAAAAACAATTAATGCATTCCACAATGGATGTGCGCTGTGCATTATTTTTGAGCGATAGGAATCCATTCCGCTGCAAAATTAAGCCCTATAAAAAGTTCAAACGCATTGAAATTTTCCCTTTATGACTTTTTATCGATGATATTTGCGTCGCTCCAAGGGATCAATGAAAATCATTTTCCCTTTGTGATGGATCAAACAGTGGCCACTTTGATCCCTTTTTCCGTTTTAATTCGTTCGATAAACGTTCCACGCCTCCTCCCGTATTTAGTTGCGGGATCAGCTGCTCTGCGTGGCTTTGTGCGGAGCGGGATGAATAATATGAGTTTCTCAACCCGTCTCATGCCCCGCTTGTCCGCGTTGACCGCGCTGACGTTTCGGTCTTCACGACGGCGTTAATCATCCCGACTCCCTAGCGACGGGAAGGCGTCGAGAGATGTCCCATCTCTCGCTCTCCACGCTCGGTTGCCTCCCTGATGACTCCTCGAAGACGACAGCCCATCGATGGAATTCCGTTCCGGCGCATAAATCTCTCCCTCGCAAACTTGAAGCGAGTTCCCCGGAATCGGTCTGCCTGCGATGCCGCGACGATTGCTTTTGTTTCGCGATGTATAAATCTCGTATCCATTTGGGAGGGAATGCGGGGGAAAAATCTCGGGCGCGACCTCGATGCATGTGCCTTAGGCAGCAATTGATGGATATGCGCAAGCCTTCTTGGGGTAGGTTAGTTCGCTCGAAGCATTTTCTGGGTCTGCGAGAAGTTCCATCTTTCGTAATTCAATGTGTATAGCTGTTGGGACTAATTCTCGTGGAATGTAGTGATTGCTAACTTTTCCACCTCATTTGTTCTATAATTTTGGATCGGTTTTACATCCTCAGGTTTCAAAGAAAAAGAAATATAGAAAATATATAAAAAGTTTATAGAAAACATATAGAAAAAGTTTGGTTAATATTTAATTTTATACGCAGTTTTATATAGTATTCATTCGTTATGGAATGGATTAAGTGCGGTAGTGCTTCAAATTACTCTTTTATGAATTGGATTGATAGTTTTTTTTAATGCCATCAGTGATTAAAGCGTGATAAAGAACAAAAGTTTTGTATGATATTTAATTTTTGTTTAAAAGCCAGCCGCAATTTTTGGAGTAAATGAAGTCATTTTCAGGATATAATTATTTCGGATTCATGAACGATACTAATGTAAGTTATTATTTTAGTGTTCTACCGATTGGGGTAGATTTATATGTATGATTTAGCCGATCAACCCGTCCTGTCTCCGGCGCATGTAATCTCCCTCTCATTTCCCTCCGTATCTCATTCAAGAGCTTCCTCTCTCACCCATCATATCGAGCACTTTTTTATTCCTCTTTCAATCATTCAACTTCACCTTCTCCATTTTTATCCACGCTCTTAACTGGGTTACCCAGTGGGGAACGAAAAATAGTTGAATGAAAAAGCGTTTCATTTTGAATTGCCCAACTATATCACGATCCCATTCGATTTTGGGGAACAGATGGGAGATGGGACCTTGGATAGCCTTACTTAAGTAGTATTGTATCGGCTGAGTGATCTTCTTTCGGAGAGAAATTACTCTGTTCTATTAATAGCGAGTTCCTTGATGCTATTCCGATGTGCTATTAAAAGATAAAAGGAAAGTATCCATCTACCCGCCGAAGTTAAGTCTTCTCCGATATCCAATAGTAGTGTCACGAGAGGCGGGGTGCGCAGCTTTTTGACGTCATGGATTCGTGTCGATGTAAAACGGCAGCGTCCCCTGTGGAACTGTTCATCGATACTTGATTCTGCCTCAACTCGCACCTAACAGTGAGTCCTTTGGCAGAAGCAGTTGCGGTTGCCAAGGAGCCCATGCACGCATGCATTGATACCCACAGGTAGCAGCCATCGGTTTAGTTGCTAGTGCAGTTTATCCGTGATGCAGCACTCGGAGGGTGTCCGTGAGAACAATCTCTCGCTCTCATATGCCGATGGCATTACGCGGATCGAATTTACATGCCTGCATTTCGCATAACGGGTGTGGTACCTGGAGAGGAGTGAGGTGGCTTTCGATTACCGTTGCCATGAAATTCATACCGTCCTATGGGTATGAATTTGCCTCTGTCTTACCGCAGTACACATGATTGAATGTGCACAACAGGGAGGTATTGTTTTCTCAATCGTTTAGCCATCTTAAATTTTATTTTTTCTTTATTCCTTCCCATAATCATTGGTCTACAATAGTTATCCTACTCTTTAATATAATTCTCTTAAATACTCTTTCACACCCTACTGTACTTGTTCCATGCATTTTATTCGTGGCCTTCCTTTTTCTTCTTTCCATTTACTTGTCCCTTGACGATTGTCTTCATATCATGTTTCAAGATATGGCCCAATAGGTTGTTTCTTTTTTATCAAAGTTATGTCACCATTTTTTGTGTTCACGAACGTTTTTTTTTAGTGTATGTCCCATTATTTACCCAAGAACTTCATACATTTTCATCGCATTTTATTTGTTTACCATAGATATTATTCTTAGCGCCTTCCCACGGTCAATGTGTCTTTTTATAAATTTGTATGAATATGTACTCTTGGTTAATATCGTTAAACTATGTTCTTGAATAATAATTAATTTGGATTTTAGAGTGATGGATGTTAATGTGGAAGGGGGAGAGAGAAGGGTTTATGGGTGCGTTTTGTGAAAGGGAATAGTCAACTTTGTGATTTTAAGGGAGAAGTTCTCTATGCGAGAGGAGACAGACGGGGTTGGTTATCCTAATTTTCCATGTCAGCCTACTATAACTACTGAAATGTCTTATAAAATAATTTAGTAATAATAAAATGTATATAAGGACGTATTTATGGCTTAATTCTGGGATTAGTATCACTGTAGTTGTCGCAACAGCTAAAGGTCTCATCACCATTGAGTGGCAGAGTTATAGTAATCATTGAAGTGGCCGCTATCTAGGTACAGTAGTAGTAACGCTTGATCCTGGTGTTTTGCTTGAGCAACATCGTTATTGATCATCTAACGGAATGCTCAAATCCCTTGCAGCTTACGCTTTGCCCTTTCACTGCACTAATTCACAGGGATAGCTCTGAAGTCCTCAAAGGGATTTGCCGGCGTGCAACGGCATGAGGTTTCTTGTCGCAGTGGAGTCGCCAAGGATCTAAGGAAGGATTTTCTTTTGACTTGTGTCTCCATCCTGGCTATCTCCTCCGTCGATGACCGCCCGTACGTCAGGGATTTTTATACGTCAATTTTTATTTATGGAAAGTGGGGTTATTTTGATGGAAATATTCTATACTTCTGTCTTCATGGTTGGCCGATCTAATTTTTTATTGCCCTTCTCTATATTCATTCCCTGTTTATTGCCTTGGATCTTCTTTTTTTCCTTCAAACATCAATTCTCGTCGATGGATTTCTTAGATATTTTCTGAAAGTGAAATTGCCTCAATAATACATAATTTTGCATCATTAGCAGTTCCGTAGGGGTTGATTAGATAAGGGGTTATCTACTTTATGTCAGAAAGCTGCATTTAGATTCAATATTTTCCTCGGGCATAAAAATTACATTTTCCTGTTATTTGGCTTATCTAAGAATGTCTTTCGAAGTAAATACAGTTGCTTGTTTTTCCAACGATTGGGTGTGGATAAAATATTCGTGGTCACTGATCGATAAATATACAGCATTTTAAGTTCGGATGAGGAAGTTGCTTTTTGTCCCTTTACTACTTGGCCGGCCAATTGGTTGCAGATAAACGTGGCCCTTAACATTTTGCGTCAAAGCGTGCATCTTCCTTCGCTGATGCCGGCGGAAAAAATTTACCCTTCGATCAAGTTAGTTTCGTCTCGTTGGACGCAACCTGTGCTCCATATTTACAGCGTAACCCGTAGTCCGGTGGATTTTCTAACGCAAGTCGTTATATTCACCATCTTTGCGAGGACTTGAAATGTAGGAGGATAATAAATCGACGAACAGCAGTCTAGTCGCTCGGTGCTTGTAACCTATTCACCTGTAATAACTTGGTATATTCATTGAACCAGCGTGTCCATACTTCGAGGTGACTTCCTGAAACCTTTTCTTTATCGTCAATTGCCTTTGAACTGCCTTTTTTTGGTATCGTGTTCTATTCTGCTTCATAGTTTGCTATTTGTCACAACCGGTGATTTCGCTGTTGAAGTGGAGCACTTGCATATACTTGGATTGTCATCTCAATGCCATTATCAGTGGATATAATCACTAAAAATGGGAATTCACTCCTGTTGCAAAATAATTTTGCTTGCCATTATTGGAAAGCTAATACTCAAGCCAGACCAGGGATTACCACATTTTGTAGAACATTATATTGATACTTAAGCTTATTGTTCGCTTGATGTTTTAATTCTTTTACTTTTTAAATAATTACTTCTGCATTCTTGTTTTTAAACTTTCGTGTTTGTTTATTCATTAGATGCTGTTATGAGTCAGCCACGGTCTATAGCAGTAGTCTGGGTAGCATCCTAATTTGTGGATTCGCTAGGCAATGCAATGCTCTCGGCCCCATTGATTCGGCGAGCGGGTTTATCCTCTCGACGATTCCTTTATTAATCTCATTATCAATGTATATTGTCGTAATATCCCTTAAAACGGGAAATCGCTTCCGTGTGAACATACCATTATTGAAAATAAAATACTCATTGATCCGAACCAGGGATTACCACTTTTATATTTCGAACTTCCGTGTTTCTATATTCAATGGGCATTGTCTTTAGTTAGCCACGGTCTGTTCGGGGAGTCCTGGTAGCATGCTTACTCGTGGATTCGCTGGAAGGTTGGACAATGTTCTCGGCCTCTTAGGATTTGTGAGCGGGTTTATCCCCGCGGCGATTCATACTCTTTTACCGACTCAACTCCTCGAAGGGTCTCTTAGTAATAGGAATGTCCTCGGCTCCCTGATCATCCTCGGGGGTCAGTCGTGGGATTGGCGGCTGTTGTTCCTCTGACTCTGTCCGTCTCCCTGCCCACAAACACTATCTGCAGTTCCACTTCTCTCTCTACGAGTTGCGTCCCAGATGAGTGATGGCGCGCCCACTCTGACGCCTCGGGCCGGCCCGGGGGGTGGGATCACGGCCGGCGTCCACTGTCCACTGGCGGAAGGCGGTTCGCTTCATAAGAAGAGCGTCGTGTCCGGCGCTGTTAATGCGTTCGCCGTATCCCTCGCCCTTGCCTCACTCGCATCCATCCTCGCCTCTCGGGCGCTAATCTCTCTCCCCCTCCCCGCATATTTAACCCCCCTCACCTCCCCCTCTCCCCCGACTCACGTCATGTCCCTGCTTGTCATTTCACTCATCTCGTCCCTGTCCCATCGCATCTCTCCGTTGAGTGCATCGAATACTTAGTCGACGTATCCTCTTAATGGCATTTAAACATGCCGGTCGTATCTCTACGTTTCCCCCGTCAGACGGAGGAAGTGTTTTGGTGAAAGTTTTTTTTATTATCGGAGAAAGATGGATGCCTCACTGTAGATGTGATTGGTCACTGGCGTGGAGTTTTTCCAGCACCTAACGTCCGTCTTCTTTGTGGATAGATACATGATAATATTCGGTGTAATGTAAACGTCCGTCTTCAATGATGCCTTTTTGTGTGCTATCATTTGTCTCTCATTGTCTCTCTCTCTCTCTATTCCTATGGTGACGCAAAAGGATTGTAGAGTTTAATTTTTGCAGTCCTTAATATGTTTTTTATAAAAATTGAAATCGGCCCTCTGATGTTTTTCGATGATTTTATATTTTTGTAAGGCGTGTATTTTGTCTGAAACTCAGGCTGTATTGTGTGCTGTGTAAGAGTTCTTTTCTTTGAACAAGCGTGGTTGGTAAAATATTAGAGAATGAAGTTGCTAGGGCATGCCGAAGTCTATGTCGAAAGGTAACACATGTATCAGGTAAGCGGCTTGGGGAGAAGACAGTTGGCTTCTTGGACCAGATGGGATAGGGAGGACTTAAAGTATGAGAATTAATTCATGTCTGAAGGCAGTGGCTTCCGGCTGCGAAATCCCATCCTCAAAATTCTGATCTCACCTTCAGTATAACTGGCAATTGATTTCTCCGGGAATCTAATGTTAGTGATCAGAAATAACTAGATGTGTGGTTGAAATGGGGAAGAGAACGGACTTCATGGATGGTATGAAGAGAGTCGGGTTATACTCCAAACTTAATGAATAAGTAGATTCGGAGAACGGGGGCTGTGGACAAATGCCTTCGTAATAACTGCTAGTATTGATTGGAACATGCCTTAATTAGAGAATTGTCTCCGGCAGCAGTTTTTTGTGATCACTTTTATCGTCCTATGGACGTCATCCCAATGAAGGAGTGCCTCGTACTCCTTTGTCAAAATAATCTTGAATCCGAAGGAAAAATTTTAATTCAAGGAGAAATGATAGGATGAGAATTGGACATTTGGATAAATGTAAGGGGATAGGCCTCAGTGCCGAATGAAATGCAACTCCGTATAAACCTACCTTCAACGGTAGAGTACCTTCAATAATAGTGCGAAATAATCGACGTGAGTTCATTGAAATTTTCTCCATCGCTTCATCATCCCATTCCCGCGTATTTAATGATCGACGAAAATTTCAGGTCGGCAAGTATTTTATGCGCTCTTGCACCGCCCCCTGTGCGAGCGGGCCGTGAGTCGCACTTCATTTTCGAGCGTTTCAATTCTGCATTGATTTACCATAGTGGGGTGGGGGTGTTGGGGGTTCGTCTGCCCTCTCCTCCTTTCATCCAGCCCGTTTCGAAGCTACGCAGGCGATCCCTCCGCCCCCGGAATATCTTGATGGGGGCTTGCGAGCATCCCCTGCGGCGTGGAAGGCGGATTTACGATTCCCATAGCCCTCCTGAGTAATACTCTCCGTCTCGCGTTCGTTTCCCCAAGTTCTTCATTTTGCTCCCTTCGCCAGCGCCGCTGCTGCATCCTAGCTCCCCCCCGTCCCTCCCCACCGCGCTGACGGGGTCTCGGGGGCACGTTGCTTCGAACCTCCTAGCGGTTCCGTCCTCTTTCCCCCTTTTCCTTCTCATTTTTTTCATTTTGTTCGCGGGTGACGAATAGTTGGCGAGGGTTCCCCTTGGCATTTGCGTCCGCTCTTAAGGGCCGCCGTGCACTCTCTCTCTCTTCGCACTCGGGTCTCGCGAACGGAGGCCCGCTCAACTGTTTTGAGCCAGATGCACACCTCTTTGGTGTTGGTTCATTCGACCTTAGTTGACTGCGTTCGCTCTTCCTGTTCGCCACGCCTTTAACTATTGGGCTTTAGTTTTTCCATGGTTTGAAATATTGAAATTAGCACTTGCAATTTATTCACGATTTTAAAATTTACTCCGACCGATGTAGTATCATCAAAACCTGTATCGAAAAGAATGAAAAGTAAAAAAAAAAAATTGCAAGTGTTTATTTCAATGTGGAAATTCCGCTCCATCACGCTTGGATCTTATGTTTTTTTATCATGGATGAAATGTTGAAAAGGGAGATAAAGATGATGATGATGTATAACCCGAAAGCGATAGTTTATTTTGCATTCAATGAGCATTTTTCTAGATCTGAAAAATATGGTAAATTTATCATTGAGCTATTTGATGAGTGGATAAAAGAAAATTCAGATAGCATGAAATCCAGTAATATATTCACCACTTAGATTATCTTCTATGTGACTCAATACTTCCAGACACTTCCGTTTTACATCAGTTGTATATGAAGATAGGTAAGTTGTAGATTTTGCGAAGATTTATTGAATGGGGTCAGTTAATGCGAAGCATAGGTTGGTAATAAGAAGAATAGGAAGCGACATATTACTTTGTAGATATTGCTGTCGCTCCTCCTGTTCGTTACGCCTTTAAGTAATGACTTAAATTTTTTCTCACCTTTGGAAAGATGAATTTCTTCGGGTGGAATAAAATCCATGGATGAAGAGTTGAAAATGGAGGTAAAGATGGTTTGAATCGTGATTGAACAAGTGATTTTTTGTTCTCAACAGAGTTATGTTTAGAAATTAGTTAAAGAAAACAAACTAAATAAACGAGATATTTAGTAGTGCATTTGATTTTCTACTCGATGTCAGCACAGAGACTGACTCGTATTTCTTGACAACAAGTTTTTGTGTATTTCTGCTATCAATTTCGGCGCCTATCTCTGTTAAGAAAAAAATCACTTGTACCCCTTGGCTCCTCACCGCTTCAGTTATGATCCGAAAGTAATAATTTGGTAGCATTGAATGAACATTTGGCTATATATGGAGGTTGGTTAATAGTAGTCTTAGATTTTTAGAATGGGGTCAGTTGGTACAGAAAATATTTCAGTATTTTCAAGAAAAATAGGAAGCGAACCAATAGCTTTTAGATATTGATGATGTTGTCTCTCTGTTTTCAGATACTTTGGGAGAAGTAAGCAAAAATAATTAAACTCATTTCTTATATTCATCCAGTATTTCATCTGAGGTTTTCTACCGGTGGCCAATTACACGAATGCCTCAAGATTATTTTAAATTATAATCGTTTCTTTCCCTTGATCGCTAATGCTGTGCAGCCAACAGCGCTCGAGGGCATCATTTCCAATCATTTCGCTTCCAATGTCTTCACCGTATCCTTTTATTTCTGATGATTGATTTTTCATGTAAGTCATCCACATGAATCTTGTGGCATTGAAATATGGAAACGATAGCATTTCCGTGAAAGCCCGTATTCACTGTTGTTAGTTGGAGCTTCATATCGTGGAGAGGTCGTGTTCATTGGGGTAAATGACGTATATTGATGGTTTATCGTGTTTGAGGTGCAAGGCGAGCGTTATCGTGCGAAAGACTGTGCCCTCACAGCTGCGTTATCTTGAGACAGTTCTCTTCCGATGAATTATGATGATGTATTGGTATTTGATGTAGTATCCGCGATTGAGTATTCGGAGAAATTATTGCAGAGAAATTAGGAAAGTCGGGCCGTGTCATTGTTTTTAATCGTATTTTGTACTGAATTTATGCTGAACTGTTTTTGAAAAATTGATCTTCCCTATTATATTATATTATAATGATAGGCTTTGTCTTTGGTATAATTCTTTAATTCAAGTCTTTGAATTAAAGACTTATACCAAATTCATGTCTTTGAATTAAAGAATTATACCAATTGAATTAATTATCTGATGAAACCTCGTGGAAAAGTGGTCTTATCACCTTGGGAAGATTTGTGATTAATTATGTTTACTTGGTTGACTATAAACTATGCTCTCGGCCTTATGTTCTATTAAGGTCTTGTGGTCCCAGTTCGATTTTTGACTGTGATATTCTCTCCAGGATTTCCTACCACAACTTTTAATAACTGATGCCTTTCAAATTCTTGTTCTTTTTTTAAAAATGAGATGTGACATGTTCTTCGTATTTAGTAGGCGACTAGGCGCGGGGTATACGTAAGGCGGCTAATGTGTTTTTAAACTGAGGGTGAGACCGTGAGGGTGTGCCAGGTGTTTAGTGCTCCGGCGTGTTTATTTCTTCATCATAAGCTGCTTACTAGCTCTTCCTAATGGCGTATTAGGTTTCGAGCACGGCATCCTAACAATAGCTCCGAGAACTTTGGTTCTGCAAACGAATATCGAGTCCTCGATCATAATTACGAGAGGCTTGCACACAAAGTGCCATGAACTCAGCCGGCAAATCCATTAATGCTCGCGGCGGGGAAAGACTCGCCCTCCCCCGCACCGTCCTGGTTGTCAGACTGCTCAACTCACTGTGGGGCTACATTGGTGGCGCTATTGCGACGAAACGTCTTCCTTTGCTCTGTTGAGGAGGAAACTCTATGGCCTTCATGCCGAGTTCTATTTCATCGTTCCTTAAGTAAGGTTTGCGTTCGCCCGTCATATTCCCGGTTGCATTTATACTGTTTGCATACATTAGACTTTGGTCTAATTCGGTTGCATTTATACTGTTTGCATACTATTAGACTTTGCTCTAATTTGGAGGAGCGACGTTCAAAACCGTATCAACATAAATGCATAGGTTTGTTGTTGATGCGTGAGAATCGTGCCATTGACGGGAGACAGAACACGAGACACTTCTCCGTGGCGACTAATAGTGACTTCTCTGGTAGTGGTGCGTTTCAATGTGACATATTTGGGACACCGACTGTCAACTTGAAGATAAGAATGAAGTGTACCTATCTCCTCGGCGATAGACAGTAAACTTAAATCTATTGGGTTCACGTAAATAACTCAAATCCTTATACGGGAACCTTTTTGGCTTTGGCTATCCATCTCTTCTATATTATTTAATGTGAAATTCTGTGCCCATGGATTCATGAAATATATGAAAACCCTCAGATGAGAGAGAAGAAGTATCCTAGAATATTGTACGTGTCAAAATAATTTATTACAAAATGAAATGCGTAAGAATCTCTTTTTTCCAATGTTTTCCACGATAAAATTTTTGCTTGGCATATTTTGCTTTCATTTCCGAAGGCGTTTTGTGTCATTTTGACCCTCTTTGAAGGGAAATAGATATTTGTAATTAAAGAATCAAATTGGTAATCCAATCTAAAATAAAATATCCATCATAAAATGATTAACTTAGTAATTTGATTATTTTGTTTGATTTTTTCTCTTCGATTGTAAATGTCGAACTTACATTGTTGGGCTGGCTGTGTAAGCGTGTGAATTCAATATATGACTGCATTGCTAAAACAGCCTCTCGGAAATACAAGCTTAACATTTTTAAACAAAAACGTATCCGCGGTAATATAAGAATAGTGATGGTTTGGAAAGGGGCTAGTTTAGATGAAGAGTAGCATTGGTGGTCCGTAGAAATTCAGTGGTAGATTTATTGCAATGTCAGTAATAAACAAGGCTCAAATGAGTATTGCCACTTCTCACGTCAATACTGGCTGGGCAGTAGCAGGAAATCCTCCTCCTATCGATTTTGATTCGGTTGTTTCATCCTTTGGAATGCAAGGAAGAGGTCTTCATTTCGACAGTGTCTTCTCCTCAGCCTCCGCGTCTGATATTTATTTTTTATTAGAGGGCTCCAGGGACCTGTCTCCTTCCGCCTCTCATGGACGGGGGCCCAAAAGGACAACCTCACTCGGCAGCTGATGGGCCCATCTCCCGTTTCATTCATTTCACACCGCTCTCGGCGCTCCAATGAAACATGATTGCTACCGGACTTCCGCGAAGTGGAGCGAACTCAACTACCTCGCGCGACCACGTCTGTCCCATTTCTCGTCAAACCAGACCTCGTTTCTGTATCTCTTGTGTAGCGGTGAGAGGAAGGTTTGCCCCTCCTACACCGCCCCCTCGACACTGCTGGGGACCTGTACCCCGCCCCCGACCGGTCGAGTGCCCTGCCACGGGTGATTATCCGGGTCATTTCGTCAGTCGTCCTCCTCCGCCCGTGCGACATATTAGTGTCCTTATTTACGGAGCACTCGCGCGGTTCCTCGTGGGTGGGCACGAATTTCCTCGCCCGGGTGGTGAATTAAATTTCTGCTCGCGAGTCTCGCGCTGGCTTTGTGCACAAGACGGTCTCTATTCTTGAAGTGGCCACGCGAGGGCGAGCCCTTAATGGATTTTCGCCCAAAAGGGAAGGAAAATCCTCTTGAGTGCGGAGTCTTAATCTCTTATTGTTGGCGCCACTTGGTCGCCCGTCACCTCGGTTCTCTTCTCAGCCTTGACTCCTTCATGAAATCTCCTTCCTCCTCACCCTCTCCTACCAATGTTGCTGCTTTTCACGAAAATATGTTTTCCTTTGACACGCTCAAATGACCATCGCTAAGAAAAGTTTCTGTTTGTTTCAACTATTTTATGCCATGCTTTGGTTTGCCCGTTTTTATTTTCATAGTGGATTCAGTTATCTTTCTACAATATTTATTCAACGGAACCATTAATGAAAACTTCATTGATCGTATCACTAAAGAGGTGGTTCTGTCCGGTGATTATTAGTATTACTTGATATTCATTTTGTTTTGAAATCAAGATTTTTCCATCATATTGCAGTTTATTAACGGCTTAAGTTATCAGCTTATTTAATCGAATCTTAATTCTGGAATCACCGAACTCCATCACTTATCAACACTATCATGAATGGGAGTTTTGTAAATATTTACCTATTTCTCTTTTCATGGTTAAGGTACCCTGCTATTGATTTCACAAAATATTCTCTTCTCTTAAATGACGGCTCAATATCATTTCTGTCATGTTCTTTTTTGCCCATTCGCGTGGCGCTTTTGGTGACGAAATATTTTGAGCTTCAATAGAGTATCTCGTAATATAATGCGGCGTGCGAGGTTCGTGTTTTAATGCCAAGTTTCCGGGGCGTGAATGTGTCTGCGTCATCCACGCGATCCCTCCACCCAACACATCAACCAGTCTCCCTCAATCTCTTTATTTTTTCCTCCCCCTGCTCAAGTTGTTGGCGACGGAAAAAATGTAGGTGTCCGGAATAAGTGAGCAGAGCTGGCCTTCGCTCGTAACTCGAGACATAGTGGGCGTCGGGAAGACGGTGGATGGGGAGACGGAGGGTGGAGCGGTGGTGAGGGTTTAGAAGTCCTTCCCCACTCTAAGAGTGCTGGTGTGAGGAGGCAGGGATTTATATCATTAGAAGGAAATGTGGAGAGAAATTACGAGAGTCCGTCGTGGTCTTCGAAGCTAGCACTTCACTCCTTCGTTGGATGTGACGGAATGAGGGCAGGCAGATAGGCCAGGGGAATCATTTTATTCCTGAAATTTGCTGTGAAATTATCCTGACCGCAAAGCTCTGGCGCTGGAGTGAATAATGGACGATGTATACGTCACCCGATTCACCTATTTGCTCGACGGAATACTTTGATTTTTCTGCTCACCCCGCCGAAATTTGTTGCGAAGGTGGGGTACCGGAAATGACCCAGAGGAAAGCTCTGAAAAGCGGTTTTTCCTTATGTTTTCATTGTTGTGAAGAGAAAATGGTGGATAAATAAAGCTGTTCTTAATTATTTGAGAGCTAGAAAGATTTTCAATTCATCCCATGTTTTACAATCGTCTCTATAAGTGTCCAATAATGGTTCCACAATATCCCGCCTAAGTTTTGAACAAAAAATTATCGGAGATTTCTACGGCAGAAGTACGGTTTTACTAAGTTACGCAACCCGCTACACATAATATTTCTGGCGAAAATTTCGACAAGTTTCATATGAATTAAAGATCTGAAATTGGTTAATTATCAATTATTTTTATTGCTTTTATCCAGCAGTTCAACGTTGTCTACTTTTGATGTTAATGGTACTCATCGACTACTTTATCGTCAACTGTCAATGGTCGTCAATTTTTCATTATGTTTGATCTGTAATCTGTGAACGATGACCATTGACAATCGGCAGAATTAAAAAAAACAGAGCAATGTAGATTTAGCATATGCTTTCTCGCTAGTTTTTATCGGGATTGGAAACTACTTGAGGAGATGAGAAGCATGGATTGTGTAGTGAGGAGAGAGGAGACGCTAAAATCATGGAATGCGGAAGGATGTTAGGTAAGAAGAAGTAGGAGAACTCATGCTTAGGACGAAGAGTAACAAGGCATAGACTGTACTGACGACAAAAGCCTTATGAAGGGAAGACAGATATAATGTTTTATTTGTCCCATCTATCTAGAAGGACACATTATTGAACCTCGGGGATTTGAAGGAACTGACTTGGGAAAGGAAGAAATGTATCATTGCAGTGTACCATTCTTCGATTTGCTATACTATGAATGAATAAATGAGTTTGAACTTTTGTTGAGCGGTGGGTTGCCTGTAAATTTATTATTGATATTGCAGTCGACATTATTTACTGTCAATGATTGTAGACGATAAAAATCGCCGTTCGGGCTAGGCGTATATCTCGGTGAGTGGCCAAATGATAGTGCTTCTTCTCCGACCCTAATGCGGGGAAACGTCTCCATTTTCGGTTCCAAATCTTTATTTGGCGTGTGGGCGGTCTCGGTGACGAGTTTTACCTCCCTCGTTGTCCTTGAATGCTCCCCCACCCCACTTCTTCCTTGTACCACCCGCGACCCTCCCGCCCCCTTCTGGAATCCGATTCTGCACCTTTCCGTCTCCTTCGTCCCATCTCTACTTCCTTTTCCTCCCATTTCGGAGCTTCTTTCCCGCTAAGGAAAGTGGAGAGAGCTCAGACGAATCATTGCTCTTGCCGTTCCGCGGTGCTGGGTCCCTCTTTTGATGGACCATTTCTTCTCCATCCTTTCGCGTGCAAACTTCTCTTTTCATTGAGCTATTTCGCACTTTATTTCGCCTCGAGTCCTCCCCCAGTCGCCCAAGAATTCTGTTCCTCCCCTTGTTCTGTACTTTTAATTCGCTCCCACTTGCGAATCGTGGCACGTGATTAATGATTCCATTTGCTCGAGTAGCACTCTTCTCTTCCTCTGTGTGCTAGTTATTCATTTTCTTTCTTTATTGTCTCTTTCATCTGTGTGACTTTTACTTTAAGCTACGGCTCTAAATATTATGATTTAACAGTGATCTTCCTTTCTTTTAACTTTTCCCAAACTTTTGAGAAGTATTTAATGCGATTTCACGAGGTTCACATTCCTCTGGTTTGACTTTGTTTAACTTGTATTTGGTCTTGCCGTTTGAGTGCTAAAAATATCTTTGAAAAAAGGGCTTAAGATTATTATAAATACAATCTTTCTATCGAAATTAGTGGAAAAGAAATTAAAAAATTAGTGTAGATTCCCAGTATTGCGGAATTTGGAAATTCTGGCCCTTTAGCAGAAATGAAATTTCGAATATGTAAGTGCGTTTGCGGTGTTTCTTCTATGAATTAGCGAGCTTGAAATTAATTTTATTCTCCCCGCATCTGAAGTTCTTGAAACAGCCTCTATCATGATGTCGTCTTCCTTATCACTGCGAAACAAATCCACGGAAGTGGCAACGACTTTGAGCTAGGTAGTTCCAATTTTTAGTGGTTAGTGTAGCCAGCGAGGTGAATTTCCTTAGAATCTACCTCTTTGTAAGTTGGTCTGCTTTCTCCTTAGCATCTTTTGTGCTCACGATATTTTCGCGATAAATCCAATCGCGATAAGTCTCCTCGTGACCCTGGTCGTCCTGCAAGGCCTCTTCGTCTTCTCCCTCCCGAAGGCGACCGGGTCCTCGTAAGGGGTCTCGCCCGTAACTGCCCACCGGAGAGAGTGAGAAGGAGCCATGGATTATTGGGGGCAAGGTGGCCGGGGATATTTCCTCCCTTGTCATCTCTCCAATCTGCTCCCCCCGTCGGCGATTCCCAGTGTCCTTTTGTTGCCCAATAATAACTCTCCTCCACCTGGCCCAAGATTGCTCGCCATTGTGTGATGAATGGGAGGACGCGCAAGGAGAGCGGGCGTGGCTTTGGAACCATTGACTCGTGCGCCTATTTGCCGTGCTCCTGGACCAGCCTCGCGTAGTGCTGAGCCAAGATTTGCGCAGGAGGGCTCACGTCCCGCTCCTGGGGCGCTTCGGAAATATTCCGGTCGGTGCCCCGCGTTCAGAGATGGAAATACAGAACGGTGTCGCTCAGTTTTGTCCTTTGTCGTCTAATTCGGTCTATTCCGGGTGTCGGCGAGGTAAATTTAGCCGGTGGGGGTGTTTATGGGGGTGTTTTATTTACGCGACTATGTTCGTAACCCTGTCTCATCTTTCGCTAGGAATATTTATTTTATTAAAAGTACCCTCTCTCTCTGTTGAGGGTTACTACGCAGTTGCCTTATGCAAGTGGTCCATTAAACATCATTATCTGTGTTGTTCATACTGTGATTAATGCGTGGTATTTGATCATACTAAAATGGAAAGATACCGTGGTACATAGCGAAGTTTTCATTTCAATATCCCCCTGTACTGTTTTTGTAATGACATTATTTTTCTTTAATTTTTTGTTTGCGAAAATCTGCGAAATAAAATTTCATCATTGCTGTTTTAATATTAGTTTCCTTCATGTAAATCTCAGTCCTTTACTTCAAGATTTAGGTGGAATATAGTGTACCGTATGCATATTTTCTTGTGGAATTTCGAATTCAAAGGATAAATTTTTGCCGGGAAAAAGGTGCACAATAACAATTATCTTCGATTTCCTGCATGTCGTTCTCATGGTTAGAGCATTCGCCGATTTCAAGACATAGATTGTAAATCGCGTGCAAGATATGTTCATCTTCTTGTACAACCAGGTTGAGATTTCTGCCGACGAAAACTCGCTCGATAACAGTCTATTCATTGTAATGCGACCCATGAGTAATTAATAGATCTTAATCCGCCGATAGATGGTTAGTCGGCCCCCGTTTTGTTGTCGGCACGTATAAACGTAAATCTCGAACGTGCTGGATAGCCGTAAACGTCGGGTAAAGGTGTGTCGATCTCACTTTATCGCCCGGCGCGAGTTGTTAATGCACGTTGGCCCCGCGCTCCGGCATCCTGCGACTGCACCATTACTCACCCGCGCGACACTCCGTGGCGTCTTGATTCCGCGCGCGTTGCCCCTTCTCTGGATCGCTCCCTCTCCCCGCAATCAGCGGCGTACATAGTTCCTTGACAGCATATTAGTGGCCTCCGAGTGATTTCCGGGCAGATGTCGCGCCGCGTGGCTTGTCATCCAGGTCAGGCCGTAATGCTCTGCTCCCCGCGTGCAGTGGCGGGTCGTTTCGGACCGCGCTTGCGGAGCGCGGCCCCCTTTCCGTGTTACGAGCCCCGCACGCTCCTGCCCGTCTCGGTGAAGAATGGGACCACGCCCACCGGTCCCTTCCGAAAACTTGGAGGAGCAAAACATGCCCCCAGTGTCCCTGGGTGCCGGAGCAAATTAGTGTGGCCACTGCGAAATCAATAGCCTTACCTTGGTGGAAGGTATGATATCCCTAAAGGTTCGGTTTCATCGAAAACGTCGAAGACCTTAAAATTTTCCGGGGTACTTTGCGAATTATAGTTATTTTGATGCTAATAATGCTACTTTTGAAGCAAGTCAAGTGACAGGATTGATAGCTACTTAAGAGTTGAGTCGGAGCGACCATTTCCTTCCCCTTTTTCATGATTCGTCAATAGTCAGTCTCCTTGAACATAGTTAAAATTTTCCATCCCGGCTGTGGCTCACTTCAAGTGTTAATATTTCGATCGTTTTTTAAAATCACTAATTGCTTAATTATTTTCTAGTGTTCATGTGTTCTTTATAAGTTTCTCACAGACTTTCATCGTGTATTTCGCGCGATTGTTTTTCTAGGCTGTAAACCATCCAGCCTTTACCAATTACTCTAATTATCGAGAAAATTCTTATTAAGGTTGTTTCATATTTCAATAATCACAAGCTTCTCGTTAAAACAACTCTGTATGTGGGTTTAATTTTCAACCTACTCCTGCCTATCTTGCTATCATTTTCATGGGTTCCTTTTTCCTTGGTAAAGGGTATCGTAATAATATCTGCTTTACACGATGAAAAGACGTCATTCGAAATAATTTGTAAACATAGGAATGGGGAGGCCCACTTGATTATATTATTCTTTCCTCCCTTCGTTGTTTTCCTGGATTTGATTATGTCGCAAAATAGGCCCTCCGCTCGATGAAATTGAAACTGTGGCGTTACATTAGGCCGGCCTGCCTTATGGCACTCGCGTCCTCGTCCAACCTTTTATTTCGGTTGGAGCGAGAGATTAATTCCACCGCCGCCCTGGCATTGTGTTTCACAGCACAGGACTCATTTTTGAGGAATTGCTCATCCAAGTTTCTTTAAGCAGCTGCCCCAACTTGCGTACAGTCAAAATAACGGATGCCCACTCCCTGGAGGTGCACTATTTTCTCGTTACATCGGGGAGAAGTTTTTGGCGATGAGTTGTCGGGTGCGAATGAGAGTCGTGGAAACTTTTCGTCACGGGCCCCGAGTTAAAGAGTTGGAGCATTTCATAAGTCATCGCGTCCCCCTCCTCCGATTCTTTTTCCCCGCCCCATCTTGTCAGGGATCAGCGTAGCGAAGACTCTCTCTGAGTCTCTTGTTACTAGAAGAATCCGCAGTAACTGAACAAATCAAAGAAATCCCTTTTTGCACATGTTGCTGTGGCTGAAAAATTCAAAGCAAGATATTTTCGCTAATTTTTACTTTTGAATCAATAGAAATGAAGTGTTAAAAAGCAAAATTATGGTTCATAATGTTGTATATTCGACATTTCCAGTTTTGATTCATTGCTTTTCAAGGGCTTTAAGCATCATTTTTGTTTTCTGTGATCAAGTGCATCCTTTGTTTATTAATGTATAGGGAACTTTGGTGGTGACTACCTCTTATTAAGGCAGTGTGTTTCATGTTATGACGAAACTAGTATCAGTTTTTTGTCAAAATTAAATTCGTATATTATTTTTCATTATAATATTTTCTATGCTAAGACAAGTACAGTCTTAATAGCCTACGTAGGCATGGGATATTAAAATCCAATGCCAAGAAAGCAAAGAAAGAGGAAGAGCTAAGAATTTCTCAAAACATCCAGTAATAAACGAAGAGAAGTTAATGAGAAGAACGACTCACAAGGAGGCCCTCGAATTTTTTATAGCTATGATTATGATGATAATCAAGGATGTACCAGAGAAGAAATGTGGAAATAGTAATAGTTTAAATGATCGGAGAGCAAAGTATGGATTTTCGTTTAACAACTCCCTGAATTACTACCATCTGATGACGATTTGGTAAGTTTTGTATTATTACGACATTATTTGTTACTTTAATGAAAGTGACATTTTCTTCGTTTCTCGGCGGAACCTTTTCATAAGTCGTCGCGCCCTTCCCTATACTTAATCACCATCTCCCCTGTTCGGGGCGGGGCCGCTCCCTTATGATGTCTCGTTGTCCCTTGTTTTAATGCCCGAGCGGCGTCAACGTTGCGCCCTTCGCTAGTCCTTCGTGTCGAGGCCCCGTGCGTTTGGATTGCGTGTCCGCGTCGCCGTCCTTGGGTGTTTAATAAGGGCGTGTCCCTCGCATTAGGGGAGGCTTTTAATTGTGAAGCGCCTCCTCTCAGTGGCGTGAGGAGGGTACCCCCGTCGGTTGTCGACTTTCGCGGCCTCTTCCCTTTCTTCCCAACTGCCCCGAAACTACCTTTCCTTTCTCCGCCATCCGTCTGCCTGCGTCCTGTACTCCCTTTCACCATCTAGGCCCTTCAGTTCTCTCCGTAGTGCCGGTTACTGCTCGTTTTCCACTCAGCGCTCGAGGAATCATCATCGTCCCCTTGTTTTTGCCCCTTCGCCTTGCCCCCGGCGCTCATCTCATTTTTAATCCCACCTCTACATCCCTCTCTCTCTACCGTTCTTTACAGCCGCTTCTTTTCATGGTGCATTCCCGAGATGCCCCGCGCCTCCTCCCCAATGCCACCTCAATCTCTTTTATTCCGGCTTCTAATTTCCGCCTCGGTGACCGTTCTTGCTCTTGGTCTGATTGCCTGCGGAATTGAAGAGACTAGGCACGGGATCCCTCGCGAACAAGTGTCCGGTGGAAATAAAGAGGGCTCCGATATTGTATTTTTTCCTGTGGGAAGTTGGAAAAAAATACAAGGGAAATACAGTACGGTTCAGATTCTGCGGCGTGAAAATAAGCCGCTTCTCCAGTGATCCACGTTTCGTTTGAGGTACTGGCTACTGTGGATGTCGCACCATGCACTTATCGGTGTAACTGCAGGCATGTTGTCCTCCTGCCTCTGTCGATTGCGTCTATTGGTGCAAATTAGAATGCAGTTACACGGTTACCGTGTCCACTAATTATTGGTTCAAATTGGCCATGTCTGCTTTTCTTTTCCATTTGTCTCTATTCTTTGTTCTAATCTGGCGCATCAGATTTTATTTCTACGCTCCATTAATTCATTATCTATCAATTTAATTTTAAGCTGACAACTTGGGTTACGCGATTTCTTTTTTTTAGCGTAGGTTCTCTTTTGAATCAATTACTAGGCTTATGAATAATTTTGCATGATTATTGGTATTTGGAGCTGGCATTCCGTAGTTGGTCGGCGCTGGATGTACTCTTAGATTTTTGATCATTGTGATGTTACTGCGTTCTTTCTTTAGAATAGATTATTGCTGTTTTAGTTATGATTAAATATCCCAAGTGGTTCAAAGCTTGCTGTCCCAGTTTCCGTGTGCCTCTGTGCATCATTTTCTTTCCTATGCGACCATGGTTCCTTATGAATCACCTCTTCGCCCTGGTTTATGCGTGTATTCCTTCACCTCCTTGGCCTCCCTCTCTCGGTTCTTTGGCTGCGGTATCTTTTTCATCAGCTAGCGATGGGAAGATCTATGAATGGTCCACGGTGCCATGGTTATATTAGAACGCGATGGGTGGCGTTTCCCTCTATTATGTTTAACTGACGCACGTTCTGGCTCCGTTGAGACCTTTTCGCTTATTAAGATTGGAGAGCTGGAGATACTCTGCCAAGGGATTTATTCCTGCCAGCTCCTTTTTGTGACGAGTTTATTTTGAGCTGTCTTCTTGTCATTTTGTATTTTTTTCGCACTTGAACATTATTATAATCTTCTCCTCACTCAAAAACTCGAACGCGAAATTCCTATCAGCGTTTTCCCAATTGGTGCTCGGGCCCTTAGTACCTGGAGGTGGAAGGAATATTCATGCTTTCCAAAAGCAATATCCGGAAATCGAACGAGCGGTTCATTTCCTCTTAATCAAAAGAGTGGCAAAGGATCTTGCCCTCGTTCAATGGTCGTAGAGGCAAGAAGCACCATAAAGTTTCCAAGTAGGCTTTCCGCGGGCATTATGACGGTAGGCGGCGATTCTTCCGGGTTTCCTTTCGCGTTTATCCTGTTTATTGCACAGTAAAAATGGATAAGCGCGGTAGGAAACCCGGAAGAATCGCTGCTTAAGAAGCACCATAGTTTCTTTGCCGGCAGAGCCGGTAGTTGGCAATCACACCTTCTTACCACCGCACGTAACGCTGCCAAGGAGGCAAGTAATGGGAGTAGGCTTTGGTTCAGAAGGAGGGAAATATAAAGAGAAGGGAAATTTTCTTGAACGATACTTGAGAAGTTAGTATTTCAGTGTCATTACCGAAGTTTTCAGCTATCCGTGTTATTCTAAAACAAATACTAGGCTCTCATCACTGTCCAATTTCCCTTTTTCCTCCCTTGTTACTAAGTTTTGTGCCATTTGTCGGAGTGTCTAGACCTTTTACTAGGGTATTGAAGTGAAAGAGGAAATTTAGTCTGAGAAATAGCTCAGGCTTCGATCATTAGTAAAGAATTCCTTTTAGGCCTTCCTCAATTGGTATATTTCCTGTTGTAGTACTGCTAGCTACTATCGGGAATAGCCGCCTTGGTCATTTTAAAACGCTGTTCTCACGTTTTGATCTAGACTACATGGAAATATCATCTCGGTTTGACTATTTAATTATACCCTTTAATTCCTTAGGATATCTCACGTTTCTGGCCGTGCTTGGTGTTTATTTTGCGATTCATTTTTTAATAGTAAGGGACTGAGTGCGTTGGGTGGGTAATTCAATGCGTCTGCACTTGTCCGCTTTGGAGTGTGCGTGGCAGCTAGTACTACTTGGCGGCGTCATCGCACGTTCTCATTTAGCCACCGGTGAAATATAAGCGGGTCCAGCAGGCACGCTGGGGGCTTTCTCCCTCCCTCGCCTTTCCTTCCCTTTAATAAAAAATATGAAAACTGTTCATCTCTCCTCCTCAGTGGATTATCACAACATTTCGGGGCACTCCCCGTAGGCCTGTATTTCTTCCCATCTTGCCGGCTTAGCTCTGGCAGCAGGTAAGGGCTTTCTTTCTTTCTCTTCCTCCCCCCCCCCCCTTCTTGGCGTCTTCTTTGCCTCGTTCCCCCACCCACCCTCTTTGTTATTCTTGCCACCGCACGGGCGGCCAAATGCTTTTTTTTTTTGGTCCTCCCCCTCTCCCTATTTCTTCCTGTCTCCCCATCCTCCCGCTCCTGTCTCCGCTACCGTTGCCTCACTTCACACAGCTCCTTATCAACCGAAGTGGGTCCCCGCAGGTAACCTTTGGACATCAAATGAAATTACATTCTTCTCTCTCTTCATATCTTCTCAGTTTTTTTCAAGTCCGTCCTTTTATGCTTATTTCTCTGGGGTCGTTTTTTTGCCGTGCGTGATTTTGTATTGTTGAAAAGAAATGAATCTCTTGGTTTGGTTTGCTTTGGGATTAGAGGCTGTAAGGATTTCAGGCCAAGGATGGCTCGTAGATTTCCATGGTAACCAATTTAAATGATAGTTTCAACCGGGTAATAATTTTATTGCACAGTGTCATGCACAAAGGAAGATGTGAGACAGTTCACCTCTTTAACTCTGCTTTGCCACTCTCAATATTTCAAAAAAAGATTTTTTTAGTACTTGTTGTTGGTCTACTCTTCAGTCCCGCGATGTTTTACGATTCTACCTTAATTCTCGTCGAAGTTAGTTTATAGTGACTCAAAATTAAGGTTCGTTTAAGTGTTTATTTGATTAATTCCTCTTAGTATTTATTTTTATTACTCTCATTTATACTTTCCGGGGATATTTTCCCAGTGTTTTCCCATGATATATCTTGCAATAATTTTTAAAAGCACCCTTCTATTTGGTATCTTCCTCGAACGTTATGGAATTTCTTTTCCCTGTAGATATCCCCTGGTACTCTCTCTCTGCTCCTCTTGCATTGGGATACTTCCATTGTGAAAAATTTAGTAGTTCCGAGAAACTAATTTAATTTTAATGCCGACCACCACTTTTGGGGAGGGCTTTCGTAGTATTGTATTCTTTTTTGTTATTATTTTTTTCTTTCTCATATTCTACGAGTTAATATTAATGAGAGTCTCAGCGGGCACAGTTCTAAAAGGTTCTTGCCCTTAATGGGTCTGGGAATTCCTTAGTTTCACAGTTGGATCATTTCGCTTACACAATTTCGTGTGCTGTAATGTTTTTCTGTAGCGTTTGGTTATTTTGTGGATGATACTCGATTATTTTTTGCCTACAACGATTTTGTTACTATCTTCGAGCTATTTTTATTCAATATGTTAACTGCGATAGATTTTTTGCCAGATTTTTCTAAATCAAAACGGGACAAAGGTGTCCGCACATTTTCATTTCTAATCGACCTTGAACTTCGCTTTACATGCATAGAAAATTCAAATGGAGGTTCGAATTTCTATAAGCTTTGTTCAAGTGGAGACCGCGATCCCACTTCCCGCTAAGCAAACATTTGGTTCTCTTTTTAACCCTCCTACCTCTCAAAATGGTGCAGAATCTTTTAGCGTTTCTTTAATATTTCTCCGTGTATCACGTATAATGAATTGACGCTCTTGAAATATTTATATTGTCCTGAAATGTGGCAAAACAATGTTTCCCCTGCAAAATAATTACAGAGCCCCATCCCGTTGAGGCAGGTCCTCCCAACTCAAATACGAGAGAAAAAAAACGCCAACGGAGCGTGTTTTGCCAGCAGTCGGAAGAAATATACCTTTCTCGATTTGCGTTTTTCATTACATTACGGGCACTAATGGCCGAGTCTCCGATGAAAGTTTTATTTGAACGGCGAGATTGCCGAGCAGCTAAAAGATTGAGAAAGACTTTGCCCCACGTGCTTTGCTCTGTGTCTTCCCAAATCGTTCTCTTTCCGAGAAATCAGTTGTTCCAGTTTTTTTTCCGCCTTCCACCTCCACTCGTGCTGACTCCCTGCCCCCCTCCCCATTCCCCACACTCAACCAATCTCCCGACTTCCCGATCCTAACTTCCATTTATCATCATTTTGTTCACCCCCGCTCTCTTTCTCTCCGCTCTCGGAAGTACGTCACCCCCTTTGCCTTTTCCTCTGCCGTTCTTTCCTATTCCGCCCGGTACTCCTCTTTCACGCCTTATCCCTTTGTCCACCTACACTCCTGTCCGTTTATTCTGTTCCCTTGTGTCGTCTTCAACAACTCCGTCATCCAAGCTACTTTTCCGTCTTAGTCTGCCTTACTCCGCGACGATTATTTAGCGTTTGTTTTCTTTGTTCTGGTCGAAATGAAGATCAATCATGAATCACTATGCAACCAATGTCATGCGATTTTGTAGATATTCGACGTTCGCTAAATTGATGTTTAATGTGAAACCGTTGAAGGTCCGTTAACTTAGAGCATATTACAAATCGCCCCGGCCTGCCCTCCTTTCCAAACTGAACTTCCTTAATCAATTCACAATTGGCCTATTCACTTCTAATTATTTTAACTTCTATTCTCCAATACGAAGCCAGATGGCAGGAAAATTGAATTTATCGAATAGTTTTCTATCAGGAAGAGAACGCACAAAATATATTCATTAGACCTGAAGATTGGAACGGTTAATTGGAGAGTTAAGGAATACCTAGCGCCGAGCCTTACGCGGACCGTCGCTCTGTTCCAGGAATAAACACCTCTGAGGAAAGAATTTGGGAGTTGGTTAGAGTTGTTCTATGTATGGGTAAAATGTAGAGTGAGGGAAAGGAACGAGAAAGTGCCAGGCTTGGTGGGTGAATTGAGGAAGCTGCCAGTGATATTGGAGAAGAGCAGAGGGTGTGGGTGGAGCGACTGCTGAGAGGCGTAGGGATTCCGAATACCGTGATTGAGGGAAGGTTGATGGGCAAACAGTGGAGGGGAAGGAAGAGGACATGGGTCTTGGGTTGAATGAAGAGAGATGGGCCTTAGGCCGAACTGAAGAATGGTAATCAATGTGGGATTTGGGACATGCTGGTGTGAGGAGTATTGTTGGTGCTTCGTCGCCCATGTATAACCTCTCCTAACCAGTGGATTGCCTCAAATAATATTTCGTCTGACGGAATGAGTTTCCTTACTTCATCTTCGGTAGCTCTACTTCTCAGGCCTCTCAACTGTCCGGGCCTTTCTATTCCTTTATTTTACCTAATCCATTTTTATTGCCTGTCCAATCCCAACAACCCATTGCGACTTTTTGTCTTGGGTTTGTACCGTGCTGATGTTTTTCTTCATCTTTGGGAGCCTTGATGCCTCGAATCAGCCTATAAACGATCTATGGGTGTAGTCTTATTTTCTCTGTTTCATTCTTATTTATTGTTTTTTGTTACAATCGCGTGTGTTAAATTTCCGCCAAAATATCTCAGCAGTATCGCAGTGGTGAAATATCCGCTCATTGGTGGTAGTGCGTGATAGGACCGATGCCGATGAGAAGGTAATTTATTTCCGACAAATTGAAACCCAGACTATGCCTTTGTATTCTTTCGAAAGTCATCGTGTGCTCTCTCAAATGGGATGTATGGACTGGGGAGTCGTTCTTTCAGCGAGATTAGTTTCCGTTTCCCGCCCGGCGCCGGTACGAGAGAGACGCTTTCTTTCACGAGTTTCTGTTCAGATTCTTCGCGACTTACGAGCTAATTAAAAAGATTTCATAATTAATGCAGCATCGATCCCGCTGGTCGCCGATCCTCCTTCACGAATTCCCCGCTCGACTCCGTCGCCATTGATCAACTCACGAGTACTTCCTCTTCTTTTCATCAGTTCATTAACGATTACCTTCGCCCATCCGGGTCCGCCGCCGTGGAGAGGCCGGGTTGAAGGCCTCGATTGTTTCGCTATCCTCTCTCGACTTCCCTTCCCGTTCTTCTCCTCCTCGTCACGGCCTGGCCTTCTCCTCCTCGTTGCCTCGCTCTCATCTCGAATTGGCATTCCCTCACGAGGAGACTGGAGGAGCGCTCAAGAGTGGGGGAACATAAGGCGCGGTTTTTATTCTCCCCCTTCCCTTTTCACCTCTGGGGATCCCATCGGATGGTTGTAATGACCCTTCCTCATAACTTTCCTCCGTCCGGATGGAAGCAAAAATAGTTGGGAATCGAATATGTGGAGCCCGCTCCTGGGAGCACGATGTACGATCGTGATGCGTTACTCATTTTGAAAGAATCATCGGGACCGCTATATTACCGCGTTCGCTCTCACGACTTTTTTTTTAGGCTTCTTGGTATCAGTGTGATGAGGGTGTATTATTATGATTTATTGCGATCGGAATGATGAGCAGCATAATATTTTAGCTTACTTTCCTGGGGCAACGCCATAATTTTATGTCTATTGTCCGGTGAACCGATGGCGGGAGTGTTAAATGCGAGTCAAAATCAAAATACGCGTATTTTTCCATCGTGGAGAGCGTACCATTGCGCAGTGGTGGATCCAGGATAGGAACAAAGGGGGGTGCTAAGTGAGGGTTAAAATTGCAGCAGCAGTGGGGGTCGGAAAAAACTACCATTCTATATAGAGTAAATTGGATACCCAAGGGGGCCTATAGCCCCCTTGGGTATCCAATCCCACCCCAAAGATCCGCCACTGCCATTGCGTATTGAAGGTGGGAAAAAGCTTCAGAGCGCAGAAGAGTGTGAACGTCAACTTTGTCTCCGGACAACTGATATGATAAAGAAGACGCGAAGAACCTCTGGTACTCGCAAGGCTCTAAAAATATAAGTTGGCGGACGATGGCTGTGTAGGATTTAGCTGTGACCCCGAAATCCTGGAGTTCAGAGCTAATTTTATTGTCACATGTGAGGTGGGAGACGAAGTGCGTAAATTCGTAAATTTATTTACGCCTTCACCGTCGCCGTCAAGAATATTTTGGCAGAAGGGAAGGTTTTGTATTGTACCGACCTCAGTAGAGGTCTTTTGACTCAATCGATCATTCTGGACGTCTTTGTCTAAGAAATGAACTAACTGTACCCTGTGTGTGCGCGCTCGTCGATTTTCATATTTTTTCACGCCCCTCAACTCCTCTCTGCCCGCCAAACCCTACAGGTACAAATGGCCTCTTTACTCCCGCTCCGCTCCTAATACCCACCAGCTGCTCCTCGTTGTAATTGTGTTTCCAACCGCCAGTCCCACCGTTTGATCTCTCTTGCTCGTCTCATTCGTCCAGTTCCGCCCCATCTCTGTCTGCTCGGTTGAGCCCTCCGCCGCCGCATGCCCCGCTGACCTCGCCGTACATCTCGGCCCTAATCTCCGCCGATTCGCGGCGGACCTCCCCGTTCCCCAACCCGATCCCTTCCTCCGCTGTCGCTGTCTCCTCCGCGAAGAAAAGAATGTCCGTCGCATCAGCGCTACCGTGGAAGTATTATTTTTAAGACGCCCGTCTCTCGCCCCGTCTTCTCTTTCTTCCGCCCACTGATCTTCCTCCCTCGCCCGCCCTCCCCATATTGTCCTCGTTCCTAAGGACACACTCTTGGCACGCCGAGAGATGGGGATGGCTTTGCGGGAAAGGGGTGGGCTCTATTATGGATGTGTCGGCTGAAATATTGTTGGAGGGAACGGCTAAGAAGACGGGTAATTTGCATCATTTGGGTGAATCTCTGTGTAGTGGCTTGTGAATCTTTTCACGACGATTTCGGTTAAAATACATAATACATGTCAGTAGCGCACTCGGATTTTATCAGGGGCGCGAGAACAATGTTAGTTGAAGAAGTTTAGTTTCAGTAATTTTAAATAAGGAAAACACATATTGTTTTGCATTTGAAATGAAAATGTAATTAATTACAGTATAAGGAGGTTCATTAGTACAAGTATCTCGGTATGAGTTTCCACCATTGTTCTGAGCGGCGGGTGGTAAATAGCTTAAACGCCGGGAAAATTTCTTAATTATGGAAGCGGCCTGGATCGCTTTGGTCCCAGTTTTATACGCACCAATGGTATGTCATTGGAGATCCGTGAAGAACGGATCATCTACGGCGCGGTTAAGTCCTCGCTTGCCAATCTAATTGGGTTGCGGGTTCGAGGCATGCTCGGGGAAAAATATCTATTTGTTGCTGACGGTCAGTGTTATGCATATATAGGGTGAAACATGGAGGAAGGGAAGAGCCTAGATGAGCGGTGAATCTTAGATGGCTCGAAAATCTTTTCTTGGCCCTTTCGTTAAAAAAGCTATTGGTCGGATGCATCATTGAAGACGTATTCGTAAAAACTTCATCGGCCTCGTTGGCTGCGGTTGAAGTTCTAGCCTGCCAACCCAACGATCGCGGGTTCGAGCGTCCTCTCGGGTAATAATCATTGGTGCAAGGACTGTATTATCATTTGTTCGGTATCATTTGACCCCTGTCGTAGGTGCTAAGGGATCAGGTTCTTCAATTAAATGGATTTCGGTTCTATTCCTATTGGCTCAATTGCAATCAGCTTGAGTGATGAATGTCCTTTGTAGAATCGTGGCTGCATGGCTCTGTAAAAGATGAAAATGGTACAGAATTGCCGTCGGGAAAGGATTTCCTGAGCGTTTCCAGGATTTATTCGTCCGGCTCAGATATAACCGTTCTTTCTGTCTCCGGACCACGGTGTCAGTGCGATGTCGTTGAAACGTTATGCAGAGCTTCTTTTACGGCATTAAACGTGTTAAGCTCTCGGCAGGGAGTAGTTCCAACGCTATCATGTAACTCGCATGTCTCCATTTTTCGGGGAGCCGTTTGTGAATGGTGGTATTACGTTGACCCTCCTTGGAAGTGTAAATCTGTTCTGTCATACTACTCCTGTATTTTTTGAGCTGAAATCGTTGCAAACGTCCGCGAAGATAAAACGTGAAAGGAATCTTCCCGAATAAATCATAAATAAATAGGTTAATCGAATCTCTTGCGTTTTTCGTTATCTTTACGTCATACACGGTGAAAAAATCATTTCCTGCTTTAAAGTCGCTATGAACTGTGTGATTTGTTCAGTAATTTATATAGGATTAATTGCATCAGAGTAATATCTTTTTTATTATGACCATTACGATTGCTTGACGATTTTGTAAGTGTTTGGAATTCTATGCTCATGATTCCCGTGGTCAAAAATGTCTTAATTTTCTTCTATCTGTACAATCTGAAGTAGCTTACATTGATTACTTCATTATCATCTGCGTGCGATGATACCATTAAACCGACCTTTCCCTGGGCACACTCCTTGAAGATTTGAGAACGAGAATACATTTTCGCCGTAGTTGATTGTTGTTTGGGCCGTATATCTCAAGAAGATCCACCCCGTCATCGTAATGTAGTTTCCTCACCCTTTAATTCAGCCCATGTTTACGCAGCCGGCCAGGACATCCTTTCGCGTGGACGACCGTAGCGCAGTAAAAATCGTCATATTTTTCCCCTCCGAGAGGCAATTTAAAAATGATGAAGCCTCGAGGTTAAGCGGAGAAATGAAATGACCTTCTCGTCAGCAAGCCCTCCCTAAATCTTCTCGATATAATTGAGTGGAAGCCCCTCGCTTCCGATGAGTATTAAGGGTAGCTTGCGCACAATCATTTCCACCGTCTTTTATTATTTTTTTTAATTCGCCCCGGGGTCGCGTAGCGTACAGTTAAACGAATCGTGCAGATGGCCAAGGCTCAGTTGGGGAGTGACGTTGGTCGTGACGAAATGGGGTCGCGGGGTGGATGGCGAAGTTGCCGCTGATTAGGAGCCTTACTTATGCCTTCGGAGGGAAGCCAGGGAACGGCTGCTTTCACCTGGCTCACAAGGGTCCATCCTTTGTTCCCTCTCTTCCCTTCCGTCTGCATTCCTCCACCTTATCCCATCCTAGCAGGAACTCAGGCGTCTATCAACTCTTCTCCTTATCTTGCCTGTGTCAGAACTATTCGGAACGAATCGTTAATAGTACCCCTACAATAGCAATCAGCATTCATAGTCACTCATTATTTAAAATATTTGCGTAAGTAATATTCTCCGTCTTGAATTAGTGCTATTTCCTTATAATCCTGGTAGAAATAGCATTGTTTCCATTAAAATAATATATTATTGAAGACCCAGGTTGGAGTAATTACGTCCCATCGCCGTAGCCACTCTCATTAGGAATTGTTGTATAATTGCCGAAACTTGAGTCGTAATTTTTTTTGTTATACAAAATGACAAGTTTTAGAACAAGTATACAAAATAAACATTTTTGCATTTTTATCACTTATTTAGTTAACACAGACCATGCATCAATGTCTCCTATTGAGAAAAACATCAGGGACATATTCGCAGCATATCATAAATGAAATACCATCTCTGCTTGGAAAGGTTATGTTATTATTTACACATTGTCATAAATATTAAATTTCGCTAGACAAAAGTATATATATGCAAAATTCGGATAAAAATGCATGGTAAAAATGATAGGATCCCGCTAAGCCATACAAGGCTTGTCAGCAGGTGCCACTTTTAACCTAAAGATCGGACTTTTTACATAAAAATACAGTAAGTATTAGGTGAACGGAAAATTTTACCAGTGAATAAGATAGTTTGTGTAGAAATGAATTTAGTTGCATTAGAACGAAATTCATTTTTATCTTTTGAATAATTCTTGGTTCTCACTCCACTGATTTTATGACAACTGACCGTGGTTTCGACCTCATGTGGTACACCAAGGACATGCAGCGACCAAACGATGGTTGTTTATTGCTGAGCTTGTGTGAAAAAGCCCAAGTATTTGCCATTGAAGTTTTCATCCAAGACTGCCTCAAGGTAAAGCTGGAAGCTCTCTTGTATTTTTGGTTCGTCTAGAGAATTCTTCCGAGATTCTATGATTATTCCCTTGAATATACACCCTAGTTGGCTCAATGTGTGGTTAAGTGTTTATCGATATTCTTGCTGTATATCTGGTATCTATCAGGTTTCTTAGGCCGTATGCCGAACTGAAGAAGAAAAATTAAAAATGTGAGAAGAGCAGCAAATCGGGGTGATTTCGTTTCCATTTTTTTTTTTTTTTTTTTTGGAAAATTTTCCATCAACACTGTCTCTCATCCCGAGGCATCCAAGGTGTCGAAAGGGTCGATTTCAATTGCATTATGTGGAATTGAACCAAGCTTTATGAATGGCTAAATAATTGAATCTTTTGCGGACCGTTGTTAAAAAATTATCTAAATTTTCGAATATTTTTTTAATAAAAATTTTTCGGAAAATTCAAAAAAAGTTAATAAATGATTATGAATGTTATCTTAAATTTGGTGAAGATGAAGGCGGCAATTCTTTTATAAAATTTCTATGTAAACCTTTTTTTTATTTGGTTGATGTTTTTTATCTGTATCCCTCATGCAATTTTAAAGGCATTCGTACGGTATTAAATCATTCAATTCAGCCATTATCACCCAACATATGGCGCGGTCGCAAGTCCAGTGAGGCGTGGGAATTTAAACTGGCTCTAATGAACGCTCATACACGCTAGTAAAATACGTGCCGAACTTCACGGGAGCAATGGTAATAAATACTATCGCCGGGACGAGAAATAGAATGGAATTTTACAGGAAAGGTCGTTTTCAGTCTTTTTCCCCCTTCGCCCTGACGTCGCCCCTCTTACCCGGGGGCCGCGCTAAATTTATAGAGAATAAATGTTTTGAGATTCTCGTGGACAATTCAAAGTGGGTATTTTGGGCCTTGTTCCCCTCTTTTCCGCGGTCACTAAACCACTCTCTCTTTCGCTCCGCTTTTCGGGATTCGGCGAGACGTCAGGGGCAATTAACGCCCACCAGATTGTGAAACAGCCCTTCTTCTCCTTTCATCCTTTGTCCTCTTTCTCCCGTTGTTGTGCCGGCCATAAGTCTTTATTTCTCACAGGTAAACTGTTATCAGTGGTTAGAGTGTGTGGAAGAACTCGTAATTTATGTCAAATCCGAGATCCGTTCGTTCCCAGATTTTTTTATAGTTAAAGCAGTTGTTCTTTTGCTCAGTCGAGAGTGATAATTTTATGTAAGCTGTGAATGAAGGTCTATATTCAGGGTGCTGTGTGATTATTTGGATACCGGGCGACATTCCATGGTATGTCGTGGTGCTAGTATCCTTATTTTTCGGAAAGCTTTATTTGATGCTATCATTTTTCTCTATTCGTGTGGCAGTTTCTCCGGTATTACCTTACTGCGCCTCACAATGAATTTTGTTTTTGTGTAATAGTTGGTCTGGTTTCTAATTAATGGTTACGAGCTTTGACTTCAATTGAGTTTGAATAATTATTTAATCAAATCTTTAGTTCTAAGTAGATGTATTTTCTAAGTAGTGCTTAACTTCTCTAGAAAGTGCTGTATATTTATAGGTATTATTAGTTAGTTTTGGAGTGGTATAATAATATGAATATAATCTATTAGTATTGTTGCTGTGGCCCCTAATTTATAGGTAGGGCGATGCTCGATAATAGTCTTGGAGTGTAAAATCAGTTGTAGACCTGAATTTTAAAAGCCGCCTAGAACCTCGCTAAGCCTCCCGCTAATGTAAAATAAAAATATTCACTTGCGCTATTTATGGGGAAAGTAACTCCCTATCGTGCCTTAAGGAAACTTTATGCAATCTTATTTTCATCTAATTTATGATTCCTTGGGGGAATTATTAACTTACGGCCTCCTTTCATCAAAAATTTCAAAGTCGTAAAGAACATTCTTATCAACCGGCTTTAGGGCTCTTTCTTCCTGGCATAATTTTGGCTCGCAATCAATCCTTGACAGGTTACGAGGTTTTACGGCTTCTATAGTTGAATAATATTAGCAAAACCGTTCTCCTGCCATTGAGACCAGCCATCTCAGATTATATGGAGTTCGGGCGTGAGCAGTATCGCGATACCATTCTGTTTGTCCTCTTCTCAAATTATTCTGGGTGAGTGATTCATAAATTTTGGGAGTATGATATATCTGGGTTTATCTCTTTAAGATGGGAAGAGGGCGGAGGAGTTATAATTCGTTTTAATTTTTATTCTCTCTCATGGTGGAGCTTCTATTGCATCCGGCAGTAATATTTATCGATTTGTGCCGTGTTTTCTTTTGCCGATGAATGCCCACGTTTTAAGGGGAAGCTAAGATTTTTCTCCGTCTGGTTTTATCTCTTGTAGGTGCTTCTATGTATGTAGTGCTTCCGGCATATGCCTCAGTAGTGCATCGCTATGTTCCTTGTTGTCCTATTCGAATCTCCGCCTTAAGAACCTTTGTTTTTTTCCATCCTTCTCTGCCTATCCTGTTCCTATTCGCCACCACCTCTCTTGCATTTTACGGCCGAGTGTATCTAAAGTTTTCTCTCTTTTTATTTTGCAGGTGAGTGTCTGACGCTGTGTGTTTTCCCAACTGCTCGCGAGCGAATCCCATTGTGTGATGCGGGCCCTGTGGACCATTGTAGCGGCACGAGAGATGCCTCCGCTGTCCGCCCCGCACGCCGTACAAGGTCGGTACGGCGTTCTTTTGACCCCTTTGATTCGGGCGAGCCGAGAAATAAACCATTCGGCTTGATCCCATGGGAGGTTTTGCGGTTCCCTCCTTTGCGCAGGGGGGTCCGCCTCTTTACTTGTTTGCCACCGTTGGGGCACCTTGATCCATTCTTCCGAGGCGTTGGCCTTGTTCTGTGCGGTAGGCGTCGTCGCGAGCTCGCCGATTCAGGATCCCGCCTCCCCTGGCTTTGAAGTGCGCCGAGAAGGAGTTCTTTCGGTTGGGGAAGGGGGGTCCAGTGCGTTCAATGAATCTCCATGATGCGACCTATCCCTGTCTTCACCTCTCGTTTCCTCTGTCTTTTGACGCTCTTGAACCCTCACGCTTCAAGAGATTTGTGATTAGAAGTTTATCACCCTCTCAGTGATACAACCCGAAGTTTGATTTGTATAGTTTAGGGTAGAGCTCACCCCAGACCAAGCTCATAGCGCGTGATTGACCCTGATTTAGGTTAGGCTCCGAGGGGTCCTAAGGCTTCACCTGGGATTTAAACCCGGGACTTGCCGATCAATATCCCATCACTTTGTCCACTAAGTTACCACGTACCCAGATTTGTTTACCACCGTCCATATTTAAGACCCTATTTTTTGCAAGGAGTAATAATCATTTCTAGTTTATGTAATTAGCGCCTCTATGTTGACTTACTTGGCCATCTTTTATGTCTTTTCTTTGCTTTTAATGAAGTCACGTCATTAATTATATGAGTTTTTGGGAGCTGAAATTAGCTCAGTAGTTATATTCGTGTTAGTTGCTTTTCCTTCAACAGAATTTTTTGCGAAAGAAAGATTGTGTCAATGTGGTTTAACAGGTTGTTGTGATCTGTAAAATGTTCCATGTGAACCTACTCTAGCCGGCAAAGTAACTTGTCCCTGTTTTTATTTTAATCCCTGTTTTTCTAACTTTTAGTTCCCAATGGTCTTTATTATTTTGACATGTTAGTTTAAAAATATTAGGCGTTAAAGACTACTGTTTTATGAAGGGCTTCAAAAACTCATTGGTGCCAGCAACATCATGAATAATTATAACGTTTCCTTTTTTGGAACGTAAATGTTTCTGTTTGCTCGGCTCGCGGTTATGCGACTTATGGTACTTAAACACACTATCTTGGCTTGAGTCGGCTATACCAATGAACCTCCGAGAATCCTTTCAGGTGCCTTTTCTCGGCGCTCTTTTAAGAGGGAAGATTTCTTTTTTAGGTTTTCCATAACTCTTCCTCAAGAGAGTAAGATATTCCTGGGGCGCTCCCGTTGAAACCGGAATTTAAAACCACGTCGTTACCGTTTTATTCCCGTCCTCATTCCTTGGCCTCGCCGGGAGTATGTTCTTTTCGTGCCTAGGTCGGATTTCAGGGTACTGCGAAATTTTTTATCCCTTGTTATCTTCCCTCGGACCAGTGTTTGCTTTTAACCTAAAAAAGTGTGTCCGTGGAAAGGAATGGAAAGCGGAAAATGGGATAAGAACCCTCTTTGTCTTCCTTGGCTCCTTTCTCTCATCGCCGTTGTAATATCTCCAGGGAACCACCGTTAAGGAAAGGCTGCTTGGTTTTGGACGGTGGTTTTTGTGGTTGTTATTGTATCGTTTTAACTCCTCTGTCTTCTCTTGTGTATATCTTTCCGTTTGTTTTTCGGAATTAATTAGGATTTTTGATTTTGTCGTATTATTCGTAGCGTATATGTTTCGGTGTGCCTAAGGTCTTTTAGGAAGTTTTCGTTTTTCTCTTTTCGTAGGAGGTTTAATTTTTGGTAAGAAGTACGAATCATGCGATACCACGATGCGACCTATATTTTGGGATTATTCATTTTGCTCTTTAAAGAAGGAGGGCGAGAGAAGATCGGAGGCATTCGAAATGTGGGTATGGAGAAGAATGGAGAAGGGAAAATGGACAGAGAGGAGGAGGAACGACGAAGTGCTGGACATGGTGGGTGAGGACAGGCAACTTTTAGATGAGATACGGAGGAGACATAAGGTATGGATGTAGGGAGTACTTAGCGGGGAGGGGATATTGGAAACATTGTTAGAGGGTAGACTGTTAGGTAAACGAGGGAGGGGAAGAAAGAGAATTGGATTTGTAGGTAGATTGAAAGGGAGTAGGCCTTACAGTGAATTGAAGAAGGCAATGCTGGGAGGAAAGAGGGGATCCCAGATTACTTGTTTAGGACTCCATGGAAACCTACCTTAATCGTTAGAATATTATAATAATAATTTTGCTCTTGCCCTAACGCCTAGCGCATTTGCCTATATGGCTGATAAGATTTTAGAGCTAACTCCACCGCGGATGAATGTAATAAACATTATAAAACTCATTATTCTGCAGTGGATATTTAATTCTATTTATTTCAAGTTTGAATTCTTTCTGTTGTCATAAACATTTGTTCCGTATTAGCATTTCAATCGTCTGCTATTGGTTTCTCTACTTACGAGTTGTATTTCTTACCTAAATATCCTTAATAATTCATTGACTAAGAATTGTCGTCGCCAACCACCTTGGATGAATGGACTTCGGTTCCTGCTGAGATATCGGTTTGCCATTTTCTTGGGAAAATATTGAGGAGCATCAAGAAATTGTGAAATAAAAAAACTGTAATTTAGTGTTATATAAAAATTCCTATTCGTTGATTACTCTTATGTCTAGGATGATAGTTTGGTATTACAAGAGGTCATTTGCCAACATATGATTGGAATATATGATACTCGAAGGTAAAAGTGGAAGCATGAGAGATGAATTGAACTACACCTAATTTTGTTGTTGCATTGAGTTCTGTTTAGTTCTGAAAAGTCAGAAAAAATGTCTCCATAAATGCCTGGGAGACCTTGAAATGGCAGGGAGTACGCAAATCTAATTATTTCAGTTACCTCTTCCCATAAATTGTCCCCAGGAAAAAAGGCGAATGAATTTTCTTTTTTTACTGTGAAATCAATAATTCTTGCCGCGGTAGCCGATTTCATGGGGTTGAACACGTTCTTTCATTCACTAAACCTCTTTTGGATTGATTGCGACTTCTGCTCGGAATTAATAAATCCGTTTGCACCATTGAGATAAGGTCGATTGCATGTAAACTGTTCCGTCGTACCTTAATTTTGAATCATGTCGTGTCGGCTTTCTTGTCCGTTGAAGCCATTATCAATTTCTCTCTTTGTGTCCAAGCAACGACTCTGAATTCCGGAGTTTGATTATTGTCCGAGTTCTCCGAGTTCAAGTTCGTGAGTACTTCAACGTCCCTCTCGCGAATTTCGCCCTCAATTCATTTTATGAAATTGACTCGGTTTATTCTCTCTCGCTCCATTTATTTTTACAAATATTGTCGGGGTGTCCTCGCTGGGATCAATCTCATTTAAGTGGATTGGGAGACTGATATCTGCCTCGGAAGTTAATGCCGCACTAGCCGATCCTTTGGACATCTAGGAGGTATTCATTGGTGGTGGAATATTTCATGCCTTCGTATGGTTGAAATAATGCTGAAATTTATGAGAATTGTGGGCATGCTTCCAACTTGGAAGAAATCTATTTAATTAAAGTACTAGCTGTTCATTATCTTTTTTTAGGTTAAACACAAGGACGGTGCTTAAAGAAGAGGATCGTATCATCGCGAATATTCAAAGGCATTAAATGTTATTCAGTTCATAATATTCAGACTTATTGTATAGTGCTGGTAAGCTTTTATTCTGTGCTTGTCAATTACCGACGATTCTGATGCGTTGTATGCAATTCGTTTATGTGGAAGTTAATTTTATGCTAACACAGGATATGTATAGGATTTTAGCCTGTTTTCAGACAAGTAAGAAATCACACTTGTAAACCGTCGTGGTGTTCCATGTTGTCTGTGAATATTTTTTAAGCATCTTAGAATAATTTTCTTTTAAATATTTTTGTGTGGCGCAAAGGCTTTCCGAGCCTCCGTACACACAATCGAAGTAAGAGTTTTATAGCATAACATTACCAACGTTCCGAAGGTAGGTTTGGAGAGTTTTGTGGATTGCCCTCGCCGAGTTCTTAGGCCGGGAGTTCGACAGCTTGGAAGGTCGACGTCCAGACTGTCTTTCGCAGTGACCTCCACGCGCGTGTAGGGTGCACGACCTGGAGATTAAGAATCGAAGAGCCGTCGGCCGTGCTGACGGATGGTACTTGTTCAGGGCGATGTGTATCAGGAGAACAATCAAGGTTTTTAATCGCGAAATTCGGCGTAACTTGTTTGTCACTTTTTATTGGCTTGGCATTCGAACTCAAAACTCATATAACCCGGCCGAATACGAGTTCGACCGTCGGCCATTGATCTTCTCCGCGAAAATCGAACTTTTATTATTTTTATTATTCTTCCGTGTGAACGACTGTTGCCTCGCTGATGTTCATTTTTCTGCCATTGTCTTCGCTTAGTGACGTGAAACCGTGGTGTTGTCGATTGAAACAAGTCCCTGAGAAGGTGCGGTGTTGGTCTATTGTAGTTATGTAACTCTGAGGGCGAGGTTAAAATGCTTCTCCCCTCCCGTGAGTGTAGCCATGAGAGCATATTTTTAGTCGAACAGTATATCTACTCCCTAATCTCTTTGTCCGTGTGGGGTATTGATTCCCTTCTCTCTCTCTCTGTCTCCCTCCCTCTCTTTTTCTCTTCACGTAGATATAAAAGTATAAATCTGAGTGCCAGGATCTCTTATCCGCTCCCTCCGATCTGCAGTTTATTTCCCTTTACATTTATCGATCCTCGAGACCATTTGCCATTTTGAGCCCATAAATCAAGGGGGCGGACTATCATTGGAGCAGCAAAACGGCCTGATGGATTGACTCGTTTTTATGCGTAATGATCGCGTTTCAATGAGCGATAAAAGAAATCGATGCGGGGTCGAGGGGAGGAGGTAAATGCAGAGATTAAATCCCCGTGGCCCCACTAAGAAGCCACTTACTCCTCTATCCTTGGGTAGAGCTCTCTAGTTCCCCCCCGCTCCCGAACTGCGCGGGAGGAGGGGGAGAGAAGGCTCTTTTTTTCCTCTCTCGAAAAAAATGGTATCTCGTTTTGCGCTAATCCCCGCGACTTCTTCTGCTCTAAGTGCCCCCCGAGATCGGGGAGATGTTTTTCAAGCGTGCCTCTGAGAAATCCCCGACCTCCCCCTCGTTACCATACTCTTTGACTTCATTTGTTCAGTTTTTCAGTGTTTTATTTTTCGTAATTTTAATCGAAGATATACCTTTACATATCTACACAAAAAATAATTTATAACAACCTACAATTATTGAAATCCCAGTGAAGGCTTTTCGACTATGCTTGGGATATTGTTTCTGGTGAGGTATAGGCTTTAGATCGTAAAACCGCCGCCATAGCCTGGCCAACTGCCGGGTATAAGATCAATGTATAGCATGACCGTAGAATTAAGCGCGGGGTAATTAAATTAACGGGGGAGTAGTTACTAAACGATTTGGTTAATATATATAAATAGACTTATCTTTAATACTACTAAATATTTTATGTAAACTTACCCTCACCGAAAGAATTAAATTCTATAGTTAACATTTAACATTTGTAGTTATTGAAGTTTTTGCTCAGTGAAATGGAAAAACAATTAAGAAATAGACAAATGCAGCTATGACTCTGATCACTGGAGGGGATACTGTACAGTATTATTGTGGGGTTGGAGACAGAGGGAGGTACCGTTTATCTCTGGATCTCTACTGATTCTCTTTTATTTCGGCATTGGGAGTTTGTGTGGTGTACATGTGTACAAATTAAGCATCCATTTAAAATTAACAACCGTCTGGGGAGGATATCTCGTCGGTGTGGATTAGGAAGGGTCAGTGGGGCGGGAGTATGCGGGGCTTGGTTAGTTGTAGTTGCAGGTATTGGGAAGCGCCTCTTGGGCGAAGTGTCGGCGGCGTTGTGGAGGTGTATGGGGTGAGTTAGGGTGGTTGGTACGAGACGCGAAGCATATTTCATTGCTATGAAAATTTCAAAATCAACCTTAAAAAAAATAGGATGTATTTGTTATAATTTCTGTAAATGGCGTTTGAAAATCCACATTTATAAGAATCGGAGTTCTTGTCTAATAACCTACTAATACAAGACTTAGAAAAGACTTAGCTGTTTCACAAAATAAAATATATTTGCGACCGGTTTCGATACAGCGTATCATCATCTGGCCAGATGATGATACGCTGTATCGAAACCGGTCGCAAATATATTTTATTTTGTGAAACAGCTAAGTCTTTTCTTAAGCTTTGTGCATCATGAAGGAGTTTCACCATGTTACGCCAACCACCATCGCATTTATAATGAATGTTGTATTTACAGTTAAATCATCAGTAGTTAAATCTCTTAGGTTAATGAAGACGGCGATACGGTCGTTGCAAATAGATGGAAAAAGTTTCAAATTAATATCATGAGGGTTGAATTACTCAATTTCGCAGTGCCCTAATTAAGCTTTCTGGCCTCCATGGATGACGTGTATTATGGAAAAACAATTTTGAATAAAATACACGAAAAGCGATTGTTTTGGGATCTTGCAGTCGCTATAGACTACCTTCTTTAGTGGAAATTGGGCGGGCGGGGTAGAACAAGTTGGGCGGGTGGCGGCGTATTGCCGCCGTTGAGGGAAGACATCCTTTGGGAAAGTCGAGAATCGAATTTTGCAGATGCCGTGGGGGTTTAAAGCGTCAGGGAGGTGGATGTGAGATGGTTGCTCGCCCTCCCGCCCGTGAGGTCGATTGATCTTTAAGGAGGGGGAAGAAATGGAATTAGCGGAACGGGCCGGGTGGGATTCGGTCGGGAGCATGAGCGTATTTTTTTCGTTATTTTTTCCCCTCTCTCCCGCTTAGAGTGCCTATAATTGGAGTTTTTTCGACCCTAATCGATGGAGATGATGTTTAATTTTTTTACTCCTGAGATCGTAAGGGCTACGCTGACGTTGTTTCAGCAGGGCGTGTGATGCAACCATCGTTTGATTTAACAATGAAGTATCATACGAATTATAATTAATGATATTTCCTAATTGATCGACGTAACGATTAAAATCTACTTGTAAAAGCTGTACGCATTGCTTTATCTAGACTAACCTGAACTCGAAGCGATTTAATTTATTCTTATGAAGTACCCCCTGGAGTTTAAAGATATGGCACTAACTCATTTAGCTCGGATAATGTTTGAATGGCTGTGGAAGAAATCTTTTTATATTGCTAAAATTCCGACGTTTTGAAATGAACTGACTGTCCCAGTCAGTTGTACGTGTGTCAAGTCAATAAAGAGTCTAATTAAGTTCTGGTCATTCACAGGTCGTAAACTACGTCTGCTATGACTCTTTGCTTCGCATCTACCTCCTCGTCTCTACTGTATTCACCATTTTAGTGTTGGCTGTATAAAATTCTTCCATTAAATAGTACGAACCTTTATACTTCCTTTGATGTGTCAAAGTCTTCACCGTCTCCTTGGCGAAGTCTGGGTAGTTCAATCCTCTTTCACCGAAGGCCTTGAAATCCTAGCGTATCATTTGTAAGACAATTCGCCTTCATAAAGCAAAAATATGTAGTTTGTAAAAATATTAACTCAAAAGAAGCAGTGTCCAATTTGTTAAACGTTCATTCTCTTTGATTGTTGCTGTCTCAGAACTGTTATTCATATATACATTAACTAATTACCTTTTTTCCATTAGCTACGGAGTACGGGAAAATATGACGGCATGCGTAACTCGATTAGCTTCACTATGCATCTCATTTATGGATGCTAAGATTCCCGATAATTCTACGACAAGGATAATGAAAATCACATTATTTAGTTACTTGGATTCACGGACCCTAACTTTTTGTAGCCCTCGATGCTGATAAGGCATTGGTGTTATATTTATATTTTTAGATACCTCATTGCATTTTACTGTTCATTTTTTCGTGTAAAAATGATTATGAATTGTGGATTTTATTGGCCCACTAGCCCTAGCGGTTGATTTCTAAATTTATGTCTATACTTTTATGTTGTACATACTAATACGATGCATCACTCCCTCATCAAAGTGTAGTTTTTGAGCGTGTTCATCACTCGTTTTTTAGAACATATTTTTCGTAGTCAAATTGAGTTATAGTCTCCCGTGTTGACGTTTTATTTTTGTGGATCGATATCCCTCAAGTTCATGTTCTCTCGCCGAATTTATCCTCCGCCGCTGAAGTTTCTGCAGAAAAATGACGAAAATATATTTTAGCATAGGGCGGCCGTTGAGTGATAATCCGAGATTATATTCGCACAGGACGGCATAAATTTTTGTCGGTCGGGTAAGTGGTTCTGAGGGACGCCCATCGGTGCGTGCTAAGCCCTTCCGTGCGTAATCTTCCGAGGAAAGAGGAAGAGGCCTTCGGGCGAATAGGCAAATGCAGTCTGGGCGCGGGAAACGGCCAGATTAATATTTTTTGGGGAATTGGCCCTCGCCTCAAGCGAATGGGCTGATGCGGTTTTTCTCTCAGCTTCAGCACATTACGGCGCTTTTTAAAGTGTGTGGCCCCGCGAGAAATAACTTCTGGGGAGCAGAGCTAATTTGAATATCAGGATAAACTTATGATGGAAATGGTTGATGTGTCGTTGGATTGACGGAATAAGTATTAAAATAAGTGTTGAGAAGAGTGGGAGAAAAGAGAAGCCTTCTAAATACCTTTAGGAGAGGACGGGACAACTTAGTTGGCCACATTATGAGGCATGGTTGCCTGATGAAAACAATAGCAGGACAGGTGGAAGAGGAGAAAGGCAAGGCACGGCTCCGAATGAGTTAATATAGGACAGATTATTACGGATGTAAGAGACGAAATACGTCACTGTGAAAAGGATAGCGGATAAGAGATCGGAGTGGAAAGCTGCCTCAAACCATTCCGAAGATTGTTGACTTATTTTGATGATGCAGTATAACATCAGTAGTGTTCATACATCATTTACCACACGATAGGATACGTCGGGTAGTAATTATAGCCACTGATCACCCTACGTTACGGCGCAAATAATTCTGGGTTTAAAATGAAATGCCAATGTTTGTTATTACAGGGGCTCTGCTATTGGAGGTAATGCTTTTGAGCTTAAATATTTATTTTTGTAGTCGAAAAGCGTGCGGAAAAATTGCTTTGGAAAATAATTAGAATGAATAAACATAAAGCTGCTTTTGCACGCTGCTCATTATTTTGCGTTAGCGAGGCATGTAAGAGAGTTGAAAGCAATTCTTTTTAACAAATGCATTCATTATTGCTCGTATTATCCACATTTTGTCGAATTCTTATTTTGTAAAAAAATCTCTTATTTTTAGTTTTAATATGTGGAATATATGATATTATCAAAGGAATTGTTGTCAATTATTTTTTCTTTTTGTTAAAAAACGGAAGTTAGGCTAAATATAAAAGCTTTTGCGGAATTGGAAATCCGGATAAAACACTATTCAATGACTCAAAAAATCCGTGGGCCATTGATTTTATGAAGAATATTTGATGCCCTTAATATTCGCGATGAGGCGATCCTCCACTTTCAAACATTGACCTCGTGTTTGACCTAAAAATAAACAGCGACTTTATGGACGCACACCATTTTTCATTCACTCTCACCCCTCCCGACCCCCCTGAAAGTACGCAACGCCGCGATTTCGGGGGTGGGCAAGTGTTGTAACACGCTCCTCAACTCGATACGGAGCGAGTTCAGGTTGTTCGCCGTGCGTCCGAATCGGGTTGCTCTCCCACACTCGGTAGACGGTGGGAGGAGGGGCTTGTAGCCCGTAGCAATTGCCCCACACCGCCTTGCGTTGGCTTACCGGTTCGATGTCACAGGAAGGTCTCGCGTAACTGTGTTATTGTGACACAACCTTCTGTGCCCAATAGCGGGAGCATGTTGCGTGTTAGATATGACTGGACGTGTCGATTTCTAGCTCTGCATAGGTCAGTGCATCCGTGATGAGGTTTCTCCCCCTTGCCTTCTGGCTATTCAAGTTTTCCTTGCAAAGAATGCCGTTTATGTGGGGAGAAAATGCCTGTCTCCGATATAAAGATTTGTTTACTGAGCGAGGTTGGAGTTCGTACGGTCGTGAACCTACTTACGCGTCGTACTTTCTCATGGAATAATCTGACCTCCTATCCTTTCGCTGTGAAACATCAATGTTTTGAACCATTACATGCCAACGTTAACACGTGATGAACCTGATACTGAGATACGAAAGTGTCGATTTGATACCGTACCCACTGAATTGGTCCCAGGAGCCAGTGTTACTGCTAAGCTGTATTCACTGGCTACCATACGCAGGGCTAGGAGTTGAAGGAAGAAAAGGCTTGAAAATGCTACGCTGTAACGAAACCATGGTCGAGCAAAATAAATTACCATGTGGGAAAAGCAAAGTTTTTATTCCTTCAGCTACTAAGATAAAGGATTTCCACCAAATCACTATTCTCTACTATTATATTTCTTATATCCCTGCGGGGTTATGACAAATTCATTCGGTCAATCCGTTCATTTATTCTGCTGCAGTACTCACCACGTGAGATGATCAATCCTAATTTTTTTAGATGACTGTTGTAAGCCCGTTCCTTCGCATCTATTTCGAGGCATTGCTCTCGCGCCCGCCGAAACTAATTCACCGACAAGAACCCCCATTTCCTTCAATTGTCCATATATCATTTTTGAAAAAAATCGCTTCTCTTTATTCCGTGGAATTTAAAAACCCTCTGTTCGCGGATGATGGGATTTATTGCTCGGTTCCATATTGCATGACCCTATCCTCCTGCATCATCGAACCATTGCCAGGGCCGTCGCAGCTGTGCCTTCGCAGCGAGAAAAAGCGCATTTTTGGCTCGTCCCGTCGTCCGCTGTGCCATCAAGGACGCGGTCGTTTATTGCTTTTGTTCCAATCGATTTCGTTCTCCATAGCGAATCCATCTTTTTCGAATTATTTTCGTCCGGGCATTCATTGTCTTCGCAAGTGTGCCGTGTTTTTTTTATTCGCAGAAGATAGTCCCCCTCGCAATTTGAATGATGGGAATTCTGGTCTGCATTTTGTCGCGTGCTGGTCCGTGCGGGCGCTCGTGTATATGTGTAGACTTTTTTGTCCTCCGTCTGTGTTCCGCCAAGTCTCTGGAGCCGCGGCCATTTATCTGTGGCAATTGCCGCGCAGTGCATCACTCTTCCTCAACAAAACCCTTTCGGCCTGAAGCCGCCCGCTTGAAAACTCCCGCATTCCCCCTGAAAAGGTTTTTCACAATGGCGCGTTTACGTTCGTCTCATCTCCCATCCCTCGACTCTTCAAATAAAAAAAAAATTCCATCCTCAAAAGGAGTCAGTTCCTTGGTTTTCCCCCCGTTTTCGCAGGTGTAGCAAAAAGAAACGAGGAAGCGCTTAAAAGTTCAACGTTGTTCTTGTCTGCGTGGTTCGCCCCGGAGTGAATGTTATGACTTGTCACCACTCATTCCAACTCCAATCCCAAGTGATGCTTTTTTATCTCTTTCTCTCTCTCACTCTTTCTCGTCTACATTTTAGTTTTTTTATGTATTCATCTCCCTTCGTCGTCTCTATTCCCTCACTCTCGTCTCCCGTCATCTTCGTGTATGTATACGTGTTAGTTATCTTTTTTGGTTGTCGCCGTTAAGGTTACGGTTTCACTCGCTCCTGTGGCGTCAGTTTTTTTTTGTTGCCGTGTGTGTTCGTATCAGTGTGCGGCTGTCTCTCGTGAGGGGGTCGGGGGATGGTATCCCAGTGCCACCGCACCCTGGTGGGGGCGGTGTGGTCGCTGTTGGTTGGCAGTGGAGATCCGACGCGTGGAATTATTGCGCCGCTCGGCTGGATGGGATTGCATTCTTCTCCTCCTGCCCCTCAGCCTACGTTTCGTCCGGGCCCCCGCGCCCAAATCCAGGTTGACGCGCGGAGATCGCAGTGACGCGGGGGACAGTTTCAGCTTTAGGGAATTGAAATCGCCCGCACCTCCCCGTTTCATTTTTGCAAATCTTTTGGCTCTCCGTGTTGCCATTGGAAGGGTGCTGAATTGTTCGCAGTACTGCGAGGGTTATTTTAATTGAAAAGCCGCGGTGGGCGAAGATGTTTCAACCGTTGCAATTCGAATGACGTACCTACTCCTCGATAGGAGGAATTTTCCTTTGTATTGTGCTTATTTCAATAGTCATTATGTACTATAGTCATTACTATAAATTTTTTCCTTTTATATTTTGCGAAATATCTAACATAGTTAATGGTTTGCTGTTAAAATCCTCTTTGGACTCGCCGTTTTGCCGTTGGAAGCGTGCTTAATTATTCACAGTCCCGCGAGGATTATTATAATGGAGAAGGCGCGGTGGGTGAAGATTTATCTACCGTTGCAATTCTTAATATTCATCGGAAGGAGGAATTATCTTTCGTTTTGCGGTATATCTAATATAGTTGATAATCTTTTATTGAAATCTTTTGGCCCGCCTTTGGAATCGTGATGATTTATTCACTATCCTGCGAGGATTATTTTAATTAAAAAGCCGCGGCAGGCGATGGCGCTTCAACCATTGCATTTGATTTTGAATGACTTGGGACTCTTTGTAAGGAGGACTTTTCGTTTGTCTTATGTTTTATTTCGATTGTTAACGGGAAAGGAGTGTTTTGTTTTTTCTTCTGTTGTGTGTGATGATAATATTACAATATTGACTATTATACCATAATAATAAAAAGTTGATACTACTCCAAATCGGGAGCTTTAGGTGATCTCCAATTTCATAAAACCCGAATTGAGCCGCTAGCAAGTGAAAAAAATGTTTGCCTTTCAAATAAAATCAGTTCTTTGTTAATGACTCGAGTTGAATTGAAATTTCAATTAAAACGTCCAACAACCTCGTGAAGGGAACACATTTTTAGGTTGGTTTAACATTTTTTTGATAATTTTAATATTTTAATTTGAGCGGGAACTATTTTTAACACTTTTGGATTCTTGCGCAGTAAGGATATCAATAATAATTTATGATTTGCTCTTGAAATTGTTTGCGCCTCTCGCACATTCCAGCCACTGTTTTGTGCAACGTAGGCTCTTCGCTTTGCTGTTGGAATACATCTAAATTATTCAGCTTTGTGAGAAGTATTTTAATGAAAAGGCCGCTGTCTGCGAAGGTGTTTCACCAGTTTGCATTATTTTTCGAATGAAATTGTTTTCTGTAGAAAGAGTAATCTTCTTTTGTAAATGTCATCCCTACTCTAAATTAAGGAGCGTTATTATTTTCTTTGGCTGTTTTACGGAATCGTTTGGAAAACTCATCTAATGAAAGGCATGTGAAATCTTGAATTGATGTTAAAACTATGCCCTCTACTCCATGCCACGCTTCAAACGTGCATTAATTGTCTTGAGAAAATGTTAACGTTCGACTAAGATATTCGGATTCGAATGAAGTGGAAATTGAATTCATCTCTTCATTGTAGGACTTCAATACTTTTCAACGTATTGATTCCATCGTTTCCAGCATTTGTAGATGGTCTTATTTATTTTTTCTAATGGGACTTTAGGATACCGGATGTTTATGGGATTTCAAAAGCTCGGCGAACGCTGGGTCGATGATGAGATGCATAGTTTACATTTCGTGGCTGTTACAATAGTTTTTTTTCTGTTTTATGATGGAATTCCATTTGATTGCTATCGAAGCGGATATAAATTTGGTGCAATATCTGGCTGCTCGGGAACATTAAATGTGTCGGCATTAATGCTTTTTTTATTCCCCGTCGATACGAGTCAAATAATATCAGAAGCTTATTTTCCAATCATTGAATTTGACGTCTAATTACTGTGATAAATTTGAAAGCTCTGTCGAATTTTTCGCTGTGCTTGTTTGTATTCCAGTTATTCGTGACATCGTTTCACTGAAACTGCTATAAGCACCGGTGAAATGCGAATCATCTGTGTTTTAATGTTTGATATGTATGCAATCTTATAAATGATTCTACCAATAGGATCACCCTTATTGATCGGTGAACTATAGTGAATCTGGCTTTGTTATGATACGATATAATTTTTTTAGTCTGACAACTTGATTTTGATCGTCGATAAATTTTTAACTTAGATTTTGATTAGTAACTGCATTTAAATGAGTGTAATCTTCGGCAAGAAATGGTAAGATATTTCTTTGGTTAAAAGTCGGTGTTGAGAATATTATTAAAAAACGTGAATTACCTTTAATAATGCTGAAATTATCTTAATAATTATGAAGAAAATATATGTTCGATGTATGTCCTAGTACTTCGAGTGTGCTGAATCATCCGACAAATATTGACGGTCGCTGATTTTATCTCGCGCCTCTGCCTCGCGTCGAAGGCCGAACATCATCTCTTACAAAACGCCGGGCCCATTCAGTGCTAGAATCACGTCGCCTTTAATCCAGAGGATCAAGCTCTCAAGTGGATTGATTTATTGATTAGAAACCTCTATCAAAACTGAAAGAACGTCATTACAGTATGCAGGCGATTTTTTATAAATTGTCGCATTTTTTCCGTCAACATGCGCCGTTCGTTTCTTTTTTGCTTCCATTCTTCCGCCCTCGGAACAATGAGCGAGTGACTACAACCACGTGGACCGTTCGCCGCTGCCTCATCGGCGCCCCCGCTCTATATCCCACCTCCTCCCGCTCCTCGAGCCGACCTTAATACTTCCCTACTCATCCCTCGCATATCGGCGCCCCGGTCTACGAGGTGTTACGGCGAATTTCCTCATACCCGACGTAATTGCTCACACTGTCACACCTACTGCAGGCAATTCAATCGTCGCTAGATTTCATATTGCTCCCGTCCATGCGTCCCTCAGAGGTGAAGAGATGTTTTCGGGCTCCACAGAATTTTTTGATTTCATCATTCATCCCTTACCAAAGCATATCTCTGTCGATCTACTCGTGTAATTAGGTTTTATTCATCGTGAAAATGAGTTGTAGGCGGTATTGCATTGGTAAAGTGGGGAATCTTATTTGGCTGTTATGAATGGTGAGAGATTTTTTTTTTTGTAGGGGATCGGGATGAATTGGAAGGGATATTTGAAGATGCGTTGAGTTGAAATATGTGCTGCTCGTCGAACTATGATTTTTCTTCTGTTGCTAGATTACTAGAAAACTACTTTCGGGGGATGATCAATGGTTTGAATATTAATGCTAAAATGCGAGGATAGTTGATAGAATGAGGGTTTTAGTAGCTTTCTATAGAAAAAAAATTAGGTTACAATATCACCCTCTGCGTTTTCTCGTACTACGATTGAATTATTATCACAATGTGAACGTGAGCAATTCGTAATTGGGTCTTCATTGCTGTCATCTCCGAGCATGAATTCTTTCTTATAAAAATGAACGTCAATGGTGATAGGTGAATGGGTGAAATAGGTGGAATGGGTGGAATAGGTGAACACCTTTCTTTCGCTGTTATATTTCTCGCAACTTGCTAGTGTAAACGCATTATTATCTGTCTTCATTAAGTTGAGTGATATCCCCATTTAGGCTGGGATATAATCTTTACAATCCAGTTCGCTGTTGTGGATGGACGGGGCTTGGCTCCTGGCATTTGTTATCGGCTTACACGTGCGTGTTGGGCCTCCAGTAATTTCAGAAGTGTGTGCAAATGGTGGCGGTGTGGCAGTGTTGTTTCTCGCTGCGAAATCCCATCTCCATATTGATTCTTTCCACCTATCCCTCATCATGCGCGAGGCCTGCCACTCCTACTTTCTGTCCTTACCCTGGCACCCACACAGGCGCCGTAGGCTGGCCAATCCTCAACAAAACCTTGGAAAAAGTCAGGGAATGTCCTGTTGGCCTAAAAGTCAGAAAAAAATCTGGGAATATACTAGAATTACTCCATAGGAGTTATCTTTTTTCTGAACATGTTGCTCTAGGTGAGAGTCATATCTTCGATGTGGTGACCCATTCATTGAGTCCGTTAGTTACGTTGAGTTACTGTAGTCCAATCTCTGTAATCACTTGTGGAAATGAAATTAATGTTACTTCCTGCTATTGTCATCAAATGCATCAAAGGACTGCGTGTAATCATTTCGGTGATATTCCTAAGATGTTAGTATTTGATTCATCTCATAATCATTCTTTATGTATTGGGCAGTCCAGAAGTTGATTGATAGTATCTATTTCTTCTAAGTGTGAGGTAGGTTTCGATAGAGTAGGTACTTAGAAGTATTCTGGCAGTATTCCATTCCTTCCTGGACTTCCCTCTTAAATTCACAATAAGGTTTAATCCCTTTCATTTTATCTAAAAATCCTATTCTCTTCCTTCCTCTACCTCGTTCATCCAACAATCATCCGTTTTCACCGTTTTCAACATCCCCTCCTTGCTCAGTGATCGGTCCATCCAACCCTTCTGTCATCTTCATATCTCATCAGGAAGACCTCTTTCCTCACCCACCAGTCCAGTACGTCGTCGTTCCTCCTCCTCTCCGTCCGCTTCGCCCTCTCCATTCTCCTCCAGCCCTTTCTCGAACGCTAGAATATTTATTAATAATATTACTCTGTGTCCAATTTAATATACCCCCTGTGTGGATAATTTTGTAAGTAGGGTGGATGAAAGTGAGATAGTCTGGTTAAAATAGATTGTTTGTGAGTAACCGCCCTGATATTCCTCTTTCCCCTTCGCTCTGCCCTTCTTGCTTCTCCCACCCGCCCTCCATCTCCTCCTTGAATTTCATGCAGAATGCACGACTCCCCTGGGCCTCTTGCTTCTCCTCCCCTTGCAAATCTCCCGCCTCCCCTCCGCACCGCCTCGCCTTCCTCCGGCCGTCCTTCTTAGTCTCGCACCTTGTCAGAATCCCGCATCTCCGGCTTTACGGCATCTCCTTCTCGCCGGGTTATTGCCTCGGAATGAATCATCCGTGAAACATTGATGCCTGTTTTAAGCCCCTTCGTTTTAAGTGTGAGAGAGTCGGTATCTATGCCGCGGTGGGGCAGGACTGCGTGCCGCAGATTGCACCGCACCCGTGTTTTGGTTCCCGGGGAGTGCCGAAGGCGTCACCGGCCATCCTCTCCCCCACTCCTCCCCCTCTTCCCCCCCTTTTAATTGGGTTTGCTTCGCGCGCAAAGCGGCTTGCGAGCCTGCGCTTCATGAATATTTCTCCGTTGCCGTAGTGATGAATGACCTTTTTCTCAGGCTTTCCTCGTCTTGCGACTTGGTTATGTGTACGTATTATATGGGAACTGAGGTGCCCTTATCAAGATTTGCGTAAAACGGGGTCTTGTGTGTTGTCTTGGTTAATTGTGGGTGCAAACTCTCCTTGCGTAATCTGTGTGCTGTGGTAACAATGAATTGTTCCGAAATCTTCGTTTTATTTACATCTTATCTTGAGTTTGCATCAACACTCTTATAACGTTGTGCTTCAATTGTCTATATATATATTGATGGTCGTTATGTGCCTAATCTGTTTCCCCTGCTCCAGTTATTTGGATTATTGTTTTTTTGTAGTTTTCTCGCAATGAATCTTTTTTATTTTCCCGCGGTATTCACAGTGGTACAGTTTAAAATACCAGAGTGCCAACCAAAATGCATGTTTTTACAATCACTCCTCTTGATGGAAATTTACGATGCCATCACGCTGTAGTATTGTCAAAAAAATCGTGGTAGCTCCCTGGTGTGGTATGGTAAATGCTAAATTTCACTTTGGTTCCGCCTCATTGCGAGGAATCGTCCCTTTAAATTTATGATATAAAAATTATCTGGGATATTTCTCAAATATATTTCTGATTGCTCATTTGTATCCGCAATAGTTTTCAGTCCGAATCCCTTTCGGAACCGTTGCAGGTGAATTTTCCTCATCCCCATTCCTCTAATGAAATGACAAAGCCAGCCCTGCGTTGACGTCGAAGATCGCTAATATGCGCGGTGGTTTCACCATGGAAGCTCGTCCCCTCCACATCGTCGACGGTGGGCCGACGTCACGCGGCAAACATAGTTATCCGCGGTCCAGTGTCAGGATGTGGCGGAATGCAGCCTCCGCGACGAGATAAATTCGTGCCAAATTAGTCGATGGCTTTCGACTGCCGAGACGCACCAATCAAAGCGCGGCCGTGGCCAACTCTTTGTCTCTATTACGTTTTGCATCGATTGAATCAGGCTCCAACGACTACGGACCTTACCCTCTTTCTCCCGCGGGGTTTTCGCTTTTCCTCCGCAATTATCTCGTGGTAATCCGTTTTTAAAATCCCTTCTCAGCATCCTCCTCGTACGATCATGCTGTTGTACTGTTGCTTCTTATGAATTCCTAGGGTCGAAGTAGAAAATTCTCTCCAGTAAAAATCCGCGAAACTTATATGGATACCGGCTCAAGTTACTTCTCTCAAACACACTTGTCGTTTAATTTTGGAATTTGTTCTAGCCTTAGCATAGGCGTACTGTCTATCCATTGTTGTAGATTCATTAATCCATTCCGTCCCGTGGACTCGTTAATTTTTGAGTTCCTGCTTGTTTATAGTTCCACTAACACGGAACACTCTCTGAATGCTAACAGTTATTTTCTGACGCCTTTGCGGTACACTTTTCCACATGCTTCTTACTTCCCCTGATGATTCCCAATGCTAAGGATATCCTAATGAAATTAGTGATTCGATGGTTGTCAATCTCCATCGATGTTCGGTGGTTATTTTAAATCGTAAGTTCTAGTGCGCACTAATTCTTTCACTTTGGCTAACTTCTTCACTTCACTCTATCCTGACGTAAACACCGACTTATATTTTAGGGCTGGATAGTAATTGAATAGTGCACGTTCTTCTTTAATCCTCTACTCGAAAATGTACCGATCGAAATTCCACAGTAGCTTTGGTCCCGGTTCAACAACTCTGTGCCGCTTTGTGCCCATTCTCATTTCCCACTCTTTCCTCACATTCACCTCCCTTTCGAGCAACCCTTTTCCCTGAATTCTCCGCCCGTGGACCCCGAGGCTGTAGCCGATGGATGTGGGCGAGGCGAGAGGGGAAGGCCGGCACAAAAGAAGTCCTCTTCCACGCGTCCGAAATCCTATCTTGCGCTGTCCCGCCGGCTGACGCCCTCTTCCTCTTGCGGCCTTTCCTACCCTTCGCTCTTTTCCTCTCCATTCCAGAGCACCTGCAATCCGCGAACCCAAAGCGAAAGGTCGGAAAGCGTCGAAAAAAATAGAAATATGTCGTTCCCTCTCAAGAACGTGGGGAAGAAAAAAATGTATAACGACGCAATCCTACCTCCGAAAACGTCCCACCGTTTGTGACACTCCCTTTGTCCAGCCCCCCCGAGGTGGTTTCGTGGGAGCGTCAGGGAGTGGATGCGGGGGTGTTTTGATTCGGGTTAGTCAGAGTGTGTGACAGGCGTGGCTGTCCGAGTGCGGTCTGATACGTCGCCGTCGATGGTGTCGCTGTGGCCCTGCCACATGTCTGACGCCCTGTCCACTTGACGTGTCCTTCGCCAACGCTGATGTGGGGGTCCGGACGGAATCTGATATTCGCGCCCGAAAAATAAAGTTATAAGTCCGCAAGTTGTGTCTCTTTTGAGGGTCACCTTTGCGTCTACCCTGGGTTACAGGTACGATTAGAATTCAAACATGGATGTGAGGGTTATAAAATAAGGCGCTGTCTTCTGGAGTCCTTCAATTCCAAATTATAGTGAATTTTATCATCAAAATATTATCCAGGTTATGATGGGTTTGCATGGGTCATTTTGTGATTCGCCTCCTTATGACCCCTCTCTCCAAATTGCACTTTCCTCTTCAATTTACAGTGAGGCCTGTTCTCTGGCATTCTATCTATTATAAAGACTTTTCCTCTTGCCTTATCGTCGTTTACCTAACAGTCTTCGCTATAAAATATCTACCCTAAGTTAATTTGTCGGCCGAAAAATTATTATTACCCATCATATTTGAATAATAGGGAACCTTGAAATACTTCTTTGTTTAAAATGATAGCCCGAGAGAAGTATTTATCGTTCATAGACGAATTCTCCAAAAATACTGTTGTTGTCGCTCGCTACACATGGTATGGAATACGGTTTATCTGCTTGTGGCCTCATTTTTTAAGATAGCGTGGTTAGAACCGTGTGGTAATTTACCAACTTCACTCCTCTCATTTATGCACAATAATTATGCCATGAAATTGTGTTATTCAGTAAACCCCTTGAATCTATAGGGACGACAAGAACGCGGAAAGCTAGTTTAGTTACAGCTGAGACAATCCGTACTAGCAATTGCTGGATTTGCCAGTTTCGAGTAGCCTCTGCTAGCGAGTCGGCTAGTTTCATTGGAGTAGTCCAGGATTGGGCGCGTGGAGGTAGCTTTAGTAAAAGGGATTAAGATTTTCCCTTCTTTAAAATTGAAACATGGGAATTAAATTCATGAGTGCGAGAGGCGTTTTGATTTTCGAAAACTTGATTACCCCCTTCTGTAGGACGTTGAAAATGTATTGAATCGGATTCATTGCGGTGCGTACTCTGTGAAGCCCTCCCCATCTCATCCTTGGAAAACTACCGCTGTAAGGTGGCGCCAAGTCGATGCAAATTATAATTGGTCTTTATCGTGGATAAATTTCCTCGTGCCGCCACTCCTAATTAGCACGATCTCGCGCGTCTGTAAAGTAATTAAGTTACAAGTGTTCTCATGAAATATGATCTCAGATTTTGCTAAGATCAATATGCTCTCAGGGGATGCATACCATTATTCACGTCTTCCTCCGTTGCCGTCAGTTTTAACCCTGCAAGGGCGCGGTTAGTATTCGTAGACTTACAATGCTGTCCCGTAAGGTGAGCCCAGGAACTCAAATTCACCCCTTATGAAGGTAAGGTAAAAGCTGCAGTGCTGTAGCCAGACGGTCTCCGACGTTTTATGAAGGACGACAGAAAATACGTCGATTCTTGGATGGCTCTTCGTGAGGGACTTCTCCTTCACTTAGGTTTAATCAAGTTCAAACCGCTATTCACAATTTATTACATTTTAGATTAAAATTTTTTTTAAATATTACATTAGAACAGGCTTTGAACAGCAGACTCGTTTTATATTTGGAATGTTTAATGTTGCTGCAAATTTGAACAAAAGTGTATCAATGCTGACAGTTACAAGAGGAATCCATGTGTTGAATAAACAAATTTTAATTTTCATATGAATAATACATATTCTTAATGATATATTCTGAAAGCATCAATGGTTTTTAGAAAGAACGTTAGGGCAAAGAATAATAGAAAGCCTTTTAGCTTTCTTGTATGTAATCGTAGTATAACTCTTAGATTATTGTACTAATAATTTCCATTTGATTGTTTAAATGACATAGGTCAACGTTGTCAACGCTGCCGGCTTCGCTCCTCTTTTTATGTTTTCGCCCGCCCCCTCCCCTTTCAGTCATTCCTCTCCGCATGCCTCATTGCGAAATGTCTTCCGGAATAATTTCCCCATCCCCTCTCACGAGTCCCTCGCTCGCGAGGTCAACGATGGGTTTTCCGCGCGCTTGGCGGGATGTGTTTGTTTTTTATAGGAGGGAAGGGGTGGGAAGAGCGTATTATCCGACAAAAATCGAAGCTTCTCCGAGTTGTACTAGCCCGTAATTTTTTCTTCCACTCCCGAAGATAAGTAGTCTCGAGAATTCTCTGGAGAGCAGATGGGTATTAATCGTCCAACCATTTATGGTGATTGAAAGTGCCTGTATTTATTTAAGTCCAAAAGCGGAGATGTCTCTTGCGTCGTCGTAAACTTTTTTTATCGCGGAGCTTCTAGGTTGGTGCTCTTCCTGATTTGCGTTTCTTATTTATAAGTCTGCGTCTCGCTGTGTCTTTATATCCATAAAAAAATTCAGAATGAAACGGGCCTCTATTTGCCGAGAGATTGTATTTGATTTTACTATATTTTGTATTCTATTAAGGATTAGTGTGATACTGTGATATTCGTGTGTACTTTTCTAGTAGAAAATACGTGTTAGGGGAATTTGTTTTTTAGGATGTTAACTATTGATGGAACCAGGCGAGGTTTCTTCCGTCTTCAATCTATATCGTAACAAATGCGTTTTTCAAATGTTATTATTTCATACGGAAGAGTTTTTACGTATTGATGTAGTATTTTGAACATGAAAATGGTGTATGTAGGGTTTTTGAAAATTTGGAAATTTTAATTTTGTTGCGTAAGTGCCTAAAATTACTATCGTGCTAGTGAACTACATATTTTCCAGTGAATCTTATCCGTTGCATTTTAACAATTTGCGTTTACGAAATCTTGGTTGTGGAACGTTATGTCAACGTTATGGTTATTTTTTTATATTACTTCTCCTAGGTTGATGTTTGTGGTGGTGGAGTGCATTGCATCTAAATATGAGGACTCCGTCGTGAAGGACAGGAAATCTGATGTTTCCATTCCGTGTGACATCAATGGGTTTGCTTTGGCATACATTTTCCGAGCTGTCATCCCAGGAAATACCTCTCAGCTTAATGCGTGGCTCTACAATTTCCGTGGGAATTCTGTAAGATTTAGTTACCTTCGATCCGCCTCAAGTTTTCCTTGATCGACGTGGTCTTGCCATTCCACTCGCCATGTTCCTTCGTCTCCATTTAGACTGCCGCTTGGCGTTTTTAAGGGGAAGCTTTCATCTGCCGAGGTCTAATGTGCGTGAGCCGAGGGCAGCGAGGAGGAATTTGGTGAACGAAGTCTCGAGATAAAAGGAGAAGTCGTTTTCATTCGTTGGAACAACACGAAGGGTCTTTCGTGAATACGCCAATAGTGTGCGGCACATTTTTATTAATGAACGTTTGACTCAACAGATGGCGTCATCGTGAAATCTGGTTGTTACAAAATAAAAGAAGTTGACCTTTTATTGTGTATTTTTTCCCTGAAAGTGGATTTTTTTGTTTACCCCTTGCCAAAAATATTTTGCTATTTTTAATAAATTGGGGACCCTTTTCATACTGGAATTACAATTTAAAACCCCGAGGAGAAGTTGACCCATTTTTTTGCGTGACCGATTTTTACTCCTATATCTTTGACCTCCAAATGCTTCTGGGGAATTTTTATAAATCCCGTAACAGTTAGTGAGGCGGTTGTTTAAATATTGCCGTTGGTTCTGTGCCTTTGATTCGAATCATATTGCTCTGGCTTGCTCTAGGTTAGTCCTCCAGTAGCATATTACATGTTTTAGCCTAAAGCGCTGGAAGCGAAAATATTTTGGAGCATATACGTATGAGTCCTTTATGGCTAAAAATGCGGAAACGAGAACTTCTGGGGTACCATAATTTATTATTTTTCCCTAGGCGTTGAATTTTGTGATAGTCAATTCCCTTCAAACTAAATAACGAGCAATTCAGACCTTTAATGTAAAAGTTTAACGGAAGGTATGATGTATTACTGTTGCTTTTGATGTTACCGGCTTACGCTCTTTCACCATGCATTACCTAATTTATTTCGAATCCCTTTTTTCTAATTTTGTTATAAGTTCCTTCAAAGGAGTGCTCGAAGCTTACTTCCGCCACATGAAGTTTTCCATGTTTTCTACCATACGTAATCATCTTTGTCATGCATGTTATTCATTATTCTTTTCCAGTCGTGTCATCGTTTCGCTGGACATCCTGAGTCCAAGTCATTTCATGCGACGGTTAACCACATCCTTTTATCCTGTGGGGTTGTGCAAATATGTCTAAAACGCACTAGCTAGAATTATATTCGAGATCTTTTGTCTTAATGTTATGAAAATGTATCCTATTCTGAAGTACTTTTAGTTTAGTTTCTACTTTCATCTCGTCAATTTCTATTATTAAAATTGTATCTGCGTCTATCTCGGAAGGTAATGTTGCCGTTTCCTCAATCATGGCTAAGATTAAATCGAAACTTGAAGCATTTACGTGGTGGAAGGGCTCCATATTAATAATGATAAACACTTTTTTACTTCCACAAAATTCACAATTTCTATTTTATTACCGGTTTCGGCTATTACACCATTTTCAAATACATACAACCTGGGTTTTACAACATGGGTTGTATGTATTTGAAAATGGTGTAATAGCCGAAACCGGTAATCAAATAGAAATTGTGAATTTTGTGGAAGCAAAAAAGTGTTTTTCATTATTAACATGGCTAATATGCTAAAGTTAAGTTGGTGTGCTTCGTATTCTTGTTTGATTAATGCTTAATTCAGGGCACTGCTTTGAGTTCTTAATTTAATACTTTCGTTAGTACTCTCTCTGCTTAGTTAAGTTAGTTAGTTAGTCCTATTTTCCTTCAAAAAGAAATACATTTGTCGAGTAATGGTCTATCTCATTTGAAATTTCTTATCTTGAAGTTATTCGGTAGAATTATCTCTTGGATTTGTACCTAACCGCTGGGGAGTTAGAAAATAGGATCATCCATTACGTTAATTCTTGAAAAAAAAAACCTTTCATTGCTAATTTCTACGAAGAACATGGGCCTACCTCGGAGAAATGTATGCTCTATTTCACGGAAATGTTGAAAATCCGATTGAACGACTTTCATGATTATAAATGATAACTTCAGGCTTGACTTTGTGAAACCTCTCCATATTGGAAATAAAGGAATAAAACTTTGTAAGAATAATGAACCTTACAAAGACTTTCGTGATATTCACGTCGAATTTAGCTTTTCTACTTAAACTTCAGTTGTGCGGTTGACTGTCTGTGATACCCAGTCTTAGGATGTTTAGCCCAGTTCTTTGTCAAACCGAAGCCATTATCTGCGCGGTTTCGTCGCGTGGCCGCACAAGAGGAAGGATGCAGAGCGTAACATCCGCGAGCCATGAGCTCATTCCTCGGTTTGCTAATGCTATTTTCAGCGACTTTATTTCTTTTCCATCCTGCGAGGGATTGCTGTATTTTGCACTCTTGTCTTCTCTCATGCGTGACCAGATGCTCAGGGTAGATACTGAGAAATGATTTTTTTAGCAAGATTATTTTATTCTCACTTCCTCTTTATTTCTAATTTTCGTCACGTGAACAGGTCACGTAATAATATTTTTTTTCCTATCTTTTTTTTAATTTGTGTACATTCTCAATTATTTTCCCATTTATTTTTGCCTAGGTATTTAGACGACATTCTCTTAACAATAAAATACTGACTTGTGTCAAACCAGGCACTCACAAAACAAGAAGTCTCACTCCCTCCTAAACAACTCATATTCATTAAAAAACACCATTGATTTTTTTCGCCAAACATATGCTTTTAATCGCTTTTAATATTTTTTCTCGCTTATAAATGTGATTGTTTGTCGTGGTTGCTCTAGTTTGCTGTTGGACTCCGTTTCAATTTATGTGTCTCATTTTTAAGTAGTTATCCCACGTTCTATGTTTTTATTGCATCTTTCAAATTACTTCTTAAAATTTTTGCGTCGAAATTTGCCTCATTTTCTACTCTAGTTTAATTGGAAGTGTTCGTTTCGGGAAAGTCATCTCCATTTTGGTGAATCAAGCTACGGCGCAGGGCGAAGGAATACCTGGGGAAGCCCACTGACCCGAGTTATCCAGCTTATTGAGCTGCAAGACAATTAATACACTTCATGGTCCCAGCTTCCGTTTCGCACATTTTCCGTCACCAAATCCAAGCCATTCTCTAAACTTAAGCTACTGACGGTGAGTCTAACCTTCATCGCTTTCGTTTTCATCTTTTGCGCTCTTTGGTTTACTCTCGTCATAATAAACGACCGTAAAATGAAACTTTTTCTCTTCATGGTAAAAAATTTCTTGGATTATTTTGTTAAAGCGATCTTCTCGCGTCACAGTTTAAAATATCTACCAACAGTTTCGTCTCCGTTGGTGTTGACCTACTTGAGGTTAACTAATACTCGAAGGGAATGAAGTTATCCCACCATAGCATCACTAGCCCTTCATGGCTCTTTATAGCATTTATATATAGTTTGTATTTAGTAGTTGTTATTGCTGGGAGAATTATCTCCTTTTACCATTAGTGACTCCCTCTACTATGTAGATATGTTCGGAATGTATCTTCGAGAATATGGAGTAGGTATTAGAGAATTGTACCGATTAAGGTAGGTGTGGATTGGGTACTTATGAAGCATTCCGGAGGCCTCCTCTCCCTTCCTGGCCTCTTCAATTCACTGTAAGGCCTATACCCTTTCAATATATCTAAAAATTATATTCTCTTCATTCCTCTCCCTCGTTTACCCAACCACCTATCGTGTATCACCATTTTCAACATTCCCTCCCCACTCAGTACTACGCTTTACCGTCTGTCTCCTTCGTATCTCACCTAGAAGCTGTCTCTCCTCACATACCAGTGGCGTAACTAAGGATATGCTTTATGGGATGGCCTGGGGTGGCGAACCCCAGGCAACGGGAGATCCAGAGAAATTAAAAAAAAAAGACATGCCTGAAAATAAATTTTGCAACATTTTGCGCTATCGATTTAACTTTGAAGTAGAGGCGGTTGTTACATATCAAAACTAGACAAAAGTTCAGCTTTTTTTTTATTTCTCTGAGGCTTTGGGGGGATCCATCCCCTCATCCCTCCTTAGTTACGCCACTGTCACCCACCATTCCGAACACTTCATCGTTCCTCCTCCTTTCCGTCCACTTCACATTCTCCCTTCTTCTCCGCACCCACATCTCGAACGCCTCTCGTATGGCTAGTAAAACTCTTTAGACGTAGGTAGATATTCTTTTCGAAACACTACTTGCGTGTTTTCTCGCGACCGCAAGAAATGCCCTTTATTGACCCACATCGCGGGTAGTACTTTGATGCATTTGTGCTGTTTTCCAGCCGCTATGGTTGTGTACATAGCTCTCGTATCTTGTGTCTGTAATTAAGAGTGGCTGGACATCGAAGGAGGCGCTTGTTGTCCCAATTTTTAATTTATCACCGCGTCACCATGTCAGCTCACCACTCGGCTCGGAAAGTCGTACGTTTAGTTCGCGTTCTTTCAATATTTTTGTGTGAACCTCACTCCTTTTGAAAAGGTATGTCTCCGCAAAGGTTTACATTTTTCCCTTTGTCGCGAAGTCCGGCGCGATGAATGCTGCGAATAACATTCTCTCTCGCAGCTTTTTTCCACCCGAGAGTTTTGAGGAAGTTAGTTCTGCCTCGTTTTAATTTTCTGCTCTGATATGTCAGGGGGAATTTTTCTTTTTCCGTGGTGGATATTTGGTGAAGGCTTGGAAGTCCAAATGCGTCTGTGATGCATGTGCTGGAGCGTTGGTTTCAATATCTACTCATGCCTTAAACTCCAGTTTTGTGAAAATTTGACCACGTCTGTGTTATATACCATGGTCTTTTTTAAACTGGGTGTTATAATTTCTCTCCTGGGTGTGCCTCTCTTTCTATTAACGGCCTTCCTTTTGGTTAGAATTACTGCGAGCACTGCGGAGGTATATTGAAGTTATGAGAGGATGGAATGTTCACGTATTTAAATGCGAAATGTCGATGAGGTCAATGATACCCAATCGCTTGTCAACTAAAAATAATTAGTATTTTAAATTCTCTTCGTGAAGCGTGCTGCGATTAAATGCTCAGATATTGAAGAGGTAATTCATGTAAGACACGGTCTCCGGCGTTACTTTGTGGAACTGTTTCATGTTAAAATAAAAATAATTTGTTATATTCCATTCTTTACTGCTTGTTACTGTGTATTCGGTTGTCAGTCTCAAAAATTTTTCGAGTGCGATTCCTAAATTTTTATTTGACCAATCGTCCATCATTTCCGTGCGGCTCTGTCACTAAATGATACCGTTTTAGTGAGATCAGCTGTTATACTGAAATTTCCAGCTGGCCTGGATTGTGCATATTCCTGTTGTCTCAACGGTGGTGCAATGCGGATGGCTCTAAATCGGACCAGGAAGCTGCTCGCTGAGGCAGATTGGAAATTTGAACGTGCTATGGTGTTCATCATGATACCTGCAGTCGTTTGTGTCGTTTCCTTACTGCTCTCAAAAGGGAACGTGATCACAAATTTTGTGATGTTTTGCAGCTGAGAATTTCGGTGCGTATTTTGCTAGTGACTCTCATTGTATTGAAACGATTTTGCTCCCGACTTTTAGTTTCAACGTTAAAGTTTTATTTTACCAAATGGTGTCTAAAGAATAAAATAAAAAAACGAACGTTTTATTATGCTTAACCCTTAAGTAGGCGCACCTCACTTTGTGACGTAAGTGGGCGCGTGGGGTCTTTTAATACCCCATGCGGAATTGTTTATAACTTCGCCAAATTTGTTTATTTTACACTGCTATATTTTACGATAGATGCTGAATGTTGGATAATTCGACTTAAGTACCTTTAATTATTTCCTATTAGTTGAGCTAATTAATATGATCTCTTTTCTTCTATTTGCTTATTTCACTATGTGCGGGTACATAACTCATGTATTTTATCATTTACAAACGTTTTAAACGGTACATAACATTTTAATGCAACATATTATTCTCTAAAGACATTATTTTAATAATTTTTGCTGAAAGAAATAATTTATATTGTTATTATATAGCAAATGTTTATGTCGAATTATGTTCACTTTTTTGTCTCTGAATATCATACTTTAACATCTAGGGAGTAGTTCATTATCGACTAAATATGTATTCAAATAAAAATATCAATTGTTCAGAATTATGTTATATGTGAACAATTTTTTTCTCATTTATTTAATTATTAGAACATATTTTTTCAAATCGCAATTTGAAGGCCTTTATATAATTATATACTGCACATAAAACTTTATACTCTGTACTGATATGGAGGGTTACAGCAATAATTTCAAAAACAATGAAAATTTTTAAGTAAGTCATTTATTATTTTCATTTAAATGATCAAAACAATGAGGGCATACAGTTTTCATATGTTTTAAACACATAGTTTTTGAACAGCGGCTGCAAAATTGGTTTGTTTTTTTGTCCATATTTCTAGGGAAAATGGTGCACCTAGCTCTTATTTTCACATCAATTTCACTGTGCCCCGAAGATGTTGACCCTGAAAGTTTCAAAACTTTCTCACGAAGAGATCTAGGTACAGAATTGCATGCTGCTCTTTTCCTAATCTGTGCATGAGCGAGTTCTCGACCAACCTCTCTCAGAAATAACCGCAGAACCAACTTACGTTCGGCATTATTGGACATATAAATTACTTGCGCGTTGATGCCTGCGATATTTAGAATCCTAAAAAACATAACTAATGGCCAACGTTTGCAACGTCTCGCAGTGCTGTACGTCGCACACATTTCGTCTACAGTCCACTCCACTCCTGACTTGGTATAATTATAGTCAGTAATGATTTCAGGCTTACTCATTTCTCCTGATCTGTCGTCAATTGAAGCATCATGATGCATAGAAGAAATCATTATAACGTTCCGGTTTTTCTTCGGAATGTAAGATAAGAGTGTCAAGTGTTTCTGAAAGGCAAAAATGCTAGTTCCTACAGCTCTTTGCTTAGCGTTAGATAAATCTGGCGGAATTTCAACCTTGTTTTTCCTCATGGTACCAAAGTATGTTATCCTTTTCTCTAACAAGTCTTGTACCAAGGGAATACTGTTGAACCAATTATCAGCTGTAATATTTCGTCCAGTGCCTGCCATTGTTTTCGCTAAACGCTTCACAACATTGCATGGCCGACTTGACAGGCGGAAAGGTCCTTCTGGCTGTGTTCCAAGATAAACTTCCATAGTCTTTGTGTACATCGATCTGGCATCCGTCAAAGTAAAAACTTTAATCCCATATTTTGCCGGCTTGCTTGGGATGAACTGACGAAAGGGACATTTACCTCGAAATGGAACCAATTGCTCATCAATTGTAGTTATCTCTCCTAAATTGTAATATTTTTCACAGTTAGAGGTAAAAGTTTCAAAAACATTACGGAAAGCAGTGAATTTGCCATGCTCACGTCTTTGTGGTCTGTCTTTTACGTCATCAAAGCGGACGCAACGCAATAGGAACAAAAATCTTTTCATACTCATTGTAGTATAAAATATTTCGATTCCAAACCCGTCTCTATCCCATAAATCACGGATATTTTGATTTCCAGAACGAATGGAACCTGACAAAATAAGAAGACCTATGAAAGCCTTCATCTCCTCTTCATCAGTCAATTTTGCATCTCGATCTCTACTGAATAGCAAAGCAATCTGGGAGATGTAAATATTTGTGCATATGGTCACTATACTTACAGTAGCATCATCTAAAAATAGTCTGTAGCATTCGATAGGGGTTTTTGCATTTTTTGCCTGCAGTAATGGTCCCGACGAACTAGACACAATGTTCACTGGTGGGGTCCTAACTCTGCGTGAAGGTGGAAGCTTTTTCCAACGCGTTACCTTATCTTTTCCAGCAAAATCTAATGAGGATGACCTATTGGGAGAGTCGTTGGCACTACACACCTCATCATCAGATGCACCACTTTCTTCTGTCCCCGTATCATGTTCCGACTCACTAAGATGATCCTCTTCCTCCGAAGCAGTAGAATCTCTTTCATCCTCGGAGGGGATATCCCGAAGAAGGTCAAGGATGCGGTTTCTTTCTCCTTCCTCTTGCTCATTCATCTTGTCCGCGAAGGGCAAACTCAAATATTTTTAGGATATGTGTCGAATTCGATGCCGGCATGAAACTGATAACAAATAAACAGCACAAATAAGAAATGAGTCTAATCAAGAGTAAAAAAGAGTCGTTTCAGGCGTGATGTGGTGAAATAAAATAATTAAATAATACTGGCAATTTGCCACAAATAAATCTTTCCTGATGATGAAGTATCACTTAGAAATCGGTCGTAGTAAAGATTTCTTTGTGGAAATTGCCAATATTATTTAATCTAATCAAGAGTACCATAAATGAACAAGCGCTTCATATACATACCCTGGATAGAAGAAGAAAAATCAGCGGGTTCCCGAGTTACTCCGAGGAAGCTTCAACTACAGTCACAGTTTTCTTGTTCACTCAAGAAGTGTTTCCCCTGCAAAGCACCGTTCTCTTCACGGTAAGAGAGGAAGTAGTTATGGGTACGAGCATTAACTACCTTACTAAATCAGAGGAGGAGGGGGTCATCTAAAAGCCTACGGTTGGTTAGGAGGGAATGATGGGGTGAGGGGATTCTTTCAAAGTAAAGCACCTATTTTCTACAATGCGTCGGTTTGATTTTATCCCTCTTCGCTTTTGAATCTTCCATGAATAAATTGTAATACACGAGAAAGAGCGCGCGGTGTTCCTCTGACTCCGCTAGATTCTACTTGATCTGGCCATTCCATCTTCAATGTTGCAGGCCTTCGTAGCGTCACATTGCTTACATTTTAATTAAATTTGAACCCACTATTAGGTTAAGTAAGGATCTCATGACCAGCACTTAAGTTAGAAATGAGAGGAGGGTAGCGTACAAGGAAGACGAACGCACCAACTGGCGTCCCTGGTACACTACATTTGTAACGTTGGTAGGCGCGTGGGGTCTAAAAAGACCCAAATGCTTAAAAATATTATTTTGCGTGAAATTCATCCATTAAAAAATAGAGGTTTTTTATTTATCAGCTGTATGTAGGTGTCCTAGGAAGGTACTGAAAAGGTCAACTTCGAAAGCAATTTTTGTTATAAAATATTGCGTTTGCTACACCCATGGGGTCTTTAAAGACCCCACGCGCCTACTTAAGGGTTAAGGCTGGAATGCGTGGTGTTGTTGAATAATGCGATTAGTTTTATTCCTCGTGGCATGTCTTCCTGGTATTTAAAAGATAGGGCTCTGGGATTTGATTGTGTTCATTCCTCATGGAAGTGTTTTTGCCTTGGGGTTTCTTAAATCACCAGAAAAAGAAGGTCAATGCTAATAAAAGGGGACCGATGTTACAGTGATTGTGCCTAAGAGTGGTTAATGAATGCGGCACCCCATGCTTACATTTCCCAGATGGTAGCGAAATGCGTCTTGTGTTTAACTGTTTATGATGCCTGTCCATCCAAATGAGCGATAGTTTTTTATCCGAATACTCCCTACAACAATGTTTTTTAGGTCGGGAAAATATCTAGCTGGCAGCATTAAATGCTTCCAATGTGTATTTCTGTCCGTCCGAAGGGCCTTTCATCGCCCACGATCTCGTAAATGTCACTTTGATGATGTTCGCCTCCTGGCTTAACGACCCGCTTCATCGCAGCCTTTTCATCCTCCTCGGCCGCAAGGGTGGGAGGATAGAGCGAAAGCGCCATATAGCCTGTGTTTTGTTTTGCTCTCCTTGTTTCGTGTCTTCTCTCGACATACATTCGCATCCTCCAATGGGATATGTCCTCACGTTAGCCCAGCTTTCTCCCATGTATTTTCGCTCTTCATATGTTTCTTCCCCCGTAATGCCTCTTGGGTAATATGATTCACTATGAGGATTCCCTCAACTAGGTGGTCAATCTTCTAAAAAACTTAAGAAGCCAGGGAAATTCATTGTTTCGACGAATTCGTGGAATGTCAGGGAAAATTGTACACGACCTTGAAAAAGATATGCTAGAGGGAAAGAGACAATGTGGTGGTTGAATGAAGGGAATACCGTTAGGAAGTAAGGGGTAACCTAGTGTAGATGGAAGAAGTATTATTTAGAAAGGACAAATCTGAAAACTGTGAAAGAATAATGTTAGGTAAGTGATGAAAAGGGAGAGAGATGTAGTTGAATGTAAGGGAATAGGTCTCATAGCGAATCAAAGAGGGTATAATTCCACGTGGAAAGGTAACAGGCCTGAATGGTCAGTGATATGTTCCCTGTTAGATTCTTGAGCCGGTAGAGAAAGCCTCAATAAAAGTAACCCTTATTTGCTGGGATTGAATTGTATTATTCGTAATAGTATCAATTAGTTATGGAAAAGTTATTTCTACTGAAATAATCTACTGATTGAACATGAAACATGTTACTAACCGCTTAGGTCTGTCCCTTTTCCTAATTGCTCTTCCCTCATTAATTTGTATTAAGACCTACTCACGCGAATTATACCTATCACTCAATCAATCCTCTCTGTGTTAGAAAGGTTCCTACTTATGTTTTGCTTAAAAATTGTGGTGAAAAAGTCTGTAAAATCTTGGAAGTGGAGATTCAAGCTTGATATTTAAGTGGCGCCCCTGCTCCGATTCCCGTTGTTCTCGCCCGGATCATGCCTGGACGCTCAGGTAAACCACGCGTTTCCAGATCCGCATCGCCGGAGGATCCGTGGGCCGTGGAGCGGGAGGTCGGGTTTCCCGGGGCGAAGTTTTAGAGATTTCAATCAACCCCGACGGGGGCCCCAGGCCCTGGATGCTGTGCGTGTCCCGAACCCAAATGATACTCTCTCTCTCTCTCTCGCCCAGTCTAACCCCCTCGACCCTGGAGTGTGTAGGCAATCCACCTACCCCCCCCCCCCCCCAACGTGCCCTTAGGTGGTGGGAGTAAATAAATCGCTCGGGCCGAAGGGCTGGCTGCCGAAGAATTGACCCGCACCCCGTCCTACCGACTCCACCGGTGTCCTCGCCTCCATGAATCCCCGCGGGGCTTGATCCCTTACCGAAGATTTCCAAACGGTTTCCGACGAGGTGTGAGGATGAATGCGCAACCGAAATACGTAAGTCAAGCGTGCCAAACCGCGCCAGATGTATTGGTTTAGCATTCCTTTTCTTTGATGCGAAGATCATCTTTGGGCGATTACATTGGCGAGGTGCGTGTGCTCGAATGGATAACTTCCATATGCGTTTTAATCCATTTATTTTCTTCATGAATTATTAGGTTGATGCGCATTGTGTACTCCAATGATCGATTAGGTGTTCTCTTCAAATGTTGAAGAAAAAGCTGTACATTGACAGAGAAAATGAACGCTTCGGGCAGACGAATTTTTAATGGAAATCGAAATTGGATATTAAGAAAAGTATGGTAGGAAAAAGTCAGTAATTTCAATTAAGTATTAGAAGTCTTTAAATTTAATAAAAGAAAGGAGGTTTTATGTATCGAATATTGGACAACCACGTATCATTAGGACTAGGGGGATATTTCTATTGGCCTAATTTTATTTGCATTCGACATCTTTCCTAAATGCTTTCCAAGCCTAGGACAACTGCTTGAGGTTTAGTTTTTGAGAAGAAGAGGGGGAATGGGTAACTTTCGGGTGCCAATATTCTTTGAGGGATTGCTTATTATGAATGATATCCCACTGTAACTTCCCCGTCCAACCAATCATTTCACGGATGAATTACCTCGGAGTAGCATTGTCATTTGGATGTATTGGTGTTGAGTACGGTAGCCGAATTGGTTTTGGTATCTCGTTTATGCGTCCGGAATAGTTTTCGAGGCATTTGTGACACTGTCTGAATGACTTCAGAGCCTTAGATTTCATGTCAGTTGGGACAGGTAGGAATGCAATTGTAGATTTACTGTGGGGGTTAGTCTTTTGGTATTTTATATCGCAGTCAATGTTATCTCGGAAATACTTAGCGCGCCGCATTTCGCCCGTGTTGGGTGAGATTTTCCGCGGATTTCGAAAGAGGTAAAGACAAAAAAAGACCGGTATGGGGGTAGTTCTAGAGGGTAGACGTAAATTATAGTCCTACTTGCAGTAAAGTGGCATAAACTTTCGGAATTCAAAGCCAGCTAAAATTTCTAAATTTAGGGAATCGCACTTCATTTTCATTTTAAATGTAGAATTTTCCTTGTGGACTCGTCTTCCCTTTCGTTTCAATAATGTCTTTTCGTAATGCCTCTTTTTCCATTTATAAATCTCAAGTTTTATTTGACCAGGTTGGATGTGAGCGGGGATGTGCTTGTGGTGAATTATCTCCCCGGGCGCGGCGTGTTTGTGATAGAAAATACGCCGACCGCAATGTCCTCCGACCTTCTCTCTTCTATCTCCCGTCTTTCATGGAAACATACTAATCCTCTTACCGTCGGCTAATCTCGGCCTGGCCGTGGGGAAGTGGAAGGGTTAGGAAGTTTGTTTTGAATAATATTTGTTGGGAGATTTGGGAGTGTTCATCACGCACGTTTTTAATGTCGAAATTATTCTACGTCCCCTTGTGGAATTTTTTAAATTGGGGATTCTCTGGGATATTGCTTATATCGGCACGGCTTTAAACCCTCCGTGTTTTGAGGAACAGAACAGAGTAATGTCAGAGAGGAATAATATATACGCGTTTGAATGGGGTTAATGCCTAATGAATGTTGTACAAAGCAGTGAATTGAAAATGGCCAAAAGCTTTGATCATAACGGAAATCCATTCCTTTTATTCCAAAGAGAATCGTCTGTGAATAAGCATTTAATTTTTCAATTTATCATTCCTTTGAGAATCATTTTTGTTAACTTTAATGCTTGTACCATTTCTTTTGAAATGTGTCCCTTTAGATTACCTCTCAAGATATCCTTAATGATCCCATTAATCGATCTGTCAGACTCTCACTTGGTTCATTCATTATTTTCAACGTATTTCCCATTTTTTTTCGAAATATTTTCTCTCCACCCGACTCCGTTTACCATGAGAAGTGCCCCTATCGTGGCACCACCCTGATTTATGTTGATAGGGATTAAAATATGTAATGTTCCATTTGACGGAATGCTGGAGATACCGCACGAAAGTTTCGTGTGCAGGAAATTGTAAATTTCAATTCATTAAGGCGCGGCCAAATTTCTTCGCTCGGGGAAGTGCGTGCCCGCTCACCTTAACCGGGTTGGCTGTTCCTACTGTAAATTTCTAAAACTCCACATCCTGTGAAGCAAAGTATGTTCGTTTGCTTAGCTGAAATGAGTTGTATTGATTAATTTTTTCTTAACTTTTATATTAGTAGTTGTAGTTCTCAAGTTATATTGCGCCTATTCACTTTCGTGAACGTTGGAAAGGAGTTAGAGAATAGGCTGGTAGGGTTCGAAATGTGGTAGACCTAACTTTCCCTCTTGTTTTCAGGTAAGACTTCACGACCGCATACCTACGTTATAAACGTATGCGAGGTACTTGTCGTTCGAACTCTACGTGTTCTATTTTACGTCGTTTTATTTTTATTTAGAACCCGGGAATGATTGAAATCAAATTCATTTCAATTTTTGTTTTTAATTGAATGAATTCCTCGTGGTAGCTAAGCAGACAGAGAGCATCATGTCATCATCTTAATAGCAATAACGTCTTAATGTATGAACATGAAAATCAGCGTCAAAATACACCTTGTTATCATCCTAATCATATGAATGCTTGAACAGTGAATAGAACCTGTTTTAATTTGGTTCATGCATTTGTTCATCTTCCGTTTCGGTTCACCGAAATCGCTCATTCATTTTGACAGTAACTTGTTCGTGTTAATGTATCATGCAACCAGGCCTTAATGATAATAATAATTCAATAGTCTATCCCTGTCATCCATGAGTGGTATTGCTTAATCTTCTTCTGCGGCCAATGTCTTCGTGGCAGCGTTATGTATATTCCGTCCTCGCCGTACGAATTTTCACTTAGTCCTGGTTAATGTGTCGTGCAAACAGGCCTTAATAATATTTATTATAATTCAATAGCCTATCCCTATCATTCATGAGTTCTATTGTTTTAATATTCTTCTGAGGTCATTTTTTTCATGTCACCGTCATGTATATTCAGTCCTCGCCGTACGAAACGTAATCGGGGGTGTAGCGGCCGTCCTCATTCACAGCCGCTCGTTGAAAAACACGGCCGATCAATGTGGGAGGTGTGGCGCGACACTGTCCCATGCGCTCTTGCCCCCTTCTCCGCTTGCCTCATTCGCCTCTGGTTTCATTAAATGATCCCCGCCGCGGTGGTTGGAATAGGGGGCTTGATTGTACGTCCTCGTGAGCTCTAATCCTCCTCCTCCCCCCCCCCCCCGGTATCCCTCGGTTATAAGACCCGTCGAGGTTTGCCACGAGCTGCGGACATCAGCCAAGTTTCCCCATCAAATGCATGTGGGAGGGTTGAAATCAGCATGTGTTAGTGAGTTGCCGGAGAGAGTGGATAGGTTTTTTTTTAGGTGTAATCAATGGTTTCATTTATATTTCAATTCTATGACAGAACGTTGGTGTTTGTATGTTTGTCTGTACCTACGGTAGTTGAAACTTTTTTTTTCTTCTAACGTATTTTTTTCATTGATGGGTACGGCTATTTTCAAGATTTTTTTATCCTTAAAAAACAGATGACATTTTAGTAAGGCTCTCATGAATTAATTAAAATTGATGCTGTGTGGTAGCCATGTTGATAATATATTTAGGCAATTTATTCATGGTCGGTGTTCGTGGAATCAGGTTATCTCTGAAATTTTATTTTGATTGACAGGTTATCCCAAGCCAATGGATGGAGGATGCAGTTCCTTCAAATATTTGTTGCTATTCATAAATGATAGTAAGAGTTGAAGCAGTTTTTGTGTCGCCCAGTGAAAATTCATCAAATATGCTCTGAGGGAGGTTATAATATTTCAGTCGTGAACTTTGTCTTATCAATTTTGCTCGTAAGCTATTGCTTTCTTTGAAAAGAGTGCTTACTGCGGTCTTCATGTTTTCCTAGCTACTACTTCATTGCTGACCTGTCAACGCCTGATCTCTATCCATCTCTTCTTGTGGTTATTGAGAATTTTCCTCCGAATCCACTCCCTCTAGACGCAAACGCGGTATAAGTTGCTCGTGAGCAACGTGACTCGCCGTGCCCATGTGCCGCCTCTCCGTGCGTGCCATTCCGCGGCGCACGCGCCGTGACTTTGGCCGCCCCTGCGTCCCCCTCCCAACCCTCATCCACGCCCCGAATGAGGTTTGTTTATTTATCACGCAGGGGGGGCGGGGATGAGGGCAAGTCGAGAGTCCCTTGCTCCCCCCTCCGCCATTATAACCGTGAGGAGATCGCGTGCGCGGGTCTCGGAAATCTTGGCTCCGCGGGAGAAGAGTGGATTGCTAGCTGGGGGGTCTGTGGGTTGTGTGGCGAGCGACGGAGAGTGGGTTAGCCTCCCCTCCTACAATCGGTTGTCTTCTTATCCCACCCCTTTACCCGTGAACTTCCGTTCCCTCCCACGCCTCTCATTGTCCTCTATCCCCCCCTTATTTCACCCCCTCTTCCCCGCGGTCGCCACGGGGCATCGCCAGTGTCCCGGCTATTCCGTCGACGCAATTCCTCCCCCTCGTCGCTGGAGGTGTTTTTTAATGAATATGGGTTGTTTAGGAGGGAGTGAGACTTCTTGTTTATCGTGTCGCACCAGCCGGAGAGGTCGCCATTGTATTCTGTTTATGTAAAAATTTTCCAAGGCGTCCAGATAGTTTTTAAGCTGACCTTTTCAACCGCGCTTAATCTTGTGCATAAAGACCGTTGCCCTATCGAGGCGTGTGTTATTTTTGTTGTCATTCTTTCTCGCTCCTTCCTTCGCATTATCGGAGATGGAGGGACGCTAAGAAGACTTGGTCACCGAGGGGAGTAATTTATTTCTCGCGTCGAGGGGCGGGGTTTGTTTCCATGAGAACGGTTGTGAGCGGCGCTTCGCGTCCTAAGCCAAGCTTTTATTTCCGCGACGCGGTGCTGGCTTTCATATTTTTCTCCTTCCCCGGCCGCTGAATCGTGTGGAGGGAAATTTCACCTGAATCAACAGATTATTTTATTATTATAGTATTCTACCGAATAAAGCAGGTTTACATGGAGTACTAAAAAGTATTTTGGGCGCCTAACCTTCCTTCAAGCACTGCCCACTTGAATTCACTGTAAGACATACTCCCTTTTAATCTATCTAAAAATCCCATTCTCTTCCTTCTCTGCCCTCGTTTACAAAGAAATCTACCCTCGAACACCGTTTTCAACACTCCCTCCTCGCTAAGTACTCCATCCATGCCTTCTGTATCCTCCGTCTAAAAGTTGCCTCTTCTCACCCACCATGTCCAGCACCTCTTCAATCCTACTCTTCGTCCATTTCACCTTCTCAATTCTTCTCAGTACCCACGTCTCGAATGCCTACAGTCTTCTCTCGTCCTCCTTCCTATGTGTCCACGTTTCCGCGCCGTGAGGAGCTACACTCCACATCAAACTTTTCACTAGCCTTTTCTTTAAACACTTAACGAGGATTCTATCATAAACTCCTTCCTGTTCATGAACGCATCCTTTGCTTATGCAATTCTCTTCCTGATGTCCTTACTACATTATCCGAATCAGCAGATTAGCGTTAACATTTACATCAAGTTTTCAATTTACTTAATGGGTCATGCCGAAGGCAGGCAGGATTTTATTTTCTTGTCGAGCCTCAGAAAATGTGATTTTTATTTTACGGAGTGGACTTTTGGAGCATGGAAGTTACCTGAAAAAATACTGCTTCCAAGCCATTCTGGTCTGCATGCAGTTTTTTTAGCCATTCTGGTGGTTTTAGACAAGCTCGATATTTTTTCAGAAGTTTGCCTCTAAACCCGAATCTTTATTTTTTGGACCTCCGACCGTGCATATCAAATTTACTTCCGTGGTTACGTACCTCCAACTTTTCCTCCTCACAGAATGTTCCTTGTGGTGAAGTAATTCTGTTTCTCTCCGTTCATTCCGCAGTTGATTGCTTGCAGGGAAATTGAATGCATTTTCTGAAATTTTCTCAAAACGTTTTGATCCTTTAGTATGAATTTTACTTTTAAGGTTAATAGTTTTTCAGTATCGCTCACCGTTTTGAATTCGATTGGAGTTTTAAAATTTTCTGGTCGTTTTCATTCATCCCAGTCGTTTTGTCAACTTTATTTTGTTTTACAGTGGCAGAAATATCTTCTTAGTTATTATTTTCGCATGACTTTTAGTTCATTGAATAGCTTATCTTCATCACGCCATCTCCCCATTTATGAAATATTTTTTTATTCGAAGCCCTTGCCTGTCTTTCTTAGCTCCGCCTATCGAGCTTGGCGTTTAAATGGCGGTGGGAAATGCGATACATGTTAATGAGCATCTAGTTAAGAGGGATTATAATTGCATGGCACATTTTGCTAGCATTATCCAGTCTGTGGAAGTTTTTACTTTGATACCAACCCATTTCAAAGGCCTATTCGTCGCCAGGAACATTTTTTCAATCGTTAAACTTGTCCGTCTATATACATTATTGGGTTGTACTACTTCTTTGTATCATTTGTTTCATCTTTAACTGAATAAAACCTTTTCTGTCGCACTTCAGATTCTTAAAATCCCTAATTACAATATTTATGTTATATTAAGGGTGATTTTTGATTTTGAAAAAGAATTTGAAAGAGTTGACTAGATTACTTGAAGAGTGGACTAGATGAAGAAAATAAATATTCTAAAGAATGAATTAATTTTGTCTCGCCTTTTTCTTGTCTTTATACAGCCCTGTTCTCAATAATTTATTCGTCTCTTTGTCTGTAAAGCCTCCGCCTTACTTTTCGTTTGACCCCAAACGTTTAATATTAATTACTCTTTAGGCGTATTTTTTATTTTTTTAAATTATTGATTATTATCTTTCTAGTCGAGAGCATCTTCATACTTAAATAAAGGAAAATGAACTTCATTAAATACTATCATTATCAAAGGAATCCTTCTGATTCAGTTAGTATAAATATTGGTAGAAATGACGTTTAAAAGAAAAAAGTCTTTTCTTTTGATCGTCCATATAAGTGCGACGTAATTCTCAAAAATTCAGCTCTTATTGGCCTTACGATATTTAATTTCTTTTGAGTATTGCCTTTTTTAAAAACTCTCAATCGTGATTTCCTTCGTACGTTTACGAACGAAGTGTTTTCACCTCGGCAGAAACAGCCATACGGAGATGAAACTCCACCAACTCCCGTCGCAGGAATTAAGAATACTCGGCATGGAGCAGGCAATCTGGTCAGTTGGCTATCAAGTGTCCGCGTTATCGTCGTTGCTGCTTCTCAATTGACCTGGTTCTTTTGCGACACCTGCCGCATTGCTATCCGCCCAGTGGAGGAGCCTTGTTTGCCTCTGGGAAATTCGGAGCTCTGCGGAGGAATACTCGCGATTCGTCGCTCGGTTTTATGCACCCGCGAACTTGCGGTCGAGCCAGCCCTATGGACGCGATTGGTAACGCGGCGAAGTTTGCTCGAATCCGGCGGCGTGAGTACCGTGCCCATCCCAATGAACATGACTGTTTTAAAATGTACTCAACTGGTTAAGAGTGTTTGCATGGAACGCATCACACAGGCCTGCCTCCATTCTAACGTTGGATCTCATCCTCGCTTTGAAATTTGGTCGTTACTCTTATTTTCATCCGTGAAACCCATTATCTTCCTCATTTTTCCTATCTTGAAAATCGGGTATAGGCACTGGATTCTGTAATATCGGGTGATCCTGTAATCTACACATCTTAGAAGTATCTTTCATGTTGTCATGGAAAAAGGTGTACAAAGGCGATCGCTATGCTGACAAAGTGGTGCTAGAATGGTACGCTGTGGGTATTTATGCTTCCGTAGAATATGACTTAACATCGAAATTTATAGTTGTGATGTATCATCTATCAAAGTCATACTAGTCTACACAAAGTCAGTGCTATTCTTCCAGATTTTTAATATAATAGAGTAAATATTTAGATAAAATGGATCGCTCTGAATTTATTACCGCGCTGCAGTGATTTTTGAAAATGTGTCCAATGTGGTTACCAAAATGCAGCTTCTTCGGGACTGACTCTCCTCATTGTAGTCTCCCTTGGGTGACGTATGATACAAAGGTTGATTGAACAAATGACGGAAGTAAAAGATACCGTGTCCGGCGTGATACGGTGGAAATCTTTTATATTCAGCTTTGTAAAACCACTTGTCTGTTTCCACACACTTGTTTAAACCGACCATGGTTTAAATAAAAGTGTGTGGAAACAGACAAGTGGTTTTACTAAGCTGAAATGACGGAAGTACGCATATACAATGGTGTAAGACTTAAAATCGAACTTTTCACATTCAGAGCTCTCTTCCGACAAAGATGCAGTATTTATATTCGTGCCGATGAATATTCCTCACCGGGGACGGTGCGAGAAGGGCAAATTGGCCCGCGGAGAGGCGCTCCTGGGAGCAGTATTTTATTCCTGGCGCCCCATAAGAAAGGAGCGGGCGGTGGGAGTTCGATTGGAAATCGGTCCGCCTTGATTCTCGGATTCGAGGAGCCTATTTATTTGGCTTTATTGTCAGTTGCCATGGAATTCCTTGTTATTTAACCAGCGGCGATATTTCTCCAAGACCCGTGTGTTTATCTTTTTTCCCCTTTATTTTTCAATTTCGGAAATGAAATGACAATGTATAAAATATCTCCGCTCCGCCGTGCCCTCCTCCCGATTATTATCGGAATGCTCCCGATTTGTGTTCCTGTGCATGCCGTAATAAAAGGCACGATGGAAACATTTCTCGAATATTCTCGTCGTCGGAATCGCTCGTCTGTTCAGGTAGCCGTTTTGCATGACTTTGAGTATTTCTTTCATGCTGGTTTTATGCGCGTACTCACACAAACAAGCTGCCCCGCAAGGCCATCGCATTCTGTGACAACGCAGATCCCAATCGGCAAGGCGTGTAAAATTCAAAATGTAATGCACGTACTTATAAGCGCGCGCTCGAAGCGAGTGCAGCAGAAATAACACTGTCGTGTCCCCTTCGTTATCATTTTCTCCTCTCTGAAAGTAATTCCCCTGAGCGTGCGCGTTTCGACGCACGCGCGCGAATGAGGATTGTACTTCAATTAGTCGTAATTAATTTAAAATTCAAAGTGGTTGTTTAATGTGTCCGTGTTTTAATTATTCGCGGCATGTGGGGGAAGATGTGTTTTTGTTCAAAATTCGGCGTCGCTCCACCCTTTTCGGCCGTTCCTCTTTCGTACACGCGTGGGGAAAACGGTTCAGGAAAATTACCTTTATTGGGCGTAATTAATTAAATTGAAAGCGGCCTCGCGCCCCTCTCGTAATGATGAAATGCGATTCTTCTTCGCTCGAGTAGAAATTTTGAGTCGTCGGGTGCTCCCATTTATCTTTCGGTTGGAGCTCGGAATCGCATCGTGGCCATTGCTACCTTTTTGACCGGTCAGTTGGTGGACTTTATTGAGATGGGATGCGTACCGCGACTATACGGGCTGCTCAGTCGAGCGCAATTTCTACCAACATTGAGTCAGATTACTTCCATGTCCACGGAAAAATTGTAAACCCTAACAATGGCAGCACAAATAGTGTTAAGTGTTGCAAGAATGATGGGACATCAAGGAGGAATTGTGTTTAACGTTCATTTTTTTCCGATATTTTTTCTACTGTGTGAAATTTGAAAAATATTTGATAAATTTTAATTCCAGGAAGGTAAAATTAACTTAATTCGAGCAATGGCATACCAATACCTGGAAATAATGTATTGCAAGGTTACGTCTTCCTTTTATTTCACTCATTTTTTATAGTAGGCTCATGATGTTTTCAAACGGCATTCAGATGGTAATTGTAGTATAATGGATACTTTTTTGCAATAATGAGGATTTCCATTAGAGATCGCCTAAATTTCAATATTTTTAAATGAAGTTTAACAAAAGACGTGTTGAGTACAATTTTTATGAGCGGTGTTATTTGTATTGCTTTAATAAGGGTAGGAATAATGGAAAACTGCGAAAATTACGTTCACTTAATTGGTTTCTCAAGGGAGCCTCCGCTTGTTTTATTGGGAGGTAAACGTAGGTCGTCGAAGTTTACATTCATGCCGTAATTTTATTGGGATTGGAAAATACTCGCACCTCTTTTTTAAGTGCAAATATTGATGTGGTGGTGGTGTTCGCATCACTTGCACTAATGGATGGGAGGCAAGAATTATAGATGTGCGGGGAGGAATGAGGTGAGGAGCGGGCAGGCGGGCCGCAGTCACTCGGTGGCTCGATCAATGTCGCTCTCCCGCAGCACCCTTCGGCACCCCCACGTCAACCACCGCACCTTCCGCCCCGGCCACCCCCACCACCGCCTCTCTTTCTTCTCCACACTCTCTCGCTGCCCCACAACCTTGCCGCGGTGTCTACGTCCCGCAAGGACCTGGCCTTGTCGCCTTACCTCAGGCAAGGAGGAATGTATGGAAGGGATAATTTTGGCCATTTATTTATTTATTTCAAACTTCCCCGTAAACAGCACATAAAGGACTCTACAAAGGAGGATTGACAAAGCACAACACAAACATCCATGCCCTGATTGGGGACCACCTTCCCAGGCGGAATTCGAACCCACGACCTACGGTTAGGCAGGCGAGGACTGTACCCCACTGACACCGAGGCAATAGAATTATAGCAAGTACAAGTTTCACAATTTCTTCCGTTTTAAATATATTCCTCTTCATGGTAATGTTGCGATTCAGTTCGTTCTGGGGGCGTCCTGGACTATGATATGCCACGGTGTCTGCATTCAACTAAGAGATGGCTGTGTAGCCCTTCCTCGAGCAAGGGGGGAATGGATGGATGTTGCTAATTGCACCATAAAAATCTTTAAGGCTTCACTAGTAATAATTTCTTCCCGTGAATATAATCATACTTAGTTTTAGTAATTTTACTCTTTAGTTTTTCTGGGGTCATTCTGTACTAGTGAGATGAGGGTTGGGTTGTAGATGAGTGTTGTTGAGTCACGGATACGTGTTCATGTTAAGGTTCACAATCGGATAAAGCCTAAATACACCAACATACTTGAAATACGACTCTTTTTAATTTTAATTGTCGTAAAAATGCAGCGCAGGGTAAAGAAATGTTCCTCTTGAAATTACTTGGATACATGATACGCGGCAATACGGCAGCGTGTTATTTTGAGAGGAGCTGTCTTTATTGTCGGCACCAAACTTAAGTAACAAATTAAGCTTTTCTATATTGTTTTTCTATGCTCCATCATGCAGGTTTACGTGTTTTTCAGTGATGAGTTTGCTACCATCAAGTTTATATACCGAAGTTATAAGTCACGCAATATTTTATGGGAATAACATGGCGATAGGAGTTTCTGTCGCAACGAAGTAGCTTAACGAAAGGAAATTTGTTAATGTCGTGAATAATTTATGGTGGCTAAGGAAGCGAATTTTAATTTAATCGTTGAGTTAACGCGGTATGAACTCAAGAGTCCTCAATGCGGGTGACTGTGAAAATCGGGAATTGTCTATTGAAATTGAACTCAATCGAATTTTTAAGTAAATTCATCAAATTGAAGTAGATATTTCCAGATACTTGCGCCGAAAGCGTCTAAACATTCCACGAAATAGATTTTCGTAATATGCATGGGGAATTTTCACGAATTATTTTTTCGGATTCGAATCGGAAGTCAACCTGACGTTTTCGGCCGGGTTTGGTTACGCGTCGAAGCATTATTGCATCACTAGTGATGGGTGTGATACTGATCACGACATATAACCATCACACTGAAAAGTTTTCTAAAAATCATTTCAAGTATTCTATCAGTCAAGGTAGATTTATATTTAGCGTTTTGCCGATCACTCCGGTCCATCACGATAATTTTCCCACCTCGTTTCATTACAATTGCGAGGTAATTATTCTTACAATGTTTGTTTCCCTTGTGATATTTTCTAGCTTAACTGCCCTCATCATTGTCTGAAGTTCCGTGTCACTACGTCCATAACTATAAATCTTTGTTTCGGGTATGAATTCATGGAATCGATTTGACATAATGAAATGCAAAAACACTTTATGATTTCACATAAATTTAATGCTGTGTGACTTAGGTTTCGAAGTGGCACGTCAGCATCTGTTACGTGTCTTCGATGCAAATGTACTAGATGATGACGTCAACGTCGAAATCTAGGTGTGTACAGTATTAAGTTTTTAAGGAATTATACGTTTTGTATTTCATTACGCTCATTGCCTCTCTCTTCTTCTCCATAACCTAAAAATATTCTAAGAAATATAATATCTTAAAGATAAAACTCTTGATTTCGAATCGACCGTCTTCATTATTATCACGCCTCCTTTTCATCTTCCACCTCCACTCTGGCGCACAAAAGGAAATGAATCCTGGTGGAGAGGGCGATTTTCCGATTCCAGCGGGGCGGGGGATCTTCCCCATGGGTGTGACGGAGGAGAGAGAGAGAGACCTTCAGATGTCAAGGGATTGCCGCAAGGTGTCGCACACCACGGAATTCCCAACGCTTTTTGACCATCCCCCCCCCCCCCCCCCCCGTAAGCTTTTTACGCTCCCCATTTTTCTCTGAGAGAGAGAGACTCGGCGCAACCCTTTTCATTTCCCTGAAAACCCCTTCCCGATCCATCGTCTCCCTCCTCCTCCTCCCCCCTTGGCGTGCCCCGGCGTAAAAGACCCCGCCCTGTCAGGTTGCGTGCGAAGCCTCTGTATCGTCCACCTCCTCCTCATACCTCTCCTCCGCTACCTCTCAGTTTCACCTCCGACCTCAAAAAAACCCCGACTCCGTCCCCACCACCTCGCAACGTTCTACCGCCTACCGCCCTCCTCCTCCTCATACCTCTCCGCCTGTAAAACCCCTTCTAAAAACTCCTTTAGCTTCACCCCTCGTGACTCCTTCCATCTTCCGTGTCCTTTATCAGTTTTTCCATACCAGTTCCCCCCCGCTCTACCTCTACCTCTCCATTCTAACCCATTCTTTTGCCACACCCAACCGCACCCCGCTTTCGCCCTCCACACCCATCCTCCTTTCTCCACCCCGTCTTGCCAATCTGAGAGTGGTATTCCCCTGAAAATCGTTGACAATGCGTATGCCTTACCTTACACGCTCTTTCCACAAGCCCCTCCGGGCACCACTGTGGTGTTGGATGTGGTCTTCTAGTTCGAACTGCGCAGCAAAAGCCGTCCACCTGTCCCTCTGGTGTTTTTTCCTACAATTTGTACTGAAGGGCATTAAGGTGTTTATTTGGGGTAATATGGCGTTGAAGATAGGTTCTCATGGAAGCTTTAATTTAACTCTTTTATCATAATGATTTTCCTTCTCGCGTTGTAATTCATACATCTGGTCGTTACTAGGCGCTGTGGTCACCACGAGGTTTTATGTATGTGGCGCTACAAGTACTAACTGGAGAGTAAGCTTTTTTTGTCTCTTTGTCGACAATTATAATTTTGATGTTTAAAAAAATGCATCCTCGGGTATTATTATATGTAATTTACCGGCTTACACGGAAGACGAATGAGCCATTTTCAAAACCAAACCTTGTTTACTTATTGCTACCTACTGATTTTTTTTTCAGTTCGGCTTATGGCACATTGATCATGTTATCCAAAAGTTCCTGTTCTGTTATTGTAATTAATTAAAGCTCTCATTCATTAAGTTGTTCATCCTTGATGAAAAGAATCGCTCGACAAAGTGTTGATGACAACAAACCGCATGAAACAGACGCACGAGGCCAAGAAATGGAGGAGAAGCGGTGACTCACTACATTGTCATTGACGTAATGAAATTACCAGCAATGATTTTGCCCGAGAAGTAGGAAAATGATCTAAAAACGGAAAATACGGTTCTTTTATTATTCAAACTCTTATCGTTATCAAAAATAATTTAAAAAATGATGAACGAGCCTATTGCTGTCATCGAGAATAAAAATGCATTCTTGCCTGACTTTCCTGCGAAGTTTGACATCGATCTTCGAATACAATTAATCTTTTATTACGTGATCGGCCGCATTCAAATGAGTGCGGCGCCTGTGTTTATTGCACCTTTAATTTCTTCCCGAAACACGGGTTGCGATCCGCACGTGTCCGAATTGCTCCAGGAGATAAGGAGGGCAGGCCGGCACGAAGGCGGGCGGACGCCTGTTAACCCCCGCTACGTGTTGCTGCCACCGCGTGTCACGGAGAGACGCGTATTCCGTGCCGGTTGACCGATACCTACCTTAGTCCGTCTCCGATTCTGTCCCTTCTCGGATTCTGTCCACACGGCGTAAACATTGTTCTCGAAGCCGCTGCAGCGCGCTGTCTGGCTCGGACCGGCCGTTGTGTTGCTATTATTGACGCGAAAACTGAATAAACCAGTGGCATAGACAGAAAGGGCTGTGACCCATGACCTCTGGGCGAAAATCGAAAAAAACTACGTTCGCTGGATGTTGCTCATAGCAGGGCCGATAAACAGTTTATAGCTTTTGTTTTGACTCCTATTTGTCGCCCTACATCGCTGCGTCCTGTTCTTGCTGCAGTTATGTTTTTATTCGGTTACCTATATGTTTTGCTTTTCAAATACGATGTCAACACTATAAATACTCTGATTTTTGGGTATTTTCAATGTAAGTCGGTGTCGTGTCCACTGGTAAAGCCAGTTTTTGTGTGTTCAAGAAGAAATCTTTTGAAATGTTACCTTTAATACGATTATATGGACAGAGTCGTGATGTATTCACATATTTGTATACATTAAATTATTTTTGCTACTTTTTAAAAACTGATATGACGTTTTTACTTTGCTATGAATAACATATTTGTGTATTACACCTACTAATCATTTATTTGTTGTTCTCGTTTTCATAATGTTCTTGCTCGCTAAAGATCTTTTTGCTTCCAGCGCAGTTATCTTTTTATCTGAAAATATATTGTATTGTCGTTGGCATCTTGAGGTACTCCCTGGTACTGTGTAGCAAATACGTAAGGTCATGTCCTTTTGTCGAAATGTATCGCTCGCTCCATTCGATCGATGAGGAACCAACCCCTCCCACCTCAACTTCGTGGATCCACTTGTAATTCGTATACGTGCGGCGGGTTGCTGGAGCGTGGAAAGACGCTTTAAATTTGGTCTCTCCGGCGTCACTTTTATGTATGTATGTATGCACATGCGGAGAGGAGTGATTTCGCCAATGCGTGGCAACTCACTCACGAAGTAAACAGGTGAAACTTGAATGCATAGCCAAAACTTCTATTCTGAGCCACGAACGCATAGGTGGTGGTGGTAAGAATCGTTTCGGGAGCCTCCGGCATGGTATGCAAAGATTTAGGCCAGCTTTACTTCTTTCGCAACGTGGTAGATCGTGGCTCTGATACGGCCAAAATTTTTTCTGCCCATGTTTTTATGTCCTCCAGTATTTGGTTTACCATGTGGTGCGTTTATCTCGCCATTAACATTTTCCTTTCGATTATAATGCACGAGGAAGGTATGTCGTGGTTATTGTGGTATTTCCTTACTGTTTGTACTCCACAAGTTGCCCGTGCTCAAGGACATTGTTGCGCATTATTGATGACCTCATTGAAATGAGTATGGCATGGGTGTTGGGTCAAACGAAGCGTTGTTGAATTAATTTCCTCTCTCATGAATTTTAAATGAAGGGGTGGTGACTGTTCAGTTATGCATCGTGGATGGCAGTATGAATTCTTGCCGTTGAGCGTCCAAGGGTTGTTTTTTTTCCTCCCCGACAGAAATCATATGATCGGAATAAGGAAGTGAATTTTTTATCCGCACCGGAAACTCGTTGCCGTCATCCATGGTGACGGCAATGAGTTTCCTTCTAAACCGATTAAATTAGGTTAAGTTGGGCCGAATAAATTGGAATGGCATTATTTTGGCCTCATGTTATTCGTACTTCGGGTTATTTACTTTAACGGCTCTCGTAAAATTACCTGGACGTGTATCTGTTCGATTTAAAGTAAATTTTCAAATTCGGTATTCTTATTCTGTTAATGTTAATCTATTGACCCTTTTGGTGTATTTGGTTCGGATTAGCTTCCAGTATTATCCGCTGTGGGTTTGCATACTTCTGCTGGAATAATCGCCTTTAGATAGGAAATTGTCAACCGGTTGTCGGGACTTGATCACCCTTCACAGCGACTGGTTGTGTAACTCCGAAGAAATGTTGGATGCAATTTATTCATCGGAGAGAGTGAGAAACCATGGGTTAGTCAATAATTGATTACAAAAATTCAGGAATTTTATCCGTCTTGTATAGGTCTGGAGCTCGGTAAGTTTCCTTCGCCTTTTGAAAGTTTTCATCTCCAGGATTTTGGCATGTCAACCACTTTTTTATCGCCTTTATATGTATATTGGATGTAATGAATTCGATGAAAGTGACGAATCAACCCCGACTACTTCTCAAATCTAAGTTTTATTCATTGTATCACTGAGTTCAGTGTAGGAAGGCAGTATTTCGGGTTAAGGAGAGAGTTCTCATTTGTGTTTGTAATGGAAATTTTTAACAACTATTCAATAATCAATTTAATAGTGAAATACCGGCGCGATTTATCACTTGACCGCAATAAAATATTCGTCTTTTGGTATGTTAAAGAACTTCAGCGTGTTCCTTTCTCCAAGTTATAGAGGTCTGAAACTATGGTCGGTTTCTATTTGATGTAGGCGGAAATCGTGTGGATGATATTGATGTATCCGCGTGACGAAGGCGGATTAGTTTAGATTCAATGATTTTTTTACGCATGAAATGCTGATAAGGGCCTTGACCTCATCCGCCTTCGCGGAATCATTTGAAATTTTGCGTGCAAGTTTCGCCTTTCGCATGCCTCCAACAGTAGCTCTGAACGAGGTGGCCGTATGGTTTTCGTCCGAACCCCCCGCGGCTGGTTCCCTCTTACTCTCCCGCCGTCTGCACCTCGCGATCCTTCGCTCATCATCGCCGCTTGCACGACGATAGAGTTGGAGGTTCGGCGTGTGTCGGGTGCGGGTGCCGCTGGTGGAGCGGCTTAAGGGATTTGGCGCCATGTGTGTGTGTGTGTGTGTGTGTGTGTGTATGTGTGTGTGGAGGGTCTGAAAGTGTCGCGGGCGGCGCGTGGCTTTTTTTCACGGCACCCCGAGTCGTCTGCTCGCCCCTTTCACGTGAGGACCCTGGCGGAGGCATCGCTCCCAATTCGCGGCGATTGTGTTTCGCGGAAGTGTGCGTTCTCAAAGCGTAAGATGAGAGCGAATTCCTCTTATGTATACCCTCTCTCTTCTCCATATTCTTCCACCTCTTTCCCTCCCCCAGCCTCTTCTGTTTCTTCCCCGGTACCAAGGAGGCCTTTGACGGCGCCCACCCTATTGCGCCTTCGGAGCGCATTTTTCTGCCGCAGTGGAGGATCGGAGAAAACAGGGAAAAGTTTTTATTTTCGAGGGAAAACTCCCTTTGTGTTCGTCTCTCGGGGCAGATATCATAAGGTGCAGGGAGAGGGATCCATCCTCCATCTTGTGCAAATAGGCCGAATAATTTTCCTTTCGGTTCTCCGTCCCCGGTCATGGGCAACGCGCCCGAGTGATTTTTTTTCTATGTTGTTGGGATGCTCCCTTTCATTTCATCCGGAAGTAATTTTGGTACGAAATATTTCGCCTTTCACCTCCGCACTCTGCCGCATTCTTCTCTTTTCAATCTTTCGTCCGTTTTTTTTTCCAAAACTGGTGTCTGATCTGAAGTCTATATGGTGCGGAAACGTGGAAACTGGAGAAGGTGGATGAAAAGGAACTCCGTGGGTTCGGGATATGGGTGTCAGGAGATCGGAGAAGGTGACGTGTACGGAAAGGTGCACACAAAAGGAATGGATTAGATTTTGAAGGAGAGAGGAGGCACAGTGTTGGAGGAGATCGAAAAAAATGGTGGTGATCCGGTGGCGAAGAAATACCTAAGTTGATATTATGGGGAAATATGGTTTTATTTGTTACAGAAAAAGGAAAAGAATACCTTTCATGGATATAAATCAGAGGGGTAAAACACGAACTGGAATAAAGGGACTTCATTTTTAGTTTACGTAAATTAATATTGGCTGCAGTAGCACATGTTTGGATTGTTTGTAACTCTATTGTTGAAGTAAAATGAAATGTATTGCTTTTAAATTCAAAATTTCTGTCGCGACGAATAAAATGTAATTTTTAATCAATGTCATGGCAGTAGACAGGAAAAAGTGCATTATCTGAATTTATAATTCACCGGCATTGTAGTTCATTGCGTTGGACCGAACTTCCCTTGGGAAACTTTCTCGGTGTGTTATGCGAATTGAATAAAGGTTTCAATTTCTTATATCAGTTCGATTTGAAGTCACTATCATCCGTGATGTCTCTTAGGGTTGCGGTGTTTCAGTTAGACTTAAATAGCTGTTTTCCCCTCTGGCTGCCACATAATTATACTCATGACTTTTGAAGTGCTTAAAGTGGGCAGCTTAAACCAGTGCGACTGCAAATGCAAATTTGATCCGCATCGGAGACTCGTCCGTAATGGAACGCATTTTAGATCAGCAAACGAACGGGCTTCTATTTTAAATGCGCTCCTCTACGCGAAGGCTTTTAAAAGTTTTCCCTACCGCTACCGTATTTCTTTGAATCTAAAATGTTTCTCGCCCACAGCCCTCTTTTCCGCAGCACCTTTTTTTCTCGGTTTTAACGCTTGAAAGTCGAGAATGGGCTTTCTACGGCTTCGCTCCCCTTAACGTGACGATTAAGAAGGGCTCGCGAGACGCGTGCTAGGTGGATTGTTGAGGAAGAGGATGTATACATTATCGCACGTGAAATCCCTGTTGCGAGTCGTGTGCTCACTGGCCTGTGTTTGGTTTTCGCGGGGGGGGGGGGGGGGGGAGTGGCGCGGGGGGCGCTAGATCGGTCCCCTCCCCAGCCCTCCTCCTCCCCCCCATTCCTTTTCCTTCCGCCCCTCCGCGCCTTCACCTTTCTTCTCCTCCACGCCAGTGTTTCGACCGCCCACCGCCGCCGATCGCAGCGCCGCCGGCCGCCCTCCTCTCCCCGCGCGCTCCCCCCTGCCGTTCCGTTCCGTTACACGGGTTAGTGTTGGTTGGTGAGTGGCAAAGAGAGGATGCGCAGGTCAACACTCTGCTTCGGCCGTCGAACTTGGAATCACCGACCCGGTGTGACGTGGGAATTGCAGTGTTTGCGTCGCCGTGAATTACGCGATCTCTAGTCGAGGTCTCGTCCTTAACCCTCCGGAGACCAAACGGGCGAGTTTTTCGACGAGTGTCGCTTCCCCCATGGAATAGAGAGAGAGAGATAAATAACCCCCCTAGTCGTCGTCGCGTATTATCCGTGCGCGTGTGAATTTTTCGCAGTGTGACGCGACCGGCCGCGGTCGGTTTCGCGAAATACAGTTTTGCGGCTCGTCGCATCAATTTCGTCTTGACTGTCTCCTTCCCATATTTTTGTGATTACTTTCCTGTCATCGGCCCACTTATAAGTATTTATTGCTGGCGCAGGATTTCAACGAATTTTTCTCTGTTGTTTTGTTTTTGTTTTCGTGGCTGTGAAGTAGGGGCTCGTCTTGTCTGCCCCTGAGTGTTTCTGTTTCCGGATGGCGCCGTAGTTTTTGACCACCTGAAGGAAAAGCAAGGGAGAGACATCGTCGTGAAGAGTTCTTGAGACACCCGTCGCTGGATCTCAGTAGGAAGTGGAAAACTCCCACTGTTGTTTAGTTCTTTTTTCGACCATTCCAGGTTATTTACCTCTCGTTGGAGAAGAATGAGATTGAGAGTCTTATCGTGTTGTGTTTCGGTCGTGATGACCAACCTGTTAGCGGTGTTACAAGTGTAAATCTGCACTCATCTTCTAGATCGGGGAGTGCAGCAGATACGAATGGTCTAAGTGTGATACATCAATCGAAAGTCAAGTGATACATATCGTTTATTTATATAAATATATTTATTATTTGTTTTGTCCGTGAGTACCTTGTTTGCCTGGATTCGTGACGTGCCTTTGAGAAGCCTGGAGCGGTAGACGATAATGTCTGTCGCTCGCAACGGACCATTGTGATTATTGCTGCCGAACGGCACCCCCCCTCTCCACTTACGGAGGAGGAAAGAGGCCGCACCATGGTTGTGGTAGAGACATCCAACCGCCACTCCCTTAAGGTTCTGCCCAAAAGGTTCATCAGCCTCCACCAGTGGCTGAGCCCATTCTGTGCCAAGCAGATCAAATTGGCTGTGGTGAGTGCACTTACCTCCTGTAGTCATGCCACTTTTTCTACTTGACATTCCATGAATTTTCCTCTATACTTGTGTATTGGTGAAGCCATTTTTCGCCACGAATAACTGATGGAGGATATTTTTATTTCATTCATATATATCCATTTTTAACCACCCGGGTTTGAGATGTGTAGTCCTTTCTAAAGATTAACTTTGCGAACAGTCGCGAACGTTGGTCGTATAAAAGGTAAATAGGACTTAAATGTGTGGAGTGTGTAGTCTGGGTTTAGAGAATACTGTAAACCGTGACCAAAATGCATGCAATGGAATATTGTACATGGGTAAGCGTGGATGAGGAGAAGAGTTCATGGATAGAATGAAAATGTAAGAAGACGAGTGAGATGAATAGGGAATGTGGAATAAAAATCCGGAGTTCGTAGTAAAGTTCTCCATGTGCTAATTTCGCAACCGATAGTTTGACTGTAATAATAATTTACCACCTACCGGTTTAATAGTTGCGGAATTCTCCATACTTTCGGGGTTTTATTGGGCAGTTGTTTATGGTGCCACTGCAGACAACGTCACGATGAAACACCTAAAAGCCTAGAGAGTTCATCTACGCAACGCCTCGGAAGCCTTCGCACAATCGTCAACATGGGATACATACGGAGATGTCATGTTTGCGGGCGAAGATCTCATCTCAAGGGTCACCATTCGTCAAAAATCGCGAAACGCGTCACGGCCGAGGAGGTCCAGGGCAGGAAATAGGGGTGATCGATGGGGGTTTGATGATGATGCCCGAGTGCGGGCTGAATGTCAGGAGAAGGGCGTCGGGCGGACGGAGGTGAAGGTACGTTCTCGAGAGAGAGTCCTTGCCCCCGGTGCCGAGCGAGGTGCCCCAAATGATTCGGGGGAACCTGTTAGGCCCCCGCTCGGCGGTTGACGCGACCCAGAGGCGCCCGTCGCGGAGTGAACCACTGCCCTCGCGATCCTCCTCCCCCGATGCACCATGTGTTCCTCAACCTCATCATTATGTTCCCGTTCCCGGCTGAATCCGAAGCGAGTCGTAGTGGTTTGTGCGAAGAGCACTCCGGGATTACGCTGGCAAACGACTCAATGTCATCGCGGTGAACTTGAGAAATCCTCCTCTTTTGAGGAACGCGCGTGTGTGCTGTCGTGAATGAGGCCGCGGATGTAACGAGAGAGGGATTTTGATCTGCATTCTGCGCTCGGGTTGTTCCAGGGCCTCTTTCATTTGTTCGCGGAGTTGGAAAGCGAGGAATCCGAATGCGTCGAGTGTTGAAGGAGGAAATGAAATGTGAGGGCATGTTGTGGGGGCAGTGGTGGGGCAGGCTCTGGGAAAGCACGGACGAGGGCAGGAGTTTTCAAACGACGTTAGGGGGAAACGAAAGGTATGAGGGATACTTGCTGGTTACGTAGCGAATTACGTGTACGGATGTGGAATCTTGACTCTGGAAATGGAAGTGGGACTCGAGAGAAGTGCATAACTTGCAAATCCCTATTAATGATGACATGTAGTCTAACCATTGCCATAGATGTTGATAATTAGGTGTGTCGTTGCGAATATATGACCCTCGATATGATAATTTTTATAAGGATACCCTCCCAAGAATTCCAGTGAGTAGGTAGAATGTTCATTGATAATTGCGCTTTACTTTCATTGGCATAAGGGATTGAAGAGTTTACTCTAGATTCCTTTTAGTTATAGGGTTATCGTTGTTAGTACGACCTCATAAATCTGTTCTACGGCGATGCCGGTCAAGTTAATAAGTCTATTTCCCAGTGGCATGGTAGTGTTAATCCTACCATCCCTGGCATCAAGAGACTCCGCCAGGTGTGGCTAGTAACTGTCCACCCAATGGCTTGTCAGTGACGTGTCAATCGCTAGAAGATTGACTAAACCAGAAAGCATGAGATCATGGCCTGTGCTTCTGCCAATCAGCTGTTAAGAAGAGACCCAGTGCTGACGACTCGTTCCGCCCATTGGCGAGTGGGTGAACGAACGCGCCTCCGGCTCCGCCGCCCTCGGTTACCACGGCGAAATTCTCCGAGAGCGTGGAACACCTTTTCGCTCGAGGAGAGCGGACGGCAGAGGTCGCTGGCCGGCCCTCCCCCTCCCTCCAACCCGCGCCCTCCGCTTCGTTTTTGTCTCTCCCGTCTCCTCCCTCCACTCCGCCCACTCCATCCCTCACTCCTCTTCACCTTCAAGTGGATGCCGTGCAGTCGGCGTCTCGCCGTGTTTTTGTGTGCGTGAAAGGTGCTCGGCATCGTCGGGTTCGCCTCCCCCGATCGCTCGCCCCGATCGCCATCGTAACTTTACTCACGTCTGCATTCACTCGAACCGACGCCTCACGCTGGAAGGGAGATGTTTAGGATAGCACGAGACGGGTTGGACAAAAGGCTCGGTCTGACAACGGCCTGTTCCAACCAATGTAGTGGGCACGAGGAACCGGGTTTTTATTATGAAGGGAAGTATTGATGTGAATATCGGGGAAGGAAGGGATCTGTGGTATCTCTGTAACATTTTATGGTTTTCGTGAAAACCTTCCGCGATCAATAAGCTAGTGTGGGAAACCAAAATACCCCAATGATACCATTGTATTAAGTCTCATGGCGCATGTAACAGTGCTCCTTGAATCTTATCCGCGTTGTACCTGGATGGGATCAAGTTACTTCATTTTATATTCTGCTAATTGACGGCTATACCCTGACCGACAGAATACCTATGAGGATGATGGACCGTCTGAAGAAATATCTTGAGATCTCCACGGCCAACCTTATTCCCTTCTATTCATTTCCCTAACTCTACCACTGGTCTTCTTCCCTCTCCCACTCTGTTCAGCGTTTTCGCCGCTCTACATATTTGAGATTGACAGTTTTTTTACATTTCGTAACGGATCGCTTCTAAAATTCATGTTTATAAGGAACGATAAATGATTAAAATGAAAAAGCTGCTAAAAATCACCCTCCGGACAAGACCTCTTTCCTAGAGATTCTTTGAAATGGCCTCTGCAGTTTCTCTAGGAAGAAGATAAACGTATTTGGGCTTTTACATTAATCGATTCCTTTGGGTCACTACCATCTTTTTCATCTGTATAGTTACCGTCTTCACTAAAACTCTTTAAAAATAACTTAACAAAATCTCTAATAATTGATTTATATTACTTAATAATTAAAATTTATCTGATCTCCACGAAACCACTTGCGCCAATTAGGTCGATATTTCAAAGATGACAGTTTTGCTACCATTTCAGTCTGCATATGTACCATAAGTTCGAAATTTTCTATTAATTACATGCTGGGTTTCGATTTCTATAATCTTTCCTGAGTAAAACCTTAGTTTATATCGTTCTATACCTGTGCTTGTGGCATCGGAATATTGTAGAAATAAACCGAATGGCATTAATGTATCGCCTTGGGCTTCCTCTAGCTTAAGCCTCGTAGTATTAACTGTAGATCTTCTTGGTGAGAATGTGGAAAGACGTGAGTCTACAGCCACATGCCACATCGGGTTAGCAGTCATCATTCTTACTTCCGAAGTAAGCCCGCCGGAGTGGCGGCCTATGTTCCGGGCGCTGCGGCCGCATCCCCGCGACAATCGGCCCGAGGGAGCCGCGCACTTTCCCGCCGCTCGTCTGCGGAATACCCGTCAGCACGGGCTCGTGAAAATCTCCCCTTTCTTCCCAGGAATCTCTCTCGCATTGTTTACGGGGCTGCCTGGTATTTTTTGGCGGCCGCGACGCGCTATGGCAAGGGGAGACGGGGCGGCGAGCAAGGAGTCTTGAGGAAAGAGGGAGAAATTTATTTTCGAACCCGCGCTTTTATAAACGTTTTGTTTGCTTGAGCGCATCGAGGACGGATTATATTTTGGTCGTAATCCGTGGAAGTCTGCTTTACGTCAACTTTCAAGTTCGCCCGCATTGTAGTCTGGCTCTCACCACTTACTTTGTTTCTTTTTTTTTAATCAACTCCCAGAGAATCACCGAATTTCTCGTAGCGATTCGTCAAAGTTTGCAGGAGCTTCCGTTGGGACTGAAATGCTCATTACGAATCTTTATAACACATTTTGTTTAGAAAAACTGTCGCTTATTTTGTTTTGCACTCATTGATGACATGCATTGAAAAGGCTGTACAAGGGTTTATATAATGTGATCAGTTTTCGTATAATTTCAAATTAGTAATCTGACAGGCTTTTGTCGAATAACGAAAAAGGCAATGTGAACGGAGAGGAGGAGGACGAACGACGAAGTGCTGGATATGTTGGGTGACGGGAGGCAGCTTCTAATTGAGATACGGAGGTTTTGGATGGATCGAGCGTGGAGGGAATATTGAAAACAGTGTTAGAGGGAAGAATTTTGGGCGAACGAGGCAGAGGAAGGAAGAGAATAGGATTATTTTTAGATAGTATGAAAGGTATTAGGCCTCACTGTGAATTGAAGAGGGGACTCCATGTTGGATGATCGGTAATGCTTCATGCAAACCTTCCTGCCTGGTAGAATTCTTCATCAGAATAGAATGATGAGGTGATTCGACTTCAGTTGCATCATTGATTTGATACTAACTGAACAATTAGTATGGTGACGGGAATAATTTGTAATTATTTTATCATAATGTTTGTGGAATGACGAATCTTATATCAGTTTATTTTGCATTGACATGTATATTTTAGTCGTAATTAAAAGTTTTTCTTTGATTAGATCAGCATCGGCATATCCTTATTTTCCCGAATCTCTTTAAGCCCTGTCGGCCCCTCCGGCGGTTGCTAAACTCTGCGCTAATGGGTTCGCGTCGTAATTAGGATGACATTAGGACTTCCCGTAGATGTATTAGCGTGGCCAGAAATAGCTGCGGATGAGTTACTCCCCTTGTTTGATCATTAAGAGACCGCCAACTATGCAAACGTCAGCTCTCGGGATCCTCTTGTTTGTTCTAGGCGGATGTTTTTAGATTACCCAAGTAGCCCTGCTACCCACTTTGAGTGTGTTTTATACCAAACTTTTCGAGCAGTGGAATATGCCGCTTTTAGCGCCGCTGAACAAAGGGTGGATGGATGGATTTTGGGCTCTATTTACATTTTTTGTTCTCAAAGATAATAAATGTGAATGTTCTACGCTCGCTTATCGCCGCTCGGGGAAGAACTCATTTTTTCACCCAGTCCATTTGAATTGAAGACACACACAGTTACAATTTCCCCCGTCCCATTTATCGAGTGCGCCTTTCGTCGATATGAATTTTTTCCGTTCTCCATCCTTGTACTGGAAGGGGCGTCCTGTTTCGTGCGCCGGAGAGTTGTAAACGGAAAAATGAGCTTGCTGGCTGTAACGACGGCGCCGTTTGAATCGCGGAAAGAATGTCAGGAGGGGTGTGGGGGATATGAATATCTTTCCCATTCGTTCATTATCTTTTTTCTCGCGCACTATTTTCAGATTCCTTTGAAGAACGGTGTAGAGCGCTGCAGCTTCTTTGACCGAATTTCTCCCGGCCTTTTTGTTCGGGAGTATCACCCAGTTATAATGACTACCCGAATGTCATCCGGCTTTAGTTGCGTCAGTGACTCCTCCTTTGAAGAACATCATCACGATAGGTTTCGTCTTCTCTGTCGCGTAAGGCGGACAACTTAAGGGCTCAACCCTCAAACAGGTGGTTTCATTGTTCTTGATTGCGTGTTCTATTTTCACCGCTGAGGTGTGGCTCTACAATAAACATATGTCATTGCTGTTCGCGAATAGTAATTAGTTCGTCCGTGTAACTCCTTTCAACTAGCGTAAAATTTCCACAGTTGCCTGCTGCGCCAGGTAACTGCGTTGTGCGTATTCATGTAGCGTTGTTCTATTCTTTTGCCCGACTTTGAAAACCATCATCACGATATCAAGCGGTATCATTTGAAAGCTTTTTTCTATCAATGTTGCGATGCAATGGGTTGGGTGTCTTTTGGACTATAGAGAATCTCGAATGGCCTAGTGCTCTTAGAGTCATTTCATGTGAAAAAACACGCAGGAGTTGTCAAGTAAGTTTTTTTTCATTGCGCTCCTCTTTCTGTCTGAATTTTTATGCATATCTTTGTCCAGGCAGTTGAGTAACATGATGAATACATGCATGCATCGTTGAGGGAAAATGCACATGTTATTTGCAGCTGGATATAAGTGAACTCCCTTTGTGTTCCGGTCTTTGAATTTTTTCTCTGCTCTTAGATGAGTGTATCAATCTTCGCGGAGATCTCCGTTTCGCGTATCTTTGATGGCTCGTAAAATATCGGTGAAGGAGAGAAAATCCGTTTTAGTCGTATCAAAGTGTTCTTATTCGAACCATGCATTTAGTTAGCTCTATAGTTTTCCATGCACTCTTCTGCTGCTTCATTTTATCATTTTTGATTTTTTTTCCTGGTTGCACATGCAAATCGACCTATTTTTAATTGCATGCGTCCGTAGTTTTCTCCCATGACGCTGAGGCGCTCTCTGAATCCTCGCTTGAGTGTTACGTGCGCGTATTTTCCTCCACTGCAGCGTGGGATTTCTGGTGTTGGCTGGATCTCTAGGCCGACCGGCCTTGTAATGGATTTCTTTTTGATCGGCGAGTACCGTTTGCTCAGGAAAATTTAATTTTGTTCTCGAACGTGGAATCGGTCGGTGGTTACGTTCGTGATTATCCCCCATTATCGCCGAACTTCACATCTGCCTAATCCTTTTAATTCCCCCTCGCAGAAAGATCAATTTTTCACGAGAGAGGCGGTTGGTTACGAGTATGTGTTTTAGAAATGCGTCTTAATGGGCCTGTGAAGTTCACATTAATATGCGCATATGGCTAAGTTGCTTCTTCCTGGAACATTTGCCAGTCGCTTCGGAAACAGGTACTCCCTTTCATTTCTCTCAGAAGATTTTTCCCATGCGCCGTCATTGCCACGCTCTTAACCTGACCTTGTGTGTAGTTTATTGTCGCGCCATGATCTTCGGTTGCTTAACCTTGTTAATGAATCATTGATGTAATCCTTTCCCATTTTTTTGTTGCGGTTCGGTTTACTACTATCATGATTTGCAACTACTTTTTTGTTCATACTTTTGCTTTTGTAAGCTCCGATGCCTTCGGAGGTGTATTGGATAGGTCGACTCAAGCTACAAAGTACGCTCTAACTTATAGAATATTCAATTAATTCCCGCGCTATCTACTTTGAAGAAAGCTGGTCTATTTCTGGTAAATATGTCGTGGTGGTTAATTTTCTGTTGTTCATGACTTACGTGTCACGTACGCTTTGTTTTTGAGTATAAAATAAATTAGGAATGCGTTCAGAATTCATAAAACTAGATGAAGGAATTCTTCTCGGGTTTTCCACCGGTTGAGGCTTTCCATGGCCGACGTTTCGAGGCTCGACTCGAGCATCGTCATCAGGGCAGTTGAATGTCGGACTGAGGGGAAAAACTTCGATCCTAATTCATAAAAATAGTTAACCGTATCGCAAATGACTAGTTTGAAAAAATAGACTCCCAGGGATAGAGTCACTCTCGAGTTTATCAGACGTTTCTGTGGGATAATCCACGGTTCTCAATGCGAGCTATCAGTAAAAATATATCTCATGCGATTCGATGCGGCTGTGATCGCTCTTCGGTGTTCAAATTGAATTTATTTTTTATGAAAATGAGAATTTCTGGCTTGTTCTTTTAGCTTTTTTTTACTGTGAGATCTTTGTAAGGAGACGGGGCAGTTGAACATGATAAACGTATCCCGAAAAAATTCGAAGACGTACGCTCACAAAGTAGACCCAGTGTAAGGATGAATGTCAGCTCTATGTTATTCAATGCAAAGGTGGAAATTGGAAAGTAAATAATTCTCTTGTTATTGTGTGGAGGACGTCAGGCTCTCCGGTGTAAAATATTGTTATCTACGCAACTTTCCATTTTTCGAGACAAAAGGAAACTCGTAGATTTGGAAACAAAAGCTGAAATTCGTCGAATTTAAGCTCTCTCATTATAATCTATTTTGAGTGGATAAACCGTGAAGCGAGCGCCCGTTCGCGTTTTTTTTGCATGTTTTGAAATTCTTTTGTTTCGCCACCGTGCTGTTCCCAAAGAAATAATAGAGGCGCAAGTGGAGTGTTGGGTGTAAATCTTTGATCAGCTTGTTCATTGTGCATAATACCTCCGGTTCACGTTATAAATGTCCATGAGATTTTCTCGGGTCATAGGCGACGCTGTCCTGATCGTGAATATCGCGAATATTACAAAGGAGGATCCTCAAGTTATCCTCATAATGTGTTGTCACCCACCGCGCATTTAAATGGGTTTACAAAAGTCGCCACTCGCGTCTCTGGCGGACGAAGTGATCCGAGTTTCACGGGGAAATTGGTATATTTGGGCTTTTAACCGAAATTTATATGGGTACTGATGTGATCTATCACATTCATAGCTATTGAATGCTATTCCTGGAAATCATAAACATTATACTGCAAACTATTGGAAAACGTGGATCGCATTGCACTCATCACCGCGCCACGGACATTTTTGAAAACCTATTAAAATGCGATCCAAGTGGCAACAGAAAGCAGCCTAAAATAGGATGGAATTGGGCCTCCTCTATGCAGTCCCCATGGTGAATATATTGCGTTTCGAGATCAGGCGTTGTTGTTTGGGTCGTTTTCACTTATTCGGAAGGGTTTCGGTTGGCCACCGTGTTGGTGTCGACAGCGAGAGGATTGCCAAATAGAATCCTTTCTCGGATATTGACGTTTTGTTTTCCCTTCCAATTTAGCCATGCCGTGCCACGTTTCGGGCGGGCGAAATCCCACGTGTGCCTTACCACCACCACTGTGTCTCTAATGCGGGAGTGTTCCCGCATGGCTCTCTGAATGGCGAATCCGTCTGGTATCCGTTGGTGGGGAACTATTTTTCGCTCGCGTCTCTCCAACATGCCGCATCCACTACCGGCCGTTTCTCATTGTGTCGTTCATTTTTAGCCCCGTAGCTCGTGGAATGTTTATAACAATGATGAAGATGAAGTCAGCAGTCAAGCACTGTCAAATATGACTTAGGGGTATATTTTATCAATCCATTCTTTATTTTTTATAATGCTGTTACTTATAATATATTCCTGTATCTCTTCATGTACCCACTTCATTTTGGCTTTCGCTAAAACATTTTCTTTTCCAAATAAAGCCTAAGCTTGTGAAAATTTATTTGCAATTTATTCCTCAATTACTTCATGTTACCGTTGTATCGTGTTGCTCACTAATATGCAATTATCGTTTTTCAAATCGAGATAGTGAAATAAATATTTGTCTATTCTGATGTTGAGGAACTGCGGGGATGATATCTTATGCATTGAAATTCAAATAATGTATTGGGATGTCAATCGTATTACCTGATGTCATTCACCGACACACACGTAATTCAGTGTGATTCGCTGTATGCTATCATTGAGAAGAGTTATATGAATTCCTCAATCGACGAGATTTCATTTCTTTCCATTGGAATTACAAAGGAGCTATTTTCCGCCGAAAATGCATGTTTCGAGCGAATCTGGATTATTCCCTAAATTAAACGGAATAACAACTCATCCGACGTAGGTGTGGACTCGATTGTTCGACTCCCACGTACACTTGTCTCCGCCGGAGGGTCACTTTGAACGGACGCGAGCGTTTCGGGGAGGGGGGGGGGGTCACCACCTGAGGCCCCGCGACACGTGGAATGTTATTAATAATACGAGCACGTGGCTCGTGGGCGTCTCATTGGACATGATGCACGTCAGGGCGGCGGGACGCTTGTGTGTGCGAGAGTGTTGCGTTGTGTCTGTTGTGCTGGGTCCGCGGCGTATCGCCCGCAGCTATCGGCGTGGGAGCACAGCCAAGGCCGCCCCCTCCTCCCCTCCCCCCCCCCCCGCCGCCCTCCTCCAGGATGGGCGTGGCATCTCCCGGTGACGTGGGCGGGGTGGCAACGTGATGGGGGCCAATGGGAGTCTCCTCTCCTCCCCATCCCCCCTCTCCCTTTTTAGATCCTTGGCTGCGATCGATATGATTTTAATGACTCGGTTGAAGGGGGGTTGGGTTGAGGGGGGGTGTCTCATCATGTACGTTCCGTCTCCATTCATATAGCCGTGTAGCCTTGGTGGAGTCCGTCTCCGAATTTGGCGACTCTCTCGTCTTGTCTCCTGCCATGAGGGACATCCCCCCCCTTCCATTCCCCCACTCTTCTCCGTCCCGCAAAATAGATGTCAAGTGCCAAAGAGCGCGTCCGTTCTTGACAATGGCCCGCAACTTTTAACTTATCTACTCGGAAAAGGGTTGGTTTTATGGAAGTAAATATTATAAGTATTTTATTGAAGTATATATTATACTGGGAAAAGGGTATTTTAGGACATAGAAATAATAGCAAGGTGTATAAAATAGATTTCATGTGTCTAATACGGGATGTATGCATCAAATCGGTGTCTTGGAGTGTAGGTGTTGTTGATATCAAAACCTACACTCAAAGACACTGAGTAAATGTTAAATTTAGGGGTCAGGAAAATATGGAAAACTTCATAATACGGTTATTGGTGTGGCAGAAAACGCAGCAGTCTGGTCTAATTTTGAATCCATTCTGCAAGTGTTGCGATGGTGATTATCGGATGGGTTGTGATGACATGATGGCTGTTATTTCACTGTGGTACATTTTGGCAGTTCGAAAATTCCTTCGTCGTTATTTTTTATTTCAAATTTTTTTATGTGCAAGTTCATCCTACCCGAAAATTATGACAGTTGTTATTCGCGAAAAATGTAATTAAAAGCGTTTTAGTCCCACTTTAGAAATTCGCTGCTAAAATATATGTTTCATGCTGGAAAATATATTTTGCCGCTGGAGAATTTTTTTGGTTTTGTGTATACAGCCTCTATTATTATTTGTTAGGGTGCCATTATTGCATTGATATTGAGGGTATCGTGAATAGTGTAGTATAGTGTCAAAGCCAAAGTAAAAGCGTCGTGTTTTTCGTGATACTGAAATGAGCGCTGCAGTTGTTGAGATTCAAGCAAGGATCAAAGGTTTCTTTGACAAAAATACACCGTCATTAGCGAAAATTAGCCCTTGCCCTAAATATCTTTGGTTGGAGCATTCTATTGGTGGAGTCATTCTCAATGCCTTCTTTCTATATTTGACGCCATGCTATCGCGGTTGTTTTATTTTATGCTAGTTTTATTTTCCTTTCTAGGGTCAAAGTTAATGCTGTCCTATCTGCCCCTTTATTTATTTGAAGCTTTAATATTAAATTAGTCCCAGATTGGTTTTGTGGTAAAGCGCGTTATATTTTATGTCGGTTTACCGACAGATGCTGGACTCGGGCCTCTTTGTGCGTTCCCCGCATCACATTCTATGTTCGAGGTCTGGTGGTCGTAGCAATGCAATTTTCATTTGCGTGTATTGCCGTGCCGTGTACAATGCCTGAGACTTCTGTCACCCAACTGGTAGTTCCCAGTGAATTTAAGGCCTGGGCACAACTCATTGCCGTCCAATCAAGCTGTCGATCGAATGTCCTGCGATCTGGTGAGTTGGCTTGCGTGAAACAATTTGCCTCAATCTGTGACCTTACTTCATTTCACTGCTTTAGGTTTATTTTTTTATTGCAAATGGAACAGATGGTCCAGTGCTGTTCATCAATTTTTACTGTCTATACGCTTCCGACTTCCTATTTGTTATTTTACGAGATTTCTCGGTTACAATTTCCGAAAAATTTGTGTTCAATTTTCTCTAGCGGATTTCTGCATCTGGGCTTTTGGTGTTCGCAGCCTTTTGTTTGTATTACATGATGTGAAATACTATTGTTGAAGACTGGCTCGTACGTATTCTGGTGTAGTGAAATTTTGAAGTAGAATAATTTAGTTTGCTTTCAGTATTTTTGTAATTTTGAGTTTGAAATTTGAAAGCTTGTCTTCACAATCACAAGCTGTTCTCATCGTTCTACGACATTTACGTGATGGATATTGCACCGTAACAGCGTTCGTTTTACTATCGCGTCTCCTTTCTGGGTTACGTCTACGTTTCCATTTCAGTACATTAATTGAGTTGAGCTTCGTAGCAAGACTGAAGTATTTTTCTCTTTGTCAGGTTGTTGTTTTTATACCGATTGGCCCTTGATGTCTTTCCCTGAAGTTGTTTGCTCGCATGGCAATAAAAACCATCTTCCTTCTTCGACGTGGTCCAATCCAATCCGACGTAATCCAAGAGTAGCAGCGTGGATCCGAGTGCTTCTTAATCCTATATCCTTACCGAATTGCTGCTCTTTTGCCTACCTTCCGATTGTCTTCTAATTGCCGCAAAGAACTATCATCGCACAGTCCTCCTTCAATCATTCATCGCAAATACGTTTATTGTCCCTGAGTGATCTGCAGCCGTTGTTGAAGTGAATATTTGAGGCTCTATTTTTTTCTAATACTCATATTACCCCGAGAGCACTAAGAAAATTATTTTTCGTATATTTTTTACCTAAGCCTTTTTTTTTGTTGTCGAATTTCTTCCATTTCGTACGTCCTACTTAATTCCCTCAATTGCTGTTGCAGGCTGTTCACTTCTCCAACGCTTTCCATTTCCGTAAACATCCGTTTAGACCGTTCCTCCACTTTTTTTATGTGGCCAGAATAAAACTGAGGAGCCCGTAAACTTTTTAAAGTCTTCGGGAAGGGCTTATATGCCCTTTCGCCCCGTTTCTTTTCATTCCAAACCCCCTCATACCCCCTTCCCCCCACTCCTCCGCTTCGCAGTGTATTTCAATCATTTAAAAAGTCCTCCTTTTAAACGGCCGCTTTTGCGGGGACACCGCCTCGTCCCCGGTGACTCACCCTAGACGTCTCTTATTGTCCGTGCATATCCACCCGCGCGTTGCATTAATTTTTCAGCCATCGATTCGCCCAGACCCCCCCACTCTGCCACTCCTCTCCGCGTATACATAAATTATTAATGCCGATCCAACGCTGGCGTTGCTGTGCTCTCGCCGCCTTCCCTTCCCCCTTCGCCTTCACTGTTTTATTTTTTTCAGCGATATCTCCCACCTTCCCCCACCTCTTGAGGTCAAGAGAAAATGCAAATGGGGTCTCCGCATAGGTCTGCCGGAAATGACCCGCCGACGCGGGAGTTATATTTCTTTTATCCGTTATCCCTCTTTCATTTCGCCGTACCTCAGTCAATTGTTCCGACCCTACTAAAATTTCGGGGGTTCGGCGAGTTTTATTATATATTTTTTTGTTATACCCTTATAGGCCCATGAAGTAATGATTTCCTCGTCAAACGCCAGCCGAATTTTTATTATTAATTTTTTTTATTTCATCTTCCCCCTCCAGACTCAAAACCCTCTGATGAATTCGGGAGTATTCATTTGCTCTCCAATCGAGGTCCCCCCCACGGTCTAAAATAAGGGAAACGCCGTGCGCCTGATAGTGCACATATTTTCATGAGTAATGGAGAGCTTCCTTCCTTCTTTCTAGTCTTCTCTTCTCGGGAAGATATCCGGTCGGTAATTATTCGGAGCCGGCTTCGTTATTTATCAAATGCGTTCTTTTGAAAACGGTTATTTTTGCCTTGAGGTAGTTACTCCGCAGCTGAATTATTCGGGGATACTAGAAGGCATCCTATTGTTGGAGCGCACAGTCCGCGTTGATTACTTTTGTCTTCCTTTTACTTTGTCATTGGGATATGTGCTTTGAAATTTCATCACTGGTCCAAAATCTGTGGCTGGAATAAATAAATTTGACGAAACTCATCATCAAATTTTTCCTTGTGAAATTGGGCGAAGCCTTTATTACCTGATCCTTTCATCTTTTGGCATCCGTCCCATGTCTAAATCACCTTATCTTTATTAATTTTAATTTTTTCCTGGCATTTAAGCTGATATTTATCCGGCTTTTGTTAATCCAAGTAAATTTTTTGTGTTCGTTTTTCTTGTCATTGTTTCTTCTTTTAAGCTCCCTCGATATGGCCGTCGTAGAAATATCCTATTCCGTCAGCTGTTTTATTTCCAGTTATATTATGTTTCGCTTTTTTTGCTGGTTGGACCCAATCTAAAATAGAATGTACTATTTTTCAATTTCTAAAATGAATGAATTTCATTCCAGTACGCTCTGTTTGCATCAGGATTATGGATCATCTGCTGTTCTGCTTCCAAAAATGTTTGCAGCGAACGTGAGAGATGATTGGAATTGAGTGTCGAAATGAAAGGATCGCCTCTTTGCAATCCTATGAATATTTCGTTTTTATTTTTTTGATGCACGAAAAAGGGATGCTGGTGTTTCTCTTCGTTTTCATGGGTATTTTAAATTCATGCCTTGATTAAAATGCGACTGTCTCTGGGGCCACATACCGGAGTAACGTATTTTTTTTCCTTTTCATCTCGATAAGGCGACGGTATTAGTCCGTGCTCTATCTACGGCCGGGAATGTCTTTCTGTTAGTTGAGAATTTCTCGCGCGTAAAGGGACTCAATCGATGGCGTAGCGGGAAAATCGTGGTTGGAGGAGCAAACTTTCCAATCCCCACGGTGCTTCTAAATAGGACTCTCTGGAGGAGTCGCGGTATCTTCGTTGGTGCTACTACACGGCAGTAACAAGGGCGCTGGAGGTTATTAAGGGAGTGTTGTATTTTTTCGTGTCGAGGCCAGAAAGAAACTTGTATTTCCACATTTCGTGAAGTCTTTCTTGAAATTCTTTATTTTCCTTGTTTTCTTGAATCTTTATCGTTTTATGTATCGAAGCGAACAAGCTTAAACAAGTCTCAGAATTCAAACTCCGTGTAGGCTTACTGCTTTTCTCTAGCTACATAACCATGTCATGTAAATTTCTGCTTTATGCTTTTTTTAAATCCTCTGGTAATGCAATAGTACGATTTGAATATAATGAAACCGGCAATGGTGAATATTGCTTTACGAAATAGCTAAACAAAGCTGTCTAATTTCTCGGTGACTCAAATTCTCGGTATCTCTTTAATTTCTGTCCCGTATTATTTCATGTGGTGGTGAATTCATTGGAATTTATGCTTATAATTGTTTCTTCAAATATCTTTGCGTCATCTGCGGCGAAAATTCTGTAAATGGTTTGAGTAAACCTTACGTGTATTCGGTTGTTTGGTACGTGAATGAATGCCTAGATGGCTTTTATTTTGAAATTGGGGGGTGGTCGTAGTCGTAGATATTCACTATGTGGTGCGTAGGCCGTGAGAGTGAATATACTGCTTCTGCTTTGATATTTCTCAATTTAAGGATTTTTTTCTGTGACCATCTGGTCCCGTCTACAACCTTTCCGATGCCCATATGTCGTCTGCAAATTTTTCTTCGGTATGGAAACGTAGAACTTTTTGGCAAATCAGCCATTTCTTACGCCCAAATTTGTAGAATACGGGAATATGGCTCACCAAGATATCTCGGCGAGCAAATGTTTACACTCTCTCCTCCTGTTGACTCGGTATACTTGAGCCTCGGCAATTCTTGTTTTCGCTCGGCGAAATGATTCGGTAACTGACCTCTTCACCCGGCGTAAATCTTCCGAGATGCTTGGCCTTGTGGGGTGTCCATAGAGGCCACCTTTTTTGGGTCCGCATCCAATTTCGCCGGCGTCTCCTCTCCCACCCCCCGGTGGCTAACCCTGTTTTCACCTCGGGACGAGCTCGCGAGAATCGAGCTGAAATGTCATCTTCTGCGGTCATCCCTGTCTCTCTTTCTCTCTCTCAGTGTGTGGAGTGGATTGCGGGAGTGGCTGGGGAATATGTGTGTCACGTCAGAAGGCTGACTGGTTTTTTCTCCCGACCGCTGCCTCTCAATCTAATTCTGGTTCTCAGGTGGCCGCACTTCTCTCTCTCTCCTCCCCTTCATCTTTCGGTTTCATCTCCCCCTTCCCCGTATCCCTTCTTCCTTCCCCTAGTCTTATGATTACGGAGGAACGAAACCCTGAACCCCTTTCCCTTAATCAATCCCTGTGCAAAAAAATTCAACTCCCGACGCTGTTCGGTTCCCTCGGAAATGCTTTCCATCTCCCCCCCGCCAGAGTGAGCCTTTTCATTCTCCGTATCGCGCCGAAATTTTTCCCTATTTTCCCCGAAAGTTTCCTCCTCCTTCCCGGTCTCCTTTAAAAAGCTCGGATTGCGAATAAGTAGATCTACGATGGATGCGTCTTTTTTTCTTATTCCGACGAGCGTAGTAAAGGGTGAGTGCCGAGTCCTCGAATTTGGGAAAAAGGGACGTTTTCATCAACGGGGAAACCGTACTAAAACGCCGTGATATCGCCACCGCTCGTCAGTTGAGTCGATCCAATTCTCCGCCTAAAGTATTTAAGTGGAGGTCTAGTTATCCCGCTTGCTTCCACTTAAGTTTTCGAAGGCTTCGGAATGGTTATGGGGGGTGTCTTACATTCATCCCGCATTTTAACGAAAGTTTAATAAGATAAGGATTTGGCCTCCGCGCGAATATTTGTGATGTTATTATAGGAAAAGCTCAAATTGAATCTCGGGAAAGCTCTTAAGCTCCGGAGTAAGTGGATTCAAGTTTTAAAACTTGGGCGTTTTTCTTTTTATTCGATTGATTATTATTTGCTGACTCGTTCCTTTGCCTGAACTGTGGTAATTGCTAGCAGATTTCCTCGATCCTACATGTGTGCTTCCTTCGGTTCTCCGATTTGAATGTTTCAAATTTTAAACCGTTTTGGTGTTCATCTCTTACATCGCGTGAACTGCCCATATTTTTGTGTCTTATTTTTTCCTCATCACTATGTTTGTCGATGAAAGTCCTGATGCGCCCACGAACCAAGGTCTTTTTCGGTGAAGTTGCCGATTAATTCATGCTTACGATGCGTGTTTTATGATAGAAGTGCTGCAGTGTATCTTAAAATTGTTAATTTTTATCGATCAAAATCTCATACTTCGCCCTCTCCGTAACCTCTCCAAGGAGATGAAAGGCTGATATAGTATTTTTTTCTAACAGACTCATTTCTTATTCAAGGGCTTTGGTGTCGCACTCAACGTTTCGAAAGGCTTTATGATAGCATTCAGAAATTTTTCTGCCGCATGGGTCGTGTATTAAAAGGGATGTGATGGGGATGGGGTAAAAGGGATGTGATGGATTAAAAGGGAACAGCTTGATCTAAATTGTTTAAAGATGGCAGAAGTTATTTTCAAGTAACTATGATACGTCACGCGATACTTCTTGCGTGAGAACTGCTGTTTTTACAACCGTGGTCATAATTAATGTTATTTTTATCGTCAGCGCTACTCTGTTTGATACTTTTCATTATTTCATGCTCTTATCATAAGCAGCCACTTAGTGGATACTGAATGAAGTTTTGTTGCTTAATACAGGAATAGAGCGGAAAAATCTGCTCCTACATTCAAATTATCTTGGTTTCTGCTATAAGAACTTCCTCTGAGCTGATCTTTTTAGTTCTTCATCAGTCGGGAGTTGCTCCTTTGGGGAAAATTTCCTTCTTGTGAACATCGTGGCTAAACGCTTTTGTCACTCGTGAAGAGGTTAAGTCTTTTTCTTAGTTGTATGTTCGTGATTTTATTAGATCATTTTGTTACCAGAAGAAGAGTTATTGATAACAAGTATTTATTTTGTGATTGGTCGAGAGAGGTATGGACTTATTTTTGTGTTAAGGTTTCAACACCATGGCTCCTTCATGATTGCAATGATCCAGGGCCTAATGAGTTTGTCCTGTGACAGGTATTGTTTTATTGATAGTCGTGTAGGTAAAAAGGTAATAGTTTCAAGTTACTTGATCAGTTTCATTTTTTCTAGGCTATGGCTGGTGGTATTGTATAATTTTTTATTCAGTTGGAAGTGCAAAAAGTCTTACTGATGTAGGTAAACGCACTCTTGTATTACCTCTAGCCCATGCATGTGCGTCATAAATTTTAGTCTTACAACATTAGGTTTAAGTGCGACCAATCTAGCTAAGTGCAGATGAATGCAATTGTTTTCTTCTCTCCGTTTCCTTCGGTTGAAATTGTCTCTGGATATGAGGGAAAGCTTATTCCCTTGTCGGAATCACTCAAGGCAGCATTGTCGCTCGTCGACGCGGTGTTTCTCGCCAGAAGAGAGAATTCCAGCGCGCCTCACAAACGCCTAGTCTTATTTAATCCGCCTGCTAAGTCTTCTCTTTGGTGTGTGGCGCCGCCGAGATCTCTCAGTTTCTCTCCTCTATAGTGTGTGTTGTCGCCGTGCTGAGATATTCCCTGGATCTAATCCAGCCTCTCGTGCGGTCTTTTCCCCAGATACGGGTCCAAATTGAGCGAAGGGAAACTCCCACCGAGTCGCTTCCTCCCTCGCGTTCGGAATCCGACATCTCTCGCTCGCGTCTCGTTCTCCATTCGGGCTAGGAATTCCGTGAGTGTTCGACCCGATTTGAACTCGCGGGAAAGCTATCGGCCTTCCTTATTTGCCGGGCACGCCTCGTACGAGTTTGGGAAGTAGGTTTCGTGCCGTCACCGTGGCTCGAGTCCCCAGGTCCCGTTTCACAACGCGCGACACTTTAGAGAGGGTTTGCGGCCAGATTGTTTCGGTGCCCCTGTGTCCCAACCGCCTCCTAAGTCATCCATTGTCCGCATTGTGACACTTCCTACCGGGACGGACTTGCGTAATGGCAACCGAGGAAGAGGTTCAAACGTCCTAATATTTTTCAATTGTCATAATTTTGGCCATTGAAAATATTAGGCCGTTTAAAGCTATTGTTTGGACCTCTTTCTCCATTATTCCTCTCTGCCCTTTTGTAGATTGTTTTGTTGTTGTTTTGTAGTTCGTCGAGTATCACACGTTTATGGCTGTAAGGCCAGACTTAGCATTTCCATATATGACTGTGTTGTAAGTTTTCTGACTGAACGGCAGAAAATTAGGCGGTTTTGCTTTTTAGTGATCGTTTTATGCAATTGACAGTGCTCTAATGGGTAAGAATGAGGATGCTTAAATTCCTTGGATTAGAGATTATCCGTGTACTTAGTTGATACTTTTATGCGTTTGCGAATTTTTATTTTAATACTGTTAGCTCCCTAGGAATACAGAATTGTATAGGAAGCCTAAAAAATAACTCAAAACTCACCTGCAACCCCTTCGTGTAAAAGTCGCATTCTAAATATATCTCCAGCAGCTGTTTTATAACGTGTTTTTGAGTGTGTTGACGACTGTAAAAGTTAAATTATCACAATGTTTTCTTCGCATTTTGAGACCCGTGAGCCAGTCAATTTTCTCTCTCATGTGTGAATGGTGTTACGACGTGCGTGATCAGAGTTTCCCATCTTGAGGAGGAGGTGCGCGCATGGCAACGCTGTTGTTTTTTATCCGCCCCGCCGACAGGTTTCGTGCCTATCTGTATTTTCCTAACGCAGGAATTTCTTCATTTAAAAAGTTGGTTGGGAGGAAAAAAACAAGGCTTCGACGAAAAAGAAGTTTCTCAAATGAGATTTTGATCGAATTCTGATGCCGAAACCCTCCCGCACAGATGTTCTTCGGCGGAAGATAAGCAAAGCAGTCTGTTTTAGGGGGTTTATGATGTAGGGAATAGGTTTTGTTCGTGTCCGTGTGTTATCATCATCCGACGCGCTCACCGACTCCGCGTCGCGAGGAACCTTCCGTTTCCCGTTTTGAGGTGAAAGCGCCAACCTTCCCCCCACTCCCTCCGGCCGATCCCCCCCTCGCCTCCCGCGTGCCTCACTCCCCCGTCCCGGATCGTCCCACAATTCCATCGTTTTCTAAGAATGCGCTTGCTGGGGCTACGCCGCTGGTTCTGTCAACTCTGAAGCCTTGTTTGGAATCCGTCGCCTCCTTCGGCTCTCCATCCCCGCCGCCCCCCCTCTATCTCTCGAGAAAGGTAAACTGGCTCCAAGAGGGCTCGGTGTTGTGTTTGTGTGATTCCTCCGAATGCATTACTCGGGACCAAATGCGGTGTCGCCTCGCTGCTCTTGTCCTGTCCTCTGATAAATGGTTCGCCGTTGACCGGGGGACGAACCCTTTTCGGAGCGAGTGCCGATTGAGATGGATCGAGACTCGGGGGAGTTCATTTTTTTGTGCCGTGGTTGGAAAGTTTGGACATTCTCAAAAGGTCGCGCTGAACATTTCCGAGACGAGTATTGAGTGCGCTCGAATTTGGGCAGTTGTGCAATCGCTCGATATATAATCGTTTTGTTGCCTATAATAATTTTGGGTGACGTATCTTCTAATTTAGCCATAAATTTAGGGATTTATTGTGTCTGCATAAAATTGAATGAATTGGATCAAAGTTTTTAGCGAAAGAATGCAAATAACATTTTATATAGTTGAAAATTATTTCGTCTATTTATGTAATGTTTTAATTGATGTAAAACCTTAATCGTCTAACCTTCTATACTTTTCGATTGTTCTTCTCTTCTTTGGTCTTCATACGGCCTTCATTCAATGTGTTAGGGCAGCTTTTCCCTCCGTATTTCCCGCTCGTCCAATATCGTACCCTATATCACAGTCTTCAGCATTCTTTCTCCTTTCATCACTCTCGTTTCGTGTAGTGGTAGAAAAACCTATTATTGTGAAAATGGTATGGAGCTTGATGTAGCCGTCTGTTCTCCTGAGCGTCTTCGGTGAAAATAATATACGAAGAAAGGTGAAGAGAAGGAAACGAGAGCGTGGGACGTGGAGATATGGAAACTTATAGATGGAGAAACAGGTGGAAGCGAATCTGTGGATGGATCCAGCATTGACAGGTGATGAGATGTCAGTGAGCGTATTGGAATTTTCGATATGAGAAATGGAAGGAAATGCAAGTGTGATTTGAGAGATGAAGAGAGGTTACGAGCGGGGATTTCCTTTTGAAGAAATAAAATCAGGATCTGAAAATCTGATCTTAAGGGAATATCCGAGGTACTGTGCAGTCCAAGTCAATGAGAGCGGTAGGGTTTCATAACTATAGGAAGATATATTTATCTTCGCCGAAGCAAGTTCCTTCAAAGTACCAATGATATTTTTAACTGTTTTTTTTGTGTTTTCGTATCTAAACATAGGTATTGTCTTAGCATTAATTGTGATTGAAGTAAATAATCGTTTTCATTTGCTTATAAAACTCAATTCAGCTCTTGCGGCCTTTTAGTCTTCGCCCGTTTTATTTCACAGTTGGAACTTTCGTCAGGTACAGGAAAAAATTGATATCGGTAACGTCATGTTAGGGTGTGTAGTAAGTATGTGTTGTTCCATTTCATTGCACCCAAATCTGTTCAGTTTTACTATAGCACCTATTACGTGGTGTGGAATTTACCTAAATTTGAATTTGGTGCACAAAAATTTTAATTTTCTTTTGCGTTGGTTAACAGCCATGAATATCGGAACTGGTTCAGAATTTTATGCAGCGGTTGGTAGTAGAGTAAGAGTGTATGTGCGTGTAAAAATTGTTCAAATTAAATTTTTTTTCGGAAATATTGCTCTTGGATAGGATCAAAAGAAATAGGGCTCGACCGATCTAGAAAAAGGATAATGATGTTAAGTTGGGACTAGTCGGAGTGTTAGGAAATGGGTGTGTCGTGTGCTAATGCTACCTAAACCGGCAGGCTAGACGGAATAGTGAAATCACTCTCCATCGATTTTTAGTGTTATCTCAGTTTTAAATGGCCCAGTGTAGCATTAGAACAACCCCATCGTGAACTCCCTCGTGCGAGCTGCTCCATCCTTTCACTTGCCACTCGAAATCCGTGCACCCGCCATCTCATTGCGTGCTCCCGCTCTCATTGCTGTCAATCTTGCGTCGCACTCATCGTTGGCGGGATGGATCCGTGCTCGGGTCCTCGGTGGAAAGGCAAGCGGTGTCGACGCGGCCCCTGCCTCTTCAGACTCCCCTTGCTCGCAATTGTTTTTTGATCCTCCTGCCTAATGCGTGCACGTCTTTCCATTCACGCGTGCCTACTGCGTCGAGCGGAACGGCTTCCGTTGTCTTCCTCTCCACTCCTCCCGCCCGTTCGCTATTCTTTTTTTTTCCCTTCATTTTGTTTTCATCCGTCGCAAATTTTCCAGTCTGCTGGGAGAGAGTCGAACCTCACTTTATAATGCAAGCATGTGCCCGTGTATGTGAAAACCTTGAGAGTAGGCGAATGCAAAGCATTAGTTTCACCTCTGAACTCTCGGTAGTACTCGTTGGTTGGTTTCTCCGGGGAGAGGTAGACGTGATGTGTGTGCGAATCTTTCTCCCTCTCTCTCTCTCCGTCGTCATTATTATTGCGTATTTTTTTTCATCCCTCTCCCCGGTATTTACTTCGTCTCCCCTCAGCCCTTATGAAGCGAAGTTTCCGCGTGGCGTCTCGCTCGTGTTTGCCTTTCCAGGACGTCGCCAAACGCGTGTCTCCGTGTGTTATTTTTTTATAATTTTTTTCAATAGCGTCCCGCACTCGTGTGGACGATTCGCGGGGGTTTTCTGTCGAAAAAAAAGAAACGTTCCCTCCCACTCCATCATTCCAACCGACTCCCGTTCGTGTATCCCTCAATCCGGATGGCTTTACTTGTTTTAATGCTCTCAGGGTATGGCTTCGAAATTACTCGACTGCCCCCCTCCCCCGTATTTATTTTTTTTGTAATACCTGCCTCGTCGCCGAGTCCGGAGGGAGGTAACGTTGTGGGGAATGGGCATAAAAGAGGGAATGGTGTTTTTCATTCCTCCTCCGCTTCACTACTCCCCCCCTCAGCGCGGAGAACACGGCGTCATCTCCGCGCGACTCTTTCGCAGTTTCCCTCCCCAGCAGCATCGCCGCGTCAAACCCACCCACGTTGTCGTCCCTTCAATTGCGCGAGGGAAAACGCGAAACGTTTGGAGAGTCGTTAGCGCCGTGGGGGGGTTTTCACCTGTTCTCTCTCCCCCGCGATCCCCCCAGCCATCCCACCTGCCATAATGGACGCGTGATAGCTCTATGATGTGCCGTTGAGGCAGGTCGCGGACGCCTCTCCGCGTCTTTTCTTCGGCACTCATTTTCGCGGCTCTGTGGGAGTGTGTAGGAAGCGTTCCCGAGGCTTGTTTGCGCGAAAGCAGCGAGTTGGCACGCGGACAGATGTTCCATCCTGAACTGCAGCGTGTAAACGCGTCCGCTTTTTCGCGGGAACAAGTTTGTTAGGCAAGCGGGGTAAGGGGAAAAAGGACGGAGTTCATTGAAGAATGAAGAGATTTAGGATTTATGCCGAATGGAGAAGGAAATACAGTATTAGGAAAAGCGGCGGTGAATATTGGTTCTTGTGCCTTTTATTCTACGTACATTTGCCATTAGAGGTTAGTAATTTTTTTGTGTTCTTCTGGCTATTGTGTGCTAAAAGGAGCATTTTGCGAATCGCCCCAGAGCCTGTTGCCCCTCACAAATTGTACAATCACGGAAGGAAAAGTCTTACCACCCAAGACCCGAAAATTTTTTAAGTCCCGAATCGACGCCGATTTGGCAATGCCGCTGAACCAAGCCAAGAACCACTGCTAAGAATATTTTCTCCTGGCCCTAATTCTGTATAGGTATGTGGCTGGAAATCGTGGAACGATCAAGCCTGAATGGAGGGAGTATTGAGAGGAGAGGTTGTGGGAGTTCTATATTACTGCGGGAACGAGAATGGAGGTATTAAAGGGATGAGGGACTAAATATAGACTAGGAACATGGAATGGAATTGACTGAACTTGCTCTCGCAGTGTCCAGCATTTCCCATAGGAGTCTGATGTTTCCTGGGATGTGGGAAATAGGCTGTTTTATTATCTTCCCTGATCTCGAGGTATAATTATCCAATGCTTTTTCTTATCTTCGGCATCATCATCTCTCGTTAACGATCAGGTGCTTGTATACTTAATCGTATCTTTTTGTGAGTGGATTATGCAGTGTAGCGTTAAATTAAAACGTGAGTTAATGTTCTGTGAATGAAGTAGGAAATTAGAACTCATGCATTGCCCTGGAATCGTAATCCGAGTACCCATAGATGATTGCATTGTGTTTATGATGCTAAAATAGGGGAATTAACTCAAAAACTCGCGAAAAATTCACGTATCAATCGGTGGATAGGTACCTACCAAGCAAAGACGCGTACCGGTAGGGGAGCGTGTTTGATTCTTCTGCTCAGCCTGACTTGTTCTTCTTCCTCTTTCCTATCTTCCCTTCGCATCTCCCTAATTCTATTTCTCCTGCCCGACTTCCTTGCAAACTCGCTTATACCCGTTTCCCTACCCATCCCGAGGGAGTGGAAATGTTTCTGCTTGGATTTGTTGCAGGAAGAAGGGAGCGTTCCTTCCCTTCTTTACGACTGAGATGGCCAAGGATTTTTTTTCCTGCATCGGGAATATAAAGTGGGGCTACTTTTAGAAAATAGATGAGATTGTTCTTCTGCCACCCTCGGTACCTCTAACAGCTTGTCATTTATTTATATTCACAGTGGTATTTATTGGCCTTTTTCCCTCGTATTTTCTTCGGCTCTTACTTAATTGAATCTTGAATGATATGGCTCAGTGCCAGGGGGACGCGGACAGAGGCTCCAAGTGATGCTGGAGAAAATTCATTTTATGATTTTAGTTATTTTTATCGATGGTTTAAATGGAAACAGCTTTTGGCTTTTAAGTGTCAGTTTAGAACCTCAAAGATGGTGACGTTGACTGTCTAAATGAATGCGGAATACGAAATTATTCGCAGATTTCCGACGTTTTCCAGCCTTCACCTCACCGAGTCCCGCGTTTCTGTTCTGTCTCAAACATCCGCCTGTTGTCTCCAAAATTTTGTTTTGATAGCCAATTTTTTCCTGTCCTTGAAGCCGTGGAGCGTGAAATTGACTCTTAGCGCGATATGGATTTGCCCCACCACTCTGTCACCTCCTTCCGTTTGGTATCCATTCTCTCTCGGTGATAGTCGGCGTGTTCGAATGGCAATTCGAAACATTTACTCTCCCGAAAGTGGAATCCAAACAATTTTTCGACCTATCCTCCATCGCGACGCCAAATAGGAGTTTTTGTTTTGCGGTTTGCGTTTTCTGCCCTGGAGGATTGGTGATGGAATTTAGCGAAGTTTGAAGGGAAAATTTTCCGGGGTTTTATCCCCATACTGCTTTTATTTTTGGCCCTTTCGTGACGAGTAGAACCAGGTAATGATTTGAGGTGTTGACTTTTGCTAGCCAAGCACTTCATTGCTATTCAGGAAATGGTGATTGTAATTCTGAACTAATCATTTCCAAGTTTACGTTGTTGGAGAAATCAAAATATGTCGGAAAGCTGAAATCAGTTCCAGGCTGTCTAGCTCAGATAACATCACCCAAACGAACTTGCATATTGATTTCCATGATAAAATATATCACTTAAAATGAGCTCGGAAGTCGTACCCTGGGCGTTTTGGCTTCGCGGGCCTGCGCTCAGTACTTAAGTTATTTTGGAACATCAGTTTCCTTAACCAGTTTTTATCCTTTGGATTGGAACGTTCTTGTGTGAACCAATAGGGATCGCTGTTCTGATTTTTAATCCAAGATCAAAAGAACTGTCTTGTTGCTGACCTGTGTGGCAATTATCCGAATGCAGCTATGGCACGCGTGCCCCCTCGTTCTGTCGTAATTGCTGAGTCGATGCACGTGACAGTTTCGAAAATTGAGAAGTGGGACATGCTGTCAAGGTTGATGGAAATGTCTTCACGCCATTGTTCGGATTCGCACTGAATGCAGAAAAGGGCCTGCCCCTCTTTCGTGCGCGCATGCCGCGAGCCGTCCTAGCGCCTCGCGTGCGCCCGCCTATCTATTCATTCTCGTCGGCACGAGAGGTATTTCTTGTCGTTGCCTCATATGGCTTCTCGGTGTCGACACGTCAGTCACGGCCGAGTTATTCCGAACCGCGAAACGTGGCCACGGGTGAATCTTTAGAGTGCCCGTTTTATTTTATTAATTAAGAGCTTCGCTCGTGTTTATGAAAGCCCTAGGAGGCTGAATTACTGCTTCCCGCAAGATTTTTAAAACATGCATTCAAAACGCATTTGCATTAAGGGCTCAATCGTAGGTATATCTAGAAACATAATGACGATCTCAGAATGCAATACTCATTTGTGAATATTTACCTTCGTTATTAAATGTACTCACTTACGTTTCTAGTGTTTTCACCAACGCTGTGGACACGTCATTAGAATAAAATACAGGAAAGCGTAGATAATTTCCATGCCGTAGCTTATAATTCATAAATACAGTATTACATAATGTTTTCATTCGAAGGGAAAAGTCTAATCCTTCCGCTGTTACGTGACATCCTCCTCTACATTGTTAGGATACAACGTTGAAAAAGGATAGGAACAATGTTTTTTAGTATTTTACCTCTACGTCAACGTCGAAAAGGACATGGTTTCCCAGCGCGGACTTCTTTCTTTTGAATTTACTGAAAACTAAATGCGCCACAATACCATCGATATGCTACGAAATGGGAACTCTAGATTGTCTGCCGTACCGCTTCCCGTGAAGATAGTAAACCTCAGTGCATTTACATACCTATCGGAAAGTACATCCCCTATTTTTCAATTCTTCACATTTTGAAATTATATTGATATCTCATGCTGCTACTAGTAATTTTTACGATTGTAGGTAGTGCCTCTCCCATTTTCTTGCATCTTTTTAACAGATTGTAGAATCCGTTCAATGGAAAATGAAGGGAATACCAGGAACGAAATTCATCAATCGCAGAATGCGCGAAAGAAGACGGCATTAACATCGATCTGTGTGTCTGGTTGATGTAATGGAGTGTCTTCCAATGAATTGCAAGGTTGTAAAGCTTAAATACAGTTTCTGGAAGTTTCGACCGTGCTCCTTGATGTCTTATGCCTGAGATAATTTCATGAGTGAATTTAGATCTAGATTCTTGGAACCTGAAAAGACCTTCGCGTGAAGTCGCATTGTTCTGTTTCGAACGATTATTCGTTGGCCGGAGGTAGTTCTAGAGAGGAAAACAAAGGAAATTTAGAGTGAAAGATCGTGGTGATGAAAGAGTCAGCGAATTCCTTTCCGGGAAAAACGTGTGGTCTGAAAAGGAAGCGGAAACATTTCACTAAAGCAGTGTCTTTAGTTCCTCTCGGCTTTTTAGAGGTTTCTTCGTTCTCGCCGGTGTGGGAACTGAAAATGTTTTTGCCAAATTAAATTATGCGGCTCCCCTCGTTTTTGGAAATAGTGTAGTGTCTCCAAATCTTTGGGGTTTTTCTTGCAGGAGAGGAATGTCTTAAAATGTTACCATGAATAACCTCTCTTCGTCACATCTTGTGCGTCATTGATCGATTTGTTTGTTGCGTTCAAACATCCCCGTGAGCTGCCCGCTGTGTAGAGTCGCAATTATATTGCATGAAGACACCTCCAGAAAATCACCATACGGTTTGATTGGCTGATTCTGAGTTATTATCGGTTGAAATTTTCGGTGACGACTGACAACTCAAGTCATTTGCGCTGTTTGGAAAAGGGATTTGTGGCTTGCTGCAAAATGATTCAAGGGGAATGCAGGAATGGTTTCGGCATCAGCCAGCTCTCAGTGGAATGGGACAAGTGGACGGTGCGAGGGTTAAGCATCCCATTCGACCTAAAGGGCTTTCCACTTGGAGTGCTCTCCACATAGCACCGATTACGGATCGCATTTCCGCCGAAAAATCTTCACCACCGGCGGGATTCAAATGCGAACCTCCGTTGCGTGTGGTTAGTACTTCATTCAGCGAATTCCGATTTCCTACGAGGGAACTACATCCAAATTCCAGGGTGACTCTCTCGTTTTGCAATTCGAGTATTATCATCGATTTTTCGTAGAATTGGTCAAGTATTAAATATGATAATTAAAAGGATGATGATGTCGATTTTTGATCTTCATTTCGGTGTAAGTTCTCTCTGTAGTCATTATTCAATTCCTGCCTCTTCCTTGCTCTCATGCGTCTTCCTCACAATCACGGTTTTAATCTATCCTTTGCCCCTCTGGACAAGTTCTATATACACCCTCTGTCTCAATCTTATTTTACTATCCACAGCAGATGCATAATTTGGTTTGGAATGAAATCAATGTATTTCACTGACTTGGGTATGAAAATACTGCTGTAGTCCACTATAAGTTAGGGAAATTATTAAGAACCTCAAAATGTAGGGAGTTGAAAGATATTACGCCGAATGCGTTCAACTGGGCGAACTGATCTATGCCTTGCGGTCATTGTCATTCCTCTTCATCATGGGTGCTTCAAAGGGATATTTACGCTGATTACGGAAAAAAATGGTCCTCCAAGCGTCATAAAACAATGACTAACTCGCCCTGTCGGACACTCTAGAAAATCCATCGGAGGTAATCCGATTTTCATAAATGTAATGATGCATCTACACAAACTCAACGCACTCTCTGTCGCTGGGTTATCTCCATGGCATCCTTCTTCAGTTCCATTGTTCGTAGTTTCGCCCGCAGTGAAACCGTCGCTCGCTCGCCTTTCCCTCTTCGAATCCAATTGGGAAAGCCGAGGTTCTCGGCGGAGGTGAGCTCGGTTCAATTTTGCCTCGAATCCTGGCTAGGAGAGGGAGAGAGGAGTGGATTATACAGGTAGCCGTAAAGAATACACTCGACCGAATGCGAAAACTTTTTCCGGGGCCGGCCGCGGGCGTATTGCGAGGATCCGAGTCAAGTGGAAGGGAGTGGGAGAGGAGGGAGACACGAGAGATGTGGGGAGAGGGAGGTTTTTTTGGCTGGCTGGGCGCTCTCGGGTTGGTCGCCGAGGATGCGTGCTCTGGGAAACTTGTGTGTATATGTGAGATCGGGGATGGGCGAATGTGTCCCGGACGTCGGGACCGCAGGGTGGGGGGGTGGTTGGGGAAGGATTTTCTCCTTTCTCTCCCTCCTCGCCCGAGCATGAAAATCGCGTCCCCTCGTACCACTAGAGACGGGTCGCTTCTCTGGAACGAATTCGCGTGAGGACCGAATCGTGTTGCGGAGACGAGAACGTAGAGTAACGCTAGCAAAATTGTTATTCACTCAGTAATTCAACCTGTTTGTTTTTTAAGGATAGGTGAGGGTAGAGCTCACCTCAGACTAAGATACAGACGTGTGAATTCACGCATTCAGAGTGGAATCACATATTTCTTTCCCTGGCCTACCTCGCACTTCCTAGTATTTTCGTTTCGAGGGTGTTCGTTGGTTTCAGCCGGAATTTCAATCAGGGACCTAAAGTCCGTAGCCCAACGTTCTTCCCACTAGGCTTCCATGTTCCCTGAATTGTGAGAGCAAGTCCTTATTAATTTTGTGAATAGTATCGTCTTGTCTCATATGCTGATTTCACTTTTCAGGTCTATTCCATCTAATTTTTTTTTCTATTTTATCAATTTCATTCTCATCCTTTCCCTTCCGCGTTTCTCCAACGTCTTTACCCCTAACATTTTATCCTGCATTCCCTATTAGATTTTAAAATTTTCCCGAGCAATTGATTAAGGATCAGTTGAGGCTCATTTACCTATTTTGAAAATAGCGTTGACGAAGTCCACAATATCGCGTCCACTTCGGATTTGAAGACGTAACATTTGAAAAGGAACGATCCCTTTTAGCCGTTACTTTTGGTGAACGAGTCCGTGGAAGGAACGAAGCTGCCCATCACTACGCGCTACCCTCGATCCCCTTCTCTTGTGTGTGCAACCCCTTCCCCTTTATCCTTCCCCTCCCCAGTCCCTCTTTCGACTTGCGGTGGATGCGGTTGCGAAATGTCTGCTCTCCTCTCTCCATCGCTCTTGTTTGTCATTTGTTCGTGCTCTCCCCTCCCCCCTCACCCTTTCCCGGAGACGACTGCGGAAAATAAGGTCCTTCCCGTCACACGACCCCCTCCCCCTTTAGTTGGAAAAGAATAAAAAATGAATAAATGTCGCTAGTTTGGGAGCCGCGGATGTGGGAGTCTTCATTAATCGACTCTAGCCCCCGGGGCGGCCTGCCGCTCCCTTTCTTTCGCTGCACCACCAACTCCCGAGCTTTAATGCTGGTTTCGGAAGGCCGATGGGTGCGGATGGGGCTATCTTGCTTCCCTTACAGAGGGCTTTGTTTATCACTCCCGTGCTCCTGCCGTGGTTTGTCCCGGCCTTCTCCAATCCCGTGTTTGCGAGAGCTGAGTTTTTTTTTGCAGTGCCCTCGTCCTAATGTTAACACTCCTCTAAGTACGCTCACATGTTGCGCTCCTGCGATAGCGTTGGCCGATGACCCCATTTTGTGTGGATTTTGCTGAATTGTGAGACGGCTCTCCATGTTTCGCGCGTGCTAATTTTTTCGCTATCCCAATATTTCTTTCTTGTGTCGCGGTCGGAACGGTCGCGTATCTACTGAACAAGCTCTCGAGCTATCCCTCCGGCGCGGTACTATTGTGATGTAAAACCACGGTAGTAGAATAACGAGATCTGGGGCGGGATTCTATTTCCATTATATTATTGTAGCGCCGCGGGATCGTAGCGAATAATAGGTCGGCTAGAACAAGTCTATGCGCCACCTCTGAAGCTTTTCTGTGACCGTACAGTATATTAAATATGAGTTTGCTGAGAGAGCGCACTGTTTGAAAAACGGAATCACCCTGGAAGTATATGATATTCTTTTATAGTAGTGTGCGGCGTTATGTAGAAAGAAGAATCTAGCCCTTGCTTTTATAGACGTGGGTACGAAGGGTATGTCTGGAAAGGGTATTGAGTGCAGATAGAATCCTGAAAACCGTGGTCGATGGGAGTCTTTTAGGTAAGCGAGAGAATTGGAGGAAAAGAACTGAGTTTGTGGATAAAATGAAAATCAATAGGCCTTATGTCGAACTGAAGATGAAAATTCGAAATGAAAACTAGGGTGTGGTTATTCCCTTCGTGCAGACCTACCTTAACAATGATTTTCGTTCGTGTGATTTAAACTCCTAGGAAAGAAATCCGCTGCGAGTAAATCGTACGACTTTCACTTGTTCATTCAATGCACGTGAGAGTTACGATTACGCAGTTTCGAGTAGTTTCCTTTTAGCATCATCAATCCTCCTCCCTTTCGATTTCGCTCTTCATTAACCCGTGCGCTGCTCGCCGTAGCATCCCCGATCCTTGCGCGAGGCGCTCTTGCCTTTGTCCTCTCCACATATCCCTCATCTGCCCTCCCGGGAGAATCGTGTCCGCTGTGCGAGGACGGTCGCTTTCGAACCGTAGTCCTCCGCATTCCGCGCCGCCTCCTCTCCTGGTTATCGGCGTCCGTCCAGGCGGGCCCGCTCTCTGTTTCAACCTGCCCTGTCCTCGGCGACCCCGTGGGGGGTGCGAAGGGGTCTGCGTGGGGTGGGGGTCAGTCCCTCTCCCAGTTTGTCTTCATTCCGTTAGTGTCCACTCCGTACTCAGGGGTTGTCTTTCTCTCTTTGATAACATTCCTCACAAATGTGAAACATTTTTTAGGCTTTCATTCATTTGGCTTAGTAATTCATTGAGATTGTCATCTTCTCCTTTTCCAGACGGAATTATACGTAACATTACTCGTTCAGAATTTTATAAATTTTATAATTTCATGCAAGACATGATTGTGGAGGAGGTTAAATAGACGGGAGGAAGGTGAACGTCGTAGTGGTTGACGAGAAGAGGAAATTATTAGAGGTTATAGCGTGAAAGTAAGGGTTGTGGAAGGAGTGTGCTTTAATGTTGGCGAGGATTGAGAACACCATGATAAAGGAAACGTTTTGTTGTCTGATGTGACGGTGTTCGAGAAACAATTCCGAGACAGCAACTTTTAACAAGTTTCTTGTAAATAATTCGTAGAGATCAGCTTAACACCTTACTGAACAGATAAGTACATCTACATAATACCCTGCGAGCCACCTCTAGGGTTTTTGGGAGGGGCAATGTGGGTATAATGTTTATAAAAGAAGGAAATTATGTAGTTGAAGAGTATTATTTTTGTGCCTTCTTCCATGAAAACCTACTTTTACCAATGTTAAATGCATTTTGATGCATAGTATTCGATTCCTTTTAGTGTTGGAAATATTCCAACTGACAATTTCTCGTTTTTACTGAAAATTTATTTAGTTGCAAAGAATAGGAAAGAGAAAAACTGGGATGATTGATATAATTTAACCCATGTGTGGAAGAGATATATCTTTCAAAAATTGAATAACAATATTCCAATACTCTCTCCCGTTTTTATAGTTGATGTTTTAAAGAAATTATTTTAATTTTATTTTTATTTACTTTTGAAACCCTTGACAACAATGTACCAATATTCCGACGGTACAAGAGAAAAATATTTACGTCTTCAGTCTCCTGACGACGTTCCCAGCAGGAGAAACGAAACGTCGAGTTTAAATATTAAGCACGCAGGCGTACACCCGAAAATGGATTGTAATAGTGTATAGGAGAGAGAATTCGCAGTTTCAATATATACCAGTTGAACTACAATGAATAACATTATTATTCCATCCGCATCCTCCCTCCCGTCCCTCTTTCGTTTCGCCTCTTCCTGTTTACTCTCATCCCCCGTCTCCCCCGCCCCTGCGTACCTCTCCCGCAAAACCGCGATGACCGCACCATAATGAAATATTCCATCCCGAGTTTTAACATGTGCTCGGGTATATTTTCCTCCCTCCTCTCTTCCATCCTCCCCTTCAATTCAACCCTTCAGTCCCCGCTGTCGCCTCTCTCTCCGTCCTCATCCTGCCTTTCGTCTCGAGTTACTCCATCCTGTTTTTACGTTTTCGTCGATTTTTCGCGTCCGCTGGTTTTTTCTTTCTGGTTTCCTCTTTTACGTTTCGCTGTTTGGCCTGCCTGCCATCTCCTCACCCCTCGTGCATATCCTTCGTTTCCACCCCCGGACTGACCCTCTCATTTGCTCCCGTAATGTTCTTTTTTTCCCCTCGGCAGCAAACTTTCGCCAAATGAGCGCCCTTTGCAGTGTTTCATACTTTTGGACCTCCGGCGAGTCCGCGCTCTTTTTCGGCCAGGAACGAACAATAGCGTGGCTTCTCGTGTTTCGGCTCTCGCCGATTGCTATGCGTGGTTTCAGCGTTCATGCTTGGTCTGCTTTCTGCAAAATACTTCTTTGCATGGTGCATAGTGGAAGAGATCATTTAGTTCAATATGAGAAAATCGCAATCTCGGAAAATCTTTCTGTATTGACTATAGAAGTGGCGGAGATATTTAAGAAAAAATGCGACCTTTTGTTTAAGTCTCCATCAGCTGTGGACGATGCAACGAAAAAACGCTGTGAAATGGGTTGTAGATTAGTCTCGAGTCATTTATAGGCCGTTTGTAATGGAACGGTAATTTGGTTTCGTGTTATTCGTTTGAAACTGGTGCTACTGTCGTGAAATTTTCAGGGTTTGTAAAGCAGTCTCTGTCCATCATTTTCCTGCATCTTGAATTTGGAAATTTATTATTTATTTTAGACAATTATTTCATCTATGTAAGTTCTTTTTAATAATTGGGATGCAGTTAAATGTTGAAAAGGTTATACTATACACATAGACTGCATATTTGTGTCGAAAATAAAGAGTTTTCGTTGATAACGTAAGTGCCAAGCGAGTAATTAATTCATTGCAGAGTTCGATCGGTCGAGTGATTCATTCTCTTAATTCAGCTCGGTGTGCGCACCACTTTAACTATCTACTAAAGCCTCACTCTTGCGGGAAACATCTCCAAAAGTTTATATGGGAAATATTTCTTTTCCTTCTATTCTCCCTTTCGTGCGAGGCCTGAAAAAGGCATTTTTATTGGAGTAACCGCTTTATCCAAAACGAAAATATTTTCTGCCGTTTGATTTCCCCCCCGAAAAAGCGTCGATATCGAAAATTTTGCGTGAATGGATCCCTGCGCTCTCTTTCGCTTTTTCATTTTTTCCCCACCCCTCCCTGTTATTCGAGTCCCCGTATATCCCCTACTCATCCCCGCGCCCGTGTTTTCGTTCGTCATTTGTTGCGAAAGCCCTTTTCCCCTTCTCTCAGGAGGGCAGAAAAACACGGAATGCAGCGGTTGCTTGGTGACCATTCTGATCTCCTGGGCTTAAAATGAATGGGTTTATTGCATTGAATGCGATGTATATATTTATGAAATGACCCAGCCGTGTATGTCTTTCCCCCACTATTTCTCTACCCAATCCGTCCCTAATTTTCATGGAAATTTATTACAGGATATTTTCGACCTCGCCGGTAATGACGATGTCGGAAGGCTTTTTTTTAATTTTTATTTTTCCGAATGAGCGTGAAAGCTTTCCGGCTTATTTTTTCCGTCTCTTGATTTGGCAAATTATACTTTTAAAACGTATTACTCGGAATAGAGGCTCTCAACCATGGGCCAATGTCGGTTCACGAGTCGCGTGTCTTTGGCTACACGCTAGTTTACCCCGATATAAAGTTTTCTGAGGTTTGGGGCTATAAATGCAATGTTGTAAACTCCATGGTTTTTTCTTTTATTGCAGTAGGAGCTTAAGCTAGTGTTTTCAGTTTATATGAATATGTTTTGCTTGCGTTAAATTTTTGGTGTTACCATACTAGATCGTTCAAATATCGTAACAATATGTGATAGCTTTCATTTATATCCTTTTATTTAATGCTCTTATGTGAAATGTTTGCTGGGTGGGCACAATAGATGTAAAATTATGCGATTTCTGTCAGCTCGGCTTTATTGACATAGGTTGGTTTATGTGCGTCGATTTGCGTCCATTCGGATGATTGGGGATCGGGGGGGTTTATGTCTGAGTTTAAAAATTCGAAATAAATTAAATTTAAACAGCTAGCGCTGTATCAAAAATATTTTTTCATGTACCGCTCGATTAAATGGAAATAAATTAGTAGTTTTATTCAAATTTATATCATGTGCGCACCAAAATTGTGTTTCATTATCGGATTAAATGAATCTGAGGCTCGAGCCTGTCTGTTCATTCATGTTAGTATGGTGAAATTTATTTTAAATATATTCAATTAAGCGTGTTTTTTTGGGTAAAATTGTATTGTAACCTTTTCTATTCTCTCCATTTCATAATTTGCGTTTTTGCGAATTTAGCCCCGTCAACGGCTTTGTGTATGGATGCTCCAACTCTTCCGAGTACTCCTTTAGTCTCTTCTGTCGGTTCCTCTTCTATGTCAAGTGTTATATATTTCCGAACACGGTCAGCATGTGGCATACCAGATGCTCTATAAAAGGTTTCGCTTTTGAATTGGAGCGGAGATGTTCCCCACGTCTCATCTTCGATGTGTCTGCCAAGCCAGATCTTGAGCATTGCTCGAGGGCCTCCTCGAACACTATTGACCCGAATATCGGGGGAATTGCATTTTCAATTTCCCCTTTGTCAGACGGCCGTCGCTGAACGCTGACTGTCACATTTTGTGATATGAATGTGTGAAGTGATGTCACTTTTGATAAAGTAGTTGTCGAGAGAAAAGCTTTACTGTCTCAGAAGCTCTCTTTTCCATTACAGTAGTGGTAGTGGATCTTCTTTTCTCTATGATGTAATCTATTTAAGCTATCTTTCAAAACAGTCCATATTATATGTTTAATGTCTTAATGGGGTCCACTCTCATTCCCTAGCTCCCCTGGTAAATTGATACTCAGTAGCCATTCGCTTGCACGCTCCCTAGGTACGATTTTACTGCTTCGCGGCTCATGTTCCTGTCGTATTTAACTCTGCATGCAATGTGTGTACAATTTCCGTACGTGAACTGTATAATAAACATTCGAAGTGAATTGTAACGATGGAGTACGTGACACTTGCGCGGACAGTCATGGGCCATTCATTTTTATGCGATACGAAGATGGAGAATTCTTTTTTGGTCGTAATAAGCATTTTATTTATTATTCCCTGGCAGCAGAGGTAGGAACGTGCATTAGTTGGAACCAAAGGCGAGGCATAGCTTCCCTACAGTGATAATGTCATTCGGCAGTTAACATTTTTTCTATTATCTTAATAAGTAATTTAATATTGATGCGAAAGATGACCCGTTGTATGTTTTTTTTATATTATCCTCGCTTTATCTCTTAGAGGAAAGATATTATTTTACTCGTAGTAGATTTTTTTCTTCGTGTATCATCGGGTTAACGCATTTAGTGTGTTTTGCATTAGGAATTTGGGCTTTTCCTTCAATTGGATTACCTCTTTGGCTCTTTTTATCTTAAATAATGGTCGCAAGGGTATTCGAATATCTCAAGGTCTCACTATACGCAACATCTGCTCCCAATTTCATCTTACTTATCCTCCCTCGTTCACTTCCCATGCGTTATTCACTGCGTATATTTAGTCGCACACATAAAATTTTATAGACGCCATGCAAATCTCTTCCCCTACCATGAGTCTGGTTTATAAATATTGTTTTAACCTCATCTCCGCGCCGATGTCGGGGAGCGTGACGCATTTTAATCGAAAATTATGAAGAATAGACACATCGGTCTCGTTAGGTGGTTTTCGGAAGGAGAGGGTCGGGCGCAAGTGGCAATTCCGTGGGCGTCGTGTTTGTATATTCATAGCGCTCCTTCCCCTGTGCTTCTTCTCCGGGCCGGCATTATTTTGTTCCCTTTCGCTTCTCCCGTGGAGGAAGCCCACACAGCCAAGCCCCGGCATCGTTCTCCTTTGCCGAAAACGCCTTTGGCCCGAGTGATGGAAACGCCGCTTCGCTCTCGAAAACCTCCCAACCGGTACGGTAGCGGGTTTTTTTCTCTTTCCTTTGGAATCCACGGGAATCCTCCGCGTCCGAAAAGCATTTTCGGCGAGCCAGGCGGATAAGTGTGTGGGCGGTTCGGTATGGCCCTCTGTGAGCCATCACGTATCGCTGCTCGGTATTCCTCGGTTTTATTCATCCTCCTGATGCTCCCAGCTTAGGGAAATTGCCTTCATCTTGATGGCAAATGTGTGCGGTTCTTTTTGGATATGTTTCATGGGGTATAATATTCCCTCTACTTCCATCCTTGTTATTTCATCATGCTAGGGTCTGTTCTGAGAAACTATCGCATAGCATTGCATGGTCAACTTCAATTACCAATTTATGTAATGATGCATAGGTGTGATGGGTTGTCGTTCAACTGTTTGTATAGGATGGTACCTGTCTCGCTTTGGATACATTGGTATAGCCTGGTGTTGGTTTCAATTGTTCTACCTGCTCCATGGAAGATCTCAATTTATCTGTTGGAAGTGGTATCATGAGTTAGCTCTCGTAGTGTGGAGCTAATGCTGGAATACTGATGACGCATTTGGTTTAATGAATAAAATTTTTCGTTGGAGCTTGTTTACCCTTCGTTATCCATCACAGTTCTTTTTCGGTCCCTTTGATGCATGAATTTCAACATAAATTTTGTTTGCAATTCACACCAGTGTTGTTTTTGGTGGAAAGCGAGGAATGGAATAAAATTTGAAAGCAAAAGATATTTTTCAGCCTCATTATTAATGTAATTAATTATTGAAATTAGTGGTGGGGATTAGTCGATGTCGATGGAATTTGTGGAAGTGGAATCGGTCAGATTTAGGTCTTGCTTTGAAATGGAAAAGTAAATTAATCGTGAGAATCGAGGCAGATGCAGATTGATAAGTTAAGTGATCAATGTAGCCGTATCTATTCGGTATCTATGAAATTATTGTACCTCAAAATGAATATTTACCTCTTGCTTTGAAATGGAAAAGTAAATTAATCGTGAGAATCGAGGCAGATTCCCGATTGATAAGTTAAGTGATCAATGTAGCCGTATCTATTCGGTATCTATGAAATTAATGAACCTCACATTGATTCTTCTTGTACAGTATATATCACTGCGAATCTACTTTTGATTTTTAACACGTAGATTGCTTTAAGTAATGATTGAATGATCGTAAAACAATGTTGCATATCATGGAGAGGAATTCATCTTACCCGATTCTCGTGAATGCCAATTCTCTTTGGTGTGCGTGGAGGCCGGCAATTTCTCTATGCACTACGGCTCCATTCCATACTGCTAGCAAATGATGGTCGGGTCGCATCGGCTGAGCGTGAGGGACGCAGGAGAAGGGGTGGCGACGATATCCCTCCGGGGGCCGCCCCGCTCCGCGACCCCTCTCGTCTGCGGCTTGGGACGGATGCCTCACGAGGGGACGGTCGGGATGCTGCTGCTTGGCTAGGTGCTGGCACCTAGACGGAGGAGAGGGGGCTTTGAGGACTAGGGCCCACCTCTCCACTCCACGGAATTTTTGTGGCCCTAAAGGCTTGTGTACACGGTACATTAACGCGTACGAGTTAATGTCTAAATGTATGAACGCGAGAATGAACGCCAAAATGCCCCCTGTAACCACCCAACTTGTGCGAATGCGTGCACAGAAAATAGAGCCTGTTCTAATTTGGTTCATGCATTCGTATCGTTCCATTCCGGTCCACAAAAAATCATTCATGCAAACAGACATAAACTCGTACCTGTTAATGTATCGTGTAAACAGGCTTTTAGTAACGACTGCCCACGATTCATCTGCTGTGGTGGCCACCAGCCCTAGGACACCTATCCTCTGACACTCCGATTATCGATACAGTTAAATGTCATCGTCTGACACCAACTGGAAGAAACATATCGATAATTGTAGCCCTGAAGTAGGAAATGTTTCGAAAAATCAGGCGTAATTCGGAAAGAAAACGCCCATTGAGATCAAGCCACAATAACTGCGACCTTTCCTGTACAAACCAACGATGATTGTAAACTTCTACAGTCAAAAATGAAATATTTATTACTTATTTAACGAAATTTATGGTTTGAAACTGGATAGAATGTTAGGTGGACGAGGAAGGAGGATAATAGGATTTTCAGATAGCAGGAAAGGAAAAGGCCTTTATTTTTAATTGAAGAAGGAAGTCCATGAAGGGAGGGGAGGCTGCCAGAATGCTTCTTAATTACTCCATGGAAACCTACCTTAATCGTTAGAATACTTCAGTAATAGTAATAATTTTCCTATGCTTGCGAATTGACTGCAAATTACCAGTGTAGGCAACATGCATACCACACAAGCACCCCCCCGGAGCGAATTCGTGGCCGCATGCATGGCTAGGTGGGCGCGCGGAGGAAGGTTGCTGAGCCCACGTCTCCCACCGCCCCTTTGTCCCAACTGCCTCACATCACTGCCTTACTTGGCTCGGAAAGGCCGACCCAAGGTTCCATTGCCATGTCGCTCGGGCACGGCTCCTCCCCCGAAAAACCAGCTTCCTTCCCTCCCTCTCATCTCCTTTAAAGACGTCCTCTCCTCTGCATCGACTCGTCCCTCGCGTTCCCACCACAGCGAACGGATCTGCCGCCTCCGCATCTCCGTAAGCGTGCTGGATTCTGGTTTTATTCGGGCAAGAGCGCGTGCTGGAACCTCAGCGCAGAGCCCTGTTTACAAAAATTAACGGAAATAGAGTTATCATGATCGATACCAATTGATGGCATATTCCTGCAATCAAAGTAGAAACCTCCCATCTATCGTGAAATCAATGTTAGACCTAGCCTATTTTTGTCTCCCCATAGACAAAGATATCTTCCTTGGTGCTGGTTGATATCAAGGGAAACTTGAGCTGTTCTTAACTAATAACTTTCCCCATGAGAAGTACGTAATTATATTGTTATGAAGCTAGAGGATCTTTTTCTTGATTTATCAACTAAAAATTCACGTTGAATTACAAATTAAAACACAAAATATCCGTCAAATTACGCTAATGAGGCTGAAGCATTGTCACAAGGGATGCTTGAATCCTAAGAGTGCGGCAAAGATCGGAAATTTAAATACACTTGACCTTGAAGATGATGTAGTAAAATTGAATCCTAGGTCGTTATAAATTTTATTGTCGCTAAAAATCGCAATTATGTATGTCAAAATCACGTGGTTTAAATTTGTAGCCTCAGGTTTCGCCTCTTCAGGAGCGATCGTTTTTATACCTACTCTGAGCCCTTCCATCCGCAGCTACCTACTCCTTCCTATCGTGAGCTGGATTCGGGTTTTTATTCGGGGCCTAGCGCACGTGCCGGGACGCCACCTTCCTTACTCCCACGCCCGGCTGCCGGCGGTGATTCGAAATTCCAGGTTTCCCTTTCTTTTATTTCGACGGCGGCGGTGTGCTTCGATCACACGTCGCGCGGCGCCTAGGGGAAGGCCGAATCAATCAAGGTTAGGAAAGCGTTTCGCCCGGAGTGTGTGTCTTTGAGCTCTATCTCGCCCTAGATGCCCGTGCCCACGCGGGTCCGCCCGTGCCCTCGGGCGCGGCGAGGCTGGCCCCGCGTGGGTGGACTCACCTGATCGGTTGCGAGTGATGAAACGGTCGGCGAAGCTGCGGAGATAAGTAGACCAGCGTCAAGGTAATGTCTGTCGAGGAGTAGTCTTATCCTTTACACTAGGTTGTCCTAGTTGCTACTGGTTGGATCGTAACGTTGGGCGCGGAGTTATATCCGAACATATGTATACGTCTGTTCCCACGAACGTCACTTTTTCCCCTGCTTCGTAATTTCGTACACAAACCGTGAATTTTCTCTGTTAAATCCCTTAGTTCAGCGTGGTTTGTGGAATTCATTTAGATAAAAAGTGGGTAAAAGAGTTATGAATTTAATTCATTTACTCTAAGAATAATTTTTTTCTTATTTTTTATAATTCTTTTGTCTAGATGTTTAAAATGTCTCCTCTCAGTTACTGCACTCAGGACCGGTGTAATCGAAAAATTTAGTGGGCTAATTACCTTGACACAATTAAATTTTCCCGTATTGTGACTCCCAACTGTAAATTAGGGAACGCCACCGACGAACGTTGTTTAATTGTTATGGCCCGCATTCCATTTGGCCCATCATTTCATCTAGTCCGGCCCCAGTCTCGCATTGTTTTCTCTCACTGGAACGGCGTATTGTTATAAATAAAAATTACGTTCATGCCATTCCCTTTGGGTATAAATACTCTTTTTGCGAGCTAATGTGGGGAATGCGCGGAAAGTGCACACAGGAGTTTTAAACGTTGAAAATACGACTCCTTCCCGTGCCAGACTGAAAATGTGGGCTGTAGTTAAGTTTCGGGTTACCGTGGCGTTGTTTCGGTCGGCGCAGCTCCTGGAAATAGCACCGCACCTATTCTTAGTTTCTATTATGACGTTTGAGAAAGGAGCTTCCAGGTTGAATCCTCGCCTTTATTCCGCTAGCGCCACCGCTTCACCATTTCCTCGGCCAAGAAGAATAAATTCACGTCCTGCGGCTCCCGACCGCCTTAAAGAGCTCGGGCATATAATCTCGCTCGCATCCTGCGGTCCGGCTCCCCTGCGAGAAACCCTCTCCTCCTTGGTTATAACCATCCCACCATCCACGTATCCGTTAACCAAAGAGTTTCCTCTCACACTCGCATTTTATTTATTCAAGTATTCTACCGATCAAGGTAGGTTTCCATGGAGTACTTGAGAAGCATTCCGGGAGTCTCCCCATCCTTCAAGCACCACCCTCATTATTCACTGCAAGGCCTACTCCCTTTCATTCTATCTACAAATCCCATTCTTCTCCTTCTTCTCCCTCGATTACCTAACATTCTACCCTCTAACACTTGTTTTCAAAACCCCCTTCCCGCTAAGTACTCCCTCCTTCCGTACCTTCTGCCTCCTCCGTATCTCATCAAGAAGCTGCCTCTCCTCACCCACCATGTTCAGCACTTCGTCGTTCCTCCTCTTCTCCGCCCATTTCATCTTATTTATTCTTCTTCACTCGCCCACATCTCGAATGCCTCTAATCTTCAATCATCCTCCTTAAGTGTCCACGTTTCCGCACTGTAAAGAGCTACACTCCAGATCAAACTCTTTACTAACCTCGTCTTTAAACTCTTGCATAACGATTCTCTCATAAGCTCCTTCCTGTTCACGGACGCGTCATTTGCTAACGCAGTTGTTTTCCTGATGTCCTCACTGCTGTATCCGTTTTCCCTTAATGTGCTGCCCAAATAGTTGAATTCACTTCCGCATAATAACAACGAATCCCATTTGCAGGCAGAGAGCCACCGCTCGCTCAGCGGTCTTCCCTCCCCGGTGTTTTTATCGTGCATTTTAATCGCGAAGAATCGTCCCCCATTTTCGTTTCACCGTAGAATTGCTTTTAGTCCCACTCATCGAGGAATTGCGGCCTTTTATCTCGAGCGCTGAAGTAATTATAAACAGCTTTGCTCACTTGTGTGTTTCGGTTTGCGTCGTGATATTTCGTGGCTGTCGTTCACAATGCATCTACCCAATTGTTGAGCCATTGAATGTTTCAGGATGTGGTGCTGAGCCGCATCGAGGGTGCAGTTCTACTGCACAGAATTTGGTTTCATATTACTTGGAGGACGTAGACGAATGCGAGTGGATGCACAGAACCATTATTGAGTTATGCGAAGTACGTATTGTATGGAAATCCATTTTCCAAGTATTGTTTGTATGCTTGGTATGCCACAGATACCTCAAATTCTTTGTTTAAACTTTGGCAAGCTATCTGTGTGTAGTTTTCCTTTGCCAACGCTTTCCAAGACTGTTTTGTTATTTATTAAGTCCCTTTCTCCCCTTATTAGCGGTGAGAGGCTCTACCTATTAGGGTTTAGGTCATCGTTGAAATAGAAATTCGAGCTTCGCCCCATCACTTAAGTAGTTGCGCACTTTCCTCGAATTATTTGAAAATTTCTCAATCGGTATTATATCTTTGAAAAGGGGGACTATTATATGTTATTTTAGTTATTACATGTTATGTTACTACTATAGTTATCGATTTTGGCAAAGTAATCAGCCTGGTTGTTGTTACTTATTCTAGGACATTCCTGTTTCCTCAGTTTACGCAGGCTGAACGTAATGTATCCATTACTATTTACCACATCCTTGAAAGTTCTCTGCAATTGATTATTATTTGTGCTTCGCCGGTAATGAATTTCGCCGTGATTTTTCTTTGGCTTCGCTTCTGCAGTGCGGGGTATTCCACGCATTTATCCTTATTTGGCTTTCATTCTCGGGTAGCTCGCGTATCTTTCGTTTTATAGCCGCCCTCCTCCTTCCCTGCGGCTCCGCTCGGGCGGTGATTAAAGGAAATCGACTTAGTTCATCGGTTCTTCGTTTCGCTCGGAAGTCGTAGCTTTTCCCACCCACTCCCTCCCCACCAACCCCTTCGCCGCCCTCTCGTCTTCTTGCTGCTCACGAGCCGACGACCGTGGCAGTGGCAAGTTTCTCGCCATCCTCCCTCCAGCACATGCTTTTATTTGCTCCCTCTTCTCGACCCATCGTCTCTCTCCCGTGAAGCGTTCGAATAAGAAATCCTCCCGTATTTCTTTTTATCACGCCCTACCTCCTCCTGAGGTAGAGTGAAATTTCGGAATGGCTAGATCCCGTCTCATCGTGGACTTCTTTAAAGTGATATTCTGGGAGATTTTGCTGTATTTTGGTTCACGGTTTTATTATTGTTTTTGAAAATATTGGTATAAAACGACCATTCGGTCGGGTGGATTGGTTTTACTTACAGTAAGTTAGTACATGACGTTGACATGGAGAAAACACGGATACGTGGAAAGTAATGGAATATGAACTTTTCCGTAAACTTAGTAAACGTACAAAAATGAAAAATAAGCTATTCAATTTTATTTAACCGTTTCAGGAAGGTCTTAGGTTGCGCGGAAAGGGTTCAAAGACTACATTTACGAAACCGTTCCAATCCCCCGATGGAAATAATATTTCGCAGTATTTGAATGATGTCTATTAGTAGTTGTGATCTTTTCTTGACAGATTGTGCGGCTTATTAAATCTAGCTGTGATGGTTATCCATTCAGAATCGCCATCATGGTTTTTTTGCTTATTCTTTTCTGTTTTATCCAAGTATTTCGCGTTTTCGTAAGAATTTGTATGAACTCGGTAGGTTATAAATATTTACGGATACCTTTACAAATACTTAAATGAATAAACGCTTACTGTAAAATTTTAGTTGAAACATTGTGAATTTGAATGAAAACATATTCCTTAAAACGTAGCTGAAAAGTTTCACATGCAATAGTGACTGGAATTTTAATGCAGCCAGATTTGAAAGGGCACCTATCAATATCCATATGTTTCTTTCATTCCACTGTTGTGTTTTAATAGCCATTTAAAGAAAAGCTCGAATTTCACTAAAATCGATTACTTATTAGGAAAATCATTTTCTTCTGTTGTTACTATGCCTGTATGTCTTCGGTACAATTAAGAAAATCTTGAACCAATATCTGGTTTTATCTACTAGAGGTGTCTCGGTCGCGTATGGGAAGGACGTTTTGAGGGGATGGGCTACCACCCCGCTTCCTCCGCTGCCGAAGTGTCCTCCTCTTCTCCCATTTCTATTTCTCGCCACATGACTTCTTTTTTATCCGTTTTGTCTCCCTCACCCGAGCTGGAAAACTTCGTGAGGGAGAGAAGAAGGTTCAGGGGGGATGGGAGGAAGAGGGTTGAGGGCGCTGGCTTGCACCGCTCCTCTTTTTACTTTCGTCTCTTTTTTTTTTCATTTTTTTCCGGCCCACACACCATCTCCTCGACCACGCCACCTCCCCCCCCGCCCCCCTAACGCACCCTCCCGCGCCCTTGCTTTGTCCTTCTCCTCCCCACATTTCCATTCTTGCATCCTCCTTCCCTCTGCTCCGTCTTCATCTCATCAGCAGACCTCCCTCCTCTCCTCCAGTGCCATCGGTCGACGCCTCACTTTCCATTTCTCGGGACCGCGATCGCCCACCTAGTCTTCTTTGCCTTCTTCTTTAGCTCCCCGACCCATTCGCCAGGGCTCACCCTTTTTCGGAGACAAAACCCTCCCCCGTTCGGATTCGTGGTGGTTTGTTGAAGGTGACCGGGATGCAAGGCCATTTGGGCCTGTGGGGGATGGGTAGAGAGAAACCTGGTGCTGGCGTTGGTCCACTCTTTGAGGAAAGTTTCCTTATTTAACTCGGTATGAAGTCCCATTCGAAGTGCTAGTCGTTATACTCTATTTCTAACTAATATTCTATTTCTATATTCTATTCTATATTCTAATTCTAACAGCATATAGTAGTTTAGTTTGTTATTATACGGGACGTTTTTTGGACGGTGTGGTGTGCATGTGGGAGTCCAAATGCATGCTGCATGCTGGTGATTGATCACCCCCTGCCAAACACCCTAGAGGTGGCTCGCAGGGTATTATGTAGATGTATACTTCCTAGGCTTCGCAAGGCACTGAAGTCAGGGTTAGATACCTAGGAAAAATGCACCTTTGGTAGGAAATCCAACCTTCTCTCTCTTCCTACCATTCTAATTCACATACCAAATCTATGCGTTAGTAGTATGTGTTAATATCCACTTGAAGTATGGAAAAATTATTTAATAGCTTCTATATTTCTCGAATTTCTTAAATATATTTTGTGGACCATGGAAAACTGACGGATTTAATTTTTTGCCGTACATCAAAATTCTTCGTAGCAAGTTCACGTACTGGATCTTCCGCTGGTCGTGTAGTGAAAAACTGCAATAAAATGGAGACCGTACGTATCATTTCAACGACGTTGCTCAACTATTCCAATCTCTTCAAGTTTTTCCACTGAGTGTCACCCGCTGTGTCCGCCCTCATCCCTTCCGTAGACATTTCGTCCGCGATACAAGGGAACCTCGCGCCTTGCCTCTCCCTATCCTCTCTCCCTCCCTAATTCTCTCCCTCTTTGTCCTTATGCTGCAGTCGTGTACCACCAGGTGTCGTTTGGACCTGGAGGAAAAAATGCGTGACGTCTAGCCCGCTGTCACAGAGGCGAGGGTAAAACAGTTTGAAATAATTACGGGGTGGACGAAAGGGGAAAAAGGCGAGGTTCCCCAAGTTTTTCACCCGAAAACCGTCCCGGTTTTATTAATTTATTTTCGTCTTCTTTATTTTCGTTTAATTAATTTATTTCCGTTCCACGCGCTCCTGCGTAGGGCGCTCAGTCGGTGATATATCCGTTTTGGCTTGCCGTCTTGTGTGTTCTCTCGACGGATCTTTTTAAAAATGTCCAATCAAATCGAGAATCGAGCGTCACGAATTAGGCACATCTTGCTCGACGCCGCAGTTTAGGATTTCCCGAAACCGAATTTTGCTATGAAAATGCATCAGCTGATGCGTTTTCCTGGCAAATTTAATCCATGGCGGTCGCTACGACGCAAATATGGAGCTAAAATCGTACTTCGTTGGAATTTTGGCATGCGTTCATAAATTTCATGTCCGCTAAAGTTATATTCACTGATTTTTCGGTTTGTGTACCATTGGATGGAGCGAGGACTAGGTGGGAAAGAATGCGGAATACTGCCATAGGGAAGGATTTTAAGTTAGCTGGGCAGCGGAGGAAAATAATTTTATTTATAGATAGAGCGATTGCCCTTATTGGGACTTTAAGCAGGAAGTGCAATTTGATAGTGGGACAGGCCGGGTCGTATGCAAAATTTTCCAGGTGAAACTACGTTTTCCTGTAGAATACCTCATGTTTATTCACTTACTGTACATAGCTTGTTTTAGTATATGTTCTTAAAGTTCACGATGTTCTGGAATGGCCTGCAGGAGATCAAAATTCGATGGCTTTTATGCGGCCCTTGTTGCGACAAATATCCAGTATGCATAGTCGCGGATCTTCCGCTGGCCGTGTAGTGAAGAGCTCCAATAAAATGGAGACAGTTTTTAAAGATGGTGTGTCGCGCTTCGGGATGTCTGTCGCGCGTTTGGCTCTGAGGCCTACGGCCTGTCGTCCCTCAGAGCAGTCCGCGTCAATTAAGCCTCCATTGGTTGGGATCGATAGCTTCCGTTTGACAGGGCGTGTTATCTCGCTGTCCGCATCGTGGATTCGCTCGTGAATTGATCAAGCCGGGAGCGTCTCCACTCCTTCCGGGATCCCCGTAAGTTTTGGATGAGAAGACTCCTTTTTTATTTTCATTTTCAATTTTGAGGAACTGGGTCATGCGATGGGGCTCAAAAGAGTGATGCGAAAGGATGCTGTCAGCTCTCTTTCAGATGGGAAAAAAGAAGCGAGCATTTCAGTTTCGTCAAGTAACTCTTCCCTCGATTTCATGCCGAAGCCTTTTGTAACATTTCAATAATGTCTCTAGAGTTTCCGTACTAAGACGATGTTTTCGTATCTTCCAGAGCCTGTTAGTTTTGAAGCTTTCATCCCAGTTCCTTTTATATATCTTGAACCCTCTAGCGAGATTCTGTCATTCATTTTCATGTATCTCATTTGCTATTTTAGTTCTGTTATATGTATCTCTATGAAGCTCTGCGCCAATTTTTTTTATCGTGATGGAGAGCGTTTATTCGTCGTCAGTTTCCAGCATTTGGTTAAAGATGTTGGAAAATTCGTTCTTTAAAGAGTATTAGATATTTTTAAACGCTGGCGTAGTGGTGATAATGCTATAAGTAAAGCAACTACATAGTCATCGAAAGTTAACAGAGGGAAAGTGATTACTTCTCATATTTACGCATTGAAATGTTTTCGTTTGGTCGTGTCATTTGCTTTTACGCTCCACAACTTTAGAAATCTATGAAGCGTCAATATCTGGGCGACGGCGTGTTTCAGTAATGTTTCTTGCTGCAAACTCAATGGAGTATAGGATGGCATTTCAGTGACTTTTTATTGGTATCATTTGCCGAGTTAGCATCGAGGCTTCCGTGCCATCGCCCAGAAGTTTTACGCCAAGTGTCATCATCATTGCCGGAGTGTGGACATTTTACTTACTGGAGCGAGTTCAATAAATTAAGTAACGCCGTAAAACTGTATAAACTTGCGCAAGCGGTGGATTTTGAGGGCATGAAAACCAAGTGTTGTGGCCTCCATTGCGCGCCATTGTGGCGGAATACTCCGCGGCCCGAGCCTCTTCACGATCCGAAGATGGGCCGTGTGGCCAGCATGCTCCATTTCCCCGCTCATTGTGCCATTGCGCAAATCGCTGTGGCGTGCGGTGCGATGAAAACGTTTGCCGTTCAATTGCGTGCTCGGCGCGTCATTAGGGCGTGCGGTTTGAGGGGCGAGGGCAAACCCAGTGCGGCCTCTCGTGCGACTCACACTCCGCTGCGGGAATCACCAGAATCACTGGCGCTTCCCTCCTTGGCATACCCACGAATGCGAAACCTGGATCTTGGTCGTGAGTTAGCGCTGAATGGGATTTTGAGAGGATGCTTACTAAAATTCAACCTCGTACCGATGTCTCCGACGTCCTTTCCGGCTGGCCTCCGAGCGCCTCACTCCAATTATTTGTGTACACAAGTATTGTTCAGTAGGTTCAAAAAAGGAGGTTAATAGTAGAATTGAGAGGACATATTTTGTGATTCTTGAAGCCAGAGTCTACCTTTTTGGTCGACCTATTTACGTCGTATTTGCTGATTCGAAATTGTGCTGTAAGGGAACGGTCGGTATTGAGCTGAGTGTGCTTGGCTTAAACCTTCCCATGCTTCTATATTCATTGAAGTTTCTTAGCATGAAAATTTCTCATCAGTGAGAAGGGGCTTCGGCGGTCCTGTAGTAAACCAAACCTTTATTTGAGAGCAGAAAAACCTGCGGCATATTTTTCCTTTCCGTAATTACTTTTTTTTGTAGAATGGCTACTTCTGAAGCATAACTTTGCATTGGTAGTGTATCATTAGATGTTTATTATTGGGACCTCTGTTGAAATATATGCAGTAGAACTCAGGTGTTCGCGCAGTAACCTAAAGCCGATGCTATCATTAGCGTTGAATTTGTTGGAAATAAATTTTCAATTAATATAAACTGCATAGTTACAAACGCTATCGTCGTACTCATACAATCCGATATATCCCATAATCTCAGAGTTTTGCCATTTCAATCCTGATCCCTTGCGCACTGATCCGATTATCCCGCTGTTACGTGTCCGGGACCATTTCTAGACCGGCATCGAAGATACTGTGGCAGTGCCCTTGGTTATACCCGTCTAATCGCACGCGCAGGACATTTCCCCTGTTGGCTCATTCAGGGAGGAAGGGGAGAAAGGTTCGCATTAATTTCAAATCGAAATGTGAACCCAAAGCGTGGGTCGCAAGGCCGAATCTATCTCATCCACCTGGACCTTGTGATTGTCGAGAGTCGGGCTTTTGAGACAATGGTTGCCTCCCTCGGGGCTAAATTAGATCTCGATTGATGAGTTTCCACGTGGGAAGAAGAAGTTAGAATCTCGCCCGAATTTTCGGCCGGAGATCGGGGAGTGGTCGCATAATGAAGGAAGTGAATCTGGAGACGCCGAAGGGACTGAAGCACAATGAAGTGAGGCAAAACGCTTTAGATGCCCGTCCCCGGGGGCATAAGAACCTTTCTTTTTCCGGTTGGGTATAAGTTCGTCCCTATCCGCGGGTCATCTACGGTGATGGGAATGGCGTCTTACGGGTTCTTACTCGTTTTCTGCATTCCCGTTTCGCGACCGTCCCGCCCTTCTCTTACCGGCTCTTCCCATCTCCATCCCCAGGGGGATGCTCGCTCACTCCCCCGGCATCTTTTCCGCTTTTTTTTTACCCCGTTTCGTCGTGCCTTCTCCCCCTCAAGGCTCGTCGCTACAGACTTAAAGCGTTGTCTATTCCCTCGCCTTGCGCCCGGGGTGAAAGGTCTACCGTGGAAAGGTCTTGACATGTTTTTCAGCTCAGTCTTCGGAAAGGTTTTAAATGTTTAAGGTCGGCGGTTTTCCTTCCGCTTCCTCCCCTGTTCACTCCTCCTCCTTAATTTAAGGCTTTTGATTGGCGAATTCGTTCACGAGTCTTCGAGAAGTGCACCTGCTCGAAGCAGAATACGTGCACGCATCTATTATGGATTATGCGGAAAGATGCGTTTTACCCCGGTCCACAGACGCTACCTAAGTGCCATTGAGGGCTGGATGCAGTTGACCACAACTGCCATGGAAAGCATTGACCTTTAAATAATCGATTAACTTCACACCTGACACTTAATTGTTTCAGTGGCGCATTACTCCTGGTAATAATGTGTGTCCACAAGTGTTGCTGCGGAAAAGAAGCTGTAAACTTCGAGTATTTCTGTTGAGTATTGTGGGAATTTTAATCGTGCATTTTTGTGTACCTATTAATTGTCTTGTCCCATAGTGGAATAGTACACTTAAAATACAAGCACTCGAGTCATGTAACTGGTATAGTTATATTAAATACTATCCGCATAATATATGCTTACGGCTGATTATGATAGTAATTCGGGTTTGCAAAGTTCTCTTCTTATTGTCTTGGGTTGGCGGTAAAACGAAAAATAGAAAAAAAAATATTTATTCTCGATAGATGTTAATTTTCAAGAGTCGCGTTTTAGATGATTGTATTTTTATTGCATGACCTTGAGGTAAACATTGGTTTTTCATTGCTGATTCAATGAATCACATACCCCCATGAATGCAGAGTTCTTTTTTACTCACTTTTACTTCATTATTTCGCCGTCGTCTTAACGCTAAACCCTCCCGATGGATTCCGCATCCCTGCTTAATATTCCTTTTTGCCTTCCGGCGTGACACTGCGCGCCATTATTTCCCATGACTCTCGTCTGGGATTTATAACCTCTCGCCAGGGATAAAGCTTTCCCTCTGATCCGTACACCATTGTTAGAGGCTGTCGGTGGCACTATAAAATAAGAGTCTTTTTCTTGTGATCCGCAGCTGCTTTGTAATCATGCCCCCTTCGCGATTTCTCGTAAGAACCGCGGGGAGGCTGAGGAGTTGTAAGGCCCTCACTTCGTACTTTACGTGCCTTCCTTCGCAGTTTTTGTGGCCCCGATCCGAGCCTTTGGTTTGCGACCCCATAGCGTCTGCCGCGCTCGTGTTTTCGACTCGCGGAGTTATTACGAACAAAGAGTTCCGCTTACGCCGTGTCGGTGGGCTCTCTCGTTCTCTTTCCCTGCCGTTTTTGCGAGGGCTCCTTCTTATTGATGAGCCTCACGATTTGTCTCTCCCCACCTCCTGTGTAGTCTTTCAATAATCTTTGCAGCAGGTTGCTCGGTTGTAAGTCTGGGGCGAGGAGGCTTGATCTCTACGACGTTAGCCGTTTCCTTTTTCCCCTTGTCCTGGAATCTCGTTGATGTGCTTTCTAACTTTCAATGCAAAACTCTACTTAGACACACACCACTACTTAGAAAAAATATCATTGAATTCATGGGGACACTCGACTTCGTCTTTCCGTCATTCTTTTTTTGACATTATTTTTACCGCCCAAATTTTCCTTCAGCCTTCATTTCCATTAGGGCTTGACGTCGCGTTTTCGGCTGAAGATTCATCTTGATGTTTTAATGAAAAAATTCCATTAATTTGTTGAAGGAAACTCAATTTATCAATGGCGTTTTTTTTCTTTGGTACCTTCCATGAACCCATGAAATTAATCGCGGAAAATGTTTTGACTACAGGTGGGTCGTTTGAGGAAATAATATTGCGTTATTTTGCTGACGTAGCAAAGATATTTTTTCTACATTTTCTGTTATCTCTATCATGTTCTCATAGCTAGAAGTTGTCTCTTTCAAACTAGATATGCCAACATATTTTTAGAGTGCTCCTGTGTATATAATTGTGATCTTTGATGTAATAGGAGCGTTTTCCGTAAGTCTTTTTACTCGGTGGTGATTTGGGCCTTATGCCAAAGAGAAGGAAAACCATCTTGGAAAAGGTGACACGCCAGGTAGTTGGCGAGTTTTTCTTTATTAATCGACTTAAACCGTTAGATTACATGTAAAATAATGTCAATGAAAGGTACGTTAACGCTCAATATTTTCTCGAGGAAGGAGTGAGTAGCAGTCCCTTTGAATTTCGAAATGATTTTATAAATGGAGTGAAGTGTTTTTTCAGTGTTCTGAGAGCTGTATTACTCGCCCTGAATTCCGTAAGTGTACGTCTCGTCGTAAGGAGTGTATGCGCTTATCCGGTGGCTCATGGGAAGGAGGGCATGATCTGTTTCTTAGCCGAAGTGAGAGAGGGGTTGAGGCTAACGGGCTCTTGGCCGATGGTCGTCTCCGCCGGGGCAGGGTTTATGGGGTTTTCCGAGCGCGTTCGCCGGATAGCTGCGGGGAGCGGAGCGGGGAAGGAAATAGTCCACACCACTCCTCCCCAAACACTAGCCGCCCCCTCCCCACGCCCCCCCGTTTACTGCCCACGTCCGCGACCTCCCACTCGCCGACGCCGCACTATACTCAATTTTCTTGTCACTCTCCCGCCTTGCGTAAACAGGGGATGTCTTTCTTCCCCTCCCAGCCCGTTGACGCTCAATGTGTGTGTGCCAGAGAGTATATGTTCTCTCCCCTCTCCTCTCACCCAGGTGGGAGTAAACATGGCTCGGTCGAGCGTGTATATAAAATCAGGTCGGCCAACGTGGTGGATTTTTTCGTGGGGACGAGATGATGGTGGGAAAAAAGGCGGGGGTGGCTCTTTTCTCTCTCTCTTCCCCAATGTTTCTCTATTTTTTTCCTCCCCATTTTTATGCCATTCTTTTTTTTTTAATGTGCCGGGTCGGGGCTAGTCTTTTTTAGTGCGGCTGGGGAGTTTTCCTCCTCAGCACATGGCGATCCAAAGTGGCAGCCGCGCGTGCGAAAGGTCCCTCTCTTCCTTCGCGTCACTTTTATAGTCGTCACTGCGGTCTGGCCTATATTACGTCGGCCGGTCTGCCTGCCTGATCGTGCTCCGGAGAGATGGACGGGTGGTGCCGCCTCATGCATGCGCCATGCACCGGGCTCAGTCGCCGTTATGGTAGACGATCCTGCTGCCTTTCAGTCGGCCCACGTTTTAGAGTCGCCGCCGCGACCCTAGCCGTCCCTTTTATTCGTTTTAATTCTTGGGGTTCGCTGGTAATGCGGAGTTGCTGCTTTGCATTTTTTACCATCCGTCCACTCGGGCACAATGATGTGGGATGCGCGGCCTGTCTAAAGCACTAGCGTAGAGTGGAGGGCATTCACCAACCACCGTCACATTTTGTATGGGCTCGTTTTCATTTCTGTGTTACGGCGCGCAGTCATCAGGAGGCACTTACGTGTGGGTTTCTAAGAGGGTTATGCGATCATTTTTCATCAACTGTGCAAGCGTTAAGTTGAGAAAGTTCAGGTGGATCACCATATGTGGCCCATAGTTTTAATGAAGTTATGGAGAAACGTGTGTCAGTGAGACCTATTTTGGTTTTATCTTCTGAATTTGTGTTCGGTTTGTCAGAGCTCTGAAACAAATCCCCGGACCCGTGTTTGTGTTATGGCCATGATTGAGCGTTCACAATCAGCTGATTTTGTGTAGACTTCATGTGGGAGCCATGGTATTGGGACACGTTTATTGGCATCTTGAACTGGAATCAGAAATTCCTTGTCGTGATTTCTTCATTCTTTCTGTATATCCTAAATGAACCTTAGCGACCTGTCTGATTTTTTTGGGGTCAATGACTTTCCAACGGAACCTCGGGGAGCAATTCCGGTCCTTGGAAGGAGTGTCAAGTTCAGCTTTTTGTCGGTTCGGCTTTGGTTTTCATTTTGCTTTCCGTGAATCCCGAAGCCCTTTTTATATCCATTTATCATCCGTATGGTATCCCAATGGCATCCATACGGTATGGCAGCTTATATAGGTCTCCTTATCCAAGGGATCTGACGCAACAATAATACTAGCAACCTCCGTTTGATGGGATACCCCGTCAATGCAAAATTTCCGTGGTCCTGATAGCTCCTGCTACGGTTCATGTGTTTTCAGCTCCATTTCGCTGTCACCTAGAAGGCACGCATCACGCGGGTGTCTTGTAATGGCTGTCCCGAGGAGCACAGGAACTTGTCTCTGCTGACCCGGAGAGAGCAGAAGATGTTTGGCTCGGTGGGGGAGGGGGGAAAGAGAGGGAGGGCGTTAACGGGATTCTCTTCTTCCTGCTTTGCCATTCTCATTCTCCTCCCCCCTCTCTTTGCTTTCCCCAACCTCTCCACTTCAGCCCCCAACCTCCTTTCAGCGAGCGACGCGAGACGGGATGTGAGCCACAAGACGTCTTCGATGCCTCGCTCATAAACGGTCTCGCAACGGAATGGCATGGATTGGACGATGATAGAGTATTAGGGTTCATTCACAATTTCACAAATTCCCGAATTCACAACGAACTATGCGAGTCCTCGACTTGCGATCTCTATGCTCTTGTGGCCTATCCCAAGAAAAACTTAGTTGGAGTCAAGAGACGGAGAGAATTAAATAACCAAAAAAATGTATTGCCATATTATGAAGCATTCATTCACTTCATCTGTATAAGTACATACAATTATCTGGTGTTTTGAGAATACGAAAACGCACAGAAATTGGAAAAATGAACACATGGAGAACTTGAAGCAATGAAACCGTGGATAACGTTTCTTATCAAAGTCGATACTTTCAACTCTGATGTCCTCCTGTCTTTGAAGAATACAAGTAAGCATTTTTATGTATTGCTTATCGTAATTAAGAGGTACTTAAGTATCCGGGACGAATTGTTTTTGTATGCACGGAGAAGTTTTCGTCGTCCTCATTACCGTAGCTCATTGTCGGCAGTTCATTTGACGTTGATGAAAAATGCTGTGTTTTTGGAATTTCAGTTTTTAGTCACCTTCCAGCAACTACACATTCGTCTTTGCCTTCACTTCTTGTGTTCCTGCTGGCGTCCTTCTTCCACCTACGTCGTATTCCTTTCCTTCTCTTTCTGCCTTCTCATCCCCCTTGCCTCACAACCTCCTTCCTGCGAATATCTCGTGACAGGATGTGAGGCGCAAGGCGTCTTGACGTCGTCGATGCCTCGCAAAAGCCCTCATATCCGGTACTCGAGTCTCGCGCGCTCAGGTGAGATGGATGGATGGCTTTGTAATCGTCAACTGTTTATTTCACGGGCCGTTTCAGCGCGTTGAACCGAGGGAAACGGTGTTGTGGCCGCGAATGAAAGGACCATTTGTTTCAACGCGCTACCTCCTTGCGGGATCGATTTCAGTTTTAGAAGCCAGAAGCCCGCATGTGCTTCGTGCGTGAATGTAGGAAGTGGAAGCTATTCATTTTTCGTGCCTAACAGTTTCCTCTCGTGTAATTCAATGACATTTCGCCATAAACACTGTAGAATAGAGTGTTAGTTTGTCTCTCATGTTATTTACTACGTCCTGCGGATGCTGTCCTCGTTTTATTACAGCTGACGAATACTTTATCGGCATGATTTTGTGCAGGTAGTGCTGGACATGGTGGGTGAGTGGCGGCAGCTTCTAGTTGAGATACGGAGGACTCAAGGTATGGATGGAGCGAGTACTGTTCGGATAGGGGATGTTGAAAACGGTGTTAGAGGCGAGATTGTTGGGTAAACGAGGGAGAGGAAGGAAGAGAATAGTATTATTAGATTGCATCAACGGGATTATGCCTTAACATGAATTGAAGAGAGAAGTCCTTGAAGGGAGGGAGACTGCTAGAGGACCTCTTGAATACTCGATGAAAACTTACCTTAATGGATAGAATACTTATATAAAATATAAGTATTCTATCCATAACAAATGGTATAAGTAAATTATATAAATAGCACTACTCACAAAATTTAAAGAAGTCGTAGTTTGTTCGGCTTGTTTGACCTTCTTTTTTGTCTGATATTATCCGTAAATTAAATGAATTAAAAAAAATTGATCCGTATAAGTTAGAGCCGTATTATGAAACTTCCTCTACTTTCATTCTATTAATTTTCGCAAGTAGATGATCGAATCGTGATATTATTGAAAAAAGGTATTCTATCGGTTGAGGTAGACCAATAAGGAGCATAATGCGATAAACATAGTCTTCCCTACCCTCCGCGCATCTAACTTCCCCGTTTAATTCACTGTAAAGCCTGTCCCCAATCATTTTACCCATTTATTTTATGCTCTTCCTCACTCTTTCCTTCTCACCTGACGTTTTTCCCGATGTCGTATTTTCCAGCTTCCACGTTTGGTTGGCGCGCCATTCACACTGTCTATCTTCTCTTTACCATATTTAGAAGTTTTGTTGCCGTTTTAAAATAGATTAATGCATATATTCCCCGTGGAAAGCAGTGGTAGTGCCGGGCGGTTCCTTGCATCGCTACGCAATCGTGACTCGTGTGGAAACGGTGACTCATCACGCTATTATCCTGAGAGGTGTGATTTCCATTTTAGAATTCCATTGGTCTCGAATCATTTCATGAAATTGTGCGGTTGTATTCCTCCTCCTGCATTGAAATAAAGAATACAGATATCTAATTTTTCCCTCGAAACCTCTCTTTCACTTTTTCTTTAAGTATGGGTGCATATGCTATTCTTGGCGTGGTGGATGCATGCGAATCGTGGGGAGAGTCACGGAATGTCCATTCGCGGATCGTGCATTGTTCTCGTAAACTCCCCCCCGGAGGGAATCTGCTCTTCTCCCGATACCACGCTGTCGACTCCTGGACCGGGCGGTCATTAGCGGTCGTGCGTGGGCATCGCCGGAGGCTGCGAGCGGACCGGGGGTGGAAGACGGCGCGCCGCCGTGACTCCGTGGAAATGAATTCCCATTTCTGAGACGGTAGCAGATGGTCGGGAGGGAGTGTATGCTCTGGGAAGGAAACTCTCGTGAAGGAGAAGGTGGCGAGGAGGCCGTGATTAATCGCGGCAAATGGCAAGGCTATTTGCGTGCCGTATTCCTCGCGGATGGCAGGAGTAGGGGGTTTGTCGGAAGTGGTGTGTGCAGTCACGCGGTGTTTTGTGAGGGTAGGCAGGGAGGAAGGTGGTCGTCATTCGTTGCTGGCGTCCAAATAACTAGTCAGAAGTCCATTCTAGGGATGTTTTTCAACGTGGACATTAGGTTCATGTTGCAACTTCAGGCTCTTCCCGACTTCAGTACGTCCAATTAACGACCATCCAGAGTTACGACAAAAGATATTTTTAAAAAAATTTGTAAATCTCTAAAATTTCTTATCGAAATTTCAAAATGCGTACATAATGCGACAAAGTTTTCCTATTGCGATCTTCAAAGTGGGTATAGCTTTTCACCTGGAGAGGGCATTTACTACATGTGTCATGGATTTCAAGTTTCGTTTGAAATTATTTGTGGCATAGATATAGTTGTATTCATATTTAAGTATCGAGCATAAAAAAGTACATGTAATTCACAGAGCAAATTTATGACAGTCGGTGCACCAACATGTTTGTCTAGATTTTGGCCTGCAAATGATTTGATAGAAGACACCGATTCACAACAAATACCAAACCGCGACCATAAAGGAACGTGTCCTGTTCGTAAGTCGGGGAGCACCTTGTACATTTTGTTTACCTATTTGTGACGTGCGTTTGACGTAAGGTGACCCCTGCTTAGGAAAACAAATTGGTACTGCTAATTAAGAAATCTTTAGATTATATTGAAAATCGCGGCCAGGCCTGCAGTAAATCTTGAAAACTCAGAAGCAAAGCAATTGCTCAAATTAGGGGACCAATTAAATGCCATTAATGTAAATTGTTTGCTAATTTAAGACGTAGGCGCTTACTTAAATACTAAAAGCAATTAAAAACTACATAGCAAATTGAACCCTGTATTGAAAAAACTCTGTTTTATTCCTCATGTCCTTACTACTGGATCTGATTCCCTCTCGTGTTATACTCAAATAGTTGGATTGCTCTACCTGCTCCGGTTTGTGCCCGCCTAGTCTTTACTCTCACGGTCGCATATTTTTTGCCGTCGCTCCGAAGATTGGCGAAAGAGTGCACATCGATGCGGGGGAAAGGAAGGGGAGCGTCATGCGCGTGACGCGGGGTGCCAGGCGAGGAGTTGACGTGCGGCCGCGCGCGCCCTTTTCAGCCCATTCAGCAATAGCGAGACGTGACAGAGGATCCTGTCGAGCGGAGGGCGCTGCCTGGAGAGTGTATTTACCGCGGGGGCAGGTCGTGAGAGGAAAAATAGCGAAGGCGAGGTTTACCAGAGCGCGGCGGTAATTTGTCATGCTTAAAAAGTTTTCGGCGAGGTCGGCTATTCGGTGCCAGCTACTGCATGGAGAATATTCAAATTTGATCCCTTTTTTTCTCGTCCCGGTCTACAGGGCGGGGTGGTATTATGTGTCTGAAAAGAGGCCTTCATTGTCCATTTTTTATGTTGTTTACTGTCGGCTTGCTCTCTGGTGAAGGAGAGCCCTAATTTACTAAATCCAATTTATGTCCCAGCCCGCAGTTCTTCAAAAAAAATAAAAGAAATAAAGTTGGGTCCCATTGTTTTTAAAGTAGTTTTATTTCTCTCCAAATGTGTTTCAAGGGACCGTTGCCACTGCTTAATGGATTAGAAAAAGATTTTCTGCCGCCGGGAGATTGTAAATGAACCTTTTGAATACCGTTAAAAGGAGGATTCGTATAAGAATTACGTGGGTCCCACTGCGATTTCTAAAGAAAGACTTAAATGCAGATTTTTTTTCGTTGAGTGGCTGTTGCCTTAAAGCGTTAAAGGAAAGGACTTTAAGGCATATAATATGTGACTGAGGTACTTAAACTTATTCTGTTGTAACTTCTTAAGTGTTCCGTACTGTAATGGATCGTCTTTTAGTGCACTCTTCTACAGTATCAAAGGAAATATTTTTGTTTGAAATACGTTTTAAGTTAAATTAGTTTGAAATAAGGTTTCTAAATTTTAGGAGTGTCTTGGAATTCTTTTTCATGGAATTTTATTGTGATAAAAATAACTTAATTATTGTCTTGAATTGAATGGAGCTGATATATGATTTTGGTGTTTTGCTAATTACTTTAATTAGGTGGTATGTACGTAGTGAATCCTAGGTCTGATATTACTTTTCAGTGTACAGGCTTAAATCTTCTTCTGGGGATATTTTTTTTTATTTTTCCTAATTTCTCTCTTCAGTTTTCAATTTAATTAGCGCCACTGAAAACCTTTTACGATGCGCAATAATTCAAATGCAAGGAGTCTCGAGTAAAATCACTGAGCGAGTTCGGCATTCGCTGAAGCATTATTTGTTTCCACACTGCAGGACCTGCGCCTGTTCAATTGAACGTGGATGCATGTATGCTATTAATCTTGGGGCGGTAAATCATTCGCTTAAAATTCCGTTCTTGTTTTCCCGAACGCTCGCGAGCTCGAGAGTTCCTCTAGACGTTTGTGCGGTGGATCGGCCGACTCCTTCGGAACGCAGCGAGTGCCGTTCGCTGGGAACTCCGCAGGTCGGAAACGTCATTAAATTGGAGGAGTCGCTGATTTGCATTCATTGTTGCGTTCCGCCGGATTGCGCGAGCTCGAATAAGCGGCGGTAATATCGGCGATCGCGGAAAATAACTCTCTTGAAGCGCAACGAAAGTAGAAAAGAAACTTCCGACTCTTCGGAGTGCGCCCTTTTCGTCTTTCGTCGCATCTGAATCGTATTTTTGATTTTTCTCGTTTTTTTTCGGGTTCAAGAGTGAAATGAAAGGCTGCGAAGAGGATGGTTTGTTGGAAGTATAGCAATAAATATAAATTGACAGAACGGAAAAATTAGCCTCACAATTCGGGTGCGTTCATCGAAAAAATTGGCGTGGGCTAGACGCTATCTATCAGTCCTCTGATGAACCGTAATGCAAAATGCCGCACATTTTTCCTTAACGTACACTGGAAAAGTTACACTGTTCCCTTACTCTTGCTGTGCCATTGTCATCTTCGTGCGCTTCATACGCACGATTAATTACACTGAAGAGTTTGTATACCTACACACCGACAGCTGTCTCTGTGTCCGGTATGAACACCTGGGAGAAGTAAGGAGGTCGTCGTCAAGGTATCGTAATTGATTTTGGTTGTTTCTTAGCCACCGCATTGATGTTTTTTTATCAGCGTTAACTTATCAATTCCATGCAATATCCACTCTATTTTGCATTCCGAGGTATCTTTTTCCACGATACACGGTTAGAACTATCAAAACGTGGATACAAAACGAATGAAAAAAGACTACGGCACCACGCGTTTCCAAGTAACACGCTAATTTTCCTGTTGCTTCAAAATCGAACAAACTCCACGATAATATTCACGCTAATTTCACCATGTTGCCCGCTATTTTTGTCTATGAATACGCCATTGATAAATGGGAGTTGTAATCTCACGTCACTTGGGGTAATTTATTGTTACTCTTTTCTATAAGCCTGGGGCATGTGATGTGGGTTGTGGAGGAGGCGGGATGGTTGTTGCGGTGTTCTGTCGACGGGGTTGGAGGATGTTCTCACGAAGACGGAATGAGAATTGGAGGGCGGGGGAGTCTACTGGGTAAGCGGTACTCTCGCTAAAGGTCACGGGAGTGCGCTGGGAAGGGGTGGGGTGTTGAGTTTACGGTAGGAAACGGAGGAGTGAGGGGAGGTTGTTGTACAAGTCGGAGAGCGGGATTTATCCGCATCTACGCTTTGCCTCGCCAGGCGACTCGATTGGCATGTGACGAGGGTTATGAAGGCAATAGCCGTGAACCTGAAAATTTAATATTATTACAGCAAAGAAAACACTTGCAATAATATTGACAAATGCCACAATTTTTATTTGCGTCTCAGAAAACAACTCATGATCCGCAGTTCTGGAATTGATCTTGCTCACAGTGCTTACTCCCTCTGTCAACTTTTAAGTTTGAGATCTTTGTATCGAGTGTTTAAACTTAAGCTCAATTTTAATTTCGGTTGACCTTGTAAAATAATAATTTCTCAACTTATCCGTGCGATAATATATCATTTCTGCCTGGAATTCTCGTAATTTTTTAAATGTGATATCCTCCTGAGTCACACCGAAGGACGTCTGTTTTCAAATGCCCAAGCTATCTCAGCATAGGGCATAGTCTTCTGAGTCTTTGGCGGGTCCTAACAGTATCCCGCTATCAGGCGTTTCCTTTGTATTTCATGTATATCACGGATTAAACCTCTCCGGGTCTGAAATGCTTGACTCGTACACTGTGTGCGGTCTAACTCGGCGCTGTTACCTTTGCGTCCGTGGACCTGCCTTCTGTGTCTACTATCTCTACGCTTGCTACGCTGTGTCGGGCAATCCAAAGGAGTTTTAGGGACGTCACGGTAGCGAGGGAGCCGTGATCTTCGTGTGTTCCGGGGGAGGTGTGTCCCCGGAGGAAGGGCGAGGTTTAAACCCGCGTGGCTGCCTATCCGTGCTCTCGCCTTGATAAATTTGTCCCGGGCTTGACGTGGCGTGCCACGTTACACGCCCGTGGGTAATTTGATGGGCGGGTAGAGGAGGCGGGTGTTCGGTGCTGGGGAAATCGGCCCGATCGCCCATCTCCGCCCTCCTCGACGGCTTCTCTCGCTCGAGCTACTGCTGCATGGATAATTGAAGAGTGGTCCAGGGGGCAGGAGGTCGCGCACCTAAGCTTGTATCGTGCGTAGGATGCCTGATCTGGGTGATTCTGAAAGAGGAAACATCTTTCTCTTTTTAAATTCCTATTCATTTGCCCGAATACGGAAAAATAAGTATGACTTTAACATTGTAGGGTCTGAGGGATCTCACTTTTTAAAATTAATGTACGTAGGTACCTCGTCTAAGTTAAGAAAGGGAATATGAATTTAATATGGTCGCGTTCCTGACGTTGTTATTGTCAGAATTTATGTACCTACTGGCCACGATGGTATTCATAGAAGCAGGACTATTTTTCGCATTCCAGTGCTTGTTCCAGAACTTATCTTTAGCGATGTTATTCTTCGCATCCGTTCTTCGTATTTTAATTTGTCCATCACGCCTATGTTTTCCTTCCCCTTCTTCGCTTTCCTATCTTAATATTTCACATTGCACTACCCCCTTTCCCATTGTTTGCTAAATCCTCTTGTTTCGTGCCTCACTATTCTACAAGTTGCCCCTCTTTACCATCATGTGAAGCGGTTTCGAGTACGTATTTCTCTCCGTCCATCTCCTCTTCTCTTCTCATCTCTTTAGCCGTCTATTTCCCGACGCCTTTTTGATTTCCTTTTGAACAAGTGAGTGAAAATTCATGCGTTGTCCATGGAGGGTCTAATCGAACATAGACTGTAGGCCATCGCGAAGATCCTATACATCAAAACCTTTCTTTTCTGCTTGCGCAAATCACTTCGTTATGTCTTTATTGCAACTTCCTCTCTCCTCCAGCTTACCAATTAAATATCATTAATATGATGTTGGCGAGCAGATGACATTTCTCCTTCATCGCTTCGTAATCCGAACACGTTGTAATCAGCTGATTACCAATGATGATGATGCAAATGCTATTTCATGCTCATTTGTAGAACTCCTTTTTTTCTCTGCTTTCCTGTCGGCTTTGCTTTGATTTGTACCCGCTATTTCCACAAGATTATATGAGACTAAAACATGCATGTACTCTGAATTTACTTGATACTGCCGTAGTATTAAAATAGTGGCAGCAGGGTAGATCAAGACTAAGCTATATTAAGTTTCAGTGTCAATCCACTTTTTTCCAATAATTAGGAGATCTTAGTTTTCTCAAGTCTCCGAATCAAAAATACACATGGTAATTAGGACGGAGCCGCATCAATGGACCAATGTGGGAGGTAGGGAGTGATTAGCAGACAAACATCATTGAGGTTGCTTCCTTGAAACATCGTCCATATAACTGCCGAATCGTTCCCGTATATTTCACAGTCTGATTTTCATGTATGCTTAAGTTATATATTCTCTATTTACCTTCCTTTTTGCCTTCATCAGCCCTCTGTATGTGATAATACCAAAATTATGTTAGTACCTTAGGCATTTGGTTAACGTTGATTCTCGTTTACAATCTTTATATCCACTCAATAGTCAATCGTTTTCGTCCCTTTTTTTTTTGTTTTATGATAATATTATTGGCACCATCATTATATATATAGCCATTTGGTCACTTTTTTTGTATAAATATTTTAATTTCGTTCGCCTGTTCAGTGTAACTGCCACCTGCTTTATCGTGATGCTCAATTTATGCTACAACCTGTAACGCCTTTCCTCACATGTGGATGGCCTATTTTTTCTTGTGGTAAACTATGAATTGCGCGTTTGCGTGGGCCCTCAGTCGTTAAAATTTATATTCTGATTGCCCCGTAATATTCCGTGTGCTTTGCATAGCTATGTTTTCTTATGTCGTATCCCACTCGGTCCGCAACATTGCCATGTAGATGGAAATCTGTTTCATCTCCGTTTGCGGGTGCAATTATGGCTGGCGGAATAAATTTGTGTTTGAAGTAGCGGAATCCGGGTATACTCGCGTTTTCGAGCGAACGGGTTTTCATGCGCAAACATGCCGCAGGTTACTACCCCCTTCTTTCGATCGCTCGCCTTCTTTCAATTGGTATTGCTGTAATATGACAGAAATACTGGCCTTTATCTCGCTCGTGGTGGAAAACAAATTTGCATGATTTTAATTTGAAGTAAGCCTGAATTTATTTAATTAATTTTTGTGGTAAACCTTTGCTGTCAACTCAAAATTTTCGTTACATTCGCACTCTTATCGATTACTGCTACTCTTAATACTTATTGCTCGTAACTACTTTATATCTTTAATTTAGTATGTTTGGACGACCCGTAGAGGAAACGATAGGGCAGTAATAGAAAACGATTGAAGTGCTGCCGCATGTCCTAGGTACTCCGCGTACGCTTCATTGCTGTCGTGAAACACCCTTCGCATTCTTCCTTTGTCATTTATCTACTGTCGGAACGTGGGCGGCAAAATTTCTCTTTCACTGTAGTGCGCGCCTTCCCTCCATGATCTTAAAATGGGTGCTGTCAAACGTCGGCTTTGTCCAGTGTCGCGTGCACTCGCGTTATTTGCGTGAAGAATGGAGGTTTATTAAATCATGGACAGTTCCGTCTTCGTTGCGTTGGACGTGTCTTCCATTTCAATATGGGAACTGCTCAAGTCCTCTTGGTGATGAATGTTGCACGATAGTTATTCGCCGGGGAGGCATCCCGACTTCCGCAGTTTCCCAAAGTGACCCTAAGGGATCAGGGGGGTCTTGCGGCGATGGAGGCATGCTGGGCGTTTCAGCCGGGGGGAGTAGAGGGGGGGGGGGGGTTCGGGGACACAATTCCTGGCTGCCCTGAATTTTTCATCCTCGCCGAACTTGAAGGACCTTTGCCCGAGAGAGACGAGCCTGGGGCGCCGGCCAATCCCCTTCCTTCCCCCCGCCCCTCCTCTCTCATCGGCACGTCTCAGTGAGGAATTTAGCCCAAGTTTATCAAAGCGGAGAATTCCGTCACGACTCCCGCTCATCCAACGCGCACACGGCTCGTGCGCATAATTAATGCCGTTGCTATGGTCTTTGACTCATGTTCTAGCTTCAGGAACCTATCGGTGTACCCCATGCTGTATTGCGGGCTTGCTTGTACTTCATTTAGGAATAAAATCCGAGGATAGAAGCGTGATGGAGTGAAATTGTTCCATAATGAATTGAAAACTTCCTATTTTCCACGATTATAAAATTCCAATTGTTAATTGCAATACATCATATACGTTTTCATTAAAGTATTCTTCCGGACGAGGTGCGTAGATGATTACATGGAGCATTTTGCGAATCACCTCGGCCGTTGTCCTTTTCCAATTTAGACTTCCCTTTTCAATTCACAATAAGGCCTACTCCATTTCATTCCATCTATCAATCCATAAAACTTCTCTGTTTTACTGGCCTGTTCGGGAACGAAGTGGTGATCGCGATGAACCCGATGAGAAAGCTATTATTGAACGAACAGGAAAGGACGGTTCCGTATTTTTTATCTCCTTGATCCATGTTCACAATTGTCTTAGAGTTATGTGAAGAAATAAATTGTCTTAACACGTTGACCGCCATGATGGCCTGAATCATAAACCATCTTTAGGAAAGGGATGCAGTGAGTCGTGAATGAGTGTTCCTTTTATTGGAGGTGCGTGATACGTTCATTATCGACCACTTTTGTGTGTATTCATTCCTTCATTGAGCCTGCCTAAATATATGTTAATCTGTTTTGCTTCCCTGATATCTTTCCGTTTAAATCATCACTCATATTTTTTTCGATGTGGGAACCATATGTATCTACGTTTCGGATCTCTTTTATAGTGCTGTATAATTATATGCTTGCAGTGGTGATTGTTTATTTTATTTATGCGTTTAAATCTTTGCGTTGAAAATCTGCTTTCGCAAGGATAAAATTTATCGAACTTAGTCTGTGTATTTTGTATCTTTTTGTCTAATTTGTCTTTTCTTCCGTGTTACTTTTTTTAATGCGTCGTTTTGCGTCTTAATGTTTTGAAATGAAATAGGTTTAAACAGACGGAGTTAAATGAAAATGTCTTCAATTCAATGAAAACTTACTTGATGAAAATACTCTGACCTTGGTTGGTGAAAATGTGATGGACTTACAGCCGAGTGGTGGACGTTCTTTCTCCAGTTGCCAGTTGTCTCTTGTCCCAAGAGATCACGACATATCTTAGCGCCCACCCGGAGTGCATCGTCTGCTGTTCCCGCCTCCGCTTTTTCTACCCAATTCGCTGTCGTAAGTGGGTTCATGTTCGCAAGCCTTCATGCTCAGTGATCACGATAATAACCCCTTTTCAACGCCGTCATCTAGGCATGCTAAAATTTGATTTGTGTAACATCTGCTTTTTCGACATTACCCGTCTCTCAGCACGACTCTCAAAAGTATTTACCGCCGGGAATTTCAAAGCTCTTTATAACCTTGGTGAGATCATGTGAACGTTTTGAGCCACATTCGCCCGCGGATGGGATCCGTTGTGAATAAATCAGTGGGCTATTGGGAGGACTGGGAATCAAAATCCTCCGGTCAGTGGGAGACCATGAAACCTTGCCGAGAAAGGGCCCTTCATCTCGCTTTGAGGGCCGGAAATGTGTTTGAGCGCGGTCGATCCGTTCGCATTTTCCCTTGACTCGTTTTCGCTCTTTCTTTGGCAACACTGCCGGTCGTATCTCTCTTTATCGATGTATTTTATTTTTCGGAATGCCGAGATTTACTTCCTCTGTGAATTCCGAATGAAATCGGCATTTCGAAATTCACCGAGACCATTAATCCATTTTGGCGTGCTCTGACTGATGAATATTTCTCATGATGGGAATAGGGCATGCTTGGAATTTCATCGTATTTGAAGTAAAAATTGCTCCCCTCTTGCCTTAATACGAAAATATCGTCCATTACTTTTTGCATCAGTTTCCGATCCTTTTTTTTTTTGTTTCACTTAAAATATTTTTATGTTTTTATTTTTACTGGATTCATCGTGAGTGCTTGAAATTATTTTGTAGGGATGAGTTTATGGAATCGCAAGGGAGATACTTAAAAGGAGATGAAAAAGAACTCTCGGCTCACGAAATGAAGGATTGAGCCAGGGTATTGATTGCGTAATCGCTTAGAACTTCCCCGTCCGTGGTCGTGTGTGCCTCCGTGCATTAATATTTTTTTTCGATTTCTTTTGTGCGAGGCTTCCGTACGTCTCATCCCTTTCTCCTCACTCTCTATATCTCCAGCTGGATGGATCGTAGCCAATTTCCGCCCCTTTGCCGGTCAATTTACTCCTTTTAAGGCTTGGACGGGAGACAAGTTTGCGATGCTGTCGAGAGCATTTCAATAAAGGAGACACGTCATTTCTCGGTATCGCGTAGCTGGATCCGAGCGTCCTCTCTCCCGCCTCTCTCTTTATCATCTTCCTCTTCTTCATCCTGCCTAGTATACTCGCTACCTCATGTATCCAGGCACTTTTGACTTCTCGGCGGGGTCGAGGTGTCGTCCATCTTGTTTTATGGCCTCGAGCGTGTTTTGTTTATCTTGAGAGTTCCGTCGTGAGCGGTCGCCGCCGTCATCGCTGCTTATTTTTCACCTAATGGACATAGATTTCTGCCCGGGGGGCATCGATCCGGCAAATATTGGTCCCCGTCAATCCGAGGAGCTCATAAAACCGTAAGGTTCAAGTGCAGCGCGCCGAGTCTTGACTCTAGCTAAGTGTTGTCTGTTGACTGTCTCGGGAAACATTTCACTCAGACGTCAGTTGTTGCTTCCGATCGATCCGAAAGTGTGGGTACGTGGCAAAGCTAGTGCCTTCAGGGTAACTTTAGCAATTGATAATGCTGCTCATATTAAATCATTGAGAAATGTAGTTTAGGGAAGGGTGTGAGTTAAGAGAAAACGGTTTACGGATAGAAAAGAGGAAATAGGCTCCTTTACGAATATTTGAGCGGGTTAAAGTACGGGGCCTTTGAAAATATTTCACATCAAAAAGTTTTCACCGGTCATTTCCTTCAATGGTATTACATTGGAAAATATTCTTTAATACTTGTAGTACGATTCGTTTAGGTGAAGTTATTGTTTTATGAATTTTATTGCGAATTGAAATGCGTGCGTAAGAGGTTTTGGTAAATATTTGAGGATTTTCATTTTGAAAATTTGTTTAATTCATCTAAAGAAATATGTTGTAATAAACTAATCACGTCCACGCCTTAAGTCCAGCGTTGAAATTGCGTGCATTTCTGAACGTTTGTCTTTTCTCATTAATGGATGAGAGGTTGTTGAACCCTAGAGTCGATCAATATGGGCATAGGTTTTGGGAGGAATGATTTCAAAACGACCGACGGGATGCCATTATCAAATCTAGGAAGATTAAGCGGAGTCGTTTTAATGGACGTTTCCTATGAAATCACATACACGAAAGAGTGATCAATGAGCTCATCCACTGGGTCATAAAGGAAAATGGTGGCTGATGGTTATTTCTTCCTCCAATTCGCTTTTTGAAAGTAAAACGCTGTTGTATAAATATTCTTCTGGGTCTGCTGTGGATTTACGAGGTGAATCTTAATTCTGGTGGGGGATAATTACTTTTAAAATTTCCCATCTCGAAGTTTCTTGCGAAAAGGAGTATTACGATCAATAATACTCGTATTACCTCGTTAGGTTATTTTGGTACCATTTATTTGTAATTTGTTGATGAATTTGTATGCAGTTTGTATTTTAACCCCCATGCCACCTTCAGCTGACCTTTCCAAAGCGAATGTAATTTCTTTCTTCTTATGATTGGTTATTGATTGCTAAATTAGTGTTTAATGTTTCTTTGCTAATGGTGATTTTTCTTCTATTTACAGGTGAGTGAGAGTCCCGATATTGCAGAAAGCTCTTACAGTAATCAGCCTGGCTATCAGTTGCTAAAAGTAAGTTATTACCCTGACGGTAATCCATGCTATTTTTTCATTACGATATGGTCTTATTATTTTATTACTTTTTATCTCTATTGTTAAAACTATAATTAGCATGTTTTTCCGCTCAATTGGGCGTATATCGGTCTGAATTCTCTTTTTGAAAAATAATTAGATAGAATGCTTTTGTCTGCCTCTTATACCTACATCAAAACGGTCTTGTAATATTTATCCCGGTCCCGGCAGAGAAACTGCTATTTCCGTGTTGGGAAATTGTGAACGTACTCGTATGCAAATCTCTTGCCTAATTACACTCATTTTTGTCATTTTTGCTGCGATATTTTTTTCTTTCGTGAATCACCATCCAATATTCCCATCGATTTAATTGTATGCGCTCCGTTCATGCGTGTTCACGATCCGTCTGCTGGCATCCAGCATTTCCAAGCAGCACTTGGTCGGTTTTCGAACGGCGAGATTACGCGGTCCTCGTGTTAAATCCCTCTTTGATTATCCGAATTTCGATCCTTACACCCTCCATCGAATGTGGATTCGGCGGCGTGGTGTTATTAAATTGAAATAAATTCCCGTCGCAGTCGGTGGCAATTGAGTTCCGTCCCGTCACAGCGGGAGCGTTTCGCCTCTCTCTAGTCGCTTTTGTTCATCGCCCCCACCGTCTCCCATTTGCGATTTCTCGCGCTCGCCCTGAAGACAATACCGTTTCCTTCGTCTCCCACGCCATTTCCATGTTCGACTCCCCCAGATGGTTTCACTCTCACTGAGCGACCTAGAGACGAGCCCAACTACGCTCACTCTCGGAGTAGGTGTGTACACACGAGTGCCGAACTTGGCTGCGCTGTTGCCGAATGCTCTGGCTCTGAAACGATGTGAGTTCTCAGTAGTGTGCAGCGTCAGAATTCCCCTTTGTATCCGAAAGGTAAAATGCATTAACTCGTTGAGCATATTGTGCGTAAGATTAGGTACGAATTGACGGCGACGAAAAATATTATACTATTTAAAACACCTGAATATTTTGAGCCGTCCCTCATTCGGAGGGCGTCGGTAGAGTGGTTATGCGGGTAATCATCTGCAACACACAGCTCAATATTCCCCAAGGTGTCAAAAGTCCCTATGACACATAGAGGCAAGTGGACCCAAGGTTGTCCCGCGAGCGATGCGAGTTTTCTTAACTTCTTCATAGCCATATATTTTCCCTAATTAAAGCAAGTGTAAAATATTCAAACAAAATACCACAAATCAAACCGAAATTACTCAAAAACTAATTATAAAATATTTATTACAATTAAAAAAGCGTATATTACTTTGGGAGATAAAGCTAAAAATTTTAAATTAAAAGTCTATCTCAGAGTATATATTCAATCCCTGATACTCTTCGCTTCAAACGATACTATCAACGGAGTCAACCAATCAGCGGTCTTCCTTGCGACGTGAACGTTGGGGGGAAGGGTGGGGGAACAGATGTTCGGTAAGGTCTTTTTCAATCATGTCTCCAAGCACGGAAGCCGAAGATCTCCCCTTTCTTCACCTTCACTCCCTCAGACGGCTTCACACACTGTAGGCCAACTCGAGAATAACTCGGCTGTATCTACTCTCTCAATATCTGGTTGCCACGCTTCCAAGACGCTCGGGACTCTCTGGCTGTCTTTCTGTAACCACTTCTCACGCACAGATATGACGGACTATTTTCTCAAACTCCTTTCTTAATTAGTCACGTCCGACACGCCACCCATGCGTCTATTGTTTTCGTAAAGCACTGTCTACCTTCTCGCGAGAGAGGAGTCGGACGGTTTTTGGTGTCTGTCAACAAGGAGTTCCGTCTAGCTCTCTTCCCGTCGCTTTTGTAGTTTTGAGGCAGAGCGCTCAAAAAATCTTATCTCGGAGGAATTACTTTTTTCCCCCGTTGTCGACAGTTTGAACGAGTTTTTCGTCGGTCTTGATGGCGCTTTTGGAAGAAATGGGATTGACAGCGCCTCACTCTCCGTGGCGTTTGGTCAGAGTAATGTTCCGAGGAGAGATTCGGGTTTTCTGGCAACGGAGCGGGACTCGAAATTTCGCGCGTTCTCGTTCGCGTCTTTGTGTTATGTAACTTGGCAGAAGAACGTAATGGACTCTCTTCCCTCCCAGGAATGCGAGGCGCAAGTGACATAGTTATGGAAATGGATCGCAGACACACTACATACCTCGCTGTGTTCAGTCGCGTGCTCTTGTGGTAATCGTATCGGTTGAAGAACATGCGCTTCGTTTTCAACTAATCATCCTTACATAATTTGCCGTTCTAATTTTTTTCCCGTGGATGTGGCTCCACTATCGCGGGATGCAGAATTATGCGTCTCTGTGTCCACTCCGTCCCTCGCGCGAGTAAATAGCGTTCGTGAGGAACGTTTTAGGCGGGAAGCTATGGGATTGCACCGGGTATGACGCTGTTAATGCGAGCCGTAATGGTGTCATTTGATGTCGAGATTGGCCGACGTTTTCAGCGTCATCGCTTAAACGGTGCACTTTTTCAAGGCCTTTCGCTGTTATTTACGCTCCTATCGCACTGCGATGCGGTGTAACATCATCTACATGTTTCAAAGACTGAGAAATCACTGCAAAACGTGTGCATCTCTGACGATTTTACCTCTTTGAAAGAGACATGTATGTCACTGCTCCGCTCTGTCAGTTGTCGGCAAAGGTGAGCACTGAAGGAATACATCAGTGGACGAAACTGGGGCGAGTTATCTCTCTATGAGCACTACGCCCATCCAATGGTAGGTTAGCATAACTAACATGATCATCATGACAGGATTTATGATTCCCTGAATTATTGGCAACGTGAGGTTTTATAATAATTGATACGTAAGAGAGTGAAAATATTTTCGTTTAAGTTTGAGCCCGAAGCTCGCGAGAGCCTGTCAAAATTTAATGAACCTATTAAAAATTAAGCGAAAGTTAGTCTGAGTGAATCTCGTATAACTTTAATCTCTTCACTTTCCCATTAGTTTTTGCTAAGTTCGCGAATCGATGGCAAATTATACAAATCCATCCCTCTCTTGTGTCACTTCCACGAACGCTTTTAATCGGTCCTTTTCATCACTCTCCCCGCCTTCCTTTGAATTTCGCTGATTTCATTTTTGATTCGCGGTGAAATTCGAGACTCCATCCTTTTAAACCCGAACAAAATCGGGATTTTAGGATTCGAAATTGGCATTTCGTTTGGCAACTGCTCTCGATCTTGAAGGCTTTTGAATGCCTTCCATTTATCTCCTTTCCGCGCGGCTGAGTGGATCCAGCGAGGAGCGAGTATTTGAAGAGAGTTGATTTTATTCTCGCGTGGCCTTTAATCCCCGTGTCGTGTGAGAGTGGGCCGGGTGCGGGTGGGGGAGTGGTGCAGTTTGTGGCGTTGGGGCCCATGATTCGATTTCCTCTCCGCCGATGCGGCCCGGAGAGAAGTCAACCTAATCTCGCTTTATATTGGATTTCACGTTGTGTAACTTTCGCTCTTTATCATCTTCAATTATCCCTTTCGTTCCTTTTATTATGCCCTCTTTGCATTATCATTTCCATTCTCTCAAATCTTCCTGGCATCCCCGTCTTTAGGTTTTCATCTCATTTGTTTTTTGTAGCATTGAATTGGAGTTAGAGAGGTTCAGTTCCGTGTTTGGGGTTAATCTTTTTGTCGCAGTAACCCGATGAATTAGTGCTAAATGCCATAGTGTCAATTGAGAACAAAGCGGCGTTTTTTTCTTCCGGCGATAAAAATGAAAATACGTGAAACTTTTTTTTTCGTGTGGCTAACCTGCGGTATTTCGCTCGTAGGAATTTAATTTTTTTACGCTACTTATTAAGGTAATAACATCTTTAGGTCCCTTAAATGGCTCAGCCTGGCGTAGAAAACTATTGCAATAATGCTGTGATATGTCATTGAATGATCTGCATGCTATGTGCCTATAATAATTTTGTTTGTTTTGCATCCGAAGACTTTTAATTCAAGAGGTGTCTCTTACTCAAGTTTTTATCTTAGCATGACGGTTACTAGTGCGAATTAAGTATATAATTTGAGGGTAAGTGGGCGGCGTAACCACCTTAAGATACCTAAGTGTTTTGGCATTTGCTGGTAATATCGTGAGGAGGACCTGGTGATTTTTATCCGGTGCGGAGTAGTGCTACGTTGGAGTGTTATTCATCCGTGACCGCCCCGGGCGCATTTTCGACCTTTGCAGGCGCACCGAAAGGGCGCCAGGCCTCCGTAGCGACCCTTGAAACCACGAACCCGCCGATTCCAACCCCACGCGCCTCTTCCTACTTCCTCCACCCTGCTTCGATTCCGTGATTCCCATGTGGTACCGCTCGCGCTCTCGAAATGGCATATTTCGATTGTATTTCCGACGTGTTCCGGAGCCATTTGTGACGGTGGGAAATATCCTCACGAGGCCTTGGGACCGTTGGGCTCGGGCGATTTATTTATGCCGATACATTTCGTGTGGAATGTTATTTTCGGCCTTAGTGGTTTTGGGCGCCGGTCGGGAGTGCGTGCAGCCCCATGCCCTTGCGAAACTTTGAAAGGAGAGGGCTTTGGTTATGGATCCTTTCGCGGCATAACAGGTCGTTATTGGCGGCGAGTAGAGTGGGAATTCTTTTAGGAGAGGCGAAGGTTTTTCCCGAATTTTGGATTATTTCGTCACTCGGGCTGTGTTTTATCATTTCTTCCCAGAGTTCTCCGAAAGTTGGGCATGCAGTGCAAGTTTATTTTAACCAATGAGCTCGCAAATTTTTACTTTTCTGTATATAATTACGGGAGCTTATATTCATTGATCATTATTCATACGTTATCTTGCCCGTTTTCCTGCGAAGGGACTAAATAGTGATTGTACCGTTACAAACGTTATTGAGGAGTATATTTTTGGAGGAAAGTCGTCAGTCTGCCAATTATGATTTTGAAATCCTTTGCTAAATGAGGGAATCCGTCGATGTAGTTGGTAATTGGAGTAATCACATTCTAGGTCATACTTTTTAAAGTCGTAAAGAGTTAAATACTGCTGTGATGCTCTTTATTCCTGGTCATATTTTGTGATAATATTACCAATTTTGTTATGTCTAATAGTGTGTCCATTGAGGGAATTCGAAATTTTTGTGTTTGGATTGCCGTGAAAAAGAAACGGGATAACGTCCTTATTTCAGTAATGCATCATGTGTATTGCAAACATTACTGATACCTCTAATACCAGTTTTTGTTAAATTTACGCCTTAATAATGTTTTGTGTGCGATGTTGTTTATTATGTGTTAGGCACGACTTACTGGTATCATTCTCTTGACATTTGTTGCTTCATCTGTCCAGCTCGAAGACGTTTTGTAGCGTCGACGGAAGATGTGCCTTTTCGACGTCCGTCCGAATGCTTCAATGACTCGGGAGAAAACTTACCGTCTCACGGCGCGGGGGGTCACCTCGCTCCAAGGGCACGCGTGAAATATGATGGTGTGCGCTCTTTGGTTTTCAAATCTCGTGCGAGAGGAGCGCGATGCCGAAAATACACTCGCCACTCGGGTCGGGCCGTATTTTTTAATCGCCGCATACTTATTTGTGTCGGGGAGGGTTCGGGGTTTCGCCTGACTTCATTCTCACAGCCTCTCTCTCTCGGGGTTCACGCTGTCGGCAGATGGGCGCTTTGATTTCTCATCCACCCCTTCCCGATCAAATGATCGGCGTTTTTGATCGAGTGGCGCACCCCTTTCAAAAACGCCTCGCTGAAAGGGATCCTTGGACGGATTCGACCCCGGCCTCAAATCGCCATCCTCTCTCAACTCACTCCCGCACATTTCTTTTTTTCTCTCTCTCCCCTGCGGCCGGAGATATCCTCGTTTATTTTCCCGACTTCCATTGATGCCAGTGGCCAACTCTTTGGAAGAGTTCCTTCACCATCGGACTACGGACTTTCGGTGTGGCGAACTTTTTTCTCTCTCTCTCTCTCCTCTTCTTCTTTATTCTCTCGCCCCGACGTCCAATTCAGCCTGTTTCGCCTCTCTCTCTCGTACCGTTCCTCTCGCACTGTCCTTCCTTCCACGCACCCTATTTTCCGCAATGCTTCGCTCAGTCCTCCAGGGACCAATCCCGTGTCTTTCCTTCATCCTTATCTTTGGGTTTCTCTCTCTCTGTTTCTCGCTCTCCCAAAAATAATATCATCCGTCTAATTCCTATTTGTAAATTTATGTTCGTAATTCGGAGCTGCTAATACAGTGAAATTCTGCTCGCCAAGTATGGGATTTAAAAGAATGTTGTTTAAAATTTAATTTATTTGTTGAAAATAATATGCTATTTTTAGTTATCTTCTTGCTCATTTTACGGACTTTTTAGACAAGTATTTCCCCTTACTCACGCTTTTAACAATTTTTAAACTCTTGGATAGAACAATCTACATAATCCATATAATTATTTGTGCCTTTCTTGTTTCTCTGCCCCCAAAGCAATGAATTTTTTGAAGCAACGAAACGATGTAAGTTTCGGCGTTGCGCGTTATCACGCTGTGTAAATTCCATCTAGTCACGCTGAAAACAGCGGTTGCAAGCGGTTTACGAAGTTTTTCGTAGTTCGAAAGTAGGTAATTTTTGTTTTTCTATGTAAAAAATTTTTCCCAATGTTAATCTTTGAATTTTTCAGGTTAAATTTTTTTTAAATGTGCTCGTCTGATCGCTTGTATTTTTTAATATTCCTTTAGAATTCAGGCTCCTTTGCTCTTGCAATATTTTGTCGCAGAAAAATTTCTTGATCTCATATGCTTATTCATTTCTATCCAAATAGTTCAAAGTTGAAAAAATTTTTATATCCATTTTTCCGCTTGACGACCTGTCTCAAGTTCATGTTCACTGTATCATTTTCTCCCAACGATGACATTTTTCTGGTCTACTTTCTCTATCTTCTCCTGCTTTTCGTCTCTGTCGTCTCCCTCACATTTTTCTGACGCCTCGTTCCTTCTCACCCCGCCAACCCTACTGCTTTCCACCCGGAGTCGTCTCCAACCCACTCCTCGGGCCTGTCCAGCTCCCTCCGCTTGCCGATTGCTCCGGGCCGGTTCTGTCGACGGTGGCTTTTCGGTCCCCATCCTCACGAGCGCCGGATTTCGGCCCCCTTCATCCTCTCCTTGTTCTCCGTCACTGGCCCGCTTTTTTGCCGCCCTCCTCCCGTCTTTTTTTTTCGCCGAGTTTTCGCGTCCCTTCCGCAGCCATCGCCTCCTCGAAAGTCCATCCTTTGCTCTCCGGGTCGTCCGTTAGTTTCTTCTCTCCCTCTCTATCGCACGCACGCACACAATGTCTGAGGAGAAGTTTAGTGCGGCGGATGTTCCCGGTCCCGTAACCTCTGTCGGAAAATCACTAATTTCCGGGAAACGGCTCCCATGCATGTATGTATGTTCCTGCTCGAGGGGGTCGGAGAAGCGGGAGGAATCTATATCACCCCGTGTGCTGTTTCCAAGTCTCGTGGAGTGGTATGCAGATTATGAGGTTTTGCTCATCTTACTGCTCGCTTAAATAATATAGGTATCCTCGTATTCTCATCTTTCAGCATAGTCATTTGCTATGTATTTATAATATATCTTTTTGGAAAATAGGATTTCACTCACCAGATTTCACCAGAGGATATCTTGAATATATAAACAATAATTGAAAAAAAATGACGAACGCAAGGGCGTTATACGAAGACGACAAGGATGAAAAGAAGTCAGAAGACTTCAGTATCCATATCAATCAAGATCACACGTCCGTTAGGATTTCACGGGAAAGAAGTATGCAGAATTCAATCTCTCACTCGTAAATAACGAAGAAAGTTCGATGATGTTGAGGCCTGCTCGAAAAAGTCGTTACGTGTTCCGTGATTGGGTTCAGTTCCCAATGTGCTCGTTGTAAATCGAGGAGAAAGGACGCCTGCCTTACGCCTACAGAAGATTGACGGATGCGGTGTTGAAAGCTAAAACCCTTCTACTCACTTATTGTGAAAGGGTTAAGGGATATTATGTTTTGTCAGCGAGAACTCTACAAAAGACTAATGGAAGGGATGAACGCGGATATTTTTACTCTTGAAACACTAATGGCATCAGCACGACCGATTTGGAAACGAGCCCAGATTACGTTGGTGGTGCTAGCATTTGCGAACGCAGCAATATATTATTATCATTATTGAAGTATTCTACCGATTAAGGTAGGTTACCATGCAATACATTAAGGGGCGTTCTTGCAGCCTCTCATACCTTCATATTCTTCCCTCTTCAATTCAGAATTAGTCCTGATCCCTTTCTTTCTCTCCAAAAATCCTCCTTCCTCTCCCTCGTTTACCCAACATTCTACCTTCCAACACCGTTTTCAACATCCCTACCCCGCCAAGTACTCTCTTTATCCATATCGTCTGTCTCTTTCGTATCTCATTCAGAAAGTTGCCTCACCTTACCCACCATGTCCAGCACTTTGTCGTTCCTCCGTCCACTTCATCAAGGAACAAAGAAGTATATATTTCGGTTGCACTGTGGATTCATATCCTTGTCCCATTCTGTAGAAACGACTTTGGTTGCATTGTTCATTAAATCATACCCCCCACTGTGACCCTTCATGTATTAAACATTTTGGTTTTGAATGTCACCTTGGCGAAACGAGTCACTCAACCGCATAGTCTCCCCTCTCGTTTCTGTTTGCAGAATCGTATGCCGCTCTACAAGCGTGATTTCTTTGGCTGCATCTTATTTCTACCTTGGGTCTTTCAACTCCACGGAAATTCAGCCAGATAATTCAGTGCAGACTTGGACATCGTTTCTCTTCCTCTTGGATTTCTTCCGCCGGTCCCTACTCTCATATTTATACCCTTCCCGTGGGGACGCACGTCTGGATATGTCGAAGAGAGAACGTCGCCTCTACCCCCCCTGCATTATGCATGAACGCTCATGCGCCCGTTTATAAGTCTCTAGATGTCGAAATTTGCGAGTGCGTTCGTGAATTGAAGAGAATGACCCCTCACCATTTTTATTCATTTATAAATCATTTCCTCTTCGTCCTATTTTCCGACGTGGGTATCTCTAGTGGACTCAGCTTACGTGGCTCATGAGCCGTGATCAATCGATTCATCCGGTGGTCGCCTAAACCCTTACCTATACCTAATAGCGGTTCCCCATCTCTCTTGCGGGGGGAGAGGGTTTATTCTGTGTCCCTGCATTAGGGCTCAAATTCGGAAGACGTAATACATTTAGCTCAATACTGGCATTGTTTGGAAGTTAATTAAGTGACCGCGAACGGCGCGAATAGCAATCATTTAAACGGATCTCTTCCGAGGGAACGGTTCACTTTCATCGTGTCATCGCTGTTGCCTTGACTAATGAATGACTCGTTGAGCGATTCATGTTAAGGTCAAATAGATCTTATGATATTTTTTATTTTAATTCGAAAATTTGGAATAACCCTCCGGGAGTCTTTATCCTGGAGCATACACGTAAGCTGGCGGTTCGAGAAGGATAACCATGACAATTTTTCAAACAATGGCATTATGCAATGTTATTTTTTTTCTTTTATGTACAATGCGAACCTACCTGTATTGGTTTAATGCTTAAATGGAGAGATTTGTAACTACGGGAGAGGGAATGCTGAATACCCTGTGGGAGTGAACTATTTTGGTTTAAAAATGAAGACGGAAGAAGGTAACTGAGTTAATGGAATGATTTAAGAGCAGGTGATTGGGCATACTTTAATTAAGTTATAAATTTAGGGGCGATGTAGTTGATGCTTCATTCAAAGTAATCTTGGCCAGTAGATTCTCTTTGACAATGAAACGATTGAATAAACTTTACCAATCGAGCACTTAAAAAAATGCTGTTATTAGCACTTAGTGACATTTCGTCTCATTTGTCGTTATGCAACGTTGGAATGAAAATCATTTATACATTAATTCGAATGTATTTGACATTCATAAGGGTCATTTGGTATTAATAAGGGTTAGAACAACTGAAGAGCAGCAGCAGGTTTGGGATGAGATATCTAGCTGCTTTATTATAATCCATTTTCGGGTGTACGTCTGCGTGCTTAATATTTGTCTCAACGTTTCATTCCACTTACTGGGAACGTCGTCAGGAGAATGAAAATATAAACATCTATCGTACCGTTGGAAAAACTGGTCCATTGTTGTCAAGGTATTTAAAAAAGTAAATAAAAATAAAATAAAAGCCAACTTCTATAAAACATCTATTATAAAAAAGGAAGATGAAAAGTGGAATATTGTTATTAAATTTTCGAAATATATCTCTTCCACACATGGCTCAAATTATATCCATCATCCCTGTTAAAATTCATAGGTCGTTTAGAAATTTCTATCGCCTCTCTAATAAGCCGTGGATAAGATATCTAGCTGTTGAAATAAACTGCAAATTGAATAAAATTGGAAAAGGAAGCATTTCAATCATAATCGTGTTTCATTCGTGATGATGTCAAATTTATTTGATGTGGCGTTGAAGAATAAGCATCTTCATTTTTTTTGTGAACACGTGTCAAAACTCTTTCATCGTGTATCAATATTATCTTCTCCCGTATAGTGGAACCTTACAAAGCTATGAAGTGCTCAGCTGGGTTTGCGTGAAGTTGGGTTTTCAAACGGAAAAGAGCTCGACGCTAGGCGTTCTTTCAACGGTTTCTCATTCCCTTGTATTGCCATGAGAAACGGCCGTAAAAGGAAACGATACGGTTCCATTATGTTCCATGGCTCGAAGTTCGGATCTCCTGAGCGATGTTTTGGATGTCTGTTCCAGTTATTTCACAATGTTAAGGTTGCAGTCGTGAAAAAAAGAGAAGCGTCGAGGAAAAGTTAACTGAATGAGGTTAGCTGGAGCTGTACTTTGGTCTTTAGGTGTCGCCATTGTGTTTTTCATGAAGTTCAGGTTTCCATTGGCTACAGTCAATAAACATTGCCAGAGCTCTTCTATATTGAATGAAACGATAGTTTTCAATAGACTCCCTGTCTAAAGGATGTTCTTTTTGTTTTGCAGCTGCGCGTTGGCTTATAATTTTTGTCTGCGTGCGGTTGCAATTTCCTAGAGAAACAAATCAGCTTTTTTCATGTTTCTCCATCGACCGTGTTCCATTATTTAGGCAGTCGAATTCAAGGTGCATGCTTTAAGTATTTAATGCTTTGAGTACTGCTAAAATGGTCGATTTCAGTAAAAATGATTCACATTGGGCGAATCTAACTTCTGAACGATTTCGATCGAACTAACGCTCCCATTCAATGTGGGGAGAAGTATTCCTTTGAGTTCACATTATAAACGTTCGTTTATGCAAGGTAGGGCTAAGATAAAATACTAGTTTTTAACATTTGTTTGATTTTTTTGGAGGGGCAGTTTTTGAATTCGCACCGTCTGATTTACTTAGGAATTACGCTCATAATTTATTTTGAATTAAGGCAATTAATGTGGTGTCAACTAGTATTAAGTTCTCTTTATTCGATCGTGTGTCATCCTGTCATTCATAGTGTTATGTGTTACATATTATCTCCATCACAGGAGGTTTTATGTCTCTTAATTTTTATCCTTTCAAAATGGGAAACCACTCTATTAATTGACTTTTTGAATTTTATGTTGAGAATACCTTTTCTCTCACCTTCTCCACTACCCTATGCCATTATCAAGCGTTTTCCTCCGCAAGTTCGTTTTTTCTTTTCGCAAAAAAAAGTTCCCGGTGGCTATGTGCTTTCCGTCGATGGTGGGTTTGCGCTTTGAAAACCGCGTCAGGTGATGGGGTCTTGTGGTCGGCGAGCTGCGTCGAGATCAGAGGATGGGCATGAATCGAGCCGGGGGATGAATGTCGAGGGCGGAAAGGGGTCTCTCCTAGGCGGATACATCGCTGTGGGTGCGGCGGGAGGAGGGTGAAGGATTACCTCCCCGAGCACTCCACTTTAGTGAGGGAGTGGGAGATCCCCTTGTGCATTGGCCTTTTTATTCGCCTTCGCTTTCATTAGCAGCCTCCTTCTTTCCTCTCGGAGCGCGGGCTGCTGCTCGCCTCGTAGCGGGTGGTGCGCCCCGCTCACTGCCATTGTGACCCTCCTCTCTTGCCGAGGACGAAACATACATGTGGTGTTATGAATTCAGGTTCGTGCGCGTCTTAAAAACTTGGGAAATCTGGAAATGTCAGTTAACGTTTTGGTCCATGAAATGTCATGGAAATGTCAGTGAAAAATACTGAAAAAGTCAGTAAAAATTGGAGCAGTAAGTGAAATATTAATAGATTTTCGAATTATATGTTGACGATACCTTTTTCCTAACCTTCTACACCACCCAATGTCATTATCGAGCTTTTTTCTTCCTAAAGTTTTTTTTTTCGTAAAAAAAATTTCTAGGGGCTATGTCCTACTACGCTGGAACTCTCGCCCAAAACATTAGTCGTAGTCTTTGCAATGGTTCACTTGTGGTGCACCCACTCAGAATTTCCCATAAGTAATGTGCATTATGGCGCATTACTTGCGCAGTATGATTCGACACCCATCAAATGGCGATTTTAGAGGATCCGGGTTTTTATTCCGGTCAGTACAATGATTTTTCCTCCGTGTAAATTACGCATATTCTGCACTCTTGATAATAACTTCGCGAAGATACATCGCTGGGTAGTCATCTGGTTTTCCTTAAATGTCGCCCTTGATTGCTTCCCATTTGTCCACTGCGTTGACTGACCCATTTAATTGTACTTCTACACGTGGAACATTTTGCGAATCAACTTGACCAGTCCTCCCTCCCGAATTGAATTTTCCACTCCCATTCTCAACGTGCATATTGCGTTTCAATTCAATCTGTAAACCCTATCCACTTCCTCCCCCTCCCCCGCTCACGTAATATCCTTCTCTCCATCACGCTTTTCAGCATCCAATGTCAATGTCAAACCGTTGATTATGTGACCTTTTTATGTTGTTTCCACATTTAATGAATTGCGTTTTCCACTCTGAGACCGCGCGCCGCCGCCGTGATGTGTCCCGCCGGCCAATGTGTGGATTCGAATCAATTGCGAGCTTCCGCCGACATCGGTTCGTTCGCGGCTCGGAAACTTATCCTGCTCGCCGCCGCGTGCCTCCGATTGAGTGCTCCCGTAACGAGTGCGAGGCATAGAGAGGTGCTCTACGACACTTCAGCGTTCGCCCGAGGGAAGGGAAGGAAGAAAGGGAAGAGGAGGAAGAAAAAAAACTGTCGCGGATACTCCCCTTTTGTCTCGCCATGTTTCTGTTTCCTCCCTCTCTGTTACCAGCTGTCCCCGTCGCTCCGTCCTGCGCTGTTCTGAATCGCGTGCGCCCTTTTCCGTCTCCTCGCCATTTCGCCGCTCCGCCATTGTGCAATGGATTCCGCGCTCTTTCACGCACAAATGATTCCCTTTGTTGGCACCCACCGCGCTCTCCGTCCCCCTACCTTCTGTTCTTTTCCTTCTGCCACTCTTTTGTTTCTTTAGATGGTTCCACCGAGAAGCAATGTAAATGCCATTTTATGAAGTGTGTGCACATGTTAACAACATAATAAAAAATCTAAATATCAGTTTCGATTTAAAAAAAATAATAGCTCTCCTCTCCATGTGTAATGGTATTTATTAGGAAATTCCAATAGACACTCATTATATTTATAATTTATATGTCAGTTAAGTGTGAATTCATTTGCAATATGAATGTCTTATTGACGAAAGTAGGTGTAATGTGCATTTAGTATAATAATTGTGATGAGCATAAAACCTGTCAACTGGCCAAACTTTTTTCTGTATCAATCTCTTGTAAATATTGTAACGATAGTGTGTGAGTTAGTTGAATGGAGACGGTACCAAACTGGGCTATAATGGGTGGTAATAAAAACCTTATTAGAAAAAATCCTGACCCCTTATTTTAGAAAAAGTATGCATTAAATTCCGTATTTGATAATGTAGACTCGCTTAGATCACGGCGAATGGTGTATTTAGTTGTTATATTTTTGTTGCTTTTTCAAAGTTTTGGAAGTGAGTACTTACTTCGCTTGAATAGCACAATCTCGCCGGATTTACACACTCCTTTGCTCATTTCTCTTTTTCCTCCTCCGCGAATTATTGTTTTTTAAATTTCCCCGCCTTCTTCGTCTCCCACTCCAGCCTGGACAGGACTCCGCATTCCGCGGCTCTCCCGCTGCACGGTGGGCTTGTGTCGCCTTGTTATTTCATCCCCTTCGCGCCCACGGAACGTTTTTGTTTTATTCTTTCCCGCGGCCCTCTTGTACAACGACGGAGGCAATCTTTGTCCGTATCCCCTCCGTATTTATCCACTCCCCTCCCGTCGCGTTCAAAATGCATTCGGGCTGACCAAACTAGAATCTCTGCGGCAACAAAAGAACTCGCGCAGTATTGGAGTAAAGTAAATACGGGGCGAGGGAATTAAATAAACGTGACGGGAAAAGGACACGGTGGAAATATCGTCGGCGCGCCCAAACGATTTCTATCTGGAATAAATGAAGAGGTGCTTGCTTTATTTTTTTGCAACACGCAAAAAAAGAATGAATTTGCCATCTGATGCAGCGCATGAACCCGAGTTGTATTCTGATTGTTTCGAGCTGGGCTTTTTTATCCATCTCAGTGCTTTATGGTGTTAATTGCTGGAAGGAAAACGGCCGGTTGAAGTGTAGGCAATGCAGAACTCTGGGAATGAGCTGCATACAATGGGATGAAATATACTCAGGGTAGTTCACCGAAATAGTGTAAATAGTTAACCCTAAACTCGAAGAAGGATGAAGTAATTATTTTAACAGGAAAGGGTGGGGAAACACTGTTTAACTCTTGTTTTTAGTTAAGTGAGATATCAGCCTATATAGTGGCACTTAATGTAATCATCATTCCCTGGGGCACCAAGGTGTATGTTAATCTTGCCCTTGTGTAATTATCATTATTTTACTCAGAGAAGTTTCTCGGATAAAAATCCCAATTTAGGCTAGAATTGTATTGGTAATTTTAGCATTTATTTCCTTATTTAATCCCTCTCCAGCATGTTAGATGATGTGTTCAGATCACAATGAACGGAGTCCTCTATGATGCTATTGAAATTGAAACATAGAGGTGATTTTGTAGAGGTAGCAGTCACCCACGTCTCTTCGACGTGTTTCGAATTATTTTTCAATTCTCGGCAGTATATTGAACGACAGTGGATATAAAGGAACATTTAATTGATTCCAGCGAGATTCGGCGTTGAATTTATGGCGCACGTGCGCATATATGGAGTATTTGTATTATAAAACAATCTAGTTGGCGCGATTGGTCTCGATTTTGGAGCATTCACTTGACAGTGTTATTCTTTTTGCTCCGTTGACGCGAGTCGATTCGCCCTATCTTTTCATATCGTCCACCCCCCCTTTCCACCATCATTCGTCCGGAATTCGCACTTCGCTTCAAATCCCCGCTTCATTTACTCATTTTTATTCAGGACCCCGACTGCGTATCCAGGACCGAAAAAGTTGCCGAGGGCTCGAGAGGAGGCGGGTGGTTGCAGCAATTATTTTCCACCTACGCAATTATGAATGGGGAGGGAAAGGCAGAAAAGAGATTTATCCGTCGTTTTTTTCCACAGCCGTGAGAGGGACGGAGACACTTAATACGTCGCCGTGGCGGGGAAAAAAATAACGAGAACAAGTAATTATTTTACGCATCACTTTCCCGCCCATTTCTCTTTTTCCCTCTTCAGCCCATCGGCCGGTCCTTTCATTGAATTTATCCCACCCTTCATTTTTCCACGTTTTTTTTCTCTCTTTTTTTAGGTCGTTTTTTACTCATCTCCCCCACCTCTCTCGTGCTTAACTCTCACCTCGGTTTCCCTTCCTGCCGTAACCTCTTATAATATATCCACGCTCTCATATTTTGCTTCGCTTTTTCGTCTCCTCGGTATTCGGGTCCCTATGTGACATTGTTTAGGAGGAGACGTAGCACCACATTGGCTATCGGATTAGTTAGCCGCACGTACCGCATGATATCATCCGTCAAAATTTATCGGATATCGAATCATAATCTCGCATTCTGTTCGGTATGCTCATGGCTCATCAGTTAATCATCGTTGATGGATTAATGCGTGCGTCTCTTTGCTTACTTTGTGGCCCGGCTCGTATTAGCCGATGCAGCGAATGAGATGGGGTTCAGCACATGGGAGTCGCAGAGAGAGAATGTTAATGAATGCACATAAATCGCACATATCCCTCTCGAACGAAAAAAAAATTCAATTGCGTACCGGTCGCTGTTTAATTAAAATTATGTAGCTCTTTTCGGTGGCATATGTGTGATTTTTTTCAGTGGGAAAGCAAAAGCAATAATGTGGCAGGTTTGGGTGGCTTTGACGAAGTTTAAATTAAAAGTTATAGATACTGAGAAAATTTTAATTTTGAGCTGTATTTAGAGGGTGAAAAATCCGAATTTTGGCAACTTGAAAGATGGTAAACGCGTTCGGGTCTACAGCAGGGATCAATTGTTCACATTAAAATGGGAAATGATGTAGAAAAAGTTAGAAAAATCCTATTTAGAGTAATATTCTGGAGTGTCGTGTACTGAGCACTTACGATTATTATCGAATGGCTCTATGTAAACGTAGCTTACTGTTTGACTACCCTCAATTATGGATTCGTTTGATTGTAATTATCTCTGCGTTGAGGTCAGTTCCATCGGCTTTTAGGGTAATGACAGTCGTGATACATGTAAGATCCTAATTCTGCTAGCTTAATTGATCTTTTGAAGGTACTTTGCGATAAACGCGTCGATGATATCGGCCAATCTCGGCCTTCTCTCAGTCTCCTCTAGCCTGGTGGATAATATGTTTAAACCGCAGTGAGTAGAGATTTGCACGCCTCTACTGGAAATCACTTGCGTGTAGGTGTAGACGCATGATAAACACATCGCGTGCTTAGTGTTTTTCCGAATTCTATACTGCAGTTTACCTGGATTAATGCTTAGTGCAACTCCGTATCTGTATCGATACATTTTTAGTGGCGCGAATTGATTCCCACTTTTTTTTATTTATATTTTACCTAGCCTCGTCATTATGCATCGTATGCCTTATGTTTGATTGGGCTATACTTGGCTGAATTTCAAGCGCCATACCTCTGGGGTATTGCTTATCTAAATCGATACGTTTGTAGTGTCGCGCATCCGTGAGCACTTTTCTCCCCTCGAAATAGAGACCCCGCTTTTCACTTCGCCCTCACCCTCCCGGCGACCAAAGCGCCGCTGATGATGCCGTTCTGTCTCCGCCAGAGGGCTTTCCGAGCCCCCATTTGCGGTGGCGGGGCCCGTGGAAGGGTCGGGGCGGGGGTGGAGAAACGCCTCCTCCCCCCTGCTTCGGGGGACCCACCTCCGAAATCTCATTCCCCCGCCCCGTGGCGATGCGTCAACCGCCCATATCCCCGCCCCCTTCGCTTGTTTTTATTTTCGCTCTTCCCTGATCGTTTCTCTCCCGGACCGAAAATTTGGTTAATTTCTCAAGATTACCGCCCCATCCCATTCCGACCCGCCTTCCCCCCCCCCCCCCGTCCTTGTCGTCGTCATCATCATCACCTCCCTTTTTGCGGGATTTTCATCCTCTCTCCTCGTTTTTACTTCCTCTCCGTTCGTATTGCATCTATCTCGCCGCGTTCATTTTTTTTTCTCAAGGACATCGCCCGATAGTTGTGGCCGCTGGTTTTTTTGCGCTCATTTCCTCCACATCTTTTCGTGTTTCCCGTGATGTATTGGAATTTTTTTTAATGATGGCGCAACGCATGAACACGAGTTTATTACTTTTTCGAAAGGATCGCTGACGTCGCTACTCTTATGAAAAGCTAGCCCCATCGCGCGGCATCGCGAAATAAAGTTGAAACAGGTACTGTATTTAGCGCTACCCGAGGAACATCATGTTGATGCGTCTACGGAAGGTTTCTCATTTTTTTAGGTTCTCAAGCAATTTTGAAATGCTAATTAGCTCTTTTATGATTTAGGTTCTGAGCTAGCTTCATGAAATTTCCTTCTTGATCGGTTATGTTGTTTTTTTTTTTAGATATAGGAGCTAACCGATAAACGGCGACACTGCATTAATTTTTATATTAACTACGATATGGATAAGTAGTCTAACAAAAAAGAGATCATTGAATCTTAGCCTTCATAAGGTTTTCTCACTGTACGTTTCATGCTGAACAGTTCGAACTAGTTGTAGACAATAACACTGCACTCAAATGAGGATAATCAAAAGGATCGATTAAAAATTCTCTGAAAGAATAATACACAGATGCGTCTTGAGTTCTCGATATTTTCCTTTCCTTCCTCGTCATTTGGTTGCGGGAACATTCACTGTAAACATTTTGTGCCAAGTGATATTTTCGTTTCTGCTTGCATTTTTAAGTTGTTGAGTATTGGGCATACTTATTTTTGGATCCTTTTTTATCCTCGGTCTCTCTCCTATCTCACTGTTTTTAACGCTAAAAAGTGTCATGAATGTGGATATCAGCTACTCTTTTTCAATCCCATCACGAGCGAATCTGTGCTCTCTAATCTATTTAAGCAGTGGTCGCCTCTTCATGATCCGGAGTGCGCATAAACCTCGGCCCGAGGGCTCCACGTGCCCGCGGCCAGTTGGCGACATGAAAAAAAGGGCTCGCGGCAGTTACGCCCACTCTCGCCCGTGGCTGCACCTTCATCTCCAATCCCATTCTGTGCATTTACGTTCGGGTCATCTTCTCTCCAGGTCAGTCTGGGCCTCTATTTGAAGGCTGGGACGGAGTGTGGCAGATCGTTGCTCTTTTTATTTCTTCACTTTTCATTTGTCTTCATGTGCCCATAGTTATCATCTTTTCTTTACGGTTACCTTCGGAAACATCGCGATCATGTGCGGACTTATTCGTAGGCAGGACTTTAGGACAGGATGTTTAGGTGTCAATGCGTTTTTCGCCGTTGAGGTTGTTGATTTAATTACTGTAAAAAAATGAAAATACCAATTTATATTTATCTTCAGGCTTCACTTCATATAAGCTGATTGGAATCATGTTAGAATATATTTTTCTTAGTATCCTACTATTAAAAAAACATTCTAGTATGAATTGCAATGTTTTATGATAACTTTTCTCCCGAAAACATAAACGCACTCCATAATTTTTTAAATGTTACAATCCACTTGATAAGACCGTAAGCTTGACAATTAAAAAATGGGATACGCCAGCTGTACAGCTTTTTTCAATGACGTGACTCTAGTGATGTGTCCGGGTTATTTAATGACATTTTCATCTCCACCGATATGTACATCGGGAAAAGCAAAAAAAAAAAAAAATGTTCTTGAAGGGGGTACAAGTTTGTTAATCTGCCTTCCGCCTTCAAGTCTCCCATACATTTCCTTCTTGATATTTCTTTTCTTGCCCTCTTAATCGCCGGCACTCCCGTCTCAATTTAAATGCAAATGTAATTCCTACAAAAAACCTCGTTGAAAGAACCCTCCAGATTAGGAAATGAACAATAATTTACACGAACCGCAAGAGCTGCACTAACGAGATTTCGATATTAGCCCTTCGCTTTGCATTTTTACATTTAGAATGTGGGTTTATTGGTTGTGAACTTCCTCCTCTATGAAGAACATGATAGATTACGCTTGAATTTGTAGCGTAAATGCATGGTGCGGACGTATGAAAGTTGATTACACGAGAATTTAAGAAACGAGACAAGTATATGAATTATTACGAAAGTTATTAACTTTAAATTTTACCAGTTTAAAGTGAAAATTAATGGCATAGTACTTCGAAGTAGTAATACAAAATATTGCGCAAATAATTACATTAAAAATAAATTATGAGCTTCATCTTTGAATAGATGCGAAAATTCTTTTCTAAACGGATAGCGCTTGGTTTTTTTAGAAGGACTATCTATAACCTGGACCCATCAACTTTTTTTTATGAGTGTGGGTCCTTAAGTTTTGGATAATTTTTATTATTAGTAGTTATTTGGGCGCGAAGACGTTGGCTTTTGTTTATCGGGGATGCGAAAATTCCATTGAAGAATACGATTGTTTATTTTGGAACCAGTCATATATAAATGTACGTAGCAAGTATCTCCTTCTAGTTTTAGATTCGAGCCGAATGTCTTATAGCCTCGAGCCATGCGTTTAGCGTTATTTCCACCCCCAATGAGCGTTGGACCCTCCCTCTCTTATCGATCCAGCGATACTTTTCCTTCGCTCATTTGTTCGTACTCCATCTGACAAAAGTTCCGCGTGCCACCTTCCTCATCCTGTGTCGAGTTCCATACGCAATTCCGCCCCCTCCCCCACCCATCGCTTTTCTCTCCGTTGCGTCTTTCAGCGCTTTTTTTTATTATTCCTCCCCGCGTTTTCCACACCCTCGTGGCCTCTCGCGCGTTTCCCCTTTTCCGCTCGATATCACTCCTCCTTTATTTTACAGGTCTGAGTTGGTGTATCACTGGCAAGGGTGGGGTAGGAGCCTCTTGGAATATTACTGTTTATTTTTTTTTGCATGGCTCTCCATCCTTTGTCGCGACGACGGCCGCTGCCCGGTAAGGGTGAAGCCTTTTGTGTGTTTACCTCCGTAATGCGGTTAATTTTTTTCTCTTCTTGGAAATTTCCTTTTCATGAAGGAGGAGAGTGCCTCTTCTGGCGTTGCTGCCCGCGTTTATGCCTTCTCGTGCCCTCTTTTATTCGCCGTGCTTCGCGCGAGTATGTTACGGGGCGATAACTCGATTGCTATTCCTTCATATATTCCGCTACTTTCTCAAGACGTTTCTTATTTTGGTTTTATTTCTCCAGTTGCTCCTCTTTACTTTGGGTATATCCTTGCTAATTTAGCAAAATGGTATGTCGTAAAAGGTTCGTGGGTGTTGGATTATGGGTTACTCCATAAGCTCATCCTAAGAAGAGGCGTTTATCCGAGGTGAAGTGTTTAAATGCGTATTATAGCAGACTAAATCCATATTCCACTTGATTGTGAAAGATTATAAGCATTGGAGGTGTATCTGCATTTAATTTGAATTTTAAGGAAGAAATGGCGTTATTTTAATTTTTCGCAGATGTATAATTTTATGATTGCTTTCATTTGTTTCCATACATTCGTTAACGCGGACTGTGCTGGTATAATGCATCGTTAACTAAGTTGGTTAGAATTTATTTTTTGTAGAAAGTTTTGCAAGTGCCTATTACGAAATTTTAGAAATTGGTGAAGAGAATTGAGGCAGGTATCAGGTGTACCACCCCGTGCCATTTTGCTCTAGATAGCTCTCTGTGAAATCTTTCATATATTCCAAAGGTTGGTGTATTGATGTTCACATTGATATACGTTTGAAGTGTATTTGTTTGCATTTGAAGGAAATTCGATCAGAAATTCAATAGTATGTGGATGTTGAGTGCTTATGTAGGTTGTAAGATGAGGATAAAAATCTATTCACATATTGCGCAAAGGGAGTAGTGCCTCGTTTAACCTAGTGTCATTTTCTGTCTCTGTTTTAAACATCATCTAAGGGAGATGAAGGTGAGACCGGCCTTTGATTTAGATTACGCTGATCTTTATTTTGGTAGGTGCCTTCTTCTGTATTTAGTGCCGATGTGTACTAATGTGGGCTGTTAATAAAGGCCGTTTTACACGGGGCACGTACTTGCACAATCTGACTTGTGTACGAAGGCGCAGTCAAAATTGCTTCGTGCAAAGCGGTGAATTGCTAGAACACATGCGGGAATGCGTGGACGTTAGATGGCAAAATAGCCCCTGTTCCTATTTCCTTCATGCATTCGAGCAATTCCACGCCATATCAGAAATTAATGCAGTTCTAACTTGCGCAATTCCGTGCCTCGTGTAAAAAAGCCTAATAATAGTGTTCCATTTCTATCCCTATTCAAGGTGTGGTTGCAATTCTTACCACCTCGTCCCTCTTTCCGCAGATAACTAGTGGGTCCATTTGCATGTGGTCGTGCGTCTCGTCTCCCCCTTCTCTCCTCCATCCATTCCCCTCCCCCTCCTTCAATTCATCCGTTAAGCCATTTTCATCCCTTCTTTATTTGTCTCCTCTTGCTTACCCCTCTGAATACACCCCCACTTCAGTTTCGCATCCGTCTTCTCTCTTTTTCACCCGCGTTCCTTTTTTTTTATATTCCCTTCCCCACGGTCGAGTCAATCCACTCTGTCGCTTGGTCGGGGCTCTCTCTCTCCTCCCACCAGATGTCTCTATCTCTGCTCTCCCTCCCCCTCCCCCACACCCGCTGTGTCGTTGCGACGATGAAGACCCGGGCGACGCATTGGACGGGTGGTCGGGTATCCATTTCGATTCTTTTCATCATCATCATCATCCAGTTCCGGTTGCGCGTTTTTCCCCCTCCTTCCCGTCGCGAAATACTTTTTGAAATGAATGGCGATTTTTAATATCAGTTTGCCCCGCTCTCTCGTTCTTTTTCTTGCTCCGGGGGAAAAGTGGAGGTTGGTGGCGTTATTTTATTTTTTTTAATGCGCCGCTCGCGGTTCCTCTCCTCCTCCTTTCTGCGTGTTCTTTTATTTTTTTCCACACTTATTATTTTGTCTCATATCCTTTATCCATATCCCTTTCACTTCCTGCCTTTCTATGCCCTCATCCACCCCCTCCCCTCCATTCTCTACGTGCGTCCCGCCCGCTTCAAGGTGCTGGAGTCTCTCTCACAATTGAATAGCAGCCTGAATTATATTTTTTTTTGTTTTTGCGTGCGTTCCTTTCGATTCGCGGAGTTACGAGCTGTGTGCGTGTGTGTGCATTTTTATCATATTGCCGGGCCCCACTCTCGGAGATTTTGCGGAGGAAATTGAATCTCCTCCTGCTCCTTCTCCCCCCCTCCTTCGAATCACGATTCAGGGTGTTACGGGTTTTTTTGAGTGAACGAGTGGGAGTGAGTCCATTGTTTTAATGAGCTTTGTCCCGCGTCTCACCGAGCGAAATTTCGCCCTTTCGTTCGTTGGCGTTAATTCTCACATTCTGATCGTGTAAGGGTGTAAAGAAAAGGCTGGCGATGAGTATGATATGAAGCATAGCGTTTTGCGGGGCGGAAACGTGGTTTGAGGACGGAGATATTTATGTCATTATGAGAATGGAGGCGTTTATAGGAAAGAGTTGGTTAGAGGACGGCTTTGTGAAAGAGTGGAGTAAAATCTTTTGGAAACTCTCATTTAGAGGGAGGGCAGAAACGCGGCATGGAAGTAGGATGAGGAGAGGCTGAATGTGTTGGAGATTGTTGTTTTAGGAGAATAGAGAAAGTAGCGAGGAAGTACTGGACATGGGTATCTACATTTACATAATACCCCGCAAACCGCCTAAAAGGCGTGTGGCAGGGAGTGTTCGGACACCAGCCGTTTACACATATAAAGGAAATGCGAAATTACGATTATCATTTATTAAAGTCCACTATGGTTCGGGGGAAAAACGAATTCCCATATCTATCCGTTCGGCAAAACATTCTCTCAAATTATCTCGGATGAATATTAAATTCAATTCAATTCTTTTGTCGCACCTGGAAATATAGTGCGGCTCTAATATTATGCTCTTCATGTCCCTCTTAAAGATATCCATTCTCAATTGTTCGAGCAGTCTAAACCTAGCGGCTCCCAGGCTAATTCGCTTAAATATTATTGAGCAGAGTTAAATGCTGTTGGAGATAAGAAGGTGAAAATAGGGTATAAATAGAGCGTCCAGTATTGTGCGAGGGGATTCTGAAAACCTTAACGCAGGATAGGATTTTCTACTAGAAGGGAGGAAAGAGAATCGGATACATTGATATAGTGAAGAGTTGGGAGCCTCCATTTTTTTCAAGCATTCCGCCGGATATGAAGGGTTTACAGGGAGCATTTAGCACAGAAAATCGTCCTGTCTCCCCTCTCAAATTGGATTTCCCTTTTCCACTCCCAGTGAGGCCAAATTCCTTTCATTCCATCTACGAAACCTTTTCTCTTCTTCCTACTAATACAGTTTTTAACAACTCCCATGCTTAGAATTCGCCCCATCTTAGCCACTTGTCTCCTCCATATTTCCTCTTGATATTTTCTCTCCTCGCCTGCTTATGTTTAGCAATTCGCTTGCCGAACTTAATAAAGGTAATCATTTTGGAAACGAGAATGGACCGCTGATCTTTGTTCTTTACCAACGTACGGTAACGTTGGAATACTCAAGATTATTGTCTATTCCTGGCGTAGAGAAAGTTTTAGAATGCGGGGACTATAGGACTATTAGCCTAGTATCGGATGCGGTGGAATTGGACTGAACACTTTAAGTAGAAGAACTGAGGCGAGGGAAGAGGAATATTTTTGTGATCTGTTTGCTTTCAGAAAAGGGAAGTCAGCTCCTGATGCAGTAGTCATAATGAAGACCCTAGTGGAGAGGAATATTGGCAGGACATTTGGAGGAGTCTGCTTCGTGGGTTTTGGAAAATTATTTTAGTGGACTGGGTAAAATTAACGCACATCTTTCAGAAAATAGCTATTCATTGGTCTGGCGAATAGTTGATTGAATGTAGGTATATGGGTGTGCTTGTTCATGTTTCCGTCGCGATGTATGTCGTCGTTAAGTTCCCACCTCACTCATCTTCACATTTCTTTTCCTTCCCCATGCAGTTTTTTAAGCCTCGTCTCGTACGTCTTCGCCCCAATGCAGTGCCGGGTGTATATAGTCTTAAACACGCCCTCGTGAGGCTTCGCACCGGGGCGTTCTCGGAGCGCCCCCGATGGAATCACATTTCCCCGCGCTTTGAGAGCTCCTTCGGTCGTAAAGTAGTCTCCAGGATTCGCATTTCTATGTTCGCCTCGGGACGGGGGTATGAGCCCCACGTCCATCTTAGTTAATCCTATTTCCCGAGTGCCTTCGTCATGCGACTCCTGTATTCCTCACTCCTTCCTTTCCTGCCCTTGTCTCGATCCCTTTGAGGAATGGATGAATGGACCCTATGCTCTTAACAAGAACACTTAAATACCAACGATACGGTTTAAATCAGTTTCTGTTTTTTTTTTCATAATGAGAGTATAAATTGTATGTTCCCACAATTGATAGAAAACTATAATAATTTTTATAACTCCGTAAAGAAATACACAATTTCATTTTGTTTAATTTCATTCCATTTTAAGTGGGGAATATATTAGGTACGCTCGTAGTATATCCTGTGTTGGGCTTGCCATAATCTAAAATTAATAGGCAGCGGCTGGTGATAATGCATATTATTCTTTTCTAACCCGCTGGTTAAATATCGTTTTTCATTTTCATCGTGGTGTGCTAAAAAAACTGAGAATTATTTACAACCTTAGTAATAATAATAATAATAATGACCATTATAAGACACATATTTTTTCGCTTCATGCCATTTTCAGCGTGAAAAAGTCTGGGGTAAGCTTTACCCTAACCTTTGTGAAAGTGCTCCCGGGTTTTCCGTCGCCGTGTGAGTGATTTATTTTGTTTTGTAATGATGTGTGAATTAAATAAAGTTTTACTTGCTTCGCGAAACGTGTGAAGGATTTCCACAATGAACGCCAGATACTGTGTTACTATGCCTTAACTGGTAGATTACATCTAATAGTAGCATTAAAAGGTGTTGAAATATAGCTTTCCGAGCAGAATTAAACATCTCTCTGTTATGTTTCGTCGCGGGAGCCCATTAAAGGCGACTGCTCTTCCAAGATATCGTTTGTGCTAGTCCATTAATGTAGTTCGTTCGCCGTTTCACTCCTGGGTCGGGTCGACTTAAGCGGGAAATTCTGTGCGCTCCGATGAGTCTGTGTAGTACTTCTTATTTTTTTCCGCGGCGCCGCACCGGTCGTAGAATGAATTTAGCGGCCATTAACTTGGAGCTCAATCTTCGCTTTTACGCGTCAGCGCGGTGTTTTCTATCCACTTCCGAATCTCTTGTCCTTCTCAGACCCGCCGATCCCGGTCATTACCTGACGAAAGTTAACACAATTTCTTTATTTACCATCTTAACGTGGTGTTAGTTGATATATAAAATCGTAATGAGCTTGTAGTGACCGCGTTTTTTATCACGGTGGATTCCAAACGTCCTGAAAATCTTTAGAAGTTTTGAAATTTTATTTAAGTACTGGAATTAATTGAGTTTTCTCTTATGTTTTTTATTACACCCATTATCTTTATTCATTTTACATCTCGAAGTCTTACCGTTTAGAAATTTAACTCCGAATTACGTTTATAATGTCTCAACAGTTGAGAAATTCCTTTTCAACTTCAGTTCATTCCATACGCCTCTAATCTCTACCCTAATCATGTCGCGAGCTATTTTTTTCTCCAGTCCGTATAATTACAGGGGGGAACTTGTGATAGTTGTGGTGGTTGTGATAATGCTGGAAATCTACTCGCAAACTGCCGTTCAGCCTCTCATTGAGTTGGGGGATAGATTATGCGTAGGGGTCATGAGGAATCGTGTCTCGTACTATCTTGCGTCAAAACTTGGACGGATAGGCCCCAGGGGAACGTAATGTGGCGAGATAAGAGGGAGGCTAATTCAGCCATGCTCTATTCATCCACTGCCCGTCCGCTGCTAGTTAGCTGGCGTAATGCGCTGGGTGGTCTGTGGGGAGGAGTATTTGCCATATCACGCAGTGGCGGACTTCCTCTCCTCCTCGAATCTCAGCCGCAGTCCGAATCGTTGGTCATCAAGGCTGCCCTCTCAGCCTGTCTCACTCGCTGGGGCTCCGGCGGGGGGAGGCGCCCGCGAGACGCCGGCCGTCCCTTCCGCCATCGCCGCGGGGGTGCGGGCCTACGTCGGGCGTGGGATGCGGCTGGCGCCCACTTGTGGAGAGCAACTCGAGTGTGGTGTATCCCATCTCGTCTCATCTCGCGCGCTCCATGCCGCCCGGCTGAGCTCAGGAGCAAATTGATGCGATTCCGTTGGTCCTTTTCGTTTCGTCGAGTCTGTGCCCGGCGATAAGACCACTTCGCCGGCTTCCAAAGCCTTGATTGGTCCAAGCGCCAACTCCGAAGTGGTCGTTGCCCGAGTGAAAGCGGCTCTGCGATTATAGAATAGATAAATTCATGTTTCAATTAACTCTTTGCGGGGGGTCGAGATTATTTTCTGGGCATGGACTCCTGACTTTTTTTGCGCTCGGTGTTGTCGTTCGAGTAAAGAGTAGCGCATGCTTATGATGGAGATTTAGATTGTTGCCTTCTTTTCGTGGCGCATTCATTTGTGGGGTTTAACGTGCAAATTTAGCGCTATCCATTTAGTGATCCCTTGATTTCCAATGCAATCTGTGTTTAACGAATTTGCATATTACATCATGTTATTGCCGTTGCATATAAGATTTTATGAATCTATCGAATTATATATTGAAATTTATCGTGAAAATAGAAGACTATTAAAAATAAATTACTTGAATGTGATGAATACATATGAATGCCTCACATTTCGAACCTTCTATCCTCTTTGCATAAATGGTCGTGATTTGATGTCAGGTGGTTGAATCGTGATGATCTCATAATTGGATTACGTTGTACTTACATTCAATACGTCAATATCGTGCGCGCTTAAGAAGACTATTTCCAAGTCGTGATAGACTCTGGAGACTTAAGGGACGGTGAGATAAAGAACGTGATGGTCGTAATTTGTTCTTGTTGCGGTGCTGGCGACGGTATCAAACGACGTCATGGAGGTTGTAAACCAAACCAATAAAACCATGTCTGCCTTTAGAATTTTCCATTTACCCTTTTAGGCTGCTTTGCCATGGTCGTTCGCTGCAGTCCAGTATCGGCTGTCGTAAAAGTTTTTCGATCCTCGTTTCAAGTAATCAGCAACCCACGATTCGAGGCGAAGGCGTGCTTAAATTGAGGCTTGAGTAGAACCATAAATATTCGACTCGATCCTGGTTTGTGCTCTTTGCTCTCTGCTTTGCGCAGCAGATGTTTACAGTGCTCGGCGATGGGTCCTCGGGGAAGCGGCAGCCCATTACTCCCCTTAAAATCGGGGGTCGTACTCTATCTTTTTAAAGCAACTAGTACTCCATCTAGAGATAAAGCGCGTGCGTCTTGTGCACCGGGAGGGAGGGGGACTCGGCTCGTAGTCGCCGGGGCACTCATGGGGACCGCGGCGCGGCATTTTGAGATTTTCCAGAATTCGGAACTGGTCGCCGAGGCGCAATAAATCAAGCTAGAGCTTTCCCCTTTTTATCTGCCGTCCCGTTCGCCAAGACGGAGGATGCCCACTCCGGGGGGAGTGGCTATCGTGGAATGAAGGCACTCGGCCCCCGGCGTCGGAAGACCGCGGAAGAAATTGCGAATGCCAGGCGATAAATAAAAGGTCCCATTACAAGTGGGAGTCGTTCAGCGTACGGTACCCTTCATGTCTCTTGTCATTTCTGCGCGAGTTCTTTTTCCCCTTAGGGACGCAGCAGTGCTCGAGCTAATGGTGGGCATTCTCTCGCCACCTACAATGCCTTCCCTGTGTTCATCCGTTTTGTTTCCCGCGGTATTATTTGCGGGATGTGGTGTCCCTGAGCTGTGCTTGGATGGCTATCCCACCCGGGGGAGTTGGCGGAGATGTCTTAGGTACCACTTTTATTGCCAACGTGTTGCCTCCAGCTTCTCGCGCCTCTGCTTTTAAAGTGAAAATTGCGTTCCTTGTCGTGGAGGTCCGTATTCACGAGGCTCTCCACTTTGAGTAAGTTCATCTCGAGTGTAAAGAGAAGCCGGGGGTAATTTGTCCGGGTGTTGTGCAATCCATTTCTCGGCGAGTATTTTCCGGTTTATCTCCATTAGGGACAATATTCGGACGAAAATCCTTTGTCTGCTCTTTAGGTACATTTATGGCAATGGAAACCCTAGTCCTTTTTATTTTTTTGTGTCAGTTTTCTATGACGATGCGTAGAAACCCATTTAATTTGTCATCCATCAGCCTAACTGTACCATAGCGTTTTTTATGAACATGATTTGTGACATTTCTCGAAGTTCGCTGATATAGGTTGTGGTTCTAAGTTTTCTCTTCAACATTCACCGTTAATTTAGTCCCTGTTTAAAAATATTGTGCTGCTTATAAACTGTAGTTATTATTCTCAGCTGAAAAAAATACTTAAGGAGTAACTTGAAAATAAATCACGGGACAGTTCTTAATGAATATTTATGCCAATGCCCCGCGTTAAAACATTGAATATTACTACGGTATTAATTTCTTTATAAACTGAGTGGAGTTAATTTGTGAATCCTATTATTTCCTCTACCAAATAATATATCTGTGTAACGTAATTCTTTGACTTTTTACCGAATAGATAAAAGCCTTGTTAAATTATCCTAGGAAAGAAACAAACTTTGGATGGTTCGAAAGAGAGCAGTCGTTTCGGTGACAGTCCAACGGTTGTTTTGGTGGCTGTACGCGAGTATTTTTGCTCGTTTTTATTTTCCGCTCTCGTCGCCGCGTAACGATCGGAAAGCATTCACGTACAGAAGCAGTACCGACTGTGTTCTTGTCGTGGGCATCTCCGCCACTGCGCCCTCCGTAGGACCCCGGCAGGCAGTACCACTGACGGCCAAAATTCCCTCCTCTGTTCTCCCCCATTTCCTTCGATTGCCTCGGCTGTTTCCGTGGAAACCAATATCGGCCATCTCCGCGTGGTAATCGTGTGTGCTCTCCAGCTTTTTATTTTTTCATTCGTCCACGCCGCTACCAACGGTAGCACCCCGCCTATCCACCCTCAACGGATCCCTATCTCTCCGTTTTAATTTTTGTCTCCGGTTATTTCTGCCCCACGATCGTACCGTTCCCGCTCTCCTTCGGGCATAACGTCACGCTGAAACTCCCCGTATCGTCGTCCAATATAAAACTTATTTTTGTGGCGATTCTGAAAACATTGTGTTCCCTATCCTCGGTGATGAATAAATAGTTTTATTTTCTCCCGTATCATCGAGATCATATATATTTATTGGCTGCAAAAATATTCATAGAGGTAGTAAATACAGCTTGATTGGTGCTCTCGGTCGGGTACATGCTTTTATTACATTTTTCCTTGTAATGAATTAACTTAGAGTTGATCTCGAAGTTATCCACCTAACATGCAGCATTATAAATTTGCTAAAAATATTTTAGTGATGGATTGGGCTGTTTCCCGTTTGCTTGCTGTGGACGGTAATTCATTCAAATTTTATAACAGCTGTCTTTAATGCGAATACCCCATTTCCTTCCACAAAGCACCTCTTTGCCTTGCACATAATGCCATACGACAAAACTTATTTGTTGTAGTCCTTAAGGTCACGGTTACCATAGTTTACTAGCTGGTGTGCAATTTGTTGAAGTTTTTTATTATTTCCTCTGATTCTTGGTTCTCGATGTAAGTTCCTTCGAAGAATGATCCTGAGGTCATCTCCTTTAATAGACATAACTATTCATTCGTAAGAAGATACCATCACACATTTTTTCAGTTTTCAATTTTTCCATTCTCATGTATTAATTTTGGAATAACAAGCACACCGCTGCCTCGTGAAACTTCGCCTTTTGTAAGTTTTTTTTTCTGATGAGTCATTCTCTGTCTCCATTCCATTATCGATTTTCAATATTCAGATTTTCACTTTTCAGGATTGCGATAAGAAATTTTCCTCGGCGTATAATACCACGCGAACCATCGTTGCAATCATGTTCCCCCTTCTAATTACTATCCGAGGATCGATGTTTTCGTTGGTTGAGCCGGAATTGAAGATAATGGCTTCGGTTAATCACTTTTTTTTATCGCGTTTCTTTTTATTTTCATCCTCTAAATCCGCTTGGTTCGGACCCACCCCTTTCTATCCTCACGGGCACGTTCGTAGGTGTTTGGGGATGCGAGATTGTTTTTTCACGCTCTGATGAAGGCCATTCTTTTCTTTTTATGTGTTTCGCAAAATTTCGGAGCTCTCGGAAATCGTGGGGACGGGAAATTGGTTCACACGCATCGTTTGACCCTCGGCTTCGTTTTCATCCTCGATTCCAATCGCATGCAATGCCACGAGCAAAGTTCCATCATCACTTGCCCTTATTCCTCTCAAGTGTATGTATTTTTGTTTTCAAATTGAAAAATTTTCATAGCTGATTAGAGGATTGCTGTGCTAGAGTTAGAAAAAAAATCTAGTGAAGAGTCTGATCTGGGGTCCAGCGCTTTATGGACACCCAAGATGGAGGACGAGAATAGCGTTACAGATGTGGATGTGGAGGATAATTGAGATGATAAAATGGTCGGAGTAAAGAACGAATATGAACAACGAAGTGCTGTTTATGGTGGGTGAGGAGATGATGCTTCTTGATGGAATTTGGATTCGTTGTTCCACTTCCTATGGACTGTTTCTAGTTAATATTGGAGTATTTCACCCAACAGTTTGGACATCTACTTTTTCTTCCTCTTCGCCTTCCCATCGTCGAAAGCTTTAAGCTCCCGATGGTGGTCGATTTTCTGCCGTGGGGCTTCCGTCGCTCTCTGTGGTGAACTAATGGTCTCCGTATCAGCTATTTTCATTTTGTATGAAACCCCTTTTTTAAAAAATCGAAGCGACAACTTTCAAAGCTAATCAAGTCCGAGTTTAGACAAAATATTTATGGAGCGGTGAACCTTGGGAAGCCGAAGAAAATATGCTCGACATCCATGTTAATTGGAGAAAAATTTTGGAAGAGAGAGGGAGAAGGCGTATCAGGTAGCTTGTGGGGGTATTGAGGGATAAGGGCATCCTGAGGTCGGCAATGAAAGGAATTTGGGTTATCAGGAAAGGGGGATACGGTTGATAAGCTTAATGAATTGGATAAGGATCATTAGGACGTATACTGACCTTAGGAAAGATGTAATCGGTAGAATTAAAGTGCGCCGCTTCCGACATTGTATATGAGTTGTTGTTCGACTTTCATGAGAACATACCTATAGTTATTATAAACTTTAATTTGAATTTATTTCAAACAGAAATAAAATAGGACCTAACACACTTCCTTGTGGTACCAGACTCAGCGGAGTATCCCGGTATGAGAGATGCAATATCGGGCTCGATATTACGAGTATATCGGGCTCGATATGACGCTTTCGCTATTGTAAACTTACCTCCTAAAATAATATTTCTGAACCTGTCCAAACTATTTGTTTTATGCTGCTTAAAAATTTCACTCTAATTAAAAATCACCAAACCTTATGATAATTTTTCTCTGCTTTGAAATTTATTCCTCGCGATTTTTTTCTTTAAAGGCTGCCACTGACCATAGGGTACCAGAATGACACTCGAGTTGGTCTTAACGGTTAATTTATTGCCACTGTTAATAATGAACCTGTTTTGCAGTCGAGTTTGCGCCCCGGAAGTCTCTCTTGTATCTAGCATCTCCTCACTTTTACACGTCTCGTTTCCCCTGGCAATCTGTGAAGTGTTGCTGTTTGCTCTGCGTGGCGTCGACATAAGACGCCTTGTGACGCCCTTACGGCTCTGCTAAACACGGCTTGTCTCACCCCGCCCACCGCAAAGTCTTCGACTAACTCAGCGTTACCGGTTTTTTTGTGTGTTCATTCTCTCGGATTGATTGGATTCCCGAGGGAAGGATTGGGCGCTAGTGGGCGACGTAGTTCAGATTATGGACGCTGTGCATTTCCAAGCCTGTCGGAGACAAAGTCCTATTGTTTCCCCGGCTTTTCTTCACTCTCTCTCTCCCTGTCTTTCTCTTCTACCTCCCTGCCTCTTCCTCCCACCCCACATCCTGGGTTTCTCGTTCCAGGAACCTACCCAGATGACGGCTCAAGAAAGTGGTATTTTGCTGGCAAAGCGAAGGAAGGGTTCGCGAACATTTAAGGCCATTAGCGCGTATTTTATCCGCGGTAGAAGACGGTAGGATTGTCATGCCTATTAAAGTGGAGCAAGGCTGAAGCAGCCGTCAACTTTTCCGTTTAACTTTCCAGTGAAGGTGGAGAATGTGGCCCCGTCCCAAAGTGGATCCGCAAATGATACTCCTTGTGATGCAATTCAAATGGGGTTATTAAATATTCAGAAAGTTAAGAGGATATCTTTTATGGCGGAGCCTGGGTCCCTACAAACCAGGAATGTGTATGCATTAAAATTATATCCAGACTGTTCACCATGTTGGAATCGTGGAGGTTGCTAGCGAAATGTTGGAGGGAATTCGTTGTTATATAAAATTTAAATGTTATTCAGATGCTTCTCAGAAGGGAGATCGCGACGAGTATTTTATTACCTCTGACCATTGTTACTAAAGCTCTCATTTCATCCAGTTCGTTCCTCCTTTGCTTGTCCAGAGTGCTTAGTTTTAATTTGTGGTCCATTTTTACTCGGCGACGCTTCAATAAGATAGATTTTTATCGTTCAGACCTCCGTGATTCATCCAATCCAGTTCCCAATGTCATTCTTGTCAATTAATTGGATTTCCTTAGAAGTATCTCGGTCGTTCTTATTGCCTCCAACCAAATTTCCCCGTACATTATGATTTTTTTTCATCCAATCAGTTCTTCCCAGCCTAAAGCAGGGTGCTGCCTACGCCGTAAGTGACAACAAATCGGGTTTTTTTTTAAAGTTCACTGCTGCTCTGCTAGTAATAATCCAGTAAACACATCCAGAATACGACTCAATTGCAAGTGGTTTTGCAGCAGTTTTATTTTTCTGTTATGTTTCTGTATCAGTAGGTGCCAAGGGAGTTTTTTTTTCACTTAATTTTTTAATATTTCCTTGGTGTTTCTTCGATCGATGCTCTACTTAGCCGATAATACATCTATGTCGATCTATAATCCATTTTGGGTTTTGGTGCTTTAGACCAAAAGCTTTCTCACTTTTCTGTAGTTATAACTTGAGCGAGCATTCCATAATGTATAAAAAACACTACAGTAACATTTACCACATGAGCATCACGTGCTACTAATTCTGATGCTAATCTCTTATGTAAAAAATATTTTACTCAAGTGAAAATGCCGATGGTAAAACTTTCCGTGACGCTATCAATCCTCTGCTGTAATTTTTTAGGCGTATATCTTGGTATGACCGTTGTTGGTTCATGGCCTTGCGTATTTGCCTCGTGTAAGGGCGCCGTGGAGCCATTTCGGGCCTTAACCGTACGAAATCCGCCGTGCAGGGTCACCCGCCGCTGTGCTGGCGACGAGCGAAAGTAATTTCCCTTCGCCGACCGCAATCGCCGCTCGTTCCCATCCCCGTTCGGCGGATGAGGGCATCGAAAGAGGGATAGAGCCGTGGAGCTGAATATCAATTTCGCGTCGGCGTCCGCGTAATACCGCGTTATAAACACTTCCGATGGAAACTTTTTGAGATCCGCTCCCGCGGAACTAATTTAAAACGGATCCCACCGCCTCTTCGCTCCTCGAACGTTCCCCCCTCGTGTGTTTTATGAAGTCCTGCTCCAAGAGAGGTAGATCTCGCTTCGGCGAAAGGGTGTTTTGTTCGCGGGCGCCATTTCGCCCGTACGCCCGTAATCGTGGCCGTTAATGGCTGAGGGCGCCTGTCTTCCTTCTTTTGCGCCTCCCAGTCTCACATCTCGTTCGATACCAGTGATGAGTTGCCTCTAATTAAAAAGAAAGACGGGTGAAATATTTACATTCGCAGTTTTGCGAGCAAAACGTTTTACGTGAAGTCTCGCATCTTTTTTATGTAGCAAATTCGCGTAGGCTATCAAGTTCGAATGTTCAAGAGTTCCTTTATTGCTTCTCCCCTTTTTTTTTATATTTTAATTGCTGAGCTTGTTTATAATAATATTTAATCGACTTAATTGGGCGAGATTGGGACTAGGAGGTCCCATCTTCCATCTAACCCCTATGCGGAGGGCGAGGCTGTTTTAGTGGAAGAACTGTGCGAGTATGTCTAACTCAGACGGCGAATGCTTACCTATGATTTTTGTAATTCACGTTATCATGCTGCTTACGTTCAAAGTGATAATATCCGAATTCTTATAAAGAATTTCATCACTATATTGCGCTCTCGTGAATTGATTATAGCTGTTAGGTTGATCTAAAATGAGTGAATTTTTTTTAAGCTAATGGATTTATTTTTTCGAAATAAATGGAATACCAACAATTAGTGAATTTCTCAAGTCGTTTTCTTCAGTACCCGGGATTCCGGTATCTTCGTAAATATCCGGCTAGTCAATGAAGTCCTTGTCAAACTTTCTGTTATATTTTGCCTCAGTTTGGAAATTTCTCCGAAAAAAATACTATATCACTCCGTTTTTTTGTTGATATATGCCGTATATATAATGCCGTCTCCAGCTTGTATATTACTTGTCTCGTTTGGTTGAAGCGTTCCTGTGACGACCTGCTGACGCCTGCGTGACGCGCGGATTTGTGTCGGAATTGCACCACTATCTCTCTCTCTCTCTCTCAATATGACACTAACCCCCTCCTCTTCCTATCTCAAGCGCTCAGTGATGGGGAGGCTCGGAGACGCCCCTCTCCCCAGATTTTCTCGGGAAACGCCAACAATGTGTCATTTTCCCGCCGAAAATCCGGAAGCGCCAACCACTCACACAGTCACACCACCCTCCCTCCCCGGCAGCCTCCCCGTGTGGCATGAAATCTGCGTAATAACGGTCTTAATCTGGCGCCATCTGGGCACATGCGTCATTGTCTCGATAGCCTCGGCGCCTCCCCGTCCTCTCTCTCGTGTTGCCCGCATCCCCAGATCAACCCGTTCCTCCCTATATCCTTACACCCCCACGCTTCCAACCGTCTCCTAACACTTACCACGAACCACCCAACTTGCATAAACCCGTTCGCCGCCTGCCCATTCTAGTCGCGCAATTCGACTCGGGTTTGTTTGCGCTTGACTCTTTGCCTGTGGCTTGGGGTAGGAAAGTGATGTCTCTGTGCTGAAAGAGGGCTGCTTGTTTTCTACCCTTACAGGTTATTCATTTTTTTAATCCAGAGGAGTTATTTTGTTGAATATTTAGGCTGATTGGCTGCGTGCCAGCTTGATTTTTATGAACTAAGGTGGGTGAGTTAGTAAGTATTAATTTACTTAAAATGTTTTATTATATTGATTTTCAGCCGAAATCATGAATTTGATAGAAGTCACATACGCCTAATTTGTTGAATTAATAGTGGTTTATTCCTTTCCGGCGACACGGAGAACATCGTTGTATAAACTCACTATCACTCTAATCAATTGCTCGGCCTTAAAACGAAGATATATTTTTCCGAACGTATAGGTATAGCAATTCCTTTTTCCTCGGAACTTACGTAATTTCTAGGTAAAGGTGCGTTTATATTGCGTAACATGTTATAAAAGCAAGATGCATTAGCATGTTTTACAAAAAAATTAGAAATTCTTGTAACATGTTACAAGCAACATTTTGTTATAAAACAAAAATTCTTGTCGCACAAAAAGTTTTTGCTTTCCCACTCGAAGCGGGAAACTAAAAAAATTGTTGTATAACACGATATTTTGTTTTATAAGGCAGTGTTACATGTGACATGCTAACGGATTTGTAACTTTTTCGTAAAACATTTTATATTTAACTTGTTTCTATAACATGTTACTCAGTGTAAACGCACCTGAAGACCGAGTACGCGCGTATTTTTTTTCTTTACTTTTATGTTAACTGCTGGTGTTATAACACCACCCGTCACACGCCAAATGAGGCAGCTTGTAGGGCAGTATGTAGATGTAGTCCCTCTATTTCCCCCTCCGGCTTAGGCATCCTTCGCTTGTCTTCCGCCTACCACCTCCGCGGTGATATCTTTCCGCAGCCCCCTCGCTGTCCCCGCCCGCAATGCCCTTCCCTCGTCGCCACATCTGCACGCCACCACCATCATCATCATCCCCATCTACAAATTACCCTGCAAATCACCGCTCTCGTGTGTGGTCTGGGAGAGAGCAAAGGCTCCGATGGGGAAAGGCGAGAGATATTCAAATTAAATTTCGTTCCTTATCGTGGATGTAACATGTGGTGGCTTGTGTCAAAATGCGTGACACTGCGAGGCTCTATGCTCATGTAGTGATTAGCGTTGTCGCCGTGCCCGTGGTTCATCCTTTTTCCGTGAGCGTTACGTTGGCGCTGGGTAAAGATTATTGTTACGACTAACTGCGCCTCGGCCATTTTATGCGAACTGCGGTTGTTAATATTTTTGTCTAGAAATACCGTTGTCAAGATCGTTATAGCGTTCCTTGACAAGGTGTCTTTTTTCGTACCGTGACCTATTTGAAGGAAGCATGTCGTGCTTAATTTCTCCGGTCACGACTTTTTATTCAGGCTTACTTAAATCCCAGCGTGAACACGTAATTCGTATCTTAATTTTATGTCTTTATTCTGGCGTAAAAATATACCTTTATATGATTAAATCTAACTTATTTATTTAGTGAGATGGTGGATGGAAGAATATGTAAGGCAGTTCCTTTTAGGCTTATTCTTTTTTATTACTTAGAGGTAAATTTTATGAAAGCCTGGTATTTTAACCTTTTTTAGATCCATTGCGAACGAGTTGTTATCGTGAAATTATCTATCCTTTTTAATAAAGGGACGTGGAGAATAACTTGTGTGCTCGTCGCGGGATGAAATCACTATGGTCGCTTCATAGCTTCCCTCATCCTTCGCTTATTCGCTGTCATTAGATGAGGGTGCCTTCGCATCAATTCGTCTTTAACGTGAGCAGTTTTTGAAAGTCTACTGGCGGGAAGAGACTGGAGGCGCCAGAAATGTGTGGAGGAGAATGAAGAAGGTGAAGTAGACGGATTGGAAGAGGGATGACGGATTGATAGTCACTGTGGGCAAGGAGAGAAAGATTTTAGATGACATTCGGAAAAGATAGATAGCGAGTACTTAGGCGTAAGGGGATGTTAAAAACCTTGCGACGGGGTAGAATGCTAGGTAGTCGGGAGAGAAATAAAATGGGATTTACCGACAGAATGAAGGGGGGTGGCTCTATTTTGATTTGAAAAGGGAAGTCCGAGGCTGGAGTGGAGATGGCCGGACTCATTCTCAAATGCTCCATGGAAACTTACCTTAACCCGTGAAAATTTTCATGATAACGAGTGTTTGGTTATATATAACAGAATATTTTCATCACCTAAATGCCCATGTTCCTATCCATTTTTGAAGTCATTATAGAGTGGCCAGGAGGAACGACAAAGTTCTGGACATATTGGGTGGGGAGAGGCAGCTTTTAGATGAGATACGGGGGAGACAGAAGGTATGGGTGGTGGGAGTTCTTAGTGGGAAGGGGATGTTGAAAACTGAGTTAAATGCTAGACTGTTAGGAAGATTAGGGAGAGGAAGAAAGATAGTACAATTTTTATATGGAATGAAAAGGAGTAGGACTTATTGTGAATTGGAGAAGGAAGTGCTTGAAGGAAGGGGAGGCTCCCAGAATGATTCTTAAGTTCTCCATTGAAACATACATTAATCGGTAGAATACGTTAATAATAATAATAGAGTGGCCCATTCGTATCGGTGTCAACGACGCCCATCCTTCCACGTGTCTTGCGCGTAGTGTTCGTCTCCTTGGTTTTTCTCCGGCGTAAAATTTAGGAGCGTGTCCGTGTCGTTTGTTCCCCTCCTTTAGTGCCGTGGCTCATGCCGAATTTGTTTGCACCTACTCCTCCGGTGCTGCGGAAACCCATTCATCCCGCCTTCAAAACACACCCTTCTCAATTCACTGGCCGTCCTTTCTTTTTACGTTCATTCTCGCCTCTTCCGCCCCTCCAAGCGATAGCACCCAACACCCTTCCCCCCACTATGAGCTATATCTTCGAGCCTTTTTGCTTTATTGCCTCCCTCCCATCCCGTCGCCTTCATTTTGGCTTCCCCGTCCGACGTCTTCGGCTTACGTCCGTACGGATAGCCCTCTCCGATGTGTTTAACCCGAGCCGACGTGGCCCCATCGCCTCCTCTCCGGGAATTCATCCAACAGCCCTCGACTGGGTGGAAATCGTTACTTCCCTCTTGTGAGCCGTAAAGGAAATGCCCCATTGTTTACTCCGGGAAGGCGAATTGCGTTCCTGATTATCACAAGATGTTTTATGTCGTGTCGTGCTTTTCTTCCCCGTTCAATGCCATCATGATGCACCGTCATTGAAATTTTTGTCTAATGATTTTAAAACTGGCTATCCTCGCCGCTTTTTCTATTTTTAGCTTGTTAAAATTTTCCAAACCCTTTCCTCGTCACGTCATTTTAGCCTCACAACTTCCTTTAATCAAATGATTGGTTCATTCAATTGAAATTTTGCACTTTTATAATCGTCGTTCTCTTGTGCACGATGAAACAAAAGCAATTTTAATTCTGAATTTGAGTGAACTATTTTTCTTTCGTTTTGCTTCGTGCATTGGTTGTTTTTATTCACATGAACGAGGTCTTTTACTCTCCGTCCACATAGCCTTTTCCATTTGCCTTTACACCTAATTCCTGAAGGCGAGAAACCTATTCTCGTCTTCCGTATTGCAGCCATAATGTGAAGCCTGTTGACAGCAGTCGTAATTTGCGCTTTTGACTGTGGGGCCCTGGGACTCCTCTGCTTTTTGAGAATTCCGGTCTCCTCGCCGATGGAAGCCTATATTTTTCGCCTCCCCTACGTTACTGTGACTATTCGGTACTTGCGGCGTGAGCTGACGATTTACGCCTCTCGTTTCTTGCACGTACCTCCGGCCGTGGACCATACGCGAACTGCGGACGCCGCACCGAGCCATGCGAGCGAAGCATCTCGCTTCCTGCCCCGGGATTTGAATCTTAGTCCCGAGGCCGTGCGTAATTTCGTGGGGCGTGGGTGGAACGGCGTAATTTCATTTAACGAGCCGTAAACCTTGGTGGCGCATCGTTTTTACGTCACCAGCCAGCATCCAAGCCATCCCTCTTTGAAAGGGGTTTCTTATTTTCGCTCACGCGAGCGAAGGGGGACTGCCGTGCGTCGTAAATTCGGGAATTGCATTTTGAGCGACAGCACATCCGGACGTAATTCATGGGGGAGCGATTGGAAAAATATGCCGACGGTTATTACGCTTGGAGACGACCCCGGAGAAACGAAGCTGAAGGCACTTTTTTTCTGGATTTATTCCATTTCATCACTCCCGGCCGTTTTAAGATATCCCTCCGGATTGTCCATATTCGGTAAGGACATGTGGCTATCGTTTTTTATTCATATGTATAACAAAAGTATACATTGTAATGAAACAAGAAAACCACTGCTGCCACATCTCCCGCTAAATGACCTTCCGATACCTAAGAACTCTTGGTGGTGACAGCGTCGTAAGCGTTACAACTGTAATTGTAAGTTGTAATAGCTATGCTTCGATTTATTGTAATGTACCGAACTTGCCTTAGCTCCTGGAATTCTACTGCCCAGCAGTTCTCATGTGAGTGGATAGCAAGATACCTTCAAGGATGTTGGTCATCCGTGGAACCATTCTTTTACGGTGACGTTATCAGGGCACCAAGGTACCACTTCCTTTTTGAACAGGGTGTATGTTCCCAGTGACGTAAGACCAGAACTCTCTCTGAAACATTAGAAATCGAACGAATGGTTGTGAATCTAAATCGGTGCAGCCGTTGAGCCGCTACGGCGGAATAAACATCCATTCTTACCCACGCCGTGAAAATATGATACTCTTTTTAGTAGGCGTTTAAAAAAATATCTGTCATTATAATGAGGTGATGGAGGAATAGCGCTAGTTCGAATCGTCCTGTTTTTCCTCATTTTCCCCGTGGCCATTTATTTTTTTTTCTGCCGCATTGTTATTGACGGCGTAAACATCGGTGGGAAAGTGGCCTTAAAAATGAATGAATGTGGACTTATCTTTTTTTCGTATCGCGTTGCGTTCTTCTCTTTTCCTGGTGTAGCTCAAGCCATTTACTCTCTCTGAGTGGTTTCGGCGTAGTTTCAGTATTATATGTGTGCGTTTTATCTCGTTGAAGACTGGCATTAGGGGTCTGGGGTGGAGTAGTTTGTCCACGGTCGTTTTTGAATTCGAATTTCGAAGGTTTATCCCTCTTTCGAACCTGCCTTGTTCAGCCTGTGTGCCGCGGCAGGAAGGTTCCAAGGAGTATGAAGGGGAATATAATTTTCTTTAAATTTTCAGTACATAGTTCGTATTATTTTGGATATCAAGGGTTAATTAAAAAAATGAGCCGTAATCGGAAATCATTATAAAAGTCAGCAAATATTTTGCGATCTTTCCACTTCAATATAAGATTTTGAGGTATTAAATCTATGCTGTGAGTGTGTTCGAAATATCAGTAAAAGTTGAATATGGCTGCATTTTTCTTCGGAATCTAGATGCCACAAATTAAATTTTAGATGATTGAACAATTTGCGCTTTATAAAACGTAAAAGATTTTTTAAAAACATTTCGTGCGATCCCAGCATTTCTAAACTGCATTGATACAATTTATTTCGTATCGTGTATTTTGGTGGTTCCTCCTTATCTGATCGGGACCTTTCTATGCTTCGGACATTTTCTCCGGCATCGGCATTCTGCAATTTAAATTTTGAGATAAATAAGCAATCTGCACTTTTTTAAATCAATTTTTAGAACATTTTGTGTGGTCCAAGTATTTGTAAACTTTACTTTTATACAAACGCAATTTTATTTTGTTTCGAATCGTGTGTTGTTGGTGGATCCTCCTTATCTGATGGACCTTCCTCTGTAAGGGAGGTTTGAATTCTCTCTCTTTCCCACCCCCAGGACGCATCGCCTCTGGTCTCAATAAAGACGAAACACGACATCCACGCCCGCCCCCACTCCCCCCACGTCCCCTCGTTATCTCCCATTTTCTTTCAATTTGTGCTCTTCCCTTGCGGGAAGAAAGGGCGCTCGCCCGCCACATCCTCAGACCTTGTTCGGTGCTCTTCCATTAATATCAGTGAAAACGTAATATAGCCTCAATTTATGTTTCAAATGAAAGAGGCGATAGCCTTTTGAGGGGAATACCTTTTGATATCACAGCTTGTAATTATTGCGAGTTTTCTTCCTCCCTCTTCTTCCTTTCTGGGGTAAAACTTGGTGCTCGGATCAATCTTCGCTCCGGCTTGCGATAGATTTCTTATATTGAAACGAAGCCTTTGATCCTTAACCGCTTGATATTCATGTTTTACTGACTTGAATTCCGGTCAAAATAATGAGCCTGATGAATTGAAAGATATTGAAGTTTCTGTTGATTTCTGTTTCTATTAAAGTTATTTTCATTCAATCTAGTTGTGAGCTGTGCACTATGTCCTAATAAGCTAAAATATAAAGGTAGAAGTGTTATTTCCTTGTGAATGAATTTTTTTCATATTTCGTCTTCAATCCTTATTTGACTTTTCCCAAGTATTGTGGTAATTTGTAGTTGTTCATTCCAGTATTATTTTTTAGTAGATCTCATCCTAAAATTATGTGATGCAAAAAATCTTGTCAGAAATTATATAAATCCTGTAGCTATGATATTTTTTTGCTGTTAATTGGATTGGGTACGCAATGTTCGCTTCTTTACCCTGCTTGTTTCTTTCGCTGTTCTCCAAGAGTAATTTCAAAATTAGCATATATTCACCCATTTACCTTTCTTAGCTTTGGAGGCCACAGAATGTGTGCGTGCTGTGTGGAGGGGGATGCTGATTTGATTGCTGTGATAAACGGACGTATGCTTTACTTACGGAGATGGGATAAGAAAGGAATAGCATTTATGAACTATTACTAATTTTGGCTGTATGTGTACAGAAAAATGGTGCTCGGTGAGAAATGTAATCGGAGTAACAGTAACTGTGGTAGGTGGGATGTAGTGGAGAGACGACATAATGTCAATCGTACGAGATGGAACTTTCCCACAATTTTTTTCTTGAGTCATTTGAGCGCTTCTGATGAAATCATTGAGCGCTCGATACACATCATAGTGTACTTGATGATGTCTATGAAACGTGTCCTAAACAAGGCAAGCATCGTGAAAAAGTGCCGTCATGTCTGTTCGATTTACATTGTAATTGGAGCTTGGGTACCTTCGTAACCCGTCTACTTCCAAATAAAATAGCGAGAAACTTGAGATGAAACAAATAATTTTAACCGAAGAAGTACTTTCATGTTTGGGCCCGGAGATTTTGTGCTAAAAGTTTTAGCGTGTGCGAACGTATAATTATCCTTTTAAATCTGCCAAGTACGAACGTCTTCAAAATCTCATTGATCGTCTCGTCATTTTGTTCTGGAGGGTCGTGTGATTAGGGTTAATCAAGAGCGATTGCCATCTCTTTCATTCGGCACGATGGCGATTATTCCGCTTCGTCGAGTCGCCTGCTCGTCCCGACTTTCCTCCCGTCACTCGGTCAGACGAGACGGCCTCGTGTAAATGGAAGGGCCCTCATCCGCCAGGGCAAGGTTTTCAGTTCCATTAATGCGCAGAAAACCGGCTTATTACCTTTCCGGGAGTTTTTTAAAAAAAGGGGAGTTCGTACTTTTAATGGGAGTTTTTCCAAAGGGTGGGGAAGGCTTGTTTTCTCAGCGTGTTAATGCCCTAGACCTTCTCCCTCGCGCGATTGTTTTCCCTTCGCCCTTTTTTCCGATGAGTTTCCGCCGCCTCCCGAAAAGCCATGAGGATTTCCGTAGCCAAGGAAGGGAGACTTAATATAAAAGGTAGGGAGGCCAGAATCACGGGCGGGAAGAACAACGCAATTATTTGGGTAGTGCGTTGAAGGGAAGCGAACGCGGCGGTGGAGATATTAGGAAGAGAAATGTGTTCTCAGTGGGGATGTTCATCAAACAGCTGAGATGGGTGATAGGAAAATTGGGTGAGTAAGAATCAAAGAAAGAAACTAGACATGAAGACGTCCGACAATCTCAATAGGTTGGAACGACTCGATTATTTGAGTAGTGCGTTGAAGATGAACAAACGCAGTGGGGAAGATATTAGGAAGAGAATCGAGGGGGTGAGAAGCCAAGGATACTAGTGATTCTTTTTTCTGAACGGAGTTTGGTACAGAAATTGAAAGAAATATACTAAAACTTGGTGGCCAAGGGATACGAGTGAGTCTTGGTTCTCTGCTGACATCGAGTGGAAAATCAAATGCACTGCTAAATATCTCGTTCATTTCCGTTTGCTTTCTTTACCTAATTTCTGTACTTAACTCTGTTTAGAAAGAATCACTTGTGTTCCTTGGCTTGTCACCTCCTCAGTTGTGCTCGAAAAGGAGGCGTTCATCAACAGGAATGGTAACATCTCTGCATTTCTTCAGGGTTTTCTTCCGCGTCAGCTTATTTGTGGACCACAGTTTCGCTGACTATCCTGCCAGCGTCTTCAGGTCGAAGGGCGAAATTGTTGTCCACAAACAAGCTGACGCGGAAGAAAACCCTGAAGAAATGCAGAGATCAAACCATCGCCGCGGAAACCTACGTTCTAACAGGACTGGTAACCTTGAAGGGACTACTGCTGATCAATATAAGGAAAAAACTGTGAGAAGAGTAGAGTGTTGGCGGAACGCGAACCATGAGGAAAGAAGAAAAGTATTTTTGAGAGTATTTTTTAGAGCGAGTGGATAGGCACGGAAATCAGTCCCGGAGGAAAGTACCCTCGGACGAAAAGACGTTAAAGGTTTTGAGATCCAGCTAATCTTGGTCTGTGAGAAAGGCCGTGTAATTCCAAATGATTCGCAAAAAAGCGCAAGAAAACTTGTAATTCCTTGTAACTCCTTAGTTAAGCATTTTAGTAATCATCCAATGGGAGATGATTTAGAATGGTATATCCGTGTCATTTATCGTCATTGCGTGATATGATAATTAGTAGTGCATAATTTGAAATTAATGTGTGTATATTATTCATTTGTTTCCTTTTTTAAGTTTCAGCATAATTATTGACTTCCTGCATGTGGATATTCTGTTAATTTTCAATATATTAATTTAATAACGCTTCTTCCTAGTCTCGATAAATATTGGTATGGTAACTTTGCCATTATCAAGAGGATATACAGTAAAGATATTTCATTATCAACAGGAAATATAATAAAGGTATTTCCTCTTCATAATGACTCGGGAGTGTAGAAACCGGTCGAAGCTGTACCGTATAAAGATTTGTGGAATAGAAAAGTTATCAATATATTTGTTTACACATGAGTAAATCCTAATCCAAATTTAATCGCAGGCAATTGCAGATAGGCTAACTCTAATAATAATTTTTCGTGCCATAGATTCGTGCGGGTTATCATCGGGCCTCGTCTGTCGTCGGTCCGGGTTCGTGGCCGGGGATGCGCCGTGGCCACCCGCCAGGCTCTATGTGCCTTGTGCGCCTCACCACGCCATACGTTTTAGCACCCCCCCTCCTCTCTTTCTGTGTTGATGGTCGGCCTGGGGAGTCGGGGAGGGTTGGCGGAGAAGACAATTGATTGGTTGATTGCGCCCTCGGCCGGGTGAGGCGGCGACGTCGGCCGTCACGCAATTTGTTCCCTCTCCCCTTGATATGCCAACCTCACCCACCCCCTCCCACTCCTCCCTTACCCCACTCCCCCACCCTCCTCCCACTCCTCCGATCTTTCATCTTCTTCCGTCCCCCCCTTTCCCTTACATCGTGCCTCCAAGCTACTCCGTCGCTCACTCTTCGGCTCTGTTTAGTGCTAGCTCTTCTCGTTTCTACCAAATCAAATTTCTATCAAGCCCTATTTGTTTACTGTCAAAACTTAGCTAGCATGATAATACGTCAATGTCGTTTACGCCTAGCCAAAGGTCGGGGAATGTCGGGAAAGAAGGTACCATAATTTAATACCAACGGGCGTCGGTTGGAAAGCGTTGAAACAGTCTCGAAGTTGAAGCGGTGGAATCCCAGAGAATAGACTCGATAATTGTGCTCTTAGTTTTTGTTTTCCACGAAGTTAATACGAGTAAATTCCCTTACCTTTGCGATATTTTAGCGACGTTCACAGTGTGCCAGGCGTAAATGCGTCGAAATTGGTGGACATATTACCTTTATTACATGAAAAAATAATTGAATTTTCCTCATTTATGTTTTGTATTGAAGAGGTAGAGTTGAAAAATGGACCCTATAGTTCATAAAGTATGCAGTTTTTTTTTCTTTTTTCAGAATATGTGTGTTTTATTATTATTGTATTTATCGTGCAATTTCTCGGGAGATATTATACAATTTTGTTGTATGTTACTCGGGGCGACATTCGACCGTCCCTGGTCTAAATTATTAGTGGTCCATTGTTCAATTGTCCCTTTGCCCACCGGTAAAATTCCTTTGCTTCCTAGCATTCTTACCGTTCCTTCTTCTCAGGCCAAATTCCTTACGTTCCTCGTCATCTTTGTCGTTCTGAAATTTTCTTCTTCGTCCCGTCAGCTTGCTATCACCCTTGGGTTCACATTCTATTCTAGTTCCACCATTTCTCCCTTTCCATACACTTCAGCAATCGTATTGTGTTATTTTTTATTTAAAAAGGAATTTTCGGAAGGACCTGCTGCGTCTGAAGGATGACAGAGGCGTCGCTTCTGTTAAAGTTTCAGTTGAAATGATCAATTGTTTAAATTAAGTTGTTAGAAGTGCCCGTTTCCTTTGTCATTCTTTTGTTGTGTAGGTTTGGTTTCCTTGTCTAAACATTGCTGAAGCTCATATGAAGCGGTGGAAATTGATGAAATTCTGGTCGTTAACTTCATCTAAGTATTTTTATCTTTATAAAGTGAACCGCAACTTACTTGAATGGTGGCTGGGAGTTAATGCCCGTATTCAAATCCTCCTTCCACATTCATTAGCGCTTATGAAAGTGCGTTATGATTGTGGCTGGTACGAATTAGTTTCGCCGTACAAGTTCGAGTCTTCATCAAGCATCACTCGACTGGGTCAAAGTACGCTTTGCTAGAGAGATATCAGGCCCCCCTAGGCTTCGTTTCCTCTCGAACGGCTGTGTCACGGAAGGCAATCTTGGCAAGGAAAGTGGGGGTGTAAATCTCGGGAGAAATACCTTCAACTAAACGATCTGTCTGATTAAATTGCGGTGCAGGGAAGCATAGCTTCAAAGGCCTTGGCGTAAGTGGTGTGAAATAGAGGATCAGATAGCTGGCGAGGCATGATGTTTAATTTTGTGTATTATAAAAGTGCACGTGAGTCATGAACTCTATCGCTACGTGCTGATTAAAGGGGTGGCGAAAGGTCGCGTCTGTGTGCGGTTCAACTTGCGATAAGCCGCGTTTTAATGTATTCCAGCCAAGGGTTTTCCTTTCTTCCCGCAGTGTCGACTCCTTGTGCCTTTAAATCGACCTCTCCTGTCGCTCGGCTGTGAGGCCGCGTTTGGGTTCGTTCATGCTCGTTTCTCTTCTTTTGCCAGCGTGAGTGCTTTGCCAAAAACGAAGTGTGAACGCTTACAGACAGCGCAGTCCCGGTAGCACGTTCTTAATGATGTTGAATTTCTTTAATGAGTACTGCAATCGCTTTTCAAGCCGTCATCAACATCATCTGCTGCAATCAACACCCCCGAAGATTGGCTTAACGCAGTTATCCTTTAAATTCACCTATCAGCTAATCTCATAACGCTTTCATTATTCTTCTGTTTTTATGTCCTGCATCACTTGCTCTAATCGTCATATTTTCAAACCCCAGGAATATGGGTCCCTTTTGGTGGACTAGAGTAGAAAGGCTGAAGGTAAGGGAGTAAAAATACATATATGGGAAAGGAAGAAAAACGTTATTCTCTTAACTTTTAATGAGTGTAAAATAGAAAGGTAGATTGGATAGATCTCGATTACTATATTTCTGACACACGAAAGTCATGAATATAATGAGGAGTAATAGACCATGGCCGGAACTGATTCGAGAAAGCCATTACAGAAACATTGAGCAATTCTGTAGTTTTTTCTTTTAAACTTGTTGACTCAGTTAGGTATTCGCTTGCGTCTCAATTTTTTTGCTTGCTAACAACTTTTGCGTTACGCTAGAGGTTTTGTTGAACACATTTGGATGGTTACGCGCTTAGCCACCCTCTTTCTGAAGATAAATCCGAAGTTTTCTCGGCGTACGAGGTCGAAGAATTGCTATCGGGTTTGCAGCCGGCTGTGGATCTCCGTTGCCAACGTGTCGATGGTGGAGTTCTTCATCCAGCCCAGACAATCAGTGAAAGACTCGGCCATCGGAAAGTCGACTTCGTTTTCAGTGTTATGAATTTAATTTCAGTGTACAATGAAAAATATAAATCGTTTCTTTTTCTCTCCTGAAAAGTTGCTATTTTTGAGATACGTGTTGTTTGAACTTAGACATCGATATATCCTTGCCAGTGGACGGGTATCACGTGTGGGCGACGGAGGCGTGTGGTTAGAAGACAGCCGCGTGTTCAACGATGCAAGGGGAAGGTCGCGGTGACCGTTCCAACTTTCTGCAGGAAAGAGGCGCGTGCTCCACTTCGTACTGGGCTGAATAAAATGCTCCACCAAACCACACTGGTATGAGTTTGTTTTTCCCCGAAATTGCCCATTCCTTCTCCTCTTCCTCGCCTCTCAAAATTGTGTTCTCCCGCCCCCTTTTATATTGTTTTCCTTCGATATTGGACGCTTTTTTTTACGGTTGCGGAAGGATCCTGGTTTGGTTTTTACGCCGCTGTCCCGTGATTGCTTCGGTGAGTCGACTCGCGGACGATGTGCCAGCGTTCTCCTGTATCCCGTTTATTAGATTTCCATGTGACGTCCTCCCCACCTTTCCCTGTTCATTAATCGTTTTTATTTATTCAGAAGTGCTTCCCCCATTGCGGATCAATTATTTACATAGCCGGCTTCAGTGACAGTGGGTTAAAGTCCTAGCCTGCCACAAAAGAGATCGCGGGTTCGAGTAGGGTAGGGAAAGTTGCCCCTATCCAGGGTATGTTTGTGCCCGTGTAATTTTTATTATTATTATTATTAAAGTATTCTACCGATTAAGGTAGGTTTCTATGGAGTAGGTACTTAAGAAGCATTCTGGGAGCCTCCCCATCCTTCATTTACTTCCCCCTTCAATTCACCGCAAGACCTACTCCTTTTCGCTCTGTCTAAAAATTCTATTTACTTGTTGAAATAACCCGATGTAAATGGCCAATATGTGCTGTTATCGGTGGTATGGGAATAAATAAATCAAATTCCGTTAGCGGTCACTGTGATCTCATCAGTCCAGGGAGTGAGGAATTATAGGTTTCCGACTCCCCACCCCTCCGCGGGGTTCGTTACAAGTATTTAACCGCCTATTTCCCTCGATGAAAAAATTTGTCGAAGCGGATAACCTAGCGAACCTGTATGTGTGCTCTATGGGCCACCCCGCTTTTCATTCCCGCAGGATTTTCCGTGTGTTGGGGAAGGGGACAATGATTTCATTAGCATGCTGCATAAATTGCGCGGAAGATAGTTCATTAAAAAGCCGGCGATCGATACTTAATTCCCAAACTTTCCGTGCTCTCGCCGTTGTCTCTCTACATTTACGGTTTTATTTTCTCCGCACGGGCGGATTTTTTTCTCGGGTGCACTTATTTCTGTTCATCGTCCGCGCGTGGATGCCGTGTTTTTCTTCATTTGTCCTAAACGGAAAGCTGGTGCGACGCGCGCCCGAGTCCATTTGGTGGTTTTAATCCGGGAGAGGCGACTCGGTGGAGAAGAAGGAGGGAGGACATCCTTCGCAAATGCTGATTTATAAGTGCTCGCTCCCGAGTGGGAAAAATTTTCGTTGGGTGACATTTTCAAATTCCGTCGAGTAGCTTAAAAAATGAATGGGCCGGGCGGTAATCCGCGATGTGCGGGCGGAGAGGAAGGGTGCCGCGCGAAAAAGGAAACTGAGTCTAAAGCTTCGCGCCAGGATTTTTATTTCTCATGGCTACCGATCTATACCGGTGAAGGTTGGTTTAGATGGGATTTTTGTTTATAATTTCGCCGGGTGCCCCATGCCCACTTTAAACATCTCCCCTCGGATTCAGCATTAATAATATAAGTATTGAGTCTAAGATATACCAACGCATCTAACGAATCCTTTAAATTCTTTAACCAGTTTACGAGTATTTTTGATGGTTAGTGGTTTGCTGCTAGTGCTCGCTTATTACATTTATGATGTTTACATTTATTACATTCATTTACGCTTTATGGTCCTAACTGCAGCAATTTATGCTTTTACATGGGAACATAAATTATGAGAAGCTTGTCTTTATTTAGGAGTCAAACACTGCAAGGGAAATGCTTGTAAAACAAAAATACTGTGAGATCTGTGTTTCCTCAACGTCAACACCATTGTGAACGTTGTCTTATGAAGGCGGTACCCTCTTCGGAGATTGTACAAAAAACCGAGAGCACCCAGCGTCCGCGTTAAGCGGCGGAAATGGAAGTACTTTCGGTCTGCCAAGTCGGTTTTCGGCGAGGCATCACATCCTTCCCAACTCAGTGGCTGCTCAGCGAAACAAAACCGAGAGAATAGAGACGAGTGCTAGGGCAAGAACGAAAGGTGAGCAGGGAGTAAACGACTACGTCGTCATTAGTACTCGCCGCAGCCGATCCAGCGAAACCGAATTTGCAGAGGGAAATGTAGGCGCCGCGAAGGGACACTGCTCCCGCGGCTCAAGTGGGACGCCTCGGCGCCACGCAGGCACCACCCCCCGGTGTCGTCAAACCTCCCCCGCCGTCCACCTCCGCCGCGCCCTTAATGAACTCATTAGCCTCGCTACTGGCGACGTCTGCGACGCCATCCCGTGACGACCTGCCTTCCCCTCTTCACCCGCCGCCCACTGTTATACTCTTGTCACCCACTCCCTCCCTCCGCTAATTGCTCCGCAAATATTGTTTTGAATGTGCGGGGGGAGTAGGGGGAGTAGAAACCTATCCTCCTCCTCCTCTCCATAGCATTATTCTCCCGCCTCCTCGAGCTTTTAAGGTGGAGTGAGGGGAGAAAAAAAACTAAGAGTGGAGGTGTCCATCCCGTGGTTTCCGTGCTCAGACGTCACCTCAAGTGGATGTCGGGAGCAGATGAGTGATGCTCCCCCATCCATTTGTGATGATAAATGATCGCCCTGGTTTTTATTTGTCCGAGGACTGCTCGTCGGGAAACATTTCTATGAATGTCACCCGGGAGAGTGGGCAGGTATGATGGCTGCATTATGAAAATTTTTCAGTGTTGTGGGGCAAGTGGTTTTCTCTTGCCGTGATGGACGTTCCTATGTCTTCTCAACAGCTCTCTAGTTTTTTATGCTAGACAGTCTGCTTATTTGAATGAGATATTAATTAAAATTATGTTCTCAACACCCCTTAAGGCCAAGAGAATTTCAATGCCAACATTTTTGTCGCACCCTTGAAGTGTTGTAAACATCAGCGTAATGGGTATTGTTCAAATTCGTCTTCTGTGGAATCGCTAGTCGCGACCGTACCACGTGCAGCACCATTTTCCGTATTTCAATCTTGGTCTACTTCCTCCAAAAGTGTTCAGTTTAAACACGAATTTTTATTTTCCTTGGCTTGTTTCATATCTCTACCCCTCGGGCAAAACGGGGGCGGGACCATATTCGCGAAAAAAATATGTGCACGAAGAAATAAGAGCGAGCCCGCAGTTCATTTATAATGGAGAGAGAGAGGCTCCCGGGTGAGTCACCATTTCGAAACACCCGTCTTTCACCCGCCACACGCTTTCATAATCCCTTTTGTTTTATTAATTTTCCACCTCGGATATTGTTTTGCAAGCGCCCAGCAGTCGCGCGATCCGCCACGCCGCGGTAATTGACTCCCGCGCCTTTCCGTCCCCCGTCTTTTGTTTCTTCTTCCCTTTTTTTTCCTCATATCATTCCACTCCCTCGCGAAAGGGAATATTCATATCGGCCGTGGTTTTTGGTCTTTGGTTGGCTTTCCTCGCCCTCCCTCTCTCTCACTCTCTCTCTCACTCTCTCTCTCACTTTCTCCTCTGGTTCGCGTTGTCCGTTGTGCCGCAGTTCTGCGTTGGTTTCATCCTATCTCTCCTTCTCTCCCCTCATTCTCTTCCCTCCACTGCGTTGCTCCTCGAAATGTCTCATTCACTCCGGGTGGAGAGGAGCGCGCAATGTTATTCATGAGGAGGCAGCAACAAGAAGTTCGAGCGTATTTGTGGTCGAGGCATGGTCGCCTCCGCTCCCTTCCCCCCCCCCCCTCTCCGAAACCCTTCCCTCCTCTCCGGCGTGAATATGTGCTCGGAGGGGAGAGCCTAGATAACAGAGAGAGTTCAGGGACGAAGCTCCACTCACTCTCTCCGTCTCCCCGGCCATGGGTTTCATCCCCGTTTTTCGTGAACTGGAACGTGAACCTGGCTGAGAGTCGCTACAGGCTTGGAGGCTGCTCCCTAGGCGTAGATTTCTGGAGCGATTAAGAATAGATATCGTTCAGAGCGACACGGAGAACATCACATAAGAACCCCACTATATTTCAAGGTCCGACAGAAGCGATAAAATAAGAGAAATATATTTTGCCAAAGGGGTTTGGGAATTAGTTTCTCTTCCGAACTGTAAAGGCTAGGCGTTATTTCATTGGACCACTTATTTTTTATTTTTCTACGGCTGGTGTCCTAACACCACACGCCTATTTGGAAATAAAAAATTACAAAGGAAACAATGAAATGAAACTATAAAAATTGCGGGTTCAAAAAGCACTTCGTCACGTGCCCGTAGGTGAACGCAGTTGAAGGAGTACGTATTGCCTAGAAAGGTTGGTTTACGTCCACTGATAATATAATTTATGTTTTAATGATATTAATTGGCCGTTTATGTAGCGTATCAACATGTTTACCCATTGGACGATATTTTATTATCTAAAATATGGGATAGATTTTATGTTTATTTTTCAATATGAACCCCTGCGTTTAAATAATTACCGTTATAAGTCAATCTCCGGTTAAGATATTTCTGCAAGAGAGCGAACTCGCCAATATTACCCTTCACTCTCTCCTGTCATTATTTCCTCATGGTAGATAATACATACATAAATACTTAGGTAGTACATAATGCTTTCAGTTCGGCCCCTGACTTTCCATTCTATCCCTTGAATGGCGTATCCTGGTTTTTCCCTCCCGGCATTGTGCTACTCCGTGCCGTTGTATTATCCTGGTTGGTCTTCCCTCCAAAATTCAACTGTTTTGGGGGTTCTGAAGTCTCCCTCTCTCTCTCTCACCTCCCCCTCTCCTCGTGTGGTGTGATATCGACCGGGGGAAGTCTGCAGCCGTAAACTCTCCCCGTCTCGAAGTGTATTCAGATTTCTCCGAAATTTCCTCTCGTACCACCCGCCCCCGTTTACTCCACCCTATTTCTCCGCGTTTCCCCGGTTTTCCTCGAAGGTGGCAACTGACCGTGTGCCCAGAGATATTCATCGGATGGTCCCCACGGGCGGCGCTTTCCCGAGTGATTCCTTGCCCTCTGTCCCTAGTAGTCACTTATCGTCTTCCTGGGTGTCAGTCGTCAGGAAAATCAGGTTATAAATTGGATCAGCGATTTTTTTTCAGTTTCTGACAGGGGTGTGAATCGTGGTGAAATTCGTTCGACGAACCGTTTCGGAAAGGGTTCGGTAATAATAAATGGTTCAGGAACCGGCACCTGCCCTTTTGTAGCACTAGCACTTGTAGGGTAAAACGTTTCGTTTTAAACACGAAACCGAAGTGATAACTTGGTTACGGAAGCGCAAAAAAAAACTCCGAAGATGTCAGAATAAATAATGCGCCTTTTCTTGACAGCAAATATGCCAGTGAGGTCATAAAACATCTCTTGTTAGCTGCCATTCCTCCCAGGATACTTGAGAACTAAATGTTGTGTGTGTATTTGCGTGTCAGGATTTGTGCGACTTGAATGACAATATAATTCACCTGCAGTGTGGTGCACACCAACAGTAGCTCATAGCCACTTTGGGTGAGTTTTGTTTGTTCCCTTGGAGAAGCAAGTATTTTTTCATTGAGACATTGTCTGTGTAAATAATTATTCCAAACATAAACAGATTTTATGGAAGTGCAATGAAATTTTGCAAGTTGGGTGAAATTATTCAGTATTTACGATGTACATTATTTTAGCTGGTATTGAAAGTTGGTAATGCAATGCTATATAGTTATGCCTTTTTTACACAAGGATGTATTTTCTGATTTCATTGCGTCAGTTTCAGTCTTCAATTCATTTCGTAAGTTGTTTTGATAGTTTAATCATAAATAAATAGCAATTAAGTTATCGACCTCTCGACTAATTCGGTCCGTTAATTCGTAAAAATATCAGGCGGTGAAAATTGAGAACAGAAGAAGTCGGGTTATTTTATAGTTGGTTCTGAAAGTAGCCTCTGGTTTTCTTCTACCCACTCTGCTCTTCATTTAGCTGCTTCCCGCATCCAAAAGTAAAGGAAGATAAATAAGGAGCGTGCGAGGGAAACGTTTGCCACGGGCGAATTTCTTGGCCCAATGGCTGGCGTGACCGGGGTAACTTCTCCCTCCCGTCACCACCCAACCCTCTGTTACCTCTACCCTGCCTACTCCCTTTGGGATTTCGGGTTAAGCGTTCATGCTAAGGTGGAAAATTAGCGGGACTTGTGGTTCATTCTTCGTGTCCTTATCGCACCTCTGATAGCGCCATTTGGCGGGAACTACGCCCCGGAGAACATTTAATCGCTCTAGTCGATCACATTTTAATTGTTATCTGGTCCGCGACCTAATTGACGTGAACGCGTTCGCTAGCATTTAAAATCTCATCTTGCTCGCTTTCCCGATTTTAGGGATGATCCAGGGTTAATTGTTAGGGTAATCGTTTTAATGGAATGTTATTTTCCCCGTTGATTGCAGAGAAAAAAAGGAAATTAGTAGCTTGATATCATTGTCAAGTAGTTGCTCGGATAGCTTGATTTTCTCGGCATCGGGTAAACTTTGCAGCCGAAGATTAAATTTAGATTTTTTCCTTTTCAAGGATAGAGGTCTCGAAGGTAAAGGCGGCGTTTCCATCCTCGTTCTACATTTTCATTTCCATCTTGATGAAAAAAAGATTTTTCAGACTGAAATGGTCATCCCGGCTGGAAATTCGTGAAGGTTGGGTGAAAGTTTTGACGCCTTTCAAAAGGCGTTCGGCTGCCCCGTAAAAAATAATGTGGGAGCACTTCCCTTTTCCGAACTGGCAGAGTGACGGCAGGAGAGAGGTTGAGGCATAGAGGATACGGGCGAGGAGTTTGTGTGGAGTCAATAAAAAAAATGAAATGGAAATATGAGTGAGAACCCTACGAATCCTTGCGAGAACACACCCTACCGTGGTGGGGATGACCTATTTTGTTTTATAAAAGGCCTTTTCACCTCGTGTAAGGATAAGGGGTAGCGAAGTGTCTGATACGAAGCGTGGAACTTTGCGGTACGGATACGTGGACGCTGAGGATGGAGGATGAGAAAAGACTGAAGACGTGCTACATTTTGGGCGTGGAGAAGAATGAAGGTGAAATAAAAGGAGAGGAACCAGAACTAGGAACTCTGGAAAAAAGTTTTGTCGCATGAAAAGTGGAATATTCCTAACACTGACTTATAAAGAGTTTATTCCAGATTTTTGAAAATTTTCTGAACTGACTGAGTCAGATGCAATGTACAGTGTTCACACCGCGGTGAAGGAAGTGGAGATGGTTAGGCGAAGAATATGAAAATAGTTGTTATAGAATGAATTGATAGAAATAGACCTTATCGAGGGAAGATTAGGGAAGTTCTCCGTGGAAGTGAAGGATAAGCCGTTTTTATTACTAAAAAAATCCATTTTAGCCTACTTTAGCCGGTCGAAAACTTTTAATAGCAATGAATTAATGGTATGGTATCAAACGAGATATTTCGTAGCAGTCACTTAGCTATAAATTTGCTTCAAGGGAAACTTCGGTAGTATACGGATTATTTGGTTATCTATACTGATATGTAGGTGTCTATTCGCACGCATCGGAAAAACGTACATTTAATTAAATCAGTTCCCTATTTCGTTTTGAAAGTTAAATTCATCATTGATTATTGGCAGGCGTGATATGTAATTGTATAAAAAATGGAGTGTCAGAAGAGAGCCCCTAGGCCATAGGGACAAAAATTTCGTGGAGTAAGGGGGGCGGGCTAAAGCCCTGGTTCCTGGGATCTTCACGAGGTCAGCGTGTCACTCTATTGTGTTGGGGATGACCTATTTGTTTTTCCTAAAGGTCCTGGCTGCCTTTTTATCTCGAGTAAATCTCTCACCTTGCCCATTACGCCCCCCTACACCTTTGGCCACTCTGCGGGGGGCAGGGCGGATATGGGCATCTTCCGCCGTGGGGGGGCATCGCCAGAGGTGTTGGGGAAGTTATAGTGCTTCGGGGGCGGGTGTAGGGGCTGGCTCGGGCGTGGTCTCCAATCCGAAAAAGCGGTGGTGGGAGCGGGTGATGACTCACACGTGTCAGGGCTTGTGGAAGAGCGGGGGAGAGGTGTGGGGGAGGGGGTAGTTGTTCTCCAACTCGGTGGAGTTGCATGGCAGAGGCCCCGGATATTGGCCATCACGTGATTACTCCCTCCCTAACCCCTTCGACTCCCCTCTCCTCCAAAACTACCCCTCACTTTAATATTCTCACTCCTAGCTCTCTCTACAAGGCATCTACTCTTCTCTACAACGGAGAAAGTCAGGGAATTTCATTCTGTGTGGAAAGTCATCTCTCCTTTGTGCTACGACTTTGTCGCTGCAGAAAGGCTTGCGTTTTCCTCTGGCCCCTAGGGCTGCAGTGGCGAGAGAAATTCCCTATCATTCCAGGTAGGGACACCCATGCCAGTCAGATCGAAGTGTTGGAACCAAGCGAAAGGTAGTCCACGTGCTGGTGTGATGTAAGAAACACTATTGAAGTGGAAGTGGGAAACCCTACCATCTACCTTACCCCTGAGAACATTGGGTACAGGGTGAATTTGCTCCGTGGTATACCTTTGCAAATGGAATACTTAAATTAATAATGGAACTCCAGTTATGTCTTGGAAAAAAACTTACTAAAGGTATTCTGACGAGGATAAGTTTCGTTTTTTTGCCATGATTAGTGCGATTTTTAATAATCTCAGATTTTCTAGAATAGGCTGCTTAGAGTTTATATTTGGTATTATTTTTTAATTTGTCCTAGAATGAGTTACACTCCGGGAATAAATAAATTTTATTACACCCTGTATCTTGCTGCATTTGTCTACAAAGCCTTTGCATACACGAGTGCTTAGTAATTAATTACAAGTCTGGAAAAAGAAAAAATATCTAGAAATCAGGGTAAACGCAGGAAAATCAAGGATGGAAAGTTGGTATTTACCCTGTATGACGCAGTGTAGAAATTTGTGAAAGTAAAAGATTCTAAAAGTGAGGGAATTTATGTTTGATATCTGTGCGGCCACCCTGGTGGAGTTGCACGTGGGAGGCCCCGGATATTGGCCATCGCGTGAGTGCTTGCTACCCCCTCCCCCCTCTGACCCCTCGCTTTAATCTCCTCACACCTCGCTCCCTATCTTTCCCGTCGGTCTTCCCCCATCCTCCTTGTATCTTTCGCTACCCTTCTGCGGATCCAAACCGTCCACCCTCCGCAAACCCTTCGGACTCACAAGCACCTAATTTTCCACCATTTTTTGCGCCAGCTCTTCCTTCCTTCCTCCTCTTCAAGGGTTTGGCCGAAGGGTACCTGGGGAAAATGAGTGGTAAAGCTGATCTGGAGACTAAAATATTTATGTCGTTAATGTCTCGGTGTGGTGTGGTAGGTCTATGAGAGTATTTATTGATGAAATCTTTGTTGTAGTATGTTGGTGTTCTGACTTGCACCTTAGCGAACTATCATATTTGTTTGTAGCCAGTACCTGTGAGTGTGATCCAAAGTGCGTTAAAAGTTTGTCATTTAAACGCGGAATTATTATTGTTCAAATGTCCCTCCGATTAAGTTAGCCGTGCATGGAGCATTTTGAACTTTATTCCTGGCTGTCCCCTTCCCAACTCCCGCCTTCCCCTCCCTCGCTTACCCTTAATTCTTTCCTCTTACATGTTTTTTTTTTACATTTCCTTCGTGCTCAGCACTCTAGTTAAAAATATAATTTCGAGGAATATGGATTCGAGATGTATGGACCTATTAGAATTTCGTAAAACCTTCTTATTTTCTGTGTAGAAAGGGAAAAATTTAATCACTCGTTATCATCACACGTAACAATCAGGTAAGATTGGTCTGACGCAGCTCTCCGCTCAATTCTCCTGTGAGCATATCTTTTCACGACTACGTACTTCTTCTCTATCACATCCTTTATTGATCCCATCTATTATATTCGAGGTCTTCTTTTTCCGTTCTTGCCATCAACTTCTCCCTCGAGAATTGTCTTCATCAGACCGTTATGTGTCAAGATATAAGCAATCACTAAGGTATGGAAATAGAAATGAGAATTTTTAACCCGATGGTCACCTTTTCTTGTCATATTCACCGCTTTGAGAAGGTTTTTCCCCTACTCCCTCGCGTTTTCCCGCTTCTCGGCCGAGGGACCGCAAATGAGCCGTCCTTTTCTTCTCTTTCATGCAAATTGAAGGGGGTGAAAAGCGGTGGGGATGTATTTTCTCGCCCTCTTCCCTCTGATTTTTTTTCGTAAAACTGTATTCCTCCGTTGTGTATATTTTTTATGCCGTGTGTCAGGTGGATTTTTTTCCTCTTTTTTTCTCGACCGCTGGAAGCTCTCTAACAAATCGCTTCTTCGCATTAGCATTTGCTCTCGAAACTCGCTGCGTCACGCTCGGGGCCTGGCGCGATCCACATTTGTTTCTTTTTTTCGCGCGCGATCGATTGATGTGTGGTGCGTGTGTTTGTGGGGTTTTGAGAGCGCCTATGCGAGGCTTTCTTCCGTTTATGGCGCTCTTCTGATTGCCCCTGTGCTCGCGCGGTTTGTTTTAATTGGCCCCCGAGTGTGAGTCTCCTCGCTCCGACGCTTTATTTTTAATCTCGCTTCGTTGTCGAGTCATCGGTTTTTCGGTCTTCGTGTTACGCTCGCTTTAATAGAACTCGTGAGAATCCCTCTCGTTGCCGTGAGGGTACGGTGTTGTAGCGGAGGGTATATCTAGCCGCCAGAAAAAAAATAATCGCGAAAAGCTATTCTAGTAATGTCCCGGTTTTAAAAATTATATTCTCTTGTTTGGTGAACTTCGATCGAAATTTCGAGACGCTTTGGCCTTTCATGTGTGTATCTGTCCCTAGCCTCATCCCCGTGTTCTCCATTTTTTTCTATTTTCCCCAGATTGCGAATTTTTGTCGTTTGTATTTATCCCTTCCCATATAAAAGTGTTTATATTTATCTCAACCTGTGTAAAAATTTCTCAGAATGTTTGATGAATAGATGTGGATAAGAAGGAAGCTTTGAAACACTAAGATACGTATTATATTCCTTTTGGGGAGCATGAGATCACAATCTCTTTGATTTACGTTGCATACTCAGTGTTTAAGGTAAAAATCATTCCTCTTGACAGTATGCGATCGCGGTTTTAGGGATAAAAAATTGTTGTTAAAAATATTGAGATTGGCTCATCATAATATCTTTTTAATATGCACGCTTTTAGAGAGATTCAGCGGAACAGGAGCTACATTTCATGAATCTCTTGACCTGTTTTTTATTAAATAACTTAGTTTGAAATTAAATTATTTTACGAGGCAGCCTCTGAGATTACTTTTTTTTTATATTCTCTCGGGAAATTTGCTCCTCATGGATAAACCCTCTCCATTGTTAAGGCTTTCATTGGTCTGAAACATATTAATTTATTAACGTAAAATAGCTATTACGACTGCGATAATTTCTTGTTCAATTGCACGCCAAATAAAGTGGAAATGAGGGAAAAATTACCGTCGTCATGCTGAAAAAACATTCTTCAAAAGACATATACTTTGTTCTACGGGGCTTAAATATGGCTTGGTGCGACGGCTTTGTGTGAAAAAAATATACGAGGTCCCGCAATTGTCGAGGCTTCAGCCTCGGCGTTCATTCGGCCTCTCTTTCGACAATGTTAATGGATTCCTCGTCGAGAGTTTTAATTGTGCGGCCCCAAGTTTCATTTCGGTTTTGATTTATTTTGCATTCCCGTAACCTGTTATGCATCATTTTATTTAATCCGCGAAATATGCTACTTAACGCGATCGCCTTTGTTCTATTGACCCCGTTCGCAGCTTTTTCATTTTTCAATGTTCTGGGAGCATGTGATATTTATTCGCCGTGCAGCGTTTCATCAGTGTTTCCTCGTTCTCGCCTCTGCCCCGTGGCCTTATCCGGAAAATACGGTCGGGTGTCTGAGTGAGGGACGCATTGCTCACCCCTCACCCCACTACCCCCTAGTGTCTAGTCTTTATCCCCCTCCTCCTCTCCCTTCTCTTCCCCTCCACTCGTGCTCTTTCCATTGGCGATGTATTGCATGCTTTGCCCTTTTATTCATTCCCTTCCCCCGTCAAAGCGTGACTCAGTTCACCGGGCGATGATCGTTTGCGCGCCCGCCTCCATTGTGCCGCGGCGTGTGCGGATGTATGTCCCGCGTGCATTTCACGTGCCGCGGGACGCGTGCGGAATCGAGTCCCGACCCGCGCTGTCCGCTCCTGCCGAGGCCTCGACGAACCTCTCGGCTGTACACCCACGAAACTGAGTGTTTTTTTTATTAAAGCAACCTACCGATGGTAGATTTTCATGAAGTATTTTCGAAGTATTCTGGTAGTCTCCTCTTCTTTCATTGAAAATGTTTTCCAAGCAGTTTTACTAGGCTGACAGGTTCAGTGGTAAGTAATAATCGGTAAAAGAACAAGGGAACAGAGTGCGACAAAAGTGAAGGAGAGATAGGGAAAGGTCTGGGCTTGAAGGGAACCTGAAGGACGCACCGGGGGCGGACAGCCGATCCAATTGGTGCTATGGACGTAAATTACCGCCAACAATGCAAATGCTTTCAAACCCAGTAGTTATATTCACCTTGGCTTTATTATAATTGAAATGTTTTTTATTTTTTTTATTAAGACAAGCTTTTGGTCGGAGAAGAGTAGGTTTTACTTAAATATGATGTCCAAATCCTCGGTACAAAAGTCAGTGCATCGGGAGGGGTATTATTACAAAACCTTGAGAAAAGTTTTAACTCTGAACCAGTGAATGTTATTTTGCTACCATTAAACCTATGGTAGTAGTGTAATACTTATTTTTTGCATGCTAAGTGCTAGTCTTTCCAGTTAATTTTACCTTTTTATTTCGAGACTTAAATAATAGTTGAAAGTTATAGTTAATAGAACTGTCCTCACTGTCTTTCTTTAATGCCTTAATTGTTTATGTTCTTTACTGTTACCTATCCCACGATGACCCGGAGATTTTATCAATGTCACCATCTATTCCCTTCAGTATTCCAGTCTACCCTGCCGCGTATATCTTCTACGCAATTGCTTACTAAATGAATACATGATCAAGCTACCTCCATCTAAGTTTTGTGCATAAAATTGCATGCGATGGTGTAGCTTGGGAAGTAAATCGTGTGGAAAGTACAGAGCGTGGTCATCTCCCCCTGTATCCTAAACGTCGAGTTTGTCGTACACTAGTTCCGGGCTGCAATATCGAGTGGTGCCGTATCATTACATTCTTTATTGCGGAGAGAGGGAAGGGTAAGGTGTATAGGTGCGTTCTGCTCTCCGTGATTTATATCATCGTAAGGACTTTTTTCGACGCCATTCATTCCGACTACTCTTGTTGATTTTTTCCCCGCCAGCCACTTTGTTCGAATCGCACTTTTCCCGCACCTCTCTTTATCTCTCCCCCTAATGATTTATTTTTGCGAATTTGGCAGACCCGCGGCGCTGCGAAGGTTTTTTTTTTAATTTTATTGTTTCAATGCATTTTCCTCGCTTTTTAAAGGTAATTTATTGGTTCGCCCGAGTTTTCCTGCTAGCGGTTTAATATTCTGCCTCGTATTGATGCTCCTCGATCGTTTTTCTTGTTTTTTTTCCTTTTGAAATTAACAATTGCGAGCTTGGGCAATTTATGTACTTTGGAAATGTCCGTTGTCGCTCGGCCGGAATTTCAATCCCGATCACAATAAAATCTTGTTGTGACAATTTACGCCAGGAATCAGTTCTTATGGTCGTATTATTTTGGTAATTTGCGCTCGCGCCCTTGTTTTTTTTTAATCGGATTGTTCCCCGTCACGATGAAGTGCGCGAGTTATTCAATTAGGGTGAAAATATTGCGCTCCATATTGTCTTCTCGAGAAAAAAATGTTAGGATATATCCCGTTATTAAAATGAGTAATGTGCTATTATTTTGCTGGCACTAGTCCGCCACCCGCGTACTAAATCCTCCCAAGTAGCCTCCGCTTTATAAACACGGCCTCTCTCTTACGCCTAGCTATCCAAAATTTCGTACTTGGGATTAGGTGGGGAAGCCGGGTCTTAAGATGGCACACCTGCCGTCTGGCATCAAGGGCGATACCCCGCCTACCGTCTCTCTGCCCCTCTTGTTCAGGGCTCATCCCTCCTGCTGTCCCATCGCCCTCTAGTCTTCTACGCCGTGGCATCCGCTTCGTGCGCGTGTGTACATATTTGGACGCCAGTCATCGCCCAGGAGTCGTGCGTGTACGAGGGCCGTGCGTGTTAAGACGTGAGGTGACGGGGTAGAGCTAGGTTTTTTGGTGTTTGGTAGAGTTGATTGATGGTTGTTGCGGCGACTTTGACCGGAGGTCCTAGAGCAGTTTTATTAAAATTCAAACTTTATTTTAAATTCCAACGTTGCATAATACATCTTTTTTCAATATTTATTTTCTATTTCTGTCTGATGGTTTATAGAAGTTTGGTTTCGGCCTTGCGTTCTAATATCTACTTAGAATAACAGAATTTTAGCGCATTGACACTGTAATAGTGCTGTTGATTTTAGTTTTTATAATTTATTTTTATTTAAGTTTTATTTAAGATTTTAGTTTAATTTTAGTTTTAATATAAAAATCATCTTATTTTGTTCGGGTTACTTTTTCTTGTAATAGGCTAATATGCTCCTGAACATTATATAAACTATCGTCGAAATCAATCTAACTAGTATCATTGCCCTGGAGAAATATTTTACTTGTTTTTTCGTGCTCAAAATATTCTTTTGGAATTAGGAAACGTGGTAACCATGTCCCTGTCTTAATGAATTCTTTCATTTATTCGTCCGTTCTCCGTTGTGCTTCCACTATTTGTATCGAATTTATCAGTGCCATTTCTTGTAACCTGCATTCTCCTGCTTATTAATAGCTGGTAACTAGTTCAATTATAGTCCCTTACCCAAGTTATCTTACCTCGAGTTCTGCTTTCCTGTCATCTCGCAGCGAACTTACAGCCAGCAGCGTTTGCCTATCTGACATAGGGGGAAGGAGCAATGTGTAAACGGCGCGTATAGCGGATCCTTCCAGGGAAAGAGGGCCGGGTCCTCCCGCCGGGAGTTTCGCTCGGAAATGATGAAGACGGGAAGGAGGAGGAAGGAATTTTTTTTGGGGAGGGGGACCATCGCCGGGAAGGGGTCTTGGGCAGTTGTGCCGTGAAGGGAGGGAGGGGCAAGATTTCTCTATCGAGGGGTTTGACCCCGCCCCCCTAATGCTTTAGCCCTTAGCCCCGCGCGCGCTCACGTACGGCCACCCGAAACTTTCCCACTTTTGGCAGGATGCGTGTTCGTCGGATGCTTTCGTACCTATCTTCCCATCATTCTTTTTATTATCCTCCGGCCCATCGCATCAAAATTCATTCCAAGTTGCCCACTCCCCTCCTTACTTAACACCCCTTAAACTCCTTACTTCTTCCTCCTAAGGTGTAGTAAAGGTCATCCATTATTTCGTTTCAGTGTGATTATGGTGGAAATCTCGTTCAGAAACGTCCTGCATCTACTTTGAGATAGAAAAATGATATCATTCCGTGAAAGTTTTAACGCATAGATTCTTAAGGTCTGTTTACATGATACAATAACACGCGCGAGTTAACGTGTGAATGGATGAACGATTTTGGTGAACCGTAACGGAATATGTCTACGAATGCATGAACCAAATAAGAACACGTTCTATTTTCTGTTCATGCATTCGCGGGTGGTTACGCGGTGCATTTTTGCGTTCATTCACGCGTTCATACATTTAGGCATTAACTCGCACGGATATACCATGCGATTAGGCCTTTAGACAGGCTGCGTTAGGATTTGTGAGAATTTGTATGGCTGATCTCTTAAGGATAAATATTTACTAAGGCATCCCAGTATCTGATGTAGTATGATAGTATTTTGGTATATGAAATAGTTTTTTCTTCGAACCCAATTTATTTAACATAAGGTCATTTAGGGACATCTCGACACTATAAGAGAAAACATTAATTTTATGATAAAAAAAATTAATTGATCTAAACAAATTTTTTTCTATTATGAGATCTTTTGTGTTATATTTATTTAATACAAGAATAAATAACCGTAGTTCAAGAAATACATAAAAATTTACTTCAAAACCAAAAGAATACAAAATGTCCGTTTCTCCCTGACCTTGGGGTGATCTCGACAGGCAGTATAAAATTTTTCCTTCATCTTCAAAAATAGCGTACAAACTAAAATTTAAGGCAAAAGAAAATATTACTATCAAAATACTGAACAGGCAATTTCTGTGTACCGTGGGACTAGAGATATCTTGTAATAGTACATTAGTTGCATTGTCTAACTTTTTTCAAGCCTATAAATGCAAATATTGCTGGCCACACTTATTACGGAAAGGTCATACCCATTGCTAAACATAAATACATAAAGCAGTTTCATCTAGAAATAGGAAAAAGCATGCAGGTACGCATATTCTTAGAAAAGATACAAATACAAGTAAACTCATCATCAATATCAGAGTACTCAGAGGATTTTTGGATTCACGTTACAGGCATTGTTCGCAGGTGAATTTTTTATCCTGTCCATTCTCCACACAGTTTACGTGAAACCATTTACCACAGGCACCAACACATTTAACCCAAGGTTCACCACATTTATCGTCATAAAAATAGCCTCCACATGTACCACAATAGTTTTCACTTTGTCTAAAGCTGTTTGAGGAGCTCGGACTGTCTGTGGTTACACGTCGATTTGAATGATGGTCGGCCTTATTCTTTACTTTCACTGATATTTTTGTCCCTGTGCCTTTCAGTGCACACAATCGAAGTTTTTCTCTGTATGCTGGCGAAGTGACAACGGCAGACTCTTGCTTTCTCTGTCCTTTTCTCTTAGAGTGAGCTAGACTAGAACATAGCACTGGAATTGGCGATAATTCTGCCAAAGTTGAAGAGGAAGATGATGATGTGGGAGAGGGAGCAGTGTCATTTGAAGCACATACTTCCACACTGGGCGATGGTGTGATTTCGTAGTCAAATACACTGTCCTCCAGGGCAAAGATAGGATTGTACGGATAAATTCCTGACTTTCGAAATCCATTCGTGAAATTACCAGCTGTTGCTGATTTATCCCATGCCATTTTAATTAATTCGCCAAAGTCTTCTTTGGTAATTCCCTTTCCTGGGTGCTGGCGCACAAAGTTTCTGCAAGCCTCATTGTAAAAGTGCTTTAAACTCTTGAAGTAAGAAATGTCAAGTGGCTGGAGTTTGTGAGTGCTATGTGGAGGTAGGCAAAGCATTTCAATGCCCATGTTTATTGCCTTATCCAGCAAATCTGGATCTTTGCAATGAGAAGCATGTCCATCTAATATTAGCAAAATCTTCCCTGGAGGTTTGAACTTGCTAAAATGATCAATAAACAGAGAAAAAATTTCTGACGTCATGTATCCAGAGTCAGACATGTGCACAACAGTCCCATTTGGCATTCCTCTCGAGTAAGCATCCCTCTGCCTTACGCCCTTCATTATGACAAAGGGGGGTATAGCCTGACCCGTAGCGCTAGTGCACACCATGACTGTCACAGTTGAACCCTTTTCCCCTGTTGTAGCATGGTAAACATCTCTTTTCCCTTTGTAAGAAATGACTTTTCCTGGTTTAAAAATTAGTTGCAACCCTGTTTCATCTGCGTTAAAAATTCTACCAGGCTCTTCCCATAAGCCATGTTCATCATACATAGCTTTCAGATTCCTGAAAAATTTTGCCACTTCATCCTTACTCAGTCCTTTTGAACGAGCATATGACAGACCCTGAGCCTTGCGAACTGTTAAAGCAGGATTTCTAGCTAAAAATGAATAAATCCAATCATATCCTGCCATTTTTGTTTCCAAATTAAATTTATGCCGCAGTCCCATCTTAACGGCAAAATTAAATGCAAGCTGTCTGACATCACTCACAGTCAACCCAAATCCTTTCGAGTCCAAAAGAAGTAAATGGTGGGCTAACTGCTTCTCTAGATCTGGATTCAGGGTAGCGCCTTTACCAAGTTGTCTGTTGCTCACTTTGCCCGTGGTCAGCCTTGCCCTCAATGTATTTCTCGGGACACCAAATTTTTTTGCAGCAGTTGAAAGGGGCATATTTCTCTCCTTTACTTCTTCTACGGCCTTAGCCATATTTTCAGGATTCCATTTCCCGAGCTTACCTTTATAATCGTACACTCGTGGCATATTTTTCGCCTAAAATATGAGCAAAATACCAAAACAATATTATGATTACAAATACCACTAATGATCACATTTATTTTGCTCTACATAAATAAGTACGATCGCTTTCTAATTAACTTTGCCATATAATAACATTATACTATACCGCGTAAATATGTTACCCAAAAATACCTTCTAACTATGATACTTATAAAAAACTTAAGATTAGGGAGAACTCGACATGTCGACATCTCCCGTATACAGTGTGTCGAGATCACCCCGAGTTTCAGAGTTAAGCTGCAGGTGGCAGCATTTGTTAGGACGGCTGATTTCCTGACTGACATTTTGCAAGGGATAGCTAAAAAGCACGTGGTCACTACACAGCATATCGAAATCCGTGTAAATTGCCGCGTTTCCCACAAAGAAACGGTGGAATAGAAATGGATTACTATAGCATGCGTTTTTTAGGGAATTTAAGACTTACCTCTTTGGATTCTGAGCGTTGTGACTGGTATAATATATGGAAAGTATTCTCTTCGGTGGTTTCCGTGTAAACCTATGTCGTCTAGCAATCAGCATAAAAAGTTCCAGTAAATCCCACTCAAGACGAATGTCGCTAAGGCGCGAATATTTAAAAAGTGTCGAGATCACCCAAGTGTCGAGATATCCCTAAATGACCTTACAATTGCATAGTTATTCCCTTAAGTGAAGAATGGCGTTTTGTTTTGAATTGAGGTAGGACGGTTACTATTCCCTAGAGCATTGAATGTCAGCGTTCTATATATGCATGCGAACTTTAATGGTCGAAGCATAGCCTGTGCAACGCACCTTTGTATTGGCATGATCATTTAATTGTTCGTGAATCGTCTAACAGTATCTTCTACATCCGAAGGGACGTTTAATGTTAAGTTTTGAGCTCACTCCATTTGGTGTCTGTCTCTTGGCCCTCGTTCAAACCCGCCTTATTGTAGAAGAAGGTTCTGCTAAGTCCATTATGATCATATGATCAGATTAAATTCCCATCCGCAGTGAAGGATTGGTGAAGCTGCATTGAATGTCTGATTTTCCTCGCCGCAGGATTTTGATGGAACGAGATTATCTCGACCCTCCGTTCTGTCGCATAATGCGTCATTTTGTCCCTTGCACTCCAATGGAAGAGACGTTATTCGATTGTTACCCTGATATCTAGTGTAAACAACAGACCCTCTCCAAAGGAACATATTTCATTTCCACGAAATCGCAAATTTGACGTTAGATTTAGCTGAGGATAAATAATTAGGTTGCTACGTGTTGTACAGGAATTACCGTGTAACATAATAGTATCTCTGCAACATATAGATGCTTTACGTTTGAGGATAACAAACCTGGGATTTTAGTTACATGCTGTCTTCTGGGTACTGCGTTTGTTTTTGCGGTTAATAGGTCTAGTAATTCCTTGGTGGTTCATATTTTATTCCAAAGAAGTATCACATTTCTCTAAAATTATCCTCGTATTACCCTCGGCGATTACTGTAAAACCTGTCCAAGTTAGTTATTATCAATCAGGTTATGGTCTGAACCTTTTGGAAATGGTCAGGGGTTAATTATTGTCTTCTATTATAGTTCTTATTCGTAGAAGTAGTCGAAATATTAAGATCTTGATTCCAATCGTAATTATAAAGAATTATTAAAAAATGTACTTGTTGCAATATCCTTTTTTAGCCATTGGACGAATATTTTTTTTTTTAAGACCAATCTAGCATTCTTAAATTAAGGACAGTTCATGAGAAACATTTTGAAATGAAACCATTAACTCCATCCTTTCACTTTTCATTTATTTGTTTATTACTTTATTTCATAATGCTAAACACATACCCAGATGTTTCGCCTGATACACTCAGTCCATCATGTACTGTAAAATCCTCTGTTTTTTGATCGTCTCCCCAGTTCAGTTAGCTCTTCGATCTCAACTTCGTTGCTGTTTGTACTGTTTAATCAGAAACATTTTGATGTGGAATGAGTAAACTTGATTACACATGCCATCCACCAAATTTACTACATTCCTTTGAGAAACGTGAAGCGAGTTTCGCGAACTTTGACCCGTAACGACGAGGTAATCGGGTACCCTTGGCTTGCTCTCCCTTTTCTTGATCGTCTCCCCCGTGCAGTTAACTCCCCGGTCCCTTCCCGGGTGAAGTAGTGCACCCCGGCGACGTTATTTGGGGGAGGCGGTGCCCTCGGAGGTGTCTATGCGGCCCGAGCGTGGCGTTAAGTTGGATGAGGGCACCCCTACCGAATTGAGAGGCGCCCGGAATGGTGTGTGTACTGTGTACGCGGGAGGTCGGCCGAGGAGGACATCATATTTGGGGAAGAGCGTCGCCGAGGAATGCGGCCCGTCATCCCAAGGTTTTATCTCAGCCGGCGTCCGCACCGACCCCCCCGGGAGGGGACCTAAACCCTCCGTGGGGTCCGCCGGCGCCCCAATACCATTTCCTGTCCGCCTCTCCTCCGCCGCCCCCCCTCCGAATTTCGGGGCCCCTCTCCCCTGAGGACCTGCGTGCCACGCCCTCGTACGAAGCGCCTTCTCTCCTCCCACCCGCTGCACTCTGCGGAGGTTCCCGTCTCGCCCCTTTCCTCGCTAATGCAAAATTCACCCCTCTCGCTACCGCGTACCGCAGGGTTACCTATTTACTGTGTTGGTTACTTCGTGAGACGTGTCAGTGTCCCAGTCAACATGTAAAAACTTTTCACGTAAATAGTGTTACTATCTGGTTTGATAAAGACTCTTTGTCGGTACCATGGTAGGCTGAGTTATCAGGTATTATCTATTGAAAGATTCTAAAAAAAATTTTTAATAGCATAGATACAACAAATTATATTACAAACGAGTATATAAGCCCAATAACGATTTATGTATGTGCATTGCCAGTGCTTGCTAGACAGAGAAAGATATGTTTCAATGAAAAATTTTAATATTGACTCCATGCCTTCCCCCCTACCGAATCAAACACTATTTATTCGCAATAAGGATTTCTCCCTCTCCTATCCATGAACCGTGTTATCTTCCTGCCCTTTTCCTCCTTATTAAACATCCTATTATGTTAACAGTGTCAAATTTCTGCATGATGGAGAAATGAACCGCGATTATATCAATGCATAATTTTATTACGAACGAGGTTTTTCAATTTTATTAATGATTACTTATCCGTGTCTCCCAGGCAGTGCTTCATCATCATATAATTACTATGGCGTATTTTTGGTTTAGGAAGTCTTAAGGCGTGTTTCTTTTCTAAAGGTTAGCCAAAAAACGTCACGTTGCGAAAGTCTGAAGCGGAAGTATTTGATGATGAGGTGAACAGCCGAAACCTTGAGTTAAATTTAGTGCAAAGAAATTTCTATTTTCGAATCAGCCTTTCTTTCGTTTTTCCACCTTATCGTGGTGATAGAGAAATTTTCTCCCATCCGAGCCTACCGTTACCAGCAGATCACTGTGAGCAGTCGTCTTTTATTTTTTGTCAACCCCCCCTAACCCCTTGGGTGGCGTCCCCTTGTGGTTCCCAGTGTCTCCGTTCCCTGTAATCACTTTCTCCCAATCCGTCCCTCCCTAATCCCAACAGCACTCGTCCTCCGCGGGGAATTCCCAATTTCATTCCTCGCTCGTCATCTCCTCGGATATTCCGCCTCCCTGTCATTCCGTTGACTTTCGCCAACTTATTCCCCCAGATCGCCTCTTCCCTAGTCGTCTCAACTCATCCCTCTCGAGTGCCCGACCGAATCCATAACGCCCGTTGCCGCCGCTCGTTTGTTAAGAAATGGAAGTTATATATATATATATCTCTCTCCATCTCTTTGTCTTGTCTTCCTCCCGAAAGATGTTCTCTTCTCCTTTAAACGATTGCTCAAGTGCGGAAGCGTCGTTGTGTCTTCCACATCTCAAGCCGCAGTCACGTTCCTCCCTGACTAGGCTAACATTAAGGTAATCCCATGCGGGCCTTTCATATCTTTCGACCTCCTTTTCTGTGCTCCCACTGCCCTAATCGAGTGCATTTGAGGAATAAAGTGGATGGTTATTTTCTTCCTAGTTCCTTTTTTATATTCATGACGGATGGAATTATTTTGTTCCGAAAGTTTGAATTATTTTGTTCAGACAGACGCTTGAGAAGGTCTATTTCTGAAATTAAATTTTGTTGAATGCCTATCATATTGACGTATGGGAAAGAGTGAGCGCAAATTGTCTGTGGAAGATTTCCCTCGCTCCCGCCATAGGAGCCCCTGTGTGGAATTAAGCTAAGTTTTCTCTATATTTTTATTAAATGTTTCCATATTTTGTGTATCATCCTTTCCTTTATCTATCTCATCGGAAAATTTCTTCCCTTTCCTTTCTCTTAGTTTGTACTGCTAACTTCTTTTCTCTCAAGTTATATTTCTTGGGAAGTGCTTTAGATTTTATTTTCGTGTGAGACTTTATTAATAGCCTTTGCGAAAAGAGTTTTTTTCCGAATATATGGCCCCCGTTGCGGAAGGCGAGTGTACTCGCTGACTCCGAAGGATTATTACTCCGTCAAAAGGGTAATTTCGGGAAATTTGGCGTGGTATTTAATTAGTCGTCTCGAAGGGAGCATAATGCGCTCATTACATCCCACGTGCTCGTAAAATTGGAGGTCATCATGGTATTTACTCACCCTAATTCAAACTGGCGGGCTATCATTAAGGAGCGCCCTCCTAAAGATGAGGTGTCTGCGATGCGCGGGATATTTTTCATTGTGACTCGCCCCGCGGGGTGATTTGTGGCCTCGGGACTCGGTGCCAGACCTCGGGCGAGTGGGAGTCGTTTTGGGCCTGCTTTCGGATTTCTCATGCGGTAACGCACTCTATATTTTTTTGTTTCTTCTATCCTCGACCCAGGAGTGTTACAATAGAGGATTATCTAGTTTTCTTGCAGATCTGTTGTCATCTCCCGCACATTTAAATAAGTTACTCAAGGCGCCTCAGTTAGAGCGATACGAATTACACGGAGAAGTAGTTCATATTTATGGTTTTGAACGGAAGTTCTAATTCTCGATGACATATTCCGTCAAATTAATGACTTTACAATGATTGCCTCAGGACTTTATGTATATATTTTGTAAACTCGGAGAAAAATCGATGCCTCCACTCCAAAAACGCTCAACAATCGCCCACCGTATCAAATCCGCTCATCTAGTTGCACAACAATAAGAATCCGCTCAGCTGGCAGTTTCCAGAGCATAAATGCTCATCTCCTATTCTCCAAGCTTTGAGGTGAGCGTTTATGCTCCGGACACTGCCAGCTGAGCGGATTCGTATTTTTGGGCTACTAGATGAGCGGATTTGATTCGGTGGGCTATTGTTGAGCGTTTTTGCAGTGGAGGTATCGAAATGCATCGCACTCGACTCATTTCTGCATTTTTGAAAACCGATTAAAATATACTAGAAGCGATGACAGAAGTCGAGCATCAACGGGGCGGACTGTTTTCGCTTCTATGTAGTCCCATTGTGTCGGCCGTGAAACTTCCTTCGCCCCCTACAGATCACCTGATCGTCTTCTCTAGCTTTGCCGGCTCAAGTCGAGCCTGATCGATGAATTTAATAATTTTTCACGAGCGAGTCCTCCCTGATGTTTCTTCCTCCATCCCGTTTTTCTTTTCGTTTTTTTCTGCACTCCCTCTTGAAAATGAACCACGCAAGCCCTCCCGGAATTTAATTCCATTGCCAGTGATTCTCTCGGGGTGGAATAGTGTTTTCCCATGCATTGAACAAGGGATAAAGTTAGCGCAGTCGATGTGCCGAGAGGCAGGGGAAACAACCGGGCGAGTTGGTCATGCTCCCGGGCTTAATGTTGCGGAAAACCATTCAGTGTTGGCGAGCTTTAATCCCGAACAATTTGGAAATGAATGAGGGGTGGATGGAATGAAATTCAATGGAGGCTTTTTGGTTTCCGCAATGGCCCGCGACGAATATTGTGCGGACTAGCATCATATTCCATCGCTGGCGGCCATGTGTAGTATCAAGGGTCAAGTGAAAAGATGTTTTTGTCATGCTAAAATTGCCTCTGCTTTTAAAGTTGTTAAATGTGAACTTATATTGTTGTTTATTTTTTTATTTATTGAAAATATTTTTTGTCGATTCTTTATTAATGAATTCTCTCTTCTCTTTCAGGTAAGTGATGGTCTTTGGAGTTTAATGATCTGGTGTACGATACTTGTCGGTGAGTGTTGTGCTTTTGTTTTCATTTTGCTCGAAGCTCGCCGTTTAGCTGCTATTCGTACATTCACGAAACGTGAACCAGAAGCCGGAGAAGGTTGCAAACAGTGCTATGCTTTTGTTTTCATTTCTCTCAGAAATGGTGTGTCGTATTTCATGCAGCTAGAAATACCTGGAACTTTAGCTAGAATTACCGTTGTTTGCATGGTGAACATTATTCCCGTCTTCTATATCATTGTTTGTACCATAAACGGAAAATTATACGTACAGTAGATTCCGGTTAATTGGTACGTATTGGGACTTGTGCACTTTGCCCCAATTAAGCGGCTGCCCCAATTAGGCGAACTCTCTTGTATATGGGCATAAAAAAACGTTGAAATGATAGAAAGAAGACTAAAGAATGTTTATAATGTAACCTAAGTTTGTTAAACTATTAATTTGATTAATAAATCAGCGAGTTTAGTTAATTTATTATCATTTTTAAGAATTATAATAATTAAGTTAAAAATATTTTTCACAGCCTCTGGCGACACTGAATGAATGTCTTTTACTAAGTCCTATTAAAGGAAAGTCCTATCCTCTTGCGGATAGTATAACAACAAGAGCTTTCAAAATAGGGCAAGAATAGGAACATTTGTGGAAAATAAGAGTACCTAAATCAGAGGAGGAAAATATTAAAAAGTAGTATTCTGAAAACAAAAATAATTTAATTTGGTCGCGAGTATAGAGTCAATGTTGCCGACTCATGGCCCAATAAAGCGGCATGCTGTCCCAATTAAGCGGAGAATACTCTGGGATGTTCCTCTATTGGGTTCTATTCTTCTAAGATCTGCACCAATTAAGCGGCTGCCCCAAGTAACCGGTGGACCCATTAAACGGAATCTACTGTATTAAGAAAAGTCATTGAGAAAGTTTTCAATATGACAATAATTCCAGCCGTGAATTGAGCCATTTATTTTAGAGCGCAGCTAAATATAGGCAGTAGTCCGCTTCTATTATGATTCCTTTGATCGAAAATGAGGTTCTCCTATAGGGCGAATTCATGATAAGAACTCGGAATGGATGGTCTTTTGTAGGAACATTATGTGTTAAAATTTGAGCGGGGTTGAATAACACGCTAAGGTGTTAATGAATATGGGTCCATTTGCTCTGCTAACTCTTGCCTTTCCCTTACTGTAGCGCGAACCCGTGAAAACCCGTAGGCGTCCCGTACCCTTGCGTCCCTTCACGAGGTGTAGGTATAACTCCATCTCCCCGGCTCCGTTCCTCGTGTGCCTACCTCGTCCAAAATTTTAGCTCCACATTTCAACCCTCATTCCTCCTCCATTTACTCACTTTCTCTTCCTCCGTATTTAACGATTTAACACCCCCCTCCATATACCTCCCTTCTTTCCCCCCCGGGTTGCGTGCATGGCAGTCGTGCGTTTTCATACGAGTGTGTGGGTACGACTGCGCACATCCCGTGGGTCTGGATGTGCGCATGGGGACGTAGCAATTCGATTTCAACTCGGGCCAAACGGAGACCCCTCTTCGCTCGAGTTGGGCGGAGGATTAGCGCGCAGAAATTTGTGGTACGAGCGCCTGCGGTCCCTTGGTTGTCGAGCGTTATATCGTAATTCTGCTTGGGATACGAGCCGCGTGGTCGAGTGAAGTTGCTCCCGCGTGATGTCAGCTGCAGCCTCGCCTGTCCCGTGCTAGGGTTGTTTCGCGTTTGAATACCCAGGGAAACGTGTCTGACTCCAGATGTTTAGGAAATGTATAATCGGATTAGGGCTAGAAATTGTGTGCGTTAGGCGTTAAAATGCCAATCAGCTCTCCACAATCAGGTGATATCTTCGTCCACCGGCGTCCGAAATATGAGTAGTCTACATTTATCATTAGATATTGATTCAAGTAAGACCTAAATGGTCGTTTAAATTGAGATGCTCGGAAGTATATTTTATGCAAGTACACAGTGTCTTGGTATGGTATTTTAGTTGAAAACATGAGTGTCTTTAAGTAGTAGCTTAGCTAATGGTCTCTAATGACCCTTAGGTCCTCATGAAGACTGTTTAAAGATACCTGTTATTATCGGAATAAGCAGTACAGTATGATATCTAAAATTTACGAAAATTTTTTCACTTTTTTCAAACGTTTTAAATGTCTCTTTTTTTCAATGTCACCATATTTAGCCGGGCTTGACAACTCTTCTGTTATTTAATTAAGAGGTGTGCACTCGGCAATTATTATTGTTATAGTTCTACCGGTTAAGGTAGGTTTTCATGGAGAATTTAGAACAACTACGGCCGTTTCCCCTCATATTGTGGACTTCACCCTTTAAATCACAGCACAGTCTACTCTCATTTATTTAGTCTATAATTCCTAGTCTCTACCTTCCTCTTCCCCGCCTTCCAAGCATTCGTCTTTCCAGCACGGTTTTTAGCGTTCCCTCTCCGAACAGCAATCCCTCAATCCAAGCCCTCTGTCTTTTCCGTGTCTCTAGGAGGGTTTGAATAGAAGCATTACATATGAATTCTGATACAGTTGTATTATCTTTGTGGTATCTGTTGTATAATTCTTCACTTCCTTTTGGTACTTTTATATTCCGTTAATTTTAGCTCATCTAACGTCTTTCTCTCCTCGCCCACCATGTCAACATCTTCGTCATAAATCTTCCTACCCGTCCACTTTACCTCACCGTACGAAATGCTTATCCCGTCCGCCAGTTCGAAATCGAAAGTGGTCGAGTTTGAAGTCTCCACCGCCGAAATCATTTCTTGCCAGTTTCAGGGCGTGGTCCTTTCCCTTCGCCCACATGACTCTCCGGCGCGCGTCAGAACCCTCTCTGCATTCCGCCCCTCCTCCCTGAGCCTCCTCACAGCCTCATCCAGCTGCTATCTAATCCTCATCGCTCCTCTCATCTGAGGCAAAGGGGAAAGAGATTTGGCCCATCCAGGCCCATTGTCGACGTGGATGCGTGTTCTTCGCCTCGAGGATGCTTGGCGCGCGCTGTGCTTTTTCGTCACCTGTCGAACCTCCCTCTCCACTCCTTTTGTCTTGCTTACTTCCTCGCCCCCACCGCTCCCTGGCTCATCTTTCGCTGCCTTCCGCCTCTGCCACTCACCCTCAGGGCCGCCTTCACATCCTTTCCCTTCCGCCCCTCGTCCCCGACCTACCCGCTGAGAATTGGGCTCGCCGATTCCGAATTCTTCGCTCGCTGGGCTTGGGGGATGTGGTGCCATCGTGGACCGATTTTGCGTGGCATTAAAGCAAGGGTCTTGAGCCTTTTTGTAATGCAAGGGCCAAAAATCGATTTCACATCGCTCTGAGGGCCATAATGCACAACTTCACTTTACCACCACATCAATAAAATTACAAAAATATATAATTTAAAATTGCTATAGGTTGAAAAGTTCAGTCAATAAATTTTACACTTCGCATTGTTTAATTTTGACGATATGTCGTTCGCGGGCACGGCGCGAAACAATATTTCCTTTAGCCTCTAGGAGCCACGAGAAATTACCCGGCGTGCAGCGGGTTAAAAACCCTTGCTTTTAAGCATTGTGTGCTAGAACTTGACGCGAACTACCTCCTTGGCGTATATAACTTTGCATCCGTGCGCGTGACAGCGTACAAAGTCACTCGTTTCATGCAGTGAAATTCGTCGTTGTCGAATAACGATAAAGTAGGGTTTATTTCTCCAGCAGTGGCTTATTAAGCACGACCTCCGTCCCATGTACCACAGTATGGGCATGACGTTAACACCTTGTTCGGCAAAACCCTTCCTGAAGTTCGCTCTGAGAAGTTAGTGTTACTAGTTTATTATGACCGTGAGGGGTGAGATATTCCTTAAATCACAGCTGTGGCTCAGTCTCAGTCATGAAATCGATGTTTTTTGACACTTAATTGATTTTAGAGTTGTTGACAGACCTTGATTTCTTCCTTATTATTTGATAAAATTAAGGGAAAGTGGTGATTCTTTTCCACTTATAGCTTCGCCAAGTTGAGTTACGCCGCTGTCTATTCTTGTTCTAAATTATATGAATTTTAGGTTAGTTTTTTTTAACGAGGCTTGTGGGTTGTCTCTGAGTAGTATTTTAGTGGGAACCGTGTGGAAGAGTTGGTTTTAATGAAGAAATAACGAGTAGAATTGCGCCAGATAGCGACTTTGAGTTTGAAAAGTACATTGATTAAAAGTACGTTGCGTAGAAGTACTTGGAAAATATTGGCGTAGAGTTTAATGTTAATTGTTTCCTTATGTCTCCAGAAATGTAGTAATCGCGAAAGGAGAATGATGGAAGTTACTGCTGTTCACGATGTGAGATAGTCGAATTAGTGAGCTGAGCAGAAAGAAATATGGAAGAGGACGTTATCGGCACGCTTTAAAGGAGTTTGATGGAGGTATTGAGGAGCGAGGGAATGCTCATGCCAATATTAGACGGATAGAGTTTTTGGATAAGGAAACGTGAACTTTGGAACGGAGTTGGATGCCAGAATGGTTGAAGAACATAATTTACAACGACTGTCGACGAGCAGTAGGACTCTACGACTTTCGTAATGACATACCTACTCAAACCGGTGTATTACTTTGACTGGAAAAATTGTATTTTAATGGTATGTGATTGTTAGTAGGATTCTTTTTTCGTTTCCGAGAGGACGTGGTTGCTTCATGGATCGTTATCTTTCGAATGAGCCATAATTCAGGGAGCATTTAATGAATGTTGCGGAAATGCGTTCTGTATTGCGTGTATAGAGAGATACGGCGCCATGGAATGAGCCCGAAGCTCAATTATTTCGTATGCCGGCGAGGGCTGCATGTCTCAAATTACACGCTCACCAGCTAGGGCTTCATTTTGCGTCTTTCAAGCATATCTCCCGGGATGATTTTATTTTTTACCTTATTCACTGCTAGGTTGTTCGTTAGGGTGAAAGCTCTAGTCATATTCACCTATGTATTCATGTAGTTTGTTTGGTTAATGGAAAGAGAAATTGATAATTTCAATTCTATGCTTTTCAAATGTATCTCTGTATTTCCGATTCTTCTCTATGTAAGTACCTCTCTCTCAGGCGTATGCAAACGCTACATTTCCGTCAGCATGAGTATTTAAAAACAGCAATGAAAAATCTATTCTGTTCTCCCTATGTAATTTGATGATTTATTTGCTTATCCTTGTTTCGAAATTGGTGCTGAAATTTGCGTAATTTTCCTATCTTTGAAACCTTCAATCTTTTACATTTGTCCATACACAAATGCTTAAATAAAAGAACACGGTGGATTGGGAAGCGTAATGGGAGAAAAAATTGAAGGAGCAAACCCCCGAGGAAGATAAAGCGACAAATACCTTGGACAGATCAAGAGGTAGGTAGTAGCGTATTCTGTCCATGTCCTCAGGCAGTAGCGGATACAGAAAAAACTGAAGGGGGGGGGCACGAAAGATATCTTGAGCTACCTCCACTTAAATCGTAATAAAAAATAATCAAGTCACTTGCAAAGTTGAAGAAAGTTTTATTTAAACTGATAATACACATATACAAGACGATGACGTCTTATGATTTAAAAAAAAGTTGTAATCACGATTCTTCTATGTTAGGCAATGTGGGTTGCCCCGTCAGGGAGGGTGGGCACGCGCCCCCCCATATGTATCCGCCACTGGCCTCAGGGAGGTGAAAGGACTATCTAAGGATAGAGAAAAATTAAGGGCTGAAGTATACCAATGTTACGACTGCAATTCTATGTTTGTATGTAGGTGCATAAGTGCTTTGAGTAATGGTTTACTGTCATTGCATTTGTCCCGAGTAAGACGACAACGGAAAACGGGGACTCCCATTGTAGGCTTCGCTCTGCACGTGTCCCAATGAGCTATCCCCGATCGTCGTCACGGCCTTATCTATTTCATTTGTTAATGCAGCGAGGGTGTAGTGACGAAAGGCGTTCGCGTGCCGGGTTTTTAGGTCCCTCCCCGACCCTCTGTTCCCCCTTCCTTGTCTCGTCACTCTTGTGTCTCGCTCAATATTTATACCTATCCCGTTTAGTCTTTTAACTTCCAAGTTTAACGCCGCTGTACGTCCTCCCTGCCCTCTCTTCCCTATTCACCCCTCCTCCTGTACCCCTTCCCACCCTCCAAAGAACCTCCCGATCCTCTGACACCACCCCCTTCCCTCCCCCCACTTCACTTTTCATTATCATTCTTCATTCTCCCGCACACTCTCTGCGTTCCTCGCGAGCCCAACCCTTTTTTTTTCTTTATTGTTTTTAGTTTCATGGGATCCCGGTTTTTTTTTGATGGGGGGTGCGTGAGGAATGGTTTTTAACCGACTTTTGACTCGCGCCGTTGGACAGGCATTTGCAATTACTTATTTTTTGTGGGAAAAGTTTTGCTCTTTGTTATGTGTGTGCCAGAGAGGGGATGAGTGAGTTGGTGATATTTTTCGAAAGTTAAGTTACGGTACATTTCATCCTTCCCTTTTATTAGGTTTGTTGAAGTGTGTTTTTGCTTATGCCTTCTCCCGTTGATCCAGTTGTTTCTCGGCTACTTCTGCCTCCTCAGTGTTGATGAATTCAATTATTAGTTGTGAGATTCTAAGAGAGTTCGATGTGTTTTTCTTCAACTATGTCATTATTTTACCTTTTTCTGAACTTTTTAGTCGGGCATGAATATTAACTACCCTTACAATCACGAGCGCCTGTAGAAAAATTGTCAGTGGGATGCATTCAGAGCCTTCCGAGTGGCATTATGTTTTCAGGTGTAGCGATGCAGCTTTTGTGCAAACAGTGTAATGTTAGTTTTGTTGGAAAGGATTATCGTACTATTATAAGTTTAAAGAACATAGTTGTTATTATCTGTAATGTTTTCCTTTCGTAAATACTCTCTTCGCACACAAATTCTAAAGACAGTCGGTACAATCATTTTCAAAAATATTTCAAGGGTGCAAATGCATCCCCTTGCATACACCTCCCGGCAACCATGCTTACATCTTGGTTACGCCAAGGTGAAGACCGTTGCATTCTTTAGAAAATCATCACTTAATAATTCAGATATGAAGCCAGCATGGGTTTTAGTGCCTTTTATTCGACCTTCCGGGGTAAATGACTTCATTAAGCACCTGCACTCCTGCTTCCGAGTCACCGTCATAAATATAGCTTAAAGCTAAAGCTCATTAGTTTATTCTCTACGGAGCTTCGATAAGTGTTCGACTTAATGAATCTTTTTCGCGAACCGTCATCAATTAAGATTCGTCTTTAAAGGAGAGGCCAATGCTTTCTTCGCCGATCGTTCATTAGGTTTTCAACAGGTTCCAAAACTTTCGGGCGTGGGATTTTCTCCTTTACCCAGAAATAAATTTCTACCATTTGGCGGGGTGTCAACTTTTTTTGGAATGCCGTAACCGCTTCGAAAACGTTCTCTGTCCGGGGTAGAAGGGGAAAAAACTCAATCTTTTGGCTGCGACGACGGGGATTCTTAATTTCGGGAAGATTCGCTCGCTGTCTATCGGCCAAAATAAAACTAAGAAAACTATGCATTCTCATTTAGAACAGGTGAACAATTTGGGAACGCAACTGTTGGGGTATCAGGAAGGGAATCATGTTCTCAAAGGGAGCTTTTACGGATAGGAAAGGGCCGTTGATATCATCGTTGTGTGAAAGGGGAAATAAATACTAGCGAAGAGTTTTATGTGGAGAAAAATTGTGATTTGTTTTAACGTGGATACTGAGGTTAAGGATGAGAAGAGACAGGTTGATTTTGAGATTTTGGTATTGAGGATATTGGAGGAGATGAAATGGACGCACATGTAAAGGAGCGGGGAAGAGCGTTAGGGTGAGGATTGGAAACTTAAAGAGGAGATAATGAGACGGCCATGCAAATGGAATATTAAGCGGGGAGTTAATTTGAAAATTCATATTTGAGGGTAGGATGTCGGTTTAGCGGATAAGGGGCAGAAAGGGAATAGGGTTAATTGATGGATTGCAAGATATTAAAACTTGATTATGCATACTAATTTGCACCGATGAACAATTTGAGAACACGTTTGGGGAAAACGGACTCAACTTTTGGGAAATCACGAAGGAAATGTTGTTCGCAAAGGGCTTTTATGAGTGGAAAGGAGCTGATGATAGTGTCGTTGTGTAAAAGTGGAAAGAAATACCAGCGAGTAGTGCGGGGCGTTTTCTGATAGTTAGTGAGATAAATTCGAGGTGGAATTGGTGACAGGCTGGGTTGATCAGTGCAGTGTTCCCTGTGAACCTACCTTAAGCATTTAAAAAAATGTGAATGGTGAATAATCTATCCCTTGAATGGGAGAGCACCCTTAATAATAATATGGAATCGTGTGGGGTGGTAGTCACTCCGGGCTGCGATATCCCCTCCTCTCTCAGTGGTGACAAACGCTTCCATTAAGCCTCGCTCTCCCGACGAGCTGCTTCTTTTATTATCCGCTGTCCGTCCGTGTTTGCGGGGGCAGTCGTAGTCGTTCGGCAAACATAATGCAGAGAGTTTCCAGCCTTTGTGATCCGACTCTTTTATGCAGTCGGTCGTCCTTTGGAAATGAGGCGTAAACCGGCGTCTTCGCCAGGCCTCCATCCCTCCTATTCTCGCACCCTCCCTGGCAGTGCCGCAGTGGTAACAAACTCCGCCTCTGTCCACCTGTCGTGCGCCTGTCCCTTCCTCCGCTGATATCTCCTCTTCCACTCCTCGTTCCTCCTGGTTTGTGGGGACTGCACTTACCTCGATGGAAAGCGTCGTTGTAGGCCATCAAAATATACCATTTCGTGGCGTTACGTCAATACTGGGCCTCTTTTAGGTTTCAGTATTATTCGGAAACGATGGATGTGTGATAGGGATATTGTTTATGTGTGGGATAAACAGACTTCCCTTGTGATTTTTTTTCAATTTGATGTTTTGTATTATCTGATCCAGAAAAAAATGAGATGACGATATTACGGTAGAGCTTGCTCTTTTCTTTGTGGAAACACTTCGTTTTATTGTGTTTGTTATAGTTACTCAAATGTGCGCACTGCGCGAATGCATTTTCGAGTTTTTTTCATCATATCCATGCTCTATTGAGAAAAAATCTAATTATATTTACGTGCATTCCATATTTTATTAATGTATTTATATTGAAGCAATGTGTAATTCTGTTTCCATGCTAAGTCAAAAGACCAATCTTTGCTATTACTTTCCTAGTTTCTCTCTTTGTGCCGAAGTAATCAAGGCCCCCCTCCCCCTATCTCTCCTCCCCTCGTCCGACGGATGAACCTCCGTCGGGGGGTCGGTCTTCTCTCCATCGCGCCCGCTGTGCGATGGAAATCGGACACTCCGCCTAGAAGCTATCTATCTGTCCTCCCGTGCAGGTCTCATTCTGTCCATGTCTTCGCCTCGCGTTTGTGTTTGGCAGGGAGTCCTTATTCCGTCTGGAGGTCTCTATTTACGGAATAATACAATGCCGTTCTCTCATGTTACTCCGCTGGGTATTTCTCTGTCCTTGTCCTATAAATGTGGCTTGACTACAATGGTGTAAGTAAATTTTACACTATGAGACGGACTTATTTGAACTAGTACTTCGATGTATTTCCAAGCTCAGGATTTTGTTTGTTGAAAAGCTTCTCCGTAAAAGAAGAATCTAAGTCCGGCTTTTCTTTATTACTTAGAGACTAAGTTAGAGTATTAATGTCTCTCTTCCACAGTTGCGATGATTTATGTTGGTTTCAGCTCAGTCAAGACTATTTTTCGAGAAGGAGGTGGAGAAAACGTGTGAATTGTTGAAGAACTCTAAATATTACTGACGTAGCTGTATAACTGGAAACGTTTTTAACGATCAAAGAAGATTAATTTCTCCCGTCAGTTTTCATCTTAACCTACCAAGTGGAGCTTTGATAAAATTTACCTATAGGTACAAGACGGATATTTTTCCTTTTTTTTTACGTGTTTGCGGAATTTCTAATCATAATGTCTGCATTTCCGTACGGTATTGCGAATGAGTGCTGCTCACCTTTTTATTGGCAAAAGGGACTTCAGCACGATCAGTTTCAAGCACGGGTGAGATGCCCTTAAAAATAGGACGATATTCTAGATACGGTATGCGGAGATGTTTTTATCACCTGCGTCCCAAAGTTAAACTTTACTCTCGAGTGATTTCTTCACGCCTGCTGCAAATATGGAACCCATTCTCTGTCGTGATTCAAGTCTGGTGCACTTTTTTTGTGCGCCATCAAGAGATCGTTCGCCTGGCGACTTGAAGTGCGTTTATGGAAAGAAACACAGTCGCACCTTTCGCTGCATTGAAACAAAAGCTCGCGGGGGTTGCATTCAGCGGAGAAATGGAAAATAATCATCTGGAATAATCTCGGGAAAAGGTTGAAACTCGCTCAGACCTTCGTTCTCTCCCAAGTGCGGGAGCGTCTGGCGCAAATAAGGGCCTCGCCTCTCTCCGCGCGTGGCCGACCTCCGTGTATATTTATCGTTAAACGCCCGCAGTGATCGCATCGGTCTCTCGATTTTTCGGGCGTTATTTCGAGTGGATTTTTCGCGTGACTGTGCGACTTTTCGGGAGGGCTGACGTGGCTCGAAAATGGGAATCCCCCCACGAAGAATACTTTTTGACAAAAAGTATATGAGCCGAGAGAAAGAGAGCTTGGAAAGGGAGAGGCCATAATTTTATTTCTCCTCTTACTTTTTTTCCCTCTTCCAGTAAACGAGAGGCTTTTTAGAGAGATAGGGTATAAGGGCATAGACGAGGGAGGGAGGAGTTGGAAGGCCAGTGTTGAGCATGGCGTGCTCGCGACAGAGCGAGGCGAGCGAAGTTCATTTCCTCCCGACTTTTCAGCGCCTCCGCGAAAATATACTGCCCATCAGCAGCGACGACCCCCGCCCAATGCCGACCCAACCCTTACCACGCCTTTCATCCCCTAATCTTACCTCATGCTCGAACCCCTTCTTTGTCCCGATGTTACCAACCGTCGTGACGGTGACTCCGAGTGTAAATAAAAACTCTCTTTTGAGAATTTGTGACGCTCCTCTACCATAATACTGAGCGGTGAAAATAACTTGTACGAAGAGCGCCTTTTTAAAAATAAAGAAGATTCATGTTTCCATGAAGGGTCATCACAATCTAGTATATAGATGATGAAGATAATTCTTTGACACTATCCTCATTGTTTCCTCCTTGTATTATATTGCGTCGCGGCGGTTCGAAACCCTTGGAGTAGGTTAAACTCTCTATTTCTCCCTAATACTGCTCCCTTTTCGCTAATTTAGTTATTTAATCAACCTGTAAATAGAACAATGAAAAAAGTTCGATCATCCGGATTTTTTAAAGAATTTTCGTAATCAAATGTCCTTTCGAAGACGATCATTAGATGCACAAGCATATAAAGGTACTTGTTATTGGATTTTTATTTCTTCAATATACTTTCTCCCAAGGCATTTCATGTTGCCAAGGCTTTTGATAAACCAGTTGGGTGTAGGACGTAGGGAGAGGAAAACGGGGAGAGCATGTTTCATGTGGCTGGAGTGAAATTCAATATTTATCTTGCTCATTAATTTTATAACTTCTTCCGATATTAGGCTTTAAAATTACTTTATCATTCGGGATATGTGGTCTCGCATGAAATTTGTGAAAAACCTCGCACTGCCCGAAGGGAATTACTCATTTAGTGAATTAACTTCGGGTACCTACCATTTTAATAAGCCTTTGTCGAGGTGTTATATGTCCTCGAATATCGGATGGCAACAGCCTCGGGATATGAGCTAATTTAATAGCTCTGGATATGAAAGGAATTTTGTTTTAATAATATTGCCTTTGACCGAAATTCCGTCGGGGACAAGCAAAACCATAATATAGCCTTGTATAGGGAAAGTAACACGATTTCTGTTCATTCTTTTGAGAGGGTGAAAATACCTTTCCCTGATGATAACAGTGTGAAATTTAGTGCCTGATAACAATTGGTATATCTTGTGATGTTTAACATGTATTCGTTCTACATTGTTTAAGAAATAAACGATTTAAGTTTTTCCTGGTGAATACTTCTGACAAATATTTCTCGGGTTTATTATTTAAGAAGATCGTATTTCACGTGCTCTAGTGTGATCGCATTATTATTTATTGTTTAAACTTATCACGTTGTAGCTTTCCAAGAATTTTGTTAGTCACTTCATCCATTGTCAGCCTAGATTTTTCACTTCAGCGCAGGTAGCACACTTAACTCATGTAGTCCGTCAAATTGATTGGGGGGTGTGGTTAACATTGATCGGAATTATTCCGATCGGTTTTTATTTCGAACGGTTGATGCCAATAGATTAGTAACGCAATCGAAATGTATTTTGCTTGAAAATATTCATTATGACGACTTGATTTGGAGCCCTCGTCGTGAAATGTCGGAGTGAAAATGTTAAAACGCAAAAAAATTCCGTTCTCGTTACCAACCAATCGGAATCAACCGTTCGGAATGAAAACGGATCGCAATAATTCCGATAATTGTCGAGCACAATCCCCGTGTGGGGTTCGTATCTATGGCAATCCGTGGATTCACGGAATGTTGGCTCCGTCCCACGCTGTCCGCTAATCCTCTTTTTCACCGCCACGCCCCTCTGCACCCCTCCTCGCCCCAACCCCCTCGCCCTTCTCACTGAATCCTCTCCGACTGATTCGTCCCACCCCGGCGCACCCCGCAACCCCTTAACCTGCCACGCCCCTATCTCAAATCTCCCTTATCTCGCTGTCTCCCCAGTTTTCAATGCCCTGCTTCGTCTCGTCCTCATCTTCCCGTGGCACGGCACATTTTCATCTTCTCCCACTCCTCTCACGAAAGGCCTCTCTCCCTTTCTCTTTCAGCTCTCCTTCCAAATGCTCTTCTTCCCTCTTTTTTTCTAAATCCATTCCCTCCGCCTCTCTCCGACCCCCTCCTCCCCAATGTCCTCTCTCTCTCTCCTCCATCAACGCTAATTTTGTCCCTCTCACCTGCCTCTCCCCCCTGCGTATTCTTTTCCTCGTTTTCTGCCTGTCCCTCACCCGCGAGTGTTTCCCGGCGCGCCCTTGCCAGAGACTCTCCCAAGTAAGCCGGTCTCATTTACTGGGAGGAGTTCTTTTTTCCCCCCGCATGGCGACGGATTTTTTTCCTTTCTCGGATAAGTTCATGGCTGTTTAGTGGTGTTGCTCATCAGCTTATTGCGTGGCATTTGAATTTTAGGTGAGTCGAGTGAGGTAACGTGAATGTGAATCTCATTTATTATTCTCGATGAATGAATAGATGTTCGTGACCCATCAATTGGGGTTGTATACTGATATTCTTCATATCTATTCACCAGGCTTTATGGCATTCCGTTCTGATTACCTCGTGCCATAAATTATTATGCTTCAAATGAAAGCTACCTACCGTGAATCACCCCTTCCTCTTCGGTTGGCTTGTCATGAAAAGCTGCTTGTATTGCGTCTGGGCTACTTTATTTTTTTGCATTATGCCTTTTTAATACCTTGGGTGAATAGAGAGTTTTTGAGCAATAACTTATATTTTGCGTCTCTCATATTCCTCAAAGTTATATTTAGTGAATTAATATTCCAATTTACGTCACTGTGTTATATTTTTTCTTCTCCCTTCATTTTTTGTTTCGTAATTCATCATTTTTTGAAAAATCTTCGTGGTGCTTTGTTCGCTTAACGTGGGGTAAACTGCGAAGAGTAGGTACTGTTTTCGCTAATGAACCGTTTGATCCCTCCTAGTGCTCAAACACTGAGAATTAGGCGCGGGCCATGCTTTGACCTCGGTGAAAATTAGTCTATTGCCATGGTTCGCGCGCGTCACCTCAATTTCTCCATGAAGGTACCCTGCCCGTGGTCTCGTCGTATCCTCTTTTCTCCCTCTCGAGTTCACCTTTCCTTACCTCCCGGCCCGTTATTATTCATGTTCTTTGCCGTGGGCGGAGTTTGGGAGGTGGAAGAGCTAGTGAGGGAGTAAAGGTCGCTTCTCTCAACTTCCCTCCCCAATCTGCCGATGAGGATCTATTGAATCTTTCCCTCCCTACTAGCCCTCGGTGTGCTCACACAACCCGTGCGAGGCGGGGTAACTTTTTCCGGGAAAAAAATGAAACGGAGCGCGTGTGTATGTATGTATGTATGTTTCATCCTCGTGTGTTTCCCTTTGGCTTCCCCTCGCCCATTCGCTCCGATAAGGTCGGCGGAGGTGTTTGCTGAATGGTCTGTCGAAGTCTCGCCTCCCACGCCCACCAAGTTCCCCCGCCCCACCGCCTCTCCTCACCCTGCCCGCAATTTCGGCTAGTTTGGCGTGATGATTAGTTGAAGGGCTGGGATGTTTTCGGAGCGTGCCGGTAATTTTTCGCCCTCGAATGGCTCCGGGTTTCGTTCCTCCTCGCTTCTCGGTCAATTCTTTTGTTTTTATTGCGCCGGAAGAGAATGGCTTCTCAAGAGTTCCTATCTAACTGATTGCGCGATGGAAGCTGTTGCCATCTCTGTTCTCAGTTTCTCTTTTCGTGGATATCATGTTTGTCCAGCAATTGTACATAATTGGGTGGATGGATCTAGAAATTTCTCAATTCGTATAATTTATTTTCGATCGACTTTTTTTGAGCTGCTGTAAGTTCCGTTCGTTATCATTTTAAGTAATATTGGTTTCAGAAGCTTAGGCTTACAATTAGCGTCCTTAACCTCGGCCTACTATCTTCCAAAGGTATTGTTTTCTGAAGCAGCTTTTAATGTTCTCCAAGGATCGTAGTATGCACGAACTCTGTTCTACCCATCTTTTCCCCCAAGTCATAGATTTTCATGTATTTCTAAGATTGATATTCCAATCCATCCGCCTTGATATGCCTTATTCTCATTCCTTATATGATTTTTGAAAATTCATAGCTAACAAGATTCAAAGGTTTTGCGTATAATGTTTCCGTAGTCTCCCATGCGTGACTTGCCTGAGAAAATTTTTGTATAAACCAGAGAATGGAGTTCGGGAAATCCAATCCGTTTACTTAAGACTATTTCTCGTATTTGCTAAGACACGAAGAATAGAAATTGTGTGGAAGTTAGTTTAATCGTCTGATCCATGGAAGCGCCTAGCATTTACTCGCCACGCCCATATTATTTTCGTTCTCAATGAACGCGAGCGCTTCGCTTTTGTGAAATTTTCGCATGCTTCCGTGGGTGCCTAATTAATTCGTCGTCGTGGGCGTCTAATTTCTTTCTAATTTTGGAGCCAAATAGACGACGCCCATTGTCTCTTTATGAGCTGCAAGCGCTTGATGACGTCCCAGTTTTAAATAAAATAAGTGATTAGATTATTTGATGGATTAGCTTCTCTTTGCCCCACTTAGTTCGGAAAATATTTGATTTTCTGCCTATCGGACATGGGGTGTCCTGAACGGGAGTAATTGAGATATACTCCCGCCAGTGCACCTCTAGTGTGCATTGGAGCGTTCCGTTCCACCGCAGTGTTTATGACCGAAAGTGAAGGATTTTACGCTGGTGGAGTACATTTAAAATTATTTTCGATCGCTCAAGAGCTCAATATACATACTATTGTATCGGAATTCTCTAATATACCATCTAATTCTCAAGAGTGGATTGATTGTGGGAACATTTAAACCGCCTCATTCAGTTAATCGCCTTTTAATTTTATTCGCTTTGTCCAGTCATAGAAGCAACGCAGACCCTCTTTGGTTGAAAAAAATGAGCTGGGGTAGGGTTCTACTCTCCATCATTGCTTCGCCCCATTTGAATTCGTTGGATGTCCCGTGCCCTGTCTCTCGCGCTCATATCCTTTAAATTCATCCTCTGGCCCTCTTCGGCCCGTCAACCCCTGCCTTTGTCCAACCCTTCCCCTCGCTTCACCCCATATCCTCATTATTTCGCCCTGTCACCCGCCCCTATCTATCCGCCTGTTCTCTGTCCCACACATTCCTTTTTTCGTCCGCCCTTTTTTTCATCGAGTTTGCACTCAATCTTTTGAGCTAATCCTTTCCGCCTCGACTTTTCATCTCATCCCTTTTATATCCGTCCTCTCTCATATGTGTTGAGTCAAAGGCCGTTCCTGTAAAACGTTTCTCGGTGAAATAGTGCGTAAAAAAAGGTTCTTTGTAAAAATTCACTGCTCTGTTGCGGAATTTCACTGATATTTGTGGAGTGAGGGTTCTTGCGACTCACATCTTATTTCGGAGGATAGTTACTGACATGAAATCACTATCGCTCCTTTTTTCTCACTTTTTTCATTCTTTTCATCATTATCTTCATTACTGGCCAACAATCCTATGATAGGTTTGACGCAGCTCTCCACTCAACCCGCGTACTCGGCCGATCCATTTGTTCCACACCATTCTTCTGTAGCACTAAATTTCGAAAGTATCCTTCCTTGATTTCTACGCTGCTGTCATTGTCCATGCCTTAATCACTTCTTACACCGAATCATATAACGGTTTTAATACCCGCTCCATACATTATATTTTATTATATGACCACGTAACTATCTAATTTGTTACTTTTTTGTTCATTTACTTAGACTTTGAAGCCTTATGACGTCAGGCTTCCCGGTCTGGCATTTAAGAATAAGTCTTACCCTTTTGGTGCCATATTAGTGCTTCAGGATATCTATACCTCAAATTATACGTTTTATTTCGATCGTTACAGAAATTTCAGTTAGTTTAGCATGGCTCCAATTCACTCAGCAGAATGTGTGAATCCATGCGCAGAACTGGAACTGGACGGAAAAACATCCGCCAGCCTCTTTCCCCGAATTTCCTTCTCTGCTGATCCGTTGCGTTCAAGTTTACGGGCATCTCCGATAGGTGATCCTCTTATTTCTTCTATTCGACTGGAACTTCTGCTTCGTATTTATGTGAATGTGCTGAACGGGGCTGGGTAATGTAATGCGAGTTCGAGCTCGCCCCATGGAAGCTTATAACTTAACTCCCTTAAATATTCATTCCGGGACCCTTCGCGATATTATTGATGGAGCCCATCCCAAAATTACGTGCGAAGTGATAATATCGTGTGAATTTTACCGAGGGCGGTCGCCGTGGATGGCGCGGGCTGTACAATCAACTTTCATCTTCGATAAAATCGATGAAAAATGTTTTAGTAAATTGCCGCGCCTCTATTTACCTCCAGTATCTTTCCGCCCAGCTCTTCTCTCGCCAGCATTTTGCGGGATTCCCCTTCGGTTTTCTTGCACCTCATTCATCTCTATAGATACCTCCGACCTTCTTACGTTCCCCAACGGCCCTGCTGACCTTTTGGTGATATTGACTCCTTTGTATCTCATGATCATCCTTTTATGCCAACATTTCTGTATTAAGATCAATCTCAAGAAGACCAACTCATTAGTCTATATAATGCTTGAGAACAAATGAACGTGATACTTGATGTGCTCATAATTGAGCGATGTTTGAAATTCAACCGTATTTTGCGCTCAGGTTGCAAGTAAACTGATAAACCGGTCAGTATGCCAAGTATCACATTGCTGTTGCGAAGGAGAAATTAATGACTAGGAAAGAGCTCGTGAGATGTGCATTACTTAAATTATTCCTGGAAAGACTATCGACGAGACGAATACTGAGCGTAGGGGAGCGTATTCCGATATTGGGGAATGAGGATAGACTGTAGGCTTACTATGGATATAGAGGAGAATGTAGAAGGTGGGAAAATGAGCACGGAAAATCTGGAAATCAGTAGAGGGTCAGGAGAGGAAATTTCTAGAAGATATATTAGAGGCAGTGGGTGTGGTTGTTGGGCTTACCTAGGTGAGATGGAATGCCAAGCATCACGATAAAATCCGTGCATCACGTCATTAGGTTTCACGGCTGTTATTCCGGCTTGTATGCGTTAGTGCTTCCTATTTTAAACTGTAGTAATGTCAATAAATCATTATATAAAATAATTTGAAATAAAACGCAGTTAAACTTTTCCACGATTATTTTAATTCGTACGACGTGTTTCGTCTCACAGAGCCGATATTATCTGATAAAAGACCTCACAATACAAGGGAGCATCACATGTCGTGTACTGTGAGGTCTTGTACTTCGAGATGGCTGTGTGAGTGCGTCGTACGCATTCCAATAATTGAGGAAAACTGCAACTACTTTTTATTTTAATGTGGAAAACTTCCATGATATCACGCCTGAATCGGTTGAATTTATTTGCTATAAATATTGCCACCCTGCTCTCTCTCTCTCCGTGCCGAATCCTGAGTGGTCTTGCCAATCTGCTCCCTTACCACGCCATTCTTACCCCTTATAAAGTTGAACCCTTCCTCCCGCTTTTAGCTCCCTTGGTCGTCGCCGTCTTCCCTATGCCCTTGACTCCTTTCACGTGCCGCATCTCCATCCTTCTCTTCTGACGGCACTCCACCCCCACCTTCTCTTTGGCGTCGTCTACTCCGGTTTCGAAGGGAAGCACCTCACTGAAGCTTTGGTTTCTGGGTATTCGCACCCCCATCTTCATTCCTCCCCTCCCTCAGGGAGCCTCCCCTCCATCCCGCTTTTTCCCAGAAGATCTCCCCTGCTTCTTCCTCCTCTCCCTCCGACGGCCTTGATGACCTCGGGAGCCACAACAGTTTTTTCCACCCCCATTTTCCTTTGACCCGCCCTGCCCTCCGTATCTCGACTACCTTCATGTTGTTTTTTTTCCCGGCGTCCTATCTTCGTACCCTTTTGTCGCGGGGCTAAGTTCTTAATCAGTGGGTCGAGGGGTCTTGCGAAGCACGCGGTGCCACCTATTTGTTACAAACGCGACTTGTTCGCTCGTTCTCGTTCGCTCGCGTGGCGCCTCCGGTGGCAGTTAGTATTAGTGAAGCCGCCTCTGGTGGCAGCTGTTTTGCAAATAAGAGAGGATGGGAGAGAGATCATATTTTCGTCGTTTTTTTTTCGGCAGTCGGGTGGATCCCGTTGCCCCTAGTTTTTTTTTACCAGCCCTCCTCACGGTTATCTGAATTTTATATTTGCGAAAAAGGGCATCGCCTGGCGTCGTTGACGGCTGGGAGTGAATGTGAATGTTGCGTATCTGCTTCGCGTCGCTTAGTAAGCTGTGAAAACTCGCTATCGCCCGTTCAGAACAGTCGGCGTTCTAAAAATTACCATCCCGATCCTCTGCTTTCTTTTCCATGGAAGCATCACGATTCACTCACGTCTGTATTTTCGATTCGGTGAGCGAGTATGACGTGCGGGCCCTAGTGAGCACAATGGGATTTCATTACTCGTCATTTATTTCCCACCATGCGTTCATTTTCCAATGACGTCAACTTAATTCATTAGCAGTCAAATCCTTATTGGATCGGTAATTACGTGGACTGATTACCCTGTGTATATTAGCAAGGGTTCTGGAACCGTCTCCCCCCTGCAATGCTAACTTATTTACTCTCCCCTAATGAGGTTGAACCATACCTGCCATCCAGACCCCTTCCCTCGCAAATTATAATCGACCTTCCCACGAAGTTTTTCCAATTCTTGCTATTATGAGACATGGGCTCTATTAAATTTAAGGGCACGTATACCTTCCCGAAAGTTCTTTGCGACCCCATCCGGTGAGCTTGCATAATATTCTTAGAAAAGTCGGCTTCAGATTTTTATTACCAATTTTGTTACCCGTATTTTTACTAGCCTCACGACCCCGTACATAGACCAGGTATTGAACGCATTTCAGGCTATGATTTTTTCATTCAGCGAGTCTGGACAGGTTTTTTTGCAATCTTAGTTCTTAAGTATTTAATTTAAATGTTGCCTTTGTATGTGGTGTTTTTGTTTCAATATTGGCTTCCTTTGCTATATCTTTCGTAGTTCTTTTTTTTTTTAAAACCTCTTAAAATTTTTAAAGCGTTATGCTTATTTGCGTGTTTAAAATAGTAAACTCGCGTGAGGGATGCACTTCTTCAACCTGTTATATTTCCCTTTGACCCTCTTCAGTTTTTTATCTTATCGGACCATTGAAAGGCACATGGAAATGATTGCTGTCATTAAATTCGCCATTCGATAATTCATGAATCTTGGCAAATAAAAATCATGTTAATCATTTCTCCTGTGTGACCGTAAAGTTAAGTTTTAATTTTTCGGCACCCTTGAGTTCCTGTGCTCGGATCGAGCCCCAGACACGTTAGGGGAACATTCGTTGCTAGGCCGCCGCAATATCCCTTCACGGTATTACTCATTGATCGAAGAAACAGTGTTCCACCTTCCCCGCATCAACCCTTTTAGGGGGCTGAGCTCCATTTGTTTGCGAAGCGACCATCCCAAAAACCCCTCAATGGGCCGCAGCTGGGGCTTTTCCTCATCGATGCTCTTCGTCCCCCTCGAGGCCTGCTGCCTTTTATTATTATAATTAGGGTTAATCTTCCAAAGCTGTGTTCTTTTGGTACAAAAGCAAAGCAGAATCAATCTTCAACGCCTCCTGCTCCTTTTTCCTCCATTATCATTTCTTTCTTCCATCTCGATATACTACCTACCCGTATTCATCCTTTTTATAAAGCGTGGTTTCTTAATACCCATTCTTTTATTAAATAACAACTTCCCTTTTTCAAGAATTTTAACGCCCTTTGCGTTGTAGTTCACCCCTTACCCACACCCTGAGTTTAATACTAACCTCATTTCATAGGTTTTTTTATCACCTTCAATAATCGCTATTTTTTCGTCGTCCTTTTCATTCATGTCACGATCTAATTTCTGTGCATTACCTAAAATTATGATACCGTAAGCGTATTCTTATCCTATATGCTTAGTATCCATGTTTTTGTACTACTCAATCATACCGTATTCATCATTTAGTCCTTAAACTCTAGCATTAATTTCCCGCCATCTACTTGTTCAATTTTCTAAGCACCTTCAGTGCCAATTCTCATGTTGCTGTCATACCTTCTACTTCTGTGCCCCTTACCCTCCAATGGAGTGACGAAACAAGTGTCTTTTGTCCATGTTCGTGGTCCCTAACCCATAAATTCGTCTTCGCTTTGGTGAACCTCATGACTTCTGTTTTCTTGCGATTGATCTCATCCCTTTAGCGTGGCCGTAAATCTTTACTCCCCTCTTTGCTCTGGTGCGAAATATTTTCTTCCTCCTTTCCCCGTGCTATCGGGTGTCTCGTTGAAATTCCTCTCAGAATTTTTTTATTGTTTGTCTTACCTGAGCAAACTTGCGGGCCCAGTAATAGGTTTACCTTCGGAACGGCAGAGCCGTCGGTCGGGTGGTGTGAGAGGAGCCTAAAATGGGGGCTTATGGGTGGTATTTCGCGCGGTAGGAAAGAAGGTAAGCCAAGGTCATTATTATGAGCAAAATCGCTTCGGGTGGCTGTCGTTATCGATTCCTCCCACCCTTACGCCGCAGTACCAGTTTTCATTTAACGCGAATTCAATAATCTCTCCGTTGCACACCAGGTGCGAGTATTATGCAAGCAGATTGCGATGGGACATTCTGACGAAATGGAATATTTGGGAGCCAATAGGAGGGTAGAAAGGAATATATTTTTTTTGACATACTGGGGTTGTATACCCCTGGAAAAACCTCGTATTTTGTCGGAGGAAGACTCGTCTCAAGCATGCCGTGAATCAAGTCCCTTTCTCTTTTTACGCTGTGTTACATTGGAATCTAGGCGTGTTTGCGAGACATCGCAACCAGCAAATTGCTTTAGATTTGTCATTTAAATTGAACGTTTATAAATCTGCGTCAATATAACGTCAAGAGTATATGACAGTTGAGTGTTCTTATTATGTTGATGAATATGATTTTTTAGTTTTATTCCCAATGAGGTTTTCAATTTTTTTAATATAGGCTTGTTATGTTATTTTATTTTAGCTCAAACGATCTGTCTTTTTTATTGAGTAGTTTTCTACGTTATTCAAGCAGAAACTCTTCCATTTGCTAATCAGGGTCTTTAACCTATCATTTATTCTTCCTTGATCTTTAGCCTTAAAATGCTAGGCATCTAAAACTGTTTGAAAATTTCCCCTCCGCATAATCGTATTATTTTGAAAGGCGTCCCCGCTTAGCTATTACGGCTCCCGTCAATGAAGAGTTAGGGCCCCTTTCGCGGAGAAAGCTTCCGTATGCGCGTGCTCTTAGTTCTCGTCGGACAAACCCTTTCACTACTATAATTCGTTTGATGTCGTGAATCTCTTTTGAGTCGAGGGTCGTAAGTCTGTCGACTCCTCCTAGTCCTACCCTTCCTTCTTGCCGTCAAACAGACTCTTCCTCCAACATTATCTTTAAAGTCTCTCTCTAATTTTGGCCCAGTTACTCGCAACAAAACTTTATTTTCTATATTATCTTCCGCAAAATCTTAACGAGGTAATGAGAGATGTTAGTTATCCCAAATTTGTGAATTTATTTTCTTCGCAGATCTTCTCGCGCAACGTCTTGTTAACCTTGCCATTCCTTACCTTAGGAAGTCAGTTATTCTGTACTTGTATATTTGTTTTCGAAACGGTTGTGTTGATATGTTTTGAATTGGAACTAGGGTAAAGAGATTCGAAGTATACTCCAATTGTTGTATTTATTTTATGCACTTTTAAACTTTTCTGTAAGTTGTGCTTGGTAAAACTTTTTTATTTTATCTATTTTGAGATCTGTGTAATAATTTTAACATTAACTATAGTGTTCACGTATATTCACCTATTTCCACCCTCCGCTGTATTGAATTTTTGTATAGATTGAACACAACTCTCATTCATCTTAATACGAAATAATAAATGAGAATGAGAGCGTTTAACAAGACCAGTCATAAATATTTCAATACACATGGCGGCCACCCTTCTGGAAAACCTGTTAAGCTAGGGAAGGTCGTGGAATGTTAGGAAAAGGTGTAGAAAAACATATTTGCTTTGAAAGTTAAGAGGTAGGTTTTCCTCATTTTTTACGAGTTCGTCTTTGATGCCCGAAGATCCTATTCCCAAGATATCTTCCTGGTTGTGCTCTATAATTGTAGAAGTTCGTTTCAATATCGTTAGTTTGCTTCATTTATCTTAAGGTTATTGATTTTTATACCCTTATTTACATTTTTACCTTTCTTAAACATGAATATTGCCTGTAGCTGATAATTTCAGGCTTAACTATGTGAAACCTTTCCATTATGGAAAATAAGATAATAAAATTTTGTTGGCTCACTTGTATATTTAAATAGGGACAACCCGGGTTTCATAACTAAGTTACATCTTCAGGTGTCTGATTAGTCCTATTATGAAACCCGTGCCTATTTATAGCCGACCTGAAAATCTGAAAAGTCAATCAACTTCAGCTTCATATTTGAGTGGGCGCCATGATTAATCTGTTTCGTTGGTTCCTGATACTGTGCTTATGCTGCAAGGACAGAGTTTCCCAGAACAAATGAATGTATGTGTGAGTGTATCTCCCCTTCTGCTCCTTGTCTTTCGTTCCTCATGGCTTTTTCCCCCACCTCTCATTCTCCTCGTCATCCATTTCCTCCGCCCTCTTCCCCTTCCCTCCCTCCCCCTCGCCTCCCTCATCCATCTCCATTCTTTCGGACGTTTTTCCGTCTCACCGCCTCCTCCCCCGTGCCACCGACACTCCCAACCCCCGTGCCACACTTCGTTTCTTCATCCGAAAAACTTGTTTCGCCTCCGAAAAGGCGCCCCCCCCCCCCTCCCGCGTTTCTTATTCCACCCTCCTTTCTCCCCCACCCTCTCGTCGCCGCAGCCGCCGTTCCAATATGGTGCGTCGACTCCGAAATTTTTCCTTCCCTAATAATTCCGCCCCGCCTATTTCATAGGCAGATTGAACCTTCCAGTTCTTCCTCCGCTCTCCAAGCGTTCGCTACGAGCCTTTTTTTGTGTGCCCTCTTGCGTCCAATCCCTTTCCTCTTTCCCTTCCTCTGAGCGTCTTAAGTGTTCCTTTTCATGCGAAGGGTGGTCCGCACCAAACTCCGAACTCGATCACTGCAGTGCTCTCGGCTCACTGCGTGCCTCAGCGCCCGTTCGTATCTTATAGTGTGAATTGAGCTGTGACTACCGCCAAAGATCAGACTTGGAAATGTTTGTTTTCCTTGAAGTCTTTCATTTTTACATGATTCTCTTGTACGTCCTGTCCTCTGGGAGTTATCTAGTGGTCACAAAGAACTGGATGTGATGAATTTTTCAGGTCTTATCAAATCCTATTTGGATAGAAAACGAACGATCATGATTATTTTGTCAAAATAGCAATTTATTTCATTGATCAGAAGTAGCTATTGCTTTTTCAACATTATATAAAGAAGGTTTAAACAATCTTAGAATGGAAAAGTCGGTGAAATTGGGAGTTAAAATTTGATCACGTAATGCTGTTGCGGAAACATGATATAAAATAATTCAGTTTTGACTCAAACTTAAACCTCTTTCCACATGACGCTATAACATAAGTTACGCCCACTGCCGTTCTGTATTATGGTTAAACATGAAGTTTTCGTGTAGTTTAAATTCCGTATTATAACAGAACTTGAAGTCTACACATTGGCGAGTGACAAGCACCTCCGTATTTATGAAGTTTACGTATGCTATCAGTTTCCTCATTCGCTCACTCCCAAGTATTCGCAATGCTGTAACGTTGCATGTGATTAGTCAATTTAAGAACTCGCTCATCCCCACGATTGGCTAACCTTTCAACGTGGAACGCGGGAGCTTAACGAGTTAATGTTTTTTTTTCGGCTTGTTCCTAACTTTCTCGCTCTGCTCGCTCGGGTTTTCTCGATCGCGTTGCTTGGCCACTGCTGCCACGTTCCTGCGTGCCAGTCGAAGTCAGCAAGGCGCAGGGGTTCGGAGGGGAGAGGTGTTTTGAAGACTTCGGTGGGGTCGTCGGTGACTCTGCAACAATGATTGCGGCGGCGGAGTTTTCATTTGGGTCAAAGAGCGCATTGCGTGTTCCGTGCGCCTCGCCTCTAACCCCTTGGCCGACGACGCCCACTTCCTGCAGGGGAGGCCGGACACTGTGGCCTTAGCGGGGTCCGCATTTTAAAAACAATTCATCTTGCCGTTCATTATAGTGCCCTTTCTCACGCCCACATATTCCGTCCGTGTGGTACGGTCTTCGGACTCGTGGGATTCTGAATTAATTTGACGGTTTTTGGAGCAGTTTTCGGTGGTCGTGTGCGCTTGAATTTTTTTCTTTTGGAGTGCGCAATTTCAACATTTTCTCATTCTCTTAAATCAACTGTAAATTTATTCTCTTTGTCCATTTCACTGAAAAGCCTTAATTCAACGCTTAAGTAGCGTGGGCTGTCTGTTGGTTATAGTTTCTCAATTTGTTTTCTATGGGTGATGTTAATTTCTTGAAGAGTTATTGTTATATTACTGGTTCAGCCTCTAACTCAACCCGCTTGTATTAAGGAGGGAGGAGGAACTTGTAGGTTATAAGCCACACCGTAGCGTAGACACTAACTGACAGAATTCTCAGAGAATGAATGCGTGAAATTTTATTGACACCTGACGTGGTACTCTGGTCACTGTACGGCCATATTTTCATTTAATACTGTTTAATATCATGATCTAATAAGCCGGTATTTGAAGGTGAAATTTATAAAGTCGCGGTATTTATGTTTGTGAATTTTGATAGATACTTTGCACGTGCTTAAAGTCATTAAAGGGAATGGATCGTAGGACGCGTATTTAATCACATGAGCACTATGTAATACCTAATGCGAAAAGAATTTTAAAGTTGCCGGCATAACAATCGATGCGAAATTGGGTCTATTAGAAGAATGGAGGCATTCGAGATGTGGGTGTGGAGAAGAATGGAGAAGGTGAAGTGGAGAGAGAGGAGGAGAAACGACGAAGTGCCTGACATGGTGGGTGAGGAGAGACACGTTTTAGATGAGATACGGAGGAGGCAGAAGGTTTGGATGGAGTACTAAGTGGGGAGGGGATGTTGAAAACAGTGTTAGAGGGTAGAATGTTATGTAAACGAGGGAGGGGAAGGAAGAGAATAGGATTTTTAGATAGAAGGAAAGGGAGTAGGCGTTATTGTGAATTGAAGAGGGAAGCGGTTGATGGGGAGGGATGATCACAGAATTATTCTCAAGTACTCCGTGGAAACCTACCTTAATCGTTAGAATACTACAATTACATAATTATTAACTTGAAGTAAATATTTCTACGAGTTTGCGAGTTGCTTAATGGAATTTGTGAGCAAAATTTCTACCCTAGACGTTTATTTTTACTCTTTCCCGAAATTGAAATTTTCTCTCTCAGAGGGACGTGGAGGGTTAACTAATTTTCACACCTCTACTTTCCCATCCCCTCTTGATGTGTACAGAAGCGTTTTTCTCTTTGAAAAAGCTGTGTAAGCCAAATCCTCGGGGTTGAATATCTCGTGTATTATTTTTTTCTCAGCTGCGACTTCTGCTCCGTAAGAGGGTTGCGGAGGTGATTTGTATGGCGAAATCCTTACCCCCATGTGTGCGCACTGCGCATCTCTTTCCTGGCACTAAAAATTTTGCCTTGTTTGCAGCATCCTTGTTACACTCATTCTCCACACCCTTGGTTGCGGCTTCAGTAGCCTTTCATGTTTGTTACCGCGTCGGTGTGTCTCCGAAGTTACCTATCTTTGTCCCGTCCTCATATTCCGCTTACCCACAGACCTGACCCGCCTCCACCACTCCATCGAGATGAAAATGGGCTGCGATTAGAAGTACTGCATTCTTAATATGAATATTATTAGTGGTAGTGGGTCAGTTTAAGCTCGGTGATGGATTTTGTGTTTACAAATCAATGATTTTTTGTGTGAAATCCCATAATTACGTATTTGTCAAAAGTTATACATATACCTCATGGAAAGCAGACAGATGGACTCACCCATTGTTAGAGTGAATGATTTTCAAGACGATCTGCTTGATACCTATTTCGCTCAAGTTTGACTTTCAACATCTAAATATGCCGTACCTGAAATACCCATGCAATAGAACATGAAAAAATAACGTGAGATCAACGTTCAAATGAACAATATAATAATAGGAAAGTATGAAGGAAGGTGTCAATCAAAACTTTGTTCACTAGTTTTGTTTAAGCGCCGAGTAATGAATATAATTATCCTCAGGCGTTAGTATCACGTGTAAATTTAATATGTTATGATGCCATTGTAAAATTGAGGCACGTAGACTCGCCGAGATTGTTCTAGCAAATGATACAATGCCTGATTCTCACTGGCTGTAACATCAGCAATTGTTCTTTCAATTTCAAAACTTATTACTCCATCCGTTATAAAAAGTTGTGACGTGTAATATACATCAAAAGTAAATTAATTTTTTGGTGATGCCTTATGTGATGGTGCAAGCGAATTAGAATTCTTCCCCACCTTTTCATATCACCCCACTTTTCCTTTCTATTATTTCTGCTGCAGTCGTCCTTATTTCAACCATCCTTTCCCTCTCACCGCGTCGCGTTCCTCTTCATTTCCCTTCGGATTCTCTTTATTTGTTTTCCGCTTCGGTTTTTTCTCCTCCCTCTCAAATCTCATAATCCTTCTCCTCTCCTCCACCATTCCTCTTTCCTCCGCCTCTCCCCCTTACCCTTACTGACTTTCCGTTGTTCCCCCCTCCTCTCCGTCCCCACCAAATCTCCACCCCTTTTTATGTTAATTTGTTCTCGTTTTTATTGTCCCTCTAGCCCCCCACTCCTCTCTCATGAATTCATTCCGGCGAAGTTCAGCAATGGATATTATTACGTCCGTTGGCCGTCTCACTCCGTGTCGAGTGGGTGGAGCCCTCAAAGGGGTGCAGAGTTAAGGCGAGGTGGGGTTTTCTGTTGGGTGTTTTTTTTTGCGTCCGTGGCAGGGTATGCGGGAATAAAAACGGGATGCTGCCGCAGCAAGGAAGTGTATGGGTGGAAGTGTTTTTCTCTCGCTTCGGGGTCGGTGGAGTGTGTGTGCTTTTTTCGTATTTTTTTCCAGTTCACATGGAAAATATGGCACTCTTTTTCCGCGCTCGGTCCCTCAGCCTCCTTTGCTTGACGTCCGTCTCTCTTCTCCTCGGTAGTTTAACCCACAGATTTCAGGGTGGCCACTCCGTTACGGAAATAAAATTCCCGCCTTGTTTATGTTAGTGAATTTTCACTTTTCCCGATTAAATCGTAGTGAGTTTTCAAAAGTCTTTTGCGCTACATGACATGGAAATAATTGATATGATAGATTCAATATTTATCTCACCTTTTCTAATAATTAGCGAGGAGAGGATGTTGAAAGCAGTGGTAGGGAGTCGATTGTTAGGTAAGCGCGGGAGAGGAAGGAAGAGAAAAGGATTTTTAGATAGAATGACGGGGAGTAGGCCTTATTGCGAAATGAAGAGGGAAGTAGATGAAGGAAGGTGAGGCTGACAGAGTGCTTCTTAAGTACTCAATGTAAACCTACCTCAATCGGTAGAATTATTTAATAATAATTCCAATAATTTATTTGTGTGCATAGTTTATATTTAATTTTGTATTTACCAGAACAGGCATTTAAAAATATGGAGGTGGACAAAATAATTTCATGTTTGTTCAGCAGCATGATTAACAGGTGGTATAGTTTCTTTGTGTGCTGCATGTGTATTATTTTCAGTACAAAACCAGTACATCAAGCGGTATGCGGAGCTAATGGTGTAATTTTAGGGTGGTAGGGGATGAGGAGGAAAAATAAAAAGGAGCTGCTAGACAGGGGAGAAGAGAGGATATGTAGGTGACCGAGGTTCTGAAGGGAGGGAGTACCAAGCAAGTGGGTATGCGTAATTGCATGTTTCAGGGAAGAATGTTAGGATACCGGGGAGAGGGGTGGAGTGTTCGTGGCTAGGAGGAAAAATGATAGGCCTCACTTTGAATTGAAGAGGGAAGTTCAATGTAGGGACGGATCAGACCGGTGTGATTCGCATAATGCTCCACGTAAGTAGGCATGTTACCAGAAATTTGCTTAGGAGAGGCTTGGGGGTATGCGGGTTGCCTCTACAGATATTGTTTCAATTCGCTGGTATCGGAAACCCATTCATATCAATAAGTCAGCCATAAATTTTGTCTGCGTTAAACTCATACTTCTTTATTGGCAGAAGTTATTAAATTCAACTGTATCGGAAAAAGGAGCATCAGAGGCTAGATGCTCCTCGGCGAGTGGTATCCTCAGTGTATGTATCTCCCCTGGGAAAAATTTACGGCTCATGCCCTCAAATTCTCCCATCCCACCTGGTTACGTGCTATCACAGATAGAATACCTTTACTAAAAGTATCCAGCCTCGTCGGTAGTAATAACATAAGGATGAAGTTTTATCATAGTAATATCATAATTTTTATACCTGAATTTGAAGGATTCTTGGAAAAGAGGAAAGGTGAAGAAAGAGATTAGGGATATTGGGGAAGATGTGATTCGCTTAAAGTTCCCTATGAACACCGTTAGAATTATTATTATTTAAGTTAACTACCGGTCCGGGTAGGCTTGCGAGGAGCGTTTTCCCGATCATCTCGACCTGTCTCCCCTACCGATTCGGATTTCTATTCACAGTGAGGTCCACTTTCACGGAACGTTCCTCCCTCGAACACTGTTTTCAACATCCCTTCCTCGGTCCAAACTCGCTCCATCTTCTTTATCTATCATGAAAATTAACGAGATTATGATTCTTCCCGGTGATTTGAGGAAGTCCCCGTAATTTTTTCCGGTAGCTTCCTCCTATTCCCTGGTTTTCCCGGGTGGGTGGTGTCTCTGAGATTTGCTTTGCCTCACCCTCGCTTGGAATCCTCTCCCACAATGCCAACTCCTCGCCGTTCCTTTCTCCTGCCGGCGATCCTGCCGCAAAACCTGGCGGTGTGTGTTGCCGCCCGTCCATACGAACTTTTACCTTCGCTTTATTTTTCTCTCTTTCTCTCTCATCTCAGTTTTTTCCTTCCTCCGACCCCTCCGTCGGGTTCAAATTCCGCAACCCAGCCTTTTTTTCCCACCGTGGAAAGTGCACTGTTACGTAGTTTTTTCATCAACCATTAACTTAGCCTCCCGCACACGTGAGCGTTACAGTTCTCGTCCTCTTTTTTGTTTTTTTTCCTCCCCGCTTCTCTTTCTCTCTAAAAAGTACGTCTTGTTCTAATTAAAACTGCCGCTTGCCTGCCGCCCCGCGTTATTTTTTTCCGTCCTAAGGTAAACTTCGCCCGGGTGTCTCGACCGATACTCTCCACTGTTGTTCCTTCATCCTTCGTCACACCATTCTAACCTCCCATCTCTCTCTCTTCACCTTCCCTTTCTAGATCTCGTTTCTCTCTCTTCTTTTCCTCTGGTTACTTCTTGAAATGTACAGCTTATTTTACCCATCTGGTTCTTAATATAACGATAAGCAAGCCTATTCATTTTTAAATTTTATTTTTGACTCCTTCGAAGTGATGGAGCTTTACTTCAAGTACAATTTAATTTTCGACTGTACCTTCGACCATGTTGATTCATATTTGATGGCGATTATAAAGGCGTTTGACTGATATTCTTTAAAAAATCGAAACATCTACAATTGTCCAACAATTAGAGTCATTGAGCTGGGTTTCATTTTTTGGTGAAATCATCACCTTACGATGTGGTGGAATTCATTCAATTTCACGAATCTCTAATTATTATAAAAAAAGGTCGTTTTATGTAAAAAAAAAGAAGTGGTATAAGTAAAAGTTACCTAACCAAGAAGTCTTATGTGTACTTCAATGAGGTTAAAATATAAAATATTTTCCATGCCCGAGCAGGTCTCTCATGTTATGCTTCAAGCTTCCCCTTTGTGTGGGTTCACCTTCCGTGTGTGAGGGCTCAGTAACGGTGCAACTCTCAGAGACTTATCCTTTTTGTAATTCCTTTTTTCGCCATGCCTCTTAGCGCCGGGTGGCCCATTTCCCGTCCTTGGGTGACGTCCTCTTCAGTACCCAGGGCCTGGTTAAAAAGTAGTCGCCGAGGCGAAAGTGTTGGGAGAGCTCAGTGCGGTGCCATAATGCTCTTTCTTTCTCATTCCCCCCCTGAAAGTTTTAAGTAAATATGCGGCGAAACGAGTCGGAATTCGTGCCATGGGCGATTCAAGACATCACTCGTCCCCGCTTCTTTTGTTGCCGCCTGGAAAAGTTTTGGGGTCACTCCAAGGCTCTGGGGCGTACTGAGTTTTTTTTTAAATAAGTAGGTATGAATGTGTGGATTCATTATTGCTGGTATCCTTGAAAAAATATTAATTTAATCATGGCTAAGTTGTTCTTCTTATTTTAAGGGTCGAGGTAATTTAGTTACATTGTTTCATTAACAATCCCTTTCACTTGGGTCTATATTTGATATATTTTTAGTTGATTCCGGGCCATAAGACAAGGTTAACTATACATTCACGTCATATAAGTAGTGGTTCGTGAATATGTATAGATCTAGTTATTCGTTAAAGTTTTTTTAATTGTTTTCCAAAAGTGATGGCTCGTACTCATGGTGAATCCATGAATTATACACATCAATATGTTTTATAGAGTTGTGGGTACTATCCACATCCAATCGCGGACCAACTAGTCATGACCCATTAGTCCTAATTCATTGCTAAAATTTTTATTAAATATTTAATTGTACTTAAGTTCGCTACTTTTTCTGGGTTTTTTTGTTTCGTCAAAATCTCACGTATTTACTGCTGCTTGGAGATAGCTCCGTATCATCGGTGCAGTGTGTGCAGAACAGAAATGAATCGTGAAGAGAATAAAATGAAATTTTGAGTCCCTTAAGTAATATCATTGTAAGTTTCCGAATTACCGTTTTATGTATGCTATCCATGTTTGGCAAGAGGTAATGCAGTTACTGCTCTCTGTGCTCTAACCGTTGCTACAGTTCCCAGGACCTCCGAGTTTCCGTAGCTCGATATCATCGTGCTCCCGTTAATGAAATTGTTTTAATATATTTTTCATGGGTTTCGAGTTCCAGCAGAACGTTATTTTTTCACTTCATTTTTGTTATTTTATCATCTCCACTCGAGAAGTTTCCTCATCGAAGCTTTTGCCTCCTCCCTTTAAAATCCTCCTCTTCTTCCGTATCGGTATCTTTTCCTTGCTTGTCCGATCTCGCTGCCTTACTCTGAGACTTCTTCCTCGTTTATTACAATTGCGCAGTTAACGAAACCCTCATCTCAAGGGCAAAATGGGTTTTCGATCGGGCTGTCATTAAGTTGAGATTCCATCGAGGAAGAAACTGGGGTACTTTGAAAAACTAATCTTATTAATAATTATTGAGGGATAAAGTAAACGAAACATCAATTTTACGCTGGAGTAAAATAGAGAAGAATAGTTGCGACCCGCAATGCCAGTGTCAATTTAGTTACCTCTTACCGTCACATGGTTGTAAGTAGGAGTATTTATTTACCATATTTTCTTTTAAACATTGCTATCTTTCGTGAGTAATTTTGATTCTTCGGTATTAAGCATCTTTGATTGTCACTCGGAAATTTTATTACTATTTATTTCTGGAAGTCCACGTAAACATACTTTAATCAATTCTCCTGAATCTAATAGTTGACATTGTTATAATACTTTATTTAGTCATTAGTAAGCTCCATTATAAGCTGAAGTAATCGTGATAGAATTCATCACACTAGTCTTACAATTAATGATATCCTCCACACTAAGGTGTCGTTCTCTGGCTGCGGAGGTGTTAAATAAATATGTAATCGATGCCTTAGGTGTGGGCGTGGAGGGTTAATGGCCAATTCGGTGGCGCCTTCCTGCGTGGCTTGCTTGGCGAGGGTGAGTGGCAGGTGGCCGGAGGATGCCTCCCCCTGCAACGCCTGCTTTCCTCCACTGCAGTCCCCTCTCTCAGCTTCCTCCTAATCGATTCGCCTTCGACCTTTTGCCTTCTTCTTACCGTTCCTCGTCCTCCTCTCTCCTTCCTTGCCCTGCCATAGAGTAGTGCGCCAAATCCAGGTGCAAGTATAAGAGGACACTAACAGGCGGCTTGGACCCATATGATGTGGGTTTGGAGGGGGGTGAATAAAGTGAAGTGGACGGAGAAGAAGAGGAGCGACCATTGTTTGAGGAGAGGTAACTTATAGAGGAGTTACGGAGGAGACAGAGTTTGGATGGAGCGAGGAGATGAGGTAGAAAACCGTTCTGGAGGAGAGAATGTCAGGTAAGCGGGGAAAGGGAGGAGGAGAATAAGACACATACATCGAATGGAATGGTAATGGCCATACCAGGAATCGATAAGGGAAGTTCTATTTTAAGATGGGGGACGGTGGGGGAGATTCACAAAATCCTCCGCATGAATCCACCTACACAGGTAGAATACATACGATAAATAATATAAATTGATACTCGTACGCGTTTCCGACAAGGTATTGAGTGCCCTTTTAATCAAGTACCCCGATGAAGAATATTTGAATACCCGAATGAAAAGACCTCCAAACCAGATGCTTGTACTTGAACGCCTCCACAACCTAAATAATACCTTACTGGGTACTCAAGTGCGAACTGAGTATTCTAACACCTCTAGTCGAGTACATTTGCCACTCTCGCACTCAGGTAAAATTCGCACGGTCACTAATCTTACCCACACCTTTCTCATCCATTTATATCGTCGCAATTGAAAAATCCGCCGAGTATCGCCAGACCATTCGCAGCGAAAAAATCGCCCCATAAGTGCCTACGTGCAATGAATTCGCGTTCGTAATTCGTTTATGTGTTCGGCACGTAGTTCTGGAATCCTTCGTTTTAGGTCGAGAATGATCAAGGTGGTTCTCTCGCTTTGATGTGAGAATTGATCTTATAGGCTGTGAATCTAGTGCTTTCTGGGGAAGTGTTTTTTTATATTCTTGACTGAATAAGAACATTTAAGCATATCATTTTGTTAAAACAGTTGACTTGAATTCTCCTTTCAGCATTCAATCATATTCAGGTTAGCAAAAACAATGCTTCGGGTTTTAGGATTTGATTTCGTAGAATGAATACGTAACGTTTTGATGTAAATGTTAGTGTATCTGTGGGCTGAGAATTGCTATTCCCCCTCCTTCACCTCAGAAATACATTTTTCCTGAAAACGTAAATCTTTACTGATATTTTCGATAATTCATTATATTTTTCAGCATAAGAAATAGCATAGGCCGATTCTGTTCTTAAATATTTCGATTAATTTCTTTTATGGCCGAACATTCCGAAGCGAACATAGCCGACTCTTTTGGAGTTGTTAGCAAGTTGTTGTGACTTTATTTGTGCACATTCTTTTCCTTAGACCAGGCTCAGGTGCTGAATTGGCATTTCAGTATTTTCTAGCGATGGTTGGTTCCGTTTTATGTGGTAGAGAAGGGGAGTTGTTTCTGGAATCTTGAATCGCGCACCCTTGGCATTTTCTGGTCAGTTACCTTTCTATCCATTACCTTATTGGCTTGCCTCTTCTTCCGTTCCCTAACTTCGGACGAGAAGTGGCACTTCCACTTTGCCGGGTCTTAAATGTTGCCCAGGGCTGCGATGGCGAACCGTGTCTACCTTCTCCCCAGCTAACCCTCCTCAGGTCTCCTCAACACTTACGGAGAGTCTGTTGAGTTTAATCTTAGCGATTAACCCCGAGAACCAATTTAAGTCAATGTCGCAATACCTGTACTGTTTATAACCTGATTCCTGCCTGTCCAGTTTAATTTTACCCTCTCGCAATAACGTTGGCTGCTTTACCACGGTTATCTCGATATTTTTTCTCGATATACATTCTTTTGCGTGTATTTATGCTAGGGCAAATTTGGTAATGAGAATTTTTCTCTCTGCTCCTCATTTTCAATTGACTATTTTAAGAATCTTTTTTCGAGCCTACTATCGTGCCTTTTTTCAACTTCTGTTAAGTTTTCCTTTCGTCTCAAGTAATGACGGATTATTTTATAGTTGGTCACTTATTTGCTCGTTAGCTGTTCGTAGTAATAAATATAATACTTTTTACTATTTATGTACATTTTGGAGGATGAATAGAGTTTGAAGTGTTGCGTGAATGTGACGTTTACTGATGGGTAAGGTTGTGCAGAAAATTATGATGTAGGGAATGGTGTTGGGTAAGCATTGAGGAGGATAGCTGGCTTGGTGGTTAGAATGAAAAGGCCTATATGCCGAACTGAAGAATGAAGTACCTTGTGGTAATAAGATAAGGTTGGGGTAAGATGTGGAATGTTTGTGCATCTTCCATTAAATCCTCCTTAACCGGTTGATAGCCTCTGACAATAAATACCTTGCGAGTTATTCCCAATCTAATAGAAAGAGGACCACTTAGGTTGTCGCGGATGAATAACGATTTTCGTCCATGATAACCTGATAGCGTTTTGCACGTAGGCCGCATTCCCTCGTGGTTGCGACCTTTTCTATGCAAGTAGCAGTTGCAATTTCGTCGTCATGTTCCCAACCGCCCAGGTGATGAACGTTTCCGGATTTCCCCAGTCTGGCGCACGCAAGCGTTGAGTTGAATCAGCGGTCGCCGCGCTCGGAGGGACGGGCGCGGGAGGAGAGCCTGATCATTGGCTTCATTAAACTTTCCCGATCGGCCTGTCCAGCCTCGCTCCTCATCTCTTGCCTTATTAAACGCCTCACCTGCCCGATTCGCGTTTTCTCTCACACACCGCTCGACCGAATCCTCTCCGACGAGGGCGCCGTATTGTTTTCCTGGCGGCTGAGAAAATACGCAGCCCCATCGATTCTGTCGCAGCGGGATTTTTTTCATTTCGGGAATTCTTCTCGGGCTCTACAACAGGTTGATTCAGTCGTATCGGCCGACGTTTCGGGAAACGACATGTCTCCCATTCTCAAGGCGTGTCACTGTCTGAATGTCCAATTGCACACTGAACCGAATTGACCGTATGGCGAGTACAACAATAAGCCTCAGGTATAGTTCGATTGGCTGATGATTTTGAAGTTCTTTATGTGCTTAAGTTTTTTTCATGCAATGTATGAAATTGTAATCAATTGCATAATAAACATAAGGAAATTGCATAAAGAACTTCAAAAGACCGTCAGCCAATCGGATGACACCTGAGCCTTATTGTTGTACTCGCCAAGCAGTCAATTCGGTTCAGTGTGAAATTAGACATTCAGACATTAGCACGCTTTCAGAATGGAAGACAAGTCGTTTACCGAAACGTCGGCCAATGCGACTGATTTAATCTGGTGTAGAGCCCGAGTAGAATTATTACCGGTAAAAATTAAAATAATTTAGTTTTTCATTTCGTATCCCCCGTTACCCTTTCACAGCCTCGTCGCGTGATTCGGGACGAAAGAAAGGTCCTACCCCTAACTCATCGACCATTTTTTTCACCCCTCCCCGCGTCCGTGATTTGTGGCGAGGCTTTTAGTCCCGTTGTGGATTTGAGATGGCTCATGTTCACGATCCCCCTCCCACTCCGCTCGCTGCGGATTTGTGATGGTTTTTATGACGTGTCGGTGCATTCTGGCGTGTATTCCTCTTCCATACGGGTTGATACGCTCGGGGAGAGAGTTTTATCTTTTTATTAAGAGTAATCCCACTTGAGTTTTCGTGCGCTAACGTTATTTTACATGAGTTGCTCATGATATTAGTGGGTGTGCGGTTGGCTTATATCGCGTGTCTACCTCTTATATGCAGTTTTATGATGAATTTTAAGTATCTTGTTATTTATTTGACCATTAATGGCGCTTTGTTGGCTCCTATTTTATGATATTTCTAGAGTAGAAGAAATAATGTGGCTTCGTGTGCACTATCGATTTTTCTATAATATAATTACCCGTTAAAGTTATATGCCAGTTTTGTTACTTAGCGCTATCTAATCAGTAAATTTTAAGTGTTTTTTTTTACAATATCTATGTTTATTAACGTATTTTTTTTCTTTTCTTACAGGTAAGTTGATGGCTTTGAGGTTCATGACTGGGTGTGCATGTTGGTGAGTGTTCTGCTCATGTTGATGTTTTTCGTGTCTCTGCCGTTCTTCCTCTCCTTACATATTTATATTTTATTTAAATGTTTAAAATGGTTTCATCAAACTGTAAAGAACCCCTGAGATATTCGTATTGGTCTCGCCATTTGTCCCTATTAGTAACACTCTGATTATTGCTATTAACAACTAAAATTATGCTGCCATTGTATCTAAGGGGTAAATAATTCTTTTATCACCCAAAAAGATTTGAAATCTCTACACTTCATCGATAACTTGCACCTTAACTCTCCGTTTTTTGGCCTCCGTGGCGGCGGGGTATAGTCTTCGCCAACCAATCAAGAGGTCGTGGGTTCGAGTCCCGCTTGGGTAAGTTTCCCCTATCCAGGGTATGGTCGTTCGTGCAATTGTTAAACACTTAATACAAATTTAATACCCCGATATAAAATGGCCAATGAGAGCTGTATTCGGTGGTTTGGTAGTAAGATTAAAAAATAAATAAAAAACATTTCCGAATTGTAACGTCAATGTAACTTGATTCATTGCCATCCTCGAAATTTAAATGAGCTTTAGAAGTCTGCGGTGCGGATTTATTCCATTTTCAAATCCCCTCTATTGTGATGCGACCCACTCGGACTTACTTTACTCCCGTGGGTAATGGAATTGATTGCGTGTCCCTTCAGCCACCCATTCCACTAGAGTGCCACTGAACCCGCTCACCACCGCCGCCGGGAGCAAACGGTCGCGTCGCCTTTTTGCCGACTGCACCGCGTCCGGTTTCACTCCTCGCCAGCGCTCTGATTCGACAACTCGGCGACGGTCGCAATCGTCGCTTAATGTTTCGACACGGCGGACGTGCGCGAGGCCACCGGCTTGGCTAATGGCTCCGACGGGCCGTCGCGCTCACGGAAACTCCACGGTCATAACTCTCTCGCCGAACACCCAACGGGACTCACCCACCCTCTGTGTACCTAGCGCGCTCTCCGTACTGTGTCACTCCATGCTTTCCCCAGCCCGTCTTCCGCGAGTGTTGGATTTGGTTCCAGCTCCCCGTCCGCATTCCGTTTCTCATTGTGTCCCGCGTGGAGTAAACTGTGTACAAGTTGGGGTAAACTGATATGAACACGCGAGAGTTCCCGATACCCGTCATGAAGTTCGTAAACGAAGTTCGCTCGTGTAATTTACTTGAATGGTTGAATGCAAAGAATTTAGATGGTTGGCTCATTGTAACTGTAAAGAGCTTGGAGACAAGACTCACTTAATATATATGGGTAGATTACACTTTATCATGACTGCTTGACGTGAATTTTATGGTATTTTGAAGCAATTATTCGCGTACAGTCTGACATGGACAGCTTATTGTTTACAGCAAGGGTTATTTGCCATGTGGATGAGATTATGAATCAATTAATAAAAGGTTTCCATGTTTTTGTTTGTATATTCAATGTAATGTCTTTTTTCACCATGGGTCTTAATTTTAAAGTTTTGTTATTATTTTGTAGACTGAAAACCCAATATCCCATAAAGCTGCGTCGATGAGATGAGTGCCAAGTATCTCACCAATTGATTCCAGCGTAGGTTATCTAAATTTGTGGAAGTTATGCATTTTTTTCGCTTGCTAATAATCTAGCCTATTTATTTTACTTCAACTAGTTTTCATGTGTTGCCCTTGTGGTCGAGTAGCATAAACAACTACCTTCGGTGTTAAGGACTTAATCCTTTCATTCCCGTGTCCACAACAACTTTGAAGAATCAACGTCACCACTCTCATTATCCTTTAGTCTTATACTTTCACGTACCCTTTTTCGATGGCGGCATAACTGAGCCTATTTCTCCTTTGTGTTTATGTTACTTGTAGAGTAGTAAGAGTTTCGATTACCATATATTTAACCAGTATGCTTCGATAAGCCCCAGATGTTGGCCACATTGATACTGGCCGCTTGGATATCTTCGTGGACTGGTAGTGGTGCTAACGAGATGCTCTCCGATCTCGGCCCGACTTTCCCTGTCGTCGCGAATATTGAAATCGAGTTTGGGAGCGGCCAGCTTAGCGCGTGGAACACCCCCCTCCCACCCCACGCTTCCAGTGTTTGATTCTTTTGAGTGAAACGGTTTCGGGGCGAATGTGCTGCCTCATCGCTTCGGCCTCCTCCTCCTCCGCCCCACGCGGAGAGAGAGAGCACCCGCCCTTCTCTGTTTGCCCACCGTCTACCGTCGACTCTGCATTTTACGCTTTTTTTCCCTCCCACCACGACCCCCACCCAAGGAAAATATTCAGCCCTCGGCGGCGTGACATTCCATGCCATCCTGGCCTCCTGCTCTCCCTCGCGAAATGGGTCTTCCTGTCGCCAAACCCTTAACGATGGTCCCCCGGCGATAGCGCGGGCTCTCCGCCTCCCCTCTATTGGTTTTGGGGGGGAGTCCGTACACCCCCCTCCTGCCAACACCACGCCGCCTTCCTCTATGGGCAGCCCGAGCTCGCCTCCTCCCCACGTGTGGGCACGTATCGACTTGCCTTCAAGGTCCGACCGACCTCCTCTTTCCATTTCCTTTCCACTGACCCCCTTAACGTTCGGCAAACCCGCGCAACGTATGCGTAGGCACACTTGACGATCCGCCAGGGGGCAGGTCGGCGGTATCAGCGATGCGCACGGCTCCGCTATCCATGGCGATAGGAAAACCACCCTCCGGTGTGCCGCTAGGTGGTAACGGTTTTAGGAGTGTGCTGAATAAACTAGAATACCCCTATTTTACGGATTGAATTGCTTTCTATTGACCCTCTGTATCTATTTCCTTCTCTCTTTTGCCTCATCTTTGCAGTGCGTCGACGGCTAGATCATTATCCCCAGTAATTTCTCAATACGGAATAGACGAATTGTTTCCTTAAGAATTTATGTAATAATTATTATGTAAATGCCACGTGTATGGATTTCATTGAAGTGTCAGAAAAAGTATTTTTATAATAAAAAGTATGGTACACATAAGGTATCAATACAATCGGAGTCCTTGCCGTGCTACTATTTCTTTTCCTCCTCGTTTAAAAAGGCCTCCATATGCCTGAATATATTAGGCAATGTAGAAGCAGGATCGTGGTTGCCCACCTTTTTTTGTACCAGGTCCCTCCTTCTATATTACTCGAGTGAAATTCAGTTACGTAGATCATTATTTCCAAGCGGTAAATAAGTGATTATTGTGGGTTTTCCGGGACGGAAAGGTACTGCAGTGAGGTACGCGCGGGGGAAGCACCCACATCATTCATGTTACCACTCTTCAGCCAAGTTTGTGGAGGTCATCCATCACTGAACTCCAAAACATGCGCTTCGAACTCTTCAAACTTCAAAGAATTTGCAAACACTTGCTTCGGTACCTAGTTGAATTTATCAAAATATGTCAGCATTTGGGATTCATTTGTGTCGTTTTGTCGTTTCCCACTGAAGGAAATTTTCTCCCTCTTTCGGCGTTTTAACTGAAAGGGATACATAATGTGAGTGGAGGCCTTCCGATATGTACTTCATTTCTAATTAGCTTTTCAACTCAAGTATTCATTTTTAGATATCATATTATCTTCAATTTGTAAATGTGATTCTTTTTTTAGATTTTAGCTGCCATAAAATGCGCTAGTATCAACCATTTTCAGATATACTACCGCGTGAAATGATGACGACGATGTTCTGTCTCCTGTTGGGTACGTAGTAGTTAACCCCAAAATGGATTTTACTACTGTAAATAATAATTTAGGCTTCCTTTCGACCAATGTGTCATCGTATTTTCGGAATGCTTAATTCCAACTAATTTCTGAAACCGCATCCTTCGGAGCATAATCTGCAGGATGAGTCGCCGTTGTTTTTGCGCGGTCAATTCGACTTCCGCGTGAATTTACGATTTCTTCGAGTCGCCTAAAGACTCCGCGTGCGTGCGTTTGTTTTCTTAATCGAGTTCCCTCCTCGCGAACACCCGCTGATATCTCTCCCGTTTCCTGTTCCTCATTTCTTCCCATGTCGTGTCGAGTAATTTCCTCGGAACTCGCCGCACTGGCGTGCCCGCCTTGGCGTGACTTTGTCGGCTCTCGTTATTTCGGCAACATTTCCCGATTATTTGTTTACTCTGTAACCCCCCCACCTCCCGAGTAATTGTCCCGGTGATTTCTCTGCCCTTTAAAAGCTTGTTCTCTCCCCCCGCTCCTCCTAATCGATATATCTACTTCTCCGTGGCGTGATGAATGGCGAGGGCATTGAATTAATGCCGCTTTTAATGGGATTGGAAAAGGCAGTTTAGCGTTTGGGGAGGGGTGAGGGCAAAGGGTTTTGTCTCAAGGGGGTGTTTGACCGGGAATTATCGAATAAGCAATGCCTCAAAAACTCCCCTCCCCGGGCACCGAATTGTTTCTGTGGGTCGCGCCAAGTTTGTCGAGTCCCCTCGCGGTTCTTCCCCTATTCAGTCCCTTTATAACCCTTTCCCTCCCTTTCGTACTGTAATCGCCGCTATAGCGCCGCGGGGCCCCTGCAGGTCACTTTCGGACCAGGGATGTTCGTCCCCCCCCTCCCCCCCCCGGGCCGGTCCCCTCTCTTGCCCTTCCATCCGGATGTTTTGCCGACAACTACCGTCCTCTTGCGGTGGGCAAGAGGTTGCTTCTTCCTTTGCTCGAGAAGCGGCGGTCGAACCCCATCCCCCCGCATCCAGCGCTCCTCTCCGCTGGCTTATCTGCTTCCCGTCCCCTCTTCCACTCCGCTCCTCTCCCCCTCGCTTCCTTCCTTTCTCGCCAGGATGCGCGCCAAACCAAGTCTTCGTGCCTCGTGCCCATATTGCGTTACTTTCTTCGACTCATAACGGATGACTAGTGCCGGGCTAAGTGTTCAGAAAGCCCTACTTCCTCAGTTTTCCCCCTGTCAACATTACCCCGAGGTTTCTCTCAAGGAAGTTGTGGTTTTTTATCCAGCGTGTCAGGCTAGTACGTCGTTTTTCATGCTGCGGAGGAAGTAATCCATCTCGAAGTTCTGGGCAGCGGTATTTATGCCATCTGGTCCTTCAAATGTTTGATATTATCGATAGATAGTTCCTAAATGGACAGCTGAAGAAAGTGATTTGCGTTTAACGCCTTTACTCTTTTAAATATCACTCCTTTGAAATTAGGGTATATCTTATCCTAGATAAACGTTATTACAGTCATTGTGAAGTTTAGATTTGTATTTTTCCTGTGCCATCGAACTATTATTGGTTTTTTTATCCTACCTTCAAAGTCAATCGACCTATCTCTTTCGTTTTAGTACGATTTTTTTTTTAAATTCCTCAATATTTTTCTGGAAATGAAGGGCTTACGTAGGAGGTGTTCTCGGTAATTGCTGTTTTTCCTGTGAAACTGGACACGCAGCTGTCCATGTAATTCGTGGAGCGGAAAATTAAGTCATACAATATTCCATTCTCCCATTACCGTTCGTCATTATTTCGTGTCGTCCTTGTTTTTAGCACACGAATAAAAACTTCCCGCCATCGAAATGTTAATTACACCATCGAAATTATTCGTTCTCCCTTCAAAGGACATCATTTGCCGCTCTGAATAACAGCATTTACTAAATTCCTGCAGATACTGCAATACAAATATCTCTATGCTTATTTTGATACATTTATTTCTTGAGCGTTAGTGCCCGAAGCTCAATTAAAATTAAAAAAAAAACTGTCTAAATGTATAATAAACGAAAATATTTTTTTTCCTAAACGTTTATTATTGAACGGTAATGAATAATTCACTATTGAGTATTTCAAAAGCTTCGATTGGATACGACGTACGTATGCCAAATGAATCTTCTATTTACTGGTGGCTTTTTTACTGTGACAGTTCTAAATTATTATATTTCTTGCAATTAGATTTTAAATGAGGGAGTGGTGCCTTTCCACTTTGAATGAAAGGTCAACCTTTTTAACTATAGACTTGTTTCAAATATTCTCTATCGGTTTTCCGCGTTAATATTTGCATTATTCCGTAGTGCAGATGTTTGAGAACCAGATAAAGAGAATATACTTGCCGTGTGCTGTTGATTACGGGAGAGTCGTCTCTCCTTTTTCTACTCGGTATGATAAATATTTTAAGCTATTATAATAAATAGGGTATGCTGTTTCTCCTTCCCACTATATTATTTTAATTTACTATAAAGTTCTTAGCGGTGGATAGAGTTTACCCTTGAAATCCATTTATTCATGTTTATTTTCGACAGCTTGTGTTATGTATAGGATTGTTTTCTGTTCTCATCTAAAAAAGAATTGGGAGTGCTTATATGGTGCGTTGTGGCTCTCGGTATTTCCTCATTTAATTTGGCCTTGTACCTCTTCCTTGACGAAACACTTGGCCGCAAATTATCTTCGAGGATGTGGCTAAAATTTAGTGGCCTCGAGAGTTTTTTCATGTTTCATCACGTAATGACTTCCGGAAGATAAATTGTGACCCATGAGTCTCACAACTTCTGGGGGTATGGTGACAACTCCGTGACTAACTCAGGGGATATTCTCTGTTTCATTTGCTCACCCATTTACTCAGCAGGTCTACCCATCAGTTTGTATTCCACGCGAGATATCATAAAGGTTTAATTATTATTATAGTAATCTATCTATTAAGGTAGGTTTCCACGGAGTACTACAGAAGTGATCTAAGAGCCTCCCTTTCCTTCCAGCACTACCTTCTTCAATTCACTGTAAGGCCTACCCCTTTCAATCTATCTAAAAATCCTATTCTTTCCCTTCTCCTCCCTCGTTTCCCCAACATTCTACCCTCTAACACCATTTTCAACATCCCCTCCCCGCTAAGTACTCCCTCCATCTATACCTTCTGTCTCTTCCTTATCTCATCGAAAAGCTGCCTCTCCTCGCCAACCATATCCAGCACTTCGTCGTTCCTTTTCCTCTCCGTCCATTTCACCTTCTTTATTCTTCTTCATACCCACATCTCGAATGCCTCCAATCTTCTCTCGTCTTCTTTCCTCAGTTTCCACGTTTCCGTAGCGTAAAGAGCTTCACTCCTGATCAAACTCTTTACTAAAAAGGTTTAATATACTAGAAATTTTAATTATAAATCCGCAGAAAGAAATTATTCGTTTAGGATTTAGAATCCATGCACTCGATGGCCATCTGATTTGTATCCATCCTTACGATAGGTGTTTTCTCATTTAGAAGGATGAACAATCCATGTATCCATACTTTTTAAAAAGCATAGAAACCATATTGTATTTATCTTGTGTAATAAAGATCTATCTTACCTATTCATGACCTTCTGATTTATTTTCTGCATTTTTCCCCCGTCATATGAGGCAAAATGTATTTTCTTTCAGAAAGGTAGGGTAACACTGCTACCTAACGGTTATTTTATAATTATGATTCAGCTCATGTAATTAGTTAATCCGATTGTCCAATTTTCTTTTGCATTAAGGGAATAAATTTAGTGATGGATATGGGATTGGTATGGGTGAATTTATAATATCCTATCCACCAGATTGCCTCTGACAATATTTGTGATTTGACCCACGCTATTAGGCTAACTAGTCCTCTCTGTGCTCCTAAACACCGAACATTCTCCTTCATATTTCTCTTAATATTCTGAGTGCTAAATGGGGTTTGAGCCGTGCATTTTGATCCCGTCGGAAATGAATCGCCTCGATAAGTGGATCTGGAAGACAAGGATAGGAAGCGATGACCCGTGTGACGTAGAGAATGGCCGTGGATTTGCGCGAAGCTGAAGTCAGCCCGCTTGATATAACGAACGGCCCGCTTTCGTTGCGTAAGGAATAAGGTTGCTAGGAATGGAAACTGTGGAATATGTGCGGTTTCAGGGTGGTTTAAGTTCCTATCGGCGTTGCTGATTTCTATTTGTTCTTCGTATTCATTTTAGAGTGGGTATTCTCCGAAGGCTGTTATTATTCCGCATTTTCCTCCTTAGTCGCGAGTACTCGTGTTGTAGTTGAAGTGTTCATTTTTACGAACGCATTGCATGATTTAGCGCAGCAATTTTTTGGTAGCAGACTTCTATATTTGCGCTCCAAGTACTCTAGTTTAATTCCAGCCTAATTCTAGTGCAGTGAAAATTATTGCCCTTAGCACTCTCAATATAGAGATAAATTCACTATGCTGCTACATGAAATTTTGTCAGTCGACAATGAGTGCTTTTATTAATGTTATAATTACCCAGTAATGTAAGTGCTTGGCTTTGATGGTAATGAAATCGTAATACGTAATTAGTATATGAAATGAAATAGGTGGATTACTTTTTTCGCTGTGAAGTGTTCCCATTTCAGAAAATCATCATTAGATGTTAATGCGCTACGTATTGAAAATATTTTCATTCCACAGGATTCTAATTTAGTCAAAGATAGCCGTTCTTAAAATTTTATTCATTGATGGCTAATGGATGCAAATAGATAGGCTTTGATTTCATACTTTTGCAGTTATGATACAGAGGACGGTATTGACCCTAAGTTGCTATTTTTATGACGGTTTTAACTTTTCCGCCTCTCTGAGCTATGGTCTTCGAAAACGATAAATAATATTTCAAGCAGAAATATGGAATATGCCCGTTTTAGTCTAGTTTTTATCGTAGTTTTGTGCCAAAATACGAGCAAAAAGCATATTCCTATCAATTTTTAGCGAGGGAGCTGATGGCTACTTACAATCTTCGTTATGATAACATTAAGTGAGGAGTCCGTTAGGGATCGAGTAGCTATGCATAAGCGTCCCTCGTAATACGAGATGAACTTGGATACTAATGGAAGGCGGGAGAGATTTTGCGCAAATATATTCATGGTTTAGTGATGTTGGAGGGTACAGGAAGTATGATGGCCGGGAAAGGGTATAAAGCGAGAAGTTCTACGCATGTTGAGGATTGAAATAATTTATCTGTTGGAATCGATAAAATTTCAAGCTGGTATGCACGGAGTGTACCACGATGCTGAATGGGGTACTGGAAGCCTGGTTTAGGCTACACTTGGAGCGAAAACTGCTAAGGAAAACATGAGTAGAATTTAGCGAAAATGGACGGTTTATTATGTGACGTGCTTGGCTGAAATAAATACTCGTGTGTTGAAGTGGGGAGACCCTATTTTTTTTATATATAAGAAGAGGGAAGCTATGATCCTTTTCTACCAAAAAAAACGCTAGTGGCCAAGCCAGCCGTGGTATCATATTGAACGCCTTATCTTGTCAGATACTAACGCTGCTTCCGATATGCAACCGCGTAGTTTGTCTTCTTCCAAATAGACATCTTTTGACGCCAATTTTTAGAAATGAAAATGGCAATTTTCTCCGCTTGATAGTCTCAAATCTCCATGGGCATTTATGTGAACCTAGAATACAGTAATAGAAAAAAAGCTGGGCTCGAGACGTTTGAGATTTATTGCAAACATTTACCTGACATTAAATATGATACTGTTACCACAATTTTTTCTCTTTTATAGAATTTTTATCATATAATTGATTCAGGTAAATTATAAACTAAGTTCACTGTGGTAGCCTCGGAAATTTCCGCGTATAACATCAAGACTATAAGTTTATGTAACGGGAATCCTCGACGTATGATACTGGTGAAATCTTTCGTATCCGACGTTTCGAAATCGTCGAAATCCGTCGCATCGATGGCTGCCTACAATTAACTCACCCGGTGGAAAACCCAAGAAGACTTCACCAACGAGTATTCTCGCTATCCGTTCAAAATGGGGCTATGGCTCAGGCAAAACGAAGATTCTCGTGATCAACGTAAGCAACGTGTTAAAAGGCAACATAGCCTCCAGCGCCTCCCATGTTCCGCGTATCCCTGTAGTGAGAGTTTGTCGACGCGCATCGCTCCGGAGTCGTGGGCGGTCTGTGCCCGGGAGGTCGGCGAGCGTGACTCGGTCGCCCGCTGTTGAAACGCCCGAGGATCCCGTTCCGCCGCGGTTCCGCCTGGCGGCCGCCTCCTCGCCTCGTGATCCATGGGTCCTCCCTCGCGATCTCTATGGGAGTGGTCCGTGGGTGCTCTCTCTCCCTTTTTCTCTCGGGTCGAGCGCCGTGGCGTGAGAAACTTGGGAGGTGTGTGCAGCGCGATGGCCTCGTCGTGCTTCCTCATCTCCACGTCGTGCCCTGGGGGAAACAGTGTCGTGCCTCGTTTTGACTCAGTCTCATTATGGATAAAAAGGCTCTTATGCAATTCTGTATCATCATATTCTCCATTCCTGAGGAAAATCGGGGTCTCGAACGCTATATTCAGCTTATCCCTGCGATTTTTTTTTCCGTTTCTCAGCACGAAATTGCGCAAGGTCGAACGAAATGTTCAGCGAATTTGCTCATTAGTGTATTTTTGAAGGGGTTGGATATCTTTGTGTAAAGAAACTTATAAACTCAATTCACAAATCAAATTCTGTATAAGTTAATGCCCGAATCCATGTCCAAGTGTTTTGATTTCCATGAAAGAAGATTGCCAATAGCTATTAATTAGCGGAAATTGCAAAATATTTTTTAGCACCCGAGTTAAATTTTTCTTTCACTTAACAAATAATATCTTTTGTATGATAGTTGGTTTTGTTCTATAGGTTTATATTCCCACTGAAGTCAACCGTCTCTGCGCTTGGAAATCTAGTGGTGAACGTTATCTTAGAAAATAGAATTGTTGAAGCAGTCCAATATGAAATTTGAATTCCATCGTTTACTATAGCTCTCGCATTCCTTAGTTTTCCTCTTGCATCGAGAAAGATGCGCGATTCATATTTAAGCGTTCTTTTTTGTTACGGCCGTCGACATAGAGAAGATACTTTCGACATTTTTATCCATTACTTAGTTTGTGTCCTCTGAACTTCTAAGCTCTTCTAGTCCCACTCGCGGATAGGAACGTTGGCAGAAAATGCACATTGAAAGTATGTTCTGTAACGTCGTAGGTGATCGTGATGCTTGTATGGAACAAATGGTAAGTTTAGAGGTCAAGTTAGGTTGAGTTGGTAATAATGCATTTCTTTTAATCATTGATGCATCTTGATATATCTACCGTTGCAATTATTGGGTCAAGTACACGATTGACTGGAAGTCATAAATTATATAGTAGATAAATTATGTACTTTGTCTCAGAAAGTTACTTTGAAGTGGTGCATACGGTGCTATTTTCGTTCACAATTGAACTTCCAAAATGACTGTAAAGTTATATTATCATGGATGGTCTTTGAATAAATGCCCTCGCGTATGAATTGCTTTATTACAGCAACGATTATTTGACTGATTGTTTTATTGCTGTGAGTTGTTTCCATTAATGTGTGCATTTATTCGTTTCTTTGTCAGAGCAGAGTTAACAACCCCGAGTGTGTAGTGTGAAGAGCTTTTGTTTTAGAGGATATATAGCCAGATTATTGAGATGGACCATCGATTAGAATGCGTCACGACGCGTCAGTGTGTGTAATTGGGGTTTTATTATCCCTCATTTTCATTTTAATGGTGGTCGCCGGATGCAGTCCCATGTGTGGCGATGTTTTCTTTCTGTTCATTCGTGCGTTTTTTAATGGTTTTTCAAAGCTGCAGTAAAAATGCATTCAAGTCCATCGGTGCATGTATAGAAAACCAAACAGATAACCTGGTTAAATATATTGATGCTAGATACTTCGGAGGTTATTAGATATTTATATATTAGGATGTAAATCCCATTACTGAACTTTTTATTGTTACTATTATTGACAATACTTAACCATTATCAAAACCAGTTGAGTCAGCTGGTAATTGATCTCGAGGATAGAATCTTGGATAGTGGGACTTACCAAGAAGTTTTCACGTAATCATAGAGCTTGAACAGCTTAGTTAAAGGTTTTTGGCCCTTCGATGTTTGGCGTTTCCGGGGATAGTTAATTTGAAACGATTAGAGGCTGCATTTTGAATTAACCAAGTTGTGGGAGGTAATTCCCGCCACACCCATTTCTAATGAAGAAATTTCCCAAACAAACTACCCATTCCAAACAATACTGCGGAATCTATTACAGCTATTTACCCATGCCAAAAGTTTGTTTGCAATCTAGGATAATCAAATTTCAATCGAACTATATTCGTCTGTTTTTATCCTAAAGGGACGGTGGATTTTATGAATCGGGCAGTTGCTGTTACATTCGTTGTTCCAAGATGAATGAAGCTAATTGTAAGTGAAGATCAAACAACGACTTTTGAGGGCCAATGTACTCGTCATTGGATACTAGATTCGATTTAGACCTAACCCATTCGTTGCGCATTCAAGTACTTTTATAGGTATTTTATTAATGGCCAGCATGTTATTCCAATTTCACTCAATAATTGAACCTTACTAACTCGTTTCCTCGATCTTGTGCTTTCTCTAGTGCCTTGACTAACTGGTGCATTACTTGTATACAAGTACTACCTTATTTTTTCTGCTCCATAGTGTATTAATTTCTTATCTAAGCGTTCTATTACCCCTTGATTGTCACCAAGTCATTATTAAATGGTATACGGTATTGTGTGTACCCCCTTTAAATGATCCCCCTCCTAAATATTTTCCCTCTCCAAATGAAACCCCCTAAAAATTTTCTCTCAGAAGTTTTTTTCCAATTGATAGACAGGGAGTAAAAAATATCAATATCAGATTGTAAAATTTGGTTAACGACGTTTTTTGGGGTAAACAAATTGTCGGTTACTGTGCACCTTACCTTGTCGTAGCATAAAATCGCCCCATGCCCCATCATTCGCGTGAGTGACTTGAAATATTCAGTGACAAGTGACTTCGTCGGCGCGCACAATGTACGGTGCGGGGCTAGGTATTCATTCCGTCAGCGCTCAATCCAATTATGGCCCTCCTCTTTTCTCTCCTCTCCGTCCAAACATGCTGATTATTTCCATATTAATGCGAGACGGCGGAGGGTCGGGTCCTCTCTCCTTTTCGACGCGAATCCATCGCGCCGCTCTTCCCGCTCGTTAAACAGACGAGGGCCGAGGGGAAGGCGTTTTCCCTTTTGGCCGTCGAGTGCCACGCTCTCCTCACCGAAGATAGGCGGAAGTCTCGAAAAGGCGTAGGAAGAAGTGAAAGTCTCCTCTCTCACTCCATACATCTTGTTTATTTTCATTCGATCGCTGCGTGGCGGAGGGGCTTCATGAGCGGAGATCGGGGATTTCTTGGGTCGCGTGTACTTCGTTGTTTATGGATCAGAAACGTGGTGCTTTCGGAAAGGAGAAATTTGAGCCTTATGCAATGCTATCACGGTACATCAAAATGTGGTGTTGATCGGCGATAGCTTGGATCGCCGGTGCTTCATTGTTTGTGGATCAGAAACGTGGTGCATTCCGAAAAGAGAAATTTGACCCTTGAGTAAAGGCATGGTGCATTAACACCTAAGAATTAATGCGTGAATTATTATTATTATAGTATTCTACCAATTAAGGCAGGTTTCCATGGAGTACTAAAGAAGTAATCTGGGAGCCTCCCTTTCTTTCCAGCACTGCCTTCTTAAATTCACTGTAAAGCCTACTCCCTTTCAATATATTTTACAATCCTATTCCCTTTCTTTCCCTCCCTTGTTTACCTAGCATTCTACCCTCTAACGCCGTTTTCAACATCCCCTTCCCGCTGAGTACTCGCTCCATCCAAACTTTCTGTCTCCTCCCTATCTCAATGTGTGAATGCAAGAACGATTTTGTGACAGAGAGTTAGGTCGGTGCGTAGTGAAATGTCAAAATCTTCGTGTCTCCATCTCATCCGTTACTCTTGCCTTATATATTTTTATTCGATCACCGTGTGGTGGTTGGCGTTCGTGGGCGAAGATAGGCGATACGTGGGGTCGCGTGTATGGTGTTTTTTATGGGTCGGAAACGTTGTGCTTTTAGAAACGAGAATTTTTAGCCTTTTGTAAATCATCCTTAACTCGTAAATCTGTGATGATAATGCCTTCGAGGTAGCTAAAAAGCAGTTTAGATGGAAACGAAAACGACGTTGCGTTTGGCAATTCAGTTTTTAGCTTGTGATAGAGTTAGATTTACTTTTTACCAGTTTCCACATTTGACTATATTATAAACTCAACTTTCTTGGGGAAAGAAACGGCCTTTTATTTTTTTTAGTAGTAAATTATGGATATATCATGAAGAGTGAGAGCTAAACCGCGAGGAATTGAACTAGAGTTGTTACCTCCGGTAATGGGAAAACGAAAATTGACTCCCACAAATCTTTCACTGTTCTGTGAGGAACATGTAAAGTTCTTCCTGGTATTTTTTACCCTGTGCATCAATTTTAACTTTTGATTTGTTGCTGGTGAAAAGTTTTTCGAGGAATTGTATTCGTAATTGCTATGTTGATTTTTATTTGTAAATCAAGCCTCGTTTTATTCTCTGATTAGATTAGAAAATGGAATATTCCACCATGAAATACCGTTTTTGATCCGGAATGAAAAATGACTCAGGAAAATCAGTTTGATGGCAATCAATATTGTTTTGAAGCCTATATTAATGGATCCAAGAAAATCTACGTTGGCAAGTTAATGATTTTCCAACTTCGTCATGTCTTGTATATTCTTGCTGTATTTGATTGGGAAAAGAAATTTATTTGGTTAGAGAAAATTTTCCGCATGCCATTCATAAAATTGTTTCTATGGCTAAAGAAATGAAGATACTTTTCAAGTGCTCTCAATTTCGGATTGCAGTTTGTCCTTTCATGTATGCATTAATATTGATTGGCTTGAAAAGGACGTTCGTTATATTTATTACTTTTGATATGAGATCGTATTACGATTGCTGTATTTCATTTCAGTGTGGCAGGAATCTAGGTTTGAAAAATTGTTTTGGCTCGCATCCAACTGGAGGAGAGTTTATTCTTCGCTTTAGCCATTTGTTTGCTACCCAACCTCTCCCTCCATTTGCTCGCATTTTTTCAAGAGAACTTTTGCTCTCTGAAAATCTTTATGAAACGGCATCCCATTGTCATTTCCTCTGCCATTCCATTACATTATTTCCTAGTCATACACCGGCACCGGAAGTGCAAGTCACTGTTTATTGCCGAAAGTGAATGTTCGTTAACATTAAGAAAACGGCCTGGAGCGTTGGAACTGTCTCCGAGTATGAAAACTTAGCGGAAATGGCTTGCGTACATGCATGCCGTGACAAATTTTTATTTTTTTTTAAACATACACTCGGTGTTTGGTCAAAATTTAAATGAAGTGACGTCATTGTTGGAGTATTATTTTTACACCATTAGTGTACATGGGATCTATAAATAGTCTTAAAGACGCGTTTCATCATGAAAGGATTTGACTTTGAAAAACTACAGTTGATATCGTATAAATATGGATGGATGAAATTATTTATTTTATTTCTGGGAGGGCACGTTGAAAACATTGATAGAGGTTAGAATGCTAGGTAAACAAGAGCGAGGAAGGAAGAGAATAGGATTTTTAGATAGAATGGTAGGGAGTAGGCCTTAAAGTGAATTGAAGAGGGAAGTGCTGGAAGGAAGGGGAGGCTCCCAGAATGCTTCTCAAGTACTCCATGGAAACCTTCCTTAATCGTCAGAATACTTGAATAGTAGTTATTAGTATTTATTTTATTATTTAGAATTAAACCCTTAATTTTTCGTCCTTTCGCTGTTTGGATGTCATGGGTTCAGTTTCTGGATGGAATATCAGAATTCCCTTTCCTCGACATTTAGCCCATTAGTGCATAGTGTCCGATATATCGGACGCGCGTATTTTATTTTTTTTCTTGAGCCCCAGTTGGCATGCGCTACATTGTGATACTATAGCACATTCAAATTGATGTGTATTCACCGCTTTGCTAATATCTTAGTTGCTTTCGTGAATTTATCGTGTTAAGCAGCATTTTTGTGAGACAAGTCATTGATAGAATTTTCAGTCTCGCCTACGTGGTAAATTATTCATTTTTTATTAAAGTACACAGCAAAATATGTAGATAATTTTTCTCAAAATTTTGTTCTATAGATTGAACTTTTTCTTTGCTATTTTTTTTTTAATTTTCCGGACTATTTTATATCTTATAGTATCTGTGATAACTGACCGTCCGATTTATGCACACCATACACGAGGGGTCAGATCTCGTAGCAAATCTGATAGTGGCTGATCTTATAAGTGCACCATAATTCTTTGTTTTAGTGATGTACATTTTAATTATTAAATCAAATGTATTTTATTTAACGGTGGAATTCTGGAATACTTAATGCTTTAACGGTTTAACTGTGTCGGCGTTGCGGCGTTGAAATTCCCCAAAATATCTCCCTCTCCCCCTCTCTCTAACTCTCCTTCTCGTAAAAATTCCCCGCAGTCCATCCCTCCGCCCACTCTCTTGAAATCCTCCCGCTCCGTCGTCCTGCAAAGTCAATAATGATAAGCCCTCGAGAAGAGTGTGCGTCTCGGAAATTCCTGAATCGAATTATCTCGTTATTCTGGGAAGAAGGGGTCGGGATATCGCTCCAGCATCCAATGAGGGGTGCACTCCAGACCTTTCAAACCAAACAAAACCATTGAGCTCGGTTCGACTACTAAAGCGTTATTCTTTCGGACCGGATTTATTTCGCCCTTGCCCTTTCAAAACGGATCCGTTCGAATAATATCACGCAGGGGGCTTGATTTTTTGACCTTTTAATTCATCGCTTTTATCTATACCGCAGGCGAGAGTCGTATCAAAGCACTGGGGTGTTTTAATTTGGAGACGAAAAATTAGCCTCACGACCCGACCGACTGTAGATATAGCCCGTGGTAACTTAAGAAAATCAACTGCGTGTGAATGATTGTCTTCACATTTTCACTTTTTATCGTGAACGTAAACACCGTCTGTTTTCTCAGTTGTTATCTAATCTTGCACCCTGTTTGCATGAGCGTTCATTATATTTCGCTTCAAAGTGCGTGGCTTTCCCTAATTTTTCTTTGAGACTTAGTATGAAAATGAAAAAATGAAAATTCAGATATGCTAATGAAGGAAATAAGTTACAACTTTGCTATCCTACCAGAAATGAAAAAAAAAACTCCTTTTATTTTTTATTAAGGAATTAATGTCTTTCAACCTTGATTATTCCATTAAATACAACACTCATCTGTCTCAAATTTGAATATCAAGTTGGATGACGAGTATGATACAGACAGTTTCCTTTACTCCATTAAAAATATCTTTAATTTAAGAGTCACTTACGCTGTATTCGAAATCATTTACCAGACTTTCTTTCTTTGAGGAAACGTTATTTTATTGTATCTAAGTAATTGGAAAAAAATACAGATAAGGCAGCTTGAGAGAATACTAAGAAATGAGGAAATGCTGAAGTGAGGAAACATGGAGGAGTTTGACCGAATAACTGCAAAATAACCATTTCTATTTGCCTCCTGTAACAAATAGAAAAATTCGGCATTCAACTCGCGTAGTCAGTTTTCGTAGCCTCACCTTGTTTTGTAGATCATATATTAGTCGAGTGACGGAAACAATTTATATATGGGGGCTATTCCGTATGCCTGCTATGTTTTAGCTTACTTTTTTCAGTCAAAATTCAATTTATATTTTGTGTATTCATTAATCAATCGGTCGTGTGTTGGAAAAATGTTGTTTTCGACCGCAAAATGATTCGCGATAGTCGACGCTGTCCGCAGTTTTCGTGCTCCCAATCGCCTCGGACTCACGGAGTGGGCCGTACATCAGGGTCGTTGGAGGAGGATTTGGCTGCGAGCGATAATCCTCCGCATGACGCCGATTGCTGAAGCGGAATAATTTCCCGGGGCGCATAATTTAGCGCGAAGCGAGGCATCGCCACCTCCCCGCCATTGGCTCTCTTTCCCGTTGGGCTCTCAGTCATCGTGTGCGCTACAGGTCGGCGGGCAACTCATCCTCCTCCTCCTCTGGACGCGGGGGCGGCGGTGACACGGCCCCCGCCGGTCTTGGATCCGTGCTGTTCCTCACCACCTCAGCCCCTGCTGGCTTTCTCGCGTCAGCAGCGCGTGTTTTTATGTGCGGTAGGAATTGTCCCATTGTTAATCAACAGAGAAATTAGAAATCAGAGAAATGCGAGGAAATTTAGGGAAAAGGCGGGAAATGTCGTTGAGCAATCGGGTTTAAGCTGGATTATGTCGAAGATTGATGAAATGGTCTGTGATCGACAGTTATTTAATATTATTTTCTGTTTTTTCCTTTTTTAGCAAGGTTATAATCCCTTCTTCTGCTTTATTTCAGAAATTTACCACCATGTCCTTGATGGGGAAAAGTAGCAATTGTGTGTTTATTCACCAGCCATTGGTTATTACAGCTTCGCTCTATCATTGCAACGCGTTGCAGATAAATTCTTCGAACTTTATCTGGAAAATTCGACAAGATTGGGGATCAACAGATTGGTCATTGGCCAACATTTATTTTTAATTATTTTCAGTTTTTCTATCCTGAGAAGATTGTAACTCTTCAATGAGTCAAGATTCATACATTTTATGAGTATAATTAACGTGTATGTGTTCTTCAACTAAAAATTTAACTTGAAATATTCCCTGTTCCCTGAACGAAATACTGAGTAAGTGACATTCCTGAGACAGCAACCAGAGGGATAATAAGTTTTTGTTTGATAAACCAGAGGGTATATTTTCTCCGGATTATTTTTGTAAAAGTTATCCTCCACACTCATTCCAGCCCGGTTGAGTTGCATCAACTCATTTGCACTATATTTTTTTCTCCGAACGACATTCTCTTAGGAAATAGTCCGGAAAAATGACAGTTTTTGTCCGGGAATTTCTTTTCCAAAGTGTTGCGGTAAGAACGATTTTCTCCCTCATCCATCTCGGCCCTCTTTTAGCTTTCTCGCCTCTGCCCCGCGTGCTTTACGTGCGGGCGCAATCGGATTGGATCCGTCCCCCCGTAAATCAAGTCCCCTTCCATGAGGACGCAGCGCAGCCTCGGGTTCGCGTGATTCCGCGAGCCCCGTGCACGAGAGACCGTAAACCACTGGCCGTGACCCCTTTCCCCGCCACTATCCTCTCTCTTCTTCCCTTCTCGCCTAAGAGAACGATTCGGAGCGATGGCTCGTGGGCGGCGTCGATCGGTGGGGCGTGGGTGTAGAGGCTGTGCATCATCAACCTCCTCAGACGGAGAGAAAATAAAAGAGTTACGAAAATAGCTCGAGTTCGGTGGGAAAGTGACACCCTGCGGCTGTTTCCTTGGCTGTCTCGGTAACTTGGACCCTCTTGCCTTCTCTCACAAGTCAGAGGAATCTCCTCGCCAGATGAATTTTCTTTTTTTTTTATTGAAAACTGTAAGGAGTATGGGGTTTGTTCCCTGCCGTGAAACTTTCCCCTTGCCGCCCGCCAACACTGTTTCATTTTTGCATGGTGGACTAGATGTGGGAGATATTAGACGACCAATTTAGTTTTCATTCCATAATCTATCATTTTTGTATCAAGTGGTCAGTCTGTCGTGAGTTGGGAAAATTTTAAATCATGGTCCTTCCCAAGTATGCGTTATTTATTTATTTTATTGTTCTTCTGGTCAAGGTAGGCTTACGTGGAAGATTTTTTAGATCACCCCGTCCCGTCTCCCCTCACAACTTGGAGCTCCATCTTCAGTTCACAATAAGGCCCACCCCCTTTCATCCTATCTAAAAATCCTATTCTCTTTCTTCCCCTCCCACTCTTAGCCAACATTCTTCTGTTTTATTCCGCTTGCAACACACCCTCCCCGCTCAAAAGTCGCTCCATCCAAACTGTCTCCTCCATATCTCATTTAGAAACTGCCTCTCCTCATCCACCATGTCCATCACTTCGAACTGTGGGAAATTCGCTCACCAGATGAATTCTCATTTTTTTTGTCTTTAGTTTTCAATTTATAGCGTGTAAGGAAAATTTTAAGCCGTGGTCGTTGTTATTACCTGGATTTGTTGTGATCACCTGGATGATTCAGCGTAATTGTTAACATGTAAATTTTAGTGCTCTTTTCCTATTAGTTGTTTTAGTTGCATTTTCACGAGGCTGAATGAAATTATAGTTGTCATTCTTTTGCCAGACAATAAAAACCTAGCTACAGTTCTCCTTTAGAAAAATATTATCTCGCTTCAAGGTGCTGTTTTGACTAACCTATTTAAAAAAATTGGAGAGTGCGTGAAAAAATAATATCGCTGTCATTTTGGTTGACATCAGTGGTAGCCTGATACTGATGTGGAGTTGAAAAATCTAGTGATCTTGGTTTATTCTGGGGAAATGGAAATTTCCTACCAGTCATCTAAGACATAGGGTTAACTCTAGTTTTTCAATCATGAGGATAGTGTTTTTGCACTGATTTGTATGAATGGCATTGAAGATAACAGTGGACTTAACGTTTTCCATTCCTTGTTAAACGATGGAAAGTCGGAAAAGTCGTTGGTTCACGTGGGAATAATTTTCTATGTGAATTAGCTAATAGAAAAACCATTGAAATTCCATCCAATAAACCTGCTAAATTGTAATTTAGAAAGTTTAATTATTAAGTCAGTTCTCTGTCGCTTCTTGAGCAGCTGTTTGTTGAATGCTTATTTGATATTTATTACTTACGTGATTTTAACTGCGTAATTCCTGCCAAGAGCCAGCTCTGGCATCGAGCAACTTTTTTTTTTGCGAACATTGGATCGGTTTCTCGGTGTTTTCAGGAATAAGGGATGTTCCTGTCATAATCAAAGCCCACTATTCGTTACAACTGGAGCTTTAGCAGTTGAACTGTCTGGTGGTATTGTTTTATCTCATTCCTTCCATTTTTTTCCGGGGCGTTTGAAAGGTTTCATCCGTACAAATTGCATGCTTCAGTCGGCAGTGATGCGTACTGTCCTTATAAATAGCCCTGGTGTCAATGGCGTACATCCATCTGGAAAGAACGCAGGGGGGTGGGGGTGGATCCGCTCTTCGCTTCGCAGATTTTGTGCGCGCTACTTTTGTTTATCGAAGTCGTTCCACGCCCCCTGTACGAAGCCCAGCATCTTCTCCTTGCTGAATGGGACCAAGAAGGTTGAAAATGCGCCGAAGGCGTCAGGACGGGTCGTCTGAATGAAATTCGAGCGTCGTAGGTATAAGGATGTATGGTAGTGCTAGGTGCTTGGCTCATTTTTTGACCGTATCAGTAAATCGTTCATTCTTCTTGTCTTGAGTGTTGTTACATTTATGCGTCATTTAATCTCTGGACAGCACGGTGTCATTCGTGACCGAGGAACTCGTGATGAATAGTATTTTCCCTTGCATTTATTTTACACCCATTGGCATTGCGATGTTGAAATTATTTGGAGAACACAAATACTTTCATTATTTGCGCTGAGTGATACAGTGCAGTGCTTAATTTCGGCCGGGACGCGTCGGATCGACGCTCCGTCACCTATCAGGAAACATAGGGTCGTGTCAAAAAATATCGTATTTTTATAGTTGATGAAACGTGATTCCTCGTGTAACTTTTATTGCAATTTTAAAAAAATCGAAATTTTTGGGGGATTTCATGTGAAAATCTTGTGGATAAAATGCGTTGGTATGCGTTCCGGTAGCTAAAATGTTAGAAACTAAGCAACTGGTACTGTGTATTTGTGGGTGGTTGGTTTGATCTTGTTTTGTACAGCTATAGTAGTGGAGCAGCTTACGCGAATCCAGGGATCCGGGTTAGTATCCCGGTCTGGTCGAGTAATTTTTCTCCTGTTGAATTTTCGCACGTTTGTTTATCAAGTTTTCTTTGGGCTTCTATCCTGCGAACATCCCAGCACCTTCTTTCTCCTTTTGAATGGGACTGACGTATTCCTCGGGCGCTGCAGCAGGTCCCTCCCCTTCTCCGCCCGCGAAGGCACCGTGACTTCATCGTAGTGAAATGTTCGCCTTGATCTTTGGCGGCGCGGGGAGCCAAGGGAGACTTTCCCGACCTCCAGAGCTGTCTCCTCGAGCGGCCGCCGCGCCGCGTCTGCCGTATTTCTCCCTTCGCGACTCATTTCTTGCTGCATCCCGCGCCGTCGTTTCTCTGCTCTCAGTGATTAATAAAGGCCTAGCATCTCCCATGCGTAACCGGCTGTGTATCGCCGTGCATCTCTAGTTTTTTTTCCTCCTATCCATTCTCCTCCCCTTACCGTCCCAATTCTATATTCAGTGTTGGCCGACAAAAGGAGGTCATCATTAGTGTGTACAAATGTGGAATGAATACGCTCTGCCGTCCGTATCGTGCTTTTGGGCGATTTTTTTTCTTCTTTGCTCACCACCGCTGAATTCCGGAGTGGTAGCGTTTTGATTTTTTGCGCGAAAGCGAACTCGAGTAATCTCGCCATTCCTGTGTCCTCTTTTTTGTTTTATTTTTCGATCGCGTATCTTTTTCCGCTCGCGTCCGACCAGGGTGTTGGGGTTGTACTCTGCACCTTGCAATATGCCGCGGAATGCATAACGCCGCTTTTGTCGAAAGGCCGTGCTTGTTTTCGCTGCCCGCCACCCGTCAGTCATCATGGTTTGCAGCGTTCGGTATTCATGAGCAATCTGCCCGTCGATTGATAGCTCGTACGTGCTGTGTGTATAATTTTTTTTTAATTCGTTCAATTTTTTTTCAGCGTGAAGCGTCGCTGTCTTCTCGTGCAAATCTTGGTTTGTTCCATCGGCGTCCACTTAATTTTGTTTTCCATTTTTTAGCCTCCCATCTATGTGCTCATTTTTTATTGACTCGCTTGATTGGCAGCGCTTCCTCTCTTCCGGTCTGTAGCCTTCGATCTCGTCGTGGCGGTTAATTTTGTGACGCAAGGTGCGCCAAACGTCAAATGGGCCCATGAAGGGCGCCGGTTTCCATTTTACTCGTCTCCCCCTCACCTTTTATTTCCTATTTAATCGCCCAGTTGACCTCGTCCATGCACTAGGCCCGGCGGGATTGCTAGTAAAAATGGATAACTGAAGCTGGGCCCTGCATTTTTATTTTTCGATTTCCCAACCCGTTTTCCTATCTCTCTCTCTTTTGTGGTAAGGTCGGTGTCTTTTTCCTAAAAAGGTTATTCCCTTAATTATATTTGCACTGATCTTAGTGTTCGAACCTTGTGTATTTCCAGACGGAGGCTACATCATTGTTGTTAATATCATTTAAATTATTTTACTGGTTAAGATGAGCTCACATGGATAGGTGCACCATACGGAGGAAACATCTGGTATGGATGAAGAGTGTAGTTAGCAAGGAGGGGATGTTGAAAACAGTGTTAGAGGGTATAATGTTGGGTAAATGATGGAGAGGAAGGAAGATAATAGGAATTTTAGATTTTAGAGTAAAAGGGGCCTTATTGTGAATTGAAGAGTTGCCAGAACGCTCCTTAAGTACAGCGTGGAAGCCTAACTTAATCGGTCGAAGACTTCAATAACAATTTATCCCTTAGGTCTGGGTACTGGATTATGAGTCAAGTTGCGCAAAGTTAAGTTATTGTGATCGCGGGATAAGGAAATCGATTATAATTCAGTCGCACGCACGCGGGACGAAGGCGGGGATTTCATGCAGATTCCTTTGTGATTGTGATACCTCCTTTGTGATTCCCCGTGCGGAAAACGGGCCCCAACTTCAAAAATCGTGTGGCGCGGGTAATCTTGGCGCTGGCAGCGGCGGGAGACCGTTAAGTCGGCGAAAACCGTAATCCGACGTCGGCCCGGAGGAGCGGTCATCAATTGCGCGGTTCTGCACGTGTACCCCTAACCCCCCACATTGTTCCTTCATGCATTCCAATGGCCCCCATCCCCCAGCCTTTCTCCCTCGCCCTCTTTCGTACGTATGTGCTTCCAAAACCGTTATGATTCTTGCGTGGGAGCGTCCGATATCCTTTCCACCCCCACCTTGTAAAACCAGCCAAATGATACCCCGGTAATCTCCTTGCGTGTGTGGCTTGATTTATGCCCACGGGGATTTGTTAGCCAGTTTCCCCGGCAACGCGAACGTATTCGGAACACGGGACGGGTCGGGTGAGTGCTGCTCGTCTGACCGGTGGTGTGTCGGGAGCTTCGTGGGGGGCGTCGGTGTCAGCGGGGACGTTACGTACTCCGGCGTCGATTGTAAAGTGTTTGATGACCTCTCCGTATTCCTCTGCGTCATTCAGACCGAAGTGAGGTTCACAGAAACGTAACTGAACGTATGCAATGGTTTCAAGCTTGACTTGGTGGAAATGCGATGTATCCACGATAAAAGATAAACTAAAAATATTAATTTCCACTTTTTAATATGAAAATCCAATACCGACCATGATCTCGACTTTCTGTGTAATATTCAAGGAAAAATAATTTGGAAAATGACATTAAATGTCGAAATTATAATATGTGGTGGACTTATGATAGAGTTTGGAAATTGCCATTTTTGATTTTTTATTTTATCATGAAGGTAACTGATTGCAAAATTCCTCTCATTTTTATTTATTCTGGTCAACATGTTTCACTGCACTGTAGTACCGTCAGGACTGAATGCATAGTTAATTTTAGCACACATGCTTAATAAATACAGTCGTGATGCTGCTGCAATGCATTGAAACATGTTAACGGGAATAAATTATCAATATTAAGTGGAATTTTGCAAATTTTACTGAATTTTCTGTAAAAATGGAGGTCGACTAAGTATCGGCCGCCACTATCACTTTAATGTTGTGAATTTGTTTCATACGCGTAATATATAGCCGTTTTTAGTGGATAAATATTTTTTCTAAGTCTGTACTAGACTACCTTGGCATTGCTACCTTATATGTCTGAATATAGTCCCCCCTTTTTTCCAAAAATGCCCACGGTAAAAGTTATGGGGGGGACTATATTAAACGCATTTTTTTAACTTTTCCCGAAACTGAAGCCTCAAAATTAGGGGGGGGGGGGCTATATTCAGAGGGGGACTATATTCGGAGAAATACGGTATGTCTTCACTACAATGTATTTCCTTTTTGAGTAAAAACGATGTCTCTATCTCTCAGAAAATACTGCAGGCATGTTCCGTGTGCACTTGCGCAGTATAGAGTTTTTAAGATACCCTAGGTTTTCTGGTGCGTCTATGTTTGCCTTTTTTTCTTTACGACTTCATTCATCCGTCTGTGTTTCACGAGTGCTACTTTATGCCCCGTTACACCTGTGGAATAGCGGGAGAAATGCCGACCGCTTGGAGAGAAATACATTTTTTATTTCTGTAGTTCCCTCCAGTGCGCGCTATGTACTGTTTGAATATTAAAATATCCATAAATGGAGAATGACAACCTTCGTGCATTTGAATATTCATCGCATCTTTACGATTTTTTACCCCTTTTTAGTAGGTGAAGATAATAGGTTGACTAGCGTTAGCTTTTTGAGTTGTAGCTATTGATTTGTGTGGCCTATTTTCAGTTGGAATTCCGTTAGATTTTTAAATTCTCTTGGCGCCATAATGATAAACAGTGTTATTAATAGTACTTCAGGAGGATCTATTCCTAAGAATCTATATATGTATAAGCGATTTTTTTAAGGTTAACATGAATTTTTGGAGCTAGTAAGTGATCAGTGCAATTGTAAGCACCCAATTCCAATGTCTCAAATATTATGTTAGGTCCGCTAATGGAGACGTTGGTACTTTTTTCTTTTATATGGCATTTAGTCCTTTATGAAGTCTTGCGTTTAGATAATGTATTTGGAGGGGGCGACCGACATCAAAGGTCATCTAATCAGTAAGGAAAGAGCTGGGGTGGAATGGTGGAGAAAAAACCCGGCCTCGGCCTTAGCCTGCTTTTAACGGTAGGCGCCAAGGGTACCACGGCTTAACGTCCAATCCGACGGACGGGGTGCTGCACTTGTATTGTGCTCCACACAACATTCAAGCAAATATAGCCCTTTCAAAACATCCTCTGCCATTGCCGGAATTTGAACCCAAGCCCGCGGGATTTTAAGCCAACGTTAAGGCCCTGCAACAACCCGATCACCGTATTTACATACTTTTTATGCTTTATTCAATTATTACCTTATTTCTAATCACATATCTTGTAAAAGGAGAGGTGTTGGGCGCCGTGACCCCATGGTTTCTATCGTTCCTCTTACATGCTAAACCTATACGCAGTATTCCTTGAGTGACACAGATGTGTGGGGACTGCATTTCTTTCACTAACGAGTGATATTCCCTATACCGGATGGCTCTGAACATCGTAGTTGGTGTATGACGCATGAGAAATGATCCTCGGGTTGCAGGGCTCGTTACAACTGGAAACAAATTGCCGGCCCCTTGCCCCCACCAGTTAGCTCCTCTTGGGAGGATCTTATTCGAGAGATCAGTGACAGAAGAGAGGAATACGCGACGCCTTCATCTTCCTTCTCCGTCTTTTTACCATTCTCTCTCTACCGATGATGGTCGGTGGTAAAAATGGAATTAATGGTAACAACTATTCTACAAGTGTTTTACCTACAGTCCTTATTTAATACTTAAGAAATTAATTTCCCCTGACCTATTTGAGTTTTTTCTATCGGCAATCGGTTTTTTTTGTACGACTTGAACGGTTTTCTCATTCGAATGGATCGTCTTCTCGCTATTATTTTCTCTGAGGGCCTTATATTTTTCCACTCTTGTACTCTAAAGTTCAACTACTAAGTATGTACCATGAAATGCATGCCAGCCTAATTTCAATAACCTGAGTATATGAGACTTCTTCTAATCTTGTATTAATGTTTAATGCCACGTAGATAACATCAGTGCTCATAACATTGTTTTATTGCTGTCAAATACGATAGATAAATTATAATGAAAGAAATTTCTCCTTAAGTTATTCGAATGGTCATATTCCAATAGAAGAGAGATAGTAAAATTAGAGAATATAAGTTTTTAGAAAAATGGAAATTGGTGTGGTTTTTGTTGGAGAAAATAGTTGTGACTTTAAAAATAATAGAAATGTCTACCACTTGTAATCACTTCATCACAATCAATCACTTCATGAAAAAATCATTGATAGTAGTTCTTATCGATTTCATTTTTGCTGAAGTAATTCCATTCGAGCCCTGGTACAGTTTCTGGCCATTATTGTTCTCTGCCCCTCGCAATTTCCGCCGTCCGCTCCCACGCCCACGCACCCTATCGCAGAACCCCGAATCCTAATAAGGCAAAGCTGTGCGTGCGGACGTTGGCTGGATGCGGGACCGTCCCCCTTGTCCTCCCCGCCACTCAGGGGCCGTTCGCTCGGTCGTCTCCCAGTAATGGGGGTCTCTCTCTCTATCCCCTCATCCTCGTTAAACGAGCGCCTTCCTTCCCTCCCCCCCCCCCCCAGAATCTCGGTCGTCATTCGATGTGAAGGGTGGGTGGTTTACCTGATTTCTTCCCCCAGGATTCCGGTGGAAAAAGCATCGCCGCTCTGATGCCCATCTCTACCTTCGTCCCACCTACCCGCGTCTCTCATATCGCCGCACAGACTGGCCCTTGCGGCTTCATTCGTCACGACACTCATTGGTCCTATCTCTCAGGAAAGAATATAAATAGGATATGGCATAACTAGCTACGTCTCGTTTCAGGTCTGCGACGCAGCTAGTGTTTCGCGGTTATCCATGTGACAGAAATATCCAGGGTAAAGAAATTATATTGAATTGGATTTAGTGTACCCAATGCTAGGATGAGAATGATATTATTGTTCGTAAACTTATATCGAAGGCATTTCTTAATCCGCCATGTCTTGTGCTTATTCGAAGCGACTTAGGCCCGATATTTTTATGTTAGGACCCGCGAAGTCCTAATCGACGGTCAATCGTCGTAGGCTGATTTCACTCACATCGTCTGCAGTGAATAGATCTTTTTGGGGAAATAAATTAATTTTTAGAGTCGGGTAATTATTAACTAATACATTGTCCAAACATTAAACTTATTGTTACCCTCGACGTTGTCCATTGAATTTATTCCAAGAGCAGTAGCTGTTCTTTTTAACTCTTATTCGTTCCAATTTACTGCATTTTAAAAATGTTCTCCCTTAAGGCTTTTGGAAATGAGGGAAAATACCATAAATATGGGTGATGCTAGTGATTTCCCAATTTTCCTCGAACTCTAATATGTTTATCTGTCCATGTGGCAACCGGTTATTTTGAGGAAGCCTTAAGATTTCTATCTACGGTAAGAATCATCAGTGATATTTAATCTGGTGGTTTTATCGTCAGTAAGTGCGTTTCGAGCGATGTTAATTTCAATTTTATCCTCGCTCTTGGCTCACCTTAAGTACGTAATAATGTAATTCTTCTGTGGGAATAAATAATTTGTGAACCTTTTTGTGATGCTTTGCGAATTGAGACAACCTATTCTATCTATTACTCTCAGAAGTCATTATTTAAATTAACCCATCAATATGTTACCGCGGTCGTAGGGAAAGCGCTGTTGTAGTTTAAGAATTCATCGAATGTAATCTTGGCCACTTTTGCTATCATCTCTTTTTTTATGGTTTTCGTCTTTTAGGTGGCACATCAATTTGAATGTAATAAATCATTACCTCTCTCACCCGTGAATTTGTCAGGGCTGTACAAGTTATTGTCCGTTATCCAAACCCGTCGAAAATCGTCGTTCAATATGTGCTGTTTGAGTCGCTCTTTCGTCTTAATTCTACATTATTTCTTTACAATCAGGGACCTCTTACCAGTATTTCGCAGCCCGCCTGTTTCTATCCATGGGTATAAATTTGAGCTTCAGTCACACATTTGTGGTGTACTCCATGGGACCAATATTTCACTGCGTGAATATGCTCTCTGGGTTACTGCGGAGTGAATTCATACCTTTGATCCGCCGTAAATCTTGTTGTGCGAATCGATGGCTATTTATTCCCTCTACCAAGTCTCTCGGAACGGGCCATTCCTTTTCGAAAGGGATCCTACCTTCCCCAGTGTGTTCGTTCGTATTTTGGTATGCGGGACTGTGGAAGTGAAACTCACTCTTGCTGGCTTGCAGTTATGGTAACGGATGCGTGGAGGGATTTTGTAAGAACCTCTTACTGTTCGTGTTTTCGGGAAAAATTAGACGGACGCTCGCGTTTAACGTTTGGGCTAATTCGTTATGCCCTCTCCTCTCTCCAAAGAAGGAAAGGATAAACCTCAGTTGATGATAAAGTGGTGCTTTCCTGACTTGTCAGCTGAACGTTTTTTTTTGTTTTCTTACTTCAGAGGAAATATCTACAAAACTGCGCATGCTGGCTGCGAAGTAACCAAATGTCTAAGCTTATGTTGAAACCACAACTTGCGTTATATTATGGGAAGTGAAGCAGATAAATTAGTGATATACACCAAGGATGAAGTTCGCCGTGAAATAAATATTTGCCTTAGCCGCAATACAAACGTCAGATGGCCAATCGAGCTTAAATTTTAATTCAATTAATATTTTATTGCACGTTACGCAATTTGGGAGGAAAATACAATCAAATTACAAAAAATAGGCAATGAGGATTATTACGTATTATTTACGTTTTTATGGAAGCTATTGGTGTCATTCGTTTAGTTTACCCATGTGAGTTTTGTTAATCTTAGGTTGTATCTATTGCGATATGCTTTGTTGCGATTTTTATGACATTTTCCCCACAAACTTGAGAGAAGCATTGGATACTTAATTCAGTGGAGGTGAATTAACGAACAAGCCAATTGCATCTCGTTTCACGACGTTGCCACGCAATTAACCACGCAGCAGCCAGACACTCGCCGATCAGTACTGCTGTTTCCTACGAATATAAGTGTCGCAGAACCTGTTCGTCTCTTTCATGCAAACATCACAGTTAGATTCTGCTCCGACTACCTAGACTCCATGTATACTGCATCCTACTCATTTACGTTTCCGACTCGTCTGTATTGCGCGGCGCCGGTCTCCTGATAATGGTGCGTAGACGTTGACGCTGCTTATTTTAGAAATACTGGTAACGCCGATCCTCCGCCGCCGCCATTAAGAATAAGAGCGTTTCTATTCCGCTTTGAAAGCAGAAACCTTATGCAGTCTTTCTCGCGCGTTTCATTTCGCTGTTATCTGGAAGCGTCTTGGGGCGGCCTATTGGGTGTGACCTCGTTCCGCGAAGACCGCGGAGATGGGCGCCGGAGATTACGCTTTCATCCATTGCTAACGAGTGTCCCGGGGTTTCAGAGTTTCCCCCGCATTGCAAGTGCCTTCTCCCCAACGGCTCGCTCTCTTTATCCTTCTCCTCTATCTGCCTCTCCGCCATAATTCTATTCCCTGAAGTCTTCGTGTCGAGTCTGCCTTGTCTCTGTAGTGTCTCTAATACTGCCTTTTTTTGCGCACCTCTTTCTTCCAAAATTCTCAAGCTTTTAAGTAATGTCATTAGAGGCAACATATCGAATAAGATGAGGTATCGCGCCCTCTCCTCCTGTTTAATTGCGGAGCGTTTTGCTTTTATTGTGTTAAGCTCCAATCGTGAAATTTTCTCGGGGTTTACATTAATCCCTTTTCAACAATCACTACTAATTCAAAAAGGAGAGTTATACCTTAGTATATTCGCTAAGGCTATTATTTTTATTTGTGTTACATGTAAATAGTGGCATTTTTTTACGCTGAAAATTATTAGATAATAGCATAAGTTTTGAACAAGTAATACATCTGGAAGAAAGGCAAATATGAACTGTCCTGTTAAGAATCATTTGGATACGTCCTATTGAGGGGGCTCACCACCTCGGCGGAACGCGTAGCGCTCGCAAGTAATAGCAGTAATTTCTCCTCTAACCTTAAAACACGACACTGCGCAATCCTTCATTCATAATAGAAATAATCAGCCTAAGATATTGGAGGTCGGGCCGGGGTGATCGGTCTAATGCTCTATGTAAACCTACCTTGACAGGTAAATAATTTTTGTCACTAGTTACTAGTTTTAGGATTTGGTGCTTTCCCGGCGAATCTTATTGATGAAGTCTTCTCGGGAAATCAACCGGGTCAGGATGGACATTGCTGCCAACGTTTCAATGGCCTTCTATGCCATCGTCTTCAGGGCGAATGATGGACCTGGTTAGTGCCGGGCTTATATACACAGTTGGGGCGGTCACTAGTTACTAGTTATTTGTCACTAGCGCCATACCTGTCTCGGATACCGGTGTACCATAGCCATCCGGTATGTTTTCTACCCAGACGCCCTACCTCTTGTATATCTTCACTTGCAATTTTCTCTCGTTAATATTCATGTGCTTTTTTTAGCCTTCTCTTGACATTTTTATATCATATTTGTTTTGATAGATTTTTTCCTTTTAAAAAACGCCACATGGCCTCTAATATTCATCCTGAAATCTTTACTGCTATGTCTACTTTCTCCCAACTGTCTGCCCCAGAAATTATTGTCTTCTCGCGTTATGATGCTACTAATACATGTACGTCAAAGACATTAGAACCGTTGGTCGCGCTCTCTGTAGACTTCAGTCCCTGATATGCCATCCAGAATATTCGAGGGTGACTCTCTGCTCATATCAGCCCGATCTTTTTGAATCTCATTCCCACTTGAATAATTCATCATTCCACCGCTTTCGCAATCAGTGTATCTTGGAAATAACGTTCATCGTCCGCTGGTTGACTCTCCACCGCTTTTGTACGCTCCGGTTTTCTCATTTTGTTTCCTCATAGCGGCATTCATTGGATTTCACCCTTTTTCGAAATTAATTTTAGGGCTTTGATCAAGCGTCGATTAGAAATGAAATCCGCGAGATTATAGCGCTGATGGATTCCCTGGGATTCGGCGCTCAGAAAACGCGGGCGCCCGTTTAGAAGTAAAACTCGGGCGAAACTTCATTGATTCATCGGGTAAATGGGCTAATGGTATCGTTTTCCGGCCTTAGAGGGTGCGGGATTATAGTTGGGTGTGATATTTTGCATGAGATATTCCGTCTTCGTGCTTTTTATTTTGCGCTAGGGTTTGCTAATGGTGATTGGAATTGCAGCTTCCGAGTTATCGATTGCTTGTCACACATTTTTTTATATATGCCTATTTTATCACTCCTGACTAATTCTTGAATCCACTGTACACCATGGCTCTAGTATTTTTTGTTTCGTTGAAATATGCGCGTATGTATGCGTGGAGTCATAGAGAGATCACGAGGTTGTCATCGATTATGATGGTTTTCTGATGCCTTATTTTCTCTGGGTTCAAAAGGGAGCAGCACCGATTAAAATAATTAAGGCATGACCTATAAATGCCCGAGTGCGGACAAGCAATCTCTCGTGCAAAGTCTTTGAACACAATTTATTCTCTGAAAGCTTTAATTCCTCTTTGTGAGGTAACCTTTAATAATCATTACGCCTTAGATGGTGAGTGAGCCCTCGCAATAATTTATTCATTAGAGGTTAATACGATTGAGTCACATTGCAATGCCATGGGGATGTCGTTATTTTTCTAAAATTACGAAATAACTTTTCTCTCCGCCTCCCATTGTTATTTCAGCAACAGGTGCTGCTCTTTATGGTAATGGAATCCTATTTCTTTCCCCTTTTTTTATACACGAAACGTAAATTCAGCCGATCTGAGCGCCGTTCCTCCTCCTCTCGTTTTTAAGGGTTGGCGGTCCTCGTTTTCCCGTCGTTTTCCCTCGCGACCCCGGGGAGTAACCCATTTAGTGCATTGTGTGATGCATGCAGGGACCACCCCAGCTACGACAACGACGAAAGAGAGAGACATATATACGTCGTATTTCAACTACTTTGCGGATCGGGGAACTCGTTCGGGCGGGGAGAATGCGCCGCGGCACCGTCATTTTATTTTTTTTTCCCCGTCGCCCCCTTTGTTTGCCGCTCCGCGCGGAGGGATGCAGCTCGGATCGGAGTGCGGAGCAGTTCCCTTTTGTTCGGCGCGAGAGACTTGGTTTTTTTTTCACGCGTGTCCCGAACTCGAAAGGGGGCAAGAATGGGGAGGAAAACACGTTCGGACAGTCGAGTTTGGGTCTATCTCGACGTTTTCGGAGCTGTTTCGAGGCTGGGCTGGCGTAACGATGCCTCCCTCGTCTCCCCTTGGCACACATTTCGTTCTCGTACTCGAAATTCTCGCCGTTCATGAGCAAAAGGAATTGATGGCCCGAGGCGCGGAAAGTTTATTATTATTTTTTTAAGGTCGATTTTGGAGTGAACGGTATCGGCTCGGGTGGAATGCATTTGCATTTTTATTTATCGAAATGCCTGAGGCTACAAATGTCATTATTTGGTCTCTTGTAATGTGGGAGCTACTGTGCTTTCGTAACTGTTTTTTTAATAAAGTGTGCACAATTCGAAGCCTATGCTTGGCTTGCGATGATGGGCTGATTCGCGGTGTATCGCCTGAGAAAATAGCATCATGTTGTGAATGTAATTATTTTTGCTATGAAACAATTTGTTGATTAATGGGTTTCATTTGGCGATAATCACACTGAGGATCTGATAAAAGCTGCCTCTGCTTTGTAGTCTCTGAAAATGTTGGCATCTTTTTTTTTAATGCTTTCTTGTTTATTCGTGTTCGTGTATATTTTGCGAATAATTAATGGTTATACTGAAATTTTTTCTTCTCAAGTTTCCAAAAATAATGTTATTAGCCTTTGATCCGTATTTAACTTCCGTCTTTAACTTCGTCATTTCTAGTAAACGCTAAGCCTGGATTTCGTACATAAGATGTCTCACAACTTCATTTTTACCCCATCTACCAAGCCGTGGTATCTGATACAACAAAATCTTTTCTACATTTACCTCCGCAAATTCTTCTGTTCTCTCTTCAGCAATGTTATAATTATTTTTCCTAAGAGGAGCCGAATGGGATAGGATAAATTCTCTTGCGGTAATGCCGTTCTATATTATTTTTAAAAGTTAAAATGCGTGGTAGGTTACATAGTATAGCATTACCGCGAATTCAAAGTCTCAGCTAAAATATAGGTGCGGTCCAGTGGCTTTTGACAGTTTGCGCCGAAATTTATACATGAAGTACCCAAGATTCACGTGTGTTCTCTGGAAAGGAGAGTTCGAAAACAATGGAAGGAGGTAATCTTTTATAGTTAGTTGAATACTTCGCTCTCCTGTTATGCTACTCCCTCTCATCTGTGCATATATTTCGAGAAATCGTGGAATCGCAGAGAGCTATCGCTGGAGTGGGTTACGAAAGTGGAAGATGGGATTATTCATCTCGGAGGGATTGATAATCGGTTTATCCCCTTGCGTGGGTGAGTCAGCGTACGACTTTAATCGCAGTCTCCGGCTTGCGTGCGCTTTTCGTCTACCACTTGTAAGCGTCTGTTCTTATATACATCTACGTAATGCCCACCCTCTTCTTGTTATCACTAGGAAAGTGACAGTTCGCCGTAGGGTAGCGAGCACACCCCGATGGGTGCAGATGGGATTTAATCTCCGTTTATCTGCTGTGGAGGTAAAACGCTTGTTTCATTCCGCCGTCGTCTGCTCCGCACTCTCGCATCGTCTTGGTCCGTTCGCGCTCCGCGGCGCTGAAACTCTTCGATTCGCGTTTCTTTTGTTTTGAGCCCAGGGGGGATTAAACACGCCTGCTAGCTCTTCATCCGCGACTTATGCCGCTCTCCCCTTCTCTCCGAGGGAAGGTTTTCCTTTCTTTTCTTTAAAGAGCTCGCGTTTCTTTTCGGCGTCTCCTTTCCTTTTCCTCCTTATGTGCGAGTAGTAATGGTATTCCCCGCGGACTCGTCAGGTCCTCACGCGCGTAAGCCGTCCTTTATTCCCCTCTCCCGTAATCTCAAAGGGCCTTGCCCCTCCAAGACAAAGTCTCCGTCTTACGAATTTGGAGGCGTGGATAAGAGAGGAACCGAAGTGTATAGCTTGACAGGATTTCGTCTAGGCCAGATGCTCGGCGTTTTCCCTGTTTTGATATTTATTTAAGATCCCATTTCCTATTATTTATAATCTTATTACTTATTTTAGGGTGTCCTGGGGTTCTATAATGTTTTTATTTAGTGTTAGCCTCAACCTACTGGCATATAGGCATGGCCTGGTACTTCTTTTAATGTCGTATTTCCATCGTAATTATACCATAATACAAACTGTCTGGTGTTAATAATATGATCGCATTGAGTGTTAGCCCACTCATTACTCTACTGCTAAATTTATGTCGTTTCTTTAATAAACACTGTTTTTGTTCTTTCTTGTTTTTATGTCAATAGGCATGACGCATGACTATCATAATTAATTTCATGGAATTTTTATTGTTGAAATGGTTAATAATTATAAAGAAACTCAAGAAAGCCGATTATGATAGTATTCATAAACTCTTTAGGGGTGGATGTTATAATTTAGAAAGTGGTCATGACTATCTATTCGAAAAAAAATGAAAAACTGGAATTTTTCATCTGTATTTACGTTCCTTTTCTTGACTTCCCTGCCCTACCTTGAAGGATAGTATGGAATCGAGGTCGCTGCCCCCTAGTCTCTGGCCTATTGTGGCTTCTTTCGATGTGTACTCTCTCCATCCGCTCCCCATTTGGTGACAGACTGCGGTCCCCAAAGACCGCCCTTACCTCTTGAAGGAGCCTCATCAGCGTCACGCATCCCTTTGACGAATCGCTGGGAGGCGTGGCCCGCTGTGCGAGGATTATGGCGTCCGTCGACTTCCGAGCGTCCATTCTTTCAGTTCTCTAAGCATGTATTCAGCAGATGCTTTGCCACGGCAAACTATTGGTCTCCTCTTGGGAGCTTTATTTCTAAGTGACTTGGCCGAGACGAGCGGCTTAACACGTTTTATCCCGTTGATTTCATTTGTTTTGCTATTCAATATTTTGAGGTACTACCTCCAATTGACTACCATATGTTTTGCTTAATTAATAAAATTGAATATCCTTGAATTCTGGAGAATAATGGAGAGGGTGAAGTGGACGGAGAGGAGGAGAAACGACGAAGTTCTGGCCTTGGCGTGTGAGTAGAGGCAGCTTCTAGTTGAGGTACTGAAGAGATAGATTGTATGGATGGAGTGAGTACTGAGCGGGGATAGGATGTTGAAAACTGTGTGAGAGGGTAGAATGTTAGGTAAACGAGGGAGAGGAAGGAAAAGAATAGCAATTTTTGATAGCATGAAAGGAAATAGGCCTTGTGAATTGAAGAGGATGAAGGAAGGAGTGGTTGCCAGAATGTTTCTGTAAGTACTCCATAGAAACCCACCTTAATCGGTGGAATAGTATAATAAATAAAATCCTGGAATTTAATGAAAGGGAAAAAAATTGGATTTTAAAAATATTTTCTCGTTGAGACCGTATGACACTATGGTGAAGTGTGCGAAGGGCCGGATCTGTTTACGTGCATCATCTAAGGCTTCAGTTGCGTCCACCAGTCCGGCTTGCGGTCGGCAGGACGCCGCTTCGGGTGGGAAATCAAGTCGGGAAGATCAAAGTCACGTCTTGCGCCTCTCTCTCTCTCTGCTCATTTTCAAGGTTCCGCGGGGCTTTGCGGCGTAACCGTATCGAGTGTGACGGGTGATCATAGTGTGCGTACTTCCCCTTGCCACGTCTTTGCAAATTGTGGACGGGAGTGTCGGACCACGTGCGAAAGAAATTTGGCAGGGGAAAGGGCTAAAAGATGTCACTATTATTTGGCTTCCTCGGGTTTCTAATGTTTTTCTCGCTGGCTCCCTATGGGTCCGTTTCCTCGGTATGGGAGCGATTCCCCTATCGAATTATTGGGAATTCTACTGAATTAAGTTTTGTGAATTGAAGAGGGAAGTACATGAAGTAAGGGGTGGCTGTCGGAATGCTTCTTAAGCACTCCATATAAACCTACCTTGGTCGTTAGAATACTTACATAATAGGAGTAGTTTCGCTTCTCGCGGGTAATGCCGTAAAAATTTTCAGCTTGCGATATATTATATAACCAAAAATAATCCTGATAGCGTTAACATTATTTGCCGTTCAGAAGGTATTACTCATAAAAAAGATACTTGCTTACGGTATTTGGAAGCTTGGCATTTTTTGGGAATTTTTTTTATTTTGAATCAGGACGCAGTTTTATTTTGAAATTCTTCCGCCGGTAACTTTTCGTCGTTAAATTCTTCTTTGGTCATCATAAATATGTTATGGAAAAAAGGAATTCAAAGAGGAACTAAGCTTTCGGTCAATGAACTTTTCTGGTGTATATTTTCTTTTCGAGAAAATGAGGGGGCTACATGAAAAACTTAAGTTGTGTGTCCCATCATTACGATGTTATCCTGCGGCAAGTCCGTTTGGTGAATTTCGGGAAGAAGCCTAAGTCGATCGATATTCGGTCAAGTTAGCCCGGGCTCGGACATTTCGTTCGTGCTAGCTTCTTCCGCGCTTGCCCAGTGGCCGAAATATGAATGGAAGTAGTTTTCAGTCGCCTTACATAAATGGAATTCGCATTCCTGAGGGATTACTGGTGGGGTTTCAGGGGGTAGCTAGAGGAAGGGGGGTTTTATGGTTTGAAGGCGGGGTGAAACGGTCAGCGGTTGGAACTGGGAAAGAAAGGGGGGTGATCGAATCCCTAAGTGAATTTTCTTCCCTTGTCTTCGTCTGTTTGCTGTCCCCGGGTCGTAAAATTGCTTAGGCGGACCCTCGCCCGGTCCCTATACCCCCACCTTTCCCGCACCAAGGAGCTCCGTAAAGCGAAATTTGTGACCGGATATCGACCGCATTGACCGCTGTGGTGTGATAGGGCAGATAATGGGCATTCCGGGAGGCAATTCGATTTCTTCTCCAACCTCCCCCTCCTCCGTGAACCGACTCTCTTCGGCGATACGGGTCCAGGTGGAGCGGGCGAAAAGGATGGAATGTAATGGTTGTGAAATTTCGGGGAAATTTATTCGATTACGCTCTCTTTTTGGGCTTGTTCGATTACCCATTTTGCTTTTTTTATATTCGGTGGAAACGGTTATCGAAATATTTCGATGACGGTGGCTGCTATCGATCATCTTACTGGGTTTATACACTGATCGAAGAATTTCGGTGGTCGGATAGTCTTGAATATCGCGGTAGGATGTCTCATTTGGCAGCTCTGGCTATTGAGCAATAATTAGATATTGCCTGAAATGCATTAGTGTAGGGTATATCATACTGAGTTATTATCCAGCAATTAGTAGCATGGGATATGACGTTCAGTGGCATAGCTCTGTGCAGTCGATATATCTAACATAAGAGAGCGAATCAAGTCCGAGTTACAGTCTAAGTCCTAATTGTTCTGGTATTACAAAATCATTATTTCAGCAATTTCAATTGTGAGTAGATTTTGGCGGTCGGGTAAAACTTCCCTGCACTTCATCCATAGTCGTTGATATTTGTCGCCATGGACGCGCTTCATATCAATACGGTAACTAGAGTCATCTTAGATAATTTCGATCTATTGAACCATCGCTCTAGCTTATCTCTCGGGCTATTGAATCGACTTGACCCGTGGCGCTATTGCGTTCGGATTTCACGATCGGGGAATGCTTTTAAGTGTGGCCGTGTTTTGCGAGCGTCCAAAAGTCGCGTCGTGAAATTTTGCGCGTTTACGGCGAGTTCGTGGAGCTGTCCAAAGCACGTATGGATCCCCCGTGGACATGCCGTTCCGAGAAACGAGCGGAGCCAGCTAGTTAGTCTTTTTTTCGGCCTCTTTGGACGTGCGGTAACGCCGCGTCGAAAAAGCCCCCGGTCAAAAAATTGCTATGACTCCGTCTTGCCTAGCGGTCGTTCTAAATTCTAATCATATGCCTCACTAATGGACCCGTTCCCTCCGTCGGGTGCTTGTTAGGAATTTTTAGCCTGGATACTTTTATAGCCTCCGCTTTTTGCAGTCATAACTCTGTGGTATCCTCTTTGAATCCATTATTCTCCGTGAGTACGCGTTTGGAATAGGTTTCGCCCCCCCTAGTATCCTGGAGTGGCCAATAGCTGTGGACGTCCGCAAGTGAGTATCTTTGGATATTATTCAAGCGCCTCTCAGCAGTTCCTCATAGTTCGAGAGCATCGAAGTGTGACCACCTCGCTCGAAGGCATTCGGTTTTACGTCCATGGTTATGTGAGAACCGTATTCTTAGCTAAAGATTTATCGACATGATCTTCGGTGCTCGTGAAGCGTGGTGTGCCTTGTTTTATGTTCAAGTCTTCGAGCATCCGTCGTTATGTCTCAATCTGTATAGCAGTCGGTTCACCCGTGACTCAATAAAATCTTTTAGAAAGCAAGTATTATTCAACTAATTAGTATATTTTTTAATTGTCGTAATCAAAAGGAGACACGTCCAAAGGAGGGTTATCATTATAAGTTACTCAGATCTTTATACTCCGCTACACAACTTCTCTCGTTATGGTCTCTTAAATACTTTTCAAATTCATGTACTTCAAATACATAGTAGTCTAAATAAGCGTATTACTCAATTATGTGCATTTTGTTTGATAATCAGTTCATTGATTTGAATTTTAGGATTGCATGTAAAACCATCCATATAAGATGTTATGTTTACTCGGATCTCTTAAATCATGTATTCCTTATCTCGGCTTCAGTTAAAATATATTTTTGATAAAGTATGTAGAAGATGAGAGATTAGGGCGGAGTTAAGTCGATTGCTCCCAATCACGCGTGTTTATTTAAGCGCGAACTTTTACTCCGTTGCTGCATTTATGTTTATGAGCTATATATGCTCCATGTAAAATTTATTCATCGTCATTGACATTTCACATCCTATTCGTTTATCGTGAAAGCGATTTATTTAAAACGTGACCTTTTCAAGGAAAATAATCCTCCCTTGTAATCGTTACAGCTTGGTGACTCATCGTCAGTTCCTCGTTCTCGGTGATCTCTGATTAAATTAACTTCAATTTTGGATTCGAAAAGGGAGTCTATGAGAGACGCGAGGGCATCGAAGCGCGACCTCCAGTGAAGGGAGGCGTGCGTTCTCAAGTCTTTCTCTACCCTTTCCCTCCTCCGGGGCATCTATCGAGGGAATTGATTGGTGCTTCTGCCCTTCCGTGGCGTGACGACCCGGCGCCGATCTTATCTAGGCAGCCCAAGCGGCTTGGCCTCATCGATACCCTGTCGCCCTTCAGTCTTCCTAGCCAACCCCTCTAATTATTCGCCTCCTCATTTTGTTACATGTATTCTTGTATTCTACCGATGACGACTTAAATTGAACATTTTGTGACCCCGGAAATTAAATCATCAAGCGATAGCTTGTGGAAATGCTTGGCATATTATAATTATAGTATTCTACCGATTAAGGTAGGTTTCCATGGAGTACTAAAGAAGTAATCTGGGAGCCTCCCTTTCCTTCCAGCACTGCCTTCTTCAATTCACTCTAAGGCCTACTACCTTTCAATCCATCTAAAAATATCATAACAAAAACTGTTTGTAAATTTCCCCTGGAATTTTGATGTAACCTTAGTAATGACATTTCTTTGGAGAAATCTGGGTCAGTTGAATAAAATTTACTCTGATTATTAATAATTTCTTCTTTTCATGACTATTGAACGTGTTACAATTCATTATATCTGTAAATCCTATTCTTCTCCTTCAATTTAATAATGTTTTCCCCATACACGTATATTATCATCCCCTCCCCTCTCAGTACTCGCTCCATCCGGACTCTTTTCCTCCTCAATATCTCGTCTGGCGCTGCACTTCGTTATTTTATTTTCTCGCGGTCCCCCGACCTCTGCCCTCTCCCTGTTCTAGCTTGATCTCACCGAAGGGTCTCCAGAGGCACGGTGACTCCCAACGGGAGGCTCTTCTTTCCTGCCTGACCTTCCCGAATGAATGCGCCGCAGGGCTCTTCATTCCGGGGTTATCCTGCCTCGATGGCGGCTATGGGTTCACGGCGCTGCTGCGTGTCCCATTTCTAAAGGGCGTCTCGACCGGAAAGTCGACTGGGAAAGAAAATCTATTTTTCTAAGTCGCGGTAAAATCGCCCCGGGTGCCCTACAATTCCGAGGCGAATGGAATACTAGTATATGGTCCACGCATTTCGTGGAGTTTTTGTCGCATATAAGTTTTCTTACGATTGTAATATTTATTCCTTTTAGCCGAAGACCTCCACGGTAGCGTGTTTGTAATTTTAAGTACCTCTCGTGGTATTTTCTAGCAATGATCTTGAGGTTTTTAGAATTAATTTTCTCTTCGCCATATATATTTGTATCGAGATTCATTTTTTGTTCCCGGTTTGACCGTCATTTCGTTGGCATTACGTACATGACGGTTTTCAAAACAAACTTAGTGGTTTAATTTGTGAAATGAATCCTACGGACGTCAATTTGAAAGAAAAAAAAGGACTTGAAAATTCCAAGTTTAATTACAAGGAAACGTCTTTGTCTGGAACTAAGGTTTTCGCTCTGACTTGCTGCTCAGTTTCAAAGTTAAATTGTGTAGTACCTATCGCTCTCCTGTGTCTTTGTCTAGCGATTTTAAATATATCTTTTTGTTGTGGCTTTTACTAGATGATTTAATGATAAACCATCTATCTCCACCTTCTTGTACTAATGTTTCGCTGCTTTATCAGTTCATTTTATTATTAAGGAGTCAGTAATAGACGAGCGTTAACTGTATTTTGTGTAGGACTGCATGTTAAAAATAACTCCAACCGCAGTGCCGCGCACTAATGTAAAGTTATTTTTAAGGAGACCTGGGTTCCGACCTCGGCTAAGCCAAATGTTTTTATTCGTGGCGAATTTCATCGATGGTGTAAATGAAATTTATGTGTTTTGTTATCCTTTCAAAATACAATTGTGCCTCTTCCGCCATCCAATATGCCTGTAATTTGCGTGAATTAGATTCGTTTCACAGAAATTCGATTCTTTCTCATGTTTTACTCGTATTGTTGTTTATTTTATGTCTCAAGTGGCGACTATAACGTGCTCAATCGCCTGTAAGTGACCCTTCTCGTCGTATTTTCTGGGTTATAGTGTCGTCGTTCAGCACCGTTTCCCTAGTTTATAGATCCAGCTAGGTCGTGATGTCTAGTGGACTGCGTGTCGCCTAAGTGCCTCGTTGCGCTGTGCATTCATCGCGACAACAGGAGGTGCGAATGTCGTCCGTTAGCATTCGTCGTGCGAGGCAATCTCGCAGCATAGTGGCCGTAGCCGGAAGTCCGATATCGGCTGCTTCCCTCAGCGATGGCGGCAGCGGAAATTCACAGCGCCTGGCTGATTGCGATGGAGGCGTCCCCTTGTTGTGTGTGAACCCTCTTCGCGGGCCCTCCACGTCCCATATTGCCTAATCCCTTCTCATTTCCTTACGCTCAGTTTCACGTTAACTCTCGTGATAGAATCGACCATCGTTTTGTTCCCATTTTTTATATTCTCTCGCTGGTATTATTCTGCGTGTTAGCGGCTAATAGAGGAATATCGATCCGATGGCGGATTTCGCCGGGCATCGATACGTACCGTAGTCGCGTTGAACTTCAATTTTATAGGCGATGCATACGTAGTTCAGTTGGGGCTTACTTAGGATGCCACCATAGTGAGGCAAATGTGTCGATAGTGGAATGGATGTCTGGGTTTACACTGTCAAAATAGATACCAATTTTTATTACAATATCGGGCGTGTATTTAGCTGTACCTCGCACATGACACCTTAAACTCATACTTGAAATTCGCTTTCAAAAGCCTGAAATATTTTAGGATGTTGTACTCAGTGTGATGACTGTTTAAAGTCCTCTGTGCTTTATATTTCACTTAAATCTTAGCAGCTGAATTTCCTTTGGCTCATGAGTGTTTGAGCTGTCACATTAAACTCAGACGCGTTATTCACTTCCCGTAGTTTTCGTGCAGTGTTCGTGTTAGAATTTGTACGGACGTGAGTGGAAACGTTAAATTAGTTCTGTATTAAGGAAAACCGGCGTCACCTTGGAGAATAGCCTCATAGAATGTTTGTTAAGCTGTTCTCTAATCACGGTCTTCCTACCGCACTTCGATGTCGATTTATGTCGATGGCTATCTTGATGTCGATTTAAAGAATGTTTTAGGACGCACCCATGGTCCTTATATTCGTATATAAGTGCCATGAACGCATCATTCATAACGATGATGCTAATTCCCAGGCTGTAATGTCGCTAGTTTGCCGTAGTCTACCATCAAGTTTTGTCTTTGACCTTTCGATTATACACTGAGTGCATTAACAGGGGGATTATCGGGCTTCGCTTCAATTTTCCTGCTGGATTGGATCATCTTCCTCCCCGATTCCAGTTTAAAATTGCCAGCTGTTGCGACGTGGAAAACGCCCTAGCGAAGCGTTCGCATTTTGCCCAGCAAATACGAACTTCCACGGTGTGCCGATTCGGGTTTGCGAGAGGCGAAAACTTTCCCTTAATCCGAGCGGAGGGGAAACTTTGCGCGATTGGGTCTCTGGTTTCTTGTTTTGAAAACATTGATTTCCCCCCCGCCCGAAAGAATGTGGCTTTCTTTCTTTTGGGGCTTGTTGTTATTCGGCCATTCTCGCTCGTCGAGCGGCCTGTTCCCGGCTGGAGTTCCTTTCGCGACCGCCGAATTCGTTAGGCTCTCGCCAAACGGATAATCCAGTGTCGTTCCTCCGGAATTTCTGATTTCGCTTGTGTGTGTGTTGCTTTCGTAGCGGCCACGGGCCCTGACGATCAAATAAATTAAATCCCACGCGTTTGGCCGCCGTATTCCGTTGATCAAATTTGCATGAATCCGAATTCGTGCAAATTCTGCTGATATTTTCGGGTCTGATTTGAATGCGGCTAAAAGTTAACTAATGAATAGCCAATTTGATCAAATAAAATTTGATTGAATACCCCGGCGATGTCGGTCCGCAAGCGGTGGTGTTTGCCCGTGGACGGTAATTGAAAAACCATCGGAGTTTTGGGTGTGTTCTTCAGCGGAATTAAACTATTCTATCGTAGAAATTAATTGGGAAAAGGAAATATCAATCAAATCACCCTTTTGGCTTAACATTGACGTATCCTATTGGTCTAAAGAATGAAATATTTCGTTTTTAGATAATAAAATCATCTTTTTTCGTATGCATGATACTTTCAAAACCCAAATTGGTTTAAAATGCTTATTTCATTGCGATTTGTTTTCCAACCTATTAACTCAAGCATTCTTTCGGTGTTATAGATGAGTGATGTTGATAACCTCTTTGTCAACCTTTTAGAAGTGAAAATTTACATTATAAAATCAATTAACTTGTTGGAAATATCGATTGGCAATATGTTATTTTTTTGGATTTTTTGGCTATATTATTTTACAATTCTGAAATTTCATTTCATTGCGAATAATTCAAATTACTTGCAATTAATTTCCGCTTTTTATAAGAGGTTTGGTGTGGTAATTTGTTTTCAATCATTATTTCGTTGCCTTGTTATTTTTGCTTTATAAATAGTGTTCATTAATTAGATTATGATAAAAAAGATTTAACTTCGAACTTGAATTTTAATTCTCTTCAATTTTTCTCTGATCTCGAAATCACCCATTGTTGTAATATTACTTTATTGCTAATGCTATCACCCGAAAGGGTTTATTTTGCTATGATTCTAATTGCTGTTTTTCTCCCTCTTTTCCAGGTAAGTCATTCATCACTCGCTGCTAAATGTTGGCTTTACGGGACTTCATAACGGTGATGTTCCGTGAGTTTGAAAGAAGTATATTTTCTCTTTCTTGTTCTGGTCGGTGCCGATGACCGCTTGCGCGTTAGCCTGCAGGTTAGCATGCGGACATACTTTTTCTCCTCTTTAAGTTGAACAGCCTTGAGTGGAAGAAAGCGTGGCAAGGCAGTCAATGATGATTCAGGTCTATTTACTCGATGAAGCTGCGTTTTTTCGTTGTACCTGTTGGCGATGCAGAAAATAGCTCTGCAAATAAAAAATTGTGGTTTTCTCTCACTTTGATTTTTATTTTACGTTTAAATTTGCCGTTTTACAGTTGTAGATAACGTAGTGTAGTGTGCATTTATTCATTTTGGATTAGGTTCTACTTTATTCTAGTGATTGTTGCTTAAATAAATCAGAGATAAGGTTTTTATTTATTGGTTCACTGAGCTTAACACTCCTTTTGAGTGTATTTACTCTCACCCCTACCGTCCATATTGTTGATGAAATTCCATTTGAGCCGAACTGTTTGTAGTTCGCGCTTCATGTTTATATGTTTCGTGACGACGGCTTCTATTTGAAAAATAGATATACTCAATCCTCTCTGCGAAATCTGCTCATCCTCTTCGTAAATAAATTCTCCCCGCGCGAATCCTGATTGAAATTCGCTTTTCCATCGCAAAATCAGCGGGATTCGATTTTTACAATTCGCGCCCGACCGTTTTAAAGACGCTGGAATCCGCTCGCGCCGAATAAATTCCAGCTCCCCCCTCTTACGAGTGATTTTGGAGCCAAGTAATTGCCGGCGCGTACGTGGTGTATTCTGGAGCGCGAGAGGTGACGGCGGGCCTTCGTCGTGGGACCTGCGCGAATATTTAGCAAATTTGATTAGCGATTCGGTTGGTGCGCGCGCGTGCTCCCTGGGAGGAGCCGGGGAAAAAAATGTCGATGGAGGTGGTCGTGATCACGGGGATGAAAGGCGTCTCCGCGCCTTTGAAGACGAATTTATTAGCGAGTCTGTGCGAATGCGGAAAGTTGCTTTCGAAAGAGCGGAGATGGAAGGCGGCCAGGCCGTAAGTCATGCGTCGCTCCCCCCCAGGGCCTTCTGTACTTCCCTCCCGCCCCGAAACCACCCTGCTACCGGTGACTCTTTCTCCTTCTAGCCACTCCCCCCTTCGACCTTCGCAACGAGATTTTCCCTCGAAAACCCTATGTACACTCCTTTAGAGTAGTTTCAGATTTATTCTGGCGGAATCCCAACATATTATTAAATAAAAACTTACTATACTTGTGGTAGAAATTCATTTTTAGATATAATCAAAGGGAGTAGGCTTTATAGTGAATTATAGAGGGAAGCACTTGAAGGAAGGGGAGTCTCCCAGAATGCTTGTTAAGTACTCCATGGAAACCTACTTCAATCGGTAGAGTATTTTAATAATAGGAACCGGCAATTATTCATAAATAAATTTCCTTGAACTATCCCTTTCAATCCATTTTTTATTGTCGTGACGTAATATACCCTTTTTACTATAGTCGAAGTTACCGTTTATTCCTCGTACTGGTTCATGCAGCTCGTTTATGTGAACGTACGTATGTGTTAGAATCTTACTCTAAATTTTTTTCCTGGGAAAATTACCTTGGTAAATCCTCATTGCTTTTGAAAGGAGACCTCTAATTGTGAAAAAAAACTAGTCATCGCTTAAATTCTGAAAATTCAGGGAATGTGGTGTAGAATTTATCATCTGGTGGAAGTGATTTTCCGACGGTTATTTTGTTTTAATGCTGAATTTTGCCCCGAATCGGATGTGAAGGTGACGTTTAAAGTTTTGAAATCTTAATTGAGTTTTTTTCATTAACTTCACTTGTAACTTTTTTCCTGATTATGGAGCACAGTATGTACAGTATATACTTTGGGTAATTGACAAGAAAATTATCTCTGTGGGAATATTTTCCTTGGCAGCAATACGTTGTGAATCAACTTTCTTAATTTAAATTGGAATATAAGTCGAATGTTTGGAGCTTGATTAAAATGATAAGGCAATATTCTTTGGGGATATTTTTTCTTTATTCGTTTGAGTTAAAATCATCATCATGAGAATTTATTTCGTCTGCCTTCTCATCACAATTGGTGCAATCTCTAGGTGGTTGATCGAGTGCCCATTGCTCACATTATTTATCACGGTAGCCCTGCTCTTAGGTAAAGAAAATGGTATTTTCAGTGGCATATGCCATTGCAACATGCGTACAAACACCATCCCCAGGGTCCTTGGCAGGTGCGGTTGTTTTCTTCAAAAATATTGGCTGTGATAGAAGTGATTCTTTTGGCCCATCGCTACTGACGCGACACCTCACATTCCTTTTTGGTGTCCCGCTATTATTTCTGTACTTCTTGGCCCCAGCAGACGAAGTTGAGTAAAGTTAGGTTGATTATGTTAATTTGTTAGATTGATCCACGAGACGTGTGGCAATGTTAAGTGACAATTCTCTTCGTTTTATCCATTACCTTTCGGCTCCAAGAAAAAGATATTCGAAGCGTTTTTCGTGCGTTTTCTCTGTCTAAATCTGTCACTCTCATCCTCACTGTTCATCTACATGCCACGCACGTACCGCGAGCTTTTCCGTGAGCCAATCGACTTTGCACACCTCATAATGCTACACCTCAAGAGCGGACTCGTGACCTAACTTCTCCAATGTGCTCGCGCTGGAAGGTCGCGGTAATGTTAGGAAAAATCTTTAAGCAGTTCGGTAAAAATTATAGTGACGATTGTCCGTGAATTTTTGGATGACGTACCCAAACTGTACCGAAAGATTTTTCTCGTCATTGAGTGTTTTTTTTTCGGAAATTAGTGAATGAATTTGGCGTGTAAAAGTAACATTAGTTTGTCTCTCTCTCCTTCCATTTTCACTTGAAGGATGAACTACCTAATGAACGTGCTGCTTAAGGAAATGACAATTTTTGTTGGAAACTTGAGGGTAGCAATATCAAAATCATGTCCAACCCCCGCGCCCGAATCTCCCCAGTCGTGGGCTGTGTGAAAAATTGTGGGACACGGCAATCACTCATTAGCTCGCTGATCACCATGACAGCTGACCGAAACCGGATCGAAAATTAATGTCCTCCCCCCTTCCATCGCGCGGTCCTTGCTAAACTGTCGCTTTGACGTAGGTGCGTGCCTTTGATACGCTCGAGTTTCTTTCCGTCCATCCTTTGACCGCCATTTCTCTCTCGTGGCCGTCGAAACAAAAGCCTTCCATTATGTCTGGCCGTGTGGTCAGCGAGAGAAATGGTCATCCATTAGGGGTGGTACAAGGGGGATTCTTCACGGTCGTCACTCGTGCCCGTTTTAATTACTTCCTCGCCAATGACCGTTTTTATTTGTCTAACGGACGCTGAGTGTTTGTCACCTTTGGTGACTTACCGTTGGGGGAAAATTAACGGATCCGAAAACATTCGTTTCCTTGCTGGCATTTCGTAATTTTTCGCGTGGCCATCTAGGTCGAGGAAGTTTTTTCGTACTTTCTATTTTTTCCTATGCAATCTCGTCTCGTTGGTTTATCGTGTCCCTTTAAGTTTTATCCCATCTTGTCTCTTTCTCCCCTTTATTTCGTCCCTGATTGGCCCTCGTGTCCTCTGCCCACCTCTCCCACCCCACGCAGTTTAATAAATCCCCATTATTATATCGCTGAAGCAGGGAATTGACACCTGAAGTAAACGCTCCCCGGTCCGTTCTGGCGGTGCGTCAGTGGCCGCTTTTCACGGAATGAAAGGGATAATCACGAAATTGCTTCGCCGCGCTTTGGAACGCTCTCGAGCGTTCTCACAATTTGTTTTGACGTTCATTCTTCCCGCGTCGTTGATTATGGTGTTCTGTTGCGCATAAATGTGAGACTTTTCCCGCCGCAGTGAGTAAACAACGTTGCGGATTTATTTTTTCGCGATAAATTTTGCGTATTGTGAAACTCTTTGCGGGCTTTTTGTTCCATTTTCTTTTTCATTCCGTTTGCGACTATAAATTTATCCCATGAAGACGTTACTAGGGACAATTATCGAGGCCTTGGGGATTTTTATTACGTGTGAAAGTAGTTTTAACCGTTTCCTAATTATCTCTGTCCCGGAAACCTTTCCCTTTTCGTTTCAAATAATGGCGACGAAAATTTGCGCTTCTCGAATCTCTGCAGAGATTCATGTGGTGGCATGCAAAAATTTACACTTTCCCACCATGTTGTCTGTTAGAAATGGTTATTCGCTGAAATTGACGATAAAATGAGAAATAGTGGTAAGATAATTGTTGCAATTGTTGCCGCCAACCTACGTTTGACGATTTTTTTAGCCGAAAAAAGTGCGATACCGTTTTTGTTTTGGTAAGGTTTTACTCTACTATGAGATTTTTTTGTTTAGCATTTCACCCGGTTGTTAGAGAAATGTCTAAAAGAGAAATGTGAATTGGCAAAGTCGAAACAATAAGAGAATAGGATCCCTATCATGTAATAACTCTTTACTGAGTGAGTAAACAACGTTGCGGATTTATTTTTTCGCGATAAATTTAGGGTATTTTTTATTTCGATTATTGGGCAAGAGTTTTGTGTAAAGGTTAACTCCAACGGTAATTTTAACGATCCCCGCCTAAAATTGCTGTTTTTAATATATTTTTAAAGTTTTTTCTCATCTCAGGTCTCTTTGACGTTCAGTACCTCGCGTATTTTTTTCAGGAGAATCTTGTTTCCATGAATTTCATATTAAGTTTCACATAGTTAGACGAGGCCTTTCTCCTATCTCAATTCACATTCCTTCAAGCCACTACCCGGATGCCATGTGTTGAATTTGTTTGCATTCCGTACGTTTGTGTATGTTCGTAGCAGTCTCTCTGTTAATATTGCAAACAAACACACTTTCGCCGCTTGGCCTGGTGACTTGATATTATTTTAGAGCAAGTAATGCCTGGACCTCGCCTTATTTGGTTCGCGAAATTTTCTTGAAATGGGAATAAAAAGTGTTTAATTAATATTTTAGTGTCGTCCTGTAAGAATTTACTGGTAAATAACTAGTAACACTAATACGATTAAGCCGAATGAAAAAAAATATTAGAATGGAGGATGAATGACCTCCCGAAAGTCTCCACTCCCCAATTATAGTTCTCTTAATAGTTTATTTTTTTGCCAAGCATGTATGCCTTGTAATTCTATTCGTATATTCGAATGAATCGGGCGAAACTGTGTGCATTACTGTGAAACTGTGTTAATGAGAGATCCAACTAATTATTTGGTTCCCTTCCCAATAATTTGAGAGTTAGTTGAGTATTGTGAGTAAATTTTTTTATGAAAGGAATAAGAGTCCTTCACACATTCTACTGGTAAGTATTGTAGCTTTGAGAAAGGATATTGATCCTTATGAAGCGTCGGCATGGATAAAGGATTTTTTGGAGAATAGACCTACCCTCAAGATTTGTGTTTAAATAGTGTTAATGAGGTTGACTTGTTCGTTGAAATAATTCTTTAAGCTCCCTCAGTTTTTGTGCGCGTTTCTAGCAGTGGTCCATGTTTAGCCTGGTTGCGCTGATATCGGTCGTGTTGTGTTGTCATGCCTTAAAGCTAACGGTAGGTTATTGCGGAAATGGGCGGATGCTTCGCAGAATATGGTTTAAGTCGTTCCCTTCGTCGCCGGAATGGGTGATGCTTTACACCCTGTGCAATCGATTTTTTTTCGCCTCGCTGCGGGGCGCGAGTTATCGGAGGATTCCCACCCTCGCGCGGCGCGTCGCCTTCGACGCGGGTGCGACCGCGATATATCCCCACGTCGGAGGTGGGGGTGGCCCTCAGGGGAGCTTGTGTATAATATGCAGGGCGGAAGGGGATTTACTCCTCGCTCGCGCATCGACGCATCACACATCCTAATCCACCGCGCTGCCTGGGAGGTAGAGGCCGGGCCTTGCGCGGAAAAGTTTTCACTCTCGCCCATTCTCCGCCCGGGGCGCGGGGGAGGCGGCAGCGATTTACAAAATGGATGATTGAAGGCGAGGAGCGTGATGGATGGAAATAAGACGTGCCCTCGGCTTCTCAATGCGCTTCTCTTCTTTTTTTTCGCTCAATACAATCTCGGATGCACTTTGCGGTTGTTTCGCCGGCATTATGTGCCCCGATCCGATCGCAGGATCGTTTATCTCGTCTCAAGGTCGTGATTGCCGTTCGATCGTAACTCTCGATTTTTTTGGTGGGTAGGGCGTTTAAAGATAAATATGCATAAGAGGTTGGGAAACATTCGGCTCTCTCGCCATTCAAGGCTGTCCGGGATTATTTTATATGCGTAATTATGCCTGTTTTCCATTATTTTGTGGTGGAAAATGATTATACTTGTGTGGGTATAAAAATGCTTTTACTTCATGGTTTTGTGTCAATGAAAGTTCAGTTCGTACCAGACAAGGCCGATAATTCTGTTATTGACAGCGCTAGTTTCCTGGTCATTCTTTAATATTAGTTTGAGACACTAGTTATGAAAATATTACGAGATGAAAGTAATATCCTCCAATTCCGTCTGCTAATGAATAGTTATCTTTATTATCTAAAAATAATTATTCATCTTCCAGGAAACCTTTATGTGATGTAATATTTCATAGCCTTGTATGTGTGTCTGCCTGAGTTGTGTATGAGTCTGAAATAGCTGATTTTTCGGATACTGCGTCTGATTCGCTCTTGGGAACCAAATTTCAAATAGCTTGCGGGATGCAAGTTTTACCCCCACAGTCGTGTCATCTGCTTTCACGATCGGCCTAACGCAGTGGGATGTGTCAATCTCGGTTGCAGAAGCAAATTTTTTTGCTGAATTCGTTCGCCGGCGCATGGCTGCGAAAAAAATGTGCGATTCAGCTGCGCGGCGTGTAGAGCTGTCAGCAGTGGTGCGAGTCAGCACTCTGGTTTATATCGGTTGGGAATGGGACTGGCTCCCTCGCATCTGAGAAAGTCGAGCGAACGGTTCGTCCTTGGTTCCGGTCGGCCCTTGCTCGTCGTGACGTGGCGAAAGGGCAACGCCAACTTCACTCCTGTGCACCCAACGATCACGACTGACTGCAGGATCCATACCATGCCTTCGTTCGTTTGTGCATACAATTTATTTTTCGAGGTTACCTCGTTCGGTTTCTTTTCCTTCCCACGATAAAATATTTCGGAAAAGGCGGGGCTTAGAACATACTTATGAGTGTGGGTATGCTAAGAACGGTTATTATTATAGTATTCCATCGATTAAGGTAGGTTTCCATGGAGTACTAAAAAATCATTTTGGGAGCCTCCCCTACCATCAAGCACCTCCCTCTTCAATTCACAATAAGGCATACTCCCTTTCAGCCTATCTAAAAATCCTATTCTCTTCCTTCCCCTCCCTCGTTTACCCATTCTACCCTCTAACACCGTTTTCAACTTCCCCACTCCGCATAGTACTCCATCCAAACCTTCTGTCTCCTCCGTATCTCATCTAAAAGTTGCCTCTCCTCACCCACCATGGCTAAGGACGATAGTGATGAAGAAAAAATAATGTAAAAGAGGGATGAAACTAGAAAGCTATCACTCGATTTTCATGCGGGAAGATTATCGACCTGAAGACGGACGGAACTCGTTCTATAATTTTTCTTACCAATATAATGACGGGAGAAGAATGGGAAATAATGGAAATAATCGAATATTACATATCTCTTGTGCCCTATCTTCTGATGGTCATTCCCTTTCGGTGAATTTTCATCATCATACAATACGCTCTATGGTAATTAATAAATGTAAATTATATTTTAGAAACTTGTTTGTCTTAATAATGGGCTCTGTTGGGTACGGTTACGGTCTGATATGGTTTTTTTTAGTAACTTTACGTATTTTACTATTATCATAAAGCGCAAACTTTAAAAGCCTGGTGTCAAAGATTCCATCACGGGTCTGGAAATATTTTAGTCAATTTCAACTATCTTCTTTCTATGATATGTCTTTTATTTATAGCCTTTGTGTGCTTGTCCTAAAAACTAAAAATTCTACTTCCCTTTGTCACATTGCTTACCAGATGGCATCCCTTCCGTCAATCCTTACGCTATCTACTTCGCTTATATTTTCCCTTCCTAACGCTTATCTAACACTTCCTCTTCCGTCGTTTTCCTTGCCCAACTTACCGCATTCTTCCGTCTTACAGATATCTTGAAATTCCCCAGCCCTGCGGATGTTCTTTATCCTTAAAGCCGCAAGTCCCACCCGTGGAGCACCACACCTGGATTTTTGGCTGTCGTAAAAATTTCTGCTTACAATTAGTGTTAACCATAAATTGGCTCAGCGTATATGTACTTGGACTATGGTTGTTAATATTGGCGAGACGTATTCAATTACATCAAAATGTATTAATGAGTTGCCGATGCTCAATAGTATTAATTGAAAGGGATTTCCTTACCAAATTATATTTTTAACTGATTGCCTAAGAACATGGCATAATGGCGGGAGTTGGGAAGGGGAAGACGAGAATGAAAAGTGATGTGCCTTAGTGATTCCGAAGTGGAGGAGGAAATATAAAGTTTGTCAAGTCTTTCGTGTAAATCTACTTATTGAAATGGCATGTGTATGTGAAATGTGTCTTCGTGTTTCACTATGTATGATTTCTTATGTCATATTCTCGAGATCGCGTCTACGTTCATAATTTTTTTTCGATGTCGCTCCGTCGACCTTACGTCTTCTTCTTCGTCATTGTTGTTGTTTTCGTCGTTTATAACCAGCTTACTCCTTTTTGTATTCTTAGAATCCCTGTTAGATTTATATGTTGTCTAGGGGCATTGCCGGTGGTGTTAAGTGGAAACTGGGTGGAAAGGCCGAGAAAGCCTTGCGAAACTCATTCTCAGATTACGCCTTTTTCCTTCACCTTCATCTCTGTTCATTTCTATTTTTCGATGTTGCATTGTCGATTTTCAGTGCTTCACCTCTGTCATTCATGCGCAAGGTCAGTGGGGGAGGTCGGGAGTGGGAGGAGGGCAAGAACCACGTGTTGGACACGCCTTCTTCTTCTTCTTCTGGCCTCGCTCGATTTCCTACCGCGTGCTGTTGTCGCCTGTGGGGCGCGACCCCTTTCGCTCCCCTGCTTCTTTCTACGTGTGTATGTACTCGACACACACACACGTCCCCCTCCTATCACTCCCCCGGGGGCGCAGCCACCCCCTCTGGCCGACACATGCCCCCTTCTCCCGGCCCCCCGATGAAATTATCCTCCGTACATTACACCTCATTAGCCATTCCAGCGTTGTTGCATTTATTCCTCTCCGAGCCAGGCTTTTTAGCTGAAAAAAGGACGAACACGAAAGGAGCTGCCTGCCTCTCTCCCTCTCTCTTTCTCCCTTTCTTTCTCTCTTGGGCTTCAGTCCTCTCCGAATAAGGCATGAATAGTCATGAGAGGGGCTCCAGAGAACGCCGTCGCCCCACCATACAACCACTTCTTTCTCTATTCCACCCTTTCGCCCATTTTTCTCGCGCGTTTTTTTTTCCTCCTCCTTTTCGTCGGTTTTCCTTGTGCGTTTTCCACATTTTTCGTCCTCGCTGCGTCGCTTAAACAGTTGACTCTCGCCCGGCGCCATTTTTGTTTCTTTTTCTCTTCCTCCTCCTCCTTAAAAAAATTTTCCCCTCATCCTCATCCTAGTTGCATTTTTTTAATTAGGAATTTCTGGAAGTGCTGGGAATTGGATTCATTAAAAAAATACCCCGTGGGGGTCGTACGTGCCGGTTCGATTTCGCGGGCGTGCTGCCATCTCCTACCCCACGGTCGTTATTCTCGGAGCACAGCTTCTTTGTCTGGGGTCGTATCTTTTATGAGATGACTCCTCGCGAACATGTAATGTATCGGAAAAGTTTTCGGGAAGTCCGTTCAGCTATTCAGATGACCCCTTACGCTGACGTCATCTATTCCATTACGAAAATTATGCTTGTTGGCTACGTCGTGCAGTTTTCCCGGTTCGATGGCACTGATCGCGTTTTCATTTTTTAGTACGCCAGGATTTAGGGGTGCTGTGATTGAGGGAAGGATGTTGGGTATGCAGATTAAGGGGAGAAGAGGAACAGCATTCATCGATGTGAAGGAGAGTAGCTGTATGTAGATCCGTACAAGAAAAGCCGTTAGCAAGATTAATGCACTTCTATTTACTATATAATGTTTGGTATGCTCATCTTAATTATAATATGTAGTCCATCTCAACATTAGGAACTTCCTTTTTGCCTCCGATCCGGTTATTATCTGTTCTCGTTTTGGAATTTATTTTTATATTTCATCGGAGCTTTCAAGATCAACTATCGTACGCAGGCGGCTGCAACATTCTTGCTGCAGCATTCTTGTATCTAAGGCGCATTTCGCAATTGGAAATTGTCGGAAGGCAAAAAACAGCTCTCGCAAGATTCATGCGACGTTCTCCATTTACTTCCGTCTCTAATGGACATGCAGATGACGCTGTTCATATTTTCTAATCGCAGGGGAGAAGATAGCTAGTGTAAGATCACCTCGACCCCAAGCTTGTCCTCTTGTCGCAAGTATTCATCCCACCTGCAACTCTGACGATGTTTCCCCTTTCCTATGCAAACTCGACGCAAAAATTCCGGCTAGAGCCGTAATCATTCGTCCATTGTTTAGAGCTGTTTCCACGGCGACTGACAATGCCCCACATTCCATCTGTGGTCGTTGCGTCACCTTCTCTCCCTTCTATTTACTTGAAAGTGGGCTCTTTATTCCGAGGCTGTTCCGCGTTGGCGTCGCCTCTCAAGAAAGTTGAAAACTCCATCTGCGCGCCGTGCTCGGCAATCGGATTTGCTCCTGAACTAGTTTCTGTTCTCTTTGTCGCCTGATTGACTGTCTCCAGGTTTGTCGTGGGGTGGGCCATCCGAGATTCCCAGTACAACGCTGCACCCACTTCCGTCTCTTTTCGTTTGTCATACTCCCGATGCAGTTTCCTCTGCCGGTACCTTCCGCTATTCCTCTTCCTCAGCTAGTCAGGATGAAAACAACCTCCTATCACCACGTTCGTACCATCTTTCACGAAGTGTTTTCTGTGGTGATTGTCCGTCTGCGTACCATATGAGATGACTAGCATTGTTAATATTTCATTATCAGGTACCATCCTGCAAATCTCTCAAGGTAAAAAATTATCCGCTGTGAGAACTATCTCATAGACTTTAATTTATCACTTCTGATTCATTTCGACGGAAACGTCTGTATGAGTCTATAGCCACTTCAAACGAAATACCACGATACCGTTTTTTAAAAAAACATGCTTTTTATGCGCATTTTTCAGATTTTTGTAAATAAAACGTGCCTTGATTCACGTTATTCCCTCTATTTCACCTCCAAATTGTCGTAGAACTGATTTGTGGCTTGTTTATGACTTTTCAAGCGACAAACAATGAGTAATAAATTAAACGATTCCTCGTCATTATTATTGTTATATTTAAATGTTTGAAAAGTGAACTTTTTTCTGATCCTGTATCTAAGACTTTCTCCAAAATTTTATTTAATTATAAAGAAACATCTGCTTAAGTATTCCTGAGAGATAAATGATGCTTTAAGTTAACTAAAATATTGCTTTGGGACAGTTTCAATCAAATCGAAAAATCGACTTCTGTACACGGAAAAGGGCCGATGTGCGTTGCCTGGCTCTGTGGCGTTTCAGTGTGTGATATAAACCTCGTGGCCTCCCGTTGGTTTACATGCGGATTTAGAGCCAGAAGGATCCTCTTCAAGCTCTCCGTTTTATTTTACCAAACGAGTCGTGTTGGTGGAGAGCTGTGTCGTAAATGTGAGTTTATTGGTGTTTCTGCTCGCCTCTTCTTTATTTTCTTTCTCCCGGAAATCGCATCGGGAGGCGTTTTTAAAATGAATGCTTGCAGAATATTGTTATCTTTATGGTCTGCACGGTAAATCTTAGGCATTTTGAAAGAAATTGCCCTCATATTACCCGTTTCAGTTTACTTTGTTTGCGGAAATAGATGTGTTTGGTCTATAATTATTGGCATTGAGACTACCGACTACAGAATTACCCGAATGGCTCATGGGCCGATAACGTAATTTGTTTCGTCCAAGCTGTAATTTGCAACCGCAGGGCTATTTCGCGTCGTGATTTCCTTGAATCCAGTGTTTGGTTGATATAATTTTCTTAAATAGTATTTTATGCGTTCATTTACAAAAAAAATTCCCCACCTTTTCTCAATCTACTTGACAATTTTCACGCCCTCCTCTTACCTCAGTGTGAAATCTTTGGGTGATGCGCTTTAAGTTTGTTCATTGCTGCTCTGTGTTTACGTACGTTTGTACATGTGCTCGGAATAAATGTTGGATGTATTGAATTTTGTGTATATTTTGAGAGGGATTTAAAATGGTGGAGAAAATAAGTGAGGAAGGGTTGTACATGATTAGAGAAGTAGATAAGTATGCTGTGGAAATCACAGTGTTGGCAGCGTAAGTGGGAGGGGTGGAACCGGGGAGGTGCAGCTACATGTTGAAGTCAGAGGGGGATATACATCAGGCGTGCGCGGCAGGAAGGAGAAGGGAGAGAATTTCGGAAAATTCGAAAAGAACCAAAATAGTAAGAGATGTTGAAGCCGATCTTATGTTGGGAAAGAAATAGATTTAACGGAAAAGCACGTGGCAAATGGTCCAAGGTTATTTTCAAGGAGCATGATTGAAAGACCTAAAGGGGCGTGATTTTGATAATCATAATACTTTTTTGCGAAATCAATATTAAAAGGACTACGCTGCTTCGTAGTCAACTTTTCTAGTATTTTTGCAAGATGCGCAAAGTATTCGTGTAGTTGCCTTAGTGCGGGTCCGTACTGGGCATCAATGGTATTTCTTTATATTCCTAGTGGTTGAGTCTACCGCTCTGCGAAGGTAGGCAGGGTGGAAGGCAGGCAGGGATTCTTTTGTTTATGCAATTGCTGACCAAGGAAAGGCGAGGGTGTAAAGTTCTCTCGCCGGGAGGATTATTGTTCGGACTCCCAGTTGACCCGCAAAACCTTTTGCTGATCATGACCTCCTTTTAGTAATAAAATGCTTGATAGGAAGTAGACGTTGTTTCATTGTCGACCTTTCAAACGCTTCGCCCGAGGCATTCAAGTAGTAGGCGTTCTAGGCACAAGACTGCACCGCTATTTTCCGAGCGAATGCCGCCACCGCTTTTCGGGGGGCGGAAGGTGCGGATGCTTTTGTTTATGAAAATGGCGACCGGAAGCGCGGAGGGAAGGCGGTGCAGAGTTTCGCGCCTCTGGTATGCGCCGCGTGAAATATCGTTCGGAAATTTTTCACGCCGGGGCGCTGGCGTTGAAGGGCAGAATGGGCAGGAATGCGGCAGCGATGGTCTCTCTTTGCCTCCCCCTGAAACCCCCCTCCCCCGTTGACTTCCTTTCCCGCCACCCCTTTTTAAGCGTGTCGTAATCGGCGCCCCCTTCTGAACCATCTGTGCATCGCGGAGGGGGATATTCTTCCCCTCCCACGCCTCCAATCCGTGCACGGTTTTATTGCGCGGACGGGACGTGAGTTCGTTCGGGCCACGCGCTCCGTTCTCCGCTCCTCGAGGATGGGATGGCCGAAGCGGATGCAATGTAAATGTGATGCTGGAAGGGTGAATAAGTCCACAGTCCGCATCCACTTACAAGTTCTCCTGTAGGCTTATCAAGCTACCCTGGTCCTGGATATACCAGCTATCCTCTGCCCGGAATGGTAATTTCCGCTAAGCTTGGAAATGGTTCTATTGCTGCCTTAAAAATTAAGCTTCGTGTACGATTTTCTCTTATTTTTTTCGCATACAGACGACAGGTTTCGTCCAATAGCTCAGATTATCGGGCCCAGATGTCTGATTTTGCGACCGGAACCGGTCGTCTATTAAAGACAAATTGAATCGTGGATAAAGCTTCCAGCAATATCTGGTGATTATTTTCTGAAGAAATGCCGAAATCGCTGCCGATTTTTCGGGTTTCGACTCGTTAACCATTCTTCAGATCGTAGGACCAACTGCTGCTCGCAGATAATTAGATTTGTTCGGAGAATAACTACTTAGTTACGCTTCGAAAAAAAATCGGGCAGGGGTGGAAATGGAAATAGCGTACAGCCCTAGAGTCCTTCAAGGATGCAATTCGCTAGGAAAACGTGGAATCATACGTAAACATAGGAGTATTTTAGGAGAAGGATCGGAGCCCTTCGTAGCCCGGTACTGTTCCGTTAGCATTTGCTGGTGTCTTAGATGCTCGAGCGTCGCATTTCCTTTGGTGACATGCGCGATGCAGTGAGAACCCGGATGGAACATCCATCGTCCAGCCACACCAGCGTACCCTAATCGTCCCTGCATGGCCCTTCTTCGCCCCTCCTCCGGAAAGTTGTCCAAGTGCTAAGAGGTCCATCCAGGCGTGTCCTTGCCGCCGAGGCGGGGAGTGCGCGCGGGAGGGAAAGGGTTTTGTGATCGCGAGGGCCGCTTTCAAAGGAGAGGCGTCCCTCCGGGCCGAATCTCCAGCAAAACCCAAAGTCTTTGTCGCCACCGCCGCCGCATCTAGAAGGTTATACCCCCCCTCCCCCCATTCTCTTTCTTTGTCTCATTGTCCGCCGGAATGCGTAATCCCCGGCCCGAGTCTGCGGACCTCTGCGGGTATTTTCTGTCGTCGCGCTCGGCCGCAAATGACTCTCAGCATTCTGGCGAGTCCTGCCCCGTGGAATCCCGATCTGCATCCCTGAAAAATGTCCATTCCGCTCGCATATTTCTCGCAAAAATAGAACACGTTGAATTTTAATGCGCGGCTCTCGATGGCCGCATTGATCAACGCGGGGATAATGGGAGAAGAATATCATTTTATCCCGGCCGTATATATCACCATTCGCTGTCATTGTCGATTTTTTTGTTCGGATTTTCTTTTATTAATATTGCGAGCCGGCGAGGTTATGTTGTTACATGTTTTTTTTTTAATATTCCGAAGTGGATTGTTTTATCGATTGGCTCAACTCGTGATTGATTCTGTGTCGGTCACAGAGCCATGATTTAGGAAAATATTTTCATATCTTTCGCTGATTCTTTTTAATATCTGCGACCTATTTCCACGGCTGCAGAGCTTCCTCACATTTCTTCCGCATGCTAAAATGTAAATAAAGTAGCAACTCTAACGGCTGTGTTTGTAGGTTTTAGTGGAATGTGTCATCTCGCTTTTTCTTTGTTGGTATATCGGAGCGGAAGGTTTTTAAATCCCGTGCGCCCACGAACGAGTAATCAAGCTTAGGCTTTTTATACGCCATGTGGGGATTATAGAGTTCTCATCATGTTTATTTTTAATATTTTTATACTTCACGGTATTTATTCAGCGCCCGCACTATTGTGGTGTTGGTATCCCAATATGAGAGCACTAGTTGAGCTTTTCCGTATTTTCTGTGTGCCTGTAATTAAGCCGAATAAATCGCGTTTTGGACCGCGAATCACCGTAATCCTAAATGGAACTCAGGCGCCATTAATAGGTATCCCTGGTAGTTGGTGAATCTTTTATGCTCACCCTTCTGCAAAATTTTTAGCCCATTCGACCTTCCTTCTCCAAACCCTTTTTTCGTGGTAACCTTCGTGCAAAATATCTCTGATCCAGTTTTCCTTTTCCGTCCAGTACCTGTCTCGTTGCCGTACGTTATTTCTCCGTCTTATTTTACTTTATCATACCATCACACTGAGAACGATTGTAGCGTCGTTTTGGCCGTAAGCTTGTCCTCCGTGGGAGCGAAGTCCCCAAACCGTTTGGTGTTCGCTGCGGTCATTGGTAGTTAGATGGGCTGTCGGTATCGTGTCTCTGATGTCATCCATGTAAACATGCGCCGCACGTGTATGTTTCGGTAAACAAGATGAATATATGAAGGTGATCGTGTCTTTTTGGTAATTACGTATATCCTCGTAACCAGGGCACCTAGGAAGAATGGACACTGTCCCATCGTAATATGGGAGTCACATTTGCGTCGAAGTAAAAAGAGTCTTTGCTTTTGATAATCACCCCCAGCATAATCACTTGAGGATAAAGATTCAGAGATACGGAAGGAATTATTTTGTCGCAAAACTTAAGAGTGGATTAAAAAGTTATTTGATTTGTTTATGGTAATCATTGTCATTAACAACCTTGTTTTTTCTTATAAATATCAAGTAATAGACTTATCGGCAAACCACTGAGGTTAAAGGGGGTTATTACGATCGAAACGTTACCTGGTAACGCCACTGGCGTAATTGCGTTAACGTGGTCATTGGAACTGCTTTTGGGCATTGGATCAGCAATGGTTATTCGAGGGTTTGATTATTATGTAACTCGAAGTATGTAAACTTAAAGCACATCTCCCTTTTAGTTTTTTTTTCTCCCTTTTTTTCAATATTTACCGCGAGTTTTTCGTGCTCTATTGTCTATCTTCTATTTACTTCGCAAGCCCGTTTTTAATCCCTCAGTTTTTCAATCGTGTATTAGTGATCATCTACTCCGAAGCTCATTGAGAGTTTTACAAGAGCTCAAGTTAATGTTAACTCGGTGAAGAAGTTTTTTCCGGGTGAGCGATATTGATTTACAGGCACTGGAAAGAACATGCTCGGGAAGACGCCCCACGAATATCGGTGTAAATTCTTGAGGAGAGGGCCGCAGTAATGTGATTTTAAAAAGTTAGCCACATCCCATTTGCCGCCCATTTGTGGGGAGAAGCCGCAATTAAGCGAGACTTTGATATTCCGCTCGTGATCCACCCCGAGGTCGCCTCCAAAATTTCATCTTCGGTTCTTGTGTGTGTGCGTGTGTTTCACCCGGGTTAGGAAGTTGTTCGAAAAATTTTCAGCATTATTTTCTTTCAACTTTTTCCGCTGCTCTTTTTATTAGCTTTTATTGAGCTATCAACTTTGCCTTTCATGCCCAAGTTATGTAATATTTTATGGTGGTGAAAAAAAAGGCTGAGAACTCGGCAGAATATATCTGGGCTTGCGAACTCCGGTTCCGTCACGCGACGTCTACAGTCGCCGTTTAATGCAATATTTCTCCCTTCCTCATGTATATATATAACAAGGGAAATTGTGAATTACCCTTTAATTTCATTGTCATATAAAATCATCTTCGTCCGTATGTTTCTCGAAAGCAGTGATCGTAAGTAAAACTCTTGAAAATGCGTGCCCATTGCCTTACAATATATGACGCGATTTTACGGCATTAATTCCAGCGAGCTCATTTGCACGTCAGTGAAACTCTATTGAACTGTGAACTGCGTCTGTAAGTTTCTTACGAAAAAAAAGGATTTTGCTGAGCGTGGTAAAATATTGATTGCCATTTCTCTCCTCATATTATGCCAGATTAAATAGTATCTATTCTACCAAGCTGCCTTTCTCGCAAGTGTGAATATGAGGTAATAATAAAATCGTTTCCGTGTTAACTTAGCTCAAAGAAATAAAGCTTAGCCAAAACTTCTTATAACCGATGTGTTTTCTTTTCCCAAATATGCAAGTACACAGTATTGATTCAACCAAGCTACCCGTAGTTTTCTTAAACTGAACTAAACTTGTGAAAAATATTTGCGAGAATATATGTGTCAAACAAAATAAAAGCTTCGGTGTGTTACCTCGTAAAAATGGTAAATCTTTCTCTTCCAATATGTGTCACGATTACACCGAAATTTATTCCGCTAGGCTGCCTCGCTGAAAGTATGCGAGTTAGTGCGGGAGGTTGGGGGTTTTCTCCGCCGCTTCCCCGCTGAAGTATCGAATAATCCCGAAGTCATTTCATGGCTGGACGGCAAACTACTTGGGGCGATAAGGCGACGGCGCCGGGGATCGATTCGGCCTCCTTAATTGGCCGCTCTTGTTCCGCTCCTGCCCCCCCCCCCCCCAACCTAGGCCCCCGCCTAGTTGAGGTGCAGCCTTGGGAGCGTCGGGGGAGCGGATGCGGAAATTTTGGACCGCCCGAGTTAACCTCTCCTAATATATCACCTCTCTTCCACCGTCACGGTTGCCCGCCTTTTTTGTCAGTAATGTGAAATTGTATTAGGTAGTTTTTGGTTTTGAGAGGTATGGAAAGGAGTAGGCTTTGTGGAGAGCGGTACGACAGACGAGGTGCTGGACGTGGTTGCAGAGTGATTAGGCGTATGTGAATCATGGATTTATTTGATTAAAGTATTCTTCCGGTTAAGATAAGTTTCCATGGAGTATTTGCGAAGTATTCTGGCAGTATCCCTCCCTTTATTGACTTCCCTCTTCAATTCAAAGTTAGGTCTTCTCCTATTCATTCTATCTAAAAATCCTATTCTCTTCCTTCCTCTTTCTGGTGTGCCCAATGAAAAAAAATGTAAATCAAGGATAAAGGTGGTGATAAAGAACGCCATGCTCGGATGACAAATGGAAAAAGACCTCCGATTAAATTCAAATAGTTTCATTGGACCTGCATCATCATCAGATATAGTTTCATTGAAACTATGATGGAAGTAAAAAGTGGGATTTAAAGAGTAATGAATGCTCTGATACGTTTCCGATCGGAAAATGTGTTCGAATATTCTTCCGGCTGGCTTTATTCGTTCCACACATGAAAATTTGCTCATAAATGCCTATGTTGTCTCTTCATGTACCTTGTCTTGTACTGGAATCTTTGAAGTCACATTGTAGAATTATTTTTTCCGTGAAGGTAGTCGAGAGGTACAGTATTTTCCTTTCACTTATGTCGTTTCTGCCGTAACAAGCAAATTTCGTCTTCCTCCATCAGTAGTAAGTCGCCGTATTGATTACGCAAGACAGGTGTACTCCCACATTAATGGTGTTACTACTTATGATTAAATCTGGTTAACTTAATTTGTTAGCGGATAAGTTGTGATTTTAAGTGTCGATCTACTATAGATCTAATAATTTTGCTGCGTTATTTGCAAATTAAATGTGAGAGACTAAGTTATTTAGCTGGAATACCCGGAAATTATGCGGCAGTCAAATTAATTAGTGCGAACGGGTAGTTTTGAGTAATCTGATTTTCTCGATAACATCAAAATTCGTGTGTTAATTGGCAGTGGTGAAGCAATCAGGTCCTCGTAATTGGATAAATAATTAATGTAAATTTATCATTTAATCAGTCTGTTCCTCTCTCTCTCTTTCTGTGAACTTAAACTTTTTAGTGATTATAGATGATACTTAATAGGAACTGTATTCTTATTTGGCTCGTACTAATGAGAACCAGCTTGCTATATTTTTCTCTTACGCAGTCGTGATTTTACTTCGTTAATTACTTAAAATCTTAAACGCAGACTTTTCTCTAGTTTAAAGGAGGTCAGGAAGAACTTAGTCCCTGTTGACGTAGCGTTGTCATCCGACTTCAGAAAGTTTTATCACGTTCTCTTCATTTTGTAGTGTGCAGTAAATCCATTTTTGTCCTCATAAGTTTCGAAGGGGAAGTGCTTGTTATCTCTCTTCTTTTTTCCTAATTTTATTCAAACTTGATGATTTTGTGCGAAACTGTTCTACGTGGGGAAGTGGGCTTTTCAGTATATTTTCCTTATATTGATTTTTTTTTCTTTTTTAGTCTTGTGTACTGCCTGAACTTCATATTTATTCTTTTTTGATCGGTTTTACTCGCCTTTCACCCTGTTTAGATAAACGCTTCCTGAACAGCCACATCTGGTGCGATATTTTTAATCTATGCATTTTTGCATCTATATCCTTTTACACTCCGTACTGTTTTTTTATTACCATTAAATCACAGCGCCAAAACATTTTATTAGATGGCTCTTATGCTATTTATATATATTTAGCATCGTTGGTATTCTCCTCTTGGCCTCTAATGATTGACCGTTTCCCTTCTCCACCATACTCCCCAAGTTCAAAATTTAACTACCCCCTTCCATGTACTTGCTGTAAGTTCGTCTGGATCAGAGGTCAACAAAATGTTAATGGTACACGGGCAATTAGCCTTAGGCCCCTAATAATATTAACTGTTGACTATTTTAATTTTTGCGTGATTACAGCGTTTATTAAGAGTTCTTACTTGAATTAAGTGTATTGATTTTTTTACTGATGATTGATTTAAGGAGAGGGGGAAGACCTTTGACAGAAAGAATAATTGCTTTCGTAAGGATTTTTCAGAGCAGAGTATGTTTTGTGATGACTTTAAATGTTTAGAAAAAAGTTGTTTTGAAGAGGGGAAGCATTTTTCGGGCTTGTTGAAACTGGAAGGAGATTATGAAAACCATGTTTTAGGGAAGGGTGCTAGGTAAAAGTGGAGGACAGAGAGAGAAAAGGGTTCATGGGTAGAATGAAAGGGAGTAGGCCTTCTTTGCGAATTAATGGCAGAGGGTCTCTGTGGAAATGGTTACAGGCTTCGTCCTTAGTGATTAAACAAAACGTCTACGAAAGCCGTTCTTCACCGGTGGAGTAAAAGTGAAAACAATTTTTACGTATCTACGTCGCGAGAAGTTCATCGTGGTAGTCTGATACAATCAAGCGAATGAAAGGTCGAGTTCTTCACAATACGTAATCGTTCGCGAGCTCATTAATTTCGTCCGCCCGTGCTGTTGGACGCCTGTTTACTCCTGTACGCCTTGAAGTTCGTCCGCTGCGAGAGGTCCTTTGGCCGCCCGCTTAATTGGTTCCACCGCGGGTGGCGACTCGTGCTGGCTGTTTGCTCGCGGAGGACTCGGTCGAGTTAGCGAAACGCGGATCGCGCTCCATTTGAGCGGACGACCCCCCTCCTACCGTTAACGGCGATGCGAGACGCTGGCTAGCCGGCCAAGTTAGCCTCCCATTCAGGTGTGCGTGTGAGAGAGAGAGAGAGAGAGCCTGTTTGTGTGCATTCGGGGGCGTTTGACCGCCTCCGGTAATAGAGAGCTCTCCATCCGAAACTTGTGTTTGGTTGTTGTTTTAAGTAGCGACTCTCGCCAGGACAACTGACGACGCTCGGACAAGGAGTTCCTCTTTTCATAATGTTCTCGTATGCGCGCTTGACCCCTCATGTGCGTGAGGTATGAGCTCCAATTGCTTGAGTAAAGGCATGTTATTTTCCTACTTTCCTGTTAAGAGGGCGAATACAAAATCTTTCGCTCGGCCTGTCCTTTTAGGTGGTAGTTTGCTAGCTCAAAACCTAGGTTATCGTCTTGAATGCTTTAGGGTATAGATTGGAACCTGGTCAATATTTTCTTACATATCATATTTTAATATTTTACCTCGGCATCTTCTCCTATTTCATATTTTTATATTTGAGAAACAGATACAAGTTGGATCTTTCCACTGTATGTAATCTGAATAATTTAAGATGATAGTTGAGGTCAGTTTAAGTTACCAGCGAGTAATACGTCGCCAGGCAATACAGAATGCTCTCAGTGGAGAGGGAGGTATGCTCTCGGACTTCACCCCAGTTTATAAAGTTTTTACTTGCCAAAGTACTCGGCTATGGATAAATGTTTCACCTGGTGTGCAGCCCGAGAAAACTTCATTAATGAAGTTTTAAGTTTTACGAGCTATAAGCCTGCAGTATATACGCCTGACTGTTTTGTTGGTTGTGACCTGTCCAATTTTCCGGAAATAATTCCTCTCATCGTTAGTTGTAGGGGATTAAAATGACGTATAGGGTGTGGGCAGTCTGTGGAGAGGTTCTTGTTGAAGTTTGTGAACAGTACAACAAAAATTAAGTGTGAAGGGAAAATGAGAGCAGTATACCTAATTGATTGAGTGATGAGACGTGGAACTTGATGGAAAATAAAATAAAACTATGGTAGGCAGGGCAAAACGTTTTGGCTGTGGGCTCATCCTTTGATGTAATGTGATGATTTTTTTAGTTTCTCTTGAATCGGGCTGAGCGTCTGGAAATTGCGTATCCAGTCCAAGAGTTCTCTTTCGTGCCATTTTGGACTTCTTTTTTTTTATAGCTGTAAACGGCTGGTGTCCTAACACCCCCTGCCACACGCCTTTTAGGCGGCTTGCAGGGTATTATGTAGATGTAGATGAGAATCAATATGATCACTTGTAATAATCAGATTAATTTGAAGCCTACCTCAGCTTGTATATTACGCCTATTAAGTTCATTGAACATGCAATATGTTGCTGAGTATTGCTCCTTAAGTTGGCGGTTATAGTTGGAATGAGGCGATGTGTAAATCCCGTCTGCAAGAAGCTGAACTTGAGGCAAAACGTTTTGGCTGTGGGCTCATCCTTTGATGTAATGTGATGATTTTTTTAGTTTCTCTTGAATTAGGCTGAGCGTCTGGAAATTGCGTATCCAGTCCAAGAGTTCTCTTTCGTGCCATTTTGGATAAGGCCACCGGAAACACAAGGGTGAACAACCGCGAAAGTTGTCGGAATCAAGGTGAAACGTGTCCCGGTGGTTTTATAGCGCGCCAATTTTGCTAAGTCAGGCCGGTAATCCGTGGAAGGAAGTTCCTGTCACCCATACAATGATGATGATGTTGAATGCCGTGTGAAGTTGAGCCGTTTATAATTGAAACTTCTGGGAAACGGAAACGCCTGACAGTGCGTATTGTGGAATATTAAAATAGCAATATGCCACGCCTTTCCTCCGTCGAGTGTTCCTTGTGACGTACTCCGCCGACTTTGGTTATGGTGTTGTTGTATTCTTATTCCTTTTGCTTTAAATATTTCTCCAAATTGTTTGTAATATGTCCCATTTCATTTTCAATTAATAAATGGAACTTCGCGTACTCTTCTTGTGCGTCGATGGATTTGCGTTTGCTAGACTTTTCCTAGAATTTTCGAGGCATAATTGAGACCTGCGCTCCCTCGCTGGTAATGAACGTTCCGCTTTCGTTTTGACTATGCGAGTGAACTGGAGTAGTTAGTTCAATCATCTTAATTTGCAAAATAAGTCGATAATAATTTAATTCTGATAATTTCGATGGGAAGAGATGATTCATAAATCGCAATCTCTGGCGGTAATGATGATGTCGGGATGTCTCTTCAATATAAATCCGAAAAAAAATCAGAATGCGATTGCGATAGTAAATTATAATTGGAACTATTTAAAATAGATGGAATTTATCAGGAAGGTGCAGTCTTATCTTAACTTGCGGTAGAGGTGAGTCATCACGATGTTGATAATTATTACATCCAATATTCATTCGTCGTTTATTGAGTTTCTGTGCGCTTGCGATATTTCTCGGTAAAAATGCATTCGTTAGTAACTATTGGTGTCGTATCCGTCTCCCTATCTTGATGTTTAACTTGTAAAGTTAGGTGTAGTATTATTTGAACTGCTATTCTTTCTGCTGTTGTACCCTCTTGAGTTACAGTTGGCCCGTAAATCTGGAGGCCAAGTTTCTTCGATTTCTTCTTTGGCCCCAAAGCGGAGGACAATTAGGAAGTTTGGCGGCGTCCCCGAACTCTTGGGAACCTCATCAGGACTTAAAAACCGCCTGTAACCTTCTTTGTCCTTTTCTTTAACTTGTCTCAAACGCTGGCCTATATAATAAATGCCGATAGTGAGTAGAGATTTCTTTCTCATGTCGTCCGGTTAGTTATTGGTAACTTAATTTTAAGTTAGTTAGTTTTAAGTTAAGTAAGTTAACCCAAACCTAGCCAAATCAACATTCCGGTTAAGTCATCGAGAGATGGAAATAGTAATTATGCTCTGTAAATTCCATCGTATCTCGGTATTTAGCGGAGTGATCCCTTCTGGCTGCCCGTACGTTATAGCGATTCATTTCAGCGCTTGAATTATGGCCTTCAGAAGTGTTGAAGTGACACTAAGTGGTGTCGGGTGAAATTGAATGAGACAGTTCCTCATTTGTGCGTCAGTCATAATTGGATATCATCCCGCGATTGCATCGAGGGAGCGATGGGGAAGATGCCAGGTGCCGGCCTCGCCTCTTCCGGGGAAGCATCATCCATTACCCGCGGGACGGATTAAAGCCCGGGCGAGGCCGTTCAAATATTTACATGCTCCGCGGTGCATTAGAAACCAGGAAGATATCTTCATCCTTCGCGTTGATGCAGGCTCCTTCCTTTTATTACATTTTTTCCTGCCCGCCGGTTCTTATTTTCCTTTTCCCCGACGGCGATTTGCCTCGCGCACGGATTTGTTTTGGCGCGGGGAGTTTTGCCAGGATGGTGTGTGCATCTATTTCCGCCCGTTTAGAATGTGGGTCTTGTTCGGGAATAGTGTGTTCTTCACCGCGGGCCAGCTGCATGTTGCATGCAGCTTCCCGACGAGTAATGGCGGGCCAGCTGGCTTCCCTCTCCCCCTCCGGAGGAAGGTCACAGTCCGCGGAATAAATCGGTCGGAGTCGGGAGATGTCGTCGGCGTAGGAGGAGGCGCGATGGGTACCCACGCCTAATTTGCCACGGCTTTCTTCCCGGCCCGTGAGTGAATGGAGACGCGTGATGACGGAGCAGAGGTAATCTCACTGCGTCCAAGTAGGTGAAGAATATCTCCTCGCGGTACCGGTACGTCAAGGTGTGAGGAATCGCTCGAATTCGCGCGCATTGTGTACGAGTACGTCGCCTCTCGGTACGAGTCAGTCGCCTTCCTGTCAATGGTCGTCGACAGTTTCCAGTTGCGGACTTGTTTTCACACGCGAAAGACTTCCTCACCACCAAGGGAAGAAGGATGTATCAGAGATCAGAAATGTATCCGTCTATTAGTCATATCTCCTCTCTACTTTTTCTGTTTCATTGGCATTTCAACCTCTTGCCACTGACTCTCTCTCTTAAATGTAGTATTTATGAGGAAATATATTTCGAAAATTTTCGATGGAAGAGAAAATGCAATTTTCACAGCGGGACTTTTTATTTAGAATTTTAGTCTTGGAAATTCCGTCAGAAATAATGCATGAAAGACTTGAGATGGAACGGAGGCCATGTTTTGATTGAGTCCATGACCAATAAAGCAATAAAGGTTAAAAATAAAAATATTCATTCGTACTTTTGAGTGAAGGTATCTATATTTAGCATGTTGCACTATAATTTTGATTTACTTCCCCTTTTTTCAAATTTTCATCGCAAGCACGCTTTTTGCCTAGTTTTTATTATGTAATAATTCACTTTTGATTACTGTAAACCCAAATAAAATAAAGTATTGGATGTGCATGCAAAATTGTCTCCCCTTTTTTTGATTTTCGTACCACATTGAGTCAAAATACGACTTTTTGATATTTTTGCGATCTCCTTTTCCGCAATTCTTTGCGCATGGTGGGAGCAAATGAATAAACTTGTTTCAGGAGAGCTTGTAAACCCTGGGGAAGCAATCTCTTCTTATCGAGCCGTTTGGTTGCTTGTTTCCATAAATCTCTTCTGCTTCATGAGGAAAGGAGAACTTCTTTATTTCATTTCGCAGCGTGGAGGCTAAAAGGGACGCGTCGCGTGGAACTCATTTCTCTTCGTCGTAAACTTCACGGCCTGTCGACGGCTGCCATCATTTAAAAACTTAATCGGGCCTTTTGTTTTTCATTTATCCCCAGCAGCATTCTTGCGTCTCATTCATTACTTCCTAGTTCCCTTTATTCCCTGTCTTCGCGTGTTCCTGAATCACGAAAAAAAGCCCGCTTCTCCCTTCGGCTGGATAATATTTTGTGCGTAATTTGCGAGGATGTCGGCTGTTGGGTTTCACTTTCGTCTACATGCCGAGATAATCTTTTTGTGTCGTGAATTCTCTGCCAAGGATATCGATTTCGTTTGAATCGTGTTTCTTGCTTTTGGTCGTATCAACCAGAGCATATCCTCCCTTCAAAAAAAAGGATGATAAAATGATGAATTTTCATTCCTACTTCCCACTCGATTTGTCGATCTATTTCCTAACCGGATATTAGATTCTTGTGAGGAATATTGTATTTTCTTCCGCCTACCCGTGTGTATTCGTCATTTTTTATTATATGTCTGTCATATGTCGATCTTTGTTTAAGTAAATTATTTTTACTTTATTGCCAAATGTGTATTAGTTTCTGTTTTCCTTCATTTTTTATCTAGCAAATATGTATTCTTTTGTCCTTAACACCCCTGAGACTTCTGAGTTCATCATATTTAATCATAGTTCCACCATCTTTCTATTTTAGCTTCACCTTTATAAGTATTTGTATTTATGTATTAATTATATTTATTACTATGGCATTGCATTTTTTAATTTCCTACAACTTTTCACTAGCGAAAATATTATTTTGTCATACGAGCCCTTGAGTTCTGTCCGTGGTAAATTATCCATTTCTTTATGAGTTTCAGCAACGCTTGTGAATACTGATTGTATATTTGTCTGTTTTTTTGTTCATTTTAGAGCTCTGAATTGTCCTTACTTTTTTCTGCCTAAGGTGTAGATGTAACGCAATAAATGTAAGCAATATATTTTTGGTTAATTGGCATCGTAAGTAATTTTAAGTTTTCCTCGGTCGGGTCAACCTTCTTCAAATTTATACGCCAGCTGTTTTTTTGGATGGCATGTTCGCGTCATGAATTTACTCAGTCCCTTGCAGTAGGCGTGTGCCGAATAACCTGGCCATTTTCGTCCACGGTCCCGAACGCGGTTGATAACGCCGTGATTGTCGCTACTTCTCTTCAGTGGACCTCCCACGTGGCATTTAAAGCCCTCATTGCCCCCCAACGAAAATCTCCAAGACCCTCGTGCGACGCGTAATTGCTTCGGCCCCTAAGGAGACGCGAAATGGAGAAGTAGTGGCGGGCGCCGTTTTTTCTTTTTTTTCTTTCATTCTTCCTCCCCATTTGCCTCTGGCCGCCCGCTCAATCCCAATGGGCCGTGCCTCAAACCAACCCCCTCCCTCTGCAGACTTTCCGGCACTTGCCCTTATTGCTGCGGAGGGCGTGTTGTTCCTGCGACACCTAACCCTGCCCTTCCTCCGAGTACCTCCAAAACCCTCCCTCACGGCGGTGTGTAGAAGGTCAATTTTGCTGCACGGGCACTGCCTTCTCAAACTCCCCGCCGATCCTCCACCTTCTTCTCCTCATTAACGGCAAGTATGATTCAGGCACTCTCTCTCCTTCTCTCCTGCCCTTTGCAGGAAAGGGTGCCCTTCTCCTCCTCCTTCGAAACCTTTGGGGGTTGTTGGCAAGGGAATCTCTCTCCCCCTTTCCCTATCCCCGTCCTCTCGGCAATCCTGCGCCTTAAGGGCGCTCGCTCGGTGCTTTCTCCCCCATTCCTTTTTTTCTCTCGATTTTCTTCGTAGTTTATTCTTCCTTCTGCGCAAAAAGGAACTCTTCGTTTGAGTCGGGTGCCCGGGACTAGGGATTCGATCGGATTGGCGATTTTTTTCTTGAATTCACTGCGTTTTTTTACGTTTCGTTGCGTGAAAGTTATTGTTGCTAGTCGTTAAATCAAATCTCATTAAAAACATTGCCAATGATCCTTTATCTTTGAATTTAGGTGATGCATAATTCATAGCACTCCCGCTAACGCAAGGATCCTTTCCTTGTCGTGTACTGAAGAAATAACTTCATTTGAGGAACGCAGGAAATAGAGGATATGATTGAAATGGTTGTGTCTTCATTCATCTTCACATAAATGTGACAATACCTGTGCCGATAATAAACTTTTTACTCCGTTGTGTCTACCACCGTGCATTTCAATTATGAATTGAAGGTAGTATACCGTCAAGGATGATTGACAAGTATTTTTGCCCCTGATGTGGAGTACCGAATGGTTGCTTACAGAAACATAGACTTCGAGACATTTGGAGGAACATAGGTAGCGTAATTGTAGTTCGTTCGTAAAGCTTGGTGCTGTCATAGAGTTGCTATGGTAGAAGGAACTTGCTTCAACATACTTACGCTGGAAGGTTGGCATTAATTTAATAAGCAGTTTGTATAAAAAATGTTATCGAATATATTTGGTATTCATCTTTATCAAAATTGTGTTGTGACCGAGTGTTGAAATGGAGAAATATGAAACGGTTATTCGTTTGTTATCGGAACCTCCACCCATTCTGGCGTTTTTTTTTTTTTTTTTGATTGTCTCATTTTTGTTTTATTTCCTCTCGAAATGATGAGAAAATCCCTTCCATTGTCGCAAATGCTGTGGAGAAAGATTGTCTTGGTGCCTGGCTGCATTTTTTAAGAAGTTTAGGCTAGAAGTTTCTTTTTCCCGTGAAATGCGGAATTTGTGGCCGGATGTTTGTGTGTTGTCGCCCTGTGTATATCCTCCCCCTTCCGTGATAATTCGTGTAGGAGAGGCAGAGGAAAGTCTTTTCTCTTGCGCAAGCAATTTCCTGGTCAGGTTTGACACGGTTCTCACTACAACCACTGTAGTGCCCAGTACGATGAGTTTAGCTCTAGCTGCAATTTTATTTATAGCCTAATTATGACAAATGTGTTAGTATGAAAAATTAGTCGTTCGTATTTTTCCCCAAAATGCTAGGAAAGCGTGAGTGGAATACGTTACAAATGAGAATTTAACCTAATAATGTCATTGTTTACCAAAGTGTCCAGTATAATGAATTTTACCTCTTGCTGCATTTTCATTTATGAATCAATTGAGAATTATTTGTTATTATTAACTTGGTAATTCCTTTTTTCCCAAAATGCTGAAAAAGTGAGGTTTTCAAGTAGAATACGCTTCGAATGAGAATTTTACCTAATAAGGTCACTTGTTCTGATCAAAATGTCAGCTAGAATTTCGAAAAACTATTGCGGCGATTTGCGTCCGAAATCGGAGCAGCCCGCTTGCTTCATTGTCGGGGACTGTAACTTCGCCTTACCCCATATTCGTCCCCTTTTCAGCCGCCTCAAGAGAACGGGTCGAGCGAAAACCTCGCCAACTACCCCTTTTAGGGCCCGCCCGAGTCAGCCCCGATGGAGAGAGACCTTTCTGTCGTCATGTCTCATAACCCGCTTCAGGAATCCGTTAAATGAAGTGTGTTATGGTTCCTGAGGGTTGCTGGTGGTGGGTGGGGAATGGAAAGGGTAGCGGCCGGGAAATGAAGGTCTGGCCTTCCGCTCCCCGCCTCGCATGGTCTTACGCGCGAACTCGGGCCCTTTCCGTCTTCTTTATATCCCCACCCTTCTTCGCCGCGGTTTTCCGCGCTTTCAAATGTCAATCCCCCGCCCACCGTGCTCCTTAAGGTCCCCTCCCTTTACGAGTCGACGCCTCCCTAAACGTGGGGGATTGATAATAAAAATCCCCTTTCCGTGGCTGCGGGGAGGGAAAGGCGCGAGGCACGGTGTGTTACCCTTTCGGCCGAGGAGGAGTCGCCGTGGGAGCTGACTCCGCCCTTCCCGCTAAATCACCCTCTCGTATTTTTTTGTGTCTCCCTCCCGGATACGCTTTATCATCTCCACTCTCCTTTTATTAGTCCATTTTGGGGAGTGATATTTGCGCCCATATCGCCTCGCCCCGCCCCGTCGCTGCCATCCGGCGCTAGGCATGTTACTGCGCATTAGTAGATGCATAGTAGCGTCAAGAAGGCCATTCAAGTGGAGCGGGTGTAGCATGATGGGATATGTTCGTGCTACTGAATAATTTTTCGCGTTTGCAGTTTTACGATTTTGACAAGTTCTAGTCGTGTTTCTAAGTGCACAATTGCATGCCTTACTTCCTCGGGTCTGTGAAACGTGTCTCCGTTTCTGCTCGCAATATCTTTTAAGCTAGCCGTGAGTTTCTCTGAAATGCAGTTTTAAGGAATAGATGTTGTGGTAGAGTTTACTCGTAAACATGTTAAGCCTTGTCCTATCATTTCTCAAAGTTGATAGCTCCTCATATAGAATGAACAGTCGCCTTACGTGGAGGAAGCAAGCAGAATGTAGTCCCCACTGGCTTTGGCGGTGACGGTATTATTTGTAAGCTGCCTTCTGCTGTCGTGAATTCCTCGTAGTTGACATCGCGCTGAGGTCAGTGTCTGCGGCTCAGGTCAGCGTCGTTTGGATCTTATCATCCTTGGACCTATTGCTGAAGTAGAGGCAGCTTTAATCTTAGGAGGCTCACGTCGTAATGGATTTTATCGATCACGTAGTACCCTTGCTGTAGCGTCGCCATCACAAAACCCACTCGCAGTTTCTCATTGTAAAAATATAAGCTCGTGGAAGAGCAAGTATGCCTTTTTTAGTTGAATATCCGTGTTTATGCTCAGGTTTCAATGAAATAATTCCTCACTGTAATTGGAAAGCAAGGAAGGGTATTTTGATGGGTGGGAAGAAATTTTGTATTTTTTCTGCTAAAAAGGTCAATGATCCATCCTTTTGCAGATCCGTAAGGCGTCTGAAAACTTCGATCAGGATTATCTAATTGTTTATCCAGCAAAATGCGCCGTTATAGACACTTGGTGTTTGTAGTGGGCAAACAGGTTGAAAAGCAAAGAGACTTCTGTGAACACTGATGTTCTCTTTTCCGATTTTTAAGTACCATGTTAACCGAAGTTTCCTTCAAAATTTTCCCTTTCTGGTATAAAAGGCATAAATTTTGAGAGCACAGTTATTGGATGGAATAAGGATTTCAGCCCTTAACTCTCCTCCTGTATCTCTCCCGTTTCCAGTGAGGGGTCGTTACATCATTTCCCAGGTACGTCGACCCATTCCGCTAAATGTTATCGCGTGAGCCTGGTTATGAAATTCGGCGCTGTATTCGTGAGGAAGCGGCATTATCCCCAGCTCTGGAACCTGTGTGATTAGCGGCGCAGAGCAGGGCACTGCTCGCCGGAGTCAGTGAACGCCGGTTATTAAGCGAGCCCGAGCATCGTCCGTTTTCCTCCCCCTCAATTAGTCGCCGATCTATGTGCCAGGATCTGTTCCACTCCTCGTGCTGTTTGCACCTTTAGATCTTGTGTGGAGACCTCTCCCCCCTCCGGTGCGGTCATTGGGCTGGAGAGGAGGTGCTAAGTGTCTTCGTCACAAATGGAAAATCGCATTTCAATTCCTCACCAACCGGAATAGCGTTCACCGCTGTTTATCTGCGTCCTCCATGTCGTTTTCACTGCGAAGCGTGTCACCTTGTGGCCTCGGTGTATGGCCAACCGATTATTAGTCCGTAATAAACATGAAACTGAAGTTTTTGGTTCTATTATTTTGCCTATTTGATTGCACTTCTTGTTTGACTGGAATATATAGTTGGTAGGGTTTGCCACGTCCATTCTATGAGTGTTTTTACGTGGCACCATACCTTTCTTCCGTTTCTTGTACTTCGTGTTGTCAGGCATGGTTGGTGTTACTGTAGGTAATTGAGAATTACTCCAGTCAGTGCGTTTGCATTGGTCATTGGAATGCGTGACAAATTTTAAGGATGGTGGGACAAGCGATCTGATTCGCAAAATGCTCCTCGTCAACCTAAGTTAACCGGTATCCATCATTCTCTTATTCTGCCTGTCAAGGTAGGTTTAAATGGAACATTTTGCCAATCACCACGGCCCTTCTCCCCTCCCATCTTATAGATCCCTTTCAAGTTACAATAGGGCGCACCTCCTTTCATTATTTCAAAAATAAATAATCTAGCTGTCGGTTATACTCATCAGATATTATAATTTCGAAATATAGAATATTACCCTGTCTTAGATCACTTCCGTAATCATAAAAATTTCGTATACTGCTGAGGAATCACACTTAGAGAGTAAAACGAATTTTGTAGCTTTGCCGGAAACTGTAGGAAATCATATTTTGAAGTATTTTTATTTTGTTTGTTATTATCATTATGTCGTTAGTCAATTGATGTTTCTATTTATAATTAATTTCAGGATGTCGTGAAATTGAAACCAGCGGTCTTGATTTTGATTCCTCCATATATATGCCAATTTTTTTCGTGGCGTAGAACTTTTCAGCGACTTGCTTTATGTTTAGGTGATTTGATGTTGTCGTGCCTGGATTATTACGAATATCCTGTGTATGTTCATGGCCGTTGCAAACAAATAGGGGTTATGCAATACTACGCTCGTCCGTGGCAACACGTTAAGCTAAACACAACCCCTCGGGTGCCCGTGCATCTCATGAATCTCTCATTTATGCCTAACGACGTTTCAAAGCGCTCTCAGCGCTTCGCCTGGGCCTGAAATTTTGAAGCCCCTCTGCCTAAAGCCGATGATTCAATTACACTCCCTCAAGTAATGGCTATGTCACCGAGTTCACGTAATGATTTCCCTTGCAAGTTCCCGCGTCATATTTTTCATTGGACAAATTTCATCGATATTATTAGTGATTTCAAGCTTTAGATAAAAAATAAATGATTTTTCTGCTTCAGTTTTGTAAACGTATTTTCCTTCATTTGAGATATGGTAGGTGTGATACGAATATAGCCGTCTCGAGTTAGAATGTTAAGTGATTATTTTATCACTCGAATTTATGAAAAACGCTAACGGTTTTGACGGTAAACCATCATCGAAACTATGGTGTCGAAACCTGTTGCCGATTTTAATTAAAATTGCATGTAATGTAATTACGTACTTTTACTGCGAGTGCTATGAAGCATAACTTAAAGGAGAATCTGGAAGCAATATAATTTAAACTTAGCTTATTTGATTGATTGAAGCCTTTTATGTGCCTTGATGTTTTAATTAAATCTTATGTTTTCTATGATCAGTGTAGAGTTGTCATTGGGATCCCTATCGCTTTTCGTTGCCCGTTGATTGGAATCAATCTCCTGGGCAAAAGAATGTTTTTTCTACATTTATACTTCGAGAAAACATTGCAAAAACCTGTTTTTTCTCTGTATGGTTTATACATTTTACGCCCATCACATTATCCTCTATTAAGAGGGAACATGAATAACAATGAAATGGACGGTGGTGATTTCCGACGAGTGTGAACTGCGCTCCACTTGTTCGACAAGCTTCTAACTGCAACCGCGTTTGCTTTGAGAACAAGGTGTGTGATATCTATCGGTTAATCCATGGCCCAAAATTTAGTCAAATTTGATGTTTATTTTTCGAGTGGAGAGGGGATGTTGAAATTAGTATTTGAGGGAATTTTGGGTATGCGTGGGAAGGGATGGGAGAGAATAGGAGTTTTACATAGAATGAAAGGGAGTTGCATTATTTTGAATTTGAGAGGGATCTTAATGTTGGAAGGGGTGACTGGCCAAGGTGATCAGTATAAATACGTACCCCTGATCGGTAGAATACTTTAATAATGCAGGAAAAGTCAATGGTCGCTTAGACTATAACTCAGATACCAGTTCAATCACATCTTCAACCAAAGTGCCTGTTAGAACCTCGTCCAATCACTGCAGCTAGGTGCTAACGAATTGCTTCGGTTAACGACGTTTCAGCTCTGGGGAATTGATGGAGCAATTGTCTCCCATTGAGCCAGTTTGATGACGTTCTGGGCCGCATTGGCATTCGACGCGGGGGTATTTTGCGCAGCCGCTGCATCCGGTGATCCGTGAAACGCGCGACCTTCCTCGTCTTTCCGATGCATCCAAATTCATTGCAGGCGGCGGCGCTAGCAAGCAGCTTGTTTCTCCCCCGCGTGCACGGACCGCCCTCGCATTGATGTCTCCGAGAATTTCCTTGTGTCTCGGGTCGCAATTTCCTCCTCGCTTCCCCTCATACACCGTTCGCGGGCGAGGAGCGTAAACCTGTCCCACCGGAGCAGATATTCCCTCTTGGAATGCGCTCCTTAATAGCCACAGGAGGTTGAGGAGAGCAATTGGGGTCATCGCGACCCCTAGACTCCCCCATATTTCATCCGCTCCTTGTTGCCTTCCATGTTTTCGAGGAAGAATGCGAACCAGTTTGTCCGCCCCGTTCTTATCTTCCTGCTCCGTGTCATGCACTTGTAGGGACTGCCGTTTCTCTCTCCTTGAAGCCCAACGTGATGGCATACCGAGTGCCTCCTATCCCCCTGTATTAGGGGAAACGCTTTGTGTAGCCGGCAGACTTCATCTGCTAATGAAGCTGTTATCTCTCAATTTATATGAAAAAATTATAATTTTAATTCTTCAGGGGAATTAAGTTTCGTGATTCTTCAACCATGGTGATTTGTTGATGATTTAAGTGAATTCTTGTTTTTAATATTGGCAGTGGCCGGCAGTCACGTGCCCAGGCTGCGTATCAATCGGAAGGTAACAAATGGGGGTTGAGCACCTGTCTAGGAGACGGATAAGAACGTGAAAGAGCTGGTTGATAAAGGTGATGGCTTTTTATTGGCGAGTGATTATTTTCACGCTGAATTTATCTGTCTGTGTAACTTATTTTTATGTTATGCACTCGATTCCTCACGCCCTTAGTTTATTGAAAAAGGTTATCGAGATGTTTTGGAAACCAGTATGACTATGACTCCTTCAAAATTTGGCACGTTTCGTTCCAGCCTTGGTTCTTCCGAGGCGAATTTCGTGGAGAAATGGAGTCTGGATGCTGTGGATGTGCGTCTTGGGAAGTGTCTTATCGCCAGCTCTTTTTCGCCCTCATCTTCAATGGCCCATTTCCCTCTTCCCGTCTCCATATTCTCCCCTTTTTCACCTCCATATGCCCTTCGCCCGAGGCGTTCTCCTCGTCGGCGTCGTCATCGCTACCATCACCGTAATAGCGTCTCACGGGCGAGCGTTCATCCCCCTCAGCCAGCGATATCCCATCCACCCAATTTCTGCTTCCTTCGCGCGGTTCCTCCAGTGTTGTCAACACTTGTTTTAGTCCTCACCGCTACAGTAGTAAGGATTTCAGTTAGAAAATAGAGGTGTCAAGGGAATTGTAAATAGGAGGTAATTCATGTGAGTAACAAAGTGGAAGTTTGTCAAGAAAAGGCAGAAAATTCTGTTATGCATCATATATCTGTAAAGGGGCAGAAACATACACTGGAGGTTAAGAATCGATTTGAGTATGGAGGGGAGTGTAGGTGGTAAGATGGTTCCAGAAGACAAAAAGCGTTAGAGTACTTAAATTTTGGGATAAGGAGAGTGGCTTGGGGCCATGATGGAAGTGAGGTGTGTTCTTGTACTGGAGAGCTATTGAATTTTTAAATCCTTGTAAGAAGGAAGGATATTTGACGATTAGTGACGGTCTAGGGAGAGAGATCAGGGATTATGAAATAATTGTCATATTGGAGTAGTTCTCCCATGATTAAGGTTGAAGGTTGCCATTTTCCATTCAGCTAAATTTACCGAATAGGTGCTTAAGATCACACGTGACAATTATTATGATTACCTGCTGGCAGCGAATATAGAAGTGTTTGAAGGACTTTCGGCAACCCCACCCGAGGAATATTCTCAAAAACAACGCGACTGAGGATTGGACCAGTGTGCAAAACGATGTCGCTTTCTTGTCGCTTGGACAACCCCGCGCCCAAGTGACTGCGGTCATCGCCCCTGGTCACTGACCCATTTTCAATTCACCACATGAATATTTCGGCTCGTTTTAGTGACGCCAGTGTTTTTTCACCTCCCGCACCGAGATTTCCGACGTCCCTTACATGTCTCGTTCGCGATTCATTTCTCGTTGGTCCTTTTTAGTGAAGTGAAACTGCTCTCTGAATTCATGGATCCGACCGAAGTGGTCCGAAGTCGACAGATGTGGATTTATTCGCGTTATGGGAGTCGGTATATCGTGCATTATCACCCCTGTCGCGCGCCGGATGGTGGCTGTCAAGATAATATTTGTGTGAGATAAAGGATAATTGCCCGTGTCCCCTTTTCCGTTTGAGTTGTCCAGAAATTCTGTCCCTGTTACCTCGGCGATAACCCAGAGCTTTGAATATCTTTAACAGTTTTCCCACGTGACATTTAATATTCATCTAGCTCTTTACGTTGACATCGTGTTGTTATAATCTTATCACGGGATATTTTTGGTACCCTGTAATTTTTATCCTAAGAAAACCTCACAAACGTAAAAAAATACCTCATTAAGTGGCTGATATGGAAGGTTGTGTATTAGACCATAAAGCAGCTTTGTGGAAGCCTTGGAAGAAAAGATAAATACTGCATTGCTAGCGTTCTTTCCGTAGTTGACCTTTCTCGGTAAGGAATTTTTTGTGCGCCGTACTCTTTACAGCTGTTTTTATCTCAAATTCTTCTAATATTTTTCGTGGGAATTTGTGACGTTGGAGTTCATATGCATGCCCTCTTGGTAATCGTGGATGTCCTTTTACTCCGAATCATTGTGAGCGATTGATTTGGTAAAGATATGAATATCAATTATATCTCTCTAGCATATTCCCTGAATCTGAATAATGAGCAAAATTCCTACTTTTCAAGGTTCAATAAGTAGCTCATTAGTCAAATATTCACTTGAATGAAGGTAAAATTTTTCATAATGTTTTGGGAATATATGCATGAAACTCAAGAAAATAATAAAGTACATACTTCTGTAAGGCATTGTCTGTGAAACTACGTCTCATAACGTGAGCCACAGGTGTCAAGAGACTGCCGAGTACAGGGTTTAAATATCAATGTATTGATTTACGATATGATAATGATAATTTAATATCATTATATTCCTCAATGATGCTAATAATTTAATATCATTGAGGAATTGATAATTGTGCTGGTGTGAGACGGGTATGAGCTTCAAGGTAATTTCAAGAAAATACGGTGATATGTAATTGACCCCTATATCTTGAATGGTGTTGCCTTAAACTCCCATGGAATATGCCACATTGGCTCAATTTTCACGGAGGGAAGCGTAGTTTACCCGCGACCCGGCCTTCTCCTCCTTAATACACCTAACGCATTCCTTCTGCCAACTCCGGCTCGGTCGCCCGCCTCCGCGGTATTTCAACAAGTGCCCGAAGGAGTGTGCTCTTGGCTTGGGGTCCTCTTCGCTTGCGAAAACGAGAGGCGAAGAAGCGTCTCGGAATACCGAAGCCAGCCGATTTGTTTCGTATAAAAATTCCTGGTGCCGATTCCCGCCCTGTCCTTGCCCCCGCGGAGCCCGTCGACCGGAATCCGAATGAGCAGATCGCCCGATTGGCCCCTTTTAGCCGAATGGAAGCGACCCTGCCCCCCCTCAGAGACGTCTCCTGAATGAATGATTTCCTCTCGCCGTTTCTTCGGTCGCCCTCCTGCGGGCGCCACCTCTTGACTGTCCCATTCCCCGGCTTGCCGATCACGTCACCATCGGTCACGTATTCTCAGCTGGGAGCAGCAGGGGCGTGTTCTCAACTTGCATCGGTCCGTCTTCCTCTTTCTACGCCTCGATGGGTGGCTAAAGGGTGTGGGAATCTCGGCTCTTTATTTGTCGGCCCTCTTCACGGAAAATGGTTGAGATTCCCTCGATCTGACCCCTCTCATCTCGTTGGTTATTTTGGAAGCGGATTGAGTGTTGAGGTGATGTAAATATTGTTGGAAACATAAGAGGAAGATAAGGAAGGGACAGGAATTCTCTAGAGCTAGTATTAAGCGAGGAGAGAATACCGAGATTTTTTTGTGGGGAGAAACGGGGAAGGGGAGGAATAGACCAGCTTTTAATGAAAGGAAATAGGTCTTTTTTTCGAATCATAGAAAGAAGGTTAATTTAAGGGGGAAAGATGCTCAGATGAAAGAATGCTCCATGTAAATCTACCATAACCGATAACTTTTTATGATAATTTAAGAGCAAATCACGTTGGAGATAGAGGACTATGGACCGAGTACAGAACGAGGAGGGAATGTTAAAAATAGTGCTAGAAGGAATAATGCTTGACTTTAGGGGAAGGGGAGGAAGAGAAAAGAATTTTAAGGGAGTCTATCTTAGTGTGAATTAAAGACAGAAGTCCATAATGAAAGGTGGAAATGCTGGAATAATTCACAAATTCTCCACATAAACCTGCATAACCTACATAATTAATTATTCTTCACTTATCAGTAATCTCAAGCAGCCTTCTACTTGAATTACTGATTGTGATTATTCAACGATAATGATTGGAAATCCCTATCGTGTTGGGGATTTAGTACCCCTTCGTTGGTGTTTCCGTTTCATCGACTCCTCGAAAGCCTTGCCTTCCTCTTCTATCGTTGGCCTCCCATTCTCTTTGTTGCCTTCTCTCTCGACCCAATCCCGCAATCTCGGAGGAATCTCCGCTAACCCTCTCGAACCCCCTCCCCGTGTCTTTCGCCTCCCGTTTTATGGATTGACCTCGCGTGCAGCCGTGTGGGAATGCACCCAGCCCGCTGTCGTCGTCACGTGCTTGGGCGCGACACTTCGGATCGGCCGTCGTGATTCCGAAACAATTTGCGCCGAAGCGTCGGCAAGGCCCGCCGGGAAGCGTGTCTGCTGCAAGTGGGTGGCAACGCGTCGTCACTCGAGAGAAATGTGCTCGAATCCGTTACTCCCCTAGTCGATTACGGTCCTTTTTTTATCTCGACTTCCACGGCCGACCCAAAAAAAAAGTTTTCTTCCCAGGGAGCGTCTTTTGAGTCATGTTCCGCATGAGACTAGACGCTGTCGTCGGGGAGATGAAGTTTCACTCCAGTGGTTTAATATGCCCGTACTCAACTCGTAAGTAATGGAGTTCATTGAGCTCAGGATATAAAGTATCCTTCCATTACGGTGGCGGAGGTCGCGTCACGCTCCCGAGCATGAAGCGAAAAAAAAGGTCCAAGGAGGTTCTTTTTTCAAGATTTAAAAATAATGTTAAGGTTTGAAGTATTTTCAGTTCAGGTTGAAACATCTTGATGCATTACAGGAGAATGCTTGAACTAGAAGTTGACTTGAGCTGCAAGCGTTTGAAAACGATTCATCCTCTTTTTTATTTGTCTGTAGTATTGAAAAGGATCCCTGGCATTCCGAAAATACCTCCTACATTTTGAAATTTTCCAAGCCTCAAGGGAGAATTTTAATGTAAGAATTTTTTCTTAAGTATTTCTTAAGCGATTGCCGTTTTAAATGACCTTCATTTGTCAACCACTTGTTAATAATTATTTTTCTCAGGACAGAGGACCAAATTTATGTTAGCAAAAGTGAATGATGAAATTTGTTTGAAGGTTCCAGTCTCCCTTCGCTGGTAGTTGTTGTGGAAGAATTGTGATAAGCAGGTGTGTTTCTGTTTTTGAGAGCTCTTGACGGAAAAAGGCAGAGAGACTTAATAGAATAAGTAAGCAAGGATGGAAAACATCATGGAAATTCGATATTCGCCATTGAATAAATGAACGATTTCAAGCTTCAATCGACTATTCTACAGTTCAATGATTAGTCCCAGCTTTCTCAGTTTCAGATTCCCGGATGGTGTTCGGTACGAAATCAACACGTGGAAGAGCTAGGCTGTTTTGTTTTTCTACAGTTGGCTCGATATTATTTCGCCACTTGTGTCTCTTTTTTTCTTTTTCGTCCATTTTTCTCCTCCTCATCTATTATTCCTGGCGGTAGGAATACTCGAGCTTCTCTCTCGAGGGTTATATTTTATTCAGAGATCTCTGTGGTTTATTCATGCTAGCCGTTCTCGCTGGCTGTTTACCAAGTTTTCCAGCCGTAATGCACTTCCCGGCCGCTCAGCTGTGGGGGAATTGTGCGCGCATGCTTCAATTAGAAATTTTTGGAGCATCAATTCGTTTTCCCTATCGTACCTATCTCGTTCACTTTGAACCCTTCCGTTTCCGCCGCGTTTTTTTACCATTTCTCCACGGGAATCTGCGCCGCGCTAATGATTTCTGTCATTTACCGCGCGGCCGGACGTGAATTTAGGCGATGGTTGGTGGCCAAAATTCTAAAATCGTTTCATTGATCCTGGGAAATATTGAATGCGATTGATGCTGTTTCCATTTAGCGTGTGCAGCCTCATTTCCACCTTGTCGTAAATCGGTAATGGGAGTATCTGCTCTTTGCGTTAAGCTGTGCAACGCATTTCAAAGAGTTATGAATTAGTAATGCATTGTAAAATATATGGCTGTGGAGAAGTTTTTTGGGTCTGCAAGTCTTAGGCCGATATACCGCCTTATTTGAGCTGGTTTTTGTTTAAAAATAGGCTCGAATAATGCTTTATATCGTTGTCAAATCGTAAAGCTTTGGGATATCATGAGACTTCACTTTGTAGTGGGCGTGATATGATTAAAATTAGCTGTGTATGTATTATACTCGCATATGAATTGGACGGGTGTCGCATCATAGTTAGTCGAAAGGGATTGGAAAATATTGTTTTGGAAAGTGCACATTCAGGATGAAACCGTCAAGTAGTATGTCTTTTCGAAATTTAAAGCTTGACTTTCTCGTTTAACTGGGTTCATTTACCGTGCATGTCCATAAATCGTAAATAAATGCGTGCGCCCGCATTCCAAATTAGGCAAATACAATGCTATTGGATCCTCCAGTTATATATCTGGGTAGCTTGGGCAGACATAAATCTCCATAATCGTTTCCTTACGATGGGCCCGTGGTATCTGGGAGTGGAAAAAATGTTTCGGGGTTGTAATCACCGTGCATTACGTGTGCCCTTATCCGAAAACTATTTTGGAAGATTGACCTTTCCTTTGCTATCGAATCGTCGAAGATCATTGGTTCCGCATTAATCTCCCCCGAGGTCGTAATAATCGGTCCGTCATCGCTCTGTCGATTCCTCCCGGCCTCGATTACGTGAGTTTCCATGAATAGTCCTGACCTCTTATGTTGCCTTCGATATGATTCAACGGGGAAGGCGCACGATGGAAAGCTCCGATATCACGTTGACGGGCTCCTTTTTTCATTTGGTTATTGCGGTCACGATACACACATTCATGGACTGCAGTCGCGATTGTCACCACGTTTCGATCGGGAATCATCGATAATATTGAAAAGAGCTTTTCATTTTGGGATACCCCTCCCGTCAAAAAGTTGGCGCATAATGGGTCTCTGGGAAATGTTCTATTTGCAAATGGGAATAGTCATACCAAAAGGGTTCTCTCTCTCTCGATTAATCTCGACATTGGTGACATTTTTAAGTTCATTACCTCATAGAGTTTATTAGGGTCATGTCGAGGCACAGTTGACCGTTTGTTTTCTTCATTCAAGTGAGATTACGATCTCAATGCATGGATATTGCTTTTCAAACCCGCTGTTCATGAGCGTGTGACTGGATGATAGCGGAACAGAAAAGGTGGCCTGGTGGAAATCCTTCATTTTTTCCATCCCTTTGACGGGCGTCTTTATGATCCGCGTTTAGATTTTCAGTTTTATTAGTCGAGCTGTTTTTGTTTGCCGGGTGAAACCACAGCTCCCGTAGCGTAATGGAGTGTAATAAGGCATTGTTCGCCTTTGGCTCACGGCTGGAGTGATTGTTGGCGAGCGCATGTCATTGAAAATGCTAGAAAACGTGGCTTCGAAATTACTCTTTGCTCTGAAATTAGTTGGCGCCCGACGCGTTACGTCCGCACACGGTTTTCTTTGGGATCTCGCCTAATTTTCTCTGACATCCACCGTTTCCGATGTAATGTATCATATGTAATTATACCGTTGGAGGTAGGTTTACGTCGAACATTTTATTCTGTAGCTCGGCCTTTCTCCTCTCCCACATTGAATTACCCCGTATTATTCACCAATAGGCTTATTGCCTTGCATTTTACCCATGTATCCTATTCTCTTTCTTCTTTCTCCCCTCTTACCCTACATTTTTCCCTCAAACACGCTTTTAATCATCGCCTTTCTGCTTAGTACTCGTTCTATTCAAATCCTTCATTTCCTATACTCCTCCAGAAATTTTCTCTCGCCACTCAAAATGTCGTTTCTTCTCCACTCCTCTCTTTTCAACATCCTCATTCTCCTCGTCACCGGCATCTAAGGTAGCGCCTCTAGTGTGTTCTCGTCATTCTTCCTCTTTGTCTACGTGTTTGCCTAAAACAAAAGAGCCACGCTCCAGATCAGACCTCTCATAAGGCCTTTTCGCTTATAAAAATACGTCTTGTATTCTAACATAATTATGCCTTGTTATTGTTACTGCTATAATGTTACCTAAACAATCGAACTTTTCCGCCGTTTCATGTTCATGAACTTCTTCTTTTATATTTTTTTTTCTTTTAAAATTGTAAAACACTAGGAACAGCAGTTTTTTTTGCGATTAAAATTCTTAGTTGGGTTCCTCGCTTTTACTCCTGTGAGACGCATGCAACCTCTTCGCTGATTGACTTATCAGCACTGATTTAAAAAATTCATTCTTTTTTTTTTTTCTCCCTTCGCAGTGATGCCGCTTCGATCATTTCCCGCGATCCACTGCCATTCCTCGTGGCCTCTCTCTCCCTTTCTTCATCTCCGTCGAACCTGACATTCCCATGCGTCCTGATATCGGCTCACCCGCCAACCCCCCCCCCCCCCCCCCCCGCCCATCTTTGCATCATCTCTCCCCACACGAAGTGCCGTAACGGGCCTTCCATTATCTGTCGCTGACTGGCGGATGGGAAAATGTTTTTGGCACTCGGCGGGGCCTCCCTTTCATCCGACCCGTTCTCCCTTGCGGGCACCGCTACCTCCCGCCCGCACCGCTCCCACATGAACGCGTAAACAAAGCGTGCGAGCGAGGAATATACGAAACGCGTAGGAAAGTGGCGCGTGTTGGCGGGAACTTCGGCAGGGAAAAGCGGCGCTAGGTAGCGTTTGGTCAGACTTGGTTTGGGGGTCACTGGAAACTGATTTTGGAAAAACCGAGGATTAGCCGGCGGTGAGCCTTTAAAAAGTAACTTGGAAGTGCGAAATTTCCACGAGGAAATATTGATTTTATTTAAACAAGCTGTTTAGAATTCGCACCAGGTACTTCCAACTTTTAGTCTACCGTGGTAATGCAGAGAGTTTTGTGAAAACATTTGTCAGCATCTACATCAGCGTTCTTTTTTTCCACTTAAAGGCTATTCGGCATAGATTCGTTATCTTCTTTGGGGAGAAAATCTGTCAATCACTCACGCTGGTTCCTTTATTTTCGTACACTTCTACGTTCAGTTACTGTACAATTAAGATTCCGATTGAAGTAACCATAGGGTCACTTTCAGGAGCGTCACCTTTTCCTCGCTTCACTAAGAGACACAACAATTACGAAGACCCCTATGTTTGGGTATCCTTGGTGTAGGTAATATAATTCATGGCAAATTTATAGAAAAAATCAGGAAAAAGTGATCCGCTTTTCAACACAATTTTCGTGAGAGTGGTCCGATAAATTAGGAGAGACGTGTCCCCTTCTGTGATTCTCTTTATTTTTGTCGCCCGTCTTCTCACAGCCAGTTTGTCGTGACATCTCCTCGCACACATTCCTGTGTCAGTTCACAGAGGAGCTGAGGAAATACTCGTGGTATCTTTTTTTCCCTCGCCTCCTCATCCCCGCCGCCATGTTTTTTCTCCTCGCTCCCGATGAATGTTCTTCCGTGCACGCCACGCCGCCTCCTGTTCAAACGGAACGCGACGTTCCTTCACTCTTGCCTCACCTGGCTTCGCCGCCCGTGCGCCTTTTTCTCTGTGGCCCTTCGCGAGGAATGCTGTTAAGGTCGCCTTTTTTTCCCACAACCCCGGCCGGCGTGTTTATTTTTGCCTTTTCATGCATTTCTTGATGTGGCCCGCGATTTTTTTCCACCTACCTCTTTGGTTCCTCATGCATATTTTAATACGTTCCCATTCTTTTCGAGAGATAGGCCTGGTGCACAGAGGTGTGTTGCAGCACTTCACCCGTCGTAAAAGTTACTTCAAAATACACGGCTCCAAGTGTGCAAAGTGTCTATTAATTGGGAAGGTTTTTGAGGCCTTGAGGGACGTGTATCACAATTTCGGCATATTCTTCATCCTGCCAAGCAGTCTTTAATTTTTCTCTTCGATGATTACCAAGAGCGGCGTTGGGTTATCAAATTCTTCGGGATGTAGTATTTTCAAGTGCTCCCGGAACTCCAATTGAACCCGAATATTATAATTTTGAATCTTCAAAAAAAATCATTTTCTCTCTTTACATTCCACCGCACACTCTCATAAAATTGCGTCATTGATTTTGGGGGATGGAGTTTTAATGTTTTAATTAAGGCGGAGATTTCAAGTTTTCATTTGATGGTCTAAATTTAGAGCGCCCAAGGATGTGACTGGCTTATAAACGTCAATGTCGGCATTTATATCGACTGGTATCAAGCTCCCTCTGTCTCAACCTCAGTCCCTATTATGCGTTGTGAGATCTTCGTTTTTTTTTCTTTAAATAACCTCCAGCTTCCAATATTTCCTTTTACTGAAACAATATTCATTTCTGTAACCCGTCACCCCGTTTTGTTTCATTTGGAAAATTTCGAATCGGCATTCCCGAACTCTTTGAAAGGGTTCGAGACACCGTGCTTTTTTCTTGTTTCTTTAATGAATTTAATTTGAATATTGCCAACTTTTTAATAAATGCCTCGGCTATGCTGAATGAAAGGAACTGCTGCGGAGTTAAAAAAAATTTTAATCCAAAACCCCTCCGAGTCAAAATTCTTCCTCAGATGAATAAGGACTAACTTCTTTAGCCTCTTCTACAAGTTTTTTTTCAATAAGCCAGCGGAAAAGGGTTTGATATTAAGGAAAGCGCGATATTTCGTCCAAAGCTATCCGCCGAATTGGACTGAGGGAGCTGTGAGGGGCCCACGAATTTTATGATTAATATTAATCTCAATGACCTTCTCGAAATGGGTTGGTCACGCACTTCATTGATTATCTCCCTTGATACGCCGTTTTTTATTAATTGCCGCGGTAGTACAGCGTGAGAATTTATTTAGTGATTCATCTAAATAAAATGACGACCAAGCGTTTTAATGTTGAGAGATATTGGAATTTATACTTTCTGTCAATGGAGCCGAATGGCGGGTGGTTAATCAAAAAATCGGAGTGTATCAACTGCTCTCAGGCGTAACTTTCGTCCATGACAAAATGAGAAATAAATCTTTATTGGGAAATCTCTTTTTTAGGCGTGAGAATATCGACTGAAATCCATTGAGTGATGTCTTGTTATTGATACTATGAGGGTATTAATACTCCTTTGCTCATCAAATCGATTCCAGTTTTCGTTCGATGCATATGACCACAACAGTATGTGAATGAATGCATGTTCATAAATAGTGCAAGTTCTATTTCATTGTCAATGTTTCCCCACTAGTACGGTCATCTATCCGCACGAGTAAATACGTCGTGTAAACACGGCTCGAAATTAGTCGGTAGTAGCTTGATCGAAAGGCACTCCCATTATTCATGTTTCAAGGAATAGCGGGGTGGAGGGAACGTCGTATACAATATTAATTACCTCCGAAACGTAGCCTTTGCAAATTCTTTTAGATTTTTATGGCTACCTGGAAAATCCAGATTTTTGGAAGTCCGGCTGTGATTCATTCTACTTTCACAATTTTTGTGCTTCAGGGAGAATTCATGTGCCTCGGAAGCGCCCATAGGTTTCTACTATCCAAGTTTTATTATTTGAAGTTCGTTAGGCGTTTATGAATAGGAAAGCGCTAATAGGTAAGTAAGAACTTCAAGAAAGGCTAGTGAAGAGTCTGGTATGGAGTGAATCACTACGGATTGGAAACGTGGACGTTGAGGATGACGTACGAGATGTTACTAGAAGCTTGAAATGTGGGTGTTGAAGAGAATGGAGAAAGTGAAGTGGACGGAGAGAAAGAGATTTAAAAATCCGTGATAGGATTAAGGATGCGAGGTAGCGATGGATGGGGAGGAAGAGGGTAGGATTTATTATTAGAGTTAAAGCGAGTAGGCCTTATTTTGAACTGAATAGGGAGCTCCAATCTTGGCTGGCTCTGCTTACTCGAAAAACACTCCATGTCAACCGGTATATTACTTTAATAAATTATTTTATGTATCCCCGGTCGTAAAGCGGAATTCTTTTCCGTAAAAAAATACATTTGGGGCGGAGGAGGGGATCCGAGCGGGCGTCCGCGATGGAATTGACGGTCGAAATTTATTCCGACTCCCTTGTCGCGCATCATTATGTTCCCCTGCGCTATCAGGATTCCCACAATTCCTCTCGTGTGACGCGCGCTCTCATCGCATGCGGTTTCCCGTGACCGTGTCATTCCCGTCACTCCCCTCAGCCCCTCGCAGCCTCGTCCCCTGGCTCGGTTCAACTCCCCCCCAATCCGTCCCGTTTAATCTCCCCATCAAATCCGACCCATCCCCCCAGGTCACATGACCACGGCACCCCCGATTTCCCTATCCGTCAACCTTGCCCTCACGCCATCATCCCAAAACCCTCATCCGCTCTCTCTCTCAAGCGATCGCGGGCCAAGCGCTCACGTTCCCACAGTTGTTGACGTGGGCCCTCGGTTGATATTTCTTTCCGAATGATATCACGGGGTTCCAGGTTCTCGGTCTATTTTCGTATCGGCCAGGTGCTCACTGTTTTCCTGCGTCAGTGCGTCTCCTAGGTTAGGGAATCTGACGGATACGAGTCTTTCCGACGTGCGACATTTCTGGACATAGGGTTTGTTTGTGTTGGCGTTCTATCGTTTGTGTTACCCCCAAAATGATTCGCGAATTCAGGTTGGGGGTAACACAAACGTAACGCGAACTTGCCATGTTTATTATGGTACTAATACTAATATTACCGAGGTCAACTTAACATTATTATTAAGCTTGAACCGTATGCTTTCATTGTCGACTGCTGCAGCCTAAAATTTTGTCAATCCTAGTTATTTCTCACAATGTGACATAATTATTGCAAATACATTTAAAAAAATTGTATTATAGCCAAGATTAGAATGTCTGTCCTTGTCTAACTGTGATGAAAAGCGCAGTGTAATTATTGCCGTAGTTTTAAGCTCCGAATCTAGGTGGTGTTAATATTTTTCATGAGTATCGGTGACATTTATTTTATTTTGAAATGTTGAGAGGTGAAGTCCTTTGAATGTTTTTCATTAAGCCTAGTAAAAGCATTGTAGTGTTTCAATTGCGGTCAGTGTTAAGTGGATTCCGTAAAAGTGTTTTCCTTGTTTTTGTTAACATTATGTTCTAGTCATTTGCTTTAACTGTTCACCCAAATAATACTTGGTTGAAAATCGTTTCTTACGGGAAAAATATCTCGGAAAAGCAATCAGTGTATGTGAATCGATCATATTATTTTCTTGCTTGTATTATTTGGAGTTAACTCTTGAATAATTAAAGCCTTCTCGTCGTCATTGAATTTGTTTCGGTTTTAAGTTACCAATGATAATATGCAGCGGAAAAAGAAGTGACTGTCTTCTGGGAGAATTAAAACCTTAATGGAATTCTAGACGTTAGCATCGATTTTTTCATTGACCGATGGTGGGGATATACAGTCATTCAATAGCATACAAAATAATTAATTGGGAGCAGTCGCTCTTGAGATTTTTTTTACTTCTCCCGTGGCGCTTTTGTTTTGATCTACGATGATTTGCTCGGCCATAGACTCCCCATGGGCACCCGTGTGAAATTAGCACGCCATTAGTTGCCGACACTCATTAATGCGGCTGTCACGGAATTGAAATTTATTTCGCGGTGGTAGAATTTCAATACAATTATGACAAATCCACCGATGGTTATCTCGGGTCAGCGTCAGAATTTATGCCGCGGGGATCACGACTGCGGGTGATTTATCGTACTTCATTCTTTCTTATCGCTACATCTGCCGTAATTTTTATTTTGCCCGCTCATGCGCTTACCCAACTCAGAAGTAGCTTAAGAGGTTGCGCAGAGACCATTTGAATCCTTGGAGGAGTTCAACCCGTCCTAGGCGAGAGAAGGAAGGATAAAAATACTAAAGAAAAATTCAAATGACAAGAATACGACGCCCAGAGTGGCGTGCCTCTGCCATTTTGAGGCGCAGTTGCTGGCCCTTTTCTTTTTCGCGGAATGAATGAGGGCTTATTTCCCGGGACTCGTGTGTTCCTTAGGAATCGACCATGGGAATCGCTGAGGGTCCTTGCCCAATGCCAGCAGGCGCAGGGGCAGCAATCGCCTGGAAACTCTCCTTGATCGTTTTATTCTCGCCTCCCCACGCAGCCTTTCTTCTCCACGCCATCCTACTTTCATGCTAGTGGCCACTCGCCAGGGATTGTGATTCCACCCGTCGGGTAAAAAGATTTTTTTGCCGTAATACAAAGAAAATTAATTTATTTTTGAGTGTTTTCCCTCTGTTGAATCCAAAAATTGCCGTGAAAAAGGTGAAGCACGTACAGTTGTCCAGTAGAGGAAGCTCTCTTGCAAGAGTTAGTATAAAAGTGGGCATAACGAACCGTGGCAAAGGAATAAAAGAACTTTAAAAAAATAAGTTTCTGAACTGATTTCATCTATGTTTAATTTACATGTAAGTGATATCCTCCTTGAGAACCAGATTCGCTCTCAAAATAATTTTATTTAGTTTATTATTATTTTCTTATCATTTGAAATTTTTTTCAAATATCTTCAATTACCTTCCTAAAATGCAGGATTTCTGTGGTTTCGGTTTTATTATCCTGTGGATTTTATGTTCTGGTGAAACCTCTCCCGCCGCCCATCACTTACTACGCAACTGCCATGACTTCGCGTGTTTCACGCTTGCACGTGTAGGTATTTGCGCAAATTTCAAGTGATTGCAACTTTTTCAATTGCGATTCGATGTAAGGATGATTAGTGCTCCTTAAAAGTTATACTTTCATGTATGTCACAAACACAGTCTCGACCAGTGAACCGAATCTCTCCGTTCACCCCTCCCAGACTCCTTTTTCACTATTTCGGGTGTGCTTGGTTTCGGTGAGGTTTTTCTTTATTCCTTCAGCTCACTGTGTTTAGGATTCTTTCCTCGGAGCTGCTATAAAAAAGTTTGAATGCATAAATGTACTCTCTTTCCTTTCCTCTCGTGCTTGAAACATTCATTGAATGAGTTTGCTCTCGTTCCGTGTAAAATAAGATATTTTGCGAGACATACGGCGAGATTCTATTAAATATTCTCCTCGCTAGCCCGCCTAGCCGGGCCAGCGTTGTACTCGAAGCTTTTATGAAGCTGGGGGTAGACCTGGTTGTATTGCCGTGTGATGTTTGTTACTGTCATTTCCAGCGGTAGTTCCTCAAATGGTATTACAACCTGTCACTCCTACGATGAAATTACTTTATTGTCTCCCACGCGGGATACGCTAGAGTTGTCTGTCCCGAGTATGGCCGAAGTAACTCTTTTCCGGAGTTGTCTGTCGATTGTTTCCTGTTCTCGCGAATCTTTTTCATTTGCCGCTTCGGAATATATATTCCCGCGTGGCCTCTGTTCAAAGCAGATCAAATATTTACGGAACGCGGAAATAGCAGCATAGGTGAGGAAGCTTTTAGAAAACTTTACTCTGACGGGTGCTGACCTGATTAAGTTCGCCTGTTTCCAGTACGTTGGCCATTGTGACCGTGTGACTGTGTGCTAATCTGGGTCGGAGGGATTTAATTGTGACCGGAAACTCCCGTCGTTGTCGTTTTTCACCTGCTGCTACTAATGAGATGTTTTTTTTATTTACCTATCTCCAAAATTTCGTTGTCTCAACACGTAACGCTTCAGGCTTCAAAATTGTTCCCTTATTTAATAAAATCACTGTGATGATGCGGGAAGCGTTTTAAGGAGTTATGATCTAATTTTGGCTCGCATTTTTGTCTTCGTGTACTTAAGCGTAATCGCCGAAACGTTTGCAGATCTTGGGACATGCATTAAAAAAGCAATTCTATAAATACGGCTATCGACCTCGATGAAGCCAAAGAAATGAGGTTTTTTTGCGCAGAATAAACCGAGAATGGACATCAGATAAGCAGGCTGCAAACTGGAGCACGTCCAGCATTTTATGAGTTGGGTTTCGGGATTGAGGAATAGGCTTGTTGCCGAAAAAATATTGAACGAATAGTAGCCATAAGAAAAGGTGCATGCAGTAGGGTGCAGAAGGAATTTATGACGGGATCTTATTTTTTATTTATCAAGTATTTTTATTTTGAGTTCGAGTTTTATGTAACCATGTATGTAAACGCACTGTGAGGAAATAGAAATATGCTTCTGGGTGTGGAATACGCTTCAGGCCTTTTTGAAATAGGTGTGGAGAAGAATGGAAAACGAAAGAGAAAAATATTTTTATAGTGCAGGAATGGACGTAACTATAATTTCTGGAGCGGAGCAGGTTCACAATGGCGTTGAAGTACCGAAGTTCGTCGTAAAGCAAAGGAAGTTAAACAATTGGGGATAAGGAAGTAAAAGAACAGGGTTCATTGTTGCCGGAAAAGGACTTAAATTAAGACGAAAAATGGAATCGTTATAGAGGATGTAGGCCTGAAGCAGTAAAACAGCAATTAAGACGTTGAGACTTTCGTGTTATTCCGCTCAAACAATTGGATCTTTATTTGCAATAATAGTTTGATAGTATGCCTTTGTGTCTGTGCTCTATCTTTTTCATACTGACGTATAGTTATCCTCTTTGATAATATGGCGAGATATCTACGTTTACGTAGAACTGAGACAGGGCAAGGTGCTCTTGATAGCGTAATTGGACACAAGGAGTCTCTGGAGAGCTTCGACGCTCAATACCGTCGACGACTTGCGCTGGGAGATACGATTGTTCCTTAGATCGTCCGTGTTGGTTTGCGGCTGCTGAGCGTTGTGGGAGATATTACAGTCCAGATGTCCGATGCATGTGGTACGCCATTATCTATTTTAGTAATATCTTTCCCTGAAATACACAGGGCGGGGCATTTCTCGGCAGCAGCATTCAACCTCGTAAACTGTCTTCTTACCTGACTCACTTAATTAAATCTTAACTTATCAATATTTTAATGACCCAAATAACTTCGTACTATGTTCTTTAAGGTTTTCCCTGTAGTTTTTCTTGTGCTGTAAGGCATAAATTAAGTACTAATTTTAGAATTTCCGAGTCATCCCTTTAAAACTCTTCCTCGGCGATGAATTTAAAGTAATGTATGCAATCTGCACGTTTCCTCGTTTTTCTTCTGTTCGTGTTCACGGTAAATCATGAGAAATTTGAGAATGATTCATTCATCCACAAAGTGATGGAAGCCTGGCAGTTATAAGTTTTCTGGAATGCAATCATGCATTAGTTATATCCTTCCTAAACTTTTAGAAGTCTATCATTAAGATTTTTTTTTGCTTATAATGTCGTTTCAATATTTCCTCGCGCAATGAAGTATGAATCAAAGTAGTGATAAGTACTTTGCTGGCCTTTTGCTGTATTGAGTTTATGGAACATTGCTTATGGATGAGACACAGGTTGAGGCAGGCACTTGTGAGCTCGCTCATTTCTCCCAATGATAGACTATGTAATTATTTTCTTTTTCTTGTTTCCTGCCTGAAAAACTAATTCATTCTGGATTTTTTTCTTCATTAAATCGCATAAAAAATAGGCCGTATTTCAACTATTCTCCCTTAGTTCTTTTAAGTACCCTCTTGATTAATCATGATTGTTATATTGGTTCTTTGGGCAGATGTAGGTTATGCATAAATTATTTTTTATCACGAACTGTAAATTAAATATTTATTTCGGAAGTGTGGCCGACGCGTTCGTGGCTAACACGAAAATTCCAATATTTCATTTCCAGTCGCCCCTCTTCACAGTAGAGTTGGCTTATTTCTCAGGTCGGCGTCCAGTGTGTAAAGCTGGCCAGTGTATTACCGTAAATTTACGTCGATCACGCTGGAAGCCCATTTGTTTTCTTATGCCGCAATTAAGTTCTTGAGTGTGGGCAATTTTTCCCCCATAAAGTGATAAGTTGATGCCGATGAAGTGGCTGATAATTGAGGATTGGAGTGCCATATGGGTTGTTGCAGTGTTCTGCCCTAGTCCCCTTTATCGATCCCGTCGCAACCCAAGCGGATACGATTGCTGGCCGGGATTAGCCATGGATTTGCTGCGGGCGACCAGCGCATTTGCTTGAATGCACGTCTAGCTGTATCACCACTGGTGATCCTCCATCGGCACGCTGTCTTCCATGAGTTTTTACTCTCCACTAATCTCTTTACCAGGGATTCTCAAACTGTCCGTTTCTGTGGGCTCCGTGGCATATCGGATGCATGTACAAGAACCCCTTGTCACCAAGAATAACGCTTATTTTAGGAAGGGGATCAGGTTGTTATGGTGTGCTGGCTTCCCATCCAGTGGGTCTGGAATCAAATCCCGTCGTTGGCAGAGATTTTTCGGAGACTTCCCGACCCCTGCTGGTGTGCCTTGTGGAGGGTGCTTCCATTACTGCGCTCCTTCTCTCTGAGAGGACGTTGGTTCCATCCGACATAACGAAAGGCGCCAAGAGGACACTTAAATCAGGTTGCTTGTCCGGGCCCTTCCCTCTATACCTCAGATGTCGGTCTCTTACTCTGAATACCACACCATACCTTATTTCGCAAGACAAGTTAATTCTATCCTTATTTTCGAATGTTAAATGTCTTCGCGCTAAATAGGGCTGCTTGTTAGATATATAGGAATGAAGTATGAATTATGTACCCTCTCAGGGTATAGAATGTAATTCGAAAACTGGTAGATTAAAAAAAACAATTATTTTGTTTCTAAATACCAACTGCAGCTGACTAAACCTCAAGATTACCTTAAATATTTTTAATACGAAGACACTTCTCGTAGCTATCCCGCTGCATTTTTTGCTCCCGTTTGTTGGTCTTAATATTTCCCGTTTCATATTCTTTCCTACTCCGCCATGGGATGCCTCCCTATCCTCCAGCCCTCCGTCCCGATTTTATTCTCCACGGGTTTGATTTTCGGGCGTTTATTTTTCCGCGTTGGGGCGCACGTGAAGCAGCGTCGTCGCATCCATTCTGTTCGCTCGGAAGACGCGGGACGTAGCGGTGGATTCCGTGAGCGGAAACGGGACTCCTCTCTCTCGTCCTACTCTGAGAATTCCTCGGAAAATTGGATGATCAGATAATCTAGCATAAAATCCCAGTACTCTACAATTCCATTCGGCAGGATTCGGTCGTGAAATGATATGCGGATTAGTAGTGAGGGGGATAAAGCTGGATCTATCGCCGAAATGCCTACGGGACGGGAACGCACTCGCCATTTTTTTTCGTCGTTCTATCCGCGGCATGTATCCTATTCTTTATGTGCAAATTTGAATATATCTTTAGAAAAGGAAAATCCCGTTCTCGAAATTGGGTGGGTAATGGATCTTCAAAGGAAAGAAAATGGAAACATTGTTCATTAAAATCTTTTGTGTGATCAAGATAAAACTGCCTAGGAGAAGAGAAGTCCTGGTGAAATTATTCACGAAATATATTTAATGGAATACTGCAAGCAATCGGTTTAGCTCTCTAGCCATTAGTTATATTTGCGTCGTATTCAAATACCCTGCCGTATTGTTGCCGGAGGATTTTCTTTGTGTATACCTTATATACTGAGGATTAAAAAAAAATTCATTGGTCTTTAGCGTAGCAATGGGGACTGGTGAGGCGTTCGATTTAAATCGTGGCGTCATTTCTTTGCATTGAATGTTGCTATATTCGTTTTAAAAAGGGCAATTTTTTGTGTTCCCGCAGAAAAATAATTATTCTCAGAGTATGCGATTGTGTCTGGTGATGTTAAATTGAAAATTTAATTTTTCTTGCCCAGTTCCCATAGAAAAATTTCTGTATGGTGTTGTCCTCGGCAGTGCGTCTGTTAGGGAATGGAGTAGTTATTGTTTGCCTAGAATTTGAAACATTGGTATAGTTACCTTCACAATACACAATAAGAAAGCGTTTTCAAGAGGTTAGTAAATCTCCTATAACAGCGCCAACTCCTCCTATAAGATTTTTATGTTGTTATACTCAGGTAATTAAGATTCTCAGCTTAAAAGTAGGTTGTGAAACTTGTATCGTATTGCAAGGGTGCTAGTCGATCACTGCCCTTGGTGATATTTTTGCCCTATCTAATTGAGAATACATTTCGATTCATTGATTTCATGGCTAGAGGACTACGCTTGCGTTATTTCATCCCATTCATCTTCATTGATTATCCATCATTTGTCTCTACAATGTCCTTTTCTACTTCAATTTGTTTGCCTCGAAAATATTGAGTGCATGATTATCCATCGAATCATATTAGGTCCATCTGCTTTTATTAGTGTCGATAATCTTGTTCAACTTTGCATTATGCCTTTTTTCTTCCTTTAATGAAGGTTCCCTTGTATGTACTCGGAGAAAAATTGAAGTATTTAGGAAGACCGCGTCGTGCCGAACCTTCCAAATCGTGGGGAATTGAGGTCTCGCGGTCGGTCGGTCTTAAGCTGATTTAAGGGACCGAGGGAGGAGGGCAAGCGCTGAAATTACGTGTTTATTTGTCAGCTTTCCGCTCAACTTTAATTGAATATACTTTAAGTGTGTGGATTATGTTATACCTAGTACCTTTATTTAGAAATTTGTTTGTTTTAATGTGCCCACCTCGTATTTTCGCCTATTTTTGGTCATCCTTTTCTTGCATATGGATTTCATTGTTCTCGTTCTTAAATTGGATTCATGAAATTGGATTGGGATTTGAAAGCAAGGAATATTGTGCCAAGAGAGCAATGGTGATATAGACCTGAGCTATTTCTATAGCGAATTGATCTGCATGAGTTTTCTGTATTGGTGTATTCAATGTTTTTCTTTTACATTATCTGTTTTAGTATTTTATTTTCTGTATACCATTTAATTAACCTTTTTTTCCTTCTCTTCCAGGTAAGTGATGCTCTTCTGCGATTCATGACTTGGTGTGAGATCCTTGTTGGTGAGTGTTAAGCTTGCGTTAACGTTTGGCGTGTCTCTCCGATTGGCACATCCTGCTGCAGTTGTGAAATTCTGAAGCCGACGCGATGCAGACAATACCATTCATTCATTTTCATGAGCTCTTTTGTTAAAGCAAAGCAGTCCGAATTTCGAGCTTGGGAAAAAAGAACAGTCATGGAGTGGAGAACTTCGGGTTTGAAGAAAAGCATAAGCCATTTGGCTTCTACCATAAGAAATATATAGTTGGCAGTTCCTTAATGATGAACCTAATTTCATTCCAAATTACTTTTGTAATTAATATTTTCGTTTATTTGGATGGAATCTTATGATGGGAGGGCTTTGTTTTGGTATATTAACTTTTTCTCGAATCATCTTTCATACGTTATATTTGGAACAGTCGCCATAATGATATCATTAATATTCCATTGTCATTTGTATTCATCAAATTTTCAGATAATGTATATGTCTGTCGGTAATCAATCCCTAACTCTCTTCTCGGAATTTTGACGAACTCGATTTTCTCGACCTAAGTTGGGGCCTTGGCGAGCATTCGTGCCGAAACGGCTCCATTGGTTGTCGTCGGCTTGACCTGCAACGAGCGATTTCTCCTTTAAGCGACAGGGTCAATTTAATCGCAACGTCCCCGACAACGGCTCATCGCCGGGACAGACGTGCTCCGCGAAGTCAGCCTCGTGATAAATTCACGTCGTTGGGCACTGGGGCTCGTTTCAGCGTGTTTAGTTCCCGTAGCGAGGGTCTGTGTAATACCTTTGTGGTGTGTCGCTGTAGACGACCGATAATGTTTACTGTGTGCCGGTGGACAGGTCTGCGCAGCGAAACTGGGACTTGATAAATACTGCGAAGGGAATCGTCTGCCCTCGGCCCTTTCGCTAGTGAAACGTCCGAGACGAGTTCGTGACTAGATTTCTCCTGAATGTCCAGAAATCTATAGGGTTCTATAGAGTCAATTTTAATCTCTTAATGTGCGTTAAAATTTAATATACCGAATTAAATTTTTCTGTTGCGATCTGCAGCTTAAAATGCCGCGGACTAAAATTGATATCCTTTGAAGCTATCAGTAATGTAGAGAATTAAGATACCTATTAATTGGCTTAAATTAAAATGTAAAAATATTGCAAATGCCAATTTATGGTGGAAAAGACAAATACCTCCTGAGGAGTTTTTTTATGATTCGGCAATCATCTGTGGTGAGGAGAGCAGATGTTGAGTAGCCAATGGTTAGGATAACAATTACGTTACGGAATTCTTCAACTGTGGCTTGATCATCATATCTCAGTAGCCTTGTCGTACACATAAACGATAATAACATAATTTAAAATTTTTACGCTCTCACTTTCCTCTGCATTATCTCAGTAAAATCTTTTGCTCTTCCCTTTTGACTGGCTTGTTTATTTTTCTTCTCGTGATCGCTGAAAATAACCTGTATCTTAATGTGTTTTGCTTGTCCCCAATTCAGCGTGACACATTGAGTGGCATCCTGTCTCCTATTTGCGGCAAAACCTCCACTCAGTATGTTTTCTGTACTCAGATTCGCACAGAGAAACGGCTCTCTGCACTCGACGTAGCTGCGTCGGCATTCGCTGAAAACAGGCTTAAAGGAAATAATCCTCCTGTCGCTAAGCGTTTGCAGCTGTTTGACGGTTACCAGACCGCTACTCTTGGAGAACAGCATTGGTTAAAGCCCCGGAATCTGGGTTTTCCACCGTCATTCTCATCATCGCAGAGTTGCGGAGGATGTAAATCCAGTGCCGAGTCTTTTGTAAGCATTCAAATGTTACAATTGGCTCCATCGTGTTCTGTTCAGATTGCGAAAGCGTTGGAGTACAAGACTTATTATCTTTCCTCTTTTTTTTCATTTCATTCATCATCTAAAGTGGGATTGTGCTCTGCGTTAGAAATTCTATATTCTACCCACATATCTTGAATTTCTTCTCGGGTAGGGAACAATATCATCCCTGCTTTCAGTAATTCCCTGTCTCACCTTTGTATATGTTTTGGCATTTCCCTTTTGAAATGAAAGTGCGGGCTTGTTTTCAACAGATAGCTTTAACAGGAGCCTTTGACGGGTAAAATCTCGTTGGGTTTGTTGATAATATATTTATGCATTGTTTGTTCCCGCGTTTTTGTTTAAATTTTGTATTCGTCAGTTTTCGATTATATTTTGTGAGGGAATAATATATTTGCGTGTGTATCTGGTCCGCCTTCTTTCTTATTTTTTTATTCTAACCTCTCGTGAAGAGCTGGTATCTTGGAAATACCGTTGATTCCAAACCCGTGTGGGATTTAAAAAAAATTATTCGGGCGCTTTGGTGTGGCTTTTGTCGTCCGCCAAATAACACAGCTCCGTGCCTCCGTCCGCAATTCACGGCAGTGTGAGTGTGTCACTGCCCGTGATCGCTCGCGTGTGCTCGTGACGCCACAAAGCGGGAATTCCGTGTCTCCGATTGGCCGGGAGACCCGCGGGCAGGCCGAATGCGTCACCCGAGGGGCAGGCGGGGGGGGGGGGAGGTCGGCGCCTACCCGTCTGTCTCCCTCGTCCAACACCCCCTCATGCCATATCGCCGTGCACCTATGTGCCAGTCCTCCCGCTGGATGGGGAAGTACAGGAGGAGAACCCTTAGTCAGCGAAAGGATTGGGATGATGGATATATATTGCAGACGCCGTGAGGTGCTGAGGTTTTGTTTGGAAAAGGTTGGCTAAAAAGTGGAGCAGTTTCTCCGAAATTTTGGTACCGGTAGGGAACTTAGGGCGATCGATACCCGAATACCTACCGATCCAATGATTTAGTTCACTATGACGAGTGGAAGCCCTGAAGAGAAGAGATTAGGGTTTCTGGATGGAATGGGGGAGAATATGCCTTATTGTGAAGTATATTGTCTTCTCCAGTATAGTTAACAAATTTTCAGTTTTTCAGTAGCTTAACTGGATAAAGCACTCGACTGGAAATCGGGGGATCCAGGTTTGAATCCCGGTCAAGGCGAATGATTTTTTTTCTGTGGAATCTCTGTGGAATTTTCGCACAATAAAGAGGGATATTGTATGGAGGACGAGGGCGGACTGGAGTGAATTGTAAAATACTAAAATAAAAAATAATATAAAATGGCTTCTCTTTGTTATTCGCTGAAATGTCGTCGTCACTTGTTCCCTCGTGGTGTACACAGGCTTTTATATATCGGCCCGCTTTGAAGCTCCGTGTCCACTTGCTCGTTTACCCCCTGAGAAAGTAATCCCCGTATCCTATTTGCATGTGCAGTGTTCTTTCCCCTCGTCCTCGCGACTCTTGATTCCTCGCAATTACTTGGTCAGTGGCCATTCTCATCATTCGCCCTCTGGGACAGAGTGGTTTATTATGCTTCTTTTTGTGCTCCTCGCCAAAATCCCCTTGAGGGCCCGTCGTTCCATTAGTCTCCATGAGCGCGGAGCCGTGCACCTGTTCTATTTTTGGCAAAGAAAGAAACCGGTCGGAGTTCATCTTATGAGCCTTTCCCTTGCGTTTCTTGTTCTCGTATGCACGTGCTTTGAATTGGTATGGATTTGTGTTATTTTAATAATAAAATCATGGCATTATTAAGCAGGAATGACCCACAGGAGCGGTTATTTTTCCTTCTATTAGAGTTAATTACAATATTTTTGTATTTATCCAGTAAAAAAAGTTAGTAGCATTTTGGAGCAGCGTGCATATGCATGAATGTAATAGGGTTTTTTAAAAATGCCACAATGTTTTCAATCTTGATGAGTAAGCCCAATTCCATGTTAAAATTATATTCAGCGTACTTTACCCATCGCTCATAATTAGCTAATTACCACTGCCTCTTCCTCTTGACCTGGAGTTTCAATATCATTCAGGAAAAACTGGTTATTTTTCAAAAATTCTGCTCAATGAATGAGGCGGACTGATCCAGGACCCTTGAATCTGGAAAAATGTAATTTGTCAAGACTTTCTTTCTCAATTTTACGGTCGTAATGTGCAGAATAATTGAGTTTTTGGTTTAACGTCGATGTGGGTATTCTTCAAAAAATTTGCTTAAGTCCTCTAAATGGCCCGATTCCATCGTAGACCTTTTTCTAGGCTCTCACTAAGTACCGGTGATACGTTTTCATTCGCAGTGTTTTCGGTTTGAGCTCTGGAATGCAGTTACTAAATCTCCTCGCAACGCTGAGGGCGGATTAAGCACCGCTTTAAGTTTTCCGCAAAAAAAACCTTGACCTCTGTATTTCCCTAGGGGATGAGTATTTATACCATCCTTTTTTTCGCTTCTCTCTCTCTCCCCCCATTTCGCGCTTTAGTGCATCAAGACTGCGTGTTTTATTTCCCCTAAAAGTTACTCATGTCTTCGGTCCTCGTGTTTCAAGTGTAGCAGGCCAGCTCTAATTGTAAGTCACAAGCTCAATGAGCGCAAAGGAAGCATGTGGAATGTATGCAGCTCCATTATCCTACGGCAGTGAGGTCTTTCGGTCCATCCATTTACTTTTACTGTAGTATTTTGAACGCTGCTAAAAAATTTTCCACTTCGGGCCAATGTTGGAATCGAAGCGGTCGTTGATTTTTTTTCGAATCCCTTTTTCTCGGACTTTACGCATTACTGCTGGAATTCTTCTGGAAACTTCAGTTGGGCACGTGTGTCGTGCTTCAAAATAAAAATAAAATAGAATCGGGCCTGAGTTTACCGCGGAAAAGACCGTGATCAACCGTTTTTTATATGTCAAACAAATTACCGCGGGCCTTAAATTCTTCGTGTTCCGTCGCTCTTCAGGATTCTAAATTAATGGTAGTGTTTGGTTGGCACCATATTGCTGTGTAAGGCGTCATTAATCCGTGAGTGTTTTATGGCTCCATCTCGAGACTTGGGACATTAAACGTCGTCCCCTTTCCTTGCTACAACATTCGCCCTCTAGCATTCCCACCTTTCGGAAGCTTATATCTCCTTTCACCCAACTTTTTGACGATCATTTTTATAAGCGCAGGGTGGTTTTCTTCTGCCTCGCATAGAGTTGTTTGTGTTTGCGGTCTTGCGGTCTGGTTTTTTCCCCGTTTCTAGTCCCCTTAATACCCAGCGGGGTATCGGAAGTTATGCGTTCTCTTTCATGTTTTTCATGGACTCCGTATTTTTAACTTTGAGTAGGTATTGGATTATAGTCTCTCGTTTTTGTACACTCTAACGCCAGAGGATGTGGGCCTACCCTAGCGTGTATCGAAGTGTTGGTCTAGAAATAAGAAAAGTGTTAAATTTTCGTAAGCTAAATGAAAACAAATGGAGGATGTTTCTGGCTCTATAAATTGGTTACTCTCTCTACAACATTATAAAGCTTCTGTATACATTAGTGGATTGGAGAGAAAGGCGGGTATCCTGAAAATGTGTATCGTAAGCCTCGAGGAGCCTCGATCTTAAGAAATGTAGGAATCCGAAACATTTGTCTTCCCTGAAGTTGAATGCTTCTAATTCTGTGGTTATTTTTATTTATATTTTCCATTTATTTTCTTTTGGGTTGCGCTTCAAGTTGAAAAATTGAATTTCAAACTATTTCGCTGTAAATCTATTGGAACTTCGCGGGATAACATTGCTAAAAAGTTTAAACCTACTGGCCATTCACTTTTAGATTAAATGATTTTTTTAGCTTGTACGTATGAAAATAAATGATGGAGTTAAATTTATGGAGTTTAATATTATCTCCAGACGACCTAAAGTAAGAAACATCTCATACTTGTTCAAAGTAAAGCACTCTATCGAGTGAAATTTTTCTCACGGAAGCTGTCCGCGCGTGCTTACTGTTTTGATCTGACTAAAAGATGAATAGTCTCTAATTAAGATATTTCCATTTTCCGCATAATTTGAGTTAATTAATGGTGAAACTGTGTCTTCGCTTTCTCTTTTTATAAAGAAAATAAAAAGCGTTTGCGTCTGTATCGTGTCGCATTGCTGTGATTCATTCCCTGCTCGCGTTGTTCTTTTCCCTGGGCTCGTGGTGAGGGAGTTAGCATTCAATTCAGAGAAATCTTCCCCTGGCTGCCACGCTTCGGAGAAGGGTTTTCGATAAAGCCCTGCGCTCTTGTTTTTGTCTGCCTGCGCACCTGCGCTGTTTGTTTTGTTAATGAGATGGACAGATTCCAAGTACCTTTTGTGTCGCCCCTACTTTTGGACTGAATCCAAGTGGCATGTCGCATATTCCATGCAATTTGATTTACTGGATGCCCTTTTGCCCAAATTTTCACGCAGTTGTTAGGATAGAAAGGGTTTTTTACGGAATGAAGGCCTATCCCTCATTTGGGTTACATTAAAAAAAAATCTAGTTTCTGTTTAATAGGTACTTTTTTGTGCTTTTTTAAATTATTTTGTCCAGTTCCTTCCATATACAGTGAAATAATGTTATCGCGATGCATGTTTTATTTCTTTTGGAGGCCGAAAATTGAATTTTTTTCGGAATGTCCTACTAACGAAAATTTGTGAAAACCTCTTATTCCGCATAGATCTTAAATTCAGACCGTTGTCTCTCGTAGCATTTTGACGTCGTTTAAAAAAAGGACTTCTAGTGACGTAAGTAGATTTCGTCTACGTTTGGGAGATTCCATTTAAATCCCTCGTTTCAAATCCGCGGAGGAATTCCAGGGAAATGAACAAGGGATTGCTGCAAAGACTCGCGTGTCTCTAGGTCTTCTTTTTTATCATATAGTACATATTATGATATAATAAACCTCTGAAAATTTATCTGAAAATGCCAATGAAATGACGCGCTTTTTTATTTGTGTTTTATGCTGTTGTCTTCCCTTATCCTTGTAGTCATTATTTATGCTGCTTTAGTTTTGTATTGTATTTTTAATTGACATGCGAGTATGATGGTTTGTTATATTCTCTGCTGAAAAACGTTATATTTAGTTCTTTTTTTCTAGATTGGGTCAGTTTTTTTACGCTGGATTAATATTCTAGCATATCCTATCCTGCTCTGTCAAAGCTACCTTGATGCTGTTGTGCATACCTAACTAGTTTGCTAGTATAATATTTCAACGCGTAAAAATGTATTTGAAAAACGTTTATTTTGTAGGAAAATATTTCCTCTTGGCCAACTGAGGAACTTGTCTTTGTATTTTGTGAATTTTGTAAGGATATTTGGGGATAGGAATGTCTACCACTAAGCTACTTGATTTTGGAAAGCTAATAATTCGAACGTTTCGACCGCAGAAAAATGAAAATAAAAGGTAATCCCCCGATAACACTCAATCTCGAATCGCGTGAATAATTTTATATTTTTTTGTTTCAGTATGAGATCACCTACACTCAAATGGAATGCGCATCTCAGAAATAATGAGTCTGTTTCGTATAGTTAGTTTTTAATTGCTAGAGTGAGAGTGACAAATAATGGAAAAGTCTATTTCGGAGAGCTTGGGGTTGGTCTTACTTTTTTTTCGCCGGGGTAATATAAGCGAAGGCGCCTGGCGCAGTGGCTATCGGGCATTCTGCCACCGTGCCGTCGTGTTAAGTCACGTCCTAAAATTAAAGGAAAGGCTCCGGGCGCACTTATTGTGAATCTGTGGAATCACAATCTCCCACTCCCACCCCCAAAATCCTCACCCAACCCAGTAGCACGGTTTTTGGCATCCCCTCCCCACTCGGTACTCGCCCCCGACCAAGCTCTCCGTCTCCTCCGAATCTCCTTCATAAGTTTCCTCCCTTCACCCAACAAGTGTCGGACTTTCTCGTTTCTTTTCCTCTGTATCCATTTCATTTTCTTCGTTTCCACATCTCGAACACCTCTTGTATTAGTATTATTAATTCAATCGTGGAAGGCAGTCATTTAGCAATAATTACGGCCCTGAGACAGAGAGAGCAGGAGACAACGTACGAACACAAAAGAGCTCACCCTCGCTGATTTTCGGCCCGGCGACGGACCCGCTAGAGGCCCTAGAAGAATCTTGATTCTACTACCCAGCGCTTCTCCTAGATTGAGGGTCCGTCGTCGACGCTAAAATTAGCGTTCGTAATTTTTTCTTTGTTTATGCGCGTTGTGTCCTGCTCTCTCTTTTGTTATACTACCGGATATGGTTCATTTTCATGGAACATTTTGCCAATCACCCTGGCCAGTCTCCTCTCCCGAAGAGAATTTCCCTCATTATTCCACACTGATGTGCAGTCCGTCGTATTCAATTTATGAATCCTATTTTTTCCCTCCCTCGCTTACCTAACATTATTCCTTCTAACATAGTTTTCAGCAATTACTCCATCCGTACCCTTCTCTGCCTCATAAGTATCTCAATAAGAAGTTTTCTCTCCCCACCCACCATGTGTTGCACTTCTTCGTTTCCTTTTCCCTCCTCCATACCGACGTCTTAAATACCTTCAGTATTTTCTCGTCCTTATCCTTGGAATTCTATTTTGCTATCCGGTAAGCGCTACACTCCAGATAGGACTGTTCACGAGGCCTCTCCTCACACCTTAACCCAATGACCTCTCATTAGCTCTTTCTTGTCCCTGCGAACGCAGGTAATTCCATTCGTAATCTCCCTGGCGTGGGATGAGCGATGAGCCCATAGACGTCAGAGCACGATTTGCGACAGAGCCATTGTCTCCTCCTGTCCTTTTCGCTCGTCGTTTTTTTCCCTCTCTTTTTCAATCATCTGCCCACTTTCTTCAAGCCGTAGGTGGTTTCAATCGTCGACGTAAATTGGTCCGTAATTGGTGCTTTCTTGCGGCTTCATTGCATGCCTTTCCTCCAGAATTGACGTGGATTGTGGTGGTTGCTGGGAAATATTCCCCCCACCCATCATCACGCTTTCGTTTAGAATAGTAACGATGTTCAGATGCCAGGATTTCGCTGTGAGGCTTCGGCACAAAGTGAGTTCAAATCGAAGTCGACTAACCGCGGAGGCGTGTCGTTTGAACGTGACTTCGCTCAGGACATGATTTGTTTTCATATCGGATTGGAAAGGCACAGAATTTGCTCTGCATCTCGTATCTGGAATTTGGTAGAGTTTATCAGGAACGCTGGGCCATTGCCTCATATGACAGTATGTTGTTGGTTTCCGATATAGGCCTTAAGTAAAAATATATTTACCATTGTAGCTCTTACTTGGATACTTATTCATCCCTTTCTTATTTAAATTTGACTTTTTTTCTCTATACTTTCTTGTTTTAATTTCCCTTCTTTCATTTTAATCTTCTTCGTTTTTTCTGGTAAGTTGATTTGAGTTTTGAGTGGTTTTTTGTTGGATATTATTTCATTAGGAAATTGTTTCAAGGTAAGCGTAGGAAAGCGAGGAAGAGGAAAGATTTCATGGTACTTCTGAAGGGCTATATATCTTCAACTGACCTGAAGAAAGAAAATTATTGCGGGAATAACTGCAGGCGGGAGTGATGATAGTGTCATTTTCCATTTACACCCAAGCTTACAAGTGGATTACGTAAGGTTAACCTAACCTCAGTGGTGATGAATAATTTTTTCTTCGTAAATGTCGCAGATGTCATAATGAATGAAGTAGTGCTTTATTCCCATCATGTAGGTATAAATTTTATTCGTATTTTCCTCACATTCTGTCATTACTCCTCCGAAACCTCTGTTGCGACTCAGGGCTGTATGGGAAACCCTTTTCCTTTATTTTTATACGCTTGGTCTGGGGGTCCACAAGTTGCCGTGTGTTTTCGACTTTTCTCTCCCCATCTTCAGCGGGCTTCCCCGAAACTCACGAGCCGTCCCTTAGTCACCCGCGTCTCCCCCATTATCCGGCCCCAACCCATCCCAATTTCCCTCTCGAGCGAAATGTAAGACGTTAGCAGTTAGTAGTTGCTGCTTCGCTTTTGTAAGTCGCCTCCCGATTGCGTGTCGTGCTAGTCGCCCGCCTGTTTCCTCCCCCGTCTAATCTGTCGCCCACCCGTGGAGATAGTTGGCGCGGAGCGGGAAGGTCGCTGGCCTTGGGGGTGTGGGTGTTGACGAGACGCCGCCGCGCGTCCGCCAGGAGAGCGGGAGACTGCGTCTGTCCCCTATCGGGCGGTGTTTGAACCAGAGGTCGACGGCGCCTATAGAGCTCCGCGCTCCTGTTGTCGTGGTGCACGAGTTAATCGATGTTGTTGGATGTAATGGCTATTTAATCGCCGGAGGCAATTTGCTGGTTATGATAGCTTCGACTGAAGCCGGATCACGGGAGGAAATAGCTGGACGAAAGAGACTAAGAGTGGATGTATTGGTGGAGTGCGAGGAAATTTTGGAGACTGTATTAGAGGGTTGATTGTCGGGCCAACGCAATAGTGGTAGGAAGGGGGCGAGGTTGAAGGGATGTTGACCGTATGTTTAGCTGACGACGAAATTGCAGATAGGACTTATGAAGGCTCGAAGGATTAGATTCAGATTCTACCAAAATTAACGAAAAATTTCCGGTTACAATAATATGTCAATTCTATGGTTTTATTTCTTTCTTCGTGGTAGAATAAATCGTAAGTATTCCCATTGTATTAGGTAATGTAAAAAACCGTGTCACAGGTCTTTATTGTAAGCCAAGCGTAGGAAAGAGAGGAAGAGGATGTTGTTCATTGCTTTTCTGAATGGCTATATGTTGGCCTTAAGTTGAGCTAACGAGAAAATTGGAATCAGTTGATAAAGGACTTATAAGTTTGTAGGATTAGTAGCTCATTCGGATTCAGCCAAACCTACCTTTGGCGGAAAATTTCCTGTTACAATGGCATGTAAATTCTATGGTTTTATTTCTATCTTCATTGAAGAATAAATCTTGACTCTCCTCGCCTTATTATATTAATTCTCTTGCCCACCTAGATTGCATACCACCGTTCCTTGTGTTACGGATATTAGTTTCCTTTAATTTCACTTCACACTCATATTTAAAGTTACTGGAGCCTATTCTCATAATCTTTAGTTAGGTCCCAAGTCACGGTATCATACTAGATTACGTTATGTTAGACTTCTCCTCCAGCCTTTGCGTTACATGCAAGGCTGCTGTCGCCAACCCTTTTCAGTTCGTGTGTGGTCATTGTTAGCGCCTCTCCTTATTGTATCTTCTCTACGGTGTCATATTTCCTTTTGCCTAATGTTCGTGTACTTAGAATGGCATATCAGATGAATTTTTTGGCATTCGTCGTAAACATTAGACATTACTTTCTTATGCTAACGTATGATCTTTGGCGATCCCATTTACGGTGGTTCTTGGTAAATTTTCACCGGAAAATGTATTATATGACTGCATGGTACGTTTTCATGCATATGGAACGGCTCATTTACACTGGAATAGCTTAAAGCGTTCTAGTTAGAGGGAAGGTGTATGCGTTAACAGGCTCGGTTAATCGTTCTACTAGCCGTTATGCAACCGATTTTGAAAACTGCATTTTTGAGTGCTTATCTTTTAGATACAGGAACGTTCAGTTACAACAGAACAGTTCAGAACGAACTAGGTATTCAGTTACGTTTGTTGTCATTTCCTTTTTTTTTCATTTATCACAAAGCATGGTGCAGGAATGGCTAGAAACTCATGTAGTTGGACTTGTGGTGTGCTAGAAAAAGAATTTTGTGAGGGAATGGCGGTTTTATTGTACTGTCAATGATTTATCTACCTAATCGGTTTGTCATGATCCATTTTAGCCTTCGTCAACCGGTCGAGTGCCTGTTATCATGAAGGTCCACTCTTTTGCAGTAATTTGTCATGTTCTTTTCCGTTTTCCAAGTAATGATTTTGAATTTCGTTCTCGCTGCTTTTATCCATAAACCAGAAGAGATCGTAACTACTAAATGTCATTTTCCTCGTAATACTTCTAATCTAACCTGCTTGCCATTGTGCGGGTTGCTGGTGTATTCGGATGTCGGTTATGAAGAAATAAAAGGATATGTTCATAGAATAAGATATATTATTATCATTAGTAAAGTATTTACCGATTGAGGTAGGTTTCCATGGAGTACTTACGAAGCATTCAGACAACCTCCGCTTTCTTCATGTACTACCGTCTTCAATTTACAGTAAGGCTCTATCTAAAAAATCCTATTCTCTTACTTCCTCTCCCTAGTTTACCTAACAGTCCCTCTAGCACTGTTTTCTGAAACTAATATACTCGAACATAATTTTACCGTGTCGTCTATCACTGCTTGCTTCCTGGATGATACTGACGTCCCTTTTCCTCGCTCCGAGTGCAATAGACTCGCTTCAAGCGTGCCCCGTCTCTCTTTCCCGCATTGTGGTCACCGATCCTCCTCCCCAGTTTTCCTTAATTCGCTCTCTGGGCGCACGGAGGACGTTTCCCTCATCGCGTGCGAGACGCCGCCGCAAACCCGTGGATGTGAGTTCCAGCGAGACTACGTCGTCACGACGCTCAAACTTTCTCTCTCCGATCGCCTCTGTACCCGCGCGTGTATCACGCCCCCCCCCCCCCTCTCCTTTTACGCCATCAACCCCCGTATTTCGTTCTATTCTCGTCCACGCCCACACATGAGGCCGCCGAAAAAACTCGCGGTGCGAACTCGGTACAATGAATCTATTCCTCCTCTCTTTCTTCCCAGCCTTCAAGCCGTGCAGTTTGGTGGCAGTCCAGGATTTCCTCCGCCCCTCCTCCGTGGCTATGGCCCATTGAAAAGTTTGGACGGTCACCAAACTATTTTTGGTTTTCAAATTGCTGTCAGCGTCTTTCTCCCTTGTTCTCACGTAGCTGCCTCCTCTCCTTTTGTCCCAGCGCCGAGAGTAATGAAATGAAAAATCTCCGCCGTTCCGACCGTACACGTGTTTTAACTTCGAGATGTTTTTAACGCTAACGAAGGCACAGGAGCGTGTAGTCGTCACTGTCTTACTTTTTACGAAGGAAAGTAGTTTTTCGGTTTTTTCTTTCTTTTGTTGTCGTAGGCTGTTCTGCTTTCTGAGCTTCTAAACTGAGAGATGACCACTCTCATTAGTGATGCATATTGCAAAGTTCCATATGTAAATTAATTAACTTGTAAAATAAATTTCGGTGATTAAGTGGAAAATTTTTGGTCGAGATTCGGAATTCAATTAACGCCAATTAGTCTTTTCATAGCTGTGTGCACTCGTTCTGTACCGCAGTATTTTTATTGTTTGCTTACCAATTAGTAAAAACAATATCCTCGGTATTGCTTGACGCAGTAAAATTTTCATGCTGAGGAAATTATGAAAAATTTCATCGAATGGCTACGCATATGTTTTGTCCCTCAAACGCAAAATACCTAATGAATTTCTGCATTAACACATTGCTCTAAATTATTCATGGCATTACAAAAATGTGCTATTTGCCGTCAGAGTTCATTTTTAGAGAACGAATATCTGATGAGCGTACTTCATATTTGGAAATAACTAAAATTAACTTCGTAGCGACCGCTGCTAAAAAACTTTCCTCCTCTTCTTCCTGCTTCGTTCAATGATTGCAACCAAATGCTATCAATCGCAGTAGATGGGATAATTGTGTGGAAATGGGAATGGGAAATGGCGGAACGGAATAGGAATAGTATTTATAGATAAGATGAAAGAGAGTAGGCCTTATTGTGAACTGAAAAGAGAAGTCCAAAGTGAGAGGGGATAAAGCTTTAATAATTTCGCAAAATGTTTCATCTAAACCTACCCTGGGAATTCAATAATTATACCTACCATCACATCATCATACATTTGTCATTATCTTAAATCAGCATTCCTAGGATCCGTTTGATATATCTCCTCTAAACTCTCCCATTACCTATATTTTCTCTGGTGAAGTGTTCTCGGACTTCCGTCCGAGTAATGCGGTGGTTCAGATGAACCAACCGCCAACTTTTCTGAGAAAAGGTATTCTACCTTGTCATGGCTAGTGTTTCCCTAAACCCAGAGGCCCTGAAGGCCGAGAATAACTCTTTCACCGAAACGTTGGTTGCCTGGATCATTTGAACCTGGACATCACGGGGACGCAAGCCCGAGGACAGTTGTCAATGGTATTAAGCCCGGGAAAAAGTCTCTCAATGCATAATCATTTCAAATTTACGCTTGTTCTCTCTTTTTCATCTTGGTAACTTGTTCTAATACGCTCATGTGACCGCTTCCGAATGGGGTAGACGGCGCGGTCCGTCCAATTCACGTCATGCGGGAGCCGTGCGTGTTTCGCGTCTGAAACACCATCCCCCGCGCTCCGTATCGCGTTGCTCGTCAACCTCGTTCGCTCCTGTTATTGCGCGTTCGGCGGTTTCTCCGTGAGACGTCCCACGGAGGCCCCCACGGTCTCCGCGACTCTCCATCTCCCGGGGAAGGGGTGGTTGGCCGTCTTGTGCGGTGAGATCCGCTTCCACACCCGGCCTACCCCTGCTGCCCTCCCTGCTGGTCATGCCACTGCATATGGCGAGCGAGCCGCAACCGCTGCCCTCGCTTGAGCCAGGAGTGGTCGCGCTAGGATGCCTCGCTTCGAATGCTAACATTATATGTGTGCTTGGTTGGGTTCGATCGCATAACCTACCTAAGTACAATATTGCAATGCCTTGCCTTGTATCCCCATGCTATACACGATACAGTATCAGAATTCAGGCCCTTTATGCAGTAAATGATATATCAGCCTGACTTGCAATGTCTGCGTATTCTTTATGGACTCCATCAAATTTTCAAAGTGAAATTATTTTAGGATTTCACTATTTTGTGAAAGAATTTCCTTTAGAAAGCTATATTTTCCACTTTACTCCTATTATTATTTAATATCTTCCGGTGCGCGCAATTTTTATTGTTATGGAGTAGCGTTAATACTGTGTCACGGATTGCATTTTGCCATCCGAAACAGATAAATTCAGTACCATTTCTATGACCTATAATTCTTTTCTGTTGCTAAACTAGGTGAAATGCGTCATCTAGTATCGGAATTACGAATTAATGGTCCAAGATACCGATTCACCCAACCGAAGCTCAACTAGCCTCGTATTGGCTGTATTTTCCTGTGTAGATTTTGCTATAGTCCCTTACGATCGTTTGCTAAAAACAGCGTATTATCAAGGTGGCTCAACCCGTGTAAAATCATGGATCAAGACGAGATTTTTTTTAGCGTTGCGTTCGCAAAATGCGAGCCCGTGGGGCTGGAACGCGCTGTTGACGGATGCGATAGGCTGGAGTGTGTGTAGTGGGACGAGTGGAGAGCATTTCCCATTGCAGTGAGAGCTCAATCGTCGCTCGTAATGACGGGACGCGGGAGTCGAGTGGCAGTTGTGATGCGCCATTGATCTCTTCGGGAGCGTGATACGATGGAAGCCGTGTAATTTACAAGGTTAGAATTCTGCCGCAAAAATTTGCCCTCCCCCCCCCCCCCCCATGTCCGAGGATACTCCCCAAGCTTTGAGGTTTGGGGCTTTCCGAATCGCATTGAAGTTGCCCGGCATCCTGAGTGAATTTGTGGGGATTCGCGTTTGATTCATCAGGACCCACGGTGCGTTACCCTGCAGGGAGAGCTTTCCTAGGCTACCCACTGCTCAAGTCTCTTTTATCTTGGGGCGTAGCGTGTGGTTTTTCCTTGGGTATTCTGTGGGCTTCACATGAAGGATCATGTTTGGTTTATAATTGTCCTTTAAATTCGCGGTGTAATCATTGAAGCATTAGGCGTTCTGATCGTTTTAATGTATTCCTTCTCTTTCTGCGTCGAAGTTGGCACGTCAAAGGAATTTGTTATAATCATAAATCCGCTCAAAATGTCCTGGGGAATTAAATATTGTTCATATTTTCATTTACTAAGTCGACGTTGTTTACTTGGCGATTTAACAGTTTTTAGTTCCCTGAAATATTTATTTTTATTGTAAAACAAACTCCTCATATGCAGTAGTGGCTCCGCTTTTCTCTACAAATTTTGAAATCCGTACACTTTTTCTTTAAGGAAGAAAGTAAAAGCACTTTCTTTTAAGCAAAGCTAAGAGGTTCAAGATTTTAAGGTAGGTTGAATTTATTTTTCATGAGGAGCTAGACTCAGTGGGCGAGGAGAGGAAACTGAGGAGATGGAGATGGCTGGGAGTCGGAATAGTGAGCTAAGATTTAGAGCTGAAAACTGTGGTATGTACAGGAAGGATGTTCGAATCTAGTTTTGCGTGGAATTAAATAGCAAACACGCTTATTAGCAACATTTATTAAATCTCTCGCGAGTGGAAAGAGAAAAAGTTCACCCTCCAGTCATTTATTATTTTTTCCGAATATACTGAAGTGTGTATTGTCTTTCAGTTAGTCCTTAAATTTGTAGCTCGGGAGCCTGAAAGTCCTTATAGTTGGCGTAACAGGGTGAACCGTGGTATTTAGAGGAAGGATTCATGGATCTAGGTTGGGAAATAGCTAATACGCTAATTAGCATTATTTATCAAAACTCTCGCTAGTGGAAAAATAAATAAGTCAGCCTCCAATCGTTTATTCTGACTTTATTTCCGAGTATGTTTTGTGTTTCAATTAGTCCTGGAATTCGTACCCCGAGAACTTGCGGAATGGAACGCTTTTTGCTCAACTTTAATAAAGTCTCGCGTCGACTGGAAATTCCTAGGTTTTTGCATTGCGATGCTCCACAAAGTGCCTCGGCGAGGGGTGGTTTGGAGGGCGAAGGGGAGAGGGAAAGTGGGCCTTGAATGGAAGATGCAAAGAGCCGTGTTCGCAGCGGAGAAGGAGTAGAGCGGTGGAATCACCCCGGGAACTAATCCCGCGCGGCGGGCAATCCGGGCGCGGCGGCCGTGTCGGACACGGCGGCGCGGGAAGGAGTGAGGCTAATTCCCCCGCTCCCTTCCCTCCCTCGCTCCTTTAAACTCCTCGAAATACCACCCCCAGAGAGAGGAGTTTGTTTCTCATTTTTACACATCCCTTGGCGGTGTGCACTCCGTGTCCCCTGCCCTCTGACCTCCTCCTCCTCGCCCCCCACCCCCACTCCAGCTTTGCCCCCCCGAGACGGAGAGACACGACGAGCCCACGGGGGCGGTTAACTAACCTCCTCCCAAGAAAGAGGCCTTGAATGAATGGCATAAGTGGGGGCCGCGCGACTTGTGTATGTTTGTGCTAAGCGAGGAGGGGAGAGCGGAGGTGGTATGCATATAAGGGGTTCATATATTTTTTTTCTTTTACTTTATTATTTCTCCTCCTGGAAATGTCCTCGACCCTCCTCCGCTGGGGAGCAAAAGGATTTTGTTTCAACTGCTTCTTTTCCATCTCTCCCTCTCCTTTCATCTTATTTTTTCATCCCTCGCTCTCTCTTCAGATTAATGAGGTCGGTGAGGATTTAGTTTCTTTTTCTCAGTCTCTCTTTCTCTCTTACTTTCCCCTCTCTCTTTGCCTCTCCTCTCCAAAGTATTGCAAAAGCTGCTGCTGCTACTGCTTCAAGGAGAGCACTTGGGGTCTTAAATGTAATAGGATGACTCGGTTGTGGCGAATGGGGGAGACTAGTAGGCGAGTCGCGGAGAAATCGAAACCCTTGTGACTTAATTTCTTTTTTTCCCCGTCGCTTTCGTGTACGGTGCCATTGCGTCTGCTCTTTCTTGTTTGGGCTGCTGTATTATCTTACTAGCGGATTAAGGGCGAGGGGAAAATAAGCGTTCTGGCATTATCGATGCTCTTGTAAAGCTAGGGTAGATGAGGTAAGGATCCTATCCGTTTATTCTAGACCAAGGGGTTTGTGTGTTTAATCCGCCCGACTATCTCGAACTGCGTTTTTTGAAGCGCTTAAAAAGTCATTCCGTTGCAGTTTGCCCCTGCTGAATGCAGGTTTTTTGCTCGAAATGATCTCGGGCTGTTCACACATCCTTCTAGGAGTGGAAATAGAGTTGTGCCCAAAATGGTTCGGTGGGCAATTATACTGGCACGGAAACCCTAGGGTGCGCCAAATGCAATTACAGAGTGAACTTCGCTATCGATATGAAGTGAAGTCAGTGAAAAATGACTTAGGATTTCGCCTGTTTTAAAGAAATGTTTTTCTAAGTATGACAGGTTACTTTTAAGAATCATTTGGATTAAAGATGTAAAGTTAAGAACGTGATACATCGTTGACCTTTCAGAGAATTGATTTCAGCAATGTCAGCAGTTTTCATCTACCAAATCCAAATGACTATTTAAGTTAATGCGACCTAGTTGTTGGTGGGAAGCAAGAAGGTTCTGTGTGCAAGTCTGTGGCCACTGTTCCATTTGTTATGCAACAGAGCATACATGTAGTAGACATGAAAAAGATCGATACTTCTTTCTCGAAAGATTGGCACGCGATTTGTAGTTACACGTTTACCCATCCTTATTTCATGAACTATGGCACTAATTCACCATTAGGTTCCCTATCCTCGTTTTAGACTCTTGAAATAAATTCCAAAGTTCTGTATTTCAAGTTCCCCTTTTCGCCTTCATGTCACCATCTTACTTTAATCTTCCGACACACATTTTAAATTTTGCTTGTTTCGTTTCGGAGGGGTATCGCGACTTCCTAAATGCGTAGGTGTTGTAAATCATGGCCGTTTGTTCTCGCAGCAATAACCCAGGAACTTGCAGTATTTTTTTATTGCTAATTTTTTTGCCGCCTTTATTTTCGATTAGTTTTTACGACGCACAGGGGTCGCTTCACGCATGCTCATAAATTACTATATTATCTTAATTCTTATCTTAGCTTTCTGAGGGCCAAGTGCGATATAAAATAACACAGCGTGCACATTTCGCCATAATGGATACGTCTGCGAGTATTTTTATCTTCCTTTCTTCTTGGGAAACTGTGCCTGAAAAGTTGGCTATTTCCGTCGCGGGGGGGGGGGGGGCTTAAATCGACTTGAGTTTTCGGTGGCAGTTCCTGTCGCCTTCACTGCACACTACGTGAGATTTACGTCCGCGAATTTCGCCGCTTTTGATGGTGAGGCAGGAGTTGGCTGCCGGATTGGTGGCGGGTCGTAACAACGGTCTTTAGCACCCGTTGTGTAATGGTGCGCTTATAGCAGTGGAGGAAAAAGTGAGGAAGCGTGTTTGGAGAAGTTGCGAAAGGCGGAAAGAGGAGGTAGCCAAGGAGTCAAGAACCGCTAGTGTGTATTTCGCTTGTTGTGTCTACTGTAATTGCGTCTGTACATTTTTTTCTCCATGTGCTTCTGTCGTAGGCGGGTGTCCATTGATCACAGAGTACGTTTGGTCTGATATTTTCCCACTTTAATCATCTTTGTGGCTATTTCCACTTAGTTTAAGAAAGCTGCCTTTTCTTATGTTTCATGCACTAGTTTAATACTCTCATTTTCAGTAATAGCTGATCTGATGAAGGAATTCGATGTTGATGAGGGTTAGCCTGCGCTAATTATCTGTTCCATGTAAAGCTGCCGTGATAGGTAGATTTGCTTTTAGAATGAATTTCCATGTAGACGAGGAGGGCACCTTTTGCTCCTCATAACTATTAGGCATTTTATTATATTAGCTCCGTTTGCCGATGAGAATGCTTATGGAGAGTTGACTTGGTAAACTAAGTTTGTATATTATTCATCAATTTATAAATTAACGCCCGTACCAATTGAGACACGAAGCCTTCATGCCTCTAAAAAACTTTGGCTGCGGTAGGCAATCAGGTTAACTTAAATATGTGCATAAAGAAGAAAAACTAAGTACTCTTTTACTAACCTACTCTCAAGATAAACTAAAAACAATCCTTTAAATATTACGTTCCATTCGTTGCGTCAGTGTGCTTTGCGCATTATGGCTGTGTGGTTGGTATAATGATTCTCCTCGTTTCACGCCTGGTTTCCAGTGGCTTGCGCTCTCTCGCTGATTATTTCCTTGGTGCAAAAAACTATGTGATTCCCTTCCCGCGGGAGCTACGTGATTCAGGAACTCGCGGCCGCTGTGTGCCACCGCAGTGGCGAGCCAGGGTGGCTTTTGTGTACGTGTGGGCCGTAAAGCCGGCCACCAAATCATAGCGGAGTGGTTGAGATTTTTCGGTTTTCTCATCACGATGATAAAACTTTTAATCGCGCCGTAAAAACATTTGTGTTGGCACAAGAACGCTGCAAAACTCGAAGGCTCCAGGAGGTAATTGCCTAGCGGAACAAAATGAATGGAATTCATTCTACTGGAGAGGAAAACCTCTCTGTGCTAGACAATGAAAGCAAAAGTAATTTTTTGCTGGTGTTAAATTTAATGTCTCTCTGGCGTCTATGTGACACACTGTAATTACTTAATTGAATGAAGGTGCGATATTAAATTATGTAGGTACTTTAAAATGACGACTAATTGTATTCATTATGTTGAATTCTGCCAAATCTTTTCCGAGAATAACATTTTTACGGAGCGACCCCTGGTTGTTGTGGAGCAACCTTGAAGAAATTTTTCACTCCGTCTCAAAACAAAAGTCAAGTCAAAGCTCATGCATTTCAAAAATATTTACCTCGAAGTTTTCACATAGATGGCCCCTTTATCGGGAGAGTCAAAAAGTTGAAATGGGACTAATTGATATTTTTGCTAGCGTATTTCCTGGAATTACCCACGGGTGTGAGGTTTAATACCGTCATTTCGACAGCTTACTTGTGAAGGTATAAAACCGTGATGAGTTATGATTTGAACAGATTTTTGTTTTCTCTTGTGTTAACAGGAAATTTGCTTACCGAGATTGACGTTTTGACGGCGTTCATCCTCAGGGTGATGACTCACTAATACCGTGCGAAAGACAGCAATGTTCGCTGTCTTAACGTACGTGGGAGACCACTCTACCGGGTAGAGTTCCAGGAAACATGCCTCGACTCAATTCACAGGGAAAATGTTAGTTTTATTTGTTAATATATATTTATGAGATAGAATGAAAGGGGTATGCCTTACTGCGAACTGAGTAGAGAAATACGTGAAGAATGGGGAGGCTGGCAGAATGCTTCTGAAGCACTCCTTGGAAACCTATCTTAATCAGAAGAATGCCGTAATATTAATTTGTTAATGTCTTACTGTTATATCGTAGTACAATTGTCTTTTTTCTTTTCTGTCTTTCCCTGTCCTTTCGTTTCTTGAGAGGTTTTTTTTCTCTTCTCCGTACTCTCATCGCGGAGTCATTCTCGTCTCTCCCGCCAAATGTTCGACACTTCCCCACGTCATGGCGGCCCTTCATGAATGACAGCACTCGATGGGAGACTGTCTGCGCATCTCGCTTTGCTTTTATTTCGTCTCCCAGCCTCTCGCCTGAGACTCGTGTCTCCCGGGGTTGTCTTAGTTCCCTCCGCTCTCAAATGTCTCCCTCGCGAACCTCTCATCTCTGCTCCCGCGGGCTCGTCGCTGGAGCGACCCCCGGAGCGTTTCCCGATTGACAAGGGAGGATGTGTCTCGCGAAAGCTGTTTCGAAAGGAAAGGAGTGATGAATTTCAGGAGATTCCGCTAAAGGGCAAAATTCTTCATCTCGGTTCGGCAGCCCCATCTTGAAAATGAACCTCGAGTGTAGCTTTATGGAGAAATGTTTTCCATAAAATTCTGGAGATGAGAAGTAAGCCGGCTAATTTAAAATTATAGCGTTGGAACTGTTTTTTTTCTTCAAATTTTATCATATTTTTTTAACCTTCAGCAAATAATTATTGCCAATTTTAAAATTTCTGTAGCTAAAATATTTTTTGAAAAACTTAGTGAAACCAGTTACGAAACTGGCAACAGCGTCCAGTGCAGTAGCGACGGAGCGGATGGACGCTTGGAATACGTTATCACCAATGTTTTGAAAATGTAAGTGGCATTTTTCTATTTTTAGGGAGGAAATTAATTAAGAATTCAATTTGACGAAGTTAGTGAATTACCTGCGAAAGAAAGACTGCGCGACTGAATCCTTTAATTAAATAAGTGCTCGAAATAATATATATCTTATACTTTGGCGGTGGACTCTTGTGTTTTAGGATGATTTAACCGCCTTTCCGCCAAAAGGTTCCTTTGGTAGTTACTCTGTTCTTTAGGAGCCTAATTGTAAGTAGGGCACGCAATGCCCTCCGGCCTTTGAATACGCGCCGCGTGTATTTGGCACTTCTCTCGTGCGTAACACCAATGTGGATGATTTGGTCTGTTTTCCGTGCCATGTTCTTGCGTCCTCGTCATTTGATAGCGGCGGAAATGCTGACGATAACTATTGTAAGCACCCAGAGCGCCTACCCAAGCCTCTTCCATCCTCATTTGCTGAAAATTTAATGGACTTTCGGAATCAGCTTTCTTCCATCTCTCGCCTCGTCCATTGCACTCCCGCGGTAATCGTTATTCCAGGATATCACTGGCCCGTCGTTAAACGTGTCGTCTTCGGAAAGGTCGCCTAAATAGCTCGAAAGGTTTCCAAGATTACCCCCGGGATTGGACGGTAATGGACGCCCTACTACTATATACGCCCACCCTCCCACCTACACTATTCACTCCTGTATCAACCCACCACGGTTGGTCAAGGTACGCATTACGTCTTCATTCCCAGCGCCCTGCTTCCACTTCTAATAGTTTTCTTTTATTGACATTCTTATTTGGACCTGAGTTTCCACTTCTTATAGTTTTCTTTCATTGCCATTCTCCTGACCTGAGTTTCCTCTCCCGCCGAGTTGTATATATCCCCTCGCACAATGGGACACGTCGAATCAATAGAGCGGGCCTCATCATGAATAAAGCATTTCTATATATCGGTATCCCCTCAAGAACCTTTCCGTTGTCGGGAAGAGGGCAGCCTACTCCTCTATATCTTTTTTTCTCTTTTATCTTCGGCCGCTCAGAAAAAAAAGGAATTTGCCGCAAATGATCGCCCCTCTATACTTTTCTCTTTCTTCCCGAGCGCCTTGAGTTCCTTCTTCGTTTTTTTCTCCCTCTCTCGTCGATTCGAGAAATTTCGCCCACCTCCCTCCCGAGTGACCGATCTGGAGTTTTTCTCCCGCTCCCTTCATCTGCGGAGGAATGCTCTCCGAGGTTTTTCCTACCCAGGGAAAGTTTCGCCGCTTCAAGACCGTTCTCCTCCCCGTGCAAGTATTTCTGTGTTCCCTTCCTACTGGTGTGTTATGACCGTTTAAAATTTTATTGCTCCATTTCATGCATGCAGTGGGAGCATTCCTCGTCTCGGTCATTGAAGTTTCCGAAGTTTCAATGACGAAAGTGAACGTCGGTTGGGGAAGTTTTGGAAATGGAATACGGAATTATATCTTGGCGAAAGGGTGGAGTGAGTGCGTAAAAAGTTGGAGATCATAGTAGCCAAGCATAAGTCTCCGTTGTTTTTCTCCATCCATGTTTACATTATTAGTTAAGCCACATCCTGTAATTGAATAAAGGAGGTGCAGTGATACCTCCTTTTTGGTATCATACCTAAGATTCTGGAGACATTTTGCGTGACTGAATCATGAATAAGGGAGAGTTTTGTGATCATTTCCACGGAATATTTGTAAATTAACTTCTAAGAACTGACCAACATTCGTGCTTCGTTTGACATTCTGAAAATTCATTTTGGTCTTCCTCCGTCTCTTAGAAATATTGTTTAGTTGTTAACTGCCACCATTTTTAGATATTTTCAGTAACGGAAAAACAAGTTCGCTAAACGTGTAGGATTATGAAGTATATATTATTATAGTATTCTACCCGTTAAAGTAGGTTTCCATGGAGTACTAAAGAGTTTCCATGGAGTACTATCTGTAAGCCTCCCTTTCCTTCCAGCTCTGCCTTCTTCAATTCACTGTAAGGGCTACTCCCTCTCAATCTATCTAAAACTCCTATTCTCTTCCTTCCCCTCCCTCGTTGACCTAACATTTTACCCTATAACACCGTTTTCAACATCCCCTCCCCGCTAAGTACTCGCTCCATCCAAACTTTCTGTCTCCTCCGTATCTCATCTAAAAGTTGCCTCTCCTCACCCAACATGCCCAGCACTTCGTCGTTTCTCCTCCTCTTTGTCCATTTCACCTTCTCCATACCCACATCTCGAATGCCTCCAATCTTCTCTTGTCCTCTCCTTAGTGTCCACGTTTCCGCACCGTGGAGACCTACACTCCAGATCAAACTCTTCACTAACCTTTTCTTTAAACTCTTACATAACGATCCTCTCAGAAGCTCCTACCTGTTTATTAACGCCTCCTTTGCTAATGCAATATGAAGTATATAAGACACTTAATTTGTATTTTTTTGTGGATTTGTTTCCTGAAAAATGCTTGGACTCACCTTGTGATTTTTCGCTTTAGGCCTCCCTTCATCCGACCACTTTCCCGCTAAACTTCCAATCTGATTATTCACGTTCTATGCATTTTAAAGGTCACGTCACGAGCGAGTGGCCATGCACCCATTGGTGTTGGGAAGTTATCCTCTAAAATAAATTTCTCAGCTAACATGCATGCAGATTCTCAGCATCCTCAAGGTCTTTTGCAATTGACCCCTTCATGATTACATCCGATTGAGTGAATGTCTTCGGGGCAAGAAATAGTCAGTTTTTTTATTCCCCCTTGCCCTTTCGCATAGCCAATTATGTGAGGCAGCGTTCGCGAAGGTCAGCTGAAACTAGTCGCGGGGTCGTGGCCTAAGGTCTTCGAGTAGCCGTGGTGCCCGGCGTAAGGTCGGCTACCTTCGAAGAAGTCGACGGCGCATGAAGTTCAGGAACATACGGCCGCAGAACTGGAATTATTATTGTTTGCGGAAAGCTCTGGAAGCACGTTCCGTGACGGGATCGCTGGAATGGGGGAGTTGAACGAGTTCTGATCGGTATGGGAAAAGTTTTATTGATGTCGCCGTTCGTACGAGCCTGCGTCTAGGAATCGATCATGAAAACCACCGTAGGGTATTTGCGAGTACAGTGCGCCTTGGAAGAATTTACTCGCGGGACGCGGTATCGTAATTTTCTTACTGTAGTCCACTCATTGCTTTCTACGGATTTCAAATTGTGTCAACTTTCTCATCTTGGTCGTTTTGAATCGTGCGCTAGATAGGTTCGACTCAAACACGCACTATTACGCATGATTATATACTTCACTAGGAATCAGCTGAATATGACCTCTGTTATGATATCAAAGATATTCTTCCTCTCAGTATACCGATCTTGTAAACCATCTGCTCCGTCGTATCTGACCAAGCCTAACCGAGAATATGTGACAGAATTTATCAAAACACAATATTAGTGTGAACCTCGAAGTGACAGGTGGCCCAGGCAAGGAGACTGGCCGCCCTACCCTGAAAGTAGACAATCTGGACTAAAACTAAAAATTTACAGTCATTTGACTTAGTACGAGATGAGCTTTACCCTCACCTAACCAACCTTATCGTCGAATCACTGAGTGGATACCCTCTTCAGCTTGCAAGCTCTCCAGCGCGCTGAAATCCCGAGCGATAGCCGTGGATCACCACTAAACGATAACGGCTCCCCTTGTGCTGAGTGTTTTGTAATGTCGTCCTTTTGTTTTTTGTTTCGACCGCTCACTTTCGCGGACCGCATCTCAGTCGCAGGATCTCTCTAATTCTTCCGACGAATTCAGCGTCGCCGGTACTTTCGCCCGCTCCTCCGCGGTCATTTAACATCTGCAATGCAATTACTGGGCCATCAGCCCCCCTCCTCCCGTCAACCGCCGCTGCCTCCGGCGATCGTCGGCGTCCCTCTCCTCGGAATCCTTCTCGCTACCATTTCCGCAGCATATCGCCCGGAAAATTTCCAGCCTATTTCACCGTTACTCCACCGTCATTTGCTCCTTTTTCCGGCCCAAGAATATCTTCTTCCCATCCTCTCGCTTACCCTCCCCCACTCCTCTCTTGTTTCTTCCGCGCTCCCTTGTTTCTTTCCCTTGTCACCATCTCTCTATTCTTCTTCCGCCGCCCCCTCTTTCCTCTATTCGTCCTAAAACCACGCATTACCTTGCAAGTACGCAGCGTGCGTTCAAGGGGTTCAAACACCCCTGAAATGTTGGGAAGATGGTGTGAATAATTTGTTGTACTCCTCTTAGTGAACAGCCCCATAATATAGCCCGAAGACGAACCCCTCGAAAATTTTTCGGGCTACACCCTTCCCTCCGAACCGCATAACGGCTGTTTGGGGGTGAGATTTCAGCAGAAACAATTTGCTCTGCATTCGATTCTTCAACTAAAGGTATTGTACTGGTTAAGGTATGTTTACCTGGTACAGCATGGTAATCAACGCGGTCGGAGCCCTCTCTCGCATTGGATGTCCCCCGTTATTCATATTTAGGCCTATAATTTTTCATTTTTTGCTCCGTATGGTTTTATGAAAAAAGTATTCAATCTTGAATAAGAGCTGGTATGAGCCTCCACCAAGAATGCATCGCCCCATGGCACACACAATAGTAGTGGATCATACACATCTGTAAAACAGTAGATTTCTAATAAAAATAGCTTAATCATGCGAGTTATAATGCGTCTTATTGGAAAAACGTGAAGGAAATAAAGGGGAAAATAAAACTCGAAAAATAAAAAGGGAAGGAATGCGTATGCCTAAGACCGCACCAGCGATAACAGTATTTTTGGCTTTAGTCCGAGGAAGGAATGAAGTGATGAATATTTCCGTTCTGTCGTCAATTTCTTTCATCATCCTCTGGTTATCCTTACTACCGCATTGCGAAGGAGTATTAATCCCCATTTCGGTACGCAACTTCCACTTTCTAATGATCTTTCTTCGCTCCGCTGGTCGAGGAGTTGGGATTTCAAAAATCGCGATTTTATTTTTGAACAATTATCTTTCCCTCTTATTCTCCTCCTCCAAAGTAAACCCTTTCCTGTACGCCCACTGCTCGACTCGGCAAGGCTTCCCGTTCGGGTCGATTCATTATATTTCTTCATTCACTCTCTCTTGGACGCTATCTTTCTCCCTCTCACGCCCATCCTGTATTGCCGAGAGACCGCATTGTGCCGTGCGGTCACGTCGTTCCTACTAGTTCGCAGTTTGGGTGATGCTAGTTCGGGATAAGATCTCTCCTTTCCCGCAGCTGGCCTTTATCTATCTTCATTCTTACAGTATAAAGATTTATAGTAACGCCCCTTTGTTTTTTTTACCACTTTTGCGTGATCAATTGGATTTTAAGATTTGATGACATAGGTTTATAAAAACAAGAATATTAATCGCAAGATTATTACAAGATTTGTAAAAACATTGGTGTTTTTTTTTAAATCCTCAACTGTTTGAATTTTCACGTTAATGTACTCCATCGGTCATTTATTTTTTTATTACTCAGTTGTTTATAATAAAACCTGATGTTTTTGTTACGTTATTAGTTAGACAAAATTACGAAAACCCAGGCGAATAGTAACTTGCTTAATTTTAAATGGCGATGGTGATTAAATCTAAAAAATATTTCCTTGAACTGTGCACTTTCGATAGAAAAATCTTGTACCAAGGTCTACTTTGGTAAATTTAGTTTTTTTAAGTGCCAGTACATTCTTTTATTTTTTTTTAATTTTATCTTCGTTATTATCCCCAATCTATAGAATCTTTTGCTTAATGGTTTTTGGAACACAATAGAGTGACCAACGTAATGCTTTCGTCCTATTGTTTCCTATGCCTTTCGGATGCTTCATCGCTAGGTTGAATTCCATTATTCACCAAATGGGCCTTCCGGCCGTTAGACGGTTCCCGTAATATTGGATGGATGTTCATGTTTCATTTGTAAATGTATTTCATTCTGACGCTTTACCCATTATGTGCACGTTTCAGTCTCAGGGAATGGATCGGATTATATTTTATGATTGGGAAATAATTTGGATGGTTGATATCAAGCTTTTCAGTGCGTTGATTTTCTTTTAAATTACTGTTTTCAATTTTTAACCAGCATTTCAAAAATGTGAAAGAAATATTGAATAGCGTCACGAAGTGGAAGTGGTCACTTGGATTATATACCACGTAAACACTGCCATTAATCTTGATCTTGTATTGTTTTGACGGGAATGTAACTCACGTGTATACAGGGTGTTTGAAAGTATTCAAATTGATTATCACTGCGGGAATTCTAAAGGATGATCTTACGAATACACCAGGTTATATCCTAAACCTTATATTTTTCTGATTTTGATTACTTTTCGGTGAGGTGGATATTTTAGGTCATGGTTCGTTCGGGGAACTCATATTTCCCTCTTCCCATGGCGTTGTAAGTTGTCAAAAAAATAATATAACTGAGACTTCGGCTTTATTGCTGGGGGTACCCTAAACTTTTTCTTGAGCTTATCGTTGCTCCGAATACTAGTAGTTTGTAGGCTTCCCTCGTCCTTTAAGGTGAATGCGGCTTTCTACTCGGGAGTCAATTTTTTTACGCTTCCCCTCCAAGATAATCGGCGATTGAGAGTCGCCGCGTGAACTTCTTAATTGGCGTACGCGTGGTGCATCTCCTCTCAGCGACCGGATGAGAAATCGCCGCTCGAGAGAGCTGCTCCTCCCTGTATGTCATCCACTTTTAAATTTCCCATCGTTTCTTCATTAATGTCGACAAAAGATTAGTTCTCTGAGTTGGTTATTAATCTGCTCTCTCTGCCACATTGATTGTCATCGAGGAAACTAGAGCGGGCATTTCCAGGTCCTAAAAAAGGTGTCGGTTTCTAGTCTGAAGTTATCGATAGAATCTATCGTCGCCGTCTACCCCAGACTAGGACGGAAGACTTGTTTGAGGAGAGATATTTGCCTCCGACAGCCGATGGATAATATAATTGGATCCACTCTGAAAATAGCTTGTTATCATTGATAAATCAGGAAATGAAGCAGTATTTTTTGTTTTTGTCGATTTTCAAACGGGGGTAGCTCTAAAAGAAAATATCCGCGAACTAGCTGGTGTTGTGGATATTAAAACCACACATAAAATTTCCACCGTGTAATTATAAAACGTAGGGACACGTTATCATATTTTTTGGGTAGGGTACTACGTGGTACTTGTATATACAATTAGCTTACAGTACTCCCTCCGGAAACATTATTCTGTGTAAAAAAAGTCCTTACCTTCAAGAAATCGGCAAAATCGACAACCGTTTTTGTTGTAAACACCGTAGGAAATAAACGACTGATGAAATTCAGGAGTTAATTAGTCGATATCTTCCATCTACACTGAATGTCTTTGTCGAATCGTCGATGTGTGTGTCTCAGTCGATGATGCATTCGATTGATCGATCAATTCCATCGTGGTGTTTGTGCCTCAAGGGTCGCGTTTATCGGGCACTCTCCCACGGACTCTCTTGGAAGCAAAAACGCCGCCGCTGGCGACGTCTTGGCTGATATCCGCGTGCTCAGCGACCCGCGTCCGCCGGCCGACCACTGCTCTGCCGCGCCTTCCGCCCCATCCCACCCCCTTTCTCCACCGGGGGCACCGTTATGGCCGCCACCAAGGGGGTGCATGGCCTCTGCTCGCATCCCTGGACACCTACCTATCTTCCTCACTCTCTCCTTTACCACCTCCATGCCTTCCCTGCTCTCGTACGCAGCTTATGAAAGACATGGCGAGGAAATACGAAAAAATAAAAGCGTAGTAGACGAACTAGAATACCTGAAATGATATACATACAAGGAAATAACATATTTATTTTATTTGTTGAAGTATTCTACCGATTTAGGTAGGTTTTCATGGAGTATTTATGAGGATAACACATATTAGCGGACAGAAAACATGTTGAGAGGAGAGTATGCCGTAAACAAATGAAATTGTGACATGGGTGTAGGGGAAATGTGAGAAGATTTCAATCTCTAAAGAAGCTGCTGCGTAGTAGTTAACAGCAATACGTCCTACTTACCAGTGAACGGCACGCATGTTATGAGGTATAGCTGAGTGATTAGACGTCGATGGTGGTACTTTAGATGATGCTGGCTTAGATGAAGACGGTGAGAGTTAAGCAGGTACGCCCGTGGAAATTCCCTCTGCTGTTGTCTTACGGTGACACGTACTCGGTCCATCACGATTCTAGCGTAAAACGGGGCTCTACGATTTAGAGCTGCCCGCACATGGTGTTCCGTCGAAGTCCGCTCTATCCGGGTCACGCGAGACGGTCCCGTATTTTCTGCCATTTCCTTCTGTTTACGAGTATGGCAGGAATGGTTTAGTGCGAGAAAGAAGTCGTGAAGAAGTCCGAGTGAACGTCACGACTGCGTGAGTGGAAGCAAATGAGAATGTACCTTGTTAATCGCGGCCAAATAAAAACAAACACCATCCCAGGTCCATAAATATTGTATAATATCAATATATAGTAATGTAAACTCTATTCCCATGTCAACTAACCCTAAAATATGGAGGAATACGTACGTATTACGATAGTGCGTATTAGTGGAGGAATTTGTTTTTAGGAGTTTTTTCTTGCTCGATAAACTGACGCTACGCTCTTTCTTTTGTACCGGAACGTTTTGATTTTTCAAATCACATATATTCGCTCAAAACATAAAGTTTGTTGGTGCACTTAAATAATCAGCATTCAGTCATAATGTCTGCTATAGAAAGAAGTCTTTTCCTGCTGATTCTAGTGTCTTGAAATGGTGAGTAAACCGTTTTCACAATATTCCTCACCAATTCCATCCTCTGAATCCACGTGGCCTTACTCAACTGTGGAATATTTAGTAATGGGTCCGGAATCACTGCGAGCCCACCGCGCTTCGTTGGTAAAAAGGCGAAGAAGGTTAAGGTGCTATCATCAAGTGTTTTAACCTTGCGATTAATTTCCTTTCTGTACGCGAGAGACTTATAACAAGAATGGCGCTCAATTGTTTCATATGACCACTGAGTAGTTTTTAATTGTAACGGCTGAGAAATGGGGTCGAGTGTTCGTGCTGAAATTGCTCGAGATGACAATTCAAGACGACAAAAAAGCGGCTTCTTTGTTGCCTGCAGAGAGCATCTCCCATCATTACTTCCTCATTCGTGGGCACGTCCGTGTCCGTGGACACCCCAGTTTCGTGGGCCGTTATAGCGGGAGGGGTGACTGCCCCGCGCGGTCCCGCCCCACGAACTTGGCGCCAAACAGTGAGGCAGTGCTTGTAACGGTGTGGTTGTGGCGTGGAGAAATCATTCCTGCCTCTGATCGCGTAATACTCAGAGCAATATATTTCTGTGACTCACGATTCACTGCTTCCAAACAAAGAATACTCGGTATCATTCGGGTGCCATCAACGGGTCTCACGATGGGTGAATTTAATGGTAAATTAATTTTTTTATAAAAAAAAATGTAAGGCTGTCCTCACCGTGATAATATTTTCAGCGTCCAGAATGCACTCCATTTTTAATGCGTACGTATTCGAAATTAAAAAGCGAGAGATATTTTATTCATTCATGTGTCAGGAATTTTCGAGATCAGCCTTCCTTTTGAGCCAGCCCTGAAGAGTATTCGCATTGTAAAAGATGTAATATTCTGAAATGTTGGTTTTCGTCCTGTAGTTCTGGTTGGAATTTTGTCATTGTATATTCCGGGTGCGGATTATCAGTGTTGCAGATGCATTGACCGTTATAATCCAGATCTCTTCGTGTACACCGGTAGACAATCTGTCATTAAAATAAGCTCGTTTTTATCCTGATTTTATGCGAAAATCCATCTATTTTCAAGTGTGCTTGTTTCTAAACCTCTAACTCTAGTTAACTTTTTTGATGACCGAAAGTCCCCAAGATGTAGAACTGTGACTTGGGTCGAAACTTCACATGCCTTGGTATCATTGATGATCCATTGTAATGTGGCAGATCGTGCGGTGCCGCCCTGTCGTAAAAAGTTGGTCGGGAGGGAAGGCCTTTGACCGTGATAGTAAGAGTGGACCTCCTCTTCATTGCTTTTTCGCTTGATTGCGGATTGCAGCCGGGAGATGAGTGTCGGCACTTCGATTAAAACCAGTTAGTCTCCGTCGCAGCGAGTGCGTCATCGCTGCTCTTCAACTCGGCAAAAGGTCAAGATGTCTGGACAACCCCCTCGGGAGACAGTTACGATTGCGGATTGCTTCTGTGAGGAATACGTGAATTGGAAGTGGAGGCGATTAATTCTATCCGAATATGATTCACGTGATGTCTTGTTTTTTGCTTTCAATGGATTAATTGCCATTAATCCTGGCACAGGGACTATAATTTTAACCTTTGATGAAGTTTCCAGTGCATGATTTATGAGGGAGAATAGCTTGCGTTATCGCATTTGTATGAGGATGGACCTTCCTTGACGACGTAGTGTGGAGTAGCCTATGTTCAGGACAGCGTGTTATTTATTAAGCTGCATGATGTGTTTAAATTGTCGTGCATTCTCTCTGAGGGCCGTAGGGTATGAAATTACGGAACGAAAACTACGCGTTGTGCCTCTTCCAGGGTTCCCACTCAACCGTGAAAACCTTAAAACCGTGAATTAGCCGTGAATTTCCTCTACCGTGAAAAAACCGGGAAATAGCCGTGAATTTCGTCTTAAAACCTTAAAAATATCTCAACCTTGATAATAATACCTTCCCAGAAATTTTCATCTTCGTTCGTAGCTAGCGCACTTCTATTCATTGTGGCGAGCATCGTCGCATGCGGTCGCATCGGTCAGAAAAGCGTGGGAACGAATGTTGCCTGAAGAAAAAAAAAACATCTTTCCCCAGCGCAGGCCTTTTCTCTCCCCCTCCTGAAATATGACACCACTTCTCATCAGCTTGTTTACTTTCCTCAAATGGCTTGGTTTCCCCTCCCTCGGTCACTGCTTAGTCCCCCTTCCACCCAATTAGCCTTCCCACTAGCTGCAGCGACCACTTTCGAAACTAAATCTAGATGGCCATTGTGTCGAAAAATTTTAACGTTTATTCAACACCCTCAATCCTATGACTGGAAGACCGCTAGCCTTGACAACCTGCCATGCGCTGTGGACACTACGCTCCCTGCGTTTGAACAGGGTGACAGCGAGCTTTCGGCGTGACGTTACTAATTCTCGCGCATTGCGGCCTTGAAAACGAGAGAAGATTTCCGCTTATGGCAACACAGCATTACACGATTGTCGCATGCGTCGACCTGGAACTTGCCAGTTTTACGTCGCAACCGGAAAGTTTGTGTGGAGTTATTTACTGTCGTTGGTGATCCAGTTCCTCCGCTTTGTGCTATCTAAGGTAATGCTGTTTGTTTGTGTCGTTAAAGCCTCAATGCCGTCGCGATATAAACTGCTACATAGTCTCACGAATACAAGGATCAAAAACTTTGCTATTTCCTTGATCCTTGTATTCGTGATATTATGGATTTCCACCAAGTTACGCCCTCTACGATTAATTATGCTACATAGTCGTTCCATTTTTCCCAGAGCAACGGTAAGAAGGGAACATGATTTGCCTCTGATTAGAGAGATCGATTCAGTTTTGGTTTCAGAGTATTACAATAGCAGAGGAAAGAAGTCATTACACTGCCGCTTTCAAAAGAAAGTTATACGGTGGAACCTCGATCTATCGTTCCCGCATTGATCGTTCGCCGTTTCTGGTCCCAAATAAAGTTCCTTATAGACAATTTAATTTTTTCCCGCATCTATCGTTCCCCGAAGTATCGTTTCTCGCATTGATCGTTTGAAGATCGCGGTTCCGACGCAGAATTTTCCCGCATCCATCATTTGACGAAAATGAGACGAAATAAATACAATGTGTCATTTATGGCTAATAACGACAAGCACGTAGTTGGAATCCTCTCCAAGAGATGGAACTACCATTGGGAGAACTAGGTTGGGACAAGTCAGGAAAGTCAGGAAAGTCAGGAAATAGTCAGGAAAAAAAGTTTTGGTCAGGAAAATCAGGAAATCGTCAGGATGAGCGCCCGAAGAGTCAGGATGGATCGGATTGTGTGCCTTTTGCTGTGCCGCCGGCCACCGCACGCCGCACTGGCGGCAAGCGACAGCCGCAAGATGAGCCGAGAACGCCCGCGCCGCGCTGTCTCACCGCCTCCCTTCCCCTCGTGCTAACCCGTGCCGAACTGGGCTGCCGCCTTCACCGCCGAAGCAAGGAGTGCTGGCGTCGCTCTGCCTGCCGCTGCATGGCAAGGTTCTCGCATGTGTTCTAGCAATTCACCGCTTTACACGACGCAATTTTGATTGCGCCTTCGCACGTACGTCAGACTGCGCAATTCCGTGTACCGTGTAAAACGGCCTTTAGACACTCTTAACCCTCTCATGCATGCATGCATGCATGAAATCCTTTGGAGTAATCAAAAAATAAAATAAACATGTGACGAGTGCAAAAAGTGAAAAGGGTTGAAATTTTACATCGCTTGCTGCAGCGGTTCCAATTAGGCAAACGTTTAGCAAATAATTTAGACTATTGAAAAGGAACCAACTTCAATATTGAGCTCAGAGAGAATTCAGAAGAGTCAAAGCATTTTTAGAAAATTTCTAGAAAACATTCAGCAATGTGAGTCACTTAAAAATAACGATCATTGATTATAAAATAAATTTTGAAATTACCGATTGCTAATTCAGATGCACTATAATTGAATTCATATGCCTACTTTTAAAGCTCCTCTCGATCACCCGTCAGGTATGCTATCAGCTAAATAAAACTAAAACACATATATGCATATGCTTTTCACTAAGGATGACCATGTCATTGCAAAACGCTATTTTCTCACCATGCGTCTTGTCGTTCATTATCATGCTCTGGAAAAATTAGTTGATAATTGAGAATAGAGAAAAGTATAAAGTCTGAACGCAATGAAGATTACCAATAAATCTGGAGCAAAGTATCAATACCTGAATTAATGACTTTTGATCGGATAACCAGGCTAAAATCTCAAAAGTAAAAAGAATCCTTCACTTGGAAGAGGTTCTGATTCAATACAGTTGCAAGTACATATGACGTGAAAAGAAAAAAAATTGAAACGGTTTATCCTAATTTACCTTAGAAGTTTAGCAAGACTACCAATTTATAGCTTGTTCGAGTGAAGGAATAATTACCATAAAAAATATAGGTTTCTATCATGCGATTTACGATCTTTCCCGTGATGCCTGAGAAATATTTTTAATGCGCTAAAATATTTTTGAACTTCAATTATCACATGTTATGGGTTATTCTGCTCAGCCATTGCCTGGAAAATTGCTCTGTATTATTTAATGGCGTACAAAATAATAAAATTACAACTAGTTTTTAGTCTCACGTCTAGAAATGAGGTTGAATGATTTCTTACAATGGGGATACAGTGGAGGTCATGCCTTTCGGGTTGATGATGTAAAAACATAATTGTCTTTGCACGAATAAGTATGTTAGGTAATTTATCTCAAAAGTGGAAAAAAATCTAGCTTATCACATGTGATAGGAGCATCGCAAATCTTGTACATCACTTCTTTGGTATATATACATATTAATTTTGACCGATTCACTTTCAGCGATATTTTTTTAACGTGTGAGGGGTATTAAGAGGTTGTTGGTGCCGATTTGTATATCCATGAAATAAAAGGATTCCTAAATTCAAGTGCCCACGTGTAGTATGAGACGTTTCGTCCAGCTTTCTTCGTTTCTGACAGTTTGAGCACGTCGCCACTGTATAGCGGGAGGCCGGCATACACGGCAGTGTAACGCGCTCTTCTTCCACAAAAAGTCATTTTATCATTTGTGGACTACTGAGACCATTAACGGAGAAAGCGCAGGAAATATTGACTACATTGTGTTGAACGCATGGCGACGCAGCGTCTCAGGAACCTTAAATGAATTCTGTACTACCATACGACAATGCAATAGCAAAGTTGCATTGGGTCGTCTGTGACATAGTAGCGGCTTGGTAGGCTCATGCGCAGAAGCGAGTGAGGCAACCTTAGGCTCTAAACCTTGGCTCCACGGTCGCTCCTTTTCCGCGCCTTTCCCCCCACACCCCCCGCCATCCCACGCGCTCCCCGGGTCTACGCCCGCGGCGGGTCAACAATAACAGTGCGACGGTGACGAGTCCGGACGAGTCGGTGTGCCTGGAGAGCAGCGGAGGTTGCGTTTTCTTCATTGAAGGTAGGCTGTCACGAATATTAGCAAACTCACTGTCGTGTTATTTTATCCACTCCATTCGACTATTCATTGAAACTTAATGGTGCTGTAGTTCAAAATGAGATTGTATTATTTTCAGACCCGAATGCTGAGGCCCATTTCGTCTCTAGTCATGGTCGGGGGAAAGCAGACGTATTGGAACGAGGATTGGTCAAAGGAGCTTCATTTCAGCTGCTTCTCACCAAAGACTTCGACTGCATTAAAGCATGGATTGCCAGAAGGAAAACCAACATCTTTCTACTGCTCGGTGTGCTGCAAGACGAATCAACTCGGCAACATGGGTCGCGGTGCCCTGACTAAACACCTGTCATCAACCCACCACAATACTGCCGTCGAGAACAAGAAGAGCTGTTACGGGATCAAGATATTTTGTTTGCCTTCCGCTAAGAAGGTAAGTGATGGTGAGTTATTTGTAAAATCTTCGGGGTTTTCTGGTTCTCTACCCCAGCCTGATTTTTGTAGGTGACTACAGCAACTCCCTCTACCTCTACATCCGCGTCGGTGAACCCCACGGCGGCGGCACCTGGTTCCTCAGCATCGGGTGGGACTGCAGAAGACCCTCGGGACGATCCCGATGACCCCACACCAGCTTCACCTGCCTGCACATGTTCATGCCCATGTGCGCGATGTACCAACGAAGTTATCGCCGTCCCGAAGACTGCTGGTTTGCAAGGTCTTAACACCTGGTTAATGAAGCAAGATACTACCAAAGCTGAGATTTTGTGGTGTATCTATTGTGTAACGAGCCATACTTCTTTGTCTTCTGGGGGCAAGGCAGTGCAGTTATTTCCCACAATGTTCCCAGATAGTATGATTGCTGCAAAAATGGAATTGGGTCGGAACAAAATCGCCTATTCACTTGTACATGGTTTAGCCCCACATTTCCATGATGTTATCACATCTAAGTTAACCAAACTGGATTTTGTGGTAGTTTTATTTGACGAGAGTCTCAATAAGTGTAGCCAGAAGACTCAAATGGATCTTGCCATTAAATTTTGGTGTGATGATCAAAATGAAACGGTGACGAAATATTATGATTCAGTGTTCCTGGGTCGCTCAAGGGCGACTGATCTCATATCGGCATACTGCACAGCAATTCCTAGAAGTGTGCAGTCTCATGTGCTTATGGTTGGCATGGATGGCCCGAATGTTAATGTCAAGTTCCTGAAAGATCTCCAGATTTATATGAAAACAGAGTTTGGTGAGGATGAGCCACTGCTGCTGCTCATGGGGTCCTGTGGTTTGCACGTAGTTCATAATTCCTTCAAAGAGGGGGTTAGTAAGTGTGGCTGGAATATTGTCATGTTTCTCAGGGCCTTATACAATATATTTAAGAATGTGCCTGCCCGTCGCAGTAAGTATACAGAGTGGACAGGCTCTACTACTTTCCCAAATAAGTATTGTGCAGTGAGGTGGTTGAATAATGCACCTGGTGCCGATAATTGCATCAAAATATTGCCAAACGTAAAAACTTTTATTGAAAAAGTGAGAACTGGACCTGAAGAGGATAAAATAAAATCTGCCGGCTTCTTGTATGTTGCAAAAGCTGTTGAAGATAAGATGTTGGGGCCTAAGTTAGCCTTCTTCTCATATGTTGCAAGACTTGTTGAGCCATTCTTGACTACTTATCAAACCAATGACCCAATGGCGCCGTTCTTGCACACGGACCTGTCGAACTTAGTGTCGAACCTGCTTAGACATTTTGTCAAGAATGATTATGTAAATCGAAAGTCAGATGTATGTAAAGTTGACATTACCAATGAAGACAATCTGATTCCTGTGAAGAACTTCAATTTTAGTTTTTCTGTAAAGGACGCTCTCAAAAAAGTACAAGTATCTACTCCAGAAATGCTGAAGTTCAAGGAGGAGTGTGTGCTCCTGCTGAAGGCTATGGTTAGTAAAATTCTTGAAAAGGCTCCCTTGAATTACAAACTCTGCAGAGCCATAACTTTTTGTGACCCAGAACTGATTTCACATTCCAAAACTGCCGTTTCTACTCGACTGAACGGCTTCTTGGAACAACTGCACAGCCGCAATTGGCTTCCTGCAAGTGAGTGCGACACTATTTTGTCTGACTTTAAGGTGCTCTGTGACAAACAAGTATTTGCTAACGCCTGTCAAGAATATGATCGTCAGAGGCAGAGACTAGATCATTTCTGGAGAGGTATCTGGGATCGTTATAAGTGCTCAGATGGTTTAGTGAAAGTGATTAAAATGGCTCTGATCATAAGCCATGGCCAAGCTTTCATCGAGCGTGGCTTCTCCATCAATAAGGAGATAATAGTAGAGAACCAATTAGATATGTCTTTGGTGGCTCAGCGCCAAGTGTACGACTCAGTCAACGCTGCTGGTGGCGTAGAAAACATAAAAATATCTGCTGAAATGATCAACAGATTTCGGCACGCGCGCTCCGAGTATGAAGAAGCAAAGAAGCAGCGCCGATCTGAGGACGCTGAGGTCGAAAAAAAAAGGACCCATGAGAAGATGATTGGAACTGAAGTTAAGGAGCTTCAAGCCAAAAAGATGAAAGTGTTAGCATCAAGCCAGAAGGAGGCTGATGCCATTGATGAAGAAATAAAAAAGTTGACTGGTACTTTCTAACTTAACAATGGAGTTTCTAACTTAGACAATTTGTGAAGTGCACTTTAAATTAATAGTGATTTTTTTGTTCACCAAGTTTTTTTTACTGTTTTGACTAATGATTAAGTCACAGTGATTGCTAGTCCAAAGTGGCCATATTTTGTTTGGAAAGTCAATATGAAAGAACTATGATAATTTGTGAAGTGTACTTAAAATGAGGAAATAGTGATTTTTTTGTTCACCTTGTTTTTTTTACTGTTTTGACTAATGATTAAGTCACAGTGATTGCTAGTCCACAGTGGCCATTTTTTGTTTGGAAAGTCACTATGAAAGAACTATTATTATGTGTGAAGTGTACTTAAAATAAGTAAATTGTGATTGTTTTGTTCACCTTGTTTTTTACGGTTTTGACTAATGATTAAGTCACAATGATTGCTAGTCCACGGTGGCCATATTTTGTTTGGAAAGTCACTATGAAAGAACTATGATAATTTGTGAAGTGTACTTAAAATAAGGAAATAGTGATTTTTTTGTTCACCTTGTTTTTTTTTTACTGTTTTGACTAATGATTAAGTCACAGTGATTGCTAGTCCACAGTGGCCATTTTTTGTTTGGAAAGTCACTATGAAAGAACTATTATTATGTGTGAAGTGTACTTAAAATAAGTAAATTGTGATTGTTTTGTTCACCTTGTTTTTTTTACTGTTTTGACTAATGATTAAGTCACAATGATTGCTAGTCCACAGTGGCCATATTTTGTTTGGAAAGTACCAAAGTACCTAACGTGTAGTACTGTACAGTAGTAACATTTCTTGTAAGTTTTTCTGATATTACAATTAAAAAATACTGAAGTGTTGCATATTTTGAGCTATTTCCTTGTATATGACCTCTTATGACATCTTTCTTCATGCGTTAAAACTTATGGCGAACGCTAGAAAAAGTCAGGATATATCAAGATTTTGGTCAGGAAAAAGTCAGGAAAAGTCAGGATGGGAGGAAATTGAGATCTTGTCCCAACCTAGGAGAAGCTCAGTGCCGTGGGAAAGTAACATTAGCGCATTTCCCAAGAACCTATATCCCCCTCCATTCACCATTCGCCTCCCCCCTTCTGACGCTTTCCTCTTCTTCAAAATAAAAACAGGTCCCAGCTCGCGCAGGGATCTTATTACGAAGACCTTAGCTTCGAAAAAAATATCGAGTTACACGAGAACAATAGAAACGTGTTTCGCGCTCCCCCCTCTTCTCACCAACTGACCTTTTTCAGCCTAACTGCTTCGAAGTTCCCAGTTTATGGAGGTCAACTGCTGCATGAATCACCTATTAGCCCAAAAGGTATCTAACAATGATATTCAGTAATTGCTATTATGCTTTTATTAGATTGAAATGTTAGTAATTTGCACGTTAAAAAAAAACGAGACCACACATGACGTATTTTAAGCAAGGAAATGGATGGAAAAATACGATGGTGATTTTTGGCGAAACGCGATATCCTCGTAGCTGAGCTTACGGCAGTTAATTCGGCATTTTGTTCCGAAAACATGATACCAGGTTGTTATCAGTTATCAATTTACGAGCTATACTACTACTATTAGTCTCACTTATCAGAGTTACTGACGAAGGGATATCTTCTCAGGATTTTTGTTTCTCCCTACTAACAATCCGAATTCATCTGATCATCTGGCCCTACGCTAATTAGAAAAGAATGGGCATCTTTAGGGTAAAAAATTTCATGGCGCAGTCCTATGGTCACGCTTCGCCCTCTGCAGTGTGCTCAGCGTACCCCCGTACGCGATAGCATCAGTTCCGAACTTCACCTCGTACGAGTGGTTCCCTACTTTCCGGGGTGGCTGGACTTCGAACCACCGAGTGTTATTCCATGTGGGTTTAATAAAGTCATTTTCACTAGTTTAATTTTAGTCGTCTTCCGACCATGGCCCCTCCGAAGAAACTATTGAGAACTTTAAGAGATGGACTGGAAATAATTGAACATGAAGAAAAGAATCCGGGCTAGATGCGCGTGAATATTGCAGAGCGCCTTGGGTTGTCCGCTAGCACATGACGGTAGGGGTGGGGGTAGAGTGAGCTACCTGGAGAAAATAAGTAGAGATATGAAGGCGAAGATCCAGGTGGGCGTGCCGCTGACGATTAACGCAACATTGTTCACGCTTTACACACTACCTCAATTGTATTAAAAATATATTCATTAGACAGGAACAAAAAATTCAAGTAATTGACTATTTTTGGCCTTCGTGATCCATCTCACAACCAGTCACTGCACCGGCGAATGCGGTTGTTTTAGGCACAACATGCACATTGCTCTCGTGAATACGTGTACTGGAAATGGTGTTTGATGGATAAGAATTTTTACATCTGACTGAAATCCATAATAGCAGTGTAAATGCCGAGTGGAGAGCAAACATTCAGAATTTTGAAAGAGACATGGGTCGAATCAACAATATGACGTATGTATCTTGATAAAGTACTACTATTCCTGTTATTATCTAAAATATTGTTTTGAAACCTTTAATGAATTTCTTAATTACTCGCCAAAATCCTGCGTTTCCTGGGACATAGGCAATCTAGCAAAAAAATTAAGCATTGATCGTTTTTCCGCATTCATTTTATAATCGTATCGTTATTAATAAAGAAAAATTGTCCCCTAGTGGAGTTCCAAAAAAGGAGGGTAGTCTTAGAACCGTGTCCGTCTTAGATTCGTGCTAATACGGTGTATGAAATTGATTTTCGATTTATTATGTTCTATTAACAATTTTCATAAAATATTTTCCGCTGAATAAGAAAGAACCAATTTATTATATTCTATAAACAATTTAAATAAAATATTTTCCGTTAAATAAGAAATATTGGGGTGGGGGAAATTCGGTTACTGTGCAGTAATAACAACGTGCGCAAAAAACAATCTCTCAGCGAGGAATTAAAAAAGGACCTCGAGTGTCCGGACGGAAGAAGGTCCGAAGGGTATTCGGCGTCCGGGCAAGAGCGCGGTTGGGCTGGTCCTTTAGTCGGCCCTGAATTTTGCAAACGATAGATCACGTCATAACAGATATCACTTTTCATTGCGGCGTTAACATTCACGGCGTTTTTCGCGTACGTTAATTTTCTGTTGATATACGGCCAGTGATTTTCTTATTGTTGGCTTATTAACGGACCGTGAATTTAGCAAAATTGAGACCGTGAAAACCTTAAAAAAACCGTGAAAACGTGAAAAATAACCGTGAAAACCTGGAAAAAGCCGTGAATTTCATTGTTCAGGTAGAGTGGGAACCCTGCTCTTCGTATGAACGTATAAACTCCCCATTGCTCCTTCGGCATCCCATAACATTATAGGAGCGTGCTTTTTGGTCTCATTCCATCCGTAAGTGTGCGTTCCTGCAACTGAAGGTGCATGCTGCTCCTCGGAATGCATTCTGTAGCCGACATACCAGCGTCTCGTGTGAAACTTAGGCTCCCCTAGGCTACTGCGCATGTCTGTATAAACGTAACGGACGTAAACCGGCACTGCCTCTGATACGAAAAAAATACTGTCCAAACTTCCTGTTTACTTCCCTAAGGTACATCCTGAGCGATTGCTAAGTATACTCACCATCAAAGCCAAACAAACCGTTAAGAACACAAATATATTGATTTTTGGGGTCTTCGCTCTCATTATATGAAGCTATTTCAAATGATCGAAGCATCCATGAAACATAAATAAGTTTTTTGTTATTACCTTTTCATCCTTTATTTAGTATATTGACGCATTTCCATCTTGTTTTTAGCGAAATTTATTGGAGAAACTCAGGAATACCGCTTTGACACTTCCGCTTTGAGAATGGGAATAGTACCGTTTCTAGATTACTGAATATGAAGTGAGGAAATGTTCTCCCTTGTTTTAGGATAATTTTCCCATGTTTTGCATGTCTTAAGTATCCCTTGCTGTTTGTCATCTCCCACTTCTGCAAACATGAAATTCCCTTGGGAATACTAGCGGTGAATCTTGAGATTTATGACCCGTAACTTCACAGGCTTCCGCTATGGTTATAATTTATCACTCCCCTTTGCCATTCGATAGGTGTGTTGCCACGATTTGCTGTCCACTTTGGTGAGAGGCAAGTATTTTCCATCGACGCAGTTCCCTGACCGTAAAGAAGACGGAAGTTTTGAAGTGTTACTCTCTCTTCGTTTAGAACGCCATCGTCACGTTCTTACGGTATAGTAACACGTTGAGAGTCCTTATCGGGAACTGCAATGGGCTCGGGAAAAGGAAATAATTATACCTGCCCTGTCAGAGAGATTTAAAAATCGAAACTAATATCACGGTTAATATCCTGGAATTAATGGAAAAATTATTAAAGTCAACTGTAATTCATTCGCATTGTACATTCGGTTCTTGGGGAAATAAATGAGGTGATTAAATTGGAGGATAAATACGAAAAGAGAATAAGGAAGCACTCATGAAGCATTGTAAGCGTGATGCGAGGCAGAAAAAAAGAGACCCCAACTCATAATGGCAGAGAAACATGTTTTTTTCTTTGAAAAATGTGTGTAATCTTAATATGGATATTTGCTGTAAGAAACTATTTATAATTATATAAATAACTTTATAAACTATATATCCATAAAATCTCGAAAAAAATCCGTAATATTGCACGTGGAAAGGTTTTGACAAGTTGCTTCACTACTAAGTTGTAGCTCAAGAGTATGAATGAATAAAAATGAACAAGGCTGTGAATGGAAGGAGTCCACGAAAGAATGGGAGACTGCATGAATACTTCCTGAATACTCCATGCAAACTTACTTGAATCTGTTTAATATTGTAATAATACCCGCGTCGGTGGCGGCGGGGTACAGTCCTCGCCTGTTAATCTGAAAGTCGCGGGTTCAAGTCCCGCCTGGGTAGCTTACCCGTAGCCAGGGCAGGGATGTTTGTGGTCGTCCATTGCTATTTGTTGTAGCCTTCCGATTTGAAGGCCAAATAGTGCTGTTTTCGGATTGATGAATGTAAACGAATAAAATAATAAAACCTATGTACGAGTGCCTTGCCGTTGGGGTTTCAGGGTTTTTTTTAAATTCTGTATGTAAATCATGGAAAACGAAAATGGAAAGTTTGTGTGAGCTCTGCTAGTAGGAGCTGGCGCGCGGGAGTGAGGGTCGCGGGTTGCAGCCATCCTCCCCGCCACCGTGTCCTCCTTCCGGGAAGAGTAAACGGTCCCGCTGCCCAATTGATATTCCATCCTCTCCGCCGCCTTTGTCGCTCCGTTGGGAGATGAAAGTCCCCGCTCCCGGCCAATTACGGGTCTTATTAACCCGCCGCCGTCCTCCCGCTACTATAGTTCACCTTTCCACCCACGCTCCCAACCCTCTACCCCCACACTAAGGCCCTCCCCCCCCATTTTCATTTCCTCTCTCGAATTTATCGATCGATCCAAATCGACCAGCTCGTGAAATCCCCTCCTCCGGACCATCTATCCTTCTCTCTTCTTGGTCTTTCCTTCCTCCTTTCTCTCCCCCTTTCATCATCTCTCCAGATCTGTTTTTTTCATCCCCAATCCGTCCCGAGCCTTGAATTGCCGATTCATCTCCCCCCAACCTATACTCTTGTCCAGGCTGGCCACCCACTCGGGAAAGCCCCTTAAAAACCTTCAATTTACCGAGAAAAGTACTCTTAAACTACCATAAATTACTGCAAGGAACGAGAGAAAGTTTCGCTATTTTAAAACACGAGAGCAGATAAATGAAGAATTTGTCCTAAAAGGTTTTTGTCTACTTTAACTTTCGTATCGGTGAATTACGTATAAGTTTTTATTTTGCCCACTTTTTAATTGCGATATTTGTTATTCACAATGCATGTCTATGCATATCGTCATTGTCAGGTCGATCAAGAGGTGGGCAGTACGAACAGTTTACGTAATTCATCCATCATGTTGTTACACTACATCTCGTCTGTTATAGTTGGACTTTCGTGTCGTTTTGTTAAGTAGAATGCCTTGGAATCCAAAGAAAAGTTCATATACCCTGAGTTCTAAAATAACTGCACTGGTGATGTAGCTACTATCGCTTTGAACCCATTCATTTCAATCGATTATTATATTTTATGAGATTGATAGCCAGTCCCGATGTTTTTTGACCATTTCATGATAATTTATAATTTTTACTTAGCACAGAAAGTGCCAAATTCCACGGAGGAAAAGAAACATTTGCCTTGGCTAGGATACGAGCCCTGACCTCCCGCATTTCGGGTATCTCTTTTAAGGTAAATCATCGGCTAGCCTGTGGGTATTCCTTGAATTAGTTCAGAAAGAAAACTTTAAAAAATCGCTGCAAAATATATAATATAATAGCGGGAAAAAATGAAAATGGGTATTTCCAAATAACCGGGGTAAGCTCGGAAATTTTTTGGCGAGGAAATCAAGGCCAATGATTTTTTCTCTGTGGAATTTTCGCACTCGGAAATTTTGTCTGTGACTCGAGTGGCCAGCCTGCTTCTTTCGTACCCGCGGTCCCTCCACCCTCACCGTATTTCCTGTCGCACACCGTTGTCTTTCTTCCCTTCTTCTCTCTTCCCGAAAATCCCAACATGGTTGTGCAACTCTGCAGACCCTGCGCCCTGGTAAGGGAAGCACTCGGAATTATTATTTCTTTATTTTTTTTGTCTTTTCAAGAGGATTACTTCGGAAGCTATTAAGGAATCGAACGAATATTGTGCAATTGTATACTCGCCATTCCGGGAGACTGTTTGAATGAGGCGATATTTCTTTTTTCAAGTTACGCGATTGGTAGTCCGCCATTTTTTATTTTAAGGTTAGAAATGATGGATTTCAATTAGGTTGGAGTGGGCTTGGGGTGCATGCTGAACGTGTCATTCTGATGACGGGAGATCTCGTGGGACTAATCTCGGAGAAGTGGAATAACATTTTGCTCGAAAATGGAGTTTCTCCGAGAAATGCTACTCAAGTAATAAATAAATATACCATTGCTATTGTGTCTGTTGGAAATGGTCCGTTTTATTACTTGGAAGAGAAGGGCCATCGTAGATAAGTTTGATAGTTTACTGTTAAACACTCGGTTTGCTTTTTATGTTACAACTAGTATAGCTTAATTTTGAGATTAACATTTAGGTTTAGGAAAGAAATTTTTAACTAAGAATAGAGTTATATTTAGACGAAATAATTGAGAGTGAAAGCAATCGACTCGAGTGGTGCAAATGAGATGTTGCATGAGAGTGAGCAAATTTGACTGTTTTATGTTTCGGTTTGGAGTGCAGAAAGCGTAGAAATTGCTTCATGGACATTATTTCGAGGTACTCTATTGCACTACAGTCCGAAAATGGGAAATCAGCTTATGCAATTAAATTCATTGTGGCTTCGGTGGTTCACATTCCATACAGAATGTGGCGGAGAGTCAATTTTCCGGAGCGAATTCACTTTTGACGCTGCTAAACCCACTGGTAAGCCGCCTTCTACGCCGCAGGGATGAATTTGTGGCTCTGGTCATCCCGGAATGATTTTTTTTGCTCGCGATCATATTTTTTTATCGCGCTTGGCTCGAGAGCCAGGGAATGATATGGAAAAAAAGCGAAGGGTTTCGCCATCACTGCCCAGCACTCGACCATTCATCACCCTCGAACCCGAGAGCGAGTCGATATTTAACCTCCCCCGCACCTCCGTATGTGCCGATTTGGCTCAAAATTATTCCGTGCATATTTATTCCCACTTTCTCTCTCTTGAGTTGGGGATGCGAAGGCGATCAGAATGGTGGGTGGATTTAAAGAGGGGTTTATACCTCGTAGTTACTGCTATAGAAGTCGACTGTTAAAGCTCGACTCGTATACGTGTGAACAACGACTGTGGAGCATGGCGAAGTGAGCACGATTGAGGCCTTGATGCGATCTACTGGGTAAGTTGAAGGAATTAAACTTTGAGCGCAGAGTCGATGGTTATGGATGTATCGTAAGTGGTAAATGTTGATATTACTCCGCAGGCAATTAAGATAACTTCAGATGGCTTTTTTCTATGTATTTGTTACTGGGGATCAATTGCCTAATCTTTAAACTCTAACATAAAGATCCTCATAAAGGTCATAGGTCTTTTAATAAATTCAGTTTTTCGATAGGGGAAAGGCTGATGTTATTAGTAAAATGTATCATGAACATCTACCTTAAATGGTAAATTATTTTCATAGTTCATTTGAAGGCTTAGAGTTGGTTCTGTACCAGTGATTGTACCTGACCAGATAACAGCTGATTCTCCTTTCGTCTTCTGGTTGATTATTGTCTCGCTTCTCGGCATCTCGTTATTGCCTCCAGTGTCTCTGTAAAATGGAGCCAACTCTAAATCTGGCTAGGATCTCGGGTGCATTCCCCGAGCGCTCGTGTTTCTTTAAACGAATCCTTCCATTTTAATTCATATTTCCGGAAGAATAGGAATTTTCTCGTTTATTTTCTAGTCACAAGTTTTGAAAGCCGATTCGATTCGCTCGTATTCAGTAAGAAATTCTCCGACTCGCCCACCAACTGTGGATCCGTACATCCGCCACTTCGTGATTCTCCCATCTGTGCCCTCGTGAGGAACCCATTCGTATCTATCTCGCTCCATCTTGGTCTCCCCCAACCCCTCATTTGTGAGTCCCCGGCGGCGAAAGCCGTTGACCCGCCCTCCTAGGCCTTCCTCGATCTTCATCGTTTCCCATGACCCGGTCCTCGCGAACTGCTCGCGATAGCAGCCCCGAGACATGCTTGACATACTGTTTGGCCGGAGAGGAAGGGTTGGCAGTCCGAGGGAATGGGATCAGGGGGATTACTCTCTATTTCTGAATGAAAATGACCGAATTCGGCGAGCGGATCTTCAAATGAATTGTTGAAAGAGTCATTTTTTGCTCGAGGCAATAATGATAGCACAATGGAAATGAACCGTTCCCGTGGAAGAGAGCCGTTACTCACGTCCGTCATACGGTCACTTATTGGACCTCCCAATCGGACAAGACATGTATCTCATGACGCATTGCAAAGATTTTAATGGTTTATATTTGAAAAATAAATGTGTTGTCAATTTTTATTAATATTGAACGAATGCATTGTGTACCCTTCCATACATTCTAAACCCTGAGGGTGGAACTTATTTATGTCCGAAATGTTACCAAGATTAGTTATTGACTTATAATTAATAACTTCATTAAAGGAATTATACTCGCTGTCCGGAATAATATGCTTTCAAAATAATATTTCCACGTTTGGCTAAATATGTAACGTAAACGGGGAACGAGGAGGAAAGGGAATAGTGTTTTTAGATGGAATGAAAGGCAGTAGGCCCAATTGTGAATTGAAGAGGGAAATACAAGAAGGGACGGGATACCGCCAGAATACTTAGTAAATACAGCATGCAAACATAACTTAATCGATAGAATACTTCAATAATAATCCGCAATTTGAGCCCAAATTCGGCAGCACTGACTTACCCGCCAGGAGAGAGAGTCTTTTGAATGAGAGTGGTGCGGATGCTGGGTAAAAAGATGGGTTATCTTCCCTCCCTCTCTCCGGGTTGCCTGGTTTCTCCGCTCCGAACGCATTTTTCGGATCGGCTCCGAGAGTGCTCCATTGTTTTCGCAATGCTCCCCCTTCTCGAGTGGGGTCGAGGGTTGCTCTTCACGGATATGTGCGCCGTCCTTCCCCTTCCTTCGGCTCGTTGTTGGCATGATCGGTATTGCCATGCGGCGTCGTCTCCGAGGGATGGTACGGAGCGCTTGCCGGGGCTGAAAATTGATGCTGAATGGCGATGAGGGATGCGTGGGGGAGAAAAAAGAGGTTGGAGAGAAAAAAAAGAGGAATGCGGTGGGAAAAGTTAGCGTTTGGGTTGGAGAGCGCTCGCGGGCTGCCATTCAGGGTCTCTGTCTGCGGGGAGCGATGGGTTCCGTAATGGGATGGCGACGCTTCATTCGGTTGGCTGCAACTTCTGCGGTCGCGTTCCTCCGCTCCCCTCTCGTTCCGCGTGGACGTTGAGACTTGCGTGATTGTTTCGATTCCGGAAGGGTGCACAATGATAATGGATTTCTTCGTCTCTGGTTGATGTGTTCTTGAACTGGTGTCTAGGAAACAAGATGGAACTCCTCCACAAATGTATTAATCCGTTTATTTATAAACATTTTTTTATCGCAGTGTACGTGATAGTGGCCTAACGGCTGAAATGGATTGTACGAAACAATAAATTTGTGGAAATGTGCCATCTTGTTTCTTTTACGTCATGATGTCTTGCAGCCATATCACACCTGCCCCAGTTACTGTAATGTTCTCTAAACTTTGGTTGCTGTTATGTGCTAGGATGCTCCCGTACGATGGTGAAAATTTATTTTACGTGGGGTCGGGTTGATATGGTAGCTTAAATGCTGACTTAGGAACGTTAGGCCGTGATCCCCTTGGCGTGTTTCGTAAAGAGGAGGCTAATTCCAACGCTAGGTTTCGCTCATCTCTTCCTTTCCTACTCTTCCCTAGGTCACTAATGACCATAGCCGTTGGACGCCTCTTCCAAATATCATACCATTTTTTAACCTTAATGATTGCTCATTTATATTGGAATGTAAGGGGTCGTTTTACATTACCTAAAATTGGTAATAACGGGGCATGTGTTCCCCTACAGGTATCAATAAGTTTTTTTTAAATTTTACTCTATTTAATAACGCGTAAACATTTGCGTTATACGTTTTTATCTCCGCTCTCAGTCAATTTCATATTATGCCGTATTTATGTCAGTAATACATGCTTTATAGTCGTGGAATACGATAGGTAGCATGGGAATGTATCGAGGCAATTCGGAAAAAAATGTCAAATATTGATATGTTGTTGCAGCGCGCCCTCGCCAGTTTAAGCTTTCATAATTCATAAATCTCTATAGACTTCTTAATCGTATTGCTAATCTTGAATCACCTCTTAGGCCATTATTGAAATGTATGTTGTGAGCATTATTTATGTGTTTCTTTCGATAGTTAGGGATTAATTATTAAAATTCGTGCTTTCCAGTATAGTATCTCCTGCCTTTGTTACCATTTTCTCACTTTCACCCGGCAAACACTTCCGTGCAGCCCTCAAACTCTTGATTCAACACTGCGGTGCTGTCACTCCCACGGTGAACGTAATTAATTACTGGATGTGATCGTTTTTCCGAGACGGATTTTTCCCACTCCGCCGTCGATGAATCTCCCCCGATTCAAGGATGCACTCCTTGGAGAGAGATCGGCTGGGAAGGTAGAAAGTGGCTCGTGCGGCTCAAGCACTTGCAAATCAATCCACAATCGATAAGGGCTCGTGCTCCTCTTCAATCTGCCATCCGCCCGCGCATCCAGTCTCGGGCCCATGGAGTGCGATTGAAAGGAACGCACGTTAACGATGCAGTGGGAGACGGTCGGCAGTGGGAAGGGAAAATGTTTTTCTAAAAAAAGATTCTTATCCACCCGAAGGTTGGTTAGATAGGTGATGGTAGAGCTCGCTCCGGACTAAGCGATTAAATTTCACACATTCATGAGTAAATACCGGGGATGGGATGCTGAAAACTGTATTAGAGGGGTGAATGTTAGGTAAGCGAGGGAGAGGAGGGAAGAGAATAGGATTTTTATATGAAAGGAAAAGGAGTAGACCTTATAGTGAAATGAAGAGAGAAATACATGAAGGGAAAAAATGGATCCCAGAATAGTTCTTAAGTACTCCATGGAAACATACCTTAATCGGTAGAATACATAAATATGAGAGTAGGGTTCGAATTACTTACAATATGCCATCTTCAACCAAAGCCGGATTTCTGGACACCTTTTATTCAATATAATTGGAATAGATATCCTAGATCGATTTCCCAGTTTGGCACTGTATTTTCAGATACTGAACCGCTTCATTGAATTTCCATCTAATACCTTTTTTTGACGTGCCCCTTCCACCAAACTCCAGTCTTCCTGCCAATAATATATCCGAGTCAGATGTTGTATCCGGTGTAAAACCCGTGAAGAATTCACTCAGGCCTTTCGCCGGAAAGCCTTAAATATTTTGTCAAATGTGCTATTTGAAAAAATTCATTTTTGCGGGCCCTCTGAACGATGACATAGTCGTCAAAAATCATGAAAACTCTGCATTCCGGGAAGGGGAACTAGTGGAGAACAGCTAAGTTTTCAACTAATGTGTTCTGAGTGGGGAAAAGAAAAGGAAGGAGGCGATGAGGTAGTGGTTCCCGAGACGAGGAAACCGCATCACACTTCGTAAAGAGTCAAAAAGAGGAAAAAGAAAGGGTCGCCGAGGAATTTCCGAGAGGCCCCTGAAAATATCCTGCGGAACCATGCTCAGGAGATGCTCCTTCCCCCTCCCTCTCTCCCGCGCTCACCGCACTCGAGATGCGGCGGAAAGACGTCGGGAGATGAGTTTGCGAGGAGAGATCCTGGGGTGAGATGAGGGAGGAGCTTAAGGAGACGCATCACTCCCGCTTGACAAGTCGTTACCTTGTTATTATCCCCATGTTCTATTGGTTGAAGGGTTGAAAGGAGTAATGCGGAAGGAGAACTAATCGATCAGTCGTAATGCTGAGATGATGCAGGTAAATCTTGACACGACTGTTTTCTCTCTACCCTCTAAACTTGAATATGATTGTGCAATAAAGTAAAAGTTTACGGTAATTTTAACAAAATTTTTAATTTAATTTTTGCCAGTATCTTTCAATCTATTTATTTGGTATAATCTCACGAGATTAAGCCTAATAAAGCTCTCTATATGATTATCATTAAATTATTTTTCCAATTAAGATAGGTTTCCGTGGAGTAGAAGTATTCTGACCGTATCCTCTTCCTCCACGTACTTCCCTCTTCAATTCACAGTGAGGCCAACTACCTTTCATTTTATCTAAAAATCCTATTCTCTTCCTTCCTCGTTTACCTAACAGTCTATATGATAGCGTGAGAAATTCATCGCGATAAAAGATGTGTCGAGCGGAGGTCGATGCGGCCTCTTAAGCCCCCGTGCTCTCCAGTGTTCGTCATCGGGCGGGGGACCTTCGTTTGCTCCCCCTTTCGGATGATTCGCAAGATTCGGGGAGAGTCGTCGCAAAAATGCGGACGCTCACGTCTTGGGCCGATTTTCTCGTTTCCCCACTGTTTAAAGTGGAGGGGAAAAGTGATGGCGGAGAGGACGTCTCGGGCACTCGTAAAAAAAAGAGACGTAAGCGGTGCGGAGAAGGGACCGCGGCGGAATGGAATTGAATTAAGAGCCATAAAAAGTCATCTTTCCTTCCCTTAGAGGCCGGCGGAAGGCTATTTATGGTGCTGTTCCCTCCTCCGGAAAACTCATCTTCGCTTGTCTCTCCCGAAATCTCGGCTTTGTTCTCCTTTATCTCGTGTCCACCATCGCGTGTGACGACTGTCGGGGATGGAGCCTTGTTTCTTGATCGATTGGGAACTGTTTTTTGTCAAATTGACATGCGCCAGGGGAATGGCGAGAAATTAACTCCCCTGGGAAGGATGAACACTGTACGTTTGGATCGTAGCGCCCGTAATGGGATGCGCAGAATCTTAGATCAGTTGCCAAATGTTCGGTCCTTGTGACGTTTACTTGAAAGCAAAAACGCCTGGGTTGAAATGTCAGAGACATACTATTTTTTGTTAGATGTAGCGTTCACTTTCGTTCATAAATTTTATTTCCATAAGTGTAACACGGTCCACAAACTGTGAAACTTTTTCATTTCTTCTACATTACAATTATGGATGTAAATATTGTCTAACTGAACTGTACCTTATCGCGTTTCGTGAAAATTCGATTGCTTCATGTAACATGGTTTAATTATTCAATAAATAATTTTATACTTATTCTGTTTTCTCAATATTTTGAGAACTCAATCTAAATGCATCCAAGGGATGTACTGGATTAAAATTTTCTGTCTGCCCCAGGATTGAAATCCAGACGTTATGTTGCCAGTACCTTGGCTACCATATTACTCGGCCCTTCAAGTAATTATGACTACGCGTTTCCTTGCCTAAAGAATCGGGATAGATTCCGGATGCCCGCTCAAAAAGCCAAAAGTCGCTCTACCTTTCCTTGCTTAGTGAGGGAAAAAAATGTTCACTTAAGATTCTCTCGCAAAATTGGGACGGCTCCCGTGTCGTTTAATTTCGCTGATATTTTAATTGCGTCGTGGCTTTCCTTTAGAATGGCTCGCCCGCTTCGCCAAAGAAAGACTTCTTGGTGTTCACTTTTGGAAGGCATGTCCTAGTGCTCGAGCGTACTCGGATATCTTCGGAATGGCCTGACAAACTTTTGCTACCTCTTTTATTTTTTTTGCTTCTGCGGCGCAGAGTTAAGAATCCCCTGTGCGTCTTCGCGTCTTGCTCCTGCAACTCGCTTGCTTTTCGGGATGAAAAAAAAATTTCCCGCTGATGCGACTAATGGAAAGTAGAGACTACAGTAAGTGCTGCGTCCTCAATGCTAGACGTGGTTCAATTCGATAAAGAGGATGAGTCCCTCGCTTACAGGCTACGTAGTTTAATTCAATCTCCCTCTTTCCTCTCCTAACGTATGGATTGGGAACGCTTTTCGTTTAGCATCCCCCTTTAGATTTAGGATGGAAATGGCATCAGGCTAAACGTTCGCCCATTTTCAAAGGTACCCAAGGCCTGATTAAATATTCCCAATTCCGCGAAATGTTGCTTCCCCAGTAGCGTCGAACTCATTTTCCCTAATCCCTTGAACCTCCCGAATGTAAATGGCTGTTCAGGGGATATGTAATTTTAATTGTTGTAATTAGCGATGAAATTACTCTGTCGTTGTCTTTCGCGCGGGTAAAAATCTCTAATAATTTGATCGATGGAGAGAGCACTATTTTATGATAATTGGGAAAGCAATTAGTTCAGCCAAATGGGCACTCACTACTTTGTATCATACGGACATAAACGTAATGAGTAATCCCCGTTAGTTGTCGAGTCGAGCGCTTGGAAACTGCTGTCTTCCAACTTTGGTTTCTTCCTATGTTTCTCGTTCGGCTCTCTCTGAAAATTCAATTCGATTTTCCCGACGGGAATTGAATGGGAAATTGAAGCTGAGAGTTACGTAACCGGACTGATCAATTGTTAAACTTTTTATTCTGTTTCTTATGAATACTTCCTCATCAGTGTGCGCAGATTTCAAACTTGGCTGAAAAAGTGTTGATTAGTATATTTTCTCATTTTATTATTTTTTTTAATTTCCTTAATTTATAACCACCTTGTGGGAACCGGAAATAGTGTCACAGTCTAGTTGATCCTTCGTCATTACTATTTGATGAATTTTGAGCAACAGGCTTCTGAACATGGAGTAAATACATTTTTATCCGTCATCGTCGACCAAAAAGTTATCTATTCCAGCTAAATGAAGGGTATGTTGTTTCAATACAGTGGGTCGTGATGTAAATATTTCTTTTCTTTCACTCCTGTTGTTTTGAAATAGGCTGTGAAATGGAAGCACTCCGAATTTTTTTCATATTTGTTAGTGTTTTTTGCTTATACTTTAGTGTGGTAACAATTTTATGTTCTTCCAGCAAGTAAGGCATATTGAAAACCTTGACTATAAGAGAAGAATGTTAACTAAGCGTGGAAGGCGGAGGATGAGAATAGAATGCGTGGATAGAATGAAATCAAATAGACCTTACTGGTGTTTTTAGAGGGAAGTTATGTTTGGGGAAAGATGATAGGTAGGTGATTCACAAAATGCTCCCTATGAAACTACCTTAAGCGTTGAATGTCTTTAATTATAATAATTCTTTATCATAAATGGCGGGTAGTGTTTTAAGCTTTTCCAAAACCGTTTCCGTGTAATCTTCTTTTCACCACCTTTTTTTCCCCTCGGTATACCCACCGTACCCACCACCGGCCTTAAGTAACGCATTGGTAAATCATTATCCAGGTTGCTAATTCTCCCATTTTCCCTTTCGTAGAAAATTTCACTAAGTCTCTCCATGTACAGCGCGTGTTACTTCATTAATGTCACGCCTCCGCTCTATTCTCCTGTTATCGATCACTCTTCGTCCGTGATTTCGAACGAAAGCGTTCACGGATTCCAGCCGGTCGTGTGCCGATGACGGTCGGGTGGGCGGACCAGTTAGCTCTTCCACTACGCGTTTATTTCATCACCTTGAATCTCCCACGTATTTGCCGCCCCCCTCCCTCCCCTCTTCGGTATTCCACCCCTTAACGAAAAGTCCAACCAGCGCCAGAATGCCTCCATTAGTGGGAAGAGCTCGGCGATGGGTCCTCCATTTGCCAGACATCCTCTTCTTCGTCCCCTCATTTTGTTTGTTCTTGGTCCGATTCTGACCGCCATGCCTTGATGACGCCATATTCCGCTCTGCTCACTTATTATTTATTTTTGCCCTCCGTGCCCGGTTGATTGGCATTAGTTTTTCCATTAAAGGCAAGGAAGTGGTCCCGTTGCCGTGTACCGGCTCGTATAAGGTTTACGAAGGTGCCGTGCGAACGGAGGGTGGTGTAAACCTGTGCGATTTTTAGGAGTCGTTGCGGAAATTCAAAGGTTCCTATAAATTTTATGTTTATACGTTAAACTATACCGTTTTAAACAGTCGGTATTCATCGCTGAGATCATGTTTCGGAAAAGAATTCTTAATAATACTTGCATTATTCCTTTCCCTAATTCTATAAATTACGTGAGGTTTTTTTGCAATGAATTTCTCTTGAACATCCATCTAGAATTTGGCGGAACATGCTGCTAACTCGTACTAGATATTATTTATGTGATCCTTGGCATTTGGAAAGCAAATTTACAGTCGATTGCCCATCTAATGATACGTACATAGTTCTTCCTTCTTATTAGGTCGTACGGATTATGATTTGCCCTTCAGACTCCGCATTTCGTTGCCTGATTTGCGTCACGGCCTACTTATTTAGCATGTCGGCCAACCCCACCACGCGGGCGACACCATTTTCCAATCGTCAAACGCTTTCTGTTCTGACGGTTTTAAAAGGGATATGCGATCGGTGCCGTCATAATCGATTGTGAGCTTGCATCGAGACTTTAAATGCCCATTATGTCGGTCCGCTGGCGGTGTTGACGCGCCTAAGCAGCCGTCTCCCTTGTATACGAGCGATTGGAATGGAGTGTCAGTAAAGTTTCGGCGTCATTCCCCGCGATTTACGGGCCTTTAAAAATATTCAATGCGTCGCCACGCTCTTTCCCGCGGTTAACAAAGGAAAGCGTCGCGTGGGTGCACGGAGAATGCACCATTCATTCCAGTTAATTCGCTGGCAAACGCCACTATTCCCGCGCTGTTAATTTTCAGGGCGCGCGGGTTACGCGACGGCTTTTTAATCTGACTTGTGCCATTATTTTTCATTGTCCGCGACGTGCATGGGTGAGCATTTGTCCTCGGAACGGAACTCTGTAGGTCTTTCTGAGTGGGCGTAGCCACGGCCGAAGAGCGTGGCACGGGGACAATTGTCGTAGACTTGATACAAGGTTGGAGAGCTCGCTGAAGAGGGAAAAAATGTCCCGCTGGGAAGGAAACCTAGAAAGGACTCGGGTGAAGTAAGGTGTAGGAAGTGGCTGCCTGGGGTGAGTACCAACTTGTGTCACTAATCGTCGCCTACCCCGTCTTGAGAAGGTAACGGGCTTGAGGGCACACGGCGTAGCTAATTTGCAATGCAGTTCCTCCTATCCTCTGTGAGTTAAGCCAGTATAATTCTCTAGATAAGAGCCTTTTCTTCGTATAAGTGGATGCTCTTTTTAAAAATTTGACCCGAAATCACCCTGTTGAGATTTAGCGCTGAAAGCTAGTGGCTACTTGGAATCCATCCTATCGTTTGAAAAAAATAAAAACACCTAAGGAAGAAATTCTTTGAGAAAATGGAATCATATCACTTGCCGGAAATCGAACTCTAACCTCCTAATCCCAGGCTAGCTGTGTTACCATTCTGTGTTTTGATCTCGGTCGATTTTAATGATTTTTTCACAGCTATTATCTTTCTTAAGTGTTTGTATATTTGTAATTATGCGTGTGCTGCGTGCAAAGTCACTTGTTAAAACAGGATTCCATTCTCCTAGCCTCCATTATGGTAGCGCACCATAATTTTGTACGTCGAAAGTTTAAAAATCGAAATTTTAATCGTTCTTGTGAGAGGGAAACACATCCGATTGCTTGATTTGTGTCGAAATTACACCGCTGTACCTTTGAGAACATCAATTCACGTTCTACTACTATTGGTTTTGAATCCCCGTTGAAGGGATAAAAAGAGGGACGAGGAGTGAGGCTGGAAGGGAACAAACTGTTTTAGGTTTTGCCATCCATCCAGCTCATGACAGAACATCCATTAATCCTGAGGCAATCCAATAAAGACAGTCGATCACAATCCATTTATCAAAGTAAAATTCTGTAATCTTGGATATTCGCCCTTCCAAACTCCTTTTCTTTTGGAGCTACCCCTGTCATATACGCTGTTGTTTTTCATACGGTCACTATCCTCGTTTATTCGTTCTTGGAACATAGCTTATTTGATTTGGCGTGGCTTATAGGTAGAGCGATGGCAGGGTGTGAAGATTATTCAAGATGTGAGAGAAATTAGGAGCCCCCTCCTCGAAGATATGAGAAGAGACAGATCATGGTAATTAGGATAGTACCATCTGGGCGCATTGATAAGTTATGCATATGACACCTTAGTTCGAGATGTATGATTGTAAAAGAGTAAGAATGCGATTCCTGTTCTATATTGAGGACGTAGATGACGTTTGTAGGAACATTCAGTACCTCCACAACAAGTTCTTGAGAGAATCGCTATTAGTCTCTGTGTCCGCTCCATAATGTGGTATCACTGAAGCAGTTAATATAGTGTATGCGCATACTTTTATTTCATTTACATTACAGAATTAGAAAACTTTGTACCTAGCTCTAATAAGCGTTCTTCATATTTTTTATACTTATTTTTACCCACTTTCGTTGATTAAGATTAGCCGTACTCTAATAGTACCTTAAGAGCCTTGCAATATGAATGGGGAGTGTATTTTATCCCTTATGATTATGCAGGTACTTGTGAAACAGGTAGGTCGGAGTGAAAATTAGTGAAAGAGAGAGGGTCGTTGTGAAAATTAGTGAAAGAGAGAGGGTCGTTGTGAAAATTAGTGAAAGAGAGAGGGTCGTTGTGAAAATTGGTTCGTATCTAAAAACGTAACTTCGGGTTAGAGAAATTAAAACATAGCGTTTCCCGACTCGTACCCACTCATTGTGCATTCTGACTTCAATCTCGATGAAAATATGTGCTCTTTAAAATATGCAGATGTTCATGTGATAGATCACCCTATATTACCCATCTTAGAATGCTCTTAGCTACCTTTCCAAATGAATGGGCGCTATTCGGCGCTTTTAACTAGCCCAAACAAATTCTCTCGTGTCGTTATCTCTTTTTACAAGTTAAGTGTACTCTCCTCACGCAGACCTGAAAATGCCCTAGTACTAGACTTTTTCTTAACTAGATCGGTATATTTTTATTGCGATTGGGTTTATAGTGTTCCCTTTAGCTTCTAGGTGGAAATTCATCGTGGTAGAGCGTCGCTAAATATTTCTCCCGCGGTAAATATTTGCGTCAAGGTGCTCTGCCGGGGGTGGGGTGAACAGACTGGGAGGGGGCGTGGCTGGTTCCACGGAGCTCTTGTCCTCCACCCGGACAGGTTGTCAATCCAATCGACCAGCCTTGCCTCCTCTTTCCTCTCCACCCCATCTATCTAGCACCCTTCCTCCCTCTCCTCTCCATTACACGTGGCCCACCCTTTCCCGCATCTCTTCCCAGCAGCAACAGACGAGCCACCCACCTGTCTCACTTCGCTTCCTCCCCCGTTTGTCGTCTGCGGGAGCCGGCCTCGAATGCCTGGCTGCTCCCTTATTTCCACCGCGCTCGTTGCCTGTGCGTCGGTCAGAGGGTGATGGGTGACCGTCCCAGCCGACCATGCTTAAAAAAAACAGGAAGGAAGAAATTCGCCATGAAACAATCGTTTGACTTGACCGGGAATCGAACCCAGATCTCCCAATTGCAGGTCAGGTGTGCTACTAGTCACACCACCATGCCATTTTCTTTAAAAGCGAATGTAAAGGCTGATCTAAGGGATTTTTTTTCATGGCCGATGTCATCCTTTGTGTAAATTAGCGCCTGTGGGCGTGAATGCGTTCAAAGCTACTTGTTATATGCTGTGCCGTGCTAAAAAAACTTCTTATATGACAGTTTCTTAAGCAATATGGCTATCTCTTGGCCTGGAAGTGGAAATTTTAGTCACCGTGTTAGTGACCAGTGAGGAATCGAAGGAAAAATGTTGTAACAGAGAGGAAGTGGGAGGAAGAGAGACTTAAATGGGGATAGAGGAAAAGAGAGAGAAGGAAAGAACATCAGGAACTGTGCAGGAATTAAGAATGAAATTATTGTTTTTCTAAAATTAAATTGAAAATTAAAGAAAAATAATTCGTAGGGTTTTTGTTTTATGCAATCATACGTATTTTCCCAAATTAAAAATTTCCTTAACCATAATATCGTCCCGGGCGATGAACCGAGTTTCCCTAATTGGCGTTTCCATGACGAACCACGCCACTCGTAAGCCGTGGCCAGTCCGACCGTGGCTGGAATTATAACCTTTGTCAGTAGGAGCTGCCGTTCCATATCGCAAGAGGATAATATAGTTTGGGGCTTGGACCGTGTAAACCACTTGGTTCGTACAAATGGCCCTATGGTTTTGGGGTAACCATCGCGTGATGAGCGTAGCGGCAGCAAGGCATGCCTTTCGCCGGGGGGTCGACCGTCACGGCTCCGCGGCATCCCCTGCGCTCGCTCGCGGGGCCCTTTCTCATTAGTGCGGGCGAGTGGAGTGGCGGAGAGATTTTTAGAGGAGCCGCGCTAACCATGGGGGAGGGGTAGGGGGGTTTTCGGAGGCCGGGGTGTATGAGATGCGGAGAGGAGTTGAAGGTTGTCACCGCCGCTCTTCGTTCGATCACGAAGCGCGTCACTCCTATCCCTCGAAAAACCCTCCTCCTCCTCCTCCACTCCGACCGACGACATCGAGGATTAACCTCCCCGGCGGTAATGGATTGGACGCCCTTAAATTCGTTTTAACGAAGCTACGAAAGAGTTCCGCCAATCTCCCCCCGTCCCCCTTCCCGTTCTCCACTCAGCGCGGGAAGGGTTGGGTGGGGGAGCTAAATGGGTGCGATTGGTGCGACACGACGACGGTGGAGATAATTAACGATCAGTGATCGGACGGGAAAACCCGATGTTTACAAGGAATCGAGTGGGGAGGAAGGGTCTTGGAGTCGTGGATTGGAATCCTTTAACCCTCCCTCAGCTCACCTCTCGTGGGTGTCCCCTCCCCAATTACCCTGGACAGTGCCCTGAACCCCTTTCCCCCCCCACTCCTCCCCTCTCCCCGTCGCCGTGCGCGCTAATCCGCGTTTCGATGGGAGTCATGCGGGATGGCGCCGTTTCTTTTCTTTTCCCATCTCTTCGGTCTTCCGCTTGCGAGATCGATTCCTCGTCTCTCCGTCGTCATTCTCCTTCGCCTATCACGCTTCTTCCCCGAGTTTTCCTCGGGTTTTAATCTATAGAATTTTGCGAAGAGGTCGGAGTAGTGGCGTAGTAGTTAGGGTGGTTGGATACTTCCGGCTTCGATTTTGTGAAAATTCATGGTTGAGTTGAGAATTATAATTTGTACACGAATATCGATTACAATTTTCCATAAATATACGACCGGTCAGGCCTAATCATTTCAGCAGTTTGACGAAATGACGTGTATCGAGGGTGAAGTGAAAATCGTGTACAATGTCAGAGTGGTGTTTGGTTTCCAACCCTACTTTCAGAACTGACGTGGAAATACAAGCGAAATCCCAAGGAAATTTTTATAAGATATAATTTCATTTTTCTTGCAGTAATAAGTCTAGTTTTAGTGCAAATGTCGGACCATTTTGATATATCTTGTCAATTTCATTATCCAATGAGGTAGGAAAATATGCGACGTAATTAAATGACAAAACAGGGCACGTACAGTGGAGGGAGTGAATGTTCTTAATCATTCTATGGTCGAATTATTCATTTACGGGAAGCGGAAGGTATCAATTTCTCATCCTGGAACATATGCTCTCGCTGCATTGGTTAGACTTGCGCTATGTATCGACGACATTAATCCCGTGTATCACCCTGTGGTCTCGAGAAGTCAATGTAGATGAGGAGGAAAATTGTATGAGGGAATGAGTGGAGATTAATATAAAATTTCCGCGGAGGCAGGTCGATTTCGGGCGTGGAATTATGTGCCCTTAGGCCGCAACTCAGATCCATTCGTCACAGGAGCAGCAGGTGCTGTGAACATCTAGGAGATGGTTGATTGCCTCGCCATGACACCATTGAATAATAGTAAGCCTCCCTAATTACTACATTCAGGCGCTGCTGAAAGCATGCCTCCGGTATAAGAACGAATTAACTGGGGAGCAGTGATAAAGATGAGCTAATTGAAGTTTCGTGCCTATCTCAGACTCATGCCAAGGCTTAAGTTATTTTTCGTCACTCTTTTTGTGGTTTTCTGTCCTAGACGGTTATACTTGCTTTTTTGGGTTCATCTACTTCCTCTTTTCTCTCAAGCAAATTTTGCATCTAATTACTTCCTGCAGTACTCGCACATTCGGTGAATAATTGCCGCTTTAATAAGGCATCAGTAAGTCCTTTTCGTGTTGCATTGCGTATTCACAATATGTCTTCGCATAGGGTATGTATTTACTTTCTTAATTTTCATCAAAGAGTGACGTTTAAAGGACCTTCTATTAACTACGATAACTACCCTTTAAGTATTTTCCATTCCTTTCTATTGCTCCGAACATATTTCCTTGAGTGTGATGTCTCAAGCATTTGATCATATAGATTCAGCATTCATAAATGCTTGTCATCCCGAACTTAAGTGCCTTCGAAGGTCATCGCAAGCATGGATGACCGTCCGGTTTCTTCTTGCTAATTTTTTTTATTGAGATTTGATCGTAAAGTGAGTTTTTTTGTCGCTAGCAAGAGAGTGAATGATTTTCAGAAGATTCCTATTTTATCTTTACAAGCGAATCATTGATATCCAGCAATTCTGATGCAAATACAACCACTGCAGAATATTTGAAGGGAATCCGAGGCTCATAATTGAGCTGCCTCGCTCCCCTATAGATACGTATCGCTCAATTGCCTCGTGTCGAGCACAGCCGCTGCTATTGTATCAGTGTCTGAGTATGTCGATCGCAACTTGTGCGGAATGTACTTACGCTAATTGCGTCTGCAATGCCAATTTAGTATTGAATTTACCCTGCTACCTGAGCTAGGTGGATATGTCGGAATTGTGCTTGGTCCCTGCCGAGCGAATGATAAGCGCTTGGCGTACGCGAGGAATTCTGGGAAATATTTTTTTAAAGGCGGGTAGGCTTAAATGACACAACGACCCTCACATCTGCTCTTTATATCCTTTGCTGACAGCAATCTTTTTCTGACCTTCTTACTACAGAGTCCACCAACTTTTTCCCTAAAATATTTTATGGTTCAGTTTGCTTAATTTCGTGACCATCTATTTTTATCTTTAACCTCTACTTGCTTCTTTTTGAAGATTTAGAAAAGTGCTTTTGAAATTGACTAGTAAGATAACTTATATCTTCTTGTGATCAATCTCCATGCCGTATCGCTTCCACTGCTTACCAAACGCATCCTCAAGCTCTTCTCAGCCTTTCGCTGGCTTGTTAATCATCTCCTGGTGATCTGCAAACCTCGTCGACTTAAATGTCACCACGCCTATTTATTATTAAAATTTTCCTCACCTTTCTGTGTATTGAAATTTTTTAATCGCATGGTATCCTCTCAACAAACTCATGATAACGCTTTGCGTGAGCAAGGAAATCTAGGAAATTTCATCTCGTGGTGAATGTGTCTCCTCGTCTGAGAGTCCGCAGCTCGTCAATTCAATTCGAGGCTCTTCTTCCCTTCGTCCGGAACCGCTATTTCATCCTCGCAGCTGTATTTTTATTCGCGGAATTTTATTTTCGAGTGGAGCCGGTCCTCTCTTCCTCTCCAGCTCAAAGCCAAGGGTCGAGGTTTGTTGTCACTGTCGAGCGGTTGGGATGGGGTGGGCTAGCGAGCGTTGGGCGCTATGACCAGTCTTTCTCTTCTCATCTGAGACGACCTCTTCCCCCTCTCCCCCTTGTCTTGTCGAGTTTACGTTCTCTCTTCCTCGGGCCTCAGCTGTGTTGGATCGTATCGATGCCAAAAAAAATAATTTCGTCCCTCGGACCACAAGGCTAGCGTAAATATCAACTCGTCACTTTGATGGGCCGAAGCGTCCGTGCTTACACTCCTCTATTGTATTGCTATGCTTATTTTCTGCAATCTAGTCCATTCTTTTAAAGCCTGATGGTACATCCTTTGACGTAATGTCTTTTTAGTATTCATGCTCGTGGCGTAAAAAAAATTTCACTCTTTTTTCGTATGGAAAGCACGTATACAATGTTTTTCCGTAGAAGAGATATTCAAATGTCATCTACGGCTACGGTTTTGTTGCTTACTAAGTATAAGTCGTGGAGTTTAAAAAAAAAATGACGTCATCAGTTCCTGCGTCGTTTCCCCAAGTTTTTTTTACTCTTAGCTATGAGACTCTCAATACCCGCCAGGTTCACGTTTTACTCCTAATTCAGTAAAATAGCCTATTTTATTTTATAACAGCGATTTAAATTATCTTAGTTTTGTAATGAATTTGTGTGTGTATTACAATTTAGTTCTAAGAATAATTTCAGATGATATAACTAGTTCTGCCTAAACTTACACGTGTCAATAGCTGCTCTCAATCCTTGAGTTTTCTCTGAATAGTGCGTGATCTGGATTTTGAATGTTGCTTTCGCTCATATTTTGCCTCCGAAAGGGCCATGTTCCTCCTTGCCTCGATGCGAGGTCCTCGCAGTGCATCGGGAGGTGATGCTGAGCATCGCGCGGCCCTCTTTTCCCAGTGTTTTCCCCCTCTGAGAGTGCGTGGAGGGTTCGTTATATATTTTTTCGCGTGTGTTTCCCCCCCAAGGGACGTCTCCGTCTGTCGTGTCACGTACCCATTTCGATTTTGTGTCACTCTCGCCGCCTGTGCTGCCTCTCCTCTCTCTTCCCTCTCCCGTTTCTTCTGCCGCTCTCTCTCCGGGAAGCACGAGAAAGAGACACTCTCTCTCAGACGCAGCATCCATCATCCATTCTGCACAGTGCAAAGCATCTCCTCCTCCGCCTGACCGCTCCTGAAAGCCGCAGCATACTGCAGGCATTAGTTTTTTCTGATGATAAAGATATCGTATTGCCTACAGATTTTATTTTAACAACTCACGATACGTTTTTCGATTGCTACACAATCATCATCAGCATAAGTAAAATCTGTGTTGTTAAAATAAAGTATATTGGCAGTACGAAATCTTCGTTTATCATTCGATATGTTGTTCAACCATATCTCTCCGTAAAAAGTTGAATTTGTTAGTTTTTATGTCATTAACTTTGACTTTGTTAGCTGTAGACTCGTAGCGAGCTTAGCATCGTATCCAAGCATTCTTACGGAGCGTTTTTTGGAACACGAAAATGCACTTAGGACTCCTTATATCTAGGAAATAAAATTGGAAATGATGATTTAAACATGTGTTTGTGATGAATAACTCGTTCCTCCTGCCAGGATGTTTTGCTTTACCTCCCCGGTCGTTTCGTATTCCTAATTCAAATTCTCCCATTTCATTTCCATTCCTCCCTTCCCCGACTTAGGCATTCCATTCCCCCATTACTTCTATATTTTTCTCACCCTGGATTTCCTTGATCATATCCTCGAGCTCTTAATACACCATATACTTCTAATAATAATTAAATAGCACTACTCAACCATCCTTATTATCAGACGTTCGTCCTCTCCATTACCACAAATGGTTGAAACGAAACATGTTGTGTTAAAAAGCCTGATGTAGCATAGTTTTTTCACTGTCGTGATTTCATGTCATAGTTTTCTCCCCGACCATCGAGTTGGTAGAGTTGAAGAAAATGTAAAAGTCTTGGAATTGGATTAGTGAAAAATAAATTGAAGTTTGAAAGTGTCTACCGCATCAGTAAAAGAGTACGGAGGATGCCATATAACCGTGCATAAATATCATCCGTTTGACGTCACTGGCCCCGAAGAAGTTGGAACCAAATATTAGCACGGTGAAAGGTATGCTTGGGGGTCTATCTGTTTACTCGCTTGATCGAAGATCATTAACGCAACGCGCCTGGGTCCGAATCTCTCATTTTTGTTGCTTTCTCAGCTTTGCGGCGTCCACTTTCTACTATTGCTTCGTTTCGGGCGAAAACTTTCCGATAGCCCCACCCGCCTCTATTTTTATTTTCCACTCTCCCGTTTGGTCCAGCTCCCTTGGGTTGATCTTTTTTTGTTCGCTCTGCCCCCATGTTATTTTTTTCTCCTGCGAGGCTTATCTTCGCGGGTACGTGTCGCGCGCTAACTAGCTTGCTGCCGTGTTGCCGCGCCCAAGGCCACGCCCCCCTCTCGCCTTTCCCGTCTTCAATGGACCGAGAGGAGGATGTTTTACCCGGGTTATTTTCTCCCCGACCGAATACTCTCCCCACTTTATTGTTATTCAACGCGCGCGTTTTCGTGGAAATAATAAATCCGTCCTATCGGGTTCGGATTTGTTTCCCTTTGCTTTCTCTCCCCCGTCATTTTTTCCCCCCTCGGCCCATTTTTTTCCATCCCCGTCTCCTCCTCCCACCCATTTCCCCGTGTTTCGCCGTTTATGGTGATGTATTTTTTTTTTGTTTATTGTTTGTATCCCGAGCCATAACTTTCCTTTCCGGGGTGTTCGTTCGTTTCGGCTCGAGGCCGACGTGGGAAAATCTCCCCTTTGTTATCCTTATACGCGAGCTTCCATCTCCTCCCCGACCGCATCTCTAACATCTCCCCGTGTCGCTCACCTTGGCTTTTTTGTTCCTTTTATTATTGTTCATTCTTACGGTCGCGGCGGTAAGGATATCGCGTTAGCACGGGAGGCGTGTATGTATGGGAGAGAGCTGATGAGGGGATCGTTATGTATGAGTATAAAGAAAAGTATAGTGAAAATTCAGTTGTGTAGTGTGGCGTTTTTCGGTGCGGAAATGTGGGCGCTGAGGAAGGAGGACCAGAAGGGGTAGGAGTAGGTGATATAGACCAAGAAGAATAGGCACGAGGAAGGGAAAACATCATATGGTTCAATAGCTTTTAGTATATTTTCTACTTGTGATAGCCTCGCTAGATACGTGATTCTAACGACTTTTCTTGGAGCCTATCCTCATCACGTATTTTAATTAAAGTCTTGATGACGTCTCCACCGGGCCTAACCAAGGCAGAAGTATAGGCACGAACTTCTCCATTCATCTCCATACCCACATCTCGATGGCCTTTGGTTTTTTTCTCGTCCTCCTTCGTAGGTGCCCATGTTTAAAGCGCTACATCAATAAAAAAATTTATTGTGAGCTATTATTTTCCGTTCTGAGGTGTTCCATCGGTCTTCACGCTCTGGGCTCGTGAAAATCCTCCTCGTTGCACCCACGGTATTGCTGCTGCGCAATGCGCGTATTCCTCCTTATACGCCTTCTCCTCGCCAGCCGCATCTCCTCTTGTCGCTCACCTTGGCTTTTTCCCTTTTATTATCCCCTTCCCTTTTGGTCCCGGGGCGTAATGGGGAGAGGTGGGCCAGGGTTCCGTCAGTCATACCCCCACCCCCGTCCCTGTGTCCTCTCGTCTCTTGAGTCGGGACCGCAGGGACGGATTTTCGCGACATTTCCCACGGGGTGACACCGGAACCCCTTCCATAATGCGCCAGGATCGGGGGGGTAAATTCATGTTTGCGAATGGTACTTCCCTTGACGTCGTCCCGCCTTGACCCGACTGTTCCCTTTTGTGGGAGGTGAAGGAATGTTGCCTCCACCAAATTGTATGCGGATCTTTTCTAAAGCACTTTCGTTTTATTGCTCTTTCTGCTGTTGGGACATGTTATGCTAGTGTCTTCCGTAAGGGTTGCTCAATGCCTCCCAATATCATTGTTAAGATATAGATAGGGGGCTTGGATGAGTTTGGTTCTGGTATCAGAGAATGAGTTGATTGTGCTCGCTGAAGATCCTCGCTGGCTAGACTATTACCAAATGATTGCATGAAACAAGTGACTTTGTATGCAGTCACGCGCACGGGTGCTAAATCTTATTGTATATCACGAAAGGGTTTGTTTGCCCCGGTGGAGAAGTCGTCAAAACTTTAACGGAAATGCTTATGGAAGACTGTCTGCTAGCGAGACTCAAATCGAAAGTACAAAATCTCTTAACAACCATATATAAAATTTATATTTTTCCTTTCGAGTTAGCATTCCTTAACCATTTAACTACCACATATAATGGTATGAAAAATATTAATCATCAGAATAGCGGCATCATATCAAAGTTACGTAGCAAATTGTGATCCCAATTTTGGTCTCGGTTTTTGTTACAGCGCAACCACATCAAGCGCTCTTTTATATTCTCCCATAAAAAATCATCAACTATAGTCAAGTCAAGCCATATTAGTTCGGGCTATATTTGCGATGAAAATGCCTTGAGGAAAGAAACGAATCGCCACAAAACTAAAAAGAACTTGCTCTCAGTGGATAAATGAAGCACCTAGGAGTGACTCGATCCGCGGTCGCAGGATTAGCGGGCGAGATCCTTACGAACCCTGCCACTCTGGGAGGTGAGATTAGATAGAGGACTTAGTAGTTCCTTTCTTCATCGCCACCATTTGTCAACAATCATAAGATTGCTTTGAAACAGCTCCCTATTCCTCTCTCCTATCCGCTAGCCTTTTCATGGCTACGTATTTGTTCTCTTTTACATCCTTTATAACCTGTGTGCGGAAACGTGGACACTGAGGAAGGAGGACGAAAGAAGATAGGAGGCATTCTAGATGTGGGTATGGAGAAGAATTGAGAAGGTGAAATTGACAGAGAGGAGTAGAAACGACGAAGTGCTGGACATGGTGGGTGAGGAGAGGCAACTTTTAGATGAGATACGGAGGAGACAGAAGGTTTGGATGGAGCAAGTACTTAGTGGGGAGGGGATGTTGAAAACTGCGTTAGAGGGTAGAATGTTAGGTAAACGAGGGAGGGGAAGGAAGAGAATGAGGTTTTTAGATAGATTGAAAGGGAGTAGGCCTTACAGTGAATTGAAGAAAGCAGTGCTGGAAGGAAAGGGAGGCTCCCAGATATCTTCTTTATATATTATTACATGGAAACCTACCTTAATCGGTAGAATACTATTTAAATAGCCTGTGTTATGTAACTCATTCGGGGCGGTCCCTTGCCCTTCTTCCCTTCCACCTGTGCCTCATTTCTTCCTTACGTCCTCGAATGTTACATCCATTAGTTTCTTTATGTGAATAAAATGAGATGCAGCGGATCGACGAGAGCAAACCTCTCATTGTAGGCACGTGCATACTTGTTTCTCGCGTTTACTCTCTTGTCTCTTGCATTACCAAAAGCCGCGCTCCGGAAAGGGAGGCTTTCCCCACTACGTCTTTTCCTTCCCCCCTCGCTCTTGCCATGCCATCACTCCTCTTCCATTCTTTTATTTTCCATCATTCCTCTCGTTTCTCCCTTCCTCCCCATCTGCCCTTTGTTTCTCCCCTCTTTATTTTCCTTCCGGCTCACTTTCAATCCCGCCGCTCGTGAAAAGGCCGCCAGTTTCCGAGAGAACATTCCCTCTCTTCCCCAGCGATCTTTGTCTTCCCTTTGCGTTTCCACGGCTTGTATTTCTTGGTTCCTCGGAATTCGCCCGCCCGTGAAGAAATTGCGAGGAAAATAGTGGGCCGATGCCTCCCGCTCGTGTTGGCATCACTTCGACGAGACCAGGTGTGCCTGTTGGATGGTGCGCGATTCAGTTAGCCATTGCCTCCTCTCGGGTCGCGCCTCTAAGACTTTCTGCTAAGTGGATGAATGCTCAGGTGTCTATTTCTGCTTGTCCCAATGTTTGTTTTTTCGAAGCTTTTTTTGGCGTTTGACCTGTGTTGAATGTAATTTTTTAAGGCAGGAGTCGGCAACCCGCGGCTTGCGGAACAATATCACCCAACCTAGGAATATTTCATCAGTTGTTTTAACACTATGGATTACTTATTACTTGAGTGCACATGGACTGTGTTCTTCTCAAATTAAGTCCGTTCAATGTTTGATTGTGAAAATATTTATCCTCTTCTTATTTTCGCATAAAATATGATTGAAAATATTTCCTCTCCATATCCTCCACTTCGTACTTTCCTCATTCTTATCACCCCTCCATCTCACTTTTTCCATGCCGTCTCTTCAAAGTACTTGTTTCTGAATTGAAAAAGCCATATCAGACTTTTTGTAAGACTATTACGCCTTCTTCAGCCTTGTATTACGCCCTATTGAAAGTAACATTCCCCAAACCGAACATAGCGAATTAGTGTTTTTACTACTACCTCCTACTCATCGACTCTGTTAATGAAATTGATCAGTTAGCTTAAATTATTTATTCTCCTACGCTTGGAATACATAGCTTGTCCTCGAAATTCTCGTCACTCTTACTTGATTATTTTTTGGTATAATTAATTCGTATTCAATGTTTGCAGATATTACTTAGAGATAGCTCTGATATCATAGGAGTTTTTACTCATCTATGTTCTGTCCATCTGCAAATTTACTTAAAGTAAATTAGTTTGAGTGGATGTTAATCCGTCGAAGTCTGAATTTACCTCGCCGAATTGTTTACTCCTATTCCCTTGAAGTCGTACGTTAGGTAACATTCTGTTATTTCTCACCCCAACCCGCTATTTCCTCCTAGATTTCTATAAAAGTGTTTGGTGTCAATTTAGTTTGTTCCGCTGTTGCTCCAACTGTGATCTTATCTCGCCAATATTGTGCTAAATTCAGGAATGTAAATGAATTCCAAAATGCATGAAGTAGAATTGGATATAATTCAGCTGCGGATTGCAAAAAAATCTAAAAATACTTCGTAATGGTGCTCTATCAACATTTGAGTCTGTTCATTTCAGCGCCTGCGAAATGAAGTCTTACCAACCCTTGTTCGCTTACATTGGCAGTGTTGCTCTAGTTGTGAGAATTACATTCTTTGAATTGCTCTTTATGCAGCAAAAAATTCACCAGGCGCGTTTTGAATTCTGCCCATCGCGACCCTTGTCGCTACGCGTTATCCATCGTAAGTGGTTTTTATCACCCATCTCGCTGAAATTCAAGATCTTTGTGTTCTATTCCCGTGGTTTCCAAGGAAAAAGATGGAGATACAAGAGTACTTGGAGGCTCTGGTGGGTGGTCGTTACATTACTGCGGCGTGTGCCAATTCACCGACGTGTGTCGCATTGCTGGAATGACGAAATGCCTTACTCCGGTCGGCGAAGTGCCTTCGTATGACCCCGTCTTCCTGCAACCCTAATGCCCTCTCTGTATTCATGAAAGGTATCCCCGAGACACCTGATCAAAACCCTACAGGTTGTCACATTATGATCCGCATGCTGGTGTACAAGAGAGTAGAGGGAATGTGATATTAAACCAAGGTTTTTATCTTGGTATTTACCCTCTTGTTTCATTATCTTTTGCCTCAATAACTATAGTAATTTTAGTGTTATATTAACCGGTATATCATATCAATAATTTTATATTGTATGAATGAGTGCCAAGTTTCAGTTTAATAAAGCAAGTACTCATTATGAATAGGCTCTTCGTTAACGATTGTACTAGCAGGCTTTTAGTTTCCTTTTTGTTCATTTAAGGATGCTTGCGGTGCAAAGCTTCTTTTCGTGTTTTGCGCATCGATGTACAGTAAATATGTCTCTGTTTGGAAACTGGAGGATGAAACGACGAAACATGCCCAAATTTTTTCATCGTTTCCGTTCTTGTCTTTCACCGCGATCTCCACTCACTGAATTTCTCTCATCTCCCTGAAATGATCTCGTTCTCTTTATCTGTCTCGTATTTTTGCTTTCAATGCTATGCACGAATTCGGAGCCCAAACGGAATGTTTTCTCATTGTCATCTTAATATGACGTCATCATTTTGTCCCTCAATATTTTCAAGTCGGAAACTTTTTTGTCGGTGCCATAAACATTTTGTGTTGGTTTCACGGGTGAAATGACCCCCATCGTGTTCTGATACATTTCTCCTTGATGGCATTAGTGATCGATGTAAAAACCACGTTTTTGTGTCGTCGCACTCATTTAGCATTGAAGTGATTTTTTGTGGAGAATATGGGATACAATGATTGCGTAGTCTTGTTTACGTGTGTGTTTCTGATGTTGTGTATGTATATTGATATTATCTCCCTCCGCATTGCCTACGTGTCAATTTGCTGTCGCATTTCGAAATAAATAATAAAAAGTCAATATTTTTGTGTGCATCTCTTGCAAATGTCAACATCCATCTAGGTCACAAAGTGAGATAATGTGAAAAGCCATGTTCATTAATTAAATCGTACATTTTTAAACTTACACCTTTTTCTGCTGTTCAAGGAGCAGTGTAAAGGTGATGCTGAAAACTGTGATCGAAAGAAAAGTGGTGGTTAATCGAGGGAGGGGAGGAAGAGGATAGGGTAAATGAGAATATGATAAATATTTAAATAAAATATCGGTAAATACTCAAAATAAAAATTTATTATTAAAGAAATAAATAGAATATTTGATGAAAAATAATGCTTCTTACACCGCATTGAAGAAGAAAATTTATTGTAGCCATAGTGATTCATAGAATGCAGAATGACAGATTCCCTTAAATGTTAGAATACCTAAAACAAAAAATGCGGAAATTCGATATAAAATATATTGTTTTGAGCTGCGTAGTGGAGCAGTGTGTCCAAGCAGTGTCGCCTCGCCGAGGCTCTTTTGTCATCCATCCCTTTCCTCGGGGCATGTTCCCCCTCTCCTCCATCGCTGTACCCTCCCTAATCTGCCGCCTCCACTTCTGCCTCTGCCCCCGAGCCGCCTCCGCTGCCCCATAATCCCTCACATCCCCCGCCTCTTCCGTCCGTCCGGCCCTTCTCATTGGTCATCTCCTTCCCTTCGCTGCACTCCTTTGTCTCGCGTGCGTGGAATATTTGGTCCGTCCCGTCGTCAACCTTTGGTTTAAAATGTTATGAGAGCGAGAGGAATGAGGGAGGGTATGTGGGGGGGAGAGGACGGAATTGTTCCGGATTGTTCCGCATCGGAGAGGGGTAGCTCCGAGCCAGAGTGGATAGTTTTCCCGCTCACAAGTGCTCCTAGGATGAGCGAGGCGTTTTAGTCGGAAAAATAAAGTTTTCCAATTACCCCCGCGGAGAAAGTCGCAGTGGTCATTTTCGCCCCGAGTTCGGAGGAAAGCGGGTGGACGAAAGGGACGGACTTTTGGGCTGGAGTTTTTTCGAGCGCACCCTGTCGTCGAGGATGAAGGATGTTGGTCCTCTCTTCGTGCCATTCATGATGGGTTTTTTTTTTTTAGATATTTTGAGCCTATCTGAATGGCTGTTTTCAAAACTGCGCGTCTAATTAGGAGTGGAAAGCACTGAGGAAATACGTTATCGTCATCAATGGTCAACAAGATTGGCTAATTGTAAGATTGGTTAGCTCTCCACTCGATTCTCCCATCAGCTTATCTTTTCACACCAACGTACTTCTCTTTCACATCCGTCTCCTTATTATCGTGAAATATCGGGAAACTGAAGTCTGCAGAAATTTAAACTTGTCTGTTTCTACACCAAAAATATTTGTTTCCGCTCTGATATTTTTGACGCCGCAAAATCATCAATTCGGTGTAACGCTCAAATTAATAAAATTTCTGAGCGTTGGCCATAATAAACATTTTTCTTCTTTTCCTTTATTATCCCTGTTGTTATTGAGTTGCTCTTCCCGCCTTTCTGTCGAGCGCGTGGTATCAATCATGTTTTACGGTGGTAAGCGGGGAAGGGGATGAAGAGAATACGCATCATGGATTTAATTTTTAAAAAATTTTGCGAATTAGAGAGGGTATATAGGGCATTGTTTCCGGATTTATCTGGCGGAATTCTAATTCTTACTCTTCCCCGACAAATGGAAATGTTTGTGTAAATTTTCCACTGATTCCATCCACCTTTACTGATTAGAAAGGGAATAGGGATTAGCCAGGTGTTTCGTAAAATGGTCCGTTTAAATGTACCTCAGCCGGTTCCATACCTATAATAATAATTATCATGATCATTTACGGCTTATTGTCTTTCCCACTATGTAATTTTTTAAGCAATCCCTGCTTTAAGTCCTACGTCTTGACGACGGATGCAATGATATGCGTGTTGTTCATCACAACTGCCGCTGCACAGTGGGCTGAAATCGAAAAAAGCTGGCCAAAAATCATATCTTCCATATTTTTATAATTAGCTCCACAAAATTTTTCCTACTATTCATATTTGGGTCATGTAACATGAATATAAAGACATTTTGCCGAAAAATTGATCCTGGGAATTTTTTTAAACAAATTCGTGGAGACGGAAAAAAAACAAAAATCGACTATTTGGACGGCTTCAGTTAAGAGGGAACTTTTAATTGAAATTAATAGTTAGGAATAAAAAAGTAAGTAGTTTAACATGAAATTTAATAGTTTAAATAAAAATGTTCATATTGAATACATAAATTATTTTTTTAAACATTATTAATGATTTAGTCAACTAATTTTCCGTTAACACTTTGAAAGGACACACATAAGAAATCACCTAGCAAAAAATTTATACCATAAACCAAAATGCCACATAAAATTATTTATGAGCCATAATATATTAGCATAAATATATAAAACATAAGAAAACATTAGGGATAAATTTACCAGCCCACTACCAGTTTTCATCGGATTCCCAGCCGTCACTGTCCTCATCAGAAGGTGGCTCCTCTAATACAAGTAAGTTTCGTATATCCTTTGAAACATTTCTTTTAGCATTTGTACATACATAACTATTGGATATTAGATAATCCGAAGTAAGGAGGAGCTTTCGGAAAAGATCTCCCATTTCTTCTAAGAGCAAAATTTTTCGCGTGTGGTGCGCTCCGAATCTTCTGATATCTTTGTGGAGAGATTCCAAAGCCCTCCGAAGAAAATTGGCCAATTGGAAGCACTGCTGCCTTGGCAAGTGATGCTGCATGAAACTGCACTTTGTGCACCGTGGGAGGCATGCAGCATTATCACGGATACATATCCACAAAAAGGGATGCAGTTTCTGAGCAGTACTCGCTGAAATTGGCGTAATCTATCTCAAGTCCAGATGTCAGAGCTTTTAATATAGAGGCAAACCTTGAGATGAGTTCCTCGTTAATGCCTATTTAAAAAGGAATAAAAGTCCTCACCAAATCCTTCTTCCAAAAAATTTTAAATATTCATAACAAATTTTGGAATGAAATAAAAATCTATATAATATGACGTTTTGATGGTAAACATACCGGTAATTTCTGATGTTAGCGTAGGTTCAGAAAAAAACGTCGGGATGTGTTCCCATCATTAGTCATGCCTAGACCATGCTTTAACAAGGAGCCTCAAGAAGAGATTCATGCATATCTGTTGGGAGCGGTATATCCTTCTCTAAACAACATGGAAATTTTACTACAAACCGGACACTGGTTCTCTTGCATTCTTTCCATATCTGGATATACCCATTGAAAACGTATTTATCCATGACATTCTTCAACACTTCCCTTGTCTTCTCGTCTTTCCCCAATTTTAACTTATCTTAAAGATATTGAAGGGCCAATTCACGTTTTGACGACAGCGCATTTCCACTTTCATTAATAATAACGTCATGTATTTCTTTGCGGGTTACTTTCATGCGCTCCATTTTCTCTCATCCGAAATATTAACAATCTAAATCACCGCGTAAGGAAAGCGAAATTAGAACATATTTCCCTAAATAATACACACGATCACAGAGATATTTTACTTGGAAAACGTACCTTTTTATCGTTCCGAGATATCCTTCACTAATGGTAGTTCGGCCTCAACGCTGAAATTTCACGATATAAGGGAAAAAAATCCTCGTTCTTCGCTTCCATGGGACAAGCACGCACATCCTTTCGCACTCACGAAGACAAACTGACTAATTTTCTCGGTAAAATTGTGGAAGAGAATAGTTTTCAACCAATTGGAGAGAAGCATTTGTGGAAAACCCCGTGCGAAGGGAAGCGATCCTCAACAGTGCAATAACCCTTTCATAGATCGAGGCAATAATGAAATAAGCGGCATTTCTACAAAAGGACAGTTATGAAACGAGTACAGAACTTCTTTAACGCCAGATAAGAATCATAACACGGTGGTTGGGTTTTCGGGTACAATAGGGATTAACGTGGTCGGCAGGGTAGTGCCCGCCGCCACTGCGCGGGCGGCGCTCCGCCACACGTGTGCCCTTTCCAGTGTTTGAGCTGATGGGAGTTATAAAAGGCCAAGAAGAGTACGGATAGCAGAATATGCAAGTGTATAGTGTTAAGAATTGGGCTTTTCAAGAATTAATATATAATTCTTTGCAGCCGCCCGCTTCCCGGGACAAGAATCTGACTTGCCGGCGCAATCGTAGAGTCCATTATATGACTTATGAAGGAAATCGTAATGTGCCCTTGGAAAAATTGGAACTATAAGACTAATATGCCATGCTAAATGTATACAGAGTATATAAGTGTAGACAAATGTAATTTCGCTTCACTTTTGGCGAATTATCGTCGACTACAGCTAAGTCTGAACAAAGGTTAGCATCTAACCACCGTGTCGGGCGGTTGGACATTCATGCACGTAACTTGATAGGAGAGGCGGGGAGGCAAATTGGGGCAGGATTTTTCAATTGATAACTAAAGTTGACACTTCATTTTATAATGTGGTGCTAAACACTCCGTGAAGCAAAGTGAAAAACATCAAGTTTTTCTCTACATTATGTTAAAAATACGTGAAAAATAGGACATTTTAATTGTTTAAATAAAACTTATAAATATTATCGCTAGAATTAAAACTTTCACTACAATGGATTCTAAAAATGTTAATTTCTATTATGTAATGATTTAAATTTAGGCATTTTTAAACATAACGCAACAGTAGAAAAAAACTTCAGTCAATTTTTTCAAAAAATGGGGAAAAAATTTTGCAATCATTTTTCATTAAATTGACAGATGTCTCCTGCTTTAAGAAAATTAGTTATAAATAAAATTATTTCAGTAATGTGGTCACTGATCATTCTATAATTTTAAAATATAATAGTTTTTTCCAAATTAAAAAGTGAAAAAAATCATTTTTGGCCAGCTTTTTTCGATTTCAGCCCACTGTGCGCTGTCAGGTAGATTTCCCCTCGACAGCGTCGCGCTGCGGTCTCCAAGAGTGATAACAAATCCCGAAATCCCTGTGTCTAGTTTTTTGCGTCGTGCTCGTCGCGTCCGCCATCCAATCTCGCTCTGCGTTCTCATCTCCTTGTTATTTTTTTCGCATCCTTTTCGCCGCTAGACGAATACCTGCGTGAAGTAAGCAGACATTTATTTCCGGCAGGAAATGTCTGTGCGGTAATTACCGAGACAGCTTCTGGAGCCACAAAAAGGAACATTTTGGAAACCTTTCTTTCCACTTCTCATATCTTTTTGGATCCCTTACTCTTCCCCCTTCAATAATATCCTTGAATTGCCTCCTTTTCCTTGAATGTTTAGCAACCTTTAGTGGTGGACCTTCTTCCTGTACCGTGACCGTTGCGTAAAGATTTGATGGACTATTGCGTACTGTTATCGGAGAAGATGCAAAAGTAGACGTAGCATGATGTTAGTTTTTGAGGTAGCTTGTGGGGAAAAATTTCTTTGAATTTAACTCGTGTGTTTTTTGATTGGCATATTACCGTATTTTCATGTTTATTCATTTCATTATTTAGAGCTTATGAACCATCTGGAGTAATCGATGTTGCGATTTTTGAAATATTCTACAGACCCTCTTCATCTCTTTGTAAAATATTCTCGAGGAAAGGATCTTTTAAGGAGTTAGAATTCTGCTGATTTTTTTCGGAACAGTATTTATTGAAGGAATTCTTCGATATTTTGTGATTTTCGTGGAATTCTCATGCCGTAGATATCTGCCGTTGCCCTTATCGGATTACCGGCGTGGTCGCCGGCTGCAGATTGACCGTCTTTTAACAAGGAACACTATTTTTTTTTCGCGGCTGCAGACCCTTTCATGCTTACCTTCCCCCGCCCCTCTCATGTCGCCGAGGACGTTACCACAGTCGCTATTGTCTCTCCCGCCTTGTCGAGTAGTGCCAGATCAACTCGCCGCCCTCCCCCAAGTCTTCCTCCCAGCGACAGTCCCCCCTGGTCCGCGACAGCCATTGAAAGCCCCTGAGCGCGCCCTGTCGCCCCCGAAACTTCTTCCCTCCCTCGGCCATACCCCAAGGGCCTCGGCTCTCCGTTCACTCCGTGACGTCAGCGCCCTCCGGAGCCCTCCCCGGTCGTCATGTGGCTACTACTCTTCGGAAAGGAGAGAGGGGGTTTGGGTACTCTGTGTGGGTGGGATGGGGTCAGAAGTTCTTGAGCTCATTGTTGTATGAAGTGGTGTGAGTGTAGCAGGGAAGAAGATGACAATGAGAGGATGACATGACCGGTTGGGGAGGGAGGATGATGGGACACTTCGGCTGTGTTCCACTTAAATTCTGCGGCCCACAGTTTTGATCTCTGGTCTCGTGGGTGTCGACCTCTTAGTTGTCCACAGAGGTGCACAATTCTGACATCTGTGATGAAGTCCGTGACGTCTGTGATGGGTAGTTAGAAATTTTCTGATAGATGAAGTTTTGTGAAAATAACCTGAAGAAATAATTAAATTAAAATTTTAACATCCAGGGCTAATTCTCAGGTCACACAAATTGGCCAATCAGGCCTTATTGGCTGGTCAAAATCTTTAGCTTTAATGTTTAATTGTTCAGCGTGTCCTTGTGTGATAAAGTGCGGTTTATGATATAAGGGTAGCTTTTGGTTGTGTTATACCTCCAAAAACTGGCAAGTAAAGATGCTGAAAGTTCTATGGGTGGAGGATATGGCCAAAAAATTATCCTTTACGTTGTGACATAGTCATTTGGTGACTCCTATATGACTTCTACTGAATTCAGTCATTATTCTGTGCATCAACAATTAATGGTATGTTGAAACACCAAACGGGAGATCTCTAATGATGAGACGAAATCCTTGTTAATGAATATCAAAAGTGGGGTGTTTTCTGGATTAAAAAATGCTTTAGAGTTCTCAATAAAGAATAATAATTGTTGAGGATTTATTCTTATTTTAAAAGATTTATCATTGGGTATTTTTTTTCATTGTGAATGTTTTTTTATTGATTTCTGGATTAATGTTACCAGGCTGGTACCAACTAATTCAGGTTAAATGATTGTTCTTTGAAGATGGGTATTTGATTATGATTTTTTTATGGAGATTTTTGTTTTATTTTAAGGAGTACCTCTAACCATTGTCTCTTCTTGTCCCTTGCAGCAGCTGTTTCGCAGCCAACAACAACAGCAGCAACAACAGCAAGTGGTTGCGGCAGCCGCAGCTGCGGCCGCCACAGCTCCCCAACAAATCCAACTGCTTCAGCAACAACAACAATACCTCGCTGCAGCCGCCACACAGCAGCAGCAGCAACAACAACAGCAACAGCAGCAGCCATTAGGTAAAACTCAAGAGGAGTGAATTCATCCCATTAATTTTAGTGTTAGCCGGGAGAAAATGTCCATAAATTGCCATGGTAAAAAATGTTAGCATTGGATTGAGGTGCAACGATCGTAATGGCTTCTTGGAAGTCCATATTCCCCTTGAGTGCCATCCTTGATGGACCACAAGGGCTTAAATCTACCACAATCCCTGGTAAATTGCCATGGGAATTAAGGAACCACAATAGCGTAGTGTTCTGCACAGTGGCCTGGAAACCCAAAAGTCTGTCATATGATTCCCAGTCTTGGGTAATTTTTTCCCATGGCAATTGTTGTGAATTTCTCTGCCGTTCATGTGGCAGGACCGAAATATTTTGCAAGAGAGAATGTGTAAGCCAGTTTCACACAATACTCGATCCAGCATAAGTCCTGGAATTGTAGTCTGCAATGAGTTATGAAGATGGAGATCCAATATATTCGAGACTATGCTGGAAAGTTACATGAGATCATGGAGTATTTGCTTGTGATGATGTTGCAGAGTGATATTGGTATCTTCCCCTTTTGGAGCTAAAAGAGGAAAATATCATACATTGGCCGTTGAAAGCAAATATGATTACTTGATGGTTACTGGATCCTTCTAGGAGCTTGTAGTCGTCCGTCACTGCACCAGTTATGAAAGCATGTCATTTAGCGAGTATCATGGTTGTTTTCTAGCATGCTGGTTCTGTTTCACATGGTACAGAGGAGCTATTTTGCTGGCAATTATCCTCGAACTTATGCTGAATCAAGTCTCATGTGGAACGAACTCTACCTCTTGTCAAGAAATGGTGTCAACACTTGTTCTCAACACTTTCACTGAACGAGATATCTATAGGCATTAATCCTACATTAATGTTACAAACAGATTTGTCTTGACTTAATCCTAAAAAGAGCTATAAGGAAAGGAAATGATCTTCATATATATAATAAGTATATTCCCATGGACTACAGAATGCCACTTTTGATACCTAATTGAAAAGCCAAAATATAGTCACCTGTCCTTTGAGAATATTCCTTAAAATGCCTGTCAGTGTAAGTGTTTAATTTACAAAGAAATGTTTTGAATGATTGCATCGAAAGTTAATTTAAATCTATTCAACCTGAGAGGTCTTTACATAGCATTTAATGTGTATAGACATTCTCAACCTTTAGACTTACTGTTTTGTTCATTCTATAAATAAATTGGCCTCGATGTACGGTCAGAGTTAATGATTCCAAATCATATTATACTTACGCTCTCTCACTTACTGCTGCTGAGGTGTGTCTACAGTGGTATTCCCTTGTACATAACTAATCAAGTAGCAATCTTAATATGTGTACAGTATTGCATGCTCTTCGCCTTGAATTTTATCTATGCTATTAATAAATATAATTGTAATCACCTTTGTTTTATAAGGAGTGTTAAGTATATTTGTAGAAAGATAAACCATGGTCATCTAACCTGATTGTACCACCTAAGTTCTATTGCAAGAACCCTTTAAAATTGCTTTCACTTTTTTTACTGTGAATATGTGAAACATCATTTAAACTTCACTGTATAATATATTTTAAAGAAGTATTTAATATATTCTGTAAATGCTTAAAAGTGATATCTAAAATGTATTTAAACGTAAACAGTTCTTCAAAATTAAATACCTCGTACAGCTTCAGATTTGAGGTTGATAGATGTTTCTTCATGTGCCATTCTTTGCCATTGCTGTAATGATTCACAAATGAATGTGCACAAACTTGCCGTCTTTTTATATATTATGTGTTAATCTTTCAGTTGATTCTACCATTTCCACCATTATAAGAGGAAAATACTCTTAAGCAGTTGTTGGATTTTATGTTTGATTGATTCCTTTGAACAGAGGTTTGCTTACTGTGTGGGAGTGTGTAAATGTGTATAAATGTGTATGTTAGTGTGAGTGTGTCTGTGCATTTGGAGTTGAAATCCTTCCCCCTCTCCAACCAAAAAACCCTTTCTCCTTTGTCATTCTAGGAATTGCTGCTCCGGCTGCATTCACTAGCGCACCATATGTGATCAATACACAAGAGCCCTACGTTGGAACACTGATAGCAGGTACTAGAGTACAAGCCCATACACCTCTTCTGTCCTTGCTTGTAATGCCTTCCATGCTATATTTTTAATAAGTTATTTCCCAGAAAGAGAAAGCCCTTGGGGGTTGACTTTTTGCTTGGGTGAAACACCTTGAAAATGGTGCAATAATTCATTGTGATCGTGGTTCCTTGAAATTCGCTGTGAAAATGATCATATACTTATTTTAGTTAGTCATGCCTAGCTGATTCTTGTTTGGCTCATTGAGAGTAAGCTGCGTTAGCTTGGTATCGTACGAGTGTCGTTTCAAAGGACCTTGGTGGGACATCAACTGGATCTTCTCCTTAAAGTTGTTCTTTCTGCTGCTGATTAGAGTAATTACCTGCGTAAATCAAATTCCGTGTGACAGAATTTTTTTATAAAAATGGAAAGCTACTGGAAGAAATTCTATGTGTAGAACCCTATATAAATACAGATGTAAATTATCATTGTTCTATTTTAGTCTTTAATAACTCCCTCCTTACATTTAAAGTCACCTTGCTTTATTTCTCTTCACCAAAGTTTTGGAAATCATTATGGTGTCCTCATTTGGCATGACTTAGACTCCCAATTTATACTAATTTGTGACTCCTGAATTGAAAAATACTAATAAATTAGTGAATTTAAGATTCATAATTTTAATTTACTGATTATTGATTTCAGAGTCACATAACACAAAAATAACTACCATGATGTTTCAACCCTTGTTCTTTTCTTAATTGCTTAATGTATGCTTTAATAATCTGCTCTACTTTGCCAAATAACATCAGTTCAAAAATTTTATAAATCTGTAAACTATCCTGGGAGTTAGAAAATTGGAATTCTCCTGTTTTTAGCTTTAAGAAATATTAAATTTTGCATGTTTTAGAATTATAGAATGTGAGTTTTTTGCTTCAATTTTAGTTTACAAAACACTTATCGAATCCTTTATGGTTTTTATCTTTTCTACCTTACTATGTAGGTGTGCCCTTTTTTGCCATCAACATACTACTGTCTTGTGTTTCATGCACAATCTTTTACGTTAGAAATGTATATTTTGTTCTTATAGTATATGGATATTTTACAAGCACTGATGCATGGTTTGTCGGAAGAATCAGGAAGTCTTCTTTTGTAACATTGTATAGTATTGATGTTTCTTGTGTACAATTATCTCCCATTTTTGTTTTTCATTCATAGCATTATCAGTAACAGCTTCTAATTTTGATGTTTAATGGGTAGAATACTTAAATTATATAAAAGTCATCATTGAAGGATATAAACTTAATGAATGAAAGAACCTTTTCTGGTTCCTCTTAAAAACCATATTAAAGAAACAATTTGTTTTGATGCATTGTGCCTTTCCTACAGCTTGAAACTCATTGTTTCTTTAATGGAGTTTTTAAGTGGAACCTGCTTATGATCTTTCAGTGACGATGGAATGGTTCCACCCCATCTCATTCTATAGACTTATCAGTTTTATCATTGCTCATCATAGTTCTGTGTTCATTGCAAATCCAATGTATATCATAGGTTTTGACCTTCACTTGGTGGCTTTCTATTACTTTAGGAAAGTTAGGAAAATGGCATAGTGGTTTGATGGAGGATAATATTTCCTTGTGCAGAAATACTGAGTTAGTGTAATACAAAAATCCCTCGTTTGATGGGAAATAGAGTATGATTTTCAGCATCGAAGAACAATTTTACTATTTTTAGTGTGGAAAGAGGGCAGTATCCTTTCTTTACTCTCAGTTGAGTGTGGAGCAAGGGCAATCAAAGAATTAATTCCCTTTTTGGATTATAATCGGTCATTCTGCTCGCATAAATAATTTTAATAGGTGACCATACAAGTAGACCTATTCAATGATGTTGTCTCTGTCTTCCATCTCTAAAGTTTATGCCTACTGGCTTTGTGGGAATGTTTTATCATGGTATCCTTAAAATCCTTCGTGAAAAATGAATTATTTATTTATAATTTATGTATGATTTTATGTTTTGTTCTTGTTCTCAAAATGTAGTCATTAATTGATGATAATGAACTTCATTGACTAGGCTTTCTTACACACATATTTCACATTTGCGGATGGTAAAATTATGATTTATATTAATTTTATTGTATTGAGGGTTACATTGATAGTTATTTTAGAAATATATCAGAAATAAATTTGCTAGTTCCACCATACTGAAATTACTCATGTGTATATATCTTTTAAAACAAGGTAAATTTAGTTCTAGCATTGTTATTTTAGCCTAGTGTACATTTTTATACATTCTTCAGTATTAGTTGTTTTTATTCATGTTAAGTCTTTCTTCTGCATTCAGTTTTTGTGCAATCCATCTTGTGCTAGAATCATGCTGTTGTATATTACATGAAGTGCTAACTTATATGCCAAATGATATTTTTTCATTTTTCAATGAATCAGTGTTAACTAGCATTTCAAATATTGAAGCCATTTTTTCATCTTGAAGTCTCCCTAACTCCCTGAATTTTTTTATTTCATTTTTATTAGTAATGGTTTGGGCAGAATGCAGTCATAGTTTCATTCCACATCTCATTATTAGCCCCCCAAAATCATTTTATGTAATGTTACTTCATGTGTGACGCGTGGAGAATATTTTTTCAATTACATGGAAGAAATCAGAGTGCATAATTCCATCAGAAAATAAAAATTAGCAGCCATAAGAATAAACTTTTTTCAAAGTCTCAACCAATTTTATAACAAATCTCATGAAAATAGTCTCCTGCATTTCATGCAAAAAAAAACTTACCAATAAAATTTCAGCATGAGCACTTGCTGAATATTTAGGTGAGTCATTATCTATCTTTTTTCTTGTGTTTGGCTGTATCATCAGAAATATTTAATGGTTATAAAACCAGTTGTACTGTAGGGTATAGATCTTAGATAAGGCTGAGTTTGGTACCTAGTTAAAGTACAGCTGAAAATTCCTGTTTGTTTTAGCAATTAGTTTTCCTTTTTATCGTTATTAATGTACACTTACCCAACGCCTAAATTTTGGTTATTTTATCTGGATATTGCAGTCATAGGATGCCATATGTTAAAAAAATTACTTTTTAAGAATGCGTGTTAATAAATTTGAAGCCAAGACTATTTTTGCATAGCACTGATAGATAATTTTTATGTTGATAATACTTTTATTAACTACTTTTTGTAATTTTTTAAAATTCCTGTAGCAAAAATTACTTTTTTAATTCAATATCTGGGTGGATTAAATGAACATGTCCATGAATAATCATTTCGATAGATAATTTAATGTTAGGTGTGTAATTTATAATTTTTTATCACATCTCTATATCTTAGTTTAGAATAGCCTTAAATTTTATGTGGAATTATATTTTTTTCATCCTCATTGTAAGCTAATGAAACTCATACGGGGTTGAATTATGACTGATTGACAAATTATTGATGAGTTCCATAATGCCATCCATTTGCTAACATTTTATGTATTTCCTCGCAGGACCGCCAGCAGTAGTTCCTCAGTACTATGGAGTCGCACCATGGAGTGTGTATCCCGCAAATATCATTCAGCAGGGGGCGGCAGCGGCGGCTATTGCTGCGGCTGCGTCGGCACAACAGCGTGGAGGAAGGCCTCTCACCCCATCTTCAGCCTCTGAGATTAACAGTGGCACAGGAAACCTCAACCAGGTTGGTCATTCTTTTGTGTGTCAAGATTATCAATTTTGCATTCTTTCTTGATATTATTCGAAACTAAGAGAACTTTGACCTTATAAAGGTGTCAGCTCCCAAATAACATCATGTTACAAAAAGTTAAGCCCATGTGAAGAAGTAGTTGTGAAGGCTGCTATGCTACTTCAAGTTTTTGTCTTTTAGTCAAATGATCTAAATGCAGATAAGTATGATGTCTATTTGAGGATAAATATTTGTTAAAACTCTTTGTATAAAAATTTCTCTGAAGTTTGCAGTTTGCATATTAATGGAAGGAATAAAATTTATTTATTGGACCAACCATGTTAATTTTTAAATTATTTGTCATGGGATGGATTTTTTATCCTTCTAACAATATTTTTTGACAAATAATGTGAATAAAATGTCTGAATATTTGTACTCACTGTTCCAAATGGTGGAGCATTGCTGACCTTCAATAATCCCTCTCATTTTAGTAATATCCGGCCTTTTTTGCCATACTGCCTAATATTGGTTCAAATAATATAATTAATCTTCATTTGCACACAATCTGGTCATCGATTCACTTTCTTAGATCCAAAAAAAATAAACTTAGCATTAATGATTAATGTACATTTGATAATTTACATCTTCATGAATTTTAAAAGTGTAATGGAGATATGGTTAAAAAAAACACCCCAGAATGTACGATTGATGATTATGGAGTGATATTATGGAATATCAATACTATGGAATGATAATCTTGTGGACTGTTATATGCCATTTCATTTGTCATCTTTTTGTATTATTGTCCATTTTCATTGTTTTCTAGTTGAAATATCAGTGATGTGGATGAATAAAGATAATATTGTAATTAAAATGGTGGATTTTTCTCAACTAAGCCAATCATGTTATCTTTCTAGGTTCAGGGACAGTATCAGGTGATCCCGACCTACTATGACCAAAATGGCCCTATTGTTATGGGCAATGTACGAGGTATTAGCAGTGGCACACCTATGCGCCTTGTATCCCCTGCTCCAGTTATTGTTAATCCTGGTACACCAGGTAAGAATCAGATTATTTTTTGGTCTATCATACGTGTTTGAATATCATTTTGCATTACTTTTCTTGGAATTGTAATACCAACTGCCTTCGTCCAAAAAAATTTTTGTTGGTTTCATGTCATGATACATATTCACTATATTTGGGATCTTGCTTGAGATTTTCTCATACTGTTAGACTAAGATAAATTCCATATTTTTGGAAGATTAAAACAATTTTAATTAATTGTGCCTACAATGCAAAATGTCGTGCATGTGAATCGTAGCCTAGACCTTCCCATGATGTGAGTCATGAATAACCTGCAACCTAAATTAGTGATCCACACAGACATTTTGAAATGTGGATTTGTGATTGTAATAGCTATTCTTAACTGACACGCTAACATTCTCACTTTGATCATTGTTTTCTGTTAGTTTATTCAGTTATTCCTCCTTTGCAAATCAAATCACTATGATATTTACAAATGCCTGTAAAAATTCTAACCACAGGTAAATTATAATGACAGATTTAAGTCTTCCACTTCATGATTTTATTTCAGAAGCTTGTTTGATCTTTTTGTTTGCATCATCAAAATGAGCCTTGTATTTTTCATGCTTGCAGATGTATTTCTGAATAATTCTTGCTCATTGAAAATTTCTCCTTTTTTTAGGAAATAATATGCGATTACTGAGTAATCAACCTCAGCAAATACAAACTCCCCCTGCCTCATTGTACAGTGGAAACCAGCAAGCCTCTCTTTACTCTTCATCTGCCTCTGCCAATGGCGGAACTATCGGTACGTGAACGTTTTCTTAACTTTCAATGTTTTATTGTAATTATATTCAAATGCTGAGAGTAAGTATGTTGCGACAGCATTTTACCATGTGATCATCTCTCTGTCATCCTGTTTGTTGCCTCGATGGCTGTAAATTGCATGCTGTGTTGCGTAAGCATTAAATGACTGTGGGAAAGTGCATTAATGTGGTTTAAAGATGTTAATATATGAAGAGGACATAGCTATAATAGGTGTGTTTGTACAGTAAAGTGAAAGTTTCAAAACAATTACACCTGTGGTTCAATTGGAAGATATGTACCCTTAGGTTGCATTAACAGTAATAAAAGAGATCGCCTATGAAAAAATGAGACTTCCTCATATAAAAACCTCCTGGCTTTGGTATCATATTAACAAAAGAGTCCTTAAACCCTTAGTAAAACATTGGCATGATAAAAAAATCATTTGATTCATGGTCTATTCACCTGAAGTGGTGCTGAGCTGTAACTGGTGTTGTGTGGATGTGGGAAGTGTGGCTGCGTGGCTCATTGACGATGGAATGCTCTTTTTGCCTGCTTTGTTCACTTTTGTATTTTCTGGTGACTTTTTTATACCGGTGGTGTAATTCTACTTTCTCTTCTTTCTCTTTCCTGCCCACTCATGACCTGTACCTACCTGCTCCCCCATCACTATCTCCATGCCTTTTTTTATTTTTCATTTTTTTTACTACCTTTTTATAATTTCCATCACCTCTCAAACTTCCTTTCTATCATTATCCATGAATCCTTCTTTACAACCCTGAAAAAAATCCTATTTTTTCTTGGGATAAAATATCATGTCATGATGATTCTCATCCCTGTTTAAATCATTCGTTCTTGCATTGATTTGTGCTTTATGTAAATGCTTCAACCTATTTTCTCAAACCTCATTATTCTGCGCTTTGGCAAATATCATTCTTCACCGTCATACTGACTATGTGGTTTACTACCAACGAATACCCCTATATCTTAAATATCCTTCTTAAACCTTTCTATACCCAACCACTTATTTTCTCACTCTCTCTTCCCAACTATTCGTGTATAACCCATTTCTCTCTTTCTTCATCTCCATTGCTCACATAACTACCTTCCTGCATTCCTCGTTACTTTTTTCCCAACTATCATATCCAACATTATGTTAAATTTTCTCACTCTTCCTGTCCAACCATCCTCATCCTTTCTCTCCATTCCTGATCTCCTTTTCTATCTTTATCTCTGTCTTTGTCTCCGCATCTCCATCGCTCATACTACTACCTGCCCCCATTTCTCCTCACTTCTCTCCATTCCCAACCCTGTCTCTCAACCCCCACTCTGTCCCCCTACCTGCCCTTTTCCAACGTTTTATTTTGTTTTCACTGACTCTTCCTTTCCGACTATCTCGTCCTCTCTCCGCATTCCTCCTCATCCCTTTTCTCCCTTTCTCTTTATCTCTGTTGTCATCTCTGCATCTCCATCACTCGTACTACTACCACAGGCCTCCAGTCTTCAAGCATTGGGGGTGGGGGCGGGTTCAGCTCTCTGGGGGTCGGTGGAGGGGGAGGGGGTGGAGGAGGTGGTGGAGGCGGGGGTGCAGCAGGTGGCGCAGGAGGAGGGGTGGGCGCAGGGAGCGTGGTGAGCGCCCTGCAGGCCCAGCAGCAATCGCAACAGCACCAGCAGTCGACGACGAGCAGCCTGGGGTACGGGAACAGCAGTCTCGGGACGATTGGGTCCCCAGCCCTGGGATCACTCGGCTCAGGTACAGACTATGAATGCCGAGGCGCCCTGTGTCTCTGTGGCTGGCACGCTTAGCACAAAAGGCTGTGCAAATCTTAATTATTTTCATTGTATAAGGACTGTAGATGTACTGTAGTGAGCATTAGAAAGTCAGCACTCCTCTTGCTTGTATGTGTTTTCAGATGGCGTAAAATTCTCCTGCATTATTCTTTGTCATTAAGCACCTCTAACAATTTTTTGTATGCAGTGTAATTGGAATGTTTTTTTTATTTCTTGAACCACCCATTAATGTTAAAAGGCTGGTGCATGTATTGCTGTTAGTTGATAATGCTACCTGTGCTACTGATGCTTATATTTCGAGTGATAATCACAAAAGTTCTCCCATTCCATCTGGTGAAAAGCCCTCAAGGTTATTCCATGAAATCATAGTCCGAGTTTTACGTAGTTTCTTATACATTTTCACATCTTCCCTAATCTGAAGTTCATTATTTGTTGCTGCTTTAATATGGTTTTCATGGTAGAATTCCTTTAGGGTATACATCACTCCCTGACAGCCAGTTATTTGCTGTCTTTCTTTTGATATAGCGACTTATTATGTATTGCGAAGTTATGCTTTCATCTTGGAAACATACATTTTACATAAATAGTACATATTCGACCTTTTTCAACATTTGCACGTGACTAAATATAAAGTTTTACACCTGAGGAGATACCGAGGCAAAATTTTTGAAATTTGAGGTGTGTGGACTATTGTTGAAAAATGGTATATTTTATATGCTCTAAAAATTTCAAGACTTGGTTTTCAAGAAGTAACACCAATAGAGACCCATCATGGGGGAGTGACAGGTCCTCTGATATGAATATTCTGAATCAATTTTATTTTTTTGCTTGAAATTATTCCATCAATGATTGCTTAATCAAGTGAGCAAAGTAGAACATTTGAATGTGAAAAGGTGTGGAAAAGTCATATTTTGTGTTAAGGGCGACTGATCTATAATGATGACGGAAGTCCTTACATTGTTGCAGTGTTTAACATTTCCCTTCCAAAGTCTTCCTTGCCTCATGTCTGAGTGGATAGATTTTCAATCACTTATATATTTTATTTTATATCACCTCAATATGGTTTCCATTAGGGTACCTGAGCACAGCATATTAGAAAAATTGAAATATTGCAGGGAAGTGCTGACTTTTTAATAGCCATCTAAGAAAATTTATAAATTTATTTGATTCTGTTCATCTTACCGTTTCTTGATTTTCCTGAATTAATCAATTTTTAATCAGAAATAATTTCATCTTAAAAAAACTCCCTCAAGGTTATTCCATGAAATCTTAGTTAGAGTTTTACATAGTTTCTTATGCATTTTCAAACCCTCTGTAATCTGAAGTTCATTATTTGTTACTCCTTAAATATGAATGTCATGGTAGTCCTTCAATTAGTAGTTTTGTTATAGCTGAGAATTTTCTTCAATACTGCTCAAGGAATCTGAATGGTAACATGTTCTTGATAAATTTTTCTGTTGCTCATCTTTTAATGATGATTGATCATAAGTTATGAATCAGGTTGTAAATTTACTTTTATCAGTAGTCGCAGTGACCTGTACTCCTTAAAAGTTTCATCAGGAGTACAAAATGTTATAATCTATGCTGAATAGAGCCTTAAGTTCTTTGGTAATTGTTTGAAAAGAAGCATTATTGGTCCAAAAGTTTTATAATTATGAGTATTAATTTCCAGAATTAATTCTTTTAATATTTTAATAAAATGCAATTTTGGCAATGGCCAAGTGCACAAAATTTTCATAAATCTTATGAGTAGCATTTGTGGAATTGGGTTGGAATTTGTTGAATTAAAATATTATTTATGTTTCAAATCAAGAAATGATAGGACTCAAGTTTTGTGTTTTCTAAATCTGGAAATTATAAATTTAAAATAGTAATTAATGGACTCTACCTAATTCAGATTGCTTTTGCAAAAGTTCAGTGTCTTTCAAAGCTTTATTCAGATAAAAATTCCATCCTCAAGACCATCTTTAAAAATCCAGATTATCCATTCTTTTTGAAGATCCGATGCTCTTTATTTTTACTCTTTCCTAAACTGAATTGTAAATGCATTGGGATGTATTATTTTCAGGGTTATACATCAGGTCTTGCTACTTTTTTGGAGTTTTTATTTGAAAATTTGGAAATTTATTCTAGCCCTCTGTGGAAAATCATGTTCTAACAGAAATGGAATCTGTATTTTGTGAGATTTCATTTCCTTTTCAATCAATTTGCATGAAAATAAGAACTTCAAATTGGTTATGAAGAATTATTATTGTGCACTCCATTTTTTATCTTGCTTTCAAAAAAATAAAGCTATTATTTGTATTTCACCTCATGTTGTCCACTAAGTGGTACATAGATAATTAGTTTTTAAAAATGGGTTTAAATAATGGTCATTATTGCAAAATTCAATTATTGGGAAGTTATAAGTGAAGATTCACTAAGAAGTGAAAAAATCACTTTGTACTTATTAAGGATGCTATGTACATTCCTTGGAGTAACTTTAGAATTTATCCATTAAAATGAAACTATCTTCACGTAGGTTTTTCGACTCTGGAATAGACAAATGTGATGAAAAAACATATTTCTTTAATGAATTCGATTTTAAATTACTCCATTGGTATTTTTGATGGTTAGACATTATAAGTCACGTAATATACTTATCTTGTAAGGTGATATATTCTCCAACCAGGAGTGCTCTGGAGTGGGTAAAGGTGTTATAGCTGGGTCACATCGAGAGATTAGGTATTCAGAAAAATGAAAATGCTTTATTAGTTAAATTGAAAGCTAAACTTTATTTTTGTTTTAACATCTGATGAAGGTAGATCATCATTTAGGGAGTGGATGAAATGATTTTCTCATTTTTAAATTTCAGGTTCCATTGATCTTATGATTTTTTTCCTTTCCTTTCTAAATTCATTCCCTAGTATACCACAGCTTTGCTTTGCCTATACCTTTCATGATTAATAACATTTTCATAAATCACTCTCTATTAACCATATGATATTTGTAGTTGATACCTTCGTATGCCAACATTGTCAAATGTATTGGTGTTTTAATATTTTAGCCATTTGTTAAAATAGGTGGATGGTTTGATGTGCATGTCCTGAAAGGGTATTTATTTTTGTCATGCTATTGTTTTGATTGTTCATGCTTTTTGCAGAGTTTTCATTTATTTTAGGTAATGTATTTAGCTAATATAACTACGTAAATTTTAAATGAATCACCTTCTTAATTCAGTTATTACTGTGTGTCAGCATCATTTATCCCTTTTATTCACCTCTTGCTCTGTATTTTTGCAATTTTTTGTCTATCCATGCAATCCACATTATTTTTCTTGTAAAGTGTTCACTGGCAATTGTTTGATTTTAATATTTCAAAATCATGTACCGTCCCTCAGTTCATAACATCTCTGTGGTCCATTGGAGAAATTTACGTCCTTTCAAGTGGTTCTGAATAATTATTAACTCTCAGTGCCAGTTTCTAGTTACTCCTTTGAGAAAAACACCTTGCCTTCAGAATTAATCCCTCATACAGAAGCCCAAAGTTTTTTCTGAAGTAGGTTTCCATTTCTACCATTAAAAGCATTTCAATTTTGTTGTAATGCTAATAAAAGCAAATTATGGCTTGCTGTGGTTTGTGGTCTCTGTTCAACCATTCAAAAAGCATTTTCAACCAAGGTAGAAAGGAGCATGATTGCACTTTAAAAGGAGGTGATTGGTTTATCATTGGTGTGGTTGTTAAGTCATTTGCATGTATTTTTTTTATGTAAATAGTTGTTTTTTTCTCATCTTCAGGCATCGCCTTCGTAGGTTGACTCTTGAGTAGCATACCCAATAACAAATACTAAACCATTAGTTTCATTTTTCATCCCTTTGCACAGTCCTATGCCCTCCACCACGAATTGAGAGTCAGTCTGTTGATGGCCTCGGTTCTCTCTTGGACACAGGGCTCGGCCTTGGCAGTGGAGGAGCATCTGGCGGTCGTCGGGATTCCTTCGACAGGAGCACATCTGCCTTTTCCCCATCCTTGGAATACAGTCGTGCCAAATGGCCTCAAAGCTATGGTGCACTTGGTTAGTATTGTTTTTAAGTGTCAATTTTTTTCTGTGTTTGATTATGGTGAAAAATTATTCACAATCAGTATACTTTATTGCAATAAGGCATCCCATGACGATTTTTTTTCCATTTAGTAAGCAATTTCATAGTACCTCATACAGTTAAGTTTATAGTGAATAATTTTTTGATTTCTTTCTCAGCAATTCTTTTTGCTTAACAAAAATTTCATATAGCTCTTAATGGCCCTTGAAACCTCTCAGGATTTACAATAGTTACATGTGGGAGTTCTATAACCCAGTGGGATAATGTTTTTCTCTACGATATTGATGTGTTAAGGTATATTATGAAGTTGCGTTATAATTTGTAATAAAGTTCAGCCAAAATTAACGTTTTATTTGATGCAAATTTTGTTTTTGTTATCTTCTTTTTGAGGTTAACTCCATTTCACGTGAGATCGTACTGGTAGGATTTGAGATCCATTCTTTTCTGTGAATATTTCTATTTTTATGTAAAGTGGAAGTATTGAAAATGAATAGATATGATGTCATTTAACTCTAGGTTTAGAGATTTTGAAGTAAGAGTCAACTATCAGTCACTGGTGACTAGCTAACGGTTTTCAATTTTTTTATGCCATAGCTCCTCCTCCCTTTACTGGCTCGGAAATATTTTTATGTGGAAATAAACACTCTTTCTAAGTTTCATTGTGGCCTTATGCTGAACTAAGAGTGAGGTTCAATTTGGAAAGAGTCTTAGGTGATGCATTCCATGCAAACCTACCTTTACAGTCCACCAGTTGCTGTAGGCCTTCTAATTGTATTTTTGGGTGTGATGTTTTTGTCACTGGTGACTCATTGGAGGTTCATTAGCTCACATCAATGGAGTGTTGACTGTAATTTTAAACTTAATTGAAGTTTTTTCATGTACCTCACCTCATGATGCTATTCTGCTTTGCATTTGCAGGCACAGTGACTGCATCCCCCAGCCCGTTGGGTCTCGCGTCCGGCTCCATCACGCCTCCACCGCAGCCCGGAGTCCAAAGTTTGGTGGCAGCCCACTCGGCTGCAGCGGCAGCCGTCGCAGCGTCGGGCCTTCAGCTCGGCGCCCTCATGTCCTCCTCCTCTCCTTCAAGTTCCTCTCCATCAGGAGGTGCCGGTGGCTCGGTCGTGAGCGGTGGGGGCGGTCGCCTCATGTCATCGGCTGCGCCAGGTGCCGAGGCGGCGAAATACCGAAACGGAATGGGTGGCGTTGGGGGAGCGCTCACGGGTGTGGTTGGGACTGGAGCGGGTGTCACCGGTGTGGGAGGTCTCACGCCCAATGGCATGTTCAGTTCAGGGGCATCACTGTTTGCCAAACTTAACCGTGCCAACACTGGCACTGGGACCACTGGCCTTGACAAACCTCCTGGCAGGAGTAGGCTATTGGAAGATTTCAGGTGAGACAAGTCTTCATTTTGATTCCAACTCGAGTTAAACGAAATGATATTTTCTGCTTTGATAGATTTTGATTTCCCTTATCACAAACGAGGCCATTAGTATTATTGCATTGACTATAATGTTTTGCTATCACTTCCATTTTAATGTTGCCCTATGGTAATCTATGACCTTTCAGCGGTGGTTTTCAATAATTTAGGCCAAATGTATGAATGAATCATGTTATGATCTTTCATGAAAGAGCAAGAAAATTTTCTTATGGAGTCGAGAGCTTTGAGTGCCTCTATTAATAAATGTGCCCTGCACCATGATGAACGGTTGATTGTATTTATGGAAAAGGGACTACTGCCAAAGTACACCCATTTATTAATGGCCTGCTAGAAAATTTGGTCGTAGCTTCCATCTCAGTCTGCTACTCTGAATGGACATAGACAAGAAAGGAAATTTGAAATGAAGCTATGAAAGCAACGTATATTTTATTTACAACCCTGTTTTGCTATTCTGCTTGGAAAGGTGAAGTTTAATACTTCATATGCGATGGAATCAGTGCATCATATATTATGATAATAATTCAGTTTTAGTCATGCAGAAATTATAATCTCATGATGGTCTTGCTTTTAGTATTGCCTCATAATTTTCAGTAGCAAGTATATTATTTGAATTTTTCTTTCAGCCTTTTATTCTTTCTGTTTCCTTCTTTTGGTAAATATGTAGATCAGATATCACTCCTATTTTAAATTATGTATCTTCATAGCTTCTTTAAACTCTCCTTTTCAACGGGCTAAATGCGATTCATTCTCAATTGATGTTTTGTTGATGCATCATGTTTGCATTAAAAATGACAAGTGTCTAGCATTATTAATTGATGTTCTTTTAAAGCAAAAAATATTTTTACTCTGTTGTGATACATATATTTAATGCATGATATATTTATTTACAGGAACAACCGTTTACCTAGCCTTCAACTTCGAGACCTTGCAAATCATGTGGTCGAGTTCTCACAAGATCAGCATGGCTCAAGGTTCATTCAACAAAAATTAGAAAGGGCAGGAGTTGCTGAGAAGCAAATGGTCTTCTCTGAAATTTTGTCAGCTGCCTATAATCTCATGACAGACGTGTTTGGCAACTATGTAATCCAAAAGTTTTTTGAGTTTGGAACCCCAGAGCAAAAGACAACACTTGCGCAAAAGGTAAGTTATAATTTTTGCTTCATATGGAGTATAGTCTTAGGGTATTTAGCATAATATTTTTTACTTGCATTTCATATCAATAATAATTCATATTAATATTTCTTTCAATTTAAGTTTTCATACAAACCTTCTAGAGGTGGCCTTAAAAGAAAACATTTTCCTTAATTGAAAACTAATGTTTTCCTAAGTTATGACAGCTTATCTTCATTGAATATGTATAATTGCATGTAAACATAAAAAAATTGGGCAAGCAAGTATGAAATCTCTTCCTGGTAATCCTTGTTGTGTGTTAAATTAGTTGAATTACCATAATATTTTTTCCCTTCCAGGTTCGAGGCCACGTATTACCCCTAGCTTTGCAGATGTATGGATGTAGAGTGATACAGAAGGCCTTGGAGTCGATTCCTGCCGAGCACCAGCAGGAAATAGTCAGAGAGTTGGATGGGCATGTGCTTAAATGTGTCAAGGACCAGAACGGGAACCATGTTCTCCAGAAATGCATTGAATGTGTTGATCCCCATGCATTACAATTTATCATAGCTGCCTTCCAGGGACAGGTATGTACTGTCTTAAATATCCGCCCCTTGTGTTTATATTTATCATAGTGAAACAAAATAGTTGCAGATTTGAATTGAATAGTAAAATACACATGTATGGCTCAAGGCAATGTAACAACCTACATGTTAAGCCAAATAATTTGTCTATGGTATCCAATGGTCCAAGGTGTATGTGTGTGAAATTATACGAAAACCTACCAGAACACATTAAAAAAGAAATGAGGATACTTGTTTTTAAAAAAATGGTCCATGAATATCTGGTTGATAAATGTTTTTATAGCATTAAAGAATACTTGGTGCCAAATTTGTAATACATACTTTCTTTTTGTAATTTATGTAAGATTTCTTGCATATTGACTTATCCTATGCATATACCAGTAGCCACTGTGTAATGTGTCTCTTGGATGAATAAATCTTATCTTATCTTTAATATTTTGTAGTGTGTTTTTGCACACATATGAAAATTCAGTAGAACTTGCTTAGTACGTTTTTGAAAGGACCACAAAAGATGAACCCCCTACCCTGGAACATATGTAACCAGGGAAGTAAATCTTAAAGAAACTCAGCCAGTTTCCCTCTTCCACATTCACTCCCCTCCTCTAAAACTGCAGTGGCCAATGATTATTTTTTGTTTGAATTTTCCCCAACATCCAATGCTTAGTGATAATTATTCAACTTTTTTTATTGCCAAGTTCAGAAAGTAGGAAATCATCTTCAATGTATGCATATACACAGATTTGAATGTGAATGTTGAGCTTAGTTGTGAAAATGATGTCATTCACTTATATTTATCCATTTTTAGGTATTTGCCCTATCAACGCATCCATATGGATGCAGAGTGATCCAACGTATCTTGGAGCATTGTACGCCAGAACAAACTGCTCCCATCCTTGAAGAACTGCATCAAAACACAGAGCAGCTTATCCAAGATCAATTTGGCAACTATGTCATCCAGCATGTTCTAGGTAAGAAACGTTATAGTCTGGCTCCCTGTTGCATATTCATCCCTTGGCGAATCTGTTGCATTTCTCCACTTCGGAATGATATATGTATACTTATCAATTAACTTCTTCAGTGTCGAGTCACCTATGTATGTATACCTCAATGTAAGGTGTTTGTAAATAATGTTCTTAAATAATGTCTCTGCTGGATAAGTGATAACTGCCTACTTTTCTCATTCGATATTGGAAAAAATAAAATGACTTTTCCTAGTTCAAGTTGATTGGCATATTTTGCTGTGAGAACTCCACTCTTCGTTTATCTAAATCATCAATTTGATATGTATATGTCTTTCAATGTTTTATTTATTTATTTAAACCTTTTCAGAGCGGGGCAAACCTGAAGACAAGTCACAAATCATTGCTGTCGTTCGTGGTAAAGTCTTACAGCTATCGCAACATAAATTTGCCTCTAATGTTGTTGAAAAATGTGTCACTCATGCCACGAGGGCCGAACGTGCCTTCCTCATTGAGGAAGTCTGCAGTTTCAATGACAGGTATGAAAATTATTTTAATTTTTTTTGTAATGGTGCAATGTTCAGGAGAGTATCTATTTAATCACTAATTTTTTTGTATTGCCTGAATGAAGAAATATAATTCTTAGATCATTGAAGGAGACTAGATAAAATTATTTATTGCCATCTATACATTTCTACGTATCTTACTGCTCGTCAGTTTTATTTTCAAAAAAATTCACCTAGTTAGAGTATTTATTATTCGTCCATTCATAATCTTTTCATGTGTTAACCTTTGTTTTTGAGGATATAAAACATAACACAATGTCTTTTCAGTCAAGATTTCGGGAATCTAAGTTCCCTGTATTAGTTTGGAGAATCATATCTTTTGTACCTGTGGTGATTGACACCAATTGAGTGTGAAATTTTCTTGAAAATTTCGATGTGTTGAATTTTTTAGAGGCTCGTGTTTGTAGTGCTAAAGTTTAAAATAATTTTATGGCTACATATTTTTATCTTGGTTGTTTAATTGTCATTTCACAGTATCATTTTTTCTCAAGAAAGGACTCTTAACATGAGTGTTTCCTTATTCACTTTCTCTTTTTTCCAAGCAGCGGTAATCCCAACAGTGCCTTACATGTAATGATGAAGGATCAGTTTGCCAACTACGTGGTGCAGAAGATGATTGATGTGGCTGAACCCACACAGCGGAAAGTGCTGATGCACAAAATTCGACCCCATCTTCCCTCTCTGCGCAAGTACACGTATGGCAAGCACATCATCGCCAAGATGGAGAAATTCTTCTTGAAGAGTGCCGCGGCCGGCGGGAGTGGAGGTGGGGGTGGCGGAGGAGGAGATCTCGGCCCTATTGGACCTCCAGGAGGCGGGGCCAATGCCGTGGTGGCTGGAGGACTCTAACTGACGACAGTGCCACTGGCAGGGACTGGCGGAGGTGACGGTAGGAGGGAGAAAGCTGGGGAGGGCGTCGACGAGGGGTCGTGGGTCCCTGGGCAATGGGTGTTTGCATCGAGCGACCACCACCACATGTGCACCTTCGGAAATGGAAAAGACAATGGCATCTCTCCTTCCAGCGACAGAGAGCTTCTTTCATGCCCGTGGGAATCCTTCCGTGCCGTCATGGGTGAAGTTCGACTCGGACACAGGGAGTGATGCGTGTGATTGGCTGCATTGGAGGGTTACTTCGGCGTACAGGTTGTTGCATGTTTTTGACGTAAACCTTGTGGTTGTTCCGGATGAAGTGGATCCCAGTGTGCGTGATTTTGGTTGTCGTAAAAAAATGTGCGCGAGGGGAAGGAGGAGGAGATATCATTGCTTAAAGGGGCCAAAAAAAAAGGGTCTTTCTATATCAAGTGGCAGTTGTCTAGAAATCTCCTATAATTGCATCAATGTATTTTATTTTTGTTTTTTTTTTGGGCCGGTGTGTCCAAAAAAAAGGTAATGTTTGATAGACATGTGTGGTACTGCTCAATGAGTGACTGCACTGACTTGCCTGTTTTGATCCTAAACAAGCTGTTGGCCGCTGTGCATTGAAACTTTAATGCCCCAGGGTCTGTAATGTCCTCCTTTCTTCTCCTACAGAAAATTAATGTGCCTCCATTTTTGAGGTTTCATTTCACGTGGAATGTAAACAAAAGGGGTGTCACTTTTGTAATGTTTGTTTCTAGTAAGTTTGTGTTCATCGCTACTCTTCTCCAGAGTCCATTACATTACTGCCATTGTGCTGGCCTTGTGTATTGGGGTTTTTCTGACTAGGAGCTTACTTGAATTGATAGCATGAACGAGTGATTTGAAGCGATTTCAATATTAGGTTATAGCGAGTGAAGTAACATCATTCCTTTTGAAGGTTCTATGCAATGCTTTATCTGTAAATGAAATGCCAAGTAAGCCAAGTGAGAGATTGATTTGGGAGGCGAGAGTGACAAACAATTGGGAAATAATTTGAAGTAACTCATAGCTGAATTATATAAAGAAATCAGGATGCCACTATGTTTAAATAAGCCCTGCATCAATTGTGATACCAGCCTCAGGAAGTAGCTGCTAAGAGAATTTATCAAAAAAAACACGACTCAAGAAAAAAGTGCAAAAAAGAAAGTGGAGTAATCTATCACCTATCGCTCTGACTATATCACTTTTAAGTCTTACATACAATAGGAACATCAGTAGCAACTGATAAAAAAAGAGTATATTTCTACACACCATCTAAACGATTTCACATCACCCTCTCACGCAAAGAGCTCATTCACTTTGTATCACCTGATACTCTTTTTAAGTTTCTTTTTACCACACTGGTGAATCCCTTTTGTCAATAACTCTCCCTCTCTCTGCCTTCCCCATAAAGGTTGGTCAGGAGCAGTCAATTTTTTGATGGCAGAGAGGAATGAAATCGATGAAGTTGCCATGTTTGGAGGAAAGCTTGGTGGTTAAAATAGATCCTGGGAGACAGTAAGAGAGTAGTGAATCCTCTCTTTCTCTCTCGGCATTTTTAAAAGCAGGGTACCTATGAGATTAGACTTTGTATAGAGTGACCCCCCTCCACTCCCACATGTTTTGTGTGACCCATGCGTACGCACCTTGCCTTTTTGAGAGCTCTCGATCGCACCAGTTCTCGCGCCTGGACGACGAAAGAATGCAGGAAGGGAGGTTACGAGATGCATCGAGTGCCCCTGCTTGTGTCGCGGGGCACCAAGGCTCGAAGAGTGTGCAGCACGGAAATTGCTCTCTCTTGTCTCTTTTCGTATTGATGCTGTAGTTTACCTGAACTATGCACTGTTGAGTGGTCTTTTTTCAGTTTTGTTGTCTCGTAGTCACTTTAGGTGGTAGGAACCAAAAAAAAAAATACAAGGCACAGGGGAATCGAATGTGAAATCTCAATATGCATTTGCACCATTCCAACATTGTGGTATCCTCGTTGTCTGGTCTGTAAGTCACACCTGCACATGACTACCACCCAAAGCCTATTTGACCCCCACGTGCCCGTTGCGTTTGACCCAGCCGACTTTGGTGGGAGGGGCAGGCTTTGATCCCCTTCCTTGGACCTCTTTGATGCCTGCCTTCCCCAGCCTCGTTCCGTCCCACCCGTGCCCTGCCTATCACCCACCCTGGGTGTGCTGGTTTTGCTGGTGTTGCCGATCACTCTATCAGCATTTCCTCTTTAATTTTTTTACATTCTGAAACTTTTGAACGAGTTCTGTATCTTTCCCAGAAATAATAGGTCTTTTCCCCCCCGTCAACTTTAGAGACCAATCTTTTACGGAGGCATTCAATTCAAGACAAAGCAAAGAAAACTTAGAAATTAGGGTTAAGAAAATGATGGTGTACAGTTTAGATTTGAAGACTATTTTTCTTATTGTAAATCTGGTCAGTAGGAAAAGGCTTTTGAAAGGGCAGATGGGATTATCTACATTTCGTGCACATTTAATGTGTGCCAGTAAGCATTTACAGGGATGAAATATAACTGCACTACTTTTTTTATGCAAATGAGAAACTGCTATGTCCTATGTCCCCTGTTTGGTTTCCCAATTTTTTCTAGCCTCCTCCCCACTTTTTTAATTAGAGGTATAGGACATGTCCGGTTAGTGTATTGACGTGTAAATGGAATAAAAGCATCATTCAAAGCATTGTAAAACTTCATACAACAGGTTCATATTTATGTACAGAAAACAAATACACATGCATGTTTTATACATTTGTCACTCATGTTTTTTTATATACATATGTACATCATACATTCATGCATATTTTTTTTGTGAGATTCTCAGAATAAAGTCTTGCGGATGAAGCTAACGAGTAGGCATAGGCATGTCTGAGGGGTGATTAATTTCATTTCCTGTTGTTGTTTGGGTCTTCCTTCATGATTGCCCTGGATTATCACCTGCATCGAGCGTCTCGACATTTCCACCCCTTTTTAACGCGTGTAATCTCTGCTTGAGTCCACTTTCCGTAGTGTACAGGCAGCACGAGGCCACTGAAATTTGACCCTGTCATTCCCCTGAAGTCCTCTTTCTCTCTCTCCTTTTTGCCTTTTCTGATTCTGGCAGTTTTGCTTTGTATTGCATACCTTTCTTCTCATTCTTGAGACATTGACAAGAAGTTGGATAGGTTCCACTGTGGTGATAGCATATTAGATTGGGTGGGGAGGAGGGGTAAACATCTGCCTCCGATTTGTGGTAACCAAGTAAGATTTAGCTTGCACGTAGGAATTTCGGGGTGCTACTTTAGTTGATGAGCATTCCACAACTTTTTCATCATTCAAGTATATATGTAAATACATATATATATATATATAACTACACATAAATGTGTGTTTTCCTTGTGATCTTCTTTTGTAGGTTTTTGGGACCTGGGGAGTAATGGAGGATGTCCTCCCCTTCATGCTTGTTTTTTGGCCTCCCCTGAACCATTCTCTATGATCTTTGCAGTCGGAGGTGGTCAGGAAATGTAAAAAGTTTTATATAAATAATAATTCGTCCGTTTGTTTTTTAGGCGATGGCCTCTTGCCTTGCCAAGGCTGTCCCCGAACCCCTCCCGGCTCAAATTTGGTGATTGTGTAATAGAGAGTGACCTTGTAAAAATGTTTGTAAGAAAATAAAATGGTACATTTCTGTGAATAGATGCCCTATGCCCCTTTTCTCTCCAGGGGGGACATTTTTTTGGAGGGCTGAGGGTTCGACTGGTTCATAAAATGGGAAATAAAGGGAGGGTCGTAAGGTGTAAAGAAATCGACCTAAATTCCCGAGACATTCTCACTATTCTCTGCGGCGCATCGTCGTGGTGCGTCGACTCCCTCAGGCTGTAAAGTATATTGCGTGGTTTTCTCCCACGACTTGTAAAATCCATCCCATATTGTACAGTTTGACAGTGCATGTCTTGGAGTAAATTATTTATTTGTAAATTTTGAGAAAATGCAATTTTTTAATGAAGAACAATGAATAGTAATTTTATGTAATTTTGGACTCACAACTGCTGTAATTTGTACATACAAAAACGTAGTCGATGGAGGGGTTCTAATCATAATATCAAATCCTGTGAGCATTGTAAACATATTCTGTGTCCATTTTGCAGATCTGTGTGATCATATTTTAATTTGTTCTCATGGATTTCAAAATTGTCTTTCTTTTATGATTGTGTGTTGTCATGAAGAACATTGAAAGTTGTGGTTTGCTCTAAAGTGCATCTTATATTTTTCATAATCTGTAATATAATCAATCATACATAGTACTTGTAGGTGTAATTTTCATATTTGCGTGTATTTTCTACTGTGTAGCATATATAAATAATATACATAGGAAAAAAATCAGAACGTAAAAGGTTTTGATTAATTAAGATAATAGGATATGAATTAACAAGTAAGGAATTCAAGATGGTATGGAAACAAAAATATTGATCTCATTCTTGGATATTTTTTTAAGTTTGGAATGTGATGAGAGAAATATTTTAGAGGAAGAAATGCGGCAAGAAACATGACCTATTTACGCAAAGCAAGAAGCTTAAAAGCACATGCAAATGGTTGCTAAGCTGTTGTCTTTTTCTCATTTTAATTTCATCTGTAGGTAGAAGTCATCTCATAAACTGGGCACTTAATATCGTGTGAGCACTTAGGTGTGCTTTCTTGTGTTGCCTCATGGGTTAGTGTTGATTGCTCTTGTAATTTTTATTGCACCAGTGCATTTTCATCTCAAATGCCTTCATGATCCACTGAAACCAAAACCGAACCTTACAAAATGAAGGAGGGCGCATGTTCAAGTTCCTTAAGTTAGCAGGTTTATTATTTTTCATTGAAATCTTTCAGGAGACTCCCTGTTTATAACTGATTTGAGTGGCTGTCAATTTTCTAACTTTCCAAGACACTGCTTGCATTGATGCAGTTACTGTTGCTTAGAAAATTAATGATTTGATTTCTCTAGACATGTTCTAGTATAAGTATGGCCCTTGCCTTTAGGGCATTTCCATAAAATTTAGATGGATAAACCAATTCCTGATAATTATTTCTTGTGTTTTCAATGTAAATAGGGGGGTTGTGCTTTGTAAAGATGGTATTGTAGTGTAGGATGGGATGTTGAAGCAAGCGATCAGATTTGTCCATTTGAATTAGTCTGGGGGTTATGAAACAAAAATTGTAGAAGTTTTCAACAAGACTGATGTAAGTAACACTTTTGAAAAATGAATTTGCACAATTTCTTTTGTGTGTGCTAATTGCATTCTCCCATGTATATGGAGAAATAGCAGCTGCTTAAATGTATTGCTTCGGTCTGTCAGATTCCTAACTTCCCAATCCCTCACCTCAAATATTCGAAAAGTACTTGATTACTATTTGTTTTAGAGTTGCATCTCTTTTTTCCACCATTGTTCCATAGCTAGTTTATATTTTAAGGAAGTAATTAATATTTAAATTTTTGTTTCTATTTAGTTAATAGTTCTTATGATTGAAATTACTCTTCTAAAATATTATTATTGTGGAAGTATTAAGTTTAGCAAAATTTCCCTGCACGATTATAATTTCTTCTTTACGTAAGATGCATATATTTTCAGTAAGAATTCAATTTGCTGCAAATCATCATTTTAATATACTTTTGGCACATCAAATATCCTTCCCATTTCCATGTCCTAATGGCCGTTGTTATGCTGCAAATCTTTTGTAACATTATTCTTGTCTTAGACTGTAGCCCCTTGGTGAATTGTGGTTTGTCAGCTGCTTGTATTTTTCGCTTATAAAGAGAATGGATGATTGGTAAACCCTCTCAGATGAAAGCTAATGCAGTGTTTTCAAGTCTTCCCACTTGGGAGAGGAGATGACGTTATTGTAGCTGGTTTCAAAATTAAATCCTTTATTTATCCGCTTGTTTTACCGAGAAGTTAGGTTAATTTGTGCTTGTAAGCAAACTTCCCATGATAAAAAAATTGCTGCTGCTCAGAAATGCTTATCTAGATCACTACTCATTCATTGTGTGAAACATTCATGTACCATTGTGTATGTAGTCTTCTTTACAATGTATATAAATATTAAGTAGACAATGGTCATATTGTGCTTTTAGTTTCTGTAATCTTAAGCCATTTGTGTTGTTGTGTTAGAACTGAGAAACTGAATCCCACATCGGAGCTTTATAAGCATGCTCATGGTGGAAGCTATGACAATATTTTTTGTGCATTTACTTGTTTTTTAAGTTCAATTGTGGTTTGGTGTAAACATTTTTATATGTACGTGGGGTATAATTGAGCAGCAGGTCTGGAAAGTTTGTCATTGATTGGAAAGGTGGTCAATTTAGTGTTTCAGTTTACTCCCATTCTGTCTAGTGAGTTTCTTGGTAATGTTTTATAAAAATAAATCACCCAAATTCTTTCAGATAATGTTGTAACTTGTAATTTTTTACATAGTATGTAGTAGTTTGATTTTAAGTAAATATCAAACTCACTTGTATATGAAAACATTTATTCTTATTTTTAACCGTCATACCATGATGAGCAGTTGAAAAATGTTGGAAAAAAGCTGTAGGAATATTTTTTACTCTTGGTATGTAACGTGATTTCATCAGTTTTGATGAGTATGTATGAGTGTGTGTGATTGAGTGACGTGATCCAGCTGGATATGCATCTCCTTAATTGGCTCGCCTATGTCTTGTCTTTACATGCTAAAGAGCCTGAAAATGATACAGTTTGTTTTTGGTTCATTAGGTTCTCGGGATATCCCAACATTTATATATCTCTGTAGAGAAAGAAGTAAAAAATCTTGTATATGGTGTACAAATGTAACAACTACTTGTGAGAATAAACTTTCTGTATGATCATCTATAAAAGAGAGTCCTTTTATTCCTACATATGTATTTGGTTTTAGGTTTTTGAACCACAAAGCATACAATAGTGATAATTGTTTATTTGCCCAGAGATCAAAATATATTCAGTATGCATAGCATATAAGGTATGTCACATTTAATAGCAATAAATCCAAATAAATCTGGAAGATTATGCAAGAATCAAAGAACTCAAGTAGCCAACATTGTGACCTTCAAATTATTGACTCTTGTCGTAATATTATTTCAGATATTTTTCAAATTGCATTGGCTTTAAACAGCTTTTATCTATCCCATCAGATAGCTATAAATCCATTAACTCCCTATACGTACCCGCACATTCCCTTGCAACTCTCCTTGCACTGAAATGGAACTGACTATAATTGTTTATAGCTTACCTGGCAGAAACATTTCAGGTTTAGATGGTATTCCTGCAACAGTCATAAAGAAAGCATTCCATACTGCTAGTGTTCATATGCTATTTCTCATTTATGAATGCTTACAACTTGGAGTTTTCCCTGCAGCACTTGAAATAGTCATTCCTGTTTATAAAGGCAAAGGTCATAATCATGATAAGAATTCTTACTGGCCTATTTCACCATTGAACCAATTCTGCAAGATATTTGAAAAAGTTTTCTTTGTCCGACTGACCTCATATCTTGAAAAACAACCTTCTTCATCCCTCTCAGAATGGGTTTAGAAAATCTAGATCAACATCCACGGCCACTTATAACCTGATGAATCATATTCTAGCAAGTGTAGACAACAGAATAGAGACATTAGGTTTATTTTTTGATTTTTCAATGAAAATTCATTCATTTCCATGCACCTGAAGAGAGCCTCTATGGGACTTTTTATATCATAGTTAAATTGCATTAACAAGTGCACAATTACCAACGCCGATGATCTGGGTATGTATGAAAATCTTACCTAAACAGAACTCAAACCCTCAGGCAAGGAACCCACTGCCATTATGAGCAATTAGCTAAATTCTAAGGATTAGTAGTATGCTTTAATAAAGACCATTTGTAAAAATGGCAAATAGATTAAAGTCGATTTAGTTTTATCATCTGTTCATGATAATTGGAGTTATATGTGATTCTTGGAGATAAAATCATTGTAATAAAAGATTTATTGAGTCCATATTTTTGTCATCCCTAACTTGGAAGCATTCCTGGGCTCCTTAATTGCCTTGGCAGTGTCTCCTTGCCCTTCTTGCTTTTTCTTTCCCCCATCTATGTCAGGATATAAAAGTTATTGACTTTCAAGCCCAGCGTCAAGAGTGTGTTCCTAAGGGGATCTACCAAGGATCCAATCACCCTGCACTGGCTGGAGGCCAGGGTAAAGCCCAATCTGATATAAATTGGGTGGTTTCCTATTATTTTTTTATTGCCTAAATCGAAAGATTATTACTCCTGGAGTGCGCATTTCATGCTTTCAGATTTTTAAATTACGATATCTATTTTTCGCGACTAAACGAAAAGTGAAAAATTTCAAGCGCGTGAAAACGCGACGGCTAAGTATGAATGCTGGGAAAACTCCGTTTGACGTATTTCTGGTTCCAGTTGTCGGCGTGTGAGGTGACCTTGGGGCGAGGCTTGAGCACTGATACGACGCAGGATGCTAGCAGGTAGCAGATTACCATGCTAGCTGGTAGCGCTTGGCTTAAATAAGGATTATTAATACCTTATCAAACGAAGAATACTTTCCTACCTTAGGTAGTTTTAATAGGTGATCATTAAGACACATTTCCCTGAGCTCTGTGTCTTATGCATACATTGGTAATCTCAGACGATGTAAAACTCCTATCTACTCGTATAGAAACTAGGTCCCTGTGACATTACGTGGAGTGGCATCGCATGGGCGCCAATCTGGCCTTTTTCAAATGAGGTTAAAATTGACCATTGCCATTCGTCTAAACTGGGATTTCTAACACCAAATAATTTGTATATTATGAATACACTGATGGTAGGTAAGGAAACGCAATCAATGCATTTCGTTTTCTTTGATGAAGGAAACTACCCTATTGCAAGCATTAATTAGATTTCATCGCACTCCATCCTGATGCGTGTGAAAATGGGTTCATGATTAGGGTGGTAAGGCTTGTACTATGATGTAAAATGTACATCTGTTTCCATTACCATTGCATTGCTAACCTAGCAACTTTCATTTTCTTGCCATCTTGATTTCAACTTATTTTCTTCTTGAATGTTTATGATATTCAAGAAGCAAATACCATATGTTATGTTTCTAAGTCTAAGCAAGCAAGTTGAGTCATGGCAGTGGCGGATACATATGTGGGGTGCACAACCCCCTTGCGGGGATGCTGGTATTGCCGAACATTGCAGAACTTTTTTATGCCATTGGATGGCATTGTCTTGTATATGTGTACTACAACCTTAATTAAAACTTTCCTTAACTTTGCATGGACTTGATTATTTCTTATTACGATAAAAGTGAAGGTAACTCAAGATATCTTTTATGCCCCCCCTTGAGTTTTTTCTGTATCCACTTCTGAGTCTTGGAGTGGTTATTTTTGGACATTTGCAATTCAAAATTTGTGAATGGATAGTAACCTGAGAGGCAATATGCCTGTAATTGGAACTCAGGATCATCCTAATGATTGAATAAAAATAAGTTAACTGCTTTTAAACTGAAATTAGCTCATTAAAATTCCTCTTGAAACATACTAGGTTCATTGGCAATCAGCAGTGGCATAGCGAAGGAGGATTCAGGGGGTCTGAACCCCTCCGAAATATAAAAACACAAAGCTTCTTTGCTTCATCATAAAAGAAAACAAAACATTGAAAAATCATGAATTCATAAAAGATTTCTATATATATGCATAACAGATATGTGAATCTGTATGTGATATATATCAAAATCTCTAAAATGTGCAAATAATATCCTAATATTGTGTGATCAGGGTTCATCAGATATAAATTAAATATGTATAATATTCAGATTTGTTAATCGGTAAACAGAACCATTTCAAAGTCTTAAAAATATTCTGATATAATCCTTTTGGAGCTATGTATATATTAGGGTGCAATGGTGTAGCAAGGGCCCACATAGCAACGAACCTCTCAGAGACGTCTCACTATGATCTCGAATGTCTCGAATATCGCAAATGTCTCTGAGATGTCTCAGAGATGTAATCGTGAGCCGTTCAGGAAATTAAAAAAAAAAACTTATTTAAACGCCATGAATGCCTTCCATATATATTTTTCGGTGCAATTGCGCAGTTTTGATTATTAAAATCACAACATTTAATATGGGTTTCTTATTTTCAAAAGGTCATCCATCAAAAATTCGTCGCTAAAAATGATCGAGATAAGTAGGTCACAACTGTATAATTTGCATTTAATTATTTTTTGCCCACATTTTTAAGCATATCAGAGTACAAACTCTTATGAGACATCTCAGAGACTTATCTGAGACGTCTCATGAGACATCTCATAGACCATTTTTTTGGACATAGTGACATCTCAGAGAAGTCTCAGAGATGTCTCTGAAGCTCTCAGAATGTCTCTGAGTCGTAACATGCGATATTCGAGACGTCTCAGAGACGTATCCGAGACGTATTTCTGCTGTGTGGGGGGGTCCGAACCCTCCCTGAAATTAAAAGCACAATTACTTTGCATCACAAGGAAAACCAAAAATGGAAAAATCATGGATTTATAAAAGATTTCTCTGAAAAATGAAGTTTCTTCGATTATGGAAGGTGTTAAAATTAGTTTAAAACCCTTAACTTAGTACCGCGCTGTTTTTGTAAAATTTTCACCCCTGGTTTTGGACCCCCCAAACAAAATTCCTGGCTACGCCATTGTTAGGGTGCATCCTTTACTACCTGTTCCATTTACTATTTTATAAGCTATCTACAGTTAAAGATTTTAAATAGCCCACATTCAAAAATTCTGCACGAAGAATAGAATAAGAATCGTACCTGTATATTTCACATTGGGGAACCTAAAAGGCCAAATATGAATAGCTAAAAGATTACAACTATAAAAGAAAAATGATTTTAGATAGCCTTTGAAATTCCCTTGCAGTCAATAATATAAAAATTATGTCTAATTTGAAATAAAAAATATAGAGATAATGCGAAATTAAGGAGCTTAAAAAGTAAATCAATGTAAAATTATAACAGAGATGTCAAATAGGTAACCAAATTCAGCGGGCAAATTTTTCTTGTTCTCCATTGGCCACCAGTCCGCGTTGCGCTCTCTCCCCCTATCCCAATTGGTGTCCAATCAAAACATATCGCTAATTCATTTGTTTTACGGATCGCATGGCCGCTGTCGATGAATCAAAAAGAACGTGTGATGTTCGTCAAATTTCTCTGTGAAAGGTCTCCTCTAAGAGTTTGAATTTTGACGTTCTAGTCGACGTAACCGATCAATAAGTTGCGGTGTCAATTACTATGGATGCAATACACGAGGCCAGGAAGAGGATATCAGTGGGAGAACATTCTCTTGCAAATGTAAGTGTTTACCCCGTATGAAAGTAACCGATTCATATTTTCAGCCTATCTGTCGACTCGAGTTATGATTTCAGCATCATTTTTTCTGTAATCACTCATTAATTTGTAGATGCATCGATACTTTTTTCTCCCTTTTAAGATTTTATTTGTACTTTCGTGCAAAGTGTTTTTAAGTTCTCATATCATCTGGTTCTTGTTTGTAACCAATACTTTAATAACAATAATAACTGCAATAGCTAACTAGTGTGTTTTATTTTGCAATACGGTTCCTATACGTCTTATGTGTTTCGTATGACATTACTGTAATGTATTTGGATTGAGGAAAGCAAAACCGCAGAGTTCATATTTCGGCGTCAGAAAGCGGCCAACCTGGTGCTCATGCACCCGTTTATAACAACAGATGAATAATAAAATTCTTAACTTGCATACCTGACATCTCTTTCCTCAAAGGGAAAAAGTCAAAGCATCTTAATATAACACTTAAGGAATTGTACCACCTTTGTCCTTATCTTCCTTGAAGAGTACCTACTACGCCACACACTTTCACTTTTTATCCCGTTTGGACAATCAAATGAGGTGGGAGGAGTATTTGGACCGATCATCTTCGACCCAAAGGTGTTTCGTCTCTCCACTAATACCCTACTGAATCCTCTATCAATGGAAATTTAAAGGACTAACTTAACTTCCCATTTTTGTATTTCTCACTGTCCTGTTCTATTTGTGCCAAATCTCTTATTTGGTTTCCGTGGCAGTTGCTCAAACATCCCTCCTGTATTCTCACAACATAGCTATTACTGGAACTCATCACTACAATAATTCTTCCTTCCTCCCATCTTTGAACAGCCATATTGTAGTGGCGGACCATTACCCTGTATCCAACTAGAAAAGATCTCTGCATACATTCTCTGTATGCTTGTCATTGTTTTGTCTTTTTCTTGGACTGCAGCTCCCAAACTGTTGTTTTACATGCATTAGCCTTGATCTCGACGTGTGATCAAACATCACTTTTCGTCATGGTTCCCCTGTTGTGATATAGGGTGTAACCTCGGTTAAAATGAAGAAAGGGTATAGTTAATGTTACTTTAGCCTTTATCATAGTTCTTATTTTATTTCGAAAAGATTTAACTAAATTTTATGTGGCCCCATTTGTGTTAGGGTGATAAGGAGGAAAAAATAAATGTTCCTCTCCATTCATTTAGCAGATTTCATTAAAAAGAGATGACATGAATTGAGGGCCATTGTCTGTTACTATTTGCTCTGCAAGCCAAAAGTAGAGAAAATATCCTTCAAATTTTATAGTACTTCTTCTATCCCTCCATTTCTCAATTCTTCAACCTCAGACCATTTTGTGTGTGCATCAATAACTATCAGGAATACCTTACCCAAAAATGGACCTGTGAAGTCTGTACCAAGGGTTTTCTGACACTCGCAGCAGTGTCCTATTCCTCATAAGTTCATGTGCAAGGCATGCTATACAAGATTTTACCACTGTTTCTCGATCCTTGTCTTTATTTGGCCACCAAATCGAGGATTTGGTCAAAGATTTCATATTGGCAATGCCTATGTGGCCAGAATGAAGAAGTATTCATTCTGCAATTATATATTTAGGTATCATCTCCTGCCTCTTTTTGGCCATCCTTGTTTGCAATAATTCAAAACCCTGTTGACAATTTTATCCCATTGAGATCCAAGTACAAATTAATTGCAATTTAAAATTTATTTGCACTCCTCCATGTATTTATTTCCTTACATCGGCAATTTTTATTCAAAATTTCCTGAAAGTGTAAAGTTCGTTTCTTACATATGCCTGCATTTTTATGGCCCATGGCTTTCAAATGTCCCTTCTTTTTGAGTATTTCACACTTAGCACTGAGCCTACAGTTGGTACCCTGTTCCCTTCTCTCCCACAGCAATATCACAAACCTTTCTTCTGGTTCGATAGTGACCAATTTTAATGCCCAGCTGGATTAGGTCTCCTGGCTGCAACTCTGTGAACTTCAGCTTCCTCTCTATACGTGGCATCCTATATGAAATGGATACTATCACCATTACTTTCAGCTATAATTTTCCCCATGTTACTTCCGTTCCTGGAGCTGTTGGAAAACTCCTGGTCTTCCCATCGCAAACAATTGGTAGCATTTTAAGTCTCATTTTCTCCCACCCCCACCAGCTGCACTGCTTTTAAAATGTCACCTTTTGTCTGTCTGCTAAATACAGCACTCTTACTGTTTCTTTCTGTCTAAGACCCAAAAATAGTTGGCCCTACAATGCTAGAATATGGAAACTGACCATATCAGGAAGCAGTATGGAGTCGTCTGTGTCTGTCACTATATCTGTATGTGTCACTATGATGTCACTATAACCGACTCGTTAATGTGATGATGCATCAAAAGAAATTTGTCTTTCGGAGATAGCTTACTGATAGCTCCAGACTAAGATTCCACCTCAAAACTAACAGCAGCTCTTCAAAATTTAGGTTGCTAGGCTTCCTTGGCTCACATAGATCCCTTAATTTATCCTAGGTTGATTTCCGTATGGATGACACCAAAACTGCCTCCATCTTGGCTTTTGTGCATCCTCCATCCTAAAAATCATTTGCTATGAAGTATTGCTCCATTCTTCTTACGAGTTCCAGGAATCTTATTCCTCTGCATAGAATTCCTTAAAATTTGACATCCTCATTGCCACTAATGTATTTAGACTGAGGAAAGCACAACCAAGTTCACAATTTCGCATCTGACTGCATCCAACATGGCATTTTCTGTTCCAACAGATGAATTGAAATTCACAACTGGCATACATGCATGATAACTACAGTGCAGCTTTTTCAGGAATATAGTGAGCAGTTTATATATGCCTCTTATCTAATCACAAACTTTACTATTCATGGTTTTCCTTTTTCAGGTTTCTGCACTGAATTATCCAAATGGATGTGTTGGATATGACGATACATTTGATATCGACAAATTCAAAAAGGTTATAATTTTATTCTATGCTGCACATAATTTCTGCTCTATTTTTATCAGCTGGTGACCTTTTTGATTTAACAATTATATAAATTTCAGAACTTTCGGATTGAAATTAGACGAATTGATGGTATGGAAATGGAGTTTGATTTAATTGGAATGGAAGCAGCCATCCCAAATGCCTTTCGAAGGATACTTCTTGTGGAGGTAAATTCATTTTTTTCAGTTGATTCTGTGATATTTATGTTCTCTGTCCTAATTAATTGTTTCAATGTTTTAGTTGCCCAGTATGGCGATCGAAAAAGTATTTGTTTACAACAACACTAGCATTATTCAAGATGAAGTCCTGGCTCATAGATTGGGTCTTATTCCTTTGAAAGCAGATCCTCGGCGTTTTGAGTATCGGCAAGAAGGTAATCCGCACAATGTAAAACTCTGAGAGTGAAGAGTACTCTACTAATTCAACTATTATTTGTAAAAAAAAATTAGACTATCTTTTTGCTATTTCAATGCTTGTACTGATGCAAAATTTCCTATGTAAATTCACTTGAATCTATCAGAGTATGTATTATATTCTTAGGTGATGAAAATGGGACAGAGCAGGATACCTTGGAGTTCGAATTAAAAGTTAATTGTACTACTAATAAAAGCGCTCCAAAGGATTCCTGTGACCCTGACGAAATATATGTAAACCATAAAGGTAAGTGGGTTTAGCTTGATTTAACTTAGAAAATTTGGCATTGACTTGGAATTTTGTTGTAGCTGGAAATCAAATTTAATTGTTCCTAGTGGAGTTTCTACCCTCTTCTCCAAATAATCTGTTCTTACCTTTGTGTTTATGGGTCATATTTTATGGATATAACAATTTTGAATATTTCCATAGAGTAAGTATATAATATAGATTTAGTATATTATATACTCCTTTCTTGTCTCCTTTTTTCTGGGATGAAGTGTTATACAATAGTTTTTCCATATAGTGTCCCATAATACTTCCTGTCATTTAAAATGAAAATTGAGGTAGTAATACACTTTTAGTTATAAATAATTGAATAAGGAAAAACTTAGTTTTAATTACACTTTTGTAATATGTATGCATATTTCCTGGGTAAAACATGCATTGTTCCTTGTGTCTGCCATTACCAATTATTTTCGGTGTACCCCCAAGGAGTACACATACCACCGGTTGGAAACTGCTGCTCTAATAGAAAAGGTTTTATTTTGGTAACAACTTGGCATATTTGCAGAATAAGTCACCAAAGAAATTATTTTGTGAATTGGTGTGGGTTGGGCAAATTCACTATTTAAAAAAAATACATTTTGGATTTCATAAAAAATTCATTTTTATCGTAGTTTTGTGCATTATGATGTCTTTGCACCGGAGAGAGTATCAGTTCCTCATTTGAGTGAAATTGCTTCCATTTAACTCATAGGTGACAGGGCAAACTGTCCTCGTCTTACTGCTTTTAATTTCCCCTGAGCACTTATTCTTTGCAATAAAAACTTTATGTTCCACTTGTATTGTCTTCTTCTCAAGTAAATTTGATGTGCTTTTCGTGTACACATATCCAAGTGGGAGCTTGCCCGAGATGCACATTTAATTTTGATCTGTGCGTCAATGATTTCAGACTTGGCATAGAATTTGTCTCAAAAAACCTTAGCTGATAAGAGTTAAATTGTACGCATGCAAATACAATCTGGGCTTGTCAGCTGCGTAGTAACTTACCTCGAGTAAGTTGTGTTGTTGAATTATTAAGAAAATTAGAACTTTTTTGTTTTAAAATAGTTTTAATTTTGAATTTTAATAAACCAGGTGGAAAAGGATTGATTATTTTGTAATGGAATTTAGAATACCTCATTCATTTAGAATGCCTCATGTTTATAGGTACATATTATGGAAATAACATTATAGTTGCCTATCACTTTTGGTATGCAATCTCTATTTTCTTGTGGATTCATTTTAAGTCCTGATTTATTGTCAATCATAACACCTTATGCAAGCACCACTAGTTCATAAGCATTTTTCAAAGTCTAATTTTTAACCTTTGCAACGGAAAAAATCTCTCTTTAGGGATTTGTATTGGTGCTAAAGTGGTGATGTGGCTCTATCACTGCATCTTTTTTCTTACATTCTTTTATGTGATGTACTAAATTGTATAAATCTTTTTCTATTTACAAGTTTATTCTGGGAGTTTTAAGTGGTTACCAATTGGAAATCAATCAGACGTTTACTCAGCATCAGATGTCGGCCCAGTGCATGATGATATCCTTATCAACTCCATGCGACCAGGGCACAAACTGGATATTAAAGTACATGCTGTTAAAGGCATTGGGCGTGACCATGCCAAGTTTTCTCCTGTAGGTAAGATGATCATTACATTGTCCTATACCAGTTTTATATTTGAGAATGTCTTAGTTCATGGAATTGGTTTGGCATGTTTGCAGACTATTTGTCCGGTTATGTCTGTAATCCATCACTCACTGAAGGTTTAAATGAAACACACACGAAAAAAATAGCAAGAAATTGAATCACTCTGCCATGACTTCACCCATATTTTATTGTATTTTTCTTTTCTGTCGGGCTCCGTTTTTATTATGGTCAATATTGGTAATTTCCAGCAATCAATGTAATGTTACTTATTGCAAAAAGTATCCAATTTTAATTAATATTAGCTGGTTTAATTTACTTGTAGCTTGGGACCGTGTGTCTGTCAGTAATTACTTACTTGGACACTCCAGACAGTAATGGTTCTTTCAGTGATTACTGATGGGACAGGTCGATCTATTGGCCTGTTTGATCAGGGTTCATCATTCATTGGTCAATCCATTCACTAACTGGTGAGTCAATCGCAAATGGTCGATCGTCAGTCACAACTGATATCAGTCACTGTCTATTTCAATCACAGAGACATGAATCACAGCCATTGTAATTCACAACCAACTAAGCAAAAAAATGTGACTGGCTAATCAATTCTCATTAGCTGGAAGAATTCCGAGGTATTTTTCAAATGAATGTATAATTGATGGTCTCTGGCATGACTTCATGGAACTGATTCCACTTATAAAATATAAGATTAGCTTCATTGTTCAACGCAACAAACACAGAAATAGTGCCAAATGGTTTGCGTGCAGGATCAACGGGATCTCATTAAATAATTAAGTACCCTTGTGGAACTTCTGGATCTGAGACGAACTGTAATGAAAACTTGTTGCGAAAGAAGATTTAACTCAGAAATGTCCATTGTTACAAAATAGAAACTAGATTTGTCTCTAATAATAATAAGAATAAAATATTTATATGGTTCAAAGAATAAATATGTGGCAGACACAATCATCCGCACGAGACCCATCCATGCCATGATGGCCTTGCTCAGGCGACATAAACCCCAGGTTGTATGCTTGTCTGATCAAAATTAAATTAGGCTCTACTTTCTGTTCAGTTATTAAGACAGTGTTCTTACAAAATGTTGTTTTACACGATGCGATTTACCCTAAGCAAGTATTCATGGAAGAGTTAGCACAATAAATATATATCATGGGAAAATATGTAAAAATTAATTGTTCTCTACCTATCCTTTAAGCAAAATATCTCTCATAATTTATAGTTTTTGTCAGATGTAGAAACATGGTGAGGTTATAAGATATGTTGATTTGAAGATATCTGTTTGTAATGGATTGATCAATTCAAACATTGCTTGTAGCCTCCGAATCTCAAGCAGCTTCCAGCCTTATTTGTTTAGAAGCTTTGTAACATTCTGTTTGCTCATAGCATGTTTGTCATTAAACCTCTAAAATCCTTTTTTTAGTGAATGTGTAACACAACAGTTTCTTGTCTTTATGGGGACCTAATGCTAGTATAGCTTAGCATCTTGGTAATTTTCTAAGTCTTCTACTTCTTATATTTGTTTACTTGAAAAGAAATGTCTAGTCAATTTGGGCTTTTTACTTCCTAAATTAGTACATATTGCCATTTGTTAACAAGGTAATCTCAGTGGTCAAATTTATTTGTTTATTTATTACAAATTTAAGATTTTCATGGAATATTTAATGTAGAAAATTTGTAATTTTTTGCTAATGAGCAATAATTTCAGTGCTAATGAAACAACTAAAAATTCCTTGCTTCTAACTTCTTGTGCCAGCTCATTTATCTCTCTCTGATGAAGAGAAATACGAAGTCCCATAAATGAGTGCTGATGATGTAAAATCGGTATTATGTGTCAATATATGCTTACCATCATTGGTAGTTTGTCAGTGATAATATTCCTCCTCATTATCCCAATTAAGAATGTAGGTTTCTTATTTGTATGGTTGTCTTTCTTCCGAACCTTATTATTTAGAGGTACTTAAAGCTTCATTATATGATCTAAGTCTTTTTCCTGTCACTAAGTTGCTCAATATTCCTCATCTTGGTACTTGGTGATAATAAATATACTGTGATGATTTTCATTTGCGAAATAATTGTGAAATTATCCTCTTTTACTGTTAGTCTATCATTTGCTTACTTTTTTTCAACACAGCTACTGCCTTCTATCGGCTTCTCCCTGAAATAACGTTAACAAGAGAGGTGGAAGGTGATCATGCATATAAACTGCAGAGCTGCTTCACTCCTGGTGTCATAAAAGTTGTTGATACTGATGATGGTAAGGTTTTATCCTAGTTGTTAACCTATTTACTTGGTCCTTAAGTATTTAGTAATTAAATTTAAAAAATAAAGTAAAGGCAGGAACCTTCATGGCATTTTTGGGAAAGCATTTTATTTTCCAGGACTGTGGAACCATTGCTTTAATTTTCAAATGCTGCTTAAGTTTTTCTCTACTTATTTTTGCTTGGATTTTAACACGTTGCGTACGGATGGCGAGAATTCTCGTCATTTTTTTCCCGAATGTTCCAGACGGATGACGAAGATTCTTGTCATTTAGGCACGTCAACCTAAACAATTTTAAAGCATGCAATACGTATTTCTTAGTGCATTTTCAGTTAGTACGTTGTTGTTCGTTATTCATAAGAATTGATACATCATAACGTTTGATTGGGTAAAGTTATATTCTAAACATTAGTTTTTTCACCATGTTTAAACCAAAGGCATTACGCCCAAATAGGCACATATTTCCAGAATCGGCGTTCCTAGGAATTTAAATACCCCGGTACGCAACATGTTAATGTGAGAATCCTATTAAAAGCATACAGATGTGCAGTATAAAATGAGAAACTCGATTGATGGTATAATATCTCACAATGCTTGTCCCACTGGCAACAATGAATCACTGTGTTGGTGTGCAGGAATGGGAGTGTTTCATCACAGGGACCAAATCCCAGCCTCTCAACTGGAATAGCCAAACTCGTACTCGCCCAAGCATACAACCAAATCAGGATCCTTTTTATGTGCTGAAGGGACCCAAACTAAGCCTTCCTAGTTGATAATCTGGGATTCTTCGCTAGGTGGGAGAGACCATGCAAAGAATACCTAGTTATTGGTATATATGTATGTATGCAATCGGAAAAAGACAGTCACACACAGATTCACTAGCAGATAGCTTCGACACTCCCAAAGAGATTAGCTCTTAGAAGATCATAGTAGATGGTCAGAAGGAGACAAGGAAGAAGTCAAATACATGTTTCAGCATACAAAGTGACCTTCAGCAATCGGATGGAAAAAAACCCTTCCAACATTTTGGTTGAAAATAAAGAGGATGTGAGGACAGCCTAATATAATCAGGCAAGAAACTGGGGTGTGATAATGAAGGGTAACTAATGGTAAGGGTGTGAAGGTGGGTACCTTTTTGGAATCTCTTCAGCATTGCCAACTTTTAGAGAAGTGATGAAATATTATTTTTTGTTTGCAACACTTTTAGATCCGAGAACATGGGCAAGAAGCCTGGGGTCTATGTAGTGGCCACCCGAGTGGCTGGAAAGGTTTGCGAACTTTGAAGACACTCTTCTCTTCCGATAATGTTAGAGAGAGCTGTGACTAAATGAGTTTTGGATGGAGGCCACCCATATCCCCTCCCCTATCCCCTCTCCCTCCTCCTACCCCAAACGCACCAAAAGTCACACTGAGTGCATCTTTCATTGTTACACTAAGAGATATAGAAGGGGACTGAATGAGCGGGAGTATGGGGGGAGGGGATAGAGGATATTGGCTGGTGCTCCTATGAGTGGGTCTAGTGTGTTAGAGGGGAATGGGTGGAAGAACCCTTAGCGAAAAAACTGTTGGATTTTAACAGTTACTGTTGGCGTTTAACAGTTACTGTTGAGTTTTAATAGTTACTGTTGGATTTTAACAGTTACTCTTGGATTTTCACAGTTACTGTTGGGTTTCATCAGTCACTGTTGGATTTTCTATGGTTACTGTGGAGTTACAACAGTTACTGTTGAATTTTCTACGGTTACTTTTGGATTTTAACAGTTACTGTTGGATTCAACAGTTGTCCCAATTAACTGTTGAAATTTTTAACATTTTTTTAACAGTTTTTTCACTAAGGGAAGGGAGTGGGAATTGTGTAAAATTTTAATAGCTGTGCCTTTCAGTGATAGGATAGTATCTTATTGGCACATCATGTAGCCATGGGAGGGTAAGCCTGTGTCTCAGGCTGCAGCCAACGCCTTGATGTTACATTGCCTTGAGCAATTGATGTATTGCATACTAAGTGCATAATGAGGCCATGTGCAGTGTGTTAAATTCCTTGAATACCTACCTTCATTCTTCAGGGGACTGGATAGAGTGTAAACTCAAGGAATCAATGTTCATCATGCATGTGACAAACATAGTGCATAGGATTGTAAATTGGGGACCTTCTTAAGGAGCTAAAAATTTCTTGGGTGATGATTGGTTTTTATTTGTGTAAGGAAGTCTATCATTGCAGTGGAAGTGACATCAGTTCCCTGATGGCCTTAATTTTCAGAATGCCAAAATAACACAAAATATATTAAACTTAGGGATGTGTGAGTAGCACTTTTTGACCTCGAGTGAAGTATCGAGTTGTTGAAAACTACTCGTGAGAGTCGAGTCGAGTCAGTAATTCTTAAACTAAGCAATACAGCAAAGCATGCTCTAACATATTGTAATTTTTTCATTTCCCTTGTGAATTTTCTATTTTGAATGCTTAGAATGGTGTAAAAAAGGAAAGATAATGAGGAATATTGAAGATAAGTGTGTCAGGATTAGGAGATGAATGAAAATTATGTGTCTTAAACAGTTCCATAAGCACAATTGAAATGACAGAACCTCTAGTAATATGTCATCAAAATATGTATCCAAACTGCTCAGAAGAACGTTCAACAAAGGTATTTGTACAATTGTAATTAAGATTGTATACGTAAATTTATCATGTAATATTTGATCCTTTCAAATTCTCATGCAGGAAAACCAATTGTTCTACATACTCAGGCAACAGGTGTTGACGTCCCCATGTTACAGTATTACTGCCTGTGGAAAAATCACTTTCGCTACACACTTTTGTAGCTGGATAAGTACTTAGTTTCCAAAGTTTCAAGGTTTGGGAACCTTGGGAAGTTTTATTAAAAGTTATAACAATGAATTAAATGGACCTTAAATATTCATAGAATTTTAGTGGACAGAGCGAACGAGCTATAGAACTTAGCTTTAGCTTTTTAGATAAAAAAGATGTCTTTATTATTTTGTTTAATCAGACATATCAACTATTTTCTGTTAGTTCAAGAGGGAAACTAAATGCAATAAAGGAATAAACAAAAATTAGCATTGGACATAATTAGTGCTCAAAAAGGCTAAGAGATGGCACTACTTGTCACATCAAACCATAGAGGTAACTGGAGGGGGCGCGCCCTATCCTTTCCAATAGCGGGAAGTGAAGCCAGGGGGGCGTGGCCAAATTGCGCATTTAGCCATGATGCGCTGCCCTGCTATAACACAGAGTCTTACGGGGCAACGACAATTTTTTGCTTTTAACTCATTAAATAATACCTTTAGGCATTTTTCGCGAAAGGTACGATGAAAATAAATAGTAATACATGCCCAAAGAATAAATTTATGCTGGATCAGAGCCCTTGTGACCTGCAGGAAGACAATAATCAATGGACAATGAGGTGTTTAGTCAAGCATAATTGACTCAATATTACTAGCTAAACAATGGCTGGCAATTCGAAAATTGCATTAATTTCAACTTAATGAATCTTAATCCGGAAATTAAAGATCGATTGAATATGTTGCTATGCACCGTCGTTACTTCTACGAACATAGTAATCACCATTGAACTCGTCACGAACTGCTCCTGTACGATAGAAATATTGACCAAACCCGAAGTTAAAATAAGTTTTACGACATTACGCAGAAATAACTTACGACTTTGTTCCACATAATTCCATTTTCACTGTCAAAGCCCCCGAAAAAGAACGGTGCTACCTCTCGTAATGCAAGTTAATGCACTACGAGTGCGTACGTCCGCAGTTGACCATGCTCAAGTAAGATTGACGGTCGAAAGATTGCGAAACCACTACGTTTTCGATACAAATTATTTTATTTTTACAACCCAAGCCCCTGGAAAATATCCATACTACAGCAAGTAATGCCCCTTTGCACGCGAGTGAACTCGTCTGAGTGCGTGCCTCTGAATTTAACTTGACGAAAAGGTCGACATATTATGATTTTTCAAAGAAAAACAAAATCAAGCATAAAAATTCATTTAATGGGCAAATTACCGAAAGATTAATTCACGACACAAAAAATTTTCACATTGTTCAAGTACAAGATTCAACTTTGGCAGATCAACAGCAAATGTAAACATACACAATGCATGGGTGAGGCCAAAAATGCAAAACCGAAATGCAAACAGCTAAGGCGATTGCAATTCATAATTTTTCCAGTGAGCAACTGCCACTCTTCATGATTCATCACAGGAAAGTAAATGGTGAAAGGTTTTCAGAAATGGCTTAATAAAAGGACCAGCAAACTTCCAAGGATATCCTGAAAAAAGTAGAAAGGCTGCGAAAGTGAATATGTATAGGTGGAAAGAAATTTCCTCTACAATAACCATTATTTTTATAAATACACCAATTCCAAAAAATATTACTATAGATAATGTATTTAAATTAAGGTACTAGCAATAATTACCACTTCCTGCCCCGTAAAGTTTAACATATGCTGAGAATAACAATCAAATAACGTAATTAACAGTGTCCTGTGATGCCTTAAGGTAATTACAAAGGGCAGAGGCTGGACTTATGAGAAAATTGACATTGTTAACTGCCCGCATATTATATATATTATATACAAGGGTCGGTTTAACGATCAAATGATCAGCTACAGTTGAAATTTAAATTGCTAAATAATCACACTTCCCTGCAAATATTTCTTCACCAATACCTTTATTCACAAACTTAGTAACAAATCCCTAGGTATCATACTTTCTTTCTCTACGTTTTAAACATTGAGTACCGATGAACACAGCATAAAGCACGCTAAGGCCACTTTTTCACTAGTTCTTTCCGTCATTGAAATAATTAATATTACACACTTCCAAGGCATCATAACTGCTATGTCTTCTCCAATATTTTAACTGAAAAATTACAGAACACCACATAAATCCGCATAATACCTTACAAGCCATCTTAAAGGTGTGTGTGACACGTGTTTCAGTCGCATTATTTCCCATCGTTACTATTATACTCGCAACAAAATAGTTAAGTAACATGACACTTAAAATATTATACTCGCAACAAAATAGTTAACATGACACTTAAAATACAAATAAAATACTTAATTACTACCGTTGACTAATAACATTATCAACTATTCACATTAAAAGGCACCCCAAACACGAGCACGTTGTAGGTAACAAATTCAATATGTATCAGGTGTAGCGAACATCTCACGCTATATTGCATTTTTTTGACTATTTTATTCTATATTTTACTCACCGGTGGAAAGTAAGGCCTGTTTTCTTCCTTTCCGTGCGATTATTGCACCCGTAAGCCGAGCAGCAAACCATCTGCGAATGCAAAGTTTAAATAGCATATATCTGCCTAACGGAATGTTTCCGGATGTAGATAATAATATCCATGAAAATAAACACACTAATAAATATTTACGTACCTTTATATGACTTCTGTAGCCACTGGTTTCAGAAAAAAACAGTATTTTCTTAACATGCAAGCTTACGGCAAATCGACGAAGCAGGGCAACGTAAGATGGCTAAATGCGCAAAAGTACCGTTATGCCTGGTTATGCCTGGCTTCACCTCAGAGCGCTTATGCCCCCTCCAGAGAGCTCTATGCATCAAACCAAGGGAAAAACTGGCATTTCCTGCTAAAATCTAAAAGTTTCATTTTTTCCATAAAAATCCTAACAATTTTTACATACATATTCCTTCAGCATTTGAGTAAAGAAAGTATGGTAGGGTATAAAAGTATCGAATAAGAAAGTATGAGCAATGCTGTGTTCCACTCTTGACTACTCCGAATACACCGCTGTGCGGGGGTGGAAGACATTCGGATGCTGGGGCTGACAAAAAGGTATTTGGCACCCACGTTGACTACTCTAGCTGTTGACTGCTACATACACGAAAGCTGAAACTCCCAATTCAAGGAATTATATTGACTTATAAACTTTAAATACGATGATATTACATAAGTTTAATGATAGCGCCTCCAGTCGGCAAATTTCTGAATTTACTGGCCTTGACAGCTATGTAACCGAAACTACTTGACTTAACTCAACATTCGTAATACTACTCGAATTTTCAAGTACTCGCACATCCCTAATTAAACTTAACCTTTTCCTGAAAGGAGGGCTTTTAAACAGAATGCAAAATAGAAAATTAAAATTAGATAAATTAATATGAGCTTGGTTACAGGTTATGGTGACATTTCCTGCTGGTTGAAGGGGAGCCCCTCCTGACCGTAGCTCAGAAAGTGAGGTTACATTTCCAATTCTCCTCTGAATACTATCTTCCATCCTTTCCAAAACATCTGATTGTGTCTCAGCAATTTTAGACAAAAACGGACTCTTTCCACTTGGGAGTGTGACCTTTAAGGCATTTTCTTTCCATGAAACAAGTTGCTAAATGTCATGTCATTGGGATAGGAAATTTGAAGGAAAAGAAGTCCCATCCCGATTATATGTCACGGATAAACAGGTAATGAGGATTTGATTGAAAGGGAACCTAGTATTTGTTTGCTTTTTGGATTTTGAAAATATCTTTGTTAGATCTGGTTAAAGTTAATTTACATTTTTATAACCAGACAGTTTCAATTTTAATTGAAACTGTCTGGTTATATATAATTTTAATTGACCTTTCTCAATTTTATCTGCTTATCCTTGTCTCTCGAAAATGAACGATGTGAAACATCATGTCCTAGGGAGACAACTTATAGTGGCATAGCCATCTTGTCCATGGCATGATTATTGAAGGGTTATTGATGCACATCTCTTTTGTATTCTGTACATGATTTAGACCACACATGTTAGAGCAGCTGTCATAGAATTTTTGAAGGATGACAGAATATATATGTTGAAAGTCAATAACTTTGGTTTGAATATTGGTACAAAGAGTCCATGTCACTTGACAGTGTAAAGCTGTACTTATTCCCTTTTCAAATGTGTAGGGTTAAATGCTGTATCAGTTTTTCTGGCCTTGGTGGCGACGAGATAAAGTCCCCGCCTGCCAAACCGAAGGTCGCGGGTTTAAGTCCCGTCTGGGTAAGTTGCCATTATCCAGGGAATGGGCATTTGTGAATGTCCTTCTTTGTTCATAGATGATTCCGCGTTGTAAAGGCAGTAAATCTGCTGTGATGGGAGATGAAAATAAATTAAATAAATTTAGTTATCTATAGTGGGGGTCACTCATTTCACAATCGTCCTGTCATTTTATTGTTAATTTGTATAAAACTACAAATTGTACGATATAGTAATTACTTGAAAGGTTAATTATGTATACCAAATTTGAATGGAACCAGAGAGGGTCAGATTGAAAGGTGTGTTTTAATCACACAGAATGACACTGACTCAACCATGTGAAAGTCTTTGAATCCAAGATCTCGTCATGTTATTAGAAAGATGTGCAGTCTTGGCGAGTTTTACTGTTATAGGACCTCTCTTGAGATGTGCATGAAGTGTAGATAATAATGCATAGATTTAAATTTATTTATTCACAATTTGAGATTCTTCTCTCCCTGAGGAAATCCGTAGTCTGGTTTGCTAGTACTATCATGATGCACTTCACTGTCTCCGTGATCACATCTTCCTCTTGCTATCCCTTTGAAACTATCCTTTTTAGCCCTTGCTTTCCTCGGCTTGTTAGGTGAAAAAAGAGAATAATTTTCAGCCTGTGGAAATAGTCCTTCAAGGATTTGTAGTCTCTATTCCTTCTTTTATGTGTTGTTTTCATATTTAATGGAGGAATATTAGATGCCATCAACTGTGCTTAGATTCTGAGAGACTTGAGAAAACGTAATTGGTAAATTACTGACTCATGTGGAGAACAGATGATGAAATCTGTCTTCTGCAGAGCAGCCAGTGGGTAATTGATATTAATGATCATTTTAGAAAAGTCCCATGAATTTGTTCTTCTGCTTTTGATGATAATTATTGTTATATTTTTTCATTTATAGGCAGAAGAGTGGCAAAAGTTGAAGATGCAAGGTATGATATGTGCAGTCGTAATGTCTTCAGGCACAAAGAGCTAGCTGATGCTGTGAAGATGGACAGAGTTCGAGATCACTTTATATGTTAGTTAATTTTTTATGGTTTTTTGATTGCAATATCTTTAAGTAAATTTTAGTGCATGACTTCCTCTTTTTGAAAGCAGGACTGAAAGGTTATTGTTTCATTTAGTCTTATTTTCACTTTTTAATTGATGGTGAAAGAAAAACAGATTTGTTTCTTCTGCTGAAATTCACTTAGATCACACAACACTCGGTGCTCATGGTTATGCTGCAGAACTGTGGAACATGTTCTGCAATCTTAGTAAATTTTTGTGGGAAATACAGTTTTGTCTTTTCATCATAAAATCATAAATGCTCAAAATTTCCACCTAATCAAACCTGAAGTCATCTGGTTCACCATTGGATTCACTATATCTTACTACATACTTCCAAAACTTAGTGCCAACCTCTATCCTATTTATGTTGCTTTGATAAAGCCATGACATAAACAATTCAGTAAGTTTGGCACAGGGCGAAGGGCACCACAAGGATTGCTCTGGCCTTTGTTGAAATATATCTATAGGACCAGAAATAAATGCTGATAGACTTAGATATGCCCTGGTATATAAAATTTTAATCCAAACTCCATGAGTGAAGACCTTACTTGAAGGTAACTGGAGTCTGTTCTCTTGGACTGAAGTTCATTCTTGTAGGTACAGTGGTGGCGCGTGCGTATACGCATGTTAGCAAGTGCACGCCCAAAGATGAATGAATTTTAAAAGAAAACTATTCCTTTGCAATGAGAAGGATAAAAATCCTGTCTGCTTATGCAAGTAACATGAAGCTCCGAACGCTACAGCTATCTTCTTTTCGAATTCACCGCTCTACAAGTGTGCGATCCCGTGGCATCGCGCCGGGAGCATTTTTGGTCTATGCGATCGCTTGTGGGTGCTCTGGCGGGACGAAGTAAGCGGGGGGGTATGTACTGTTCAAATGGGTGTTGTGAGCAGACTCAAAACGATGTGAGTGCGCACGCGAATATTTTTTGTGTGTGACTCGCAGGTAGTGAAGTGGTGTAGCCGCCACCTACACTACCTGCGCCCAGGATCTTAGTCATCTACAGAGTCATGTGTATGGCCGTTTTCTACACTACTTCCTCATAGGGTGTAAGGAAAGGAGAATGAATTTCACCTACCGTCACTTGTAAAGGTGTTTTTAGAATAATTATTTTCATACATACTAATATTATTTCTGTTCATGCAATTTTAAGGGTAGAATATAACAGTGATATGTTTTGCTTGCTATGTATTCTATTACGACAAAATATGATACTCATGGATTAGTATTAACATAATATAATTAAATCATCCTATATCTGCTCTAATGCACACCCTTATTAAATTACCACCAGCCGCCACTGGTACAGGGTTTTCTTTATCTTAGTTTTCGAATTTGAAAAACCCTGGGCAATCTTTTCCATGTTCACATCTTAGGTATCGATGCGATGGCACGGTGCATGGTGGCTGGCGCGATGCTTACGAATAAGAAGTGGGGGGGGGGGAAGATAAGGAATTAGGGTGAGAGATGCACCCCCATTTTAGGCTGCAATTTCTTGGAAAAGGGTGCTTCCCCTACACGAGTTTATATGGTATAAGCGTGGAAGTCAGGGAGCTATTTATTTGGAACTAAATTTGGAGCGTGCTTCTTTACGTTAGTGAGGCGTGGATGATGACCGTATGGGAGAAATCAAAGTTGGAAACTTTTGAAATGTAATTTTATGGAAAAAGTAGAAAATCAGATGGATAGATCGTGCATGAATTATTCGGAATGGTTGCGTCACATGTAATTTAGTGGGTAAATTAACCTTGGCTGAAACCAATTAATTTTGTGAATGAAAGATGTTGCAAGTTCCATTGAAAAACTTGATTCATTGCATGATGTGTTTGATGAATGGATAATCATCTAAATGCATTTTGAGCGAAAATTTTTTTTTTAAGTTGAAAGTTCCAAGATTTCTTTCATTTATGGTGGGACGATTGCATCAGATCTCAACTGAAACTACCAGTTTCACTTAATTTTAGTTTTCAGCACCAGACTTTAAGTTAGGGAGCATCATCAGATAGAGTAATTTCTCATGGAAGCTGATGTTTTTATTTTATTCATAGGTTATTGATTAAACCTCTTATTTTTTTATATTTTTAAAGATTTTTGATGCATTAAAATTTTGTTTTTAAGCAAATTGTTCTAAATTTCCCTTTGAAAATTTGTAAACTATTGAATATTTAATGTGGTTAAATTTCCTTTAATTTTATTTTTATGAATGAAAGATAATAAGATAAATGATGACCTGGATGCTGTAAAACTTTGGCTACTGCCATTTTATAAAATTCATATTGAGTGTCTAATTCAAATCTCTGAGGGAATGATTGAATGGGATCTGAGTTTTTGTGGTTTCAAATTACAGCTTTTGACCAAAGTTAATTGTTGCATGGGCCCAGGAATGTCAACACCATGTGTCAAAAATCCCCCCTTCAGGCTTAGGATAATTAAATAGAACTGTAGTAATAATAATTGGATGATATAATTGGAATAAAAGAATATGTAAAGAGATATTCAACAAAGTGTTATAATGCATGTATTGAATTTGTGGTCAGTAATGATTTTAAGATTTTATTTAATTCTTAATATTAGGGGAACATTGGAAGTGAGTAAATTAAACTTTGTAAGGTCCACTGTTATTTAATAGGGTAGTTTCCTTCATCAAAGAAAACGATAGGCATTGATTGCGATTCGTTACCCACCATTAGTGTATTCATAATACACAAATTATTTGGTTTTTGAAATACCGGTTTAGACGAATGGCTAGGGTCAAATTTTATCCTCATTTGAAAAAGGCCAGATTGGCGCCCATGCGATTCCACTCTGCGTGACGTCACAGGGACTTAGTTTCTACACGAGAGGATAGGAGTTATACATCGTCTGAGGTTACCAATGCATGCATGAGGCACAGAGCTCAGGGAAACATGTCTTAATAATCACCTATTAAAACTGGCTAAGGTCGGAAAGTTTTCTTCGTTTGATAAGGTATTAATAAACCTTTTTTAAGCCAAGCGCTACCATTCAGGAAGGTACTCAGCTATCCGCTAGCATCCTGCGTCCTATCAGCGCTCAGAGCCTCGATCAAGGTCACTTCACAAGGAGAGAGGGAGAACCAGAAATGCGTCGCACGGACTTTCCTACTTACGCGTCGCGTTTTTGCGCGCTTGAAATTTTTCACTTTTCATTTAATCGCGAAAAATAGATATCGTCATTTAAAAATCTAAAAGTGCGAAATACGTACTCCAGGAGTAATAATCTTTCGATTTAGGCAATAAAAAAATAATAGGAAACCACCCTATTATGGGCACGACCCGGGTTTCGTAACTTGGTTACATCGTCAGGTGACTGATCTTGCATGCATCATACATTTATACACTAAGTACACAAGTGACAGTTAGGACATCTATTGGAAAGGAAAAGGACTGGTTGAAAGAGCGGGGGTGAGGGTTAAACACGGACTGAAATAGGGAGAGGGAGTGGGGGAAAGGGGCAGCCTTGATTTGGGACGAGTGTTTATCCTGTGAGGATGAGGAGGTATCTGACCAGCCAGGGGAGGGTGGGGTTAGGAGACGAGAGCTATAGAAGGTGGCGGTGTTGGGGAAGAAAGAGAGGATTAGCAGGGTACATTGAGTTTTCTAAATCACAATAGTCTATGGAAGGTCGTTGAGTCCGGCTGTGGAAGGTGCTGGTATGGGTTAATGATTTCCCCGAAGGACATGGGTCACTGAGTATGATGCATGCAAGATCAGTCACCTGACGATGTAACCAAGTTACGAAACCCGGGTCGTGCCCATAATTAAATAACAGTGAACCTTACAAAGTTTTATTTACTTACTTCCAATATGGAGAGGTTTCACAAAGTAAAGCCTGAAGTTATTAGTTATACATATTAGGGGAACATGTAGCTATTTTTTGAAGGCAATTCAATATTTGGGGATTTCTAAAATATTTTGCCTGTAATAAGCGTTTTTATCATGGAAACATTTCTGTTTTTAATCTTCATCATGTCAATAATTAAGAAACTATTTATGTATTTTTCTTTACAGTTTCTATAGAATCAGTTGGAGCTATACCTCCGGAAGTCCTTTTCAAAGAGGCGGTGAATGTATTGAAGAAAAAATGTACCTACTTTTTAGAAGAAATAGAGAATTTTTGATAATCATTGGTCTGGATTATTTTCAAGGTATTTTCATCTCTTCAGATATTTTGTTAGTTTTGTTAAATTTTATCATCATGTTCCAGGAATCTGTTCATAAATTAGTCATCACATTACAGTATTTTAGGTGGAAGAAAGTGTTTTTGGCCGCCCTGCTAAAATGGTGCATTCAAATTAGAGCCCTGAAAAGGCTCCAAAAAACCCTCTCACCCCAGCAAGCCCAGGCTTGGGTCGGGCAGCTCAAGTATCCTCTACCAACAGCTTGATAGCCTCAGCCCATTTCCAAAATCATAGATAAATCTCATGGGTCTCATATCAGTCATCAGGAGGAGCCTACTGATATACTCAGACTGTGGAAAGCTTGAAAAATTGTATTTCTGGCTAGAAGTTTCTTAGAAGCCATCTTATTGGCCTATTGTAATCTCTCTCTGAAGACTCACCCGGATGCTTATAGGTCCCCATCAAGAAAGTGGTGGCAGTAAGATTTCAGTTTTGAGCTTGCAGTGTTCTTATCGGTATAGTTTTATTGTTGTGAAATTTTGTAGTTAAATAGTATTGTGTCTATAGAAAGATCATAAATTTTTAGTAGTCACTATCACTCAGTGATGCAACCTGAAAGTTGATTTAGGTAGGTGATGGTAGAGCTCACCTTGAAATAAGCCACAGGCATGTGAATTTCCCACATCCAGGATAGGGGAGCCATTTTCTTTCCCTGGGCTACCTCACACTTCGAGGATTTTTTTAGGGGTGTACGAAGACTTCACCTGGAATTTAAACCAGGTACTTCTCGATCAGCAGCCTACTGCTCTATACACTAGGCTACCACCCTCAACTTAAAATTATTTATGATTAGTATTTCACTCACTCAAGAGATTCAACCTGGAGGTTGGTTTTGGATGGGTGAGGGTAAAGCTCATCACATCATACATTGGGAGGCCCGTTCCTTTCCCTGGGCTTCATCCCTTTTCCAATATTTTCTTTGGGGTGTCCAGAAGCTTCACCCGGGATTTGAATCCATGAATCTGGGGGGGATAAGGACTATGGTGTGGAAAAGGGGATAGATCCCCCCCAAAGCCTCAGAGAAATAAAAAAATTATTTAAAACTATTGCATAGTTTCGACGTATAATAACTACATCAGCTTTAAGATAAAATTTTAGTGCCATTGATGTAAAGTGTATTTCCAGGCATGTCATTTTTTTTTTTCCCGGACCCCGTTGTCTGGGAGGGGGGTCGCCACCCCAGGCTATCTCATCCCCCCCCCCCCAAAGCATATTCCTAGTTACGCCACTGTCACCCACCATGTCCATCACTTCATCGTTCCTCCTTGTATCCGTCCACTTCACCTTCTCCATTTTTCTTCACGCCCACATCTTGAATGCCTTCAATCTTCCCTCATCCTCTTTCCTAAATGCAAACGTTTCTGTACCGTTAACCTTTTCCCTACGGCGGGCGTGTTTTCACGGCTTGAATTTTCCGATGCTTAAGAATGAAGGCAGTGTTTTCACGGCTTGAATTTTCCGATGCTTAAGAATGAAGGCCGTGTTTTCACGGTTTGAATTTTCCAATGCTTAAGAATGAAGGCAGTGTTTTCACGGCTTGAATTTTTTGACGTTAAAGGGCGAAGGCCGTGTTTTCACAGTTTTGCGGTCAAGCATGCCAAGTGGGTCCCAACCGCCATTAGGGTCCCTCAGTGCGAGAGGTTCTACCCTTTCCTATTGTCCCCGTGGGGATTATCTCGGCCCGTTCCGGCTCTTAGTGTCCCACTCAAGGAAGGTGCTCATGGTCACTTATTTGTTTATAAGTTAAAATAACTAAAAACGTACATGTTGCATTTATTGAAAATCAATGCCAAGAATTACATTCTGCATGTTCTGTTGATCGGTTCCAAATTTTAAACGGAACTCTGGCATTCATATTAACGGAGTTCATCATCATCTAGTAGATATAATTCCCTTTTGCTGAAAACCCTAAAAATAACCGTTAGAACTTCGTTTAAAAGTTCTAGAGGCATTGCAAAATGAAAGGTATACATTCATGAACTGACATTTGCTGAAATAGTAACAATTTAAAAAATTAAAATCGCACCAGTAACAATAAACTGACCGCAAAAGTACGCCGTGATGGGCTGCCTTCCGGAAAAGGATCGAGGATTATATTTGCCCAGTTGCCGAGGGAAGGGCCCGGCATCCCGCAAGGCAAGGTCACTAAGTGGAGGGAGCGACTGCCTGGACAATTCTTTGCCAAGAAACAACTCCGTACAGGGCGAAAAAGAAATGCTCAAAGCCTTTGTGCAGCCAAAACCAACTTTCCGTGAAGGAGCCCAGCACGAAAGGGTTAAGCGCTTCTCTCCAGATCAAACTCTTCACTAACCTTTTCTTTATATGTAGTCTTCATTAACGATCCTCTCATAAACTCCATCCTGTTCATGAACACCTCCTTTGATAAGGCAATTCACTTCCTGATGTCCTTACTGCTGTATTCGTTTTCTTTTTATGTGCTGCCCAAATAGTTGAATTGATCAACCTGCTCAAGTTTTTCCCCTCCTAATTTTACCTTGTGTCTCTCATTCCTGGCTCGTGATGCTTTAAAAAACCGCATTACCTTACTCTTCTTGTGATTAATCCTCATCCCATACTCCTCGCACCGCTTGTCTAACGCATCCACTAGAGCCTGCAGTCCCCTCGCTGACTGCTAATCAACGCCTGATCATCCACAAACCTAACCGATGTAAACATCATTCCTCCCACTTTACTCCAACTTCCAACTCATCCTACACTTCTCTCGCCATCTCCTCAGCGCACACGTTAAAATAGCATTAGCGACTTGCCTCAATCCTCATCAAATGCTTGCTGTTTGGTGGATATCAAATCCTAATTGTCTAGCGCTTATTTATTACAAATTAATCAGTACATCCCAGCATCTAGCACTTTCTGGACAACTCGGCTCTACAGTAAACCTAATACACAGAACCCCATCCCCGCTATTCTCCCTATCGTTTATAAATCTTTTTCACTTTGTTTCCCTGACCAAATATGAAAAGTTCATCTCTGAAAAATGCTGTTAAGAATGCATTATGAATTGCTTCACGCTCCTTTTATTTACTAAATTGTATTCAATATCTCAAATAGTGACAACCTTTTTATCCTGTGGGCCACTAATGAGAACTTTGCTTTTCGAAGGCCAGACCATTGTTTGGGAACCACTGGTGTAAATAAACTGTATGCAGTTGAGGACCTCAAATCCAGAAAGTTTGGGACTGAAGGGCTTCTGGATTTCTGGTTTTTCTGGATTTCTGGTCTCCATGGTATATTTAGTAAATTAATTAATTTATACATGTGCTCAGGCTCTTGTACTTGATATTTGATATCCTTATGTGTCCCTGACAAGGTTCTTAGCGTATGTCCATAGTATGTGCTAACTTCCTACTCATCGCAGAACAAGGCTTGGAGAGTGGTGCCACGAGGTGGAAAGTCAAAACACTACGCAGAGGAATTATTAAACGTTCTGGTTTTCCGGGTTTCGGTATTCCGGATTGGAGGTCCTCAATTGTATATGCCATAGCTTTGCCACCAGCCACAAGATGTATTGAATGCGGATGAAAACTTCAGCCAGTACACAGGTATCAAAACTTAGGTGGTTTTTAATTAGAGAATTTTGGGTTGTCAATAGGGTAGTTTCCTTCATCAAATAAAACGAAAGGCATTGATTACGATTCGTTACCCACCATTAGTGTATTCATTAGTTTCTATACGAGTTATACATCGTCTGAGATTACCAATGCATGCATGAGGCACTGAGCTCAGGGAAACATGTCTTAATAATCACTCATTAAAACTGGCTAAGGTTGGAAAGTTTTCTTCGTTTGATAAGGTATTAATAATCCTTATTTAAGCCAAGCGCAACCAGCTAGCAGGGTACTCTGCTACCTGCTAGCATCCTGCGTCGTATCAGCGCTCAAAGCCTCAAAGCGCTCAAAGCCTCAAAGCGCTCAAAGCGAGGTCACCTCACTTGTGGCAGCGGGAACCAGAACGACGTCACACGAGTTTTCCGGGCATTCATACTTAGCCGTCGTGTTTTAGCACGCATGAAAATTTTCACTTTTCATTTAATCGCTAAAAATAGATATCGTCATTAAAAAATCTAAATGCGTGAAATACATACTCCAGGAGTAGTATTCTTTCGATTTAGGCAATAAAAAAATAATAGGAAACCACCCTATTGTATTTCATTTAATTTTTACATTGTTCCCTGTTTTCAGGTAAGAGATGGTAGGGTTCAACATCTATTTCATCTATGGTTGGGATGTAGGATTAAAATATTTACTATTAAAATTAGCTTTATAGAATATTGTAAGATGTATAACTTAGTTTTTTACTTCTTAAAAGCTTCAAATTTATTTTCATCCATAAAAATTATTTATTATCTGTTCACAATTTATTTCACTTAGTTTTATTCGTTACTTTTCGGCAATAGTCGACCTTAACAAATTTGGTTATAAGTTAATAAGTTTGCTCAACAAACAAAGGAAAATCAAACTGCTTTTAAGTATGCTATTAAAAGATCCAGGCTGAGGTATCCTAAGAGAAGGGGTGTCAAGTTCACTGAAAGGAAAAATTTTAGAACATACAGCCATGATGGGAAAACTTGAGATTGAACAAAGACTGTGTCCACAATACCAGGTGAGTTTGTCTTCATCAGATTCAGTTATGTACTGAAAGTGGTATCTTTTAGCCTTCTACGGTTGTGCATACACGACATAATGTATCAATATAGGAGTACAGGCATCCCCCGAGTTACGTATGTCTCGACTTACGTAAATCCGTACTTACGTAAGCGATAAACGTATTTCAAATGATTACGTTAATTTTCGAATGCGAGCGCGAAGAAGTAGATATTCGCTCGTACAATCTATGGAAGAAAAAATATCGAATAGTTATAGAGTTTTTTACGTGCTAAAAATAACAAAGTGACCCATTTTTGTCATTCCTCGAAGGAAATTTCATTAATTTCTGTAGAAAAATCGCTTGTAAATCCCAAGTCAGCAATCAACGTGAAAATTTGCAGTTCTAGCGATGGATGTGGTGGCGTATGTGGTTGCGCTCATTCCTGTACGATACAACTTGTTATAAAGCAATCTCTGAAGCGCCAACGCAAAGGTTCGACTTACGTAAATTTCGACTTACGCATAGTCTGCCGGAATGCATCTCTTACGTAACTCGGGGGATGCCTGTAATGGAGTAATTTATAGTTAATATATTTAATAGGAGGAGGAGGAATTCATCTGGAAACATATTAGAGTTAAAAAGAAAGGGCTTGTGGAGACTTTTTTACTCTTCCATGTTCTTCTTTTATCTAATGTGAAGAACAAGTCTTATTTTCTGTCCATTCATTAAGCTGGTTGATTACTTTCTGCATTTTTACATTTATTCCCACTTTCATGCATTTTCACCTAAACTTGTTTGTATTAGTGTATCATGTAAACAGACCTCAAGGATCATTACTCCTACATTACAACCAATTATTGAATAAGTTGCACATTATTTAATAAAGGGCAGATCCCCTCCAGCGAGCAAAAGCTTGTCATTTGTTTTGCTCTCTCTGTGGTTCAACCCGTAATGTTGGATAGGTGAGAGTAGAGCTCTCCCTGGACTTGGCCACAGGCTTGTGAATGTTCCAGGATTTTTTTAGGGGGGTGTCTGATGGCTTCATCTGAGATTAGAACCTGGGACCCTGTGGTAGACAAGTGCTCTACCCACATGACAACAAGCTCCCAAAAACTGCAACTTGAAAATTTGAGGTAAAGTCGGGCAGGTAGCCAGAAACTTGCTTTAATTGTTATCAATTCCAGGATTTTCGATTTGGCTTTTCGTATTGGCTTATTAGGTTTCAGCCTGTGGCCTCAAGTACAAGAGGGGCCTACATTCAAATTGCTGGAAAAATCAAAATTATACTATTATAAAAAAAGTTAACACTAAAACACTGGACTGAAAACAAGGAGAAATTATAAATATGACGTGGAGAACGTAAAAAATGTATAGGTCAAGATAAGTGCATTTGGGGCATTGAGTCTGTTCTTTACCATTTTATATTAGATTGCACCTAAGTACGATATGTAGGTGCACTGATTGCTATGAAAAATATAGGTTAGTACCAATCACAACATGTTTCTTTTAACATTATAATATAGATAACAATAATGATGTATTTTATTATCTCTCAAGAAATGTACAAGCTTCAAAATGGCTGATAAAAGGGCTCAATAAAAGGAATAATATAGGGCCTCTTTTGATCTATATCCGTCCCTGATCAGAATACCATTTATCGAAATAAATGAGTATCAATTTTGTTTGTGTAACGCTGAATTTTGTAATCATCATTTGTATTTACCGAAATTGCATTGAGAAAAATTATTATGACTTCTCCGTGCATGCTTCTTTCCGAAGTACCTTTGTCTAATTTTACGAAAAAAAAACTTAGGACTCTGGCGGTAGTAGTTAATATAATCCGATTTTGAGAAAATTTCTGACCTGAGATCCTGATGTTAGTCTACAACTCTTAACCCTTTTTAACCCCGACCTTCTTCTGGGAGAAATTAAATTTCAAAACATTAAAATTTTTAAAAAGTGAAAATTTTCTACTCAATCATAATAGGCAGTATACATATTTCGGCAATAATCGGCAGTTACATATTTCGCCATTAAACTTAACAACACAAAAGAACACGTAGTTTAAATCTATCCCGAATAGAGCTGAAAATGGATACAATACTGATGTCACTTTAGGTTAGCAAGCAACATTAGGTTATGATGGGTTAATAGTTTCGAGAAAGTCGGAGATTAGTAGCCCCGGGCTAGTTGAACCCTCCTCAGGCGATGTATGACGGGTAGTCGCCACATGGGAAAAAATGCGAAGCCCTCCTGGCTACGTGCATGATCCAGGCAGTGAGAGATAGCAATCCTCTCCATGTATTGTCCTCCAATAGTTTGCCTTCAGATTCCCTATCTTTCCGATGTTCCGAGAATGTTATTCAGGAGGATTACGTAGCAGTCCGTAGGGTTCAATAGCTACAAGGAGTCGGGAGCCTCGAGGGAAAACAGGTTGGAATTTTCGGGGGGGGGATCTCCAGGTCTTTCCGCATGGCTGTCTCCCCCTCGTGATTCTTCAAGGTTCGGTGACCACAGGGCTCGAGTGATGCGAGCAGTGAGTGTCTTTTTGAGTGCTTGCATTTCAAGGGCTGCCCACTTAATGGAGTGGTGGCCTCATCGGGTCCACTCGCCGCATTTCAGATCGTAAATGTCATGATAATGGCTCTTTGTAAACTGACCATTTCTCGCTAGCCATGCGTAGGAATCTTGTTACCCCACCGGATCACGGTGTTATTTCATTCATTGTACTGAAATCCCGTGATTTGGATACTGCAGCGAGGGGCGGTCTGGCCAGGTAGGCTGGTCGGCGATCGCCGAGGGCCCCGAATTTACGCGCTCGCATCTATCGTGAAGGGTATCTATATGAAAGGTGTTGCAAGAAAATAAATATTTTTAGAACCAATTTTTTTGTAATTATAAAGTTCTACGTTTCATCAGTAGCTTCATTTACAGCATGCTAACAATAAGTGAGAAAACATCATTAAAACATAAATAAAGGTGCTAATGCCGTTTTACACGGTACACGGTCGCAGCCTGACGTACGTGTGAAGGCGCAATCAAAATTGCGTCGTGTAAAGCGGTGAATTGCTATAACACACACGAGAATGCGTGGATGCGAGACGGCAAAATAGCCCCTATTCTAATTTCGTTCATGCTTTCGCGCAATTCCACGCCATTTTAGAAATTAATGCAGCTCTAACCAGCGCAATTCCGTGTACCGTGTAAAACGGCCTTTAGAAGATCGAAGAGAACCTAACGCTTATTTGAAAGGGCTATTCGAAAAGGTCATATAGAGATTTTAGTACAAGTACGTGGAACAAATTCACAAATAGTTAATAGAACCATAATACATTATTACAGTTTATAAGCTGTGAAATAGTAGTTTTTCATAACTTTTATCTAGCTTCTCAGAGCCAGAACAGCGTCCAAATCCATTTCCGGGCATGCAATTTATTTTTTTTTTTCGGGGGGGGGGGGGGGGGGGGGTTCCGGGATGAGGAGGAGGGCTCCATAATGAGTCCCAGCTGAGGGCCCCCAATCACCCTAGACCGCCCCTGACTGCCACCCCTCCATTGTTCCTTCTCCAATACTTTATCCTTCATTTTCTTGATGTTCTTTTTCCTTTTGTCCCCTTTACCTGCTTCAAGTACTTACCTCTTGGTCTTCCTCAGGAGGAGTTTTCGCTCCAATATATTCCTCGCGTCAGTAGCGTAACTAGGAATATGCTTTGGGGAGGGGATTAAATGGTTTTGGGTGGCGACCCTCCCCCAGGCAACGGGGGGTCCCGGAAAACTCATGAAAAATGACATGCCTGGATACGCATTTTACATCATTTTGGCATAAAAATTAAGCAGATACAGTTATTAAATCTCAAAACTAGACAATACTTTTAAATATTTTTTTCTCTGAGGCTTTGGGATCTATCCCCTCATCCGTAGTTAACCCTCTGCCTCGCATAGAATTTACTATCTTATGTCCGTTTCACACGGCGCACGTAGTTGCAAATGATGAAGGCGCAGTCAAAATTGCGTCGTGTAAAGCGGCGAATTGCTAGAATGCATGGATGATAGATGGAAAAAATTCCCCCTGTTCAAATTTATTCAAGCATTAATGCAATTGTATGCATGAAAGGAAAATAAATAGTTTAACCTGCGCAATAACTTGCCCCGTGTAAATAGGGCTTCATGAAATGGCTTATCTATCGAGTCTTCTCTGGTGTGGTGTACTACGGTTTCCTTTCTTCTATTTTACTTTCTTTTACCGTCCATTTGGTCATCAATGTTGTTGGTGTTTTTTGAAGTGTGGAGGTATGTTCTAAGTATTTTTATATCTTTCTTTGAGGGGCGGATTAAGGTTATGGCTGTTAGGGGGTCATAGTGTCACGCAAAAAACGCTGTTGGAATGGAAGTAGGAAACCCTTCCAACTATCTCTTGAAACTTGAAGTACAACCAAATGAGCATCGGATAATCATCGGACGTGACACGTTCGCGGGCGGGTGTCGTTAACGGCAGCGAGGTCGGCAAGGTCCTTGGGGTCATCAACATGCGAAAACCTTGCAGAGACTTATCGTGTGAATTTAAGAGGGAAGTCCATGAAGGAAGGGATGGCTACCAGATTACTTCTTAAGTTCCCCGTGGAAGCCTACGTTAATCGGTGGAACACGTTCATAATTATGTTTAATCGCCGTGCCTTGTTGGGATGCAATGCATCGTACCAAGCGTTGCGTTTGGGGGCAGCGAATGTGTGTAGACAAGTGGATTTTAGATATTCATCATTGAAATAAATACTTGCTATTTTCCACGATCATAAAATTTATTACGATCTAGGTTTCAATGTTACTGCATCTTCTTCAAGGAGATATTCATCAATAATTTTTAAAAATTATTTATTTATCTGGTGGAATAAAAACTTGAATTGGCGTGCCTCATTAAAAATTATCTAATTTCAATTTTTTTCAGAACTTACGGTGGAGAAGCTCCCCCAACCCTTCCCCTTAATCTGCCACTGCATGCAGAAGCGGAACTTTTGAGTCGTTGAAACATTGGTATATCGCCATTCATGCCTTCTAATCAAGTGGAAGTAATCTATGAAGCAGTGGTGATTGGTTTTATTCGCTTTTAATATTTCTATTTCGGATATTTTGCTTATTTTTCCCTCCGATTATTGCAAGTAAAGGTCACACTTACATTTCGATGCCAAAAAATATATTTTTTGAAGAATTTAGTCATTTCAACGAAATTAACTTAATGGGAATAATTAGTATAGATACTCAGGTGCTCCACATATGTATAAACATTGATTATTAAATCCGGATGCCGTCGAGGAACTATATCATCAAGTACCTATATTTAAAAAGTCTTTCTCTGTTTAAATGGTCAAGTGACGTCTATTGACCGTGTTAGACCTTTTCAATGTATCTGATGATTTCGATCCTCGACGAAATCTTGTTCGCGAGATAAAGTTGCCGACTGGAACAAATAAGTATCTTATGCTAATAATTTCCATTATGAAACAGTCCCACGAAGTTAACAAGTGTGTGTTACTTTGTATTACAGAAAATTTCCCAACATGTTGACTAATCAGTCCGTTTGAGATTGGAAATGCTCATTTTTTAGTCTCTCCTTCCCATCTAGCATTTATTTTTCATCGGAAATTTTTCTGTTGACACCTACCGTACGACATATCTTCCCACTGTCCGTGTTAATCTCTGCTTTCTCCTCCATACCGATCTCCAATGACGTTACCTGGCGGTGTGTTCTTTTGAGTTACCAAAGCCGCGCCATCCAACGCTACAATGATAAAGATAATGATATTATTATTAAATTATTCTACCGATTAAGGTAGGTATCCATGGAGTACATAAAAAGTATTCTGGGAGTCTCCCCTTCCTTCAAGCACTTCCCTCTTCAATTCACAATAAGGCCTACTCCCTTTCATTCTATCTAAAAATCCTATTCTCTTCCTTCCCCTCCCTCGTTTACCTAACATTCTACCCTCTAGCACTGCTTTCAACATTTCCTCTCCATCAAGTACTCGCTCCATCCATACCTTCTGTCTCCTCCGTATCTTGTCTAAAAGCTGCCTCTCCTCACCTACCATGTCCAGCACTGCGTCGTTCCTCCGACTTCTTTCCGTCCTCTTCACCTTCTCCATTTTTCGCTACAGCCACATCACGTATTCGAACGAAGATAGTGATAATGTTAATTAAATAAATGGTGATTAAATGGATAGTAATTAAATTAATAATAATATTGCCTGACCCTCGCCGCTAAGGACTACGCGAGTAGGCCCGACAATGTGGCCAAAATCATGCATCAGGAACTGGCAAGGAAAAATGGAACCCTGGACAACGATGCACCATATTACAAGTACCCTCCACCTGATGTTAGTGAAACTGATAAGTGCAGGATGTACTGGAATGCTGAAATCAGAACTGACCGTGCAGTTCAAAGCAATAGACCGGGCATAGTCATGATAGACAAGAATATAGCGACGCTCTACCCTCATAGACATAACAGTCCCATTAAACCATAATATACGGAAAGCACACTCAAAATTTATTAAAGATACAGGACTTACTGCTGAGATTAAAGCCATATGGAAAATGCAGTCAGTAGTTGTATGGTCATAGCCAAATAGTAATACCAGCAACAGGAATCGCGCCATGCGAAGTGCTACTTCAATTTAAAAATCGGAAAGTGGATCGGATAGTACTACCATAAATGCAAAAATCAGTCATCCAGGACACCTGTCTTATTGTCTGACTGTTACTTTCCTTAGAATAAGCGGGCAAAACATAGTCGAACTTGACCTTTTCCATTCTCTGAGAAGAAACATAGAAAGTTAGCAAGAGGGAATAAGAAGAGAATAATATTAATAACAATAATAATATCTAATTTAGAGTAGGATTCTGATACACGAGAATGAAAAACATTCGAAATGAAATTTCACAAAAGCGACATTTACAACCAGTTACGTAGGATTGTTAAAACTATCATCCTAACGGCTGAAATGAGTTCAAACGTGTGGTAAAAAGGAAGTTATCTCTCCAAATCAGACTATTTGCCGGCAGTAACGGATACAGAAAAAAACTTAAGGGGAGGCGCAAAAGATATTTTGAGCTACCTACACTTTTATCGTAATGAAAGATGATCAAGTTACATGCAAAATTTAATATAGTCTCATTTAAACTGATTGTAAGCATATACAAGACAATGCTATCTTATTATATAAAAATATTACAATTGTGGTGAGCAATGTTCGGCAATGCGGGAAGCCCTGCAAGAGGGGGGCGCGCCCCCCACATGTATCCGCCTCTGTTTGCCAGTCATTTATTCTCGCTATTACTCAGGGTTTCTGTCGTAAACTACATATTTCCTATTGCTCAACCCCTCTATGCTCATGCCATTCCTTTTGTGATTCCTTCCCTATTGCACGAGTTTTCCTCCATCGCGCTGTTGCCATGAGTAGACCATTTGGCATTTTCTCTCCTGAATGATCCCGTCTTCATCAACTGCCTTAATTCATCAGGAATACCCTCTACCAGCACTGCATATTTCACGAACTGCCTACAAAATTAACAATAATTTCTGTCGCGTCCATAGATAGATAGACATGTTTTAGTTGTAACTCTCTTCAGCCTTCGCAGTCTTTTCTTCTCTTTGGCGAACCTTCATCCCTGGTACTTGTTTCTTGTTGGAAACGTCATTTTTACTTTACGTTTGAACTCTTTACAGCCGTTAAGATAATAGTCCTAACAATTCAACCTAACTGGTCGTAGTAAATTTTGTTTCTGTGGGATTTCATTTGAGTTTTTTTTCATTTTGATCTATCGGAATCCTATTTTAAATTATATATTATTATTGTTAATATTATTGCTACATGTAGTCTAACAATTTAGGTAGGTTTTCATTGGTGCATTTTACTAATTATTTCAGCCTACATATTTCTTTTCCATAGTTCGTAAGCATCTCAGTGAGGTCATCACAGCCTTTTCAAGAACTATCTCAATAAAATGGACAAAAATAATTCATGATATTTTTTGTGCGAGCAATTTTTACTGACATGACGGCATGAAAATTAATTAATTACAGCAAAACTAAGGTCCATTCAACGGAACCACTACTAGTTCAGGGATGTGTTCACCATTCCGAAGGCCATAAAAAATACGGCATTGAAAAAGGCGGAGCAACTTTCGTGGTCTCCCCTTGTGAGCCGATAGTGCACGACGAGTAAATGTTTTACTTTCACCTTCGTTTTTTGATAAAACGCATTAGAACCTCCCATTATCATCCCTCAAGACATTATTTATCGGTGTAACAAACATATTCAACTAAAAAATACCTTATTTGGCAATAAGAAGTGATAACTCGGTTGAGGCGAGTATTGATGAAAGGAGGCACAGATTTATCACTTCTACCTGCACGTGTTTTACAGCACGACTTCAATCTTCCCTTGGCATGCATTCTTTCCCCCTTCATACTACTCATATGATACATTTTCCCCCTCATCCTACTTACCTAACATTCTTTTCTTCATCACGAACCTCAAGCCTACCAACAATTTTACTCCATTGGAAGAAAGGTCATGAGGAGGTTACTTCCGTGGTAAATGTTGTAATAAATTTTTGGCAGGTATAAATAAAGTTAATATGCTTTTATTGCAATTATTTACACGATTGTGGATTTCTTCATCCTCCGGGTTTTCACCGCGCTGGCTGTGAGAGGTTGACGGCAGTTTCGCCTGGATTCCACGGGGTGTCTACAGATCGAATTGGAGTACGTATGCGGATGACTTCTGTTGTGTCCTGCTGATGTGTTCAGCTGCTGATTTTAAGCCATGGTATTAATCTGAGCAAAGAAGTTGTAAAATTTGGTATCAGCTGTCGTGAGTGATTGCCTTTATTTGGTTGATGATAGCTGTAGGAAACCCACTTATTGAAAAGTAGTCGTGCGGATGTCTGTAATCAAATAAAATTACAGCTGTGAAAAATTGATCAATGAAAGTTCAACATTTTGGCAAATAAAAATATAAAGTTCGGCTTCGGCTAAATAAAAAATAAAGTCTTCAGAAAATTTTAAATACACCTAATTCATTGTGAATTTTACAAAGCAATGACTGAATATCACTAGGCACAGTGGGATTTTTAATTAGTCTAATTTTGAACGATAAAAAATCGTAAAATTGAGGTGTTGACAGAGTTGTGAAACATTCTTTTTTTCTTCTTATCTGTTGTTGGTAGGTTAGGTGGATATTCAAAATCATGTTAACATGAGGATAAATACCTCGCTGAAAGCCAGAACCTGTTAATGCTTACACTACTGGCTTCGTGACTTCAGCAGTATTTCGCAAAATTATTTGATTTTAGGGGTAGCAGAATTTTTAGTAAATTTTTTTGGACATTTTAAAATAATTTTTATGTCATTTCTTAGATTTAAATGAAATCGAATTTGATTGTGCGTCGTTTTTTTAATTCCATTGTGTGTTTGGCGATATTTGGGAATTCAAGTTTGGTAGGCCATCTAATTTCACTTAAACCTATCATTTTATAGCCTTTCCTCTTCGTTGCCGATTTATTCCAACTTTCTTTTTTCGCTGATTGTAGATCAAATTTTCCCTTACATACCAGCCTCGTGGAGAATTTTTGGGTGATAAGGAGGACGACGACGAAAGACTAGGCGTTCGAGATGTGCATATGGAGAAGAATGGAGAAAGTGAAGTGGACGGAGAGGATGAGGAACGACGAAGTGGTGGACATGGTGGGTGAGGAGAGGCAGCTTCTAGAGAAGATACGGAGGAGACAGAAGGCTTGGATGGTGCGAATACAGAGACGGGAGGGGATATTAAATACAGTGTTTGAGGCAAGAATTTTGGGTAAACGAGGAAGAGGAAGAAAGAGAATATTTCTTCGTTGATGCTTTCGCGGGTCATTGTAGCTGTTGGGGATATTAGCATTGACAACACTTTGTAGTGTAGTTTTTATAAGGATAGTCTTTATAAGGATAGTCCTCCACGAAAAACCATCCTTATTTCCTAAGAAAAAGTGAGAAGCAACGGCGTCGAAATGTCGGGCAACTAACCGAATTAGTACGCTAGGCACACCCGAAAAAAACAGCATCCACAGCAAGCAAGGGCGGATCCAGGATTTTTACTGAGGGGGGACATAAGGCACTGACGAGCCAACAATCTTCTTATATTTGAGATTCAAAACAGCGTACAACAATTACTGTTTGAAATATTCTCTTATGATAATAATCTAATGAAATTTATTACTTAATATGATATTAAATGGTTGAGGCTCCGAAATACACAAAGAAAAAAACGAATGTAATGATAACCGCATTCAAAATCTTGTCTCTTTTTTTTAAGCGTCTGGAAGGGGCACGTGCCGCCCCCCTAAATCCGCCTATGGCAGTAAGAAAGAGAATAGTTTGTTTTAGGTAGAATGAAAGTAAGTAAGCCTTACTGTTAATTGAAGAGGGAAGCACATGAAGAGAGGGGATACTTCTTAAATACTCCATGTAAGCCTACCTTAATCGATAGAATAATTTCATAAAGCCCTTGTGTGAGGATTCTCCCGTTGCGATTTGAGTGTTGACTATAGTTTCTTAAGTCAAACGGAAATAACGCCATGAGGGCACTCAAGTGACAGGCAGGTAATTGGCAAGGGCCTGATTTATGCTCAACCGTGTCGTTGGTGAAGGACTTGTTGCGATAGAGACCAGCCAAGCGAGGGGTGAGGCTAACTAAGAAAGGCTATTCTCGTTGAAAGAATGAACGTCGGAAGAACCTGTGCGTTCTAACTCGTGCCGCTCGAGGCGTCTTCTCTGTATACATTGCAGGTATTATCGCATTGAGAGTGTTTCGTTTTTCAAGATCGAACTTTCTCATAGAGATACAGAGGAATCAGTCAATTACTGGAGGGATTTGATTCTTTCCCTGCGAATATTGGCAGTGAATGTACTTCTGACTTCCCAACGGCCTGGGCACACCATATATACAATAATAATGTTTATTACTAAATTATTAATTACAAAAAAGACAGAATGTGAGGAGCTTTGGGTAACCCAGAAGGCGGTCTTGTGTTTAGGTTACTCTCACCATTTAATAATTTTCCATGCATTGATTTTTATAAAAAAATGGAAAAAAGGACATGTGCTAACATGATCAAGAATAATATTTTTGACTAAATATATTATTGTAACTATCAAATTTGATTTTACAAAGTATTTCTTCAATTTTAGGATAACCAAACAACCTACTCAGGAAGGAAACATCTGGAAACTAATGGACCTAGCTTCATAAAAAGATAAATGGAAGAATTCAGTATCCTTATCTTAGGATTTATTATGTACTCCAATAATTTGACGATTGTGCCCAGCCAGTTTTGGCCCCTGGAATCAAAGAAGGCGTAGCCTGTGTTACAGTACACCAGGGTTCGGACCTGCAAAGTTTTAATCACACCCATGTCCTCAGTGGCGAAACAAACCTACTCAGGCGGGACTCGGACCAGCGACTCCCAGTGGCGTAGCCAGGAATTTCGTTCGGGGGGGGGGGGGGGGGGGGGGGGCAGAACCAGGGGGGAAAATTTTTGAAAAACAGGGTACTAAGTAATTGGTTTTTAAACTAATTTTAACACTTTTCACAATCGAAAAAATTTCATTTGTTAACAAAACTTTGTAAATTCATGATTTTTCAATAATTTGTTTCCTTTTATTAAGGAAAATAATTGTGCTTTTATATTTCGGGGGGTCCGCACCCCTCGGACCCCCCCTGGGTACGCCACTGCGACTCCTGATTTTAACAGCGAGGAATTTACCCCGCCGTCACCGGGGCCTTAGACCTATGGTCTAAAACCGGGGCTGAGAAAAATTGAAGCCCAAAATTAGCAATTGTAAATTAGTATTAAAGAAAGCGAACAATAGGGTGGTTTCCTATTATTTTTTTATTGCCTAAATCGAAAAATTATTACTCCTGGAGTGCGTATTTCACGCTCTTAGATTTTCGAATGACGATATCTATTTTTCGCAATTAAATGAAAAGTGAAAATTTTCAAGCGCGCGAAAATGGGACGGCTACGTTATGAATGCTGGGAAAAGCCCATGTGACGTCATTCTGGTTCCGGCTTCCGCCGTGTGAGGCTAAGAGAGCCCCTACGATGCAGGCTGCTTGCAGGTAGCGCTTGGCTTAAATAAGGATTATTATTCCCCTATCAAACGAAGGAAACTTTCCAAACTTAGGTATTTTTAATGTGTGATTATTATGAGATGTTTCCCTGAGCTCTGTGCCTCATGCATGCATTGGTAATTTCAGACCATGTTAAACTCCTATCTACTCGTATAGAAACTAGGTCCCTGTGACGTCACGTGGAGTGGAATCGCATGGGCGCCAATCTGGCCTTTTTCAAATGAGGTTAAAATTGACCGTTGCCATTCGTCTAAACTGGGATTTCTAAAATCAAATAATTTGTATATTATAAATACACTAATGGTGGGTACGGAATCGCAATCAATGCCTTTCGTTTTCTTCGATGAAGGAAACTACCCTATTGACTGTCTGTGAATGTATCTTCCCGTAATTTCGATATCGAATCGAAGAGATATCGAGAGCTCTGGATTTGGCGAGTGGGAAGTGTTAATGTTTTTCATTTGCTTTCGCTTATGAGTGAATGAAACGTATTCTACCGGTACAGGGCGGTTTAAATCATAGTTTTGTGAATCACCCTGCCCAACCTCTATCCTCAAATTCAACATCCCTCGCCTATTCCATTTAAGTCTTTCTAAAAATTCCATGCGCTCCATAACGATCCTTGCAGTGCGGGCCCATCTGCTCCCGGCACTCTGGGATTTTTTTCACCTTCGTCAGGGCCGGATTTAGATGAAAAGAGGCCCTAGACTATTCCACTCATGAGGCCTTTTCACCTCCGATTTGTAAGTATGTAAATTATATGAGAGATAATAAAGTACGTCATTACTGTGATGTATATCAATATGTTAAATGAAACACGTTGTGATTGTATACGTTTCATTGTTTTAGTGTTCACTGTTTTTTTAAAGTGTTATTTTAGTTTTGCTAATAGTTTTATATCATGCTCCTCTTAACCTTGAGGCCTCAGGCTGAAGCCTAGATAACTTATTGGAAAATCCGTCCCTGACATTCGCTCAACTTTGTTGGTAAGTTCGGTTTTTTGAAAAAGCAAACTACATCAGCATTTTTTCATCGTCGGCTAAGTTCCCTCATCACGTCGTTGACGATGAAGAGCAAATACATCAAATAAAACGAACTAAGCCACCTACGAAACAATACAAACAACACAACAACAACATTACGAAACCACCCACCTATTCTGCACCGCCAAACTCTGGCAAGAGTCCCACCAAGTTGAAAAGTATTCTTACGAGATAATAATTAGTATTGCATCGTCCCAACTTCTCCGTATATCGTGGTTCTGAGGAGAGATGGGGGTAATCAAGTTTTGCTGCCAGTTTTAAGCTGTCATCCCCTCTTAGAACAATGGAGAAATTAATTTATCCTATTATCAAAGTCTTCTATTCTGTCAAGACTGCCTGTTCATGTATCATACCTACTCATTTTTATTCAAACTCTTCTGAAAGAGCTTTTATAGATATTTGTCACGAGATTAGTGTTTTTTTTATTTTTAAGACTGGTTTGACTGTTGGACTCAACTCCGCATTTACTGTCAGAGGTCGTATTTTCCCGGCGATGTGATAGATATTAATTTAACATCGGAAGATAGAGGGAGATCACGATTAAGAATACATTTTTCAATCTTGAACTGGAAAAAAAAATCTAAAATGTGTGTTCTCTGAGTTGTTGAGACCCGGAGCGCGTGTTGGACTGCTCGAGCCATATACTAACTTCCACGTGCGAATCTTGGTGCGATAAGACCTGTTTGGAGAACAGGGCGAGGTGACGTTCTGAGAATGTTGGTTTGAGCTATGAACGTGAGGTTTTTTCCACGAGTTCTCTCCTCCAGGGCTTGGTTATCTACTCCTCCTCTTGCTGTTTTGGACTATCCTCCCGCAGCTTGCTCTACTTTGGCGCCCCGGCTAGCTGATGATTATTACTGGCCTTTTGACTGCCAGTTATAGGGTGCTCTGGACGCTTTTTGATTTTTATCTATTTCACAGCACACGGGAAAAGGCCAGCGATTTTTTTTTTGGGAAAGCTGCCCTTACATTACGGTCTTAGTCCGTCTAGGAACCTTATCATCTCGTCCAACCCTCCTAATTTCTACATTTGCTACCCGTAAGTGGCCAAGTTTCACGTGGGTGTGGAATTGAGCTCACGGCTCACCATTTTTAAAATACATGGGGATATAACAACTTAGAGTAGGGTGAGGTATTTACTTCGGCCTCAAATCTCAGTTAAATACTGTATTCGCTAGATAAGGAAAACGTTCCATCGAGCAAGCTTATTGATCACGACTGGTAATGTAAATTGGGTGAATACTCAGTAGATTAGGTATTGATTTTTGAGTGCTTATTCATGGCCTGGGTAAATTAAAAAAATGAAGGTTTATGAGATTTTTTGACAATTATCACTAATGATTTTTGAAGGTTTAGGTGGTGCAAAAACCACTCATTAACTTTGAATTTACATTTATTGCCTTTAAAAATCCTTGATTTAAAAAAGTATTATAGGCCATTCATCTTATTAGTGTTATCCAGCCTCTAAAAATCTTAAGAATAAAATTTGCATTTATTTACCTCTCGCTGCTCATGGTAATCGTTTGCCATAGATTAAAAAAAATGAGCGACCTATAGATTTTTCAAATCAATCTTTCATTCATATCAATTTCTGTGATAGAGTGAGGGTCTTAAATAATTTACACCAACATGTTATCCTGATAGACATCTTTAGCTTGTATGGTCGGAGTGACTTTTTAAAAGTTAGAATTCACTTCGTTGTTATTTACTAGGTACCACTGTGTGAATACAAGTAAATATGGGTCTAGGATTAGCTTTCCCCTTCATAGAATTTTTGTTTTGTTACCAAATTAGCTAACCAACGAAGCTTAAAGCATTTCGTAACAGCAAACCTGTATGAACTTCGTGCAAGTAATTCTAATAATAATACAGGGCATAATATTAAGTAATGAGTTGATGGAGGAAGGTCAAAATGCTATTTATGGAAAATTAATTTGTGTCACTCGGAAAAAATCATCTGGTAAAAATATATCAATTAATGTTAGTGCAAGTATTTATTCCCTGAATCAGTTCAAATTACCTGTTTCTACTACTTAATGTACAGTTTATTGAATTCATGGTGTTGCATAGGCAAAGCCATGGTAGCAGTTTCCATTATAGTGAACGTCATCGAACGTTCATCAGCCCCATTATGTGTGAAATAAAGCAATTCTATCGCCATCATTTAAGAGGCTCATAATCAAGAATAACATACTGTTTTTAAGTAAGATTTTATTATTTTACAGAGGATGGACTATATTTTTATGATCAGCAGGGGGGAAAATGGAGGGTATTGTTTTGATGCAACTGCGTTGTTTAAACTGCGGGTGCGTGATCCACTTCCGTCGGTTAATATGAGGTGTTGGCTTAAGAATTTCAAAAGGGTCTGAAGAATAAACTTGGCCCAAAATGATAATTTTGATGAGATTTCCATTTAAGGAGAAAATTTTGTAACGGAGAAGAAACTGCTGGAGGGATGTGTTGATAGAAACTTTACTGTGTGGGGATGCTGGAAGCTATGATTGAAGGAAAAATGTTGGGCAACCGGGAAAGGAAGAGGAAGGGATTAGGATTCATGGATAGAATGAAGAATTATAGCCAAGAGACTTAATGCCAAGCTTAATAAAAAATTAACTAAAGGAATGGGGACAGGTGATTATCAATAGTGATTGGCTGTGCCCTCTCTGAGTCTAACTTAACCAATAGTTAACCTTATGTGGTAAAAATCATGATTTTGCTTCTCTAGACCCTTGATATCCTTATTTCAGTCATGCAGACAGGAGGGTAACCCATTTTTAAGGATAAAATCCTCGCGGGTGTGTTAATAGAAAGTAATTATCGACTGGTAGTATCGGTAATATCCTGTTCTCTCCCGTAAAAAAACTTCTACTCAAGTATACTGTACTCCATCTTTTACTTATTGCATTACAGCTCCCACTTGTCTCCGACATTTGACGGTGGTTTTGTGTTTTATGGTATTGAGTAAGGTTATTCAAACCGCCAGGCCTCTCAGGTCCTTGGAGGATATTCCACCGCCTCGACGATGCGACCTGTGTTCAACTATTCTTTCTGCCGATCTTCCCTTCGCCTAGTCTTCAAGTGGGTCATTCGGGGACTGCAGGCGTTTTTTCCCTCGCCATCCCACATACGAGGCGTTCCCTTCGGAATATATGCGTGGCTTGACCTACGCTGTGACACAGTGTCGTTCTCATTGGATAGGGTCCCTACGCATAGGCATTTCGTCTAAGCAACGGGCTATGGTTCTTTTGTGAGACACCCATCCGACAAAGATCCCTACATAGTGCCGCTTTGTGTTTTTTTCTTTTTCTGTGCCAGTTTCCTACGACCTATTACTTGTGACCTATGCCTGAGATAGCGGCTAAGCCACGAAAAATATCCAATCTCAGAGATTATGTATTCTAAGGAGTATATACAGCTGGTGAAACTAAACATAGCAAAATTAGCCCATTTTCTCTAATGCTTCATAATAGTTTCACAAGAAAACCCTGACGACCACACACCCTCCAGGGTTTTATTTATTTTATCGCCATCGGATTCAGGACAGGAACAAGAACGTAAGAAAGATATTTGCGTTGGTAAAGGCGGCGTTCATGAAAAGAAATGAGCTGGCGAGAAGATCGCTTTGAATGAGTTCAAACAAAACGATAATGAAGATTCCGATCTGGAGTATATGAGATTGTACTTTGGGATTTTGGGGTGCGGAAACGTGGACGCTGACGGAGCGGAGGTGGATAAAATATTGGAGGTTTTCGAGATATGGGTGTGGAGAATAATGGAGAAGGTGAAGTTGACGGAGAGGAAAAGGAACAACGTAGTGCCAGACATGGTAGGTGAGGGAAGAATATTTGTTCAGCGAGGAAGGTAAAGGAGGAGGATATGATTTGTAGATAGAATGATGTATAGTAGGCCTGACAGAAGAGCGAAGTCCAGTTTGGTTGAGGGAGACAGGCTGGGATAACTCGCCAAATGATACATACAAACCTACCCTAACCGGTATAATAATGTAAGTAGTAACAATCAGATTCATATGATCTATTTGATACCCAGGAAGACACTGCATCAAGTTTTTATTGTGGGAAGAATTAATCGGGAGGAACGTAGTGAATTGAGCTGATATTTTGTTGAGATTTAAAGGAATTTAGGAGAATATCTAATACGTAGGATCTCTGGTTATTATCATTATAAATAGGCCTTATTCCGAACTAAAGGAGTAAATTCAATGTGGAATGGGGAACAGGCTAAGTTTATTCGTAAAATGTTCCATTTAAACCTACCTTAACTCTTAGAATAACATTAGTTACGAGAAAGATAGGAGAGGAGTTTGGGATCATAGTGATACGTAGCGAGATCAATAATCTTTCTTGCCAATAGCTACCTATTGTGATTGTATCATTGTCACCCATTTATAATTAAAATATCTCAGTGCTGTTAACAAGATGTTTCCACATGCCTACGGTGAAAGAATGCATGTATCTCCTGTGCTTAAAATACTTTCTTATGGAATGGATGTCGCATTAGGCTGTCCAAAAAAACTTTTTTTAAATTTCAAAATCGTCAACCGGATTTCGATGACCCTCGGGTATGCAAGAATAGACAAAAAAAATTCGAAAAATTTTAAATAACTAGTTTGCGAGAGGCGCCTAAATGCCAACACCCTTAATTTGTCATACGATTTCGCGAAAACTGTCAAAATTAGGGTAATCAGGGTAAGTTATGACCCACGGGGCTGAAATTTCATCTGTTTTTACGTATCTTTCACCATTTAGGCTTTGCGGCCCACGCAGCCATTGGCGCATGTTAGAAGATGACCATCCCCAACGAATTATATGAGCGTGTTAATTGGGTAGCTTTAAAAACCATATATCCTGTAGCGTGGTGCATGATGGAATAGACGTTACCGGATTTCCTTCATCTCTTTCCTGAGCGTAGTTGGGCACTTGGTCTGTATTCGGCCCTGTCCAGTAGTTTCTTAAGGAAATGTATCGAAATGACATCTGTTTCTTGGGAGAAGGGGATAGCCGCCCCTATCACTTTTATTATATACTCTCCTCATGCCAAGCCTCCCGGATGTGCTGTACAGGTTACCATTCCCATTTAAAGGTTAATGTTTGCTCTCCCTCAATTATTTTTTCGCGGAAGAACAGTGGTTATAAAAACTGAGCGCCATAGTTGATGAAATATAATCAGGTTGCCCTCATTTTATTATTGCTTTGAAAGACACGGAAATGCGTGTAAGAGCATGTTCAAGTTTAATTTGGCTTTCCCGTTCAGGATAAAATCGATATGGATATGTATCGGTGAGATTGTTCACGGGATGCATTTGAAAGCTCCGTGTAATTGAGCAATAGGATGGAGTTAGGTTTTATTATTTTGCTGGTGACTCAAGATGGGGACCGTGAAGATTGACTAATCCCCTGAAAGCATTATCCTAATTAATCGCAATCTTATTGATTACTCACCGTCCATTTTTTTGTAGTGCGTAGTTATTGTCATTTTTGTTACCTTCCCCTGGTTGTTGTCGAATCTGAGTGCTATGCAATGATACTGGAGGGTTGGGTGTTGGTTGTTTGATGAGTTATAAAGACAGATAGTGTAGACAGATCTCCTTGGTATGATAGTGACCTCCATAGCCACTATCACACCGAGGAAATATTTTATCAGGCCTTATAAAGCCGAAGTCGAGGGTTCGTCATCATGTACTTTTTGTCCCTGAGGAATTTAACGCACGGGCAACGTTCAGAAATATCTTCAGAAAGTGTGGCGAAACCTCTGAGAAATTATCTTTTCACGGAAGTATCTCCTTTGCAATGATAAGGATATTGCCGGTGGGGGAAGCCCAGACTTATCTCCCTAGCGGGAAAGGCGGCACAATTTTTTGTCACTCTCTCATTCTTTGCCTGGCAGAAGGGGAAAAAAGCATGCTCACGCTTCCTCGCATTTTATTTTTTATCTCTCATCCTTTGTCTCCCTTAATACGAGACTGTTTTTTACGACTAAAAACAAAAGACGTATTAGACTCCAAATTCCTGTGTCTTATTTAATTCTTCTTCCTCTTAACGCCTTGCTAAACCTATTTATTGTGTTTATAACGATTCTCTGGGAATTTATTCCTTTTTTAATTCTCTATGGTTAAATAGCTTTTGGAAGCTTCATTTTTTATATTATTTTCTTAGAAATAAGTAGTTTCAATTTTATATTCTACAAGCTGAGTCAAGTGGTTATGAATGACTAGTGGAAACTTAATTTCTTAATTTTGTTGGACAGAAAAAAAACTTCCCCTTGCTATTCTGTAATCTCTGTCTCCTATTTAAAAAATATGAATGTTGAATTTTATTTCCTTAAAATTGGTGGATTATGAAAATTTTAAACTTAATGTTAATAACTTGCACGAATGGCTATGGAGTGTAAAGTTAAAAAAAAACTAAATTGACGTTCGAAAAGAAAAGAAAAAATTAGGAGAAATTTCCATTAAAATGCTGGTTTTTAATGAATATAAACTTTAGGCAAACGTGATTTAATTTCGTTCGATGTTCACGCTGCATGAGACTTTCCAAGATTGCACACTGGACAACTTTCCGACACTGGCTTCAAAAACAAATGAGGAAGTGACGGGTTTAGTGCGAGAGGAAAGGTTTGATGATTACGGGAATCCGAGGATTTGACGCCAAAATAGATTGAGGAAGTGGTGTGCGTTAACGGAATTTTGAAAAGGGTGACGGGAAGAAAATTCTGTACAAGCCCGGGGGAGAGAGTAGTGGACGGGGCATGCTCACATCATCCTAGTAGATACCTCAGGGATGTTTGGAAGGACTCAAAATCAGTGGATAATAAAAATTTTAAACTTTGCAATGACTTTCACGACTGGCAGAGGAGCGTAAAGTTGAAAAACCACGGAATGGACGTTGGAAAAGAAAGGACAACATGACGATAAATCTCCGCAAACGTGTTGGTTTGAAAATTAAATTAATTTGAGTTTTTCCCCGCGTATAATCCGAAGGGATAATTCTCAGGTTTCCCACGGGATGTTGTTTCGGAGACCTGGTCCCAAAGTTCCGAAGGCCGAGCCTGCCATCGTCTGCAGGGTTAGAATGTGGAACCAAGTCCTTGCCGGTATTTATACCATCGATTGCGGTTCAAGAGGGCCTTGATTGGTTCTTTCTCAGTAGGTGTTGTTTTCGTATTTAGTGGTTGATTATACTCTTCCACGTATTGCTTACCTGGAAGCCTTTGCCTATATTGATGTTCTTTTCTTCTAAATTATTTATGGACAAATTCCTATGACTGTAAAAAATGGAATATTGCGTTCGGATTTCAATTTTTTCAAATGTTATCAATTTAGTATATAAATTTATGCTAGCACAGACAACACACTACAATCACAACACAAATATATACGCAAAATAATAAGTGCTACTGTAAACTGGCTAGTGATGGTGAACTTGGTTCACCAGGACAGCGGAAACGCGCCTGCTGATTGTGAGATCTATTGATATTTTTTACTACTAGGTTAATTTATATCGCTTCTTTTACGATCCCAATGATTGTCCGTGCGGCGCAGAACCTTCGTTTTTTTGATATTCATTCCATGGCCTAGGTCCAGGCAATGTTCTGCTACCGCTGATTTTAGTGGGTGGGACAAACGTGAGCATCTTTTGTGTCCTGTTATCCGTTTTTCGACTGTGCGGACTGTTTTTACCAGCTTTGGACAGCATTGACATGGGATGGTAGACGTGACAGCATTCACATGGGATCCTGTACAAATGCTGATGCTGTATACTCCCGAGGTTTTGAGCCCCAAGTCATCTTTCGGTGTCCAAATGCTGGCGGTGTTTCGATTCAGGCTCCTCAGGGGTGTTTGGAAAGGCTCGAATTTTCCCATCGCACTCCACGATTACAGGTGTACTGCTTCAGATTTTGCCAAGCACAGATATTAGGATTGGGGATATCTCTTCAACAATCTCCTGTTGTCTTCTGCTTCAAGCAACATATACGCAGAGTAAGTGGGGAGTTGATGATGAAGCCATTTTTGAGGTTAAGTGAATGCTGGGTAGCGAAGAAATGGGAGAACGAGCGTGGGATTTGCAGATAAAATGAAAGAGTATTGGCCTTACTGGGAGATGAAGGGAGCAGCTCCCTTTGAGGATGGGTAATCCGGATGATTGCTCAATTAAAAACTACTTTCGCTAGTAGGATAACTTTATAAATAACGCGGTAGCGTTGGCCAAGGCTGGGCTTGGGAGGCAATCATCTAAGTTGCTAGAATTCAGAGTAGTGGTTGCGTGACAGTTGGTTACTATCCCTAGATTTTAGGATTTTAGAGTGAAGAATATCATATAATCGAATTCTGTTGGCTGATTCGTGAGCTAAAAATCAGTTGATGTTAAGAAGAATAAATCACAGATGAATTTTCAAAAGCAATTTTGCTCAGTTTGGTAGGATTTAACAGGTATATAATAAATGAATTTATTTTCCTGGTCCATCGTTAAAAAACGACAATTGTTATGTCAATATCGAGTCGGCGTAAATTTTTATCCCCAGACAAATACTCGATAGTGATGCTTTACTTCACCGTTTACCAGGAAAATTGGATAGAGATTTTACGTAAGATTGTTAGTTAACGATCCCATAATCGTTATGTGAGACGTAGGGACGGCAGTTCATAAAACAAAGGTGTCTTTCGCCACAAACTAGATGTCGTATATTTTTACTAATGTTCCCCTCAGACATAAATGAGTCTCTAGTAGTTCTCTACAAAATGGTTTTAAAAGAATGTATATTTTTTATTGTTTCAACTCATATTTACCAACATAATTTCTATTCACATGGAAAAAATGAATATTTTAGCAAAAATATTGTTTTCAATTTATTCCAAGTGAATTCCAAGTACATTGGGCTCTCCCTAGACCGCTTCTTGTACTAATTAGCTTCCCCTAAAAATAAATCTGTGAATATCCCTGTCATACTCCATGGAAACCCATCATAATCGGTTGAATAATTTATTAATAATTATAATAAAAGTAATAGTGTATTTATTATTTATTTTGTTTTTTAAATCAATATTTAGATTAATGGAAAATTGTCATGTGCTTCGTTAATGTCCGCAGGAAAACGTAAATTTTCCGCTGGTAACAGGTGAATAAATGTATTGGTGATAACTCACCCCCGACCAAACAACGGTGAGATGACTCGCAGAGTACTTACAATGCAGCTTTAGACCTCGAACTGGGGTAATAATACCATTGCCATTCATTCTTTGGTGTATTCTCGAATGATGAGAGTCTTCGCCGCTGTGCCTGCGTCCGTGAAATGTTTTCTCTGAGTGACCTATAGGATTCGTGCCGTGTCGAAATCACTTGGACTGCTGCAGTATGATGTGTTCCCCGTATTAGTGGAAGGCGGGCCGTGTTTTTGAGCGGGGGTAAACTCCGCTGCGGCCGGCATGATCGCTGTTGCCAAGCAGGGAGGGGAACTGTAGCTCCAGATGCGGTCAATAAATGCATTGCGGGGATATTTGAGAGTATTGATCATTTTATAGTTTCCCCGTGGGTGCAAGGCTTGATTAACGAGTGCCCACGAATCTCTGCTACGAAATCAACTCTTGGTTGAATCTACGTTACCGTCAGGCGAATTTGTGCTAGAGGGTTTGAGGCAATTTGATATGTATTACCAGAGTACGTTTTATGCCCTTCTGTGTTGACTCCGGTATAGGGATCTGGGGAAGAATGTATATTTTCCGTCAGTGGAGATGCCATCGGTAGGCATATGGGTAATGATAGGGCAGATTTTGGCAATTACCCACATGGGATAGCACTAAACCGTTTTGTACGTGTGTACGGTGATAAGGATCCCAGAAACCTAATGCATTGATTTTTTTCCGGATTCAGGGATAACATGGACTGAGCCGTAACTTTTGATTTGGTAGAATTTTATCCCAATGTTTTACAGGCAAATTAATTGCATTAGCAAAGGAGGCGTTCATGAACAGGATGCGGCTTCTGAGAGGATCGTTTTGCAAGAGTTTAAAGAAAAGGTTAGTGAAGAGTTTGATCTGTAGTGTAGCTCTCTACGGTGCGGAAACGTGGACACTGAGGAAGGAGGACGAGAGAAGATTGGAGGCATTCGAGATGTGGGTATGGAGAAGAATGGAGAAGGTGAAATGGACAGAGAGGAGGAGAAACGACGAAGTGCTGGACATGGTGGGTAAGGAGAGGCAGCTTTTAGATGAGATACGGAGGATACAAAAAGTATGGTTGGAGGGAGTACTTAGCGGGGAGGGGATGTTGATAAAGATGTTAGAGGGTAGAATGTTAGGTAAACGAGGGAGGGGAAGGAAAATAATAGGATTTTTAGGTAGATTGAAAGGGAGTAGGCGTTATTGTGAATTAAAGAGGGAATTGGTCGATGGGGAGGGAGGATCACAGAATTCTTCTCAAGTACTCCATGGAAACCTATCTTAATCTTAGAATACTGTAATAATAATAATTCCATCCACGTAGTACACCGCGTTCCACATGAATTATGTTGGGCTTGAGATGAGTGTTTACAAGTGCGCATTGCGTTTAACTCTTTATGGTGATGAATGATCATTTTCAAATGCATTAGTTTTATGCGATTTTCTATACTAGTGGTAAGAATTGTCGTAGTTTCATACTTATTTTACATCTAATTACTGCCTCCACACATGCTCTGTGATTCACCACAAGGATGCTGGGCAGGGGGTGAGTTTTCACCTGCATGGACTGCGCTGTACTCTTCATGGCCGTCAATATGTATAGGAAACCAAACACATGGACTTCAGCGCGGGTGGTTTGACCATACTCGTGAGAAGATTTTACTACAAGATGGATCAATATGAACGGCAGGATGGAAGCTCTCTTCGAAATTAAGAACAGGTGATTTCAATTGGGTGGTTTCCTATTTTTTTAATAGCCTAAATCGAAATATTATTAATCCTAGAGTACGTATTTCACGCTTTTAGATTTTTAAATGACGATATCTATTTTTCGCGATTAAATGAAAAGTGAAAAATTTCAAGTCCGCGAAAACGCGATGGCTGTGTATGTAAACTGGGAAAAACCCGTGTGACTCCTTTCTGGTTCCGGCTGCCACCGTGTGAAGCCACCTTGGTGCGAGGCTATGAGCGCCGCTGCGATGCAGGCTGCTAGCAAGTAGCAGAGAACCCTGCTAGCAGGTAGTGCTTGACTTAAATGAGGATTAGTAATACCGTATCAAACGAAGGAATCTTTCCGACCATATGCAATTTTAATTGGTGATTATTTAGAAATGATTCCCTGAGCTCTGTGCCTCATGCTTGCATTGGTAATCTCAGACCATGTAAAACTCCTATCTACTCGTATAGAAACGAGGTCCCTGTGACGTCACGTGGAGTGGCATCGCATGGGCGCCTATCTGGCTTTATTCAAATGCGGTTAAAATTGACCATTGCCGTTCGTCTAAACTGGGATATGTAAAACCAAATAATTTGTATATTATGAATACACTAATCGTGGGTAACAAATCGCAATGAATGCCTTTCGTTTTCTTTGATGAAGGAAACTACCCTATTATATAGTACAATAAGGGAAATATTAAAATGATTTATCGTTCTCTTCACTAAAACAATTTCACAGACCTATGAATGGGTGTGATACACTGGGAACCGGGCTTTACATTTGGTAAATGTTGATGATTACACCAGAGTGATTTTCTCCATGTTAAGAAAATGTGTTAATTTCAGTTACAACCCAGGTTACACATCAGTTGTCCCACAAGGAAACCTCATCGGCCCCATTTTGTTCATTTTATACATAAATGACCTCTTCTTCCAAATTATGGCGGCGTATAATTCTACGCCCCGCAAACGGTTCTCCTCTAAGGTGTCCACCTCCCTTTCTTTAAAGCGTAAAGGCATGGCGTTTATTTCTTCCGAAATGGAGGCAAAAGTTCCCCTACTCCACACCAGCCGTAATCACTCGTCCGTTTCGAAATGCTTCTGGTCGAAAAAAATCGTCCGCCGATCGCGTCTTCGAGTACCATGTTGTCTAGCCCGGATGGGAGAATGTTCTATCTCTCTCGAAAATCCCATGCATTCGTCCTCCTCGTGCTAGAGCTAGCTAGCTCTTCTCTCCATTTTCGTAACGGCATCGTTTGCTGTGTGTGTGGGGACGGGTCATAGGTTTCGTCACACGAGAATCCTAGTTTCTCTTTTGGTGACGACAGTGCGACTCTCTGTCGGATCTTCTTCCCCTTCCATTGCTTTCAGAAGGGGTGGAGGGGGCGTGACGACCGGTCGGGAAGAGAAGTACGGCGAATGACACACGGTTTCGTGCACTCTAAAATGCACCGAAATATGTCAAATATGGATTCCACTTGCACCAGCGATGCTAAAAATCTATCAGTAACGACTGACGGCGTCACGTTGTTGGACTGTGATGGCTTCATTCTTGAAAAATAGAACTTTTCGTCAATTCCACGCTTGCCTATTTCCCCGATCGAAGTTTCGACAATTTCAGCTTGTTATTATCAATTTTCTTATTACCCTACTACTTGTTATCGATAAAATAATTTTAAAATAATAATTACCTTCATAATTTAAAGCTAATATTGTCGAAACTTAGCTCAAGAAAATAAACTACTGAGGAATTGAATATTTGTTTGTGAGAATTAAGCTAAAAAAATACTTTTTGAGATTTTTGATCAAGATCAGTTGAGATTTTTGGAAATATATTTACTCAGTAATGTTCCATTGATAATTTTTATTTACCTAACAAGTTTTTAGGTATTTCTCATTAAATTATTAGTAAAAGTCCTCAAGTTTTTCTATTGGATGTTAGCAGGTAAAGTTATTTCTAAATGTCTCAATGATACAAAGTCTATATGAAGTCGTAGCTTGAATTCAATGAAGTGAAGTCTTAGAATGTGTTATAAATTAAGACTAATTGGCTTTGTCCGTCATGCTCACATAACTTCATAAATAGCTAGCTGATTAATAATAACTTAAACTATGAATGTCAGTGAGGCTTTTTTTAAGGTAAATTCCTAGGGAGCATTTTAAGAGTTACCCATGCCCGACAAGATTTCCAAATGAATTTAATATCGCCAATTCCACAGAAGGCTTATTTACTCTTTATCATGTCCAAGGAGGTTTGAATATCTGGAGGCACTGTTTCCGAGTTTTTAGCGTGGTCAAAGTTCCACCATCATGATTTGACAAATTTTGGACGTCTCCGACTGATATTTTCAGGAGGCTAAGTATTTTTTCTGAAAATGAACTACATTAAGTGAAAAATGCTACGATAATCGTTAGTATTTCGCCATTGTCATCGGATTTTTCCCATCATTCGCGATACGTCTATTAAAGCATAAACTCTGTGTCTGTTAGCCACTTTTCTGGTGGGGATATCCTTGAAAATATACTTTTGTACTGTAATTTTTAGATTTCCGTTGGCTATAATAAAATTAAAGACCCGTATAGGTGCAGGTAAATGACTATTCCACTCTCGTAAAATTTTATGTTCAGCTGAGCTGGTTGCAGAACTTAACCGTGGTGATTTGATAATAATTTTTCCCTGGGAAAAGATTTTTGAGTTATTACTTCGCGAAGCCTACCAATGAAGTAAGAAAATAAGGTTTACATTATTCGCTCCATACTTCATTTTAATGTGTCAACGTGCTACGACCAAAAATTTCATCAAATAGTTAGCGTCGACCCTAACGGGATTGTCATCGTTTTGGTCAAAGTGGGCGTGGCTAATCCTACCCAAGCACCCCCATTCCGGCTACACTATGCTCCACGCTAGGATCCAGGGGTGCCCCTGTAGGATATTCCAACCTTCTTGATTTTGTCAATCAACACTGCTTTCCGTCTCCCTCTCCCTCGTGTTCATATTTTCCTTTTATATTTCGGGTATTTTAGTATGGGGGTATAGCTCAGTGGTAGAGCTATACCCGCTGCAGATCGAGAGGTCCCCGGTTCAAACCCGGGTGCCCCCTATTTTTTTGGTGGATCATGCAAACTTAGCTTGTCCTCTTTATTCATGACTTTCCGAAATGTAGGAAATCGAAAGGTCAGGTTGAGTCATTATTTATAGATTTTAAGAATGCTTTCGACACGATTTCCCTAAATAAATGGTGACAAAATACATACGAATTACAGCCATGCGTGTTAGTAAATTTGATACGCGACTTTCTGAGTGATCGAAAGCTACAAGGAGTCCCTGACGGAATTAGCTCTGTTTTAATTAAAGGGACAAATGGTGTCCCACAGGGGAGCGTCATTGGCCCCCTTTTTTCTCTTTATAAATAAATAACCTCTGCTTCCGAACTAACTGTAAAATACATTTATTTGATGACGACGTTGTCATCTATCGTGAAATTAGTGATCCCTACGACTGAGAAATTCTATCATTCGATTTAAACAACGTTCATCTGTGGAGCAGAGAGTTGCACTAAATCTTAGAAAATTATGTCGGCGCCACATTTATTGTGTAGGTCATCCAATTATCCCCAAGTATATGCTGTGGATAGTTTTAACATAAAGGCGACAGGTGAAGTGAAGTATCTTGGAGTTACGGTGCTCAGAAACCTTCGTGGGGAACTCATATAAGAAATACATGTGGCACAGGCCTGAAGAAGCTAGGATCCGTTGTGGGTGTGGATCTAGTGCGTTGTGGGAAGATTTTCTGATGAAAAAGAAAAAGACAGGGGCTATTTCGCACTCGTCTATACAAAATTTAAACATGCAGAGAGCATATGGGATCCGGCGCAGAAAGTCTTAATCCGTGAACTTAATAAAACATAAAGGAAAGGTGCGCTATACATAAGAAACTACTATGAGCGTACAAAAAGCGTTATACAGACGTTAAACGAATCAGGGTGGGAGCCGCTAGTGACTTGGAGGCTGCGTACTTGGCATAGATTGCTTGAGAAATTGATGATAAATAACTGTAATAGCGACACGGAGAGCATCACTTTATAACCTTACTATATTTGTATATATTATTATACTTTTTCCAGGTCATACAGAAACGATAAATGAAGTAAGATACTTTGCTGAACGAATAGGTACGTAAATTCATTTTTAACTTAGCAATAAAAATCTTTAATACATTCTCGGCGGAACGTCGTTAAACTATTTCCATTGTATTTTTTTAACGGCTGGTATCCTAACACCCCCTGCCACACCCCTATTGAAGCGGCTTGCGAGGTAGCAAGTGGATATAGATCTCCTCTCCGATTAGTACTAGATTCATCATAACCCTCTGTCTACTCCTTGCCTCCTTTAGAGTCAGTGTTCGTATTGAATGTAATAGTATTGCTGGAGTAAGATCTGACTGTGTCTCAGCGAATCGCAGTTGTCAAGGCTATTATAGTAATCCACCGGGCCTGCTACTGCATATCTGCCTATATTTCGGTGACTTATTTTCCCTCCAGCTCCTAAACACGTGGAGGCCACGAACTAACTTTACAGTTTTGGAATCAGCTACTCCTTCTCAATTAACGTCGTGATAGGGAATGGAAACCGTGAATTGGACGCAGAGAAGCTGAACCGGTAGAATACCTTTTATAACGATGGGTATTTTTTCCATTCAAGTTGTACGCTGAGTGTATTTTTTAATAGCAATACCTGCCTCACCATGTTGAATCTCCTCCCTCAGTTCGACACAGAGTCTATTTCTCTTCATTGCAACAACAGACGTCTTCCTTCCCCTCCCTCGCTTATCTACTGAACTTCCTCGTACCGCGGTTTTCTGCATCCCATCTTAGCTATCAACTCGCTCCAAAAAATCATCAAAGAAAACGAAAGGCATTGATTGCGATTCGTTACCCACCAATAGTGTATTCGTAATACAAAAATTATTTGGTTTTAGAAATCCCAGGTTAGACGAATATTAATGGTTAATTTTAACCTCATTTGAAAAAGGCCAGATTAACGGCCGTGCGATGCCACTCCGCGTGACGTCAGAGGGACCCAGACGCTATAAGAGTAGTCAGGAGTTTTACATCGTCTGAGATTACCAATGCCTGCGTGAGGCACAGAGCTCAGGGTTGCTCATTGTGGAAAAGTTTCCTTCGTTTGATTGGGTAATAATAATCCTTATTTAAGCCAAGCGCTACCTGCTAGCAGGGTGCTCTACGCTACCGCCACGCTCGGCAGCAAGCAGCCTGCATCGTAGCGACGTTCATAGCCTCGCACCAAGGTGGCCTCACACGGCGGCAGCCGGAACCATAAGGACGTCACACGGGCTTTTCCCAGCATTCATACTCAGCCGTCGCGTTTTCGCGCGCTCGAAATTTTTCACTTTTCATTTAATCGCGAAAAATAGGTATCGCCATTTAAAATTCTTAAAGCGTGAAATACGTACTCCAGGAGTAATGATATTTCGATTTTGGCAATAAAAAAATAATAGGAAACCACCCTATTTACGTCTCTGTGATGCTGATGTGGGTGAGCGCTATTTATCCTTATATGTATTACAATTTTATGCGAGGAGAATTCGTCAAGATACCCTTGCACCCTTGAGGGAACCCTTGGTGTCAAGGGCGTGGGATTTAGCCAGCATCTGGTCGGAGGGATGTGGAGCGCCAAGATATCGATCCGTGTATCTCGAATATTCGAGCTGCGGGCAAATCTGCTTTCTCTCTCTCTCTCTCTCTGTGCCACTTCACTTTCATATCTCGTCCCCACGTGCACCTGAGCGAATTGCCATATAATCAGGGCGAAAATTTATTCACTTGGAGAGTGGCGTCTCGACTCTTCGTTATGAAAATAGCCCTCCGGCTTCGATGACGTGTCTACATTAAAATCTCGTGCCCTTGGGAGAGGCTTTGTATGAACGGTTCATTTGCGTAGGAACTGCCACTAACGAGCAAAAGGTATGCATCGTCAACTGAAAGAGTGTTTGAAAAGAGTGTTCTGCCAACTCTTGTAGAACATGTGTCAATTTATACCGTACTTAACATCATTCACTTCAATTTTAAGATTAGTTCGAGACACGTGGTATGCATCATTTTCATGAAAATATGAAAAAAATAAAATAATCGTCCAAATTTGCATAATCCACAAGGGGCCACAGAAAAAAGTTTTTTCGCGAAATAATACCAGGAAATTTCATTTGAAAACAGAATTATTTGACAGATTTTTATGGCGTTATATGTCTAAGCGCACGAAAAAAGTTGATTACGGCCAGATTACGTATTCCATTTTGACAAACACTGATATAATGCTCATTACACCATGATAACCACGAAAGAACTACATTTTGCGATATACATACGAAACTATACATATTAGCAAATGAATACTGTAATTTAAGTCAAAACTCTGCAGTTAATGGAATTGGCGCACCTGTTGGCTCAATTATCTGGAATAATGTTGGCTATAAAAATATAAGAATTGCTTTTTTCTTAATACCATAATTTTACTTCTTATTCTTGATGGGTGTCGTCACTGGTAGCAAAACGATTTAAAAATAAATTAAGATAAAAGCATTTGTTTAAGACGGCGCAACCGGTAATCTATCTCATTAACTTCAGCATTCCTGCTGAATCATTACCGTGGATTGTCGAAATGATCTAGTGTGAGGATGATGCTACGATAAAAATAGATTTAGTAAGTTTTCGTATTTCATTTACAAATTCATTTATTCAAGTGAGACCAGTTATTTTTTTGTCTTCGATGTTTATGATATAAACTACCGATTACCCGTTGCTATTACGAAGAGCAGTGGGCTGTGATGAAGATATACATTTAGAAGGATAAATGCATATAAAGTCTGGTTATTTCCGAATGAAATAAGGTATAATATTTGTATGCGTTTCCAAATCTACAAAAACACGATTCTGCTTATTAAAATGTACCTATATTGCGGATAAGTGTAGCATCCAAACATTTTTTTTGAATTGTCATCCTCTAAAAGAAGCTGATTCGAGGATCGTTGTGCAAATTGCGTTGCAGAAACGTGGACGCTGAGGTTGGAAGACGAGAAAAGACTACGGTGCGAAATGTGGATATGGAGGATAATACAGGTGGTGAGATGGAATAAGCGGAAAAAGGAACAAATAAGTGTTATACATGTTGAGTGAGGAGAGTAAACGATAAGAGGAGGTAATGAGAAGGCAGAAGGTCTGCATGGAGCTGGTACTTATCGAGGGTTAGGAGGATGTTACTAAAAACCTTATTAGAGGGAAGAATTTTTTTAATCGCGGAATGAGGCCAAAGAAAGCAGGGTTCAGATATTATTACTATAATATTCTGCCCGTTAAGGTAGGTTTCCATGGAGTAATAAAGATCTAACTGGAGTACTAATTGATCTGGGGGCCTCACTTTACTTCCATCACTGCCTTCTTCAATTCACTGTAAGGCATATCTAAATCCTTTCATTATATCTGAAAATCCTATTCTTTTCCTTCCTCTCCCTCGTTCACCTAACATTCTACCCTCTAACACCGTTTTCAACATCCCCTCCCCGCTAAGTACTTCCTTAATCCATACCTCCTGTCTCCTTCGTATCTCATCTAAAAGCTTCCTCTCCTCACCCACCATGTCCAGCACTTCATCGTTCCTCCTCCTCTCGGTGCAGATATAGAATGAAAAAAACTGCAGTTTTGAAATTAAGATCAAATTGGAAAAATAAGAGGGAGAGATTGTTAATAGTCCATGTAAACGTAACTTAAGGTGGAGAATACAAAAACTGTCTCTGTATGGTATCACCGATTTATATATCAATTGAAATGTTGAAATGAGTGTAAACTTTGAGGATAGATAACGTCGATAACTTTTTTTGTTTTACGTAATTAATTTAATCATGTAATTTTTAATAATATATTAAATGTGATTATATCATTGCACCAATTACAGCATATGGGGTGAATTTCAATATTAAACTGGCTTCATCTTACGGAATAAAATGTGATAGCGCATTTATCAGGGCTATGTTATTACCTAAGTATCCACGCGCATGCAATACTATTCAATGATGCACTAAATTATTTACTCAACGACCCACAATTACCACTTCAGCCCCAAAGTTTTACGCCCATTTTGATTTCTTGGCTATTTTGGCTACTACTAACCATTATCCATAACCTTGACGCCTTTTTTATTTGTGGCAGTGTAATACGTTCGACTATAGCCCGTCCGTGTCTTGTTTTTAATTATAGGCTCTACTAGCTTATCTTTATAGGGTCGTATCATAGCAAAAGATGTCGGGTTAAAAATGTGATTCGTTTTGACCTGTATTCGCTGGCCAATGAGTTATTTGAGACCAGGTGTTGCTCAAAATATGAGTGATACTTTGTGGTCGCTGTTACCTGACTGTCCTGGATGGGTTCACCATTCCGCTCGCAACCGGCCTTCTACCTCAACTCTCGCTGCGATACCGGCGGCTATATTACGAGAAAATGTACGTAGACTTAGGTAACCTATGCCTATGCAGCCCACCTAATAAAGCGTCATCAGTTTTATTTAAAAAGTTAGAAACGAAAATAACAGGCGATTTTTTCAATCAATAATCTGCCCGTTGTTAATTTTTTGTGGTTCACGAAAAGGCAACTCTTCCATTAACCTTTTGAACGTATTTACACGATAATTATTATTATTGTATTCTACGGATTAAGGTAGGTTTCCATAAAGTACTAAAGAAGTAATCAGGGAGCCTCCCTTTCCTTCCAGCACTGTCTTCATCAATTCACTGTAGGGCCGTGTCCCTTTCAATATATCTAAAAATCCTATTCATTTCCTTCCCCTCCCTCGTTTCCCTAACATTCTACCCTCTAACACTATTTTCAACATCCCCTCCCCACTAAGTACTCGCTCCATCCAAACCTTCAGACCGTATCACATCTAAAAGTTGCCTCTCCTCATTCACCATGTCCAGCACTTCGTCGTTCCTTTTCCTCTCCGTTCATTTCACCTTCTCCATTCTCCTTCATACCCACATCTCCAATGCCTCCAATCATCTCTCCTGCACCTTCCTTAGTGTCCACGTTTCCGCACCGTAGAGAGCTACACTCCTGATCAGACTCTTCACTTGTCTTTTCTTTTAACGTTTACATAACGATCTACTCATAAGCTCCTTCTTGTTCATGAACGCCTTCCTTTGATAACGCTATTATATTCCTAATGTCATCACTACTGTATCCGTTTTCCTATAATGATTTACACAATGATAAGTAATATCAAATTCTTCGAACACAATGGCATTTATGAAAGTTAGGGTCCAAATCGCCGAATGCAAATTTACCTACGTCTAGATTTAACACACATTTTATTTTCTCTTTGCCAATTAATGTATTTACAAAGGTACTGTTCCTGAACTTTTTCTCCCCGTATTAATATAAGTTCTTTTGTTGGTGCTACCAATCTGCTTTATTGGCATTCCACCAGGTAGTACAGGAACCAGCCCACGCACAATGCCCAAGATCTTATGGAAAAATGCACATCTACACGCTTTTTTCTTCTTCTTAGCTATTCAATTATAGAATAGCTATGCAGCAGTTTTCAGTTGGCTCTGTTTTTTTCTGCTATTCTTTTCAGTTCCTGATATCTGGTGTCGTTTCCAGTTCTCGATAACAGATTCGCACAATCAATTGGAGGTCTGACTTTCGTATTTTCCCCGAATCGTCCTTCAAAAAATTATTGTGGGTTTTTATTGAGTTTTGGTCCGGGAATGAAGTTAAATTTTTGAGCCTATTTGCTAAGTTTACGGTTGGTGATATCGTCAATTTTCGCCTATTGCTTGTAAAGGAGCCGAATTCAATTTTTATATGCAGATTGCAAAGAAAAATTGGAATTCTGAATTCTGTGGTTGAGATTTGACAGTCATTTCATTATTTTCTTCATGGCCGGTACTACAATCTGAAAAATATAGAAGTAGTATATTTTCATGCTTCAAAACTATTATGTTTTATTGAATTACTTATTTAAATGATCAGCTTTCCTTAATGAATATTTTTTACTTCAAAATGTAATTGATGATTATTTTGATTGATGGTTAGCATTAGGCTCTTACAAGGCTTTGGCTTTATTTTTTCTAAATTTTAGCGTCAATATGCTTGTATCCACGATCGCTAGAAGTTATCCCTTGTTATTATATAGTGTCTTTTTATTTTGTTATTCCTGATTATTATTAAAATATTTTTCCTGATCAAGGTAGGTTTTCGAGGAGCATTCGATATTACCTAATAAATTTTCGTAGACGTTGCCTTCTCTCGTTTTTCATTTTCATTCCTGGTCCAAAAGTACTCAAAGATTCGCAATTATTATTTATGGGAATTGTTTACAAGATAATGAGCATAATAACATCTTATTTATCATGCTTTATTTGCTCAAAATGTGCCGCTCCAGAGCCTTGTCTGATGCGTTATTACTTAGTCGCATTTCATTCTCTTCTCCTGTTTTCTTTGATAAAATTTCACATTACCTACTTAACTTCCGGATGCTCTAGAGAGTTCTTTAGCGCTAGTCTTTAAGAGGTCTTATTTTGTCATTTTTTATTACTTCTTACTTCCTTAAATATTGTGTATATCACGTGGAAATACGCATGGCGTATGTAGTTAACGCTTCCCAAGATTTTTCGTGGTTTTGACTGTAAAAATTTAATGCTGGGAAAATACTGATTTAAAAATATTCTCCAGAAAATTTTGCCAGCGATCAACTCCTAAAGCCGTGAAATTTTTAAGATGAGAGTGTACATTTTAAAGAAATGGTAAAAAATCAGTCGAGCAGGTGTCATACTTTAAAAAATCGCGTCTTTTACTCTCTTCTTTCCTTGAAGTTCAGGATCCTCATCCGTACAGGTAGGTCTTTAAAAATCTGTTCCTCTTACAAAGCCTTAATTTTTTGCAATGAAGCGGATTTTTATTCCTTAAAGGGACAAGAATAAAAACTCCAAAATTCAAAATGAAATACAAAATTTCAAACCGGCTCAGGTATTCGAATGGATTGCCTGCAATTGGCTAACTTGGCATTTAACGGATTCTAAAATATAATATTTTAAGCTGTCATGTTCGCAGCTTTGTGCTCGGCGTGTATAATTTGTTTTATCGCTCATTCTTCGCGCGTATGAAATTTTTCATTAGAGGGAGGATTTTTTTTAGTCTTATGTGTGCGTTATTCAAGTTCGCCAACCCTCATCCAAATGCGCTACAGTCATCAGTCGCAGTTTTTTAGTCTTACCTTAAGAAATTATGCCAGCTTTGCACACATAATGCGACTAAGGGATCTTTGTGTCAAGAAAAAAAATCTTGACCATTAATAATTTTTCTTTTAGATTAATCTACATGCATATAGGGCCAGATCCAGATTTTTTTCTGGGTGGGGCACAGCGGTCTTACAGGTCTTCTCATATGATATTGAAAACAATATACAACAATTACTGTAGGAAATACTCTCTTTATTTTGACATGAAAGTTATTAATATTAAATGATTGAGGCTCCGTAATACACAAAATAAAATGAACTTAATGATAACTATATTCAAAATCTTGTCTATTTTAAAGTTTTATGTACATGTTCATTGCTATTACTCTAAGAGACACGACTGAGGCAAGTTTACAATTATATGCGCTACAATCTTCTTAGCCAGTGAAGATTTATCTGGTTTCACGCCGGTTAAGGTCCTCCATATCTCCTTCCGTTGTTTCGATGTACAACTAGCCCATAGTCCTTAGGGGCTTCCTGAAGGCGATGAGCAATTTGCGCATCGAAACGTCGGAAGAAGACATAGAGGACCTTATGCGGTGTGAAACCCGAGAAATCTCATTCATTGTTCGCCGGTAATAAACCAGATATTACGTCTGCCTTCCTTTGGGTTTTCAATGTATTAGCGGAGGAAAGGTCGCGTAGAGGAAAAGTAACGTTGGGAAGAATACTAGATATGGTGATTTAGGAAACTGATTGAGGAAATATGGAGGAGACAGGGTGAGGTGAGAGCGAGTACTATCGGGGATACTGCCAGTCATGTTAGACAGTTAGATTCGACTGGATGGGAAGAAAGAGAAAGGCTTAATGCGAATTGAGGATTAAAGTTGATTTGGGAGGGGGATCTGGGGTTGTTTTTAGAAATAAAATATCGGTGGACGCATTGGTAAACTACAAAGTCTGAAATTTAAAGGAGGATCGGGTTGCTGTAGTACTTAGAGGGTTTGCTTCTCACCAAATGGGTCCGGGTTCAAATCTCAACGGCGGCGGTGGAGACTTTTTTTTTTTAGAGACATTCTAATTCGTGCTTTGTGGAGGGCAATTCAAGTACTCCACTACCTACTCCATTTGTCGGATGGGACATTGAGCCGTAGTCCTCTTAACGCCTTTCGTTAAGTTTCCTATTATTTTTTATTGCCTAAATCGAAAGATTATTACTCCTGGACTACGCATTTCACGCTCTTAGATTTTTAGACGGCGATATTTATTTTTCGCGATTAAATTAAAAGTGAAAATTTTCAAGCGCGCGAGACGCGACGGCGAAGTACGAATGCTGGGAAAAGCCCGTGTGACGTCATTCTGATTCCCGCTATCGTTGTGTGAGGTGACATTGGGGCGAGCATATGTGCGCCGCTGCGATGCAGGCTGCTAGCACGTAGCAGAGTATCCTGCTAGCAGGTAGCGCTTAGCTTAAATAAGGATTATTAATGCCTTATCAAACGAAGGAAACTTTCCGACCTTACCCAGTTTTAATAGGTGATAATTAAGATATGCTTCCCGGAGCTCTGTGCCTCATGCATGCATTGGTAATCTCAAACACTTTAAAATCTATCTACTCGTGTAGAAACGAGGTCCCTGTGACGTCACGTGGAGTGGCATCGCATGACCGCCAATCTGGCCGTTTTCAAATGAGGATAAAATTGACCCTTGCGATTCGTCTAAACTGGGATTTGTAAAACCAAATAATTTGTACATTATGAACACACTAATGGTGGGTAACGAATCGCAATCAATGCCTTTCGTTTTCTTTGATGAAGGAAACTACCCCATTTCGACGCCGGGTTTCTCATCATTCTTCCTTCCCAACCCTCCACAAAGCGCAAACGACCTCGGCTGTCGTTCGCCTCCACCAAATACGAACCTATCCTTCAATAGAACCAATTCTTAAGGCCGTTCTACATGGCACACGGAATTGCGCAATCTGACGTACGTGCGAAGGCGCAATCAAAATTGCGTCATTTACAGCGGTGAATTGATAGAACACATGCGAGAATGCGTGGATATGAGACGGCAAAATAGCCCCTGTTCTAATTTCGTTCATGCATTCGCGCAATTCCACGCCATTTTAGAAATTAATGCTGCTCTAACCTGCGCAATTCTGTGCCCCGTGTAAAACGGCCTTTATTATCATATAACTTCTTATTTAATTTTGAGAGAATTTAAAATTTTTTGGACATATATGTTCCTTGGACCTCAAAGGGCTAAGGCCGTTTTACACGGGGCACGGAATTGTGCTGGTTAGAGCTGCATTAATTTCTAAAATGGCGTGGAATTGCGCGAATGCATGAACGAAATTAGAACAGGGGCTATTTTTCCATCTCACGTCCACGCATTCTCGCATGTGTTCTAGCAATTCACCGCTCTACACGACGCAATTTTGACTGCGCCTTCGTACACACGTCAGACTGTGCAAGTACGTTCCCCGTGTAAAACGGCCTTTAGTTGTGCGGGCCGCATGAAATAGCTTCGGGGATAGCGGGCCGCAGGTTCCCGACCACTGACCAGTGGCGCCGACTCCATAGGGCCTGAGGGGGCCCGAGCCCCCTCAAACATTAGTTTTGCGTGTGAGGAAAAAGTGTGTCAGGCTTGTAGATTTTCCCCAGAGTGTCCAGATATCGAGGTTTGAGTTGCAGGGTTTCTAATTTTGTTCATATAACTCTTCTAAAATGCTTAATAAACTTAAAACTCGCTACTTATAAAATTTCCCGGGGCAAGATCCCCGGTTTAGGCCCCCCAATATTTTTTTGTGAGTCGGCATCCCTCCCCCTGACCTACATAATGCTAGAATATATTAATACTTTAATATATTATTACTATTAATAATTATATTACCACGAGATTACTAATAATTTTTTATCGAACTGATGCTATCCCGGCGGATGCTGGTAGTAAAGGCTGATCCAGTGCCGGATAACATCCTCCATGGCTGCCTGGAAGAGATTAGAGGGGACCTCCATTAATTACGTGAGGCATTTAGGGGAGAGTGGGTCTAGCCGATTCTCTCCCAGTCTCACATGGGGGCAAGAGGGTGTCCTGGCAACTATCTCGTAGTTTTTTCCGCATGAAACATGGTAACATTACGATCTTAGTCATCTAAAATGCTAGTTTTAACTAATCTTAAAGAAAAATAATTAAACAAATTGTTTCTTTTTTTAATAAATCCAAAGCAATGAAGCATAGATTTACGAACTTAATTTACGCATTTTTAACAATCTCATGTTAAACTAGAAGGAAAGGGGTCGAGCCTTATCTCACGATATCTCACTTTGACGAATTTTTGAGGGGGCCCTAGGCCCCTCAAAAAAAGTGGGTGTGAGGGAAAAAATGTGTCAGGCTTGTCGATTTTCCCCGGAGTGTCCAGATGTCGAGGTTCGAGTTATCAGGGTTCTAATGTTGATCATATGAGTCTTCTAAAATGCTTGAAAAACTTCAAACTCACAACTTATAAAAATTTACCGGGGCAAGATCCCCTGGTTTGGGTCCCCCCAATATTTTTTGTCAGTCGGCATCCGTGTTTTGAGCGCGATTCAATATCGTGATTGTCATGCGGGAACGTGGACTTATATGCTTGCATGTGGGCGCCATAGATGTCCCCGCTGCACGTGTAATCCGTGGCGGCGCAAGATGGCGCGGATCCGAAGGGTTCCATTCGGCACGTGTGCTCTCTCTGTCGAGGGGACCACGCCCGTTTCCCAGGCACCTTCCCAACCCCACTCGCCGCGGATATGTGTGTTAGCTAACGGGATCGCGCTTTAGCGAAATAACTCCCTTGTTTTTATCGCCTTTCGGATTTTCTTCCGTTTCCTTTGTGTGCGGCGGAATATTATACCCTTCATTTGATCGTCTCTCTCTCTCTCCCTTTCTCCATCTTCCGCTCATGATGCTGAGGGAGCTCAGCGATGGAAAAAAACGAAGACGTGGTAGGAACAGGTCCTATTCCGCCGCCGCCGCTCCTCTTCGTTTCGGTGTCCCTCTGCATGGAGGCGCTCTCTGGGGAGAAACCGGATGAACGGTTCGCTTGCTTGCTGAGCGTTTAGGTGCTAAATCCAAGGGGACTTCATAGATGAGGAATCAGTCTGTCGCGTTGAAGCTTGAATTTTGTGTCCAAATCGGGCGCATTGCAATCTAATAAGGCCGGTCTCGATGGCGGTGGGGTAAAGTCCTCGCCTGCCTGACAGGAGGTCGCAGGTTCGAGTCCCGCCAAGGTTAGTCACTCGTATCCAGGCCATGGTTGTTTGTGTACGTTAAACTTTTCTAATGTTAATTACCCCGATGTAAAAGTCCGTATAGAGCTGTTTTCGAAGGTATTGAAATAAATAAATAAATTAATTAATAAATGAAAATAAGTTGAACAATTCAGGCGTGCTGTAGTGAGGGCCGATTCTATACATTTTTTCTAGTGTAAGCGAATAACATTCTACCCTCCCTCCCCGCCTCAAAAATAAGCTGAGAGCCTCCGAAGAATGATGAAGATAAAATGGATCGGGTAAGTTATGAGGAAGTACTAATTAAAGTGGTATAATAGAGAACTCATCTAAAAACCTTAAAGAGAAGACGCTTACTTGGTCACATTGCGAGCCATGATGGCCTGATGAAAACAATCGTAGATTGATTGTCGACTGATGATGACGATGACTTTATAATATTTACAATCGTGAGGATTGGCCATGTAACTCCTTATAGAGCTTTTTTCGGTGGTATGGAAATAAATTAATTAAAGTAATTTCAACGAATCAGGCGTGCTGTGGTGAGGGCCGGTTCTAGACATTTTTATAGTGTAAGCGATCAACATTCTGCCCCCCTCCTCAAAAATAACCTGAGAGCTACCGAAGAATAAAGAAGCTAAAATGGATCGACCGAGTAAGTAATGAGGAAGTGCTAATTAAAGTGGAAGAATATAGAACTCGTCTAAAACCTTAAAGAGAAGACGGGACAGCCCACTTGGTCTCATTATGAGGCATGATTACCTCATGAAAACAATCGTAGATTGATTTTTGACTAATGATGACGATGACTATATAATATTTACAATCTTGAGGATTAGCATTGAATAGCTATGAATTTAGATAATCACGTTTTCATGAATACAGATTTCGGTAAACGACCCTGATTATATCGTATTTCTCCGGGAAATTCCGATCGCTCTACCCGTCAGCGACGCGTGGAACGACTTTGGTAAAGGCCGCTATACACGGCGAATGATTTCATTCGCATGATCATTCAGCATGATCATGCGCATCATCATTCACCGTGTATGACGGAACGATTCGCGAATGAACCTTCATGCGCATGACCATTCGGTGAAAATTAGAACATGTTCTATTTTGCTCGCATGATCCTATGAATGATCACTTGATCATTCAGCATGACTATTCGCATGATCATTCACCGTGTATAGCGGCCTTAAATCCATTGAAATGCGAGATGGCTGACAAAACATCTAAGGCGACTGAAAAAGTGTTCACACTAATCTCCCTCGCTTACCTATTCTTATTAATTGAGAAGACTTCTTCCACACCTAATTACCTACCTTCTCTCTTTTATGACTTTGAGTGAATTCATCATGAGTGTCCTTTGAGCTACAACATTATGGGGGCTTAAAGGGTTGCGCGTTTCATTGACCCCCGGACCTGCAGTGGCGGTGTTAATTCTCAATGACTCCCAATTAATCCCATAGTGACGCCCATACCAAAGGCATATCGAAACTCAAGAGATAAACGATAGGGTGTCGACGTGATGGTGTAACTAAAACACATCGTTGGAATATACTAGGAAAACCCTCTCTTCAATGAAAACATGTAGCCCAAGGTTCGCAAAGTACTCCTTTTAAACATACCGTCATTCGATATATGGATCATCATCTTCAAGTCGACAATCCTAAGATTGGTTTGACGCTCCTCTCCTATAAGCTAGGCTTTTATTAGTGACATATTTCTTATCTTTAAATCCTTTATTACCTATCCTATGTAACTCAGTCGAGACCGTCCCCTGCCCTTCTTTCCTTCCACTTGTCCTTCTACGATTGTTTTCATCAGGTCGCAATGCCTCATCATGTGGCCAACTAGGTTGTTCAGTCTTCTCCTTAAGATTTTAAGAAGGCTTCTCCCACTCTTCTCAGCACTTCCTCATTACTTACGCGGTCGTTCCATTTTATCTTCAGAGATGTGGGTATGGAGAAGAACAAAAAAGGTGAAGTGGACGAAGGTGATGAATGAAGGAGTGCTCTGGTGCATACGTATGGTGAGTTAGGAGAGATTGAAAGGAGATCGAAGGCGTAGATGGAGCGAGATATGAGCGGGAAGGGGATGTTAAAATTCGTGATTCAAGGAAGAATGTTGGGTAAGCGTGGGAGGGGAAGGAAGATTTTTTTGATGGAATGAAAGGGGGAAGGCCTTATTTTGAACGGAAGAGAGAAATCCAAGTTCGGAGGGGATAGAGGCCAGGGTGATCGGCAAATTCGCCATGCTAAACTACCCTAACAGATTACTGATAAAGTATTCTACCGATTGAGGTAGGTTTCCATGGAGTACTTTTAGAAGCATTCTGGCAGCCTCCTTTTCCTTCATGTACTTCCCTCTTCAATTCACAATAAGACCAACCCCCTTTCGTCTTACCTAAAAGTCCTATCCTCTTCCTTCCTCTCACTCACCTATCCAACTATCTTCCCTCTTACACAGTTTTCAACATCACTCTCCGCTAACATAAGTACTCGCTCCATCCATACCCTCTGTCTCCCCCGTACATAGGCGGATCTATGGGGGTGGGGGCACAGGGGCACGTGCCACCCCCCCAGACCCTTAAAAATATGCAAGATTTTTAATACGGTCCCATTACCACTGCGTTCGTTTTGTATTACGAAGTATCCTAGTGTCCCCCCTCCCAGAACAAAATCCTGGTTTCGGCCTTGGTTGTGCCCCCCCCAGAAATAAATCCTGGATCCGCCCCTGCCTCCATATATCATCTAAAAGCTTCGTCTCCTCACCCATTTCGCCGTTCCTCCTCCAGTCCTTCCACTTCACCTTATCCATTCCTCGCCACACTCACACCTATTCACTCCAGTCTTTTCTCGTAATCCTTCGTATGTGTCCACGTTTCCGCACCGTAAACCGCTACACTCCAGATCAGACTTCACTTTTCTTTAAACTTTTACGTTCACGATGAACTCATAAGTTCCTTCCTGTTCATGAACGCCTCCTTTGCTAACGCAATTCTCTTCCTGATGTCCTCACTAATGTTTCCGTTTTGCTCAAATGTGCCACCCAAAAAGATGAACTGATCTACCTTATCAAAATTTTCCCCTCCTAATTTTACATTGAGTCTCGCATTCCTAGCTCCTGATAATTTACAAAACCACATAATCTTGGCGTTCTTGTGATTAATTCTCATCCCATACTCCTCGCAACGCTTGTCTACGCCACTAGGGCCCTGCAGCCTCGCGCTGACTGGATAATCAACGCTTGATCATCCGCCTTGACATGTAAAATTGTTGAATAATAATAGTCATTTGTGGGAAAATTTTCAATTTATACTGTCTGAATTGAGATGTATCTCGTGAAACGGAATTGGAAATCTGCGTGTTAACCTCCTCGGATCGCTCGCGTCCTTTGTCATCATTATCACCTGTCACAGTCGCTTTGACTCGAAAGTCGACCGAAATGATTGATTCTCGACAACAAGTGGCTTCCCCAAAAGGGCATTGGGTTCTTGACTGACATCTGGACGCCATCGTTTGGGACGACCTTCGTGTGGTCGGAGCTGGTTCTTTTTTTTGCCTGGAACACTTCCAGCCAAGGAAATCAGAGGACGTGGATCGCGGGAGATTGTGTGATTTAATTTCTCTTTCTTTGATGACTCATTTTAAGATAATCGCGTTGAAATAACTCGCTGATTTTTGAGCTTCCGCTGTGATTTAGCATTTCATAACAAATATATCATTCGCAATTTTTACAATTAAAAAATATACATATCTATTACTTTTGTGGATCATACCTTTCATCGTTAAAAAAATAAAATAAGGGCATGTGCGATCGAAACAAATCAAAATATTTTTGATTCAGAAATTTATTTAATTATACATCGATTTTTATCCAGGCTACTTGAGTCGAAAGTGGCGAGATTATTATTCCGCGTGCCTATTTATAATTCTGTAGGTTCGAAGATTTTTGCGGCATTGATCAGATGATTTCTACATTTTCTTCAAGTTATCATCACCTATTCTGTTGGCTTTTTTTGACATCAGTTTAGCTGACTGCATTTCATTAAAATTGAAACTGAAATTCAGCGAAACTGTTGTCAACAATAGCCAAATGGCGCTGTGAGAACCCGAAGAAAATGCAGGAATTATTTTGAATTTTATAACATTTTATATTTTTTGTTGACTTAAAAAGTAGCATTGTAACGCTCTTAAATTTTCTTCAATCGTGATTGCTATCTTATCACTTTATTCGTTCCATACAAAACTATCCTCTCTTGTAGAATATGTGAGATATTGATGTCTTTTTTCGCGCTTATCATAGATTTATTTCATCTGCTCAACATATTTTTTGAAATCACGATTGTTAGCTCTCAGTCCTAGGAAGAGAAAGTTTTGCTAATAAGGTCAATAGAAAGTTTGTAGATACAATTTACAGAATTTTATAGAATGGAAAAACCATATTTAAAAAACAATCGAAATGGTTAAATTATAAGAGAAAGTTCGGATTTCTTTTAAAAATTACGTGTGCATACTTCATTTCAAAGTAGAACTGACTTAGACATTGTCCCTCTCAGTTATATGGCTGTTTGGCACGACCCTACATCAAGTACTAGGTCTAGGGCGTCAGTTGGTATTCAATAAGTAATTATTCAACTTGAGAAACTTTAACACGCCAGGGAAGATCTAGGAAAGGTCCACTTACGACTATTATTAAAATGTGCGGCGTGGTTCTCACGGCCATAGGTTATGTTGGTTTGCTCGAACGTGTTACCGTGGGCTGCAAAGCGGGTTTTTTCTTTTTGGCACAATGCAATGTGGTGTTGCCACGAAATAGTTGTGAAATAAATGTGGCTTCTATGATTTTATAATTTTTATAATTCATTACATGAGTGATACTTGGTGAAAGCTCACTCTTATCGCATATCTCGGTACATTGACTTCCGTACGATCGTGTACCGTGGTGCATGATAGGATTATATCACTCGCTCCCTCACAATTATGTTTTTTTTCTAATAAATTTCACGGCTGCTGTGGTGGAACCGTTGTATTTCGGAGGATCGTGGGATTAAATTTGTTCTGTTTCACGCAGAATTTTTTTTTACGATTAATTCCTAAAATTAGCCGCTTTCAATCTATCTAAAACGGTAGAGTAGCTTTAATAGTAAGCCACTACTTAGTCCACAAAAAGACGAGATCAATACTTGAATTCCAAAACTTTTCAGAGGTAAGCCGTATGCCTGAAGTTCGATTGAACAGCAAGCCTCACGAAAATTACTTGTAGTGGTAGGCGGTTTTCATAGCGTCAGTGTATGAATCGCCTCAGCCGGGACAAACAATCTTGAGCCACGTAGCCAGGTGTACGGGGGCTTCAACAATCCCCTCCCCCGCCGAAATTGTTTTCCTCATAGCGACTCCATACATCCCCTTAGGTGACAACTAGCCCAGGGAAGGTTTCCTCTGACTTTCTCCGAACTATAAAAAGTTGTGTACTGAGATCAGGGTCTCAAATCAGAAATGGTCTTAAAATCGGATAATTTTACTTGCTACTACTTGAAATTTCCCTTATTGGAAATCTGAATATCACAAAACACCCCCAAATAAATTTTCGCGGTAAGTAGATGATGAAATTTTTATTCCTTCAAGGATAAATCGCTGACTTGATTTGCTCTCCTCCTGCAAAGGAAATGTATAACATTCATCTTGGTACCTTTTCTAACATCATCACGTGTTAGATAAAAATTTGCAATGAGAAACCTTCATTTAGAGAAAGCTCGCAGGTAACGGCATTGTTCCAAACTGCGCGTCTATCCGAAAACACGTTGACGCGTCAGCCGAAAAATCGGTCCACCCATGTTCCCTAAGTGTGACTGTACGTATGTATGCGTTTCAAAAAGCAGTTGAGCTAATTATGGGGGCCTCCCGGCTACAAAACAGTTTTTCGGGTCGATTTAAGCCTTCGATTGTTATCTCATGGCGGAGGGGGAAAAAAAGGAAAACATGTTTTCCCACCCGGGTCCCTTTCTTCTGCCAGGCCTGTCATCGGTCTGTGTCATTTGCGCTCGTGTGTGACTGGCATGACAGTCGGCAAAGAAATTTCTCTCCCGACAATATACATATATAGCAGACGACGATAATGGCGCCCTAAAGGACCCTTTTGGTCGGGTAAGTGCCGTTGGTATTCCGGGCTCATTGTTGCTGGAGGCGACGCGTGGCAACGACCCCATCACCGGTTCGTTCCTACCGCATACTTTCGCACGGCTCTGCTATATAGTACCCTTATACCCATCGGCCGTGCTTCGGTGGTTCTCGCACTCTCCCTCCTGCCCCTCACCCCAGACACCCCTTGCGCACACAACCCATCCCTCGCCCTCTTGAGGACAGTGACTGCGAAAGGTGCTGTCAGCACTGTGCGAGAAAGAAGAAGGAAAAATTCTTGGTGTGGATTGCAAGTTCTCGGCAAGGCATGAGCCAAAAATCTATTACGTTGAGGGGTATGCGTTTCGAATTGGACTCTTCTGGAGAAGGTACAGACAATGGCGGATCCAGGACAGGGACAAGGGGGGGGGGGGCTAGGTAGTCTGGGGGGTACCGAGATATGCGATAAGATTGAGCTTTCACCAAGTATTACTCATGTAATGAATTATGAAAATTATAAAATCTTAGAAGCCACATTTATTTCACAATACCAGAAGTAGTGGGGGTGCGTGAGGTAGCGAAAATTTCGAGCATTTAGAGGTAAAAATTTCGTAACAACACTTGGCTGTCTCGAGGATATTCTTCCCTGTATATATTTGACAAACTAAACTGAACAAAATTACCATTTTATCTAGTGTCAATATGATACCCGGGTGGGGGAGGGGTTAAAGCTTCTTAGCCCCTCTGTGGATCAGGCCACTGGGTACCCATAAAAACCCTAAGAAGTAGACAGGACAACTTAAAAGGCCACATCATAACTTAAGGTGAAGACAATCGTCGAAGGACAGCGGGAGGGGTGAAAACGCCAAGAAGGGCCCCCATTGTGTTACATCTACTCGTTATTAAGGGTGTAAAAGAGAGAAATACGAACAGCGTAAAGGGTAGGAAATAGGATAGCGAAATGGAGAGCTGAGTCGAACCAATCTTCGGGTTGATGACTTAGGATGATGATGGTACTTTGGAATGTTTCACGCAAAAGTTTCGAGGACTTTTAAATCCTTCATCCTCGCTCGTTACGATCTGTGTTCTCAGCGATGAATGTGAATATGAGACGTTACATGTACTACCAAGGGCGTATCCAGGATCAAAACTAGGAGGGGGGGGCAAGCCGTGGTTGTTCAAGTTATAGGTAAGATTTTAGCATGGATAAGGCGAATGAAACCAACATTTTAAGGAAACTGTAACAGCTCTTTATTAGTTTTTAAAATCATTTTCTTGAAAAATATTATTTTCCTTAAAGACATTTGCGATTTTTGCTTCTAGGGGGCGGGGGGACAGCTGCCCCCTCCTGCCCCTCGCTGGGTACGCCCATGTGTACTACTATGTCTTGTTAATTAGGAGAGGGTGTTGGAGATAGATGTCGACAGAAAGAAGGATAAAATTATGTGTCGGTCAGCACTGCTTGTTCTAAACCTTTAAAATGTTTGGAAGTGTATCTATCACGTAAACTCTACCCTGCGAGCATCCCTTTCTCTTCCACGGGTTTCTCACGGAGTCGTTGCGAGAGATCCCAGTTTATTTACGAACTCTCTCATTTGGGATAGCTTCCACAAATTACGTGCTGGCGATGGCACGTTTATGGTTGTCCCAGGGCCGGGGTATAATATTCGCCAAGCTACTAACCTCGTCGTGGGCAGATTGAATCCTAGTTGCGAAGTTTCGCCCTCATGATGTTTCGTCATTTCATCACTTAGTCTTCTATCGCTTAGTCTATTTGTTGAATATTCTGGAGAAATGGCAAATATCACAATTTCACACCTGCACCCGAACATCATCGAAGTTACAAATTGGTAAATGATTCGCGAACATTTCCTCAAAGACTTCATGCGGACGTTGGCAGTGGCAGATAAGGGTGAGGGAATTCGAAATGTCTGGCTACCAATTGGTGATGCATATCAGATTGATCAAGTGATAAGGAAGGGCTCTGAAGAATAGGAGAGAAGTCCTCTGAAAACCCTAATAAGATGACGTTACGATTTAATCAGCTGCATCACGAGTCATGAGTGCAGTGGCGGATACAGATGGGGGTCCGGGGGGGGGGGGGGGGGGGGGGGGAGCGCCCCTCCGTCGCGGGTCCGCCCGTATTGCCGAACATTGAAAAACCACAATTGTAACTTTTTAATATCATGAGATGGCATTTTATTTTACACGTGTATAATCACTTTAATCAAAATTTTCTTATTCTCTGCCTGTGACTTGATCATTTTTCATTACGATAAAAGTAAAGACAACTCAAGATATATTTTGCACCCCCCCCTTCAGTTTTTTCTGTATCTGCTACTGCATGATGGTCTGATGAAGTCAATCGTCGAAGGACATGTGGAAGGAAATAATGGCAGAGGAAGGTCTCGAATAAGATTTATGCCACAGATGGTGAAGGATCAAAGGATCTAAAGATCATTTATGTTATGAAAATATTAGCTTTCAGTAGGAATAGCGGCTAATTAAGGCCTCGCAAGGTGTGTAGGACAAATAATTAAGGATGGTCGCAAAATGATTAACGTGGAAATGTATGAGTGACGGTGCATTAGGTAATAGGGGAGATGAGTGAAGAGGGGCGTCAGAGCCTTCTCAGGATTGCTGACCTCTAATAATGATGACGAGGAACTAATTAGGCACAGATTGCTTAAGCAATAAAGAGCAATTATGTTTCGGAGCGACACGGAGAACGTCATCTTAGATTCTCACTAATGTATCCAAGTCCAACAGAAGCTATAAAGTGATAGAGACATGTCGCTGGAAGGGTAGGTAAAGCAATTCCTTTTCCCCCTGCCAATTAAGGATTTCAATAGTTGCTAGCCTGAGCGCAGGCAGTGAAATCTCTCACAGCGTGCTCCTAATTTGTTCCTGTATTACCTTATAAATTAACGGCTGGTGACCTAAGACCTCCCGCCACACGCCTTCTGAGGTGACTGGCGGGATAGTATGTAGACATGGATGTAATTCTTCAAAAAATGGGTAAGATAGAATGGGCGAACTAAGCTAATAACAATGGAGGTGTATGAAAGAAGAGAATCCTTTCTAATTGTACGTCAGAAGCTATTGAGTTGTTCTGGGGAAAAAGACACTAGGATATCATGAGGAACAGTAATGGAAGGCCTCGAATTTTATTTTAGTGATGTTGAACAAGCAATAACGGATGTAACGCAGATGGCGTTGGTAAATATGAATGCTAGTATGTATTGGTCGTAGATTTAGTTTACCCTTATTATTAAATATTATTATTATGATAATAGTAATAATGTCGTCTTTATTACAAGCTAATTAGGGGCAACGTAGTCCTTTCTTATAATTTACTTGTTTGACAATCACATACTTCCATGCCCTAATTGGTGGGAATTGAACCCGCGACCTTTAGGTTGGCAGACGGGGACATTACCCAGGCGTCACCGACGCTAGCATTTAGGTTGAGTGAAAAGCTGCAAAAACCATTTGAGGATTATAACTGTGATGAACTAATTCGTCAGAAAACATTCAAGCTAAGATGGGTGAACGAAGCTTATTGAAATTAAGTTTTTTCAGAGAAGAGAATCCTTCCAAAGTTGGAAGCTGTAAGTACGTTTTTGTGAGGACAAGGCATTAGGCTCAATGCCCTCCGGAGTTCGACCGTTTACTTAGGGAAGGAGGTTCAGTGTGTCGGTCGTTTAAATCCCCTTACCTTGGAAGGTAGTTAAGCCACTGGAGAGGGTTTGTTGAGGGGAAAAATTAAAGCCGCAAAAACAGCGACACATATCGTTTTTCCTCTTTTGTCTGCCCCCCTCATGAAGCGACTGAGTACACAGAGGCGGAAAGGGCCCCACCTGCTGTGGCACGCGGTGTAACCACTGCACGTGTCGTGAGGTCCTTTGTCAATCCTCGCCGCACGGGGAGTCCCTGACAGCTGAAAAGCCCTCTCCCACTCTTTTGTGGACTCATTCTCGGGCTGGCAAAAATGGTCGGGACTCATTTGTCTACCTACTTGTTCCGTGGTCACAGAGCTTTTCATGTCTCTCTCTACGGGGATCTTCCTTGTCGATTTTCGAGCAAGACAAGCTCCAATGAGTGAGCCGAGGGTTGTGTTAGGGTTTTTCCCGTGTCATGAACGGGAAAAGGCATACGGTACATACCATGCTCGTCGCAAATGGAAGCCGATCTCCTCATCGTTGCGTAGCGTGGTAGTTGGATGAGTTACGTGCGTGGATTACGAAGAACTTAACGAGTTTCCTGGATTTGAGTCGGTATCCCGCGTCCTCATAACGGGCTAGCTACGAATTCATCATTTCAGATACAGTCTGGAAAACTTTCACGTAGAGTAGGTACGCAACGTGCCTTTACGGTTGAATACCTTTATAATGAGTATTCGATTATGATCATCTAGTTTCATTATAATTATTATTATAGTATTCTACCGATTAAGGTAGGTTTCCATGGAGTACCAAAGAAGTGATCTGGGGGCCTCCCTTTCCTTTCAGCACTGCCTTCTTCAATTCACTGTAAGGCCTACTCCCTTTCAATCTATCTAAAAATCCTATTCTTTTCCTTCCCCTCCCTCGTTTCCCTAACATTCTACCCTCTAACACCATTTTCAACATCCCCTCCCCGCTAAGTACTCCCTCCATCCATACCTTCTGTCTCTTCCGTATCTCATCTAAAAGCTGCCTCTCCTCGCCAACCATATCTAGCACTTCGTCGTTCCTTTTCCTCTCTGTCCATTTCACCTTCTCCATTCTTCTCCATTCTAGTTTCATTATTAAAAAAACATTATAATATAAATTCGGTTATGTATAATATCCAGTTTCATTATAAAAACGGTTAGTTTTACTTTGATGTACACCTTTGCAGAACTTAATCGTGGCGGTGCGGTGCACAGTGTGACCACATCCACTTAAAATGAAGGCGTCAGTGAAAATATTATCCAATTCAATCCGAAACTGGTGTCATTGGGTTTTATCGTTTGCTAATGTAAAATTTCGAAAAAAATACGATTTTTTTGCGTTCGAGATGTGGGCATAGAAAAGAATGGACAAAGTGAACGGAGAGGAGGAGCCAGCTTCCACACCGATCGTCTACACGGCGCAAATTGGTTTTCCACGACTGAAAATTGAGCTCCAATCGTTATTAAGTACATAGTAAAGTTGGAATAGATCCTAGTACAGTGTATATTCTGGTAGATTTGCGATATTCTTTTGAACAGATCGTGTCGCGGCTTTGGCTAGTTGTCGGTAGTGCGGCGACGCACAGGTCTACTTAGAAGTAGTTACTTGCAGGTCAATGGCCTACCTATGGGGGGAATGAGGGTATAGATACCCCTCCAAAGCCTCAGAGAAATAAAAATAATATTTTAAACTATTGTCTAGTTTTGACACGTAATAACTACATTTGCTTAAAGTTCAATTTTTACTGCCAAAATGATGTAAAATGTATTTCGAGGCATGTAAATTTTAAGAAATTTGACCAGATTTTGGCCGAGGGGGGAGGGATCACCATCCCAGACCATCCTATCCCCCCAAGGCATATTCCTAGTTACGCCACTGGTTTAGGTGAATGCAAGGGCGTACTTAAAACTCGGATTAAAACTAGGGGTGGGGGGGCAATCCATGGTTGTTCAAGTTGTTGGTAAGATTTAAGTATGTAAAAGGTGAATGAAATCAACATTTAAGGAAACTGTAACAGCTCTTTATTAGTTTTTAAAATTATTTGCTTGAAAAAATATTATTTTCCTTAAAGATATTACAATTTTTGCTAATAGGTGGGCACCTGCCCCCTCCTGCCCCTCGCTGGCTGCGCTCATGGGTAAATGGTTTAACAAAACTAAAATATATCTAATCGCCAAATATGTTGTTCATATTATTTGCCTTCAACTTCAGTGTGGGAAGGGAAGCAGATCGGGGTAGATCGTTCCATACAAACCTACTGGTGGATTATCTATCCTAAGAAAGGAACGTACATACTGCCCTATTGAAGTGATAGCTTGATTATCCAGAATAAAGAGCAATTGAGTGAAGCAGTTGATGATTTGATAGTAGACGCAGTTGAATGATCCTGTTGATGAGTTTTGAGAAATTTGAAGCTGATGGGAAACGTAAGCTGAGCTGAAAGTGAAAGGTTGAAGTGGCCATCGAAGTAAATTATAAAATAGCACAAAGATGTGTTATTTCTCCAAACAGCCAAAAAATGATAAAATTTGAATCAATAATGATTAATTCCACTCATCAGTTGCTCCATTGTACGCTCCTGATCATTTTTTTATAAAATAAATTTACCTTCACCAACGCTCCTAAGCCATATAATGCCAGCAAAAGCGAATGAAACGTTAGATAAGGAGTAATGAACTGTTTATCCCTCGACTAGAACGCTAGATAAAGGGAAAAATTATTTTCTCTTGTCCAGATGATATCAGATAATGAAATAATAATTACCCGCGGTCGAACGTTGACAGCTTATAAGAATTATAAAAGATCCTCCTCATTCGTTGGCTTTCGATGATTACCGATAATCATAAGTCTATGGCATTAAGCAATGAACAACTACGGATGGCTATTGGTACATTATTCGATTCTTCAATGTCTGCCATCTACTTTATAATCTATTACATGCTATGCTTCGAAAGTTGATGGCAAAACATCGGCCATCGGACGAAACTATTGCCAACGTTTTTTACTGTGTCATGCGTCGATGGCTGGGGCCATACTTAAAAGTTTAGAACTTGTTAATGTAGGCTTCCGTAGTTCAGTTGGCGCATCTTGACTTCTGGGTTGTTCTCCGCGTCGATTCATCTTCGTAGGACAGTTTCGCCGGCGTTGCAGCAGGCGCCTTCAGATTTGAAGTGTCGGATGTAAGTTTTTTCCTGTCTTATATTGGCCTTGCTTTTGGCGAGGTGCATCCTCATTGGTCAGTTTGTGGAAGAGTTTCTTCCAGTTTAGAACTTGTTTTCAGGATATTGGTACGAAGTAACACTGACATGAACAAAGTCTTTAGGCCTGGTTACACTATATATTGATACGTAAAAGTTAATGTCTAAATGTATGAATGCGTGAATGAACACGAAAATGCACCCAGTAAGCCTGAACTTGTGCGAAGGCATGGAAGGAAAATATAACCTGTTCTCATTTGGTTCATGCATTCGTAAATATACCGTTCCGGTCCACAAAAATCATTCATGAATTCGCACATTTACTTGTTCGTGTTAATGTATCGTGCAACCAGGCCTTTTCGCATTTTCTTTTTAGTGCAATTGTAAGGCGAAAATATCCTGGGATTACAAATCCCATCAATGGTTTATCGCTGAAATTCTCTTTCTATTTCAGTCACGGACCCGTTCATGTCTCTTTGATTAGAAGACAATGGAGTCAGAATACCACTCTCTTCGATTCAGCTTTAATCTTAGTTCGACCCCGTTAAACGATTCAGGGCATAAGATTCCGCTGATTCACGGGATACACCCATAGAAACCTCCCACCACATTAGTTAGCAGAATCCCTTGAACGTAGAAGGAATATTATTACCAGGAATTGTGTTTCCTGCCTGGATTGACTTTGTCCATTGGATGAAATTAAATAAGAGGCAATTTACATGTACGCTGTAATTGTTTTCATTTTAATCAAATTTTCATCAATATATCTCACCACTATACCGACTTTAATAAGCATTGGAAGTATTAATAATCTAGGAAAGTTTCTCTTGATTTCAAATAGTAGACGCATTTAATTAATTCTTAATCATCGGATATTTTTTTACTAATTTCCACTCATAATTGTCATTTAAGGTTACCTAACCTGAAAATGTACCGATAGTATTTTATCGTGGATTGCCTATTGTTCTTCCTGAATCTTAAATCATGTGATATTTGTTTCGTGGGAAAGGAGATCAACTACAACCTCTACATCTGAGAATAAAAAAGAAATCGAACCACGCCCTCTCTACCAAGGAAGCAGTTTTAACCTCGGAAATGGCAGCATGAACTCGAAAAATAAAGGTAATTTTTAACTTATACCTATATCAGAATGTTTGAGTTTTTTTGAGACACTGATGTGAATTTTTAGACGTCGTCATAGTTCAACAATCCCTGATGACTCTGCAGTTGAGTCATATTTCGGCGGAAACTCCCAACTTTTGTAATGACGTCGTCTTAACTTCGGCGATTCTCTGTGGCTGAATTGATGGGATGATCGAAATTTTGGAGTTGCTGGCATGAACACTATCGATACCTCCACGGCACAAACGCTCAATATTCACCCACCGAATCAAAACTCCGCTCATCTAGTAGCCCTAGTAGTACAAAACGAGCGGATTTAATTCGATGGGCCATGGCTGAGAGTTTGTGCAGTGGAACTATCGTTATGTCAATTCTCAAGCTCGGGAATGTCGGCACTTTACTGTGTAGTCTCTGGTGTCATTTGAAAGCAATGTCTATCGAGAAAATGAAGAGTAATTATAATATGTAAAGCGCGTGTTTGGATCTATAAATTTATTGTGTATTTGTGGGACTTTCACTGTGAAGAATACAAAGTAAGGCTATGGGGGCCCCTCTCGCTCTAAAAAATAAAGAGATACGTGTATTTCCGTTTCTCAATCCGTTCTCTACTTCTCTAGTAATTCGCTGCGAGAAATAGTTGGCATTTTTGCAGATAAGTTGATGACGTCACGGACTGCTGCCTTGTTGGCCACCATTTCTCCGGATTTTTAATGTGGCGTTCGGGGTATGATCCCGATACCTTTCGGTCAGCAACCATACGCGCTACCCTTTAACATACCACTCTCTCTGATGCAAAAGAGATTCATAATAATTTGAAAATCCACATTTTATTCGTTTCGTCTAATTTTCACTTATTATTATAAAATAATATTCCCTATAGTACATATTTAAACATATTTTTTCATGAAATTAGTTTGTCATGTGTGTAGATCTGGGCCTAAATACTGTCGCAGTAGAATAAACAGTGTGTGAGTGATGGGTGCTAAACGGACGAGAGAAGATTGGAGGATTTCGAGATGTAAGTTGGGGAAGATCAGAGAAGTCGAAGTGGACGAAGATGAAGTGGAACAAGGACATGATAAACACTGAGAGGAAAGAGGAAAATTCTACATGAGATACTTATGAAGGAGACAGAAGGTTCGGGTTAAGTAATTACTGGGCACAGAGGGGATGCTAAAAACTGCGTTAGAGGGAAGAATTTTTGTTAAGGGTAAAGAGGAAGAAGTGAAAAATATTTATTGATGGGATGAAAGGGTGTTGCTCCTAATGTGAGTTGAAAACGAAGGTCTAATTTGGGAGGAGAGCCAAGCCTAGGTTATTCGCAAAATACTCGATGTAAATCTTCAGTAACCGGTTGGATAATATCATCATCATTAGTCAACAATCCTAAGATTGGTTTGACGCAGCTCTCCATTCCGCTCTCCTGTTTGATAGCCAAGTACTTACTTCTTCTCTTTTACTTCCTTTATAACCTGTCCTATGGAAATCATCTGTGGCCCTCCTTTACCCTTCTTCCAATTTCCTAGTTTAATGCTTCTCCTAGCCTCTTCTTTTTTGCTGCATACTTACATCTTAGTCTTCTTTTTGTTTATTCTCAGCTGATATCTGGCCATTGCCCTTTCCATATTTGCAGTGGATTATTTCCAATGAGGACAAAAGTCATTATCCTTGTGTTTTTCCCACGTCTGTTCTCATCTTTTTACACTTGGTAAATGTAACTATTTTCCGTTTGAGCATTGTTTGTTGTTACTTAAAAGCGTACTTTTATCCCTATTTTGCTATAATTGACAGCATTTTATTTTAAGAGTAAGTTGACAATGTATTAAACGGCAAATATTTAAGGTAATGTAATTTATTTTATATTAACGAGAGGTTAGATGGAAGATAGGACTTTCTGGTCCCAATCTTGACCAATAAATTTTAATTTTCAATGTTATTATTGCTCCTAAGTACTTAGCGGGGAAGAGATTTTGAAAACAGTGTTAGAGGATAAAATATTCGGTAAACGAGGAGAGGAAGGAAGAGAATAGGATTTTTAGATAGAATGAAAGGGAGTAGGTCTTATAGTGAACTGAAGGGGGAAGTAGTTGATGGGGAGGGAGGATCCCGTAATTCTTCTCAAGTACTCCATGGAAACCTATCTTAATCGATAGAAAACTTAAATAAATAAATTATTCCTCCTTTACTAGGATACAAAAACTATTAAACTAATAAAAATTATAAAAAAATAATGATAAAATTTGAGGGGGGTGGTTTCATAACCCCTGTGTCCCCCCCGGTATCTCGCAGGGTGCATCATGTTATGTTGTGAGAGGCATTGTATACCCTCCAGGCGTCCCATCCCCCCTTTCTCCGACGTAAGTCCAATCCGCCTCCCGTTGGGCTCAGTGAGGTCGCGGTGGGCGACACGTCGACTGCTGGCGAGGGGTTTTTCTGATGCCTCCGCTCCGTGATGGCCTCCGCCTCCTCGTGAATTTGGCAACGCCGCCTCCACCTCCCTCTACCCTCCTCCCCTTCCCTCCTCGGAAACCCTTTTGCCTCCGCGCCGTGGAGTGTATCTAGGGCTGGGAGGAGCGCATTCCCGGGGAACAAGTGAAGGGAGCGATGCAATCACGTAACGACGTACCATTTGAGTGGTGAAAGCCGTCCAAAGGGACCTCAAAAGACCCGGAGGTATCCCCGCCCGATTACATTGGTTCGTTCCCGGGACCCCTATTTGGTCATCCACCGACGTATTTCGTAAATTATTCTTCGAGACTCGAGGTAATCCTCCAGTGCATTGACGAGTAGAACCCTGAAATATGCATTTCCCAATATGCCCCTCAAAATATACTAACTCGCATAATCCTCGGTTTTAGGACGAAACGAGGTGGAGAGACCCTCCTGGGTGATTTCACTGAACTGTAGGAATGTAATGACATGACGGATTAGCGCGAATGGAACTTGCCTGAGCCAAGTTTACCATTTGTGAAGTCCATTGACCCTTGATAACTACTCTATTTTTGTAATTCCTTGATTTCGTACAAATGGCTTCGTTAGCGCCCTGGGATCCATCGGTCTTTTGTTACAGTAAACGTCTTGGACAAATTCAAAAGATCATACCCTGGAAGGTTATATGTTCACTGAGGCGGGACTGGAACCGTGAAGTTCAATGTAGCAAGCGGTAAATTTATCCCTACTGTCAAAAGCGGCATATTAGCTTATTTATATTTCGAAAATTATAAATTTTACATTAGCCCCTAATATCAGAATACCCCCATCAAAATAGATTTAAATCCTTTGGACTATCTTGTGCAGCATCCTAGGGTAGTAAAATATATTATTATTACTATTATTATAGTGTTCTACCGATTAAGGTAGGTTTCCATGGAGTACTGAAGTAGTATTCTGGCAGCCTCCCCTTCCCTCATTTAATTCCCCCTTCAATTCGCAATAAGACCCACTCCCTTTCATTCTATCCAAAAATTATATTCTCTTCCTTCCTCCCCCTCGTTCACTCAACATTCTACCCTCTAACATCGTTTTCAACACCCGCTCAGTACTCGCTCCAAAGTTCAAATGGTTGCGAAAAAACAAATTAGTGGATTGTCAAGTGTAAATTTACACGGTTTCGTTTCTACGTGGAAGGATGAAAATTACCAAGTTTCATCCAAATCCGAGTCTGTGAGTATCATGTCTGGATGATCGGATGACCCATCAGACATTCCGGTTTATAGGAGTAATGAGTAAATACTGATCTATTATGCAACCGAAAGGGTGGATTTTCAGTTTTGGGCCTAGAAACTGGTCACTCCGATCCGACCCTGAGAGCGATTGTCTTCTCTGAAATTAGTCGAGTGCCGTGGGGTGGGTTGAGTCTGAGGGGTCGTTACCCTTGGATCCCCTCCCCTTCCTCCCTGTCTATTCCTCCCCCCCCCCCTTGAAATAACCACCCACCCTGTCCTCGAGAGACTCTAGGGTCAACGTTTAGAGGAATTCTTTCCGGATGGGGGTTGAAGCCCTCCCAGAATATTCTGGAAAGCTTCACGTGTGTCCTGAATACCTATGCACCTAGAACAGGCTCACCGCCCAGCCTCTCGCTCCTAGAAACAAGATGGAGGGAGCCCATGGGATTCTCGGAATGTAACTATAACTCCCTAATCAAAGGGAATCACTCTTGAACATGATAATGTTAAATTTCGCTGTAGAAATTTATTATGCTTTTATAAACAGTTGGCCTTATCCCGAAAGGCTCTTGAAAGTCTAAATGAACACAAAATTATGAAACCTTCGAACAGGAGTATTACATCCATTCTCTATTCGCCGTGTTACGATTGATTAATTATTCATATTATTAAAGAGATAATTGAAGTTATTAGACAGTGTACTCTGCTGCAAGAACGTACATTTTACATATTCATCATCCATAGAATATGTATAGAAGGATACGTTATAAAATGAAAGCTATGATACTTTTAAACGATGATTATTGAATATAATTGATTAGTTTAATGAAACTTAAGTAGTAATCTCAGCCAGCCTGCCGTACTGTGAATCCTGAATAAACTTTCCCTGAAACTGTTTCCTAATACATATTGGTAGAAAATAACCCGTGGAATGATTAGTGAATGGAATATTAATGAATGGAATTAGTGGTAAGATTTAAACCATTATGCTATGAAAGCTCTCCGTAAACCTACAATTATAATGTTTGTTTATGACTTGAAGGCTTTGGAAGAGTTATTGGGATGTGCATTTCCAACGATAGATAGATCTTCGGGTATTCACTATCTGGACTGAAACTAACGATTCCAGGGGATACCAATCAGACGTTATCAAAGTTACCAAGCTTGTTTGTGCAATGCTATCTCTGATAAATATTCATCCTTCTTGCCACAATTATTTGGAAACCCTTGTCCGTGGAGTAATTTTAGCGAAAAAATTCCTCGGAGTATAGCCTTAAGGGTTTTGTTTAGGGGGTTGATAATAGGATCACCCCCAATCATTTGCGGATGCATTATTGTCTATGATGGCATCATTTCCTCTTGATTTATATAACTTTAGCAGTAAGTGCGGTAGCCCAGTGAGTAGAACGCTTGTGTGTTAATCTAAAGGTTCTGGCTTCAAATCCTAGTGAAGCCATCCGACACCCTTATAAAAATCCTTGAAGTAAGCCCAGGAAAAATCACTGGCTTTCTTACCCTCTCTGAAAGTGTGAATTTTACACACCTGAGACTAAGCCTGAGGTAAACTCTACCCTCACCAATCCAAACCAAACTTTGGGTAAAATCATTGAGTGAGAGACAGTGAGAAGCGAAAAGTAATGGTTTTCAATCGTGCAGTCGTGAAGCATTGATTGTATTGCGGTAAAAATCGTGACGTGGCCCCTTCTAATGGTTAAACGTATAAAGAGAATAAATAATTCCGTAAATAAAATTAATGCAGTAATTCTGTAAGTAAGCTTCGTTACCCGTGTCACTCATTATCACTCGACGATCCTTATCTTTTCACCCCACTCAATGTTCTTGCCACCATATCATTCTGATTAATGATGAATTAGTAAGGACAATCTTTCTTAATAAGGATAACTCCCGATTACCGATAATTCCCTGTCACTGATAAATGAAATAGTGTCCCTATTCCATTTATTTATCTTAGAAAAGCTTGTCATTCCCGCTCGAACAGTCGTATGTTGCCTTTTGTCATGACGTAATACTCATTTAAAACTTTCGATATCATGTAAAATGAGAATAACTAAGCGCGATGAAGTGGAATATTTCGAATATTGAAAGAAACGCTTGCAATTTTCAACGATAATTATTGCTGTTGTTTCCTCAATAGTGATATATTATCGTGGAAAATTGCAAGTCTTTATTTCAATATTACACTATTATCTTGAAATTTTCGGAGAATAAATGGTAAGCCATTTTGATATTTTTATGCATTACCTGAAACATAAGAATTTCACATCTGAGAAAACAATGAGCTAGAATATTCAAATTGGTGACATGGGCAAATATTGATCTGTATGTAATCATACGTACCCAGTAAACCCATAGCCAGAAATATACGATGGAGGAGCTTGGGTACAGTTTACGGGTTGCCAATACAGATATTTTGTTATCGATTCGCAAGCATTAGAAAACCATACATTTCATTCAGTCAGCTATATATTTCCTTTATATTATTATTCAAGTTGAATTCATTTGTTTTTTTTTGGCTGTGTAAATTAATTGTATCTAGAAATGGAGTGTCAAAGTGGCACTGGATTAGTGGTGTCCTTAGCAGATGTATCGCAGGTAGTTGTCGCAAGTGAAAATAATATCGTGGGGTGGGAGCCCCAAAAACGTCCCCCGTGTATCGAAACTAGTCGACGATTAAAATTTAAGTTGTGGAAACATCGGCGGATTTAGGGGGACACGGGGGCACGTGACCCCCCCAGACGCTTAAAAAATAGCACTGCCTTCTTTAATTCACTGTAAGGCCTAATCCCTTTCAATCTATCTAAAAATCCTATTCTTTTCCTTCCCCTCCCTCGTTTCCCTAGCATTCTACCCTCTAACACCATTTTCAACATCCCCTCCCCGCTAAGCACTAACATTTTAAGTTAGGAAAAATAAAAAAAAACTTTGCTTTTTATAACTTAACCTTTAATCGTCGACTAATTTCGATGCACTGTAATATTTTCTAGAGTCGCGGTAAAAAACATATTGTTTCATAAGATATTGGTTCAGTATTGGTTCAAAACATATTGGTTCAATTATTGAACGAGTATGTTTTGTTCCACTAGTCTTGAAAATTATACAGTGTACTGAAGGGGATCGGGTTGGTGTGGTGGCAAGAGTGCTGGCTTCCCACCCCGTGGATTCGGGTTCAAATCCCGGCAGTGGCAGAGAATTTTCAGAGATTACTCGATCCCTGATTGAGTGTTGTGTGGAGGACATTTCAAGCGCAACACTCCGTCCGTCGGCTGGGACGTTAAGCCGTGGTATCCTTGGCGCTTTTCGTTAAGAGCAGGCTCATGCAGACGCCAGGTTTCTCTCCACCCTTCCTCACCTATCCTTCCCTCATGGCGCAGATGACCTAAGCTGTCGGTCGCCTCCTCCAAATACCAGGTTCTTCTAGTGTACCGGTACTCATCATCATCTTGTGGTGTTCTGCCCGTTGGCAGGTCCCCCGCGCCAATGTTGTTTCCATTCCCTCCTGTCTCCGGCCATCTCCTTGAAGTCTCCATATCTTCCAATTTATACGTTGTCAATAAACTTCAGCCTTCTCCTTTCCCTTCTTCTGATCCCTTCCACCGTTCCCTCCAAAGCTACTTTCAAAATTCCATTCCCTCTCATCAAATGTTCCAGCCAGTGACCCTTCCTTTGATGTATTATGTCCATCAACGTTCTTTTCTCATACATCCTATTTAACACTTGCTCATTCCTAACTCGATCCGTCCACCGTATTCCCTCCATCTTCCTCCAATCCCACATCTCCAACGCCCCAATCCTGTCCCTGTCTCTCTTCCCCATCGTCCAAGTCTCACATCCATACATAAACACACTCCACACAGAATTTCACCAATCTCTTCCTCAATTTTGATTCCAGTGCCTTGTTACATAAGGCTCTTTTCTTCTTCTTGAAAACTTCTTTCGCCATTCCTATCCTTCTTTTTATTTCTCCTATACTTCTCCAGTCTTCAGTTATCAAAGTTCCCAAGTATCTGTAGGTTCTCACAAACCGAAAATAGTCGACGATTAATGGTTAAGTTGCGGAAAGTACAGTTTGTTAATTTTTCCTAACTTATTTCTGCAGGACCTCGTGATCTCGGATTTGCTTTTGAGTTGGGTTCGCGTCGTTTTATATTAAATGGAATGCGTTTGGTAATTAGGCACCCGCGACTTATATCCATCGGAGACGACCCTCAAGGCCGTGTCCTACTTTGGTCGACATTCTTGAGGGCGATGACCAGCGCGCGCCCTCCTCGTGAATATTCCACGCGGCGCATCCCCCCCCCACTCACGCCCCCCCCCCCTTCTCCGCCCCCCAACCCCCCCGATGCTGACTCTTTTGCGTAATCAAGCGGTTTACTCACTCGCCGAGAGCGTTCACGCCGCCGGACTTCGGAGCTTATAGGAGGTGATAACGATTCATTGCACTTCTTTGAGGACGACTTGAGAGAAAATGGTTGTTGCTGCTTCAATCAATGTGTCTACGGCCGCGTCAGAGATGTTTGGTGGTTGGCTGAGTCCTCATCATCATGAATTGCGTGTTACAATTCATGGCTGTAGCAACCGATACACAAACTATTACTGGTATTCATACGCCCGGTGTAAGTTTTCGTCAAGTATGCGTCGCCTCTTGCTCCTCAGAGAATTACCAACAACGAAGATATTTGCACTAGAAAAGATGGATACCTACCTACGTAGGATTGGTGACACTTTTGTAAGTTATCATCGAGCATGCGTCGCTCAAATACCTCAGAAATCACCCCAAATTGAAGGCATTTGCTGTTGAAAATATGAACAGCTGCGTAAGATTGGTAACGCAGAATAATACAACGGACAAGTATACCCTATGAAGCATTTACAACGTAAAATGTTTTATTCAACCATCTCAGCCGGGACATCAATTCAATTTCAGTGTTTAAGAATGGCGATTCTTGAAACATAACCGATTTAACACTTAGATGGATTAATATATTTTTGGAATCTCTTATGTTTTTTTAAGTGAATTAGGATGAAAATTCCCTGGAAAATTTTACCAGATGCAGTCACAACTCCTGTGGAAATGAAGAACTTTCAAATGTTTAATTTAGCTGTTATTTATTTGACTTTGGCTGGATTAGAAGAAATTTTTATTAAAGCTGATTTTGAACCAATTAGTGAAACGAAGGAATAGATGTATAAATGGTATTTCATATAGATAAAAAAAGATAAATTTGATATAAGATAAACGTTTGGGTGTTCCGTGTGAATGGTGACTATATAGTCCCCTAGAACTGAGGACGCAAATTTATCTATGTATAACCCCGCGAGGCGCCTCAATAGGCTAGTGGCAGGGGCTGTTAAGACACCAGGCAGTAACAAAAACAAAAATGAAGAAAATAATTTATAAAAGTACTTTATTGTTGAGGGAAGAATAAATTTCTAAACCTATCCGTTCGGCAAAATATCTTTCTAAATTTATCGTTTCTATTGGACCTAGAAATGTAGTAAGGTTCCAAGTCGATGCTCTCCGTGTCTCTTTGAAAGATATATTTTCTTAGTTGCTCAAGCAATCTAAGCCTAGCGCGTAGCCTCCGAGTCTCTATCGGTTCCAAGCCTTATGGAGTACTTAAGAATCATTCTATAAGTCTCCCATTTCCTCGTGGACTTCCCTCTTCAATTCACAATAAGGCCTACTCCCTTTCATTCTATCTAAAAATCCTATTCTCTTCCTTACATTCCCTAGTTCACCCCAAAGAACACCCTCTAACACTATTTTAAATATCCTCTCCCCAATTAGTACTCGTTCTTTGCATTAAGATTACGGATTTAGTTTTTGTGCGCTGGATTCCATATGATGGCTTGGCTTCAAGCTGTGGCCTGACGTGCGCGAAATAGCATCTTTTTTGTTTTTAATCTGAAAATCTTCTCATAGCACGCCCGATGAATACTAGCTTCTTCAGGACTCTGCCACGAATAGTTCTTATCCACGACAAAAAGCCCCCATGAAAAAATATCATAAATGTCCCCCTTGCCGAGTTTCCTCAGAGCCTATCAAGAAAGCGACGCGATTATCTCAAGCGTGCCCTTGCGCTATCGAAATTAATTGAAATTCAAAGTTTAATTGACTCGGGGGAGATGAGGGGTTAATTTTTCCCTTTTTTTTAAGTCCATGACTTCGATTGTCTTCGTTTTATTTATTTTCTTCGGCCTACTATCAACACATTTTGATGGCATCTTAAGAGGGCGTTGACCTCCCTCTAAGCGACTAATGTTTTGTCTATTTTGGTGACGTATCACTCCCTTTAAACTTGCGCTTCTGTCCTGAAAATTTTGGAGCACGTAGAGTAGGTCTTTTCTAGATTTTCCCTTTTATAGAGTATAAAAAAACATTCTGATAAAATACCGAGGAAAAATATTCTATTTTGGAATGAAGACAAATAATGAAGAGTTTACTTTATTTACCATGAGCATTACAAGTTTAAAGCCTGATTTGTAAGCTAATAATCTATTCTTTCAGCTAAGCTTAATTATCTATAAATAAAATTTGAGCTATCCATTGCTGATGCTAACCCATTAGCGTTTTCTGGTTAGCTTAAATTACTCACACTATCGGAGAAGGATATATCTATAGAAAGTTTAAAAAAATTTATTTATCGCGATTTAGGTATTGTAAGAATCGAAGAATATTTTTGTGGCAGCACAAGTTGCAGATATTTGACTACTATATCGTACCCCTAGTTGTTATTTGAGTCCTTATTTTTTCGGGAGAAGATCATATTCCGAGACATATCCGTTCGACAAATGTCTCCCATTCTTATTTTTTTAAATGTCTCTCTTATTTTTATTACAGGCCGTTGAAGCATAGCGAAGTTCTAAGATGAAATTACCTCTTCGCCATTGTAGCATTTCCTATAAAGTTAGCAGTGTACACCTGTACATCTGCATGGTGTCCTAGCAGCCACCCTTAGTTGTGACTATGCACCCGTGCACATAACTGCTTAGAGATTTTTGTAAGCTGAAGTTCTCTGAAAAAGTTTTGAATGTTTGGCATTGGGTCAACCTCTCATGTTAGCATTCATGTGGAGCCCCGCGATGCTCATACTGTGCCATACTCGTAATATCAAGGATAATAGGCTGGGATGAACGAGGTGTCTTGCTTACGGCGCGGCGTGCTTAGCCTGTCAATTGGACTCTCGTGGATCATTTCCGCACGGTTTTAGAGCTTCTCTACGGCCTTCAAATCACATTGCCTCACGCGTACCAATAACGTTTCTCGTGATCTGTGTAGCCGCTTCGTCGATAACTGCCTTGAATTTCAAGTTCATTCGGAATTCGAGTCGACGGACAGGATTTATTCCAATTTTCGTAATGCGCAAATACAATGTGAACGAGATACCCTTAGTGAGTGTAATGTTTAATCATCTTTTTATGGTCGCCCATATCATTTTAATGGTGTCGAATTCTTAGGTTTAACGCATACAAGTGCAGAAGCGGAGTGTATAATGAGGTTTACGACGACCTAATGCCACCCGAAGATGATGATCATGAAGCATCATTAAAATCATTTCGCCTTGACATAATTAAATCTTGATGCAGGCAGATATAAATTTAAGGAAACTCCAATAATATATGTTTTTTTATCTAATCGACGTAGGTTTTGAAACATTCGCTGTTTATTTTGCTGTGGGTTTTAGAAGTTTGAATGGATCCTGTTTATTTAGTTTTAGATAAATTCGACAAAGAGCATGGCAATTCATACGATATGATGATTGAATGAAGCTGAAACAGTCCGGAACATTTCATGGCCGTCGTTTGATTCATTATGTCTTGACAGATTCATGCTTTCACAACAGCTGATTTTAATTTAAGAATACTTAAATGATATATGTTATTATATTGAAATCGAAAAATCAACAGAAAACTTCAATAGAGATAATGGACACACCTTAAATACTACCTGGAAAAGACTTGAATGCGAAACAGAACGCCAAAAAACGAGGTCCTCGACGCTGATTGGTCGAGCCAACGGTAGGCCATTGATAATTAAGTAATTGAAGAAAAGAAAAACAAGCTTCACAATAGCTATTTCAATTGTGATTTCAAAATAATAATAATAAAATAATAATACAAAGATAAATGCCAAAAAGAAATTGAAATTAATTGAAATTATGTTCGAATTGTTCTCAACTTAATTTTTAAGTGTTTTAAGTTTCCTTTTTCACACAAACAACACATAACTCTGCCATCGGAACGCATGCACCTTTTTTAAACTTCTTTTTGTAAACTGGCTGGTCTGGGTGAGTTTTGACTCACCGGTACAGCTTATGTAAACGCGCCTTCGTCGCTGACATCTTCGGCACTCAGACCTGAACGTAAGATGTGACCAGCATAGGTCAAGAAACGTCATCAGAACTCAACTTCGACGCAGCTAACTCGAAAAGCAATGGAGGGAAACGCAATCCATCAATGCGAAAGCCTCAATTTGGTACTTTTATCCTCGGAGAAAGTTTTTAATCGGCCCGACCATAATTCTCTCATCTACACTGCTGGGATGGTAGATGTCTAATGATGCACTCTTTCTCTCCGGCTCTTGCTAGCAGAGCTTTCATGCATAGTTATCCCCCTAGTAGCTTGCTATGACCAAAATCGGAGTTCCTATCTGCAACTCATTGCCCATTTAGATGCTTATACTTTCATCAATCAAACTTCATGTCACGTCACGCGGCAAATCCGTCCATAATGGAAACTCTTTCCCCATTAGCTGTCATTCCGAGTAGCCTAAAATGTCTTCTATAACATGCCCTGCAACATATTTTTATCCCCCTTGAGAACTTACTGAAGCGTTCTACTTTGCCTTCCCTTTTACTGAAGCAATCTGCCCCAATGCTGAGTATTGCAATCACAGCAGCTTTCATCTTTCTTCCCTTTTAATCCACCCACTCTGTGGAGACACCTCAAACGCCATCCCTTATTCCCATTCCTTCTGGGTCGCTCTTCTGCTATGCTATCCACAAAGCAGCAAAACCCTATATCAGACTCTCATCTATCTGAATATCTTCATAGACTATCAGACCCTCAGACTCAAAGTATTTTCCTTTCATTATTTCACAACTTTCCTATCACTGGTTTTATTGATTGGAAAATTACTTATTCTTTTACCGTGTTATTCTTCTTCCACAGTGATGTGATCGTGCATAGATGAGCCGCCAGGTACGTGAAAAATCGTTACAATAGTCTTGTTAGTGTTACTGAACTCATAGATAAACACGGGTGGGAATCTCTGTCGGACCGTAGACTGAAAAATAGACTAAACCTATTAGATTTATTCAAGAGCAATGTATTTTCCGATGAATTTATATTTCGAAGGCCAACATTCTACGGTAGTTCAGATCATATAAATAAAATAAGAGAGATAGAGTGTAGAACAGATTCAGAATATCATTTTTTCCACGATCAATATGAGACTATAGCAGCAGAGTTAGAACTCACCAATAGATTAGATAACTGGTAATGTATCCTACTAAATTGTGTGTACCTTAATGTATGATTTTGAATTTTCTTATTATTTCCAATACCATGTTTTGTGCGTGCTAGTTTTTTTTGGCAGATAACCTTAATGAGTAATTGGCTTTTGCATTAATGTGGGTGTATACTTTGTTATTATGCGTAAAGTTTTTTGGACCATGTGGTGAGCATGTGGGAATCCTATGCATTCTGAATGCTGGTGATTGATCATTCCCCAGCCAAAACCCTAGAGGTGGCTCGCAGAGTATTATGTAACGGCCTGCACCCATATTAACTTTGTGGAACTACTTTATAATGATATCGATCTTAGACGAGAACCGAGTCGTAAAATAAAGTTTTTTAATGCGTGGAACAACTAACAATAAGTACCAACTAATTATTTCCATTCTACCAAGTCAATTGATTTTGATGCCTCTTCCAGTTTATTTCGTTAGCCTTTTGCCTCGTTTTCTCTATCTTAATATAAGTAGAAAAAGTTGTAATTTTTACACGATTTCCCCCAGTTCTCCTTTCCACTTAGTAGTGTCCTAATGTTACTCCGTGTGTGCTCAACCCATTGTACGGTTCGCTCAAAAGTTGTGCATGGTCGTGAGCGCTCAAATGACCTCCATATCCTATTGCGGAAAATAAAGGAATAAACTTTGAAAGGTTCACTAAAATATTTAAATAAGCACGATCAACCCAGATAGCAATGCAAGCTGGAATCAAGCTTGATTCAAGCTTGACTGATCAAGGCTGCAAGCTTGCAGCAACCTGGAAAAAACAAGCCTGTTAGCTTGATTCAAGCTTGAATCAAGCTAACTAGTCTCCACCAGTCAAGGTTGTTGCAAGCTTGAAAAAACAAGCCTGAATCAAGGGTATGACACCTTCCCACATAGCAATGCAAGCTGGTAATAAAAGGTGGTATAACACTGTGTGCTCTTGCTAGCCACAGGTGAGTGAGTTAGTGTTATATATGAGTGGTGAGTTGTAAGTGAGTTTTGTGAGTGACTGAGCTTTCTGACCAGAAAATATTTCAACCTTGACACGACAAGGGAAAATCAAGTTTGGTAGCTTGACATACGCTGGACTCAGGCTTGAAACATTCAACCTTGACATGGCAAGGAAAAATCAAGCTTGACATAAGCTAACATGCTATGTGGGAAGGTTTATAACATACTTACATCTTAATATCTTATGTTATGAAACCCGGGTCGTGTTTTTTTAAATACCTATATTAGTGAACCTTATATAGTTTATTCTTTTATTTTCCATAATGGAATGGTTTCACACAAATTACCCTTGGTTATTAGCCTGAAGATATCATTTATATCCTTTTTCATCATGCTAATATGTGTCCAGGGGCGGATCCAGACTTATTTTCTTAGGGGGGGCACAAGGATCTGACGGGCAAACGATCTTCTCCTTCTGGAGATTAAGAAAAAAGATAAAATAATTATTGTAGGAAATATTCTCTTTATTTTGATTTGGAAGTTATTAATATTAAATTAAATGATTGAGGCTCTTAATACACCAAAAACAAACAAACATAATGATAAACGTATAAACATTTTTGCCTATTTTCAGCGTCTGGGGGAGGGGGGGCACGATCCCCCGTGTCCCCCCACCCTCAATTTGCCTACGTATGTGTCCTTTTTATTAGTTTCTCTCCTTATTTTCGCTGGATACGAATGAAATAGGTAATTAAATAAGAAATTTGGTTATTACCCTTTGTACCATCTGTAGCTCTAGCGAATACTTAAAGAGGAAGAGAAATGAATATCGGATGTAGCCGACATTCTGATCGTGAAAGTCATGTCCTTAAGTCATCGGCGGAGAGTACCGGGAAGGCCGAAAGTGATTCACATTATGCCTGGCACGGTACATCCTGTGACCCTTATTTGCAATGGCATTGAGACTCCCGATGGGTCCTGGGAAGCCCCGTGTGACTTAGGACCCTTCAATTGATGAATATCCCGTCTCATTAAGGGTTATGATTACGATTTGCATTCAGCATGCGTCTAGGGTCTGGCTTTTAGTTTTTCCAACCCCCCCTCCCCCCTTTGAACAAGTGGTTTGAGTCATCACAAAAGGGTTAAGGAAGTGTGGTGACGTATTCAATATACCAGGAATGGGAGTTATTGGAAAAGGCGTGATCATCAACAAAGAGGATTTTATGCTCTTTCAGGGATGAGTCGATTCCACTTATTTTCGATTCCGATTTCTACCCCAATTCTTTTTAATCAATGCTCGATTCTCGATTATTATTCATACTAGCAGGTGGAATAATTATTTGGCAGTAGTACTGCTGTCATTAAAATTTAAGAATTGAATGGAGTAAAATAACAGAGAAATTAAGTGGAGCAACTTTATTTTTGTTAAAAATAGCGAATTATTATTACAGTAATATTCCTCAGCTTTAATAAAATAATAAACACTTTAACTGTTGCAGACATAAATTGTTAACTTAATAATGTATAGTGCACAATGGCTCAGGCGTGAGGCACCCTTATGACCCTGCGGTTATCGTCTATTCTCAAAATATTTATCTTCCTGGAATCGATTGGAATCGGAATCGACTTGTAGCGAACGATTCTCGATTTTGATTCCGTGTCCGATGGTGGTGGAATCGAGAATCGACATTTGGTATCGACTCATCCCTAGTTTCATTATTCTGTAGTTGGAGTACAGTTCAACAGCAACCTTTGTTTCCCATTTTTCGCCTCTATACCAATTTGATGCGCCGTGATGATCTTGAATTTTCTTGGGTATTTTTGTGAAAAATATGCATACTCTGTTTTTTTAAAATTTAGCTTTGTCTAGCTCACACGTCCCTCAATAGACTTGCCATGATAGATTTCTGGTAAAAACAGTTACATTCCATACTTAGTTTAAGCTGTTTTATTGGCCGCTGACTGGCATTATCATACATCAATCGAATGTCGTATTTCCATTATATTTTCTTGGGGCCCAAAATAGATAAAAGGATAAGTCAAGTAATTATTAATAAGAACACTCCATAATATGAATTATTTTATAACATAATTTTGTAATTTAAAAAATAAGAAAGTAGGCTATAAGATCTCTAATCGGCGGGCAGTGGATAGCTTAAATGCAGATAATTTTGCTAATTTCTGGGGGCGTTCGGCCCTTCCGGCCTCCTTCATATGCGTCTCTGTTGCCTAGTAATCTGCGAAGGAAGAAAACTGCCAGCTTGGCTACATGATCACATCATGTACACTAAATTTTTCAAAAATAATTGGTCTAACAGTCCTCTAAAAATTAAAATCATATCAAAAGCAAACTGAAATAGGATAAGAACAATTTAAAAAATGCCTGGAATCTCTCAAGTGAGTATATTTATCATTTTGAATTGAAACGCAACTTCTATTTCATATAAATAATTAATGTAAAGAATGATGTCTTAAGGCCTGTTTACACAATACATTAACACGTACGAGTTAATGTCTGTTTGCGTGAATGATTTTTGTGGATCGGAACGGAACATGTACGAATGCATGAACCAAATTAGAACAGGTTCTATGTTCTGTGCATGTATTAGCACAAGTAGGGTGGTTACACGGTGCATTTTGGCGTTCATTCTCGCGTTCATACAACTAGACATTAAACCGTACGTGTTAATGTACCGTTTAAACAGGCCTTAACATCTCTCAATTCCACCACGTACATGTATCCTTCATCTGTCTCTTGTGCTATTTTCTAGCGTAGTGTAATGGAGACCATAGAAATACTAGACATCATCTAAAAATAGGGTGCCTCGTTATTACTCAGACCTATATGTAGCCTTATGTTCATGTAAAGATTCCCAACCTTGCACACATGTGTTCCGCGTGTGTTTTCAGCGATTCCTAAGCCGCGCGCACCTCACTAGGCGTCCAATGTTTTGATACGTGCTGCAACGACAAGGTTTCCCTCGGACTATCCGTCCATTGATGAAACGCGATAACTGTTCTCCGGTGACTGGCTTCCTGCATCCAAATAGTTTTTGCGCTTGCGTGGACGAATTCGAGGCGGCCAGCGACTATTTTTTTTCTTTCAATCCTCAAGGTCTTCTCTCGGGGCAGCTACGTTCTTGCCGATGTTTCTCGACATGGAATTCTCCCCCCCCCATCTCGCATCTGGATACGAACTCTTTCCGTCGCTTAATGGAGGAAAAAAACAGCTAAAAGAAAAAAAAAACAGCATCTCAGCATTTTTTTTATGGCGGGAGCCTACAGGTAGTATCCACGATTTACCTTTCTTATTGGAGTATTTATTTATTTTAGTTATTTAGGAAGTAGCATAAATAGCAATGGGAGAAGGAAGAAAGAAATAATCAGCAGAATTGCCCAGGAGAGAAGAGCACCCCATCAAATGTAAGATCTACTTACCGCGGGAAATTTAAACCTAGAAGTAAGGAAACAGTTCATCAGAACTTATATTTGGAATATGCTCCTCTACGAGCATGTGTGAGCATAAGTGAGGCATGGAAAATGACAGCCTCGGATAAGTCTAGGGTAGATGCCTTTGAAATGTGGTGCTACGGAAGAATTATGAGGATCAAATGGATCGACCGAAAGCGATCGTCCGATCAACCGACTCGCCCCCGAAAAGAAGCAATTTTCTCTGATTTCATATTACTTGTCTCTCTCATCAATAAGTTCGGCATAGTTGCAACATCTGTTACCTTTCCTCCTACTCTGAATGTCTTGATGTGTTTTATAATGACCTACGCACCGAGTTTCGTTAATGTAAAGTCTAATATTTTTCCCTAAGTCAACTTTTATGTCGTTGTTGTCGTTGTCTGGGCTAAAATATAGTCAAATCAGCATTTTCAGCTAATACCATGGAGTACGGAAAGTAGAATCAAGAAAAAAACTTCATCATATGCTACACATGGAGCATGTTTCTCTATGGTAGCGAGGCTTGGACGTTGACAGCAGCAGAGAAGTCAAGAGCGGAAGCAACCGAAAAGTGGTTCAAACGAATAATGATGAAGATAAAATGGATCGATCTAGTAATTAATGAGGAAGTGCTAAGAAGAGTGGGATAAAGGAGAAAGAAGTCTTCTAAGAATCTAAAGGAGAAGAAGGTACAATCTGGCCACATCATGGGACATGTTGAAAACAATCGTAGAAGGACAGGTGGAAGGGAAAGAGGGCAAGGGACAACCCCGAATGAGGACACATGAAGACACATTGAGGTTACATAGGACAGGTTATAAAACATATTTAAAAGGAGAAATATGTCACCATGAAAAGGCTAGCGGATAGGAGAGCGGGATGGTGGGCTACTTCAAACCAATTTTTGGTTTATTGACTTATGATAATGATCATGAAGCACATTGGGTTATCACCCTCACACAGTTATCAGGAAGGTTCGTTTGATTAGGTGAGGGTATACCTCACCACTGGCATAGCTACAGGCGCGTGAATTTCACTCATTCAGGCTTGGAAGGCCAGCTCCTTTCTCTGGGCCAATTCGCTCTTACAGGATTTTGTTAAAGGGCAGGGAGTTGAACCTGGGACTCTTCGGCAAGCAACTATAAGCATGCTTACCACGTTCCGCTCTGCATACTTCACTGTCGCGATAAGCTCAACCGTAAGGCTTGAGGGAAACCCTCTTTTAAATGGGGAGTGAATTTGATGTGCGAATGATATCAATGCTGGGTATAAAAAATCGTGGGAAATGAGGTGGGAGGGGAATTTTGCAAAAATAAAAGGAAACGTGTTATTTCCCTCGCCGCCTTTATTACGTGGCGTGACCGTGGAGCGAGGAAGGTAAAGAAAGGGTTTAGCCGATGCACGACGAAGAAGGAGAAAGACCTTGGGGCGATTCGGACACACCGTGGCGCCACTTGTCTCTGGACAGCATCGAGGCAGTATGCAGGATCCATCGATGTGGAAATGCGCCTCTTTAGTGGCGCAGAATGGAAATTTTTATCCTTATGATAGGGCATAGGTCCAAGGGCGTACCCAGGATCATAACTTGGGGGGGGGGGGGGGGCAAGTCATGGTCTTGAGGAGGGCAAGACAAGTTGTGACATTAGTTTATGAGTTATTTTCTTGAAAAAATAGTTTTATTTTATTACATATCTCATACTAATACATATCATTTTTCGTGGGTATAAAGAAAATTTGTTGAATGCTTTCGTTTCAATTCAGTACTGATTTGTTTAAAGACTTTTGCGATTTTTGCTTCTAGAGGGGGTAGCTGCCCCCCCCCCCCCGTCTGACGGTCGCTGGGTACGCCCATGCATAGGTCTATTGTTGGAGAGAAGGCTTCCGCGGAGTGGTGTCGATGATTGGTTGCTATCAGGTTCTCTCCCGCGTCTGTCCATAACAGGCGACGACATGTTTCGCAAACGTTACAGTTTGCTTCTTCAGGTCCAAATTTTTTCGAAAAAACTTCGAACCTGGTGAAGCAAACTGCAACGTTTGCGAAACACGTATTTGCCTGAGATGAACAGACGCGGGAGAGCGGTGATAGCAACCAATCATCATAGGTGTATTTGTTGAGGTAGCATTGTATGACCTGAACGTTTTCAGGCACTACTAGATGGAACTGCATATTTAACAAATGGAAAATTGTGTAGAAATCTTCAGACTTTACCCTTTAAAATTCGTATGTCTCCCCTTTAAGTTATAAGGATCATAAGGAGTAGGCGAAAGTCGATTAAAATAATACAGAATGAAATGCATTATTATTTTCATTAATGTATTCCACCGATTAAGGTAGGTTTGCATTTAGTAATTAAGAGGTTCTCTGGCGATCTCCCCTCCCTTCATTGACTTCCCTCTTTAATTCATAATAAGGCCTACTACCTTTCATTTTATCTAATAAATTTATTATTCTCTTCCTTCCTCTCCCTCGTTTACCCAACATTCTACCCTCTACCATTGTTTTTAATATCCCCTCTCCGCTCATTACTCACTCCATTCATAACCTTTGTCACCTCATTCAACATGGAATGCACTACTAGTAAGTTATTTTAATTCGTTGAAGTAGTCTTCATTTACTTTTCAACGTATTTCCTGGGTTGAATGGCATGATTATGCAGCTTGTACTTAATTCTTGGTTACCATGATATTCATTACACATCGCCCCTGGATCACCCTCATAGAGAATAATTGGATAAAAATTAGGTGCATATAAGTATATTAGGTACCGGTACATTGTACCTGAATGTGGCACAACGTGGGTGAAAATAATGAATAGGGCAAAGGGTGAGAATAGTTGAAACTTTTGGGATATTTTAAGAACTGGTGGCGTATTAGATGATTTTTCAAAAAATCGCCGTGATTTTTGGTAAAAGTCGTGGAATTTTGACCAAAGTTCCACGTATTACTTCGAGGTAAGCCGGAAGAAAGGTCCGCATTATTTCCATAGCTTTTGCTTCCATACTTTACCCTTGAATGTGATAATTTTTAAGTTCATTTTTGAAGCGAAGGTATTGCGAGAATTAGGAGGAGGATTGCGTTTAAGATGCGGGTGTGGAAGAAAAATTTCCAATTACGGTGAAAAAATTGCACCTCGAAATGGTGAGCGAGTAACACACTAGAATACGAAGGAGCGAATTTTTCTCATATTAACAGCAACTAAGAAAATCCCTGTTAAACCTGCTCTCACCCACAAACTAAAATCCTCGTGGAAAAATGTTGCTATGGGAAAGGAACTGGCCTCCTATGTGAGTTTTTCATAACCTGTGGATTATTCTGGGGCAGATACGTTGCCAGAAATTTGCTTGCTTGGAGGGTAACCGAATTGTATGTCATCAAGGGCGTAACCAGGATCAAAACTAGAGGGGGGGGGGGGGGGCAAGCCGTGGTCGTTGAAGTTGTTACACAGAAAAGGTTAAGGAAAAGAATTTTTTAAGACAATAATATCAGCGCTTTGTTATGAATTTTTAAAATTATTTGCTCGGAAATAAAATATTTTTCTATTAATTACATGTTTTAAACTAACATCAATTTTCATTGATTTAAAGAAATCCCCGGGGTCCTCCCCTAGAATTTGAAAAAATTGACCTCTAAAAATAGCATTTAAGCAATGTCTATGACTAAAATGTTTTGGAATTTCTACTGGTTTCGTACTTTTTTCGGACAAATTACCATTTAAATTGGTGGGGCCAGGCTTCCCCCGACCCGCCCAAAACTCCGCCCATGATAAAGCTGAAAGTCAAATTCATCGTTCGCATTATTGGCAGATATTATGGAAAGAAACTATATTGACAAATGGAGTGTCAGATGATGAATGCCCCTGAGCTAGTGGTCTCCTCAGCAGACGCATCGCAGGAAGTCGTTACAAGGGAAACAATTTCGCGGGGCTGAATTAGACAGTGTTTTGAAGAAGGCAGTGTTGGACGGAAAGGGAGGCTCCCAGATAACTTCTTTAGTACTCCATGGAAACCTACCTTAATCGGTAGAGTACTATAATAAAAAAAGAATCCCCCGTATCCCTCACTGGAGACGTGCCTGATCTGAGGTTAGCTCTACCCTCCCCCAATCAAAGCAAACTTCGGTGTGATAGTGAGTTGACATTTATTTAGCTTCTAGGATTTCTCTGCCTTCCGAGAATTCTAGAAACGTAGTTGCCAAAACAGAGGAGCGACGCAAGGAATGGCGCAGGATAGAATAAACCCTTTGAATTCGACCGAAGGGGAATGTTGTTGGGTCGGGAGATGGGAAGGGAAGTCGAACAGCAGTGCGAGGTTTCTAGCCAAGGACAGTCCAAACGCCACTCCTCCTCCCTTGGGTCGGTCGGCCATCACTAAGGTTGAATGAGATGGAAGGAAGGTAGAGAGAGAGATTCGGAGATGGGATCGGTTAAGGGATCCAAGGTTTTTCTTCCAAGGAAAGGTATAAATGAAACGGAATAGGGTATGGGGTGGGGAAATTCTTTGTCTGAGGCGTAGAAGAAAAACCAAAGGGAATCGGTCCGATACAGCGGTCGGAGAGACTTTCTTCACTTTTGTCAGCCCACGCCTAGGAAAACGTTTTCGTTTCCAGAAAAAGATGAAGTTTTATTTTAACTGCTTTTCAGTATGAAAAAATACTAATCGATTGGTTAATACAATTTTATTTAAAGAAGAAACGATCCTTGTCATTCGACTGTATGGTTAGAAAATCCATCATTAGATAATAATAGATTTATTATACATAATCGTGATTTTTAAAATGACTTTAAGAATCTTATGCTAAATAATATAGGCTTCATTTTAATTAATATTTTTTCCATGTTTCATGTGCCGATTTTGCATGTAACTTACCATATTGGCAGTGCTTTCTTAGCATTGGAATACTTTAATCACATCCAATTATCAATCGTCCATCGTCATAGATATTTTAAAGCCTCACTGCGATGGTAGTAACATGATGAAAACCATATGAACATACAACTAGCTTAAATCACAATGTCAGCACAATAATTTTATGTTAATATTACTGTCAATCGTATTGAATATAAAAGTGTGTTCGCCTTGAGACAAATTAGTGACCAACTAATAAAAAAAGATAATTCAAGCAAAGAATGTCCAAATCATAATTATTTTATTTTCATTGATGCAAATGCTCTTTCATAAATTATCGAAAGCAATCGTAGAATGTCGATCTGTATTTCTGCGCAGAGTTAAAGGGAGAGTAAGAAGGTGAGAAAATTTTTACGATTCATAATTAAAGACACAATGATATTCAGCTATCTTCAAATCAAATGGGAGGTGAAGAAATTATCGATATTCACCTTCTATCCACCGTTGTTTTCTTAGTCTTCCACATGACGCAAGTAGTCGATCGCCTGTTCAAAATATCATACAGAGAGTCAAATTATGTACAGTAGTTGATACAAATGGTGCATGCCTGTCATTGCATTCACATGTATGTTGAATAATTGTGACGAGACATCAGTAAAGAGAAACCCTAGCATTACAGCGTTTGATTGGTCGTCTCGGGTAGATACTGTTTCGAGAGCAGTTTGCATACATCGCTCTTGCTCGCGGTAAGCCTAATCTCGCACCACTGACTTCCACACACCTTCACTCAGTGATTCAATCCGAAGGTTTGTTTGGTTTGATGAGGATAGAGCTCATCCCGGACTAAGGCAAAGGCGTGTGACCTTCACACATCAGGGTAGGGGGCCAGTTTCTCGCCCTGGGCCACCTCGCATTTCCAGGATTGTCGTCCGAAGGATTCGCCGGGATTTGAACCCGGAACCCCTCGATCAGCAGCCAAATGCTCTACACACTAGGCTACCACGCTCCCTGAATTCCTTTTGTGGCTAATTCCTCCCACGCTTTCTCCGCTCCCCATTATCCAGCCTATCCCCCAATCCTTTGGGAGCGGAGAGCTCACACTGCCTTTGGTCATATCCGATAGCCTGCTCGCTGCTGGTGCCTATAGGAAGTCAACCGTCACATTGTTTGCTTGAAAGTCGCCGTTAGGGAACAGTTACTGAGCCATCGTGTGGGTAATATTAGCCATAGTGCCGGAGGTGACAGGATTATTTCTATCTACCAGGAGAAAATTCCGACTGAAAGGGATATTTACACTATATTTTTCCGAGAAAATTCTTTCTATGAAGGTATAGAACGAGGAAGTAGTGGCCTATGTTCCAGTTATGTCCTAAGATAGATTTTGCTCGTGATTTTTACTCGTGATTTTTTTCCGCCAGGCTTCGACTCTGAAGACGACTGAGAAGCGAGCAGCCCACGAAGAAATACTCCTCTAATGATAGCTAGGAGACCATTCATCCGTTGACAATTCGTTCGGAAGCTACTTTAAGATCGTGTTACAGAGGCTGCTAGAAAACCTTGTTATTTTCATCTTAAATTTTTTTAAACAATTTTTCTTTCCCAGTTTTAGCTGCGTTTGATTTTTGAAGGCTTATAATTACTTTTTCTATTTTACTTGTTACTATAGTTTACATCATAACCTATATGAAGTCTAATTGGAACATCCAAGTATCTACGTACTCATTAATACAATAATCTATTTTGGAATCCTGATTAGAATTATCCAATTGTCCAATCATTTCCCGAATTAGTTCTTCCTGTTTTTAAAGGTTATTAAACTCATTGATATGTAACTGAACATGCGCTCTCAAATGTGGCCATGTTTTGGATCAAGCGAGATGAGACGAACTTTTCTTTTTTCCAATGTTTCGACGTGGATCATTATTCCAAATTTAATCCGTACTCCCCAACATACCACTACGTTAATACTATGGTCTCCCAGTTGTTATTGAGGACCGCTCGCTTCTCAGAGTCGTTTTCAGAGCCGAAGTTTGGTGAACACATTTTTCACGGTATGAATGAACTATTTTGTCTGGCGTGGCCTTGTGAAAGATCATAATTAAATAATAATAAAAGCAACTATGTTTTAATCCACGGTCCAACTTGTGTCGACGTTACTGCGTCATCTGTCAGTTTGCACGATCTACCGATTCGATCGATGGATTTTTCTTCCTCATAGGATAATCCTCCAAAATTATTAGAATAGTAATGGCTGTTGCCTGGTTTCGCTGATGGTAGGACCCGCCCGCCTTTGTGACGGTGCGGGATTCCTCGTCACATCCCTTCCTTTCCTATCCCGTCCCAGGAGGCGTCGTCGGGCTCCTATCGCGGCGACGCCTCCTTCCTTTTTCCTTCCAGGCCTCCCCCCTTCTGAGGTGCAGAGGTGATAAGCTAACGCTTCCAGACCCTGCCCACAGAAGAGTAACCGGCGAGCCCGCTCGAGGGTTTCCTATCCACTGTCAGTTTGCACGTTATAATGATCCATTGGATTTGACCAACTTGTATCAAATAAAACTCAGTGGATTAAATCATAGTTGGTTTTAACAATTTTCATCCTCATTGGTATTGTTGCTTGGTGGCGGCGAACGATCGCTGATATAAGATTATGTAAAAGAGGGTGAAATAATAAATATTTCTCTTGTCCCAAGTAGTTGGAAAATTATCAAATGATGAGTTCCGTCTTCATAACACTTACTCTTTTTTTTGCAACTTCAGGTGGCTTTCAGCTTGTTATTTCTCTCGCATGCACGGTCGGGAAATTTCGTGGAAAATGGAAATGAGTCATGTTAAAAAAAAAAGGAAGACTCAAGAGGAGAGACCCTGGAGTGTGTTTTGTCTCCGTCACGAAGAATTCTCACGTTCGCGCCGAGCACGGCCGGAGTCACGCAAAGGAATTGCCTCAACCGCCGTCGCCGCCGCTTGCTAATGGTGCGTGCGGGAGACAGTCGTTAAAAAGCTAACCGCTCCCGAGGATTCGTCCTCTTCTCCTTCTGCCACCATGCCTGCTTCATTTATGCTCTCCTGCTTCTCAGAGGAGTCATTTTTGCTGCGGTGAATTTCTTTGCCTGCCCATCTGCATCTAAGAGCGAACAGGGAGTGCTGCACAAACTTTTCACGAATAAGGATGGGAGCCATAGGAAGTGGCGTAGCGAGGGGGGAGGTTCGTGGTGTCTGGACCCCCACCCCCCGAAATATAAAAACGCAATCATTTCTCTTCGTCACAAAAGAAAACAAAATATTGAAAAATCGTGAATTCATAGATTTCTTTGAAAAATGAAGTTATTTCGATTATGAAAAGTGTTACAATTAGTTTAAAACCGTCTACTTAGTACCATGTTTTTCAAATATTTTCTCTGAACCCCTGATTTTGAAATCCCCAAACGAAATTCCTAGCTACGCCCCTGGCCATGGTATTGTAAATGGTATTATAAAATTGATATTAGCATGAAATATGTAATTAAAATATTTCTTTTTCGAGCAAATAATTTAAAAAAGCTAATGAGTAAAATTAGAATTTTCTTGAAAGTTTGGTTTCCTTAACCTTTTATGAGTTACAACTTGAACGACCACGCTTGCACCCCCTCTCCAGTTTTAATTCTGGGTACGCCCTCGCTGGGAGCCTCTGGAGACTGAGGCTACTTGCGAGGTTTCATTTGCTTGAGCAGTGAATAATGGGTAGATTCAATAATGTGTCACTCAGAAAGGTAATAACGTTTCAGAGTGACGTGGAAGAACATCTTCTTAGAACAAAAAAGTGCTACGGCCGTAGGGAAAGCGTTACACAGATGCGTCAAACAAATTAGGCTGTTAACAAAGCATTAAATAAATTAAGCTGGGAGCCTCTAGTGATGCGGAGGCTGCGCGCTAGGCTTAGATCGACCGCACCTTGAATATGCAGCGAGCGTATGGAGCCTGGTGCAGAAAGACTTAATCCGCGAACTGAACAAAATACAAAGGAAGGCTGCGCGGTTCGTCAAAAACCGCTACGGGCGTACAGACAGCGTTACCCAGATGTTAAGCGAATTAAGCTGGGAGCCGCAGGAGACTCGGAGGCTGCGCGCTAGGATTAGATTGCTTGAACAATTGAGAATGGATATCTTAAAGAGCGACAAGGAGAACATAGTATTAGTGCCGCACTATATTTCCAGGTCCAATAGAAGCGGTAAATTTAGAGAGATGTTTTGCCGAACGGATAGAAATGGGAATTCGTTTTTCTCCCGAACCATAAATGACTTTAATAAATGCTAATCGTAATTTCCTTAGAACACTTCCTTTTTATTTGTAAACAGCTGGTGTCCTGTCCACACGCTTTTTGAGGCGGCTTCGGGGTAGTATGTAGATATACAATCATGTTTCCTTTGAATCACATCACATTTCCAGATCCGGCAGAATAGTAAAATATTAGAGATATTTAACCAAACGGATATGTATAGAAAGTTGTTCTTCCTTGGACAATAAAGGAGCTTTATAAATCCTAGGAATTAGTGAAATAGCCTAACTAATGAAGCACTTATTTTTTTTACACGTGCATGTAAATAGCTCGGGTCCTAACTCCTCCTGCAGCACGTCTATTGAGGCGGCTTGTTGGAAGGAAAAGGAAGGTCTTGGATAAAATACAAGGAAAGGTAGAGAAGGATGTGAAAGAGAATAAATGCGTAGGTGTGAAAAGATAAGCTGATGGGTGAATTGAGTGGAGGGCTGCGTCAAACCAGTATTAGAATTTATAAATATTAGAATTGTTGGCCAGTGATGATGATGACTATATAATATTTACAATCGTGAGAAATAGCAAGGAAATGTTCTTAATTTGATGGATCACATCATCACTTGTGTGATTCTTGCGAAAATCCTTAATTTAAATTATTTCCCCGTAATATTCGGATCGCTGCGCCTGCCAGCGACGCCAGTGGCGACTTAGGTGAACCCATACGCATGCGAGAACGATGACAACAAATCAACAGGCCCCCTGGAGGATCCTGTTTAGGGTGGTTTCCCACTATTTTTTTATTGCCTAAATCGAAAGATTTTTACTCCTGGAGTACGTATTTCATGCTTCTAGATTTTAAATGACGATGTCTATTTTTCGCGATTAAATAAAAAGCGAAAATTTTCAAGCACGCGAAAACGCGACGGCTAAGTATGAATGCTGGGAAAAGCCCGAGTGTCGTCATTCTGGTCCCAGCTTCCGCCGTGTGAGGCCACCTTGGTGCGAAGCTATGAACGCCGCTATGATACAGGCTGCTAGCTTGGCTTAAATGAGGATTATTAATACCGTATCAAACGAATGAAAATTTCCGACCATAGGCAATTTTAATTGGTGATTATTAAGAAATGTTTACCTGAGCTGTGTGCCTCATGCATGCATTGGTAATCTCAGACGATCTAAAACTCCTGACTAGTCGTATAGCATCAAGGTCCCTGTGACGTCATGTGGAGTCGCATCACATGGGCGCCAATCTGGCCTTTTTCAAATGAGGTTAAAATTGACCATTGACATTCGTCTAAACTAGGATTTCTAAAACCAAATATGTTATTTAAAAAAATATATTATGAATACACTAATGGTGGGCAACGAATCGCAATCAATGCCTTTCGTTTTCTTTGATGAAGGAAACTAACCTATTGTAACATCCGTTCTACCTACGCTCATGGGGTGCTCTCTCGACTGATTCTCCGGGAGATGCGTGCGAGTCACGAATCGCCGACTGAATGGACGTAGGCGGAGTAAGGCAGCGCAAAAGCCTTGAGAGGCATCCCATTGAGGAACAAGAAGGCGGGATGGAATCTGCATTCCGAACGGAGCGCTTCATCCCCCAAACATTTCTTCCCCGAATCTGGGCGTGGGCTCCCTTAGAAAATCCCGCTTCCTTCGAACGAGCGCACTCATTTCTCGAATCCGGGGAAAAAATAACAGATCCGAGCGGCGAGTCTTTTTAGTGAAGAGGGGAGAGAGAGACTCTCTTGGCTTCTGCGAAGGAGCGGAGGAAAAAAGTGACGCAATTTTCGCCGCCACCGGAGGAGAATCATTCCGAGGAAAACTCGTTCGTGGGCTGGCGCCCCTTCCAATCTTTCCCGCCCCTCTCCCAACCCTTCCTGTCGTACTCCCCTTGCGGCAAGATTTTTAACGGGAGGGGAAACAGGATGATAAGCGCGAACCAAACACGAGGATCACGCGGGAACCGAAGTGCATATTGTGCATAGAGTGCATATTGATGGCTAAGTTCCAACAACACGTGTATCAAAATTTGGCTGATTTGAGACAGGTATCTTAAACAAGATTTTTAACAAGAGGGGAAACAGCGCGAACCAAACACGAGGCTCACGCGGGAACATAAGTGCATATTGTGCATATCGATGGCTAAGTTCTAACAACGCGTATCTCAAAATTTGGCCGATGTGAGACCGGTATCTTATACAAAGTGTAATGATATTAAAAAAAATAAAATTCAGGCAAAAAACTACTCTTTATTTGCAAATGTATATTCCTTTTTCAGTTATATGAATTTTTGGCTTTTAATTTCAGTGTGCAATTAAAAATATAAATCGTTTCTTTTGCTATCCACAAAAGTTGCAATTTTTTGAGATACTTGTTGTTAGAACTTAGCCATTGATATGCTGAGGTCACGCGCTAAATCGCGATTGTTAAAGTATTACAACAGTTTTTTCAGCGGCACGGAATTGCGCGGGTCAGAACTGCATTAATTTCTGAAATGGCGTTGAAATGCGCGAATGCATGAACGGAATTAGAATGGGGCTATTTTGCCATCTCACGTCCACGCATTCTCGCATGTGTTCTAGCAATTCACCGCTTCACACGACGCAATTTTGACTGCGCCTTCGTACGCACGTCAGATTGTGCAATGACGTGGAGATTTCCGTTGATAACTTAGCCGTTTAGCTGCATAAATGCAACTTATTCTTCAAGGACACGAAATTCCTTGGGAATGCATGCTGTTTAGGCAACTTCAATTTTCCTTGAAATCTGTATCTTCGGAGTTAATTTTTACGCCGTAATATGACGCTTGGTGCAAATCTCGCTTTGATAGGGGGGAATGAAATGAGCTATGCTGAAAAATTTATAATTTCCACTAACGTTGTGGTAGTTAGAATGATTTTTTCATTGACTATAGCTTAATCATGCTTTATAAAATATATTATTAAAATTTTTATTAAAGTACTCAACCAATTAAGATAGGTTTCCATCAGTAGCGGATACAGAAAAAAGCTCAAGGGCAGAGGCGCAAAATATATCTTGAGCTACATTTACTTTTATCGTAATAAAATATTAATCAAGCCATATGCGAAATTGAAGAAATTTTTATTTAAACTCATTATACAAGTATATAAGGCAATATCTTACGAAATAAAAAGTGACAATTGTGGTTCTACAATGTTAGGCAATGCGGGCGGCCCTCCAGTTCACAATATGACCTACTCCCTTTCGTAATATCTAAAAAATCCTATTCTCTTCCTTCCTCTCCCTCGTTTACCCAGCATTCTATCATCTAACACCGTTTTCAACATCCTCTCTCCGCTAAGTACTCGCTCCATCCATACCTTCTGTCTCTTCCGTATCTCATCTAAAAGATGCCATTCCTCACCCATCATGTCCAGCTCTTCGTCGTTCCTCCTCCTCTCCATCCGCTTTACCTTCACCATTCATCTCCAGACGTAGACAGAAGATGGGAGAAGTGCACGTACCAAAAATCTCATTTTAAATGACTACATGAAAAAAAAACTCAAAATAAAAAAAGTAGTGCTTAGTGCATTCATATTTTGTTTATTCCATCAGGTGACCATTGATCTTCTTCCTGAACTGATATATATATATTTACAGAGGACCTCATTTCCTCCGGTGATTCTATATCGTACAAGAGATGAAACATGTCTATAAACCGTGATTGCGGTTGTAATAAATACGAAGTAGACAGGCTGTGGATGAGGTGCGTGCCAAGTGCTACTAGAACGTCGAAAACCGTGGTAGAAGAACGAAGTGCGGAGGAGAAGTAAGGGACCTTTAGAGAACTAGTATACACGACTAGCCGGAAAAGTAGATTATCTAATATTGGGCTGAAGGAAGAAAATATGCAAGTGGGGGTGATCAGGAAAATTAGTGTCTTTATCCATTTAAATGTCCGAACTACAGTCGAGGTATTTTTCGCAGATAATTCACCATTTGGGCTTGTATTACATCTGTTCAATTCCCCTACAATTAAATATAGTTGGTCGTTGAGATATTGGAATGAATTATCGCAATATGAAACATCGCAAAATTAGGAAAAAAATCACAGAAAATACAATAAGGATTCGTACTCTTGCTCACAGAATTTTTTATTTCACGTTGCATACTGTCAATTATGGAACCGTTCCCCTCAGTGTGTTGCATTACGGAAGTCATCAGTTCACATCTGAGTTTTGTGGTATCCTGTCCTAGAGAAATCCATTCATATCTAATTTCCATGCAAGACATTCTTATTTCTTCTTCTCTTGAGTACATAAGTAGCACCGCAATCAGAAGCCAAGTAAATCGTCATCACATCTTTTGTTATTTCTTGCCAAGTCATCTTCCGTAGCATACCATTTTAACTGGGGTTGTTTGAAATTTGAAAAGGTAATTGAAAAAATATTTTCGTCGCCTTTTTTCATGTTATTTGCTGAAAGGGCTCGCTTAAAAGGTTCAATTGTTTTCCCAAGCGGTTGGCAATTTTTTTCGTAACGAAGGATGAAGTAGCCATAGAATGCGACACACGTCCAGAAATGATGTCTGTGCATTTTGAAAATATTTTTTCCGTTAGACGGCGGGCTCATTTCCTGCGCTCGTCAAGAAGTGTCACTATATAATAATGACAGCAGTATTGTTTTGGACTGTATGAGGTTCTTACTTGGATGCAATCTATCTATATAAACTCGCCATTAAGAATGCCGTCAGCTACTCATATTCTGTATCATCTAGTACTTACATTAAACAAGTTCCATTCTCAGTTCATCTAGACTTTGAGTATTACCTTACCTTCTTATCCATATCGTCCCATTCTACTTCCGCAGAGTCTTCTTTATCTTATTTCCTTTCCGCAAATGTCATTTTACAAATTGAATCGTTCTCCTCCAGCGCCCTTGAGGTATTTCTTGTTTATACGGCTCACGAGCTTGTATAATTGATTGCAGAAAATTGTGATTTGGGATTCACTCAGTCGGTAATTCAATTCGCTTAGATGGTGATGGCTTCGTAGCATTGCAGAAGTTCATGTGCAGCATGAACTTCTATGCAATTAGCGGTGATGAGTTCAAATCGGGATTCATTATAGACAGCGAGATGAGTCGCTTGAAAATCGACCCCAGTCGCTCTTCTTTTTTCTGCTAGTCGCCTTTAATTTGTTTTTATGTGTTGCCTCATAAATATCGATAGTTTATTATAAACTGTGGGATTATAAGGGAATTAAAATATTATCATCTTACCTCATCACGTTAGGTCCACTTTCATTACTTATATCTTAGATTTTTTCACCAGAGCACTATCGTGGAATTCTTCTACCTAATAGAAATCGAAGGTTCAAGCGTGATGGAGTAGAATTTTTCAATATTGAAATGAATGCTTGATATTTTCCCCTATTATTAAATTCATAAACATGGAAAATTGCAAGTATTCATCTCAATATTTTCTACCTAAGTGATGGTTAATGTTTTATCCCAAATTTTTTCCTTCAGTTATTAACACGCTCATTATTAACCTTTCTTCGACGAATCCACTCTCTATTGGGCATGGATCTCATAGAATCAATGGGCACGATGTTCGAGGGTGATTTCGTTAAAACATCAAAGCTAATGAGATGAATTTATCAACGTGCTCATTGATGTATACTGTGCTCAATCAGCTAGTTTTTGAAACATTGTGTCCTGCGGCATTGCCCGATGCTCGTTGAGGGAATTTTAAACACTCTTCGCGCCAGTGATGCTCTTTACTTATTCATGGTGACATTATCAAATAAATGAAGCATGCATAATGAATCGGCTATCCATTGCGGAGAGCTTCGGAGCTCGCGGTTGGAGGCAGGGAAAGTTTCCGGCTGGGAATATATATATATATATGTGCGTATAGCGCCAAAGGTCAGGTGCATTAGAGGCGGTTATATATGAGTCCACATAAGTGGTGGACCTATCAGGCGAAGTAGAAATCAGGGAACGAACATAGGGAAAGGAAACGAGGTCAGGACAGGGCGAGGTGCGGATAGCTTGAAATAGAGGTGTGCCTAGCCACCTATGCACGCTTAGGCATGCGCTCGGCTCTCGCCTATCTATCTAGCTCGTATCTTGCACAGTTGCCGCGAGCGGTGCAGAAAAAATAGCTCGAGTGAAGGGCTTGCGGGCACCAATCGCTCGACGGTAAAGCTATCCCCTGAAACATATGTTATCTGATACATATGGTGTCCTTGTTAGCATTATAGCTCGTTATAGTGGTTATGATTGGTTTTCAAACTGTTAGCGATGTGGAAAAACATTGTTTTGACGCTTGCTGGAAAGGCTAACATTCTGAGGTTTGACTGTAAGTGAATACGAAGTAATGAAATCTCGGAATAATATCAGAGATAAATATTGATCCAGTAACGGATACAGAAAAACTCAAGGGAAGGGGGCGAAATAGATAATTTGAGCAACCTATACTTTTATCGTAATGAAAAATAATCCAGTTACATGAAAAATTTAAGATTTATATTTAATTTAAGTTTTATTTAAACTGATTATAAGCGAGACAATGCTATCTTATGATATAAAAAAGTTACAATTGTGGTTCTGCAATATTCGGCAATGCGGGCAGCCCCGCAAGGGAGGGGGGCGCCCTCTGTGCCCCCCATATCTATCCGCTACTGAATTGGTCTTGTCCAGCTAAGTAATTCAGCAGTTCTGATACCAGGGATAATCTGCCTCTGAATTTCCTAGTAAGATACTTCACCGTTTAACCCTTACACTTCATATTTTATATCAACTAACTAGAGTTCGTAAGCAAATGCGTATAGTACTCTGTGTAAATTCTTACGATTCTCATATCAGCTGAGAATGGTGATTGCGACGAGAGAGTTATAATAATCGAGAGAATCATGAGAGCTATTTCTTCCAAAAATTTCCCAAAAAATTAGTTAAAGAATGATAAAATGTTGATGATTTACTTGTGAAGTAAAAGTTTTGCTGGATTGTAAAAGCGCAAAGTCGTTTTTGTCATCTGTTGAGTAAATTGTTGCGTAAATCTGTTGTGTAATCTGCCAAGAACGTGCTTGATGAATTACCACGCCGAAGTACTGGTTAATTTATGGATTTTCGTATATCAGTCATTTTTCGTTTACCTGTAGCAGGTACGTTCACTGAATTTTCATTCATAGATTGCTTCATTGCTTCGTATGTCAGTGTTCTTGGCTGCATATTTTTATCGACTCTCTCTGTAAGGGAAAATGGTTATTGTATCATAGACGCTTGAAATACACGGAGAGGTAAAATGTGGTAAAGGCAAATATATTAGGGTACCAAATTTATTATCTTTGCGTATAAATTACCACGTGCTGCTTGAAATAAATCAACTCTAACATTATTTTATTGCATTTAATGGTTTACAATGTGCACTAGAAAACGCGTGGTATTTCTATTGATGTTGTTTTCTATCATCGGTCGCAGAATAATTGCTTGAACATGTGCCAAAACCACTATTCTTTGAGTATTACTTCAGGCTCGGATCTCATTGGCTTGTGATTGTAATTAACGTATAAAATAGCACCTTCCAGTAGCACTTGGCACGTTAACCATTTTCATGCAATTAAACGTGCTCTAACTAACTGACATAATAATTGTCGGTTTGATGCGTAATTTGCACTGTTAATTCTTAAACCTTAGTTCATCCACAATTCATTCAGCCACAGATACCTATTTGTAAATTCACAGAAATAGTCAGCGTTTATAGTTGGTTATTTAGAGTTTTTTACACATTTATTCAACGAGATCACATGCAAAATTTATAGTGAAATTTAAAAGAAGAAATTTAATTAGTGTGTTCCTAATCATATCATATCTTTGTTTAGTTACCATTTGCTGAAAACGTTTTTAAGCGTTGTTGATAGATTTTTCTTGGCTTATTAAAAGAGATTTTAATAACCTAATGATAATTATTATTTCTGGAACACAACCAGAATTCAATTGGAAGTGACCCAAAAATTTCCATGAACTGTTTGTAGCCAATCACTGTCACGAAAAGTTAGCTTGTAAAAGCTTAATTACAAAGTTGCCTCATGATTCCGCTTAGCGGTGAAACATGTGCCAATATTAATATTTAGTGGAAATGTATTAATATAATTAACTTCCGCGAAGTGAAGCCTCATCTTAATAAACATTTATAAATAGGATTTTTAATTAAAGATAGGTACCTAAGTATTACAAAGTTATGGATTCCCAATCTAACTTTGGATGTCTTAACCTTTCCAGAAAGGCAAATGTATTGAAGGCAATGTAAAGGAATTACTCGAATTATCACGCCACATACCTGTGGCAATATCATAGGTAATAATTTCTTAGTGAAGATATCCTGCGCTTTTGTACTCCTAAAAGTATAACATGTTTCCGTACCCGCAAAACCAGCATGACATTCGCCATAGACAGTCATTATCAAGTAATTTTCACATTTAGGGGATGTGAATACTGGCAAACATTCTTGATCCATCGCTGCAAAGGTCATTCTGCTGGTTTGTTTCCAGTTCCGTGTGGAATTTTAGCGAATCAAGCAGGACTTGAAGCAAAGGAACTATTTAGTGATTCTTTAATCTTCAAAGCGTTCTGAGAAACCTGCTTTAAAGCGGTTGAATGTCAGGATCGCGCCTTGAGGTTGCGATAAGGGAAGCACTGCCGTTATCTTATTTCGAAATATCTTCCCTTGGACGTCACATACCTCCGGAAAATGCTGTTCTCTTACTTCTTGAGGTGGAAACGCACGTAAGACGTTATCCAGAAAGAAATCTCTTATACCAGTTGCCCTTGGTTCTGGAAATCCGTGCATTTCAACAGAAGAAAGACGAAGGTACTGCATGATATAGCACTTGCATGATATAGCTTCCCACCTAATTAGTGATCCCATTGCGGTGAGAATCGAGTTTTTAGTACCATTTTAGACCGTTTTCACGTTTATTTATTTCCATTATTAATTCAAATGTTCGCTTAACTGTGTTTTAGTTTCTTTTCTGTGACGTTAATTTTCATGAGGAAACTTATGTAAGCACGATGAATGCAAACAGCCGGTCTCATTGGCAGTGAGGTAAAGTCTTCGGCTACCAAACCTAAAGTCGCGGATTCGAGTCCCCACTCGGTAGGTTACCTCTATTCAGGATGTGGGCGTCACTGGTTGTCCATTGTTACTGATCGTTAGAATTGCCCGATTTAAAGGCCTAAAATGTGCTGTTTATGGTAAGTACAAGATAATAATAATGTAATTAACCCTACGAGTTAGATGCAAATTTGCCTTCCACTATTTTTTATGTCTTCTGCTGATAAAGATAACCTATCACTTGTTACAGATTTAAATGGAAGATGAAAGTGCGCAATAAAAGGGTTGACTAATGTCAGGTATAATGTTGAAACCTAGGGTTTGAATTCAAGGATAATTCATAGGAACGGAAATTTATTTGTAGCTGTCCATAATCCACGTAGACACGAACAGAAATACAATGTTTGCCTAAACTTTTTTGTCCGCCAAGGGAGTACAAAGGGCTGTAGGAATTTCAATGAAGGAAAACATTTTTTTATAATTATTCTCAACTAAAATTTCATGATTATGAATTCATTGTAAACTTATTTTTACGGCTGTGTTGTCAAGATGTGGTCATAAGAAAACCTTTGTAACGTATATCACTGGCAACCGTCTTTCAACAGAATATATATTTCTTTTTATTAGCACAACGGAATTTTTTTCCATACGTGTATTTTAGGCCTTACGTGTAATTTTAGGCCTTTCATCTCTTCCAACAGAGGGTTGTAGGAATTTCAATGAAGGAAAACATTTGTTTATAATTATTCTCAATTAAACTTTCATGATTATGAACTCACGTTTATTTATTTCCATTATTAATTTAAATGTTCGCTTAACTGTGTTTTAGCTTCTTTTCTGCGATACGTGAAAAAAGATGGATTCGAGATTATCTAACGCTGATGATTTTGTCATATTGAGCCTATTTTGTAGTCTTCGAGTTTTAACTAAGCGATATATTATAGTAGCTACAACAATCAGCCTTTCATTTATAGATTGTCCATTAAAAACCCGTTTCACAGTCATTATCGCAAAAAAATATAAGCCTCCTTGGACAAGAGGGGAAGGAGAGAGGCCATAATGAGGTATGTCAGTGTCCACGATGAGTTGGCGGATAGGTCCGAAAGTGGCATATTTTTGTCTACGTGAAAAGGGTAGTTTCCTTCATCAAAGAAAACGAAAGGCATTGATTGCGATTCGTTACCCACCATTAGTGTATTCATAATATACAAATTATTTGGTTTTACAAATTCCAGTTTAGATGAATATTAATGGTCAATTTTAACCTCATTTGAAAAAGGCCAGATTGGCGCCCATGCGATGCCACTCCACGTGACGTCACAGGGACGTAGATGCTATACGAGTAGTCTAGAGTTTTACATCGTCTGAGATTACCAATGCATGCATTAGGTAAGTACATAACTCACGGAAACATTTCTTAATAATCACCTATTTAAATTACCTATGGTCGGAAAGTTTCCTTCGTTTGATAGGGTAATAATAATCCTTATTTAAGCCAAGCCTGCATCGTAGGGGCGCTCTTAGCCTCACACGGCGGAAGCCGGAACCAGAATGACGTCACATGGGCTTTTCCCAGCATTCATAACTTAGCCGTCGCATTTTCGCGCGCTCGAAATTTTTCACTTTTCATTTAATCGCGAAAAATAGATATCGTCATTTAAAAATCTAAAAGCGTGAAATGCATACTCCAGGAGTAATAATATTTCGATTAACGAACAGGCAATTGAAAAAAATAGGAAACCACCCTATAATGGACAGTTCCTTTGGCTTGTATATGAGGCTGGAAGACGAGGTTCTCTGTTGAAGAAGAAGAGGCTGAAGCTGAACGATGCATGTTTTAAAATATCCTATTGACTACGGTTTCACATTTTATATTTCAATGGTTTTCGTAATTGTGGTCAGGAAACTTAAAAAAGGTATGACGCGGACCTGAAGTGCATCTACTGATGCTCAATTAAAATCAAATTACCAGGATTAACAGTAATTACATTTATAGGATGTGTTATTGATGCAATTACGCACATTTTTCTTTTATTGAGCCCCTCCTCTTAGGGGATATCAAGGATAATTCTCGGCCATAAATGAAGGGAATTCAGTGCTTTTAGGAGCCAATAAAACGTGCTAAAATATGCGTTTGAGAGATTGCAGGGAATATCGGATAGAGCGTGTAGAATGATAATTTACATGGATTAAGGTATACATACTCTCGGGTGTAAAGTGGAGTAAATAATTTTCATCTGTATATTATCGGATGTCCGTAGTTAATCACTTAAACACTTTTCAGAGGACCTATCCAAACACAGAGTAGAATCAATATCAATATGAACCAAACGATGCGGAAGACTCGTAGGCACTCGCCTTTGAAACGACATTGTTGATGTTTGTCAAGAAAATAACGTATTCTTCTGGATAAATGAAACAAACGAAGTAAGTTAGGAGACGAGGAATAGTAAAGAGCTTTTGTTCTGCACGGTAAGTATCAAATATTGGTTTGTAAAAGACCAAAGTCAGAGGTCAAAGGTTTTGTAAGGATTCAAGAACAAAGAATCTGATATTTATCATAAAAGTGAATGGTCACAAACTGGCTGAGGCGGAACGATTAAAACTTTTAACTTTTTGGGCAGTTCATTTCTTCTGCATGAGCCATGGAAGTAGCAAAGAATTTTAATGGGACCAGTACCAAGTGGATATGGAATTTTAAAAGCCGAGTTCGAAGGAAGAATGTATGGTAAGGGTGGACCTTTACGTAAGACAATCAATCCTTCACAAATCAAAAAGGCCCAAAAATCGCCCGTGCAAAAATCTCGCAAACCTCTCAAACTTTCCACCACCTACTTCCTTGGCGTTCGGTCATTGGATATAATCATTAAAAGCCTATCTATTTTCTTCTTCTTCTTTCTAATAACCACACTACTGGGAAAATATTCACTGGTAGTCCATCTTTAGCCTTCCGACGGCCACAAAATCTCTCTTTCATCCTTAAAACCACCAAACCAAGATTCACTATCCGAACATAAACTTTACCTACCCCATGCCAACGACTCCGTTGCAAAACCTCTGCGATCCTCGTCACCCAATCACTTACGAAAACATTTCTCGCTTCCCGCTTCCTTTCTCTCCATCCTACACCTGCACTGCTAATAATGTAATCTGTGTCCTTTATTAATTTATATAAGATCAATTCTTGCCTCTCCTTTTACGTCGGTTTAACAACCAATTCTCTCACACTCTGGGTTAACAACCATCGCTCCTCCTGCAATCCTTCCTCCCCACCTGCCTTGCTCCCTGTCCCCACCCACGCTTTTCCCCATAATTTAGGTAGCGATGAATGTTTCAGCCAGGAATACTTGAAAATTACTTGCCTATTTCAACACTTATCTATTCCAACAGACCCAGGTTTTGGCACATAGTGCTTTAAAAAGCTTGAAATGGCATTATGTGCCGAAACCTGGGTCTGTTGGAATGAATAAGTGTGGAAATAAGCAAGAGATTTTCATTATGTTTAATATCAAAGATTTCCAACAAATTGCGCCGGAAACTGTATCTTTTAGGAATATTTGCCTACCTCACACCCGCTCCTATAATCGAAAACATTGAGACAATCGTGAATATGGTTACACCAAGCGTTCAATCCTCCTGGTCTCAACAGGGCCTGCCAATTTCTATGGCCCTCTCCTTCCCCTCCCTCTTCCCACCACTTTCCGCCCTCCCACTTTCTTATTCTAGTATTCTCTGCCTCCAGTCATCCTTACAGCCCCTAATCCTTCCCCAAGAAGGCCAAGAAACGGTTGACAATAGACCTTCAAATAAATTTTAAATGAACTGAACTCAAATGAGAAATACAATGATATTAAAACACTAAATTTTAATAAACACCTTTTATCTTTGTTTTGGAATATGAATGCAATTTAGAGCAATAAAATTGCAATATAATTTTACTAAACAACGAAGTGCTGGATATGGTGGGTGGTGGTGGGTGAGGAGAGGCAACTTTTAGATGAGATACGGAAAAGACAGAAGGTTTGGATGGAGCGAGTACTTAGCGGAGAGGGGATGTTGAAAACGGTGTTAGAGGGTAGAATGTTAGGTAAACGGGGGAGGGGAAGGAAGAGAATAGGATTTTTAGATAGATTGAGAGTGAGGCTTTACATTAAATTGAAGAAAGAAGTTCTGTAACGAAAGGGAGGCCCCCTGATTACTTATTTAGTATTCCATGGAAACTTACCTTAACTGGTAGAATACTATAATAAATGAATAAATTTACTTCTGAGTTAGAGCATAAACCATACCTGTCCAAGGCTAAAAAGATCGAATTTAAAGAAACCCTGATTAAAGCAATTTCTATTATTGACTCTGTTATTATATAAAAAAAAGCTGACCATACACGTGTGAGTGTTTATTTTATTTTTTCCTTCGTTTTTGCTGCCTCTCTTGGCATTATAAATATTTGTCTCCTGTGGTGTATATAAATGGGAATTTCTACCTGGGAATGGGGAACAGGCAAGTTGATTCAGAAAATGCTCCGTGTAAACCACCCTTAAACGGTAAATAACTTTCATTCAAAGATACCTGTTCGACTTGAGCGAGTGGATTTACATCGAAATCGACCGTATATATTTTCTGAAAAATTATTTATCAACTGAAGCTGATGATTTTTCTCCATACGTTTGGTTATACTCATTCCAGTTGATATTTTCTTCTCATCATCACATAGCCCCGTATGCTTACATATGAGCTGATGCTGCCGTTTATTTTTTGTATTATGAACTATGATATCCTTTTCAACTCACGTCTCTTCTGAAAAAAAATAATGGCTTCCAAGGAGAGAAATATACAGATGGGATGTGCAAGAGTGAACTTGCCTACATTTGCATCTTTGCCCCCACCGTTCATCGCCGAATCCGGACGCTCTTGGAAAGGGCGCGAGGGGCAATAAGACTTTAATGCTTGCAATTGCCTCTCCCCCTGTCACCTCGGACGATTTCAACTTTATGGCACTCGAAAGCACCCCTCGAAATGAAAGCGTCTCCCCTCTTTACCTTTTAAGTTAACCCGATGGCGTGATCTCCAAAGGTGTCTGGAAGCCTCGGGCTCCTCCTGTTGGACCTGCATCTCTCGTGTCCTGCTGCCATCTAAGGAGGATCTGAAGTCGCGAAAAGTTTGTCACGTCACTAAGAGGCTGGTGTACAACGAGGTGATAGTAACTAAGGTGGACTTACTTCGCCGTCTACTTTTCACCTCTTACTTACTTACTTACGCCTCGCTCAGCCGTCTGGCAGGAACAACGTTATTAATCCATAACTTTTGCTTTTATATTTATTTAAATTCTCACCGATGAGCTAGATATGTCGATGAAACGACTGTGAATAGATTGAATATATATTTGGCACTTGAATTCGTTCAATAAAATAGCCTTTCATAAACTAAAAGTATATAAAAATCCAATAGGAGACGTAAGCTGTAAGAAAATATTTAAAAACCTTGCGCAGACGGAAACAGTTGAGTGGCGATATCACGCCTGGCAGTCGAGACTTGCGTTTTAATAGCTTTTTTTCGCATCATGCTGAATTTTGCACTGTCCCTTACGTGCCGGCCTCTGTGGTGTGGAGGGGTCAAGTCTTTGATTGCGTAACCGAAGGTGCTTCCGTGTCCCACCTGGGAAGGTTGCTCATATCCAGTCCCGGTTTGAAATACGCTGCATTCGGGGTGGTGCAGATGAATAAAAAAATAAAATGCTGTCTTCCACACACTCAATGCATTAATTTGGCGCTCAATATAACTATGTGCCTAGTTTTTCGACGTTTTTAATCACCGCGAGCAACTTGATTCAAGCATCATCGGTGTTACCTGTTCGGTATGTTGATATTTATCTTTATTCCGAGTTGCTTTTTAATATCAAACTGCTAGTTTCATTGATATAATGTGTAATTTTTCACTCAGTGAAGCGTGAACATAAAATTCATTCCGATATTTATTATCCTCATAAATACCGTTGAAATTATATTATGGAGGAGATAAAATATTTTAATCAAAATTATATCTGACCTGGGAATTGGACAATAAACATTGAATTAGCACCATGCTCCGTTGCTGTCTCGACCTTATGATAGAATAAAAATTTGTAATGAACTGTGAAATATATGTATTTATCACATTTTAATCAGATTAATTTTTCAAATAAAACATAGTTCCTTGTTTTTTATGCATTGGAATTAATAGCAGTGGTGCTATTACAGACGTAGGTCATGTGGAAATTCAAATGATTCATTGCCGGCACTTTGATTATCATAAAAATTGGAAAAATCCTATTTAGAATTTCAAGTTGATTATGAAAACACGATGACATGGCCTCAAAAATTTTCTCTCGTCACCTTTTTGCATTTCAAAAAATACCTGTTTTTCATCCACGAAACCAGATACTTTCATTTTTCTTACTTGCAGTGGTTTGTGCGAGGAGGAAGCAATTGATTTCTTGAAATCCCTTCTTAACCACTAGCCTTGCACGGTCGTGTGCGCACGGGTTAGTACTTAGGGGTTGAGCACATTAGCTTCGATTCACGCGGAATAGTCATCACACAGTTAAACCTGAACAGAAGCCACATCTGTGGAGTTAATCATGTTGCTATGACCCGCATACTCGGTTTGGACCCGCGCACAACGCTTGTCGCAGCAGGGCTGCTTGGTTTTATGCCATCTGGAAGGTTAACAGCGTTTATACGTGGCCGTGAATGTTATCATTGAACGTTAAGCGGTTCTTCAGAAACGGGACGGCGACGAATTGTGCTCCATTACCTCTTGGAATACTTGTTATGAACGCCGTATCTTTTGAAGATTCTCGTCGGACCGCGAGGTACCGACAATTTTGTGAGATTATTTGCATTTTTTCGTATTAAAAGAATAATTAAGCCAGTACCGAGAAATTTTGTGCATAAATTATGAGCGAGTGGGCGCTTATGTTTTTTGTAACCACTCCAACCTGTTCAACGGCCATACTTTTCGAAGACACCAACAAATACTTGTACGGAAGAAAAAATTCCCGTTTTTCTATATATCCTGGTTTTGACCCACGTCGAGGCAAATGATTTTTCCTTGCGGAATTGTTGAGAAGCAGTTGAGCCAGAAAATGTATTCAATTTTCATTCTCAGTCAGCTCCCATTGGGAATATTCCGTAATAATCTCACTCAAATTGACCATCTCTGATTCTTTTCAAATTTATCATTTGTAAAATCCCAATTTACAGATATTACGGCTAATGATTAAAAGTTACACTTTGAAAAATTTTGTTAAATTTGAGAGTATCTATTTATCTACGAAGACTCATCTATCTGTAGATTATTGAAATACCGATATTTTAATTTAGACATAGAATCTAGCCCTAAATTATAGAAAAAAAGATAAATAAAGCTTTAAAATTATGTGCAACGTGGCCTGTTTGTGTGTTTGAATTTTTAAACTTAAAGTCATTCACTTTAAAATTTGACGTCAAATATCTCAAAACTCCCTCTTTTCAATTAAAAAAAATATATTTTAATCCTCCAGTGTAAATTTTTTTAATCTTCGAAGAAGATATCAGAGGGCCAATTGAGTGGAATCGCTCTAAGAAAATTACAACTCCATCACTACAAAAATAAAATACCATGAACAGCTCCACCATTTAGTGGACTTTTGGACTGGACATGGCGGATCGCTACAATTTATTAATCTACATTGAAGCATTATGAACATTTTGATATTTTTATGTGATGGTACATTTTTAAATTTTATTGTAAGTACTAATGTAAGGTACTATCATCAGTTCACTCTGGCCTAATTGATGCGGTACTAAAAGCGAAATATAGAGAATTGGCTTTCTGAAAAATCATGCAGGATCACTAGTGACGTTCAGAGTAAATGAAAAACAGCTCTTCTTAGGCAAAGCTTCGAAATATAATGTATTCCATCCTCAGGGCTATAAGTGAAGAATATTTAGGGCCAAACAACTTTCATAAACACTGAAAAACAAAAAAAAGACATGAAAACGGTTTTACTGGTATTTTAGAATCAATAAAATAGTGCTTTATTCAATCGTTCAAAATTAAATAGAGTGCTAATGTCCTAATAAAATTTGGAGTAAAAAGAGTTATAAAATTTTAAAAACATGATGAACATAATGCTTACATATGTTGAATACCGGCCAATTTTGGCATACCATAGATCACCCCGCCAGGTGGTTCCGTCGCCGCGTCGGCGCGCCGTCCACTTGTCCGCAAAACCTGCCACTGGTTATAATTCCTTTTGCCTTCTTGTTTTGGAAGTTATGGGTCAGATGAGACCCGGAAGGTTCTATTCTCGAACTTGAGAGAATTACCTGTGAAAAAATGCTGTGATAGCCCAAAATAGTAGAAAAAAGACGACCTTGCGGTTACAATTATTTGAGAGGAGTTTGATGACATTGAAGAAAGTTTCTCACATGTTCTTAGGGTGCTATTTACGACAAATACGCCAGCAAATGTTACCTTGAAAATTTGATTGTTTATGAATATCATTTTTTTGGCCTCCTTTTAGTTATTTTAACTTGTCAGTCATTATCGTAAACACAAAAATACAGATTATTAATTAGTCAGGTTCATTCATACAGATTCACAGATTTCACGTGAAAGGTAAAGCATGAAATTTGTGACTTAGTTGAGGATACTATTGAAAGAGAAGGTTAATATTTGGAAATTTTGGATGCTTTCATATTGGTTCCATTTTTAATTTTAGCGAATTAATGTGGTGCAATGCACAATACAATTTTTATTTATCTTGATTTTTAAAAACATCGTTATTCTGCGTATCAATATTTCTCACAGATCGACTTATTGTTTTTTACAGATATTTGTATTAACCTTCTCCATCTTATAATTATCTCTAATAACATATAGACATAAGCTAATAACAAGGTTAGGATAAATTCATCCATTAAAATTAATTTCGCATAATAATTTAGACATTTGCATGTGCCCCCCACGGATTTTGAAATAAAACTTTTATACATTTCTCATTACAACTTCTAGCATAGGTCGTCTCATTCTTGAGGTTTCACTTATATCACGGCTTATATATAGTGATTCATCTCATTTGTTTTTTGCCATCAAAAAGATAATTATATTATGTCTTTCATCTATATTAATTATATATCCGTAAGAGCCGATGGAGAATTGTGTCAAAGTAATTACGTTTCCAGGAAATGACGTAAGGAAATCCAATAGGGTGGTTTCCTATTATTTTTTTATTGCCTTAATCGAAAGATTATTACTCCTGGAGTACGTATTTCACGCTTTTAGATTTTTAAATGACAACATCTATTTTTCGCGATTAAATGAAAAGTGAAAATTTTCAAGCGCGCGAAAACGCGACGCTCAAGTATGAATGCCGGGAAATATCTCCGTACGTCGTATTTCTGGTTCCCCCTCCCGCCCGGCGAGGTGACCTTGAGGCGAGCCTTAGCGCTGATACGTCGCAGGCTGCCAGCGGGTAGCTGAGTACCTTGCTGGATGGTAGCGCTTGGCTTAAAAAAGGTTTATTAATACCTTATCAAACGAAGAAAACTTTCCGACCTTAGCCAGTTTTAATAGGTGATTATTAAGACATGTTTCCCTGAGCTCTGTGCCTCATGCATGCATTGGTAACCTCAGACGATGTATAACTCCTATCCTCTCGTATAGAAACTAGGTCCCTGTGACGTCACGTGGAGTGGAATCGCATGGGCGCCAATCTGGCCTTTTTCAAATGAGGATAAAATTTGACCCTTGCCATTCGTCTAAACCGGTATTTCAAAAACCAAATAATTTGTGAATTATGAATACACTAATGGTGGGTAACGAATCGCAATCAATGCCTTTCGTTTTCTTTGATGAAGGAAACTACACTATTCATCGGAATGGCAGTCGATAGAGCGTAATCAGAAGGGCATATTCTAAGTTCTTACGCAAGAGATTTGTTTTTTTTTCCCGAAGGTCCAAAAATTGCGGGTCTAATTTAAGTATAGGTACTACCGATTAAGGTAGGTACATACCCTCCCCGCTCAGAACTCGCTCCATCCACACCTATTGTCTTTACTGTATCTCACCTGGAAGCTGCCACTCCTCAACCACCACATCCAGCACTTAGTAGTTCTTCGCGATAGGAGATGGAATTGATGTCTAAACTGATAATTTGGTTTGATTAAGAAAAAAATGGAGATTAGCCAGTAGGGAACGGCAGCATAATCCCCCGCAAGTGCGTGTATTAAGTGTGAAAGTTCCACAGAGGAAAACGTTTCCGGTAATTCCAGTCTTGTATGTACCAAAACGCTTAAAAATCGAGCTCATTGTTTGATTTGGAGGATCGTGGCATGAGAGCAGGTCAAAGCGGGTGACACTTCTTGCGAGAATTTTTTATGAAATACTTTTCAGTGATAATTCCCGTTGTCCGATAACAGGGAGTTTAAATTTTATTCTAGGTATCATTCTAGAAATTTTCAGATATAATTTGCTTCAAGTTGCCGACGAGAAGACTATAGTAGTTTATAATTTTATCCTTCACGAAAGGTGGTTTCCAAGATTACTACCAAAAATGATGCGTTTCCTGGCTGCTTAATTCTTCGTTCCTGGCGGTAAAAAATGGCTTTTCCATTATTCGAGGCTAAAAGCAAGAAGGAATCAAACAAACATATATTCTGTGCCTGTATCACTCATTATGTCAAAAGTATAATGTGGAAAGCTGGTTAATGTCGACCCTTTTCAATAGAGGAGCACTTGATCATTACGAGAGATGAAAAAACTGTGGCATTCATTTCGCAATTATCTTCTTTCAAAGGGCGTTTGCGTGAATGCATGTTTCGGGAAATTTTTGCTGTCGTGATTGAAAGAGGATGTTGTTCGTCGTGTCGAGTCCTGCATCCCTCCTAAGTCCCGCTGTACAAATGAATAATATCCTTCCTCGCCTAAAATATCTTACCTGGATTCACATTTTCTTATTGTTGAGTGGAATATTCTTATGAAACTGGCAAGACAATTTATAAATGAGCTCCAGTATATTCGTCGTCCAAAAATTCGTATACCCCACTTAGAAAGTCATTGTCGAATCGTCGAAGTCCAACATAATCTATTGTTAGCTTAATCTATTGTCACTAGCACGTCGTGGTAGGTACGACTATCGAGAAATATTTGGAAATATTGATTTGAGAAACGAATCAAGGAGACTTGTTGTTAAATTTTATTGAGAAATAAGATGAAAAAGCGGAGACGTCCGCTAGCTGGTGGTAATAGTAGCGAATGCTTGAGCTGTGACGCTGTTCAACCATCTACATCTACGTACTACCCCATAAGCCGCCTATAAGGCGTGTGGCAGGTGGTGTTAGGACCCCAGCCGTTTACACGTAAAAGGAAATGCGAAATTACAATTGGCATTTATGAAAGTCCTTTATGGTTCGGGGGAAAACGAATTCCCTAATACATATCCATTTGGCAAAATATCTCTCATATAGGTCTTTCTGCACGGAATCCCGTAATCTCACTGTATATTCAAGGTATGGTCGGATGAGTCTGAAACAGTACCTTTATTTTACTTACTAATCCAAAAATCTTGCGTCGAGGAATTTCGAGGAAGCGTCAATTAAATTATAAGTTCAACACAGGCTTTAAATCGTCTCCCCTACCACCTCTGAAGCAATGCATATTCTTCCTGAACCACCATTATTTAACGATAGATTATTCTCGCTGGAGAAAGGGAAGGAAAAAGGCACATGACATCACACACCACTTGCTCAATAAGGCGCACGTTTAGATCTGCGCCTTCACGCGGCTCTTTCTTCCGACGAATCCAGCATTAATATTAGTGCTAAGGAAACAATCCATCAGATACTTCATTATGGAGCATGTTTCTCTATAGAAGCGAGGCTTGGACGTTGACAACAGCGGAGAAGTCAAGAGTGGAAACATTCGAAACGTGGTGCTACCGAATAATCATGAAGATAAAATGGATCGAACGCGTAAGTAGTGAGGAAGTTCTGAGAAGTGTGGGAGAAAAGAGAAGTCTTCCAAAAACCTTAAACAGATGACGGGACAACTTAGTTGGTCACATTATGAGACATGATGGCCTAATTAAAACAATCGTAGGACAGGTGAAAGGGAAAAAGGACACTGGACAAGGCCCCGAACGAGTTAGTTACATGGGACAGATTATAAAATACGTAAAAGAGAAGACAAGGGCGTACCCAGGATCAAAAATAGAGGGGGCGGGGCAAGCCATGGTTGTTCAAGTTATCGATAAGATTTAAGCATGGAAAAGGTGAATGAAACCAACATTTTAAGGAAACTGTAACAGCTCTTTATTAGTTTTTAAAATTATTTGCTTGAAAAAATATCACTTTTCTCAAAGACATTTGCGATTTTTGCTTCAGGGCAGCTGCCCCCTCCTGCCCCTTGCTGGGTACGCCTATGAGAGAAGAAATAGGTCGCTATGAAAAGGCTAGTAGTTGGGAGAGAGGAACGGAGAGCTGCGTCAAGTCAATCTTAGGATTGTTGACCAATGATGATGAATATTAGTGCTCCCGCTAAGAGCCCTTACCTGCTCAAAGTGAGAAAGCATTCTGTTCTTTTTTTCTTCCGATCATGACTATCGCCCTGAAGCTCAATGGCGTCGCATAGCAGAGGGTGGTGCGTAGTAGAAGAGCAGTGGTGGTCGTGGCGTGCAACAGCGGCAGCGGCTCACTTCAAGGGCGCGCGATCGGGCGGTGGATGGGGGCGATGCACGTGTGCCGCCGAAGGGATCGCACCGAGGATGACGACACCCGTGCAGCGGCCAGGGTGCACCGATGCACCATCTCGCTGCACGCGCTCTCCTCTTGCAACGGCAACAGCTTCCGACAAATTATTATTATTATGAAAGTATTCTACCGATCAAGGTAGGTTTTCATGGAGTACTTTAGAAGCATTCTGAGAGCATTCCTCCCCTTCAATTCACAATAAGGCCTACTTCCTATAATAGGGTACTTTCCTTCACAAAGGAAAACGAAAGACATTTATTGTGATTCGTTACCCACCATTAGTGTATTCATAATAGACAAATTATTTGGTTTTACATGTCCCAGTTTAGACGAATGGCAATAGTCAATTTTATCCTCATTTGAAAAAGGCCAGATTGGCGTCCATGCAATGCCACTCCACGTGACGTCACAGGGACCTAGATGCTATGCTTACGAGTAGTCAGGAGTTTTACATCGTCTGAGATTACCAATGCATGTATAAGACACAGAGCTCAGGGAAAATTTTCCTAATAATTACCTATTAAAATTTCCTATGGTCGGAAAGTTTCCTTCGTTTCATACGGTATTAATAATCCTCATTTAAGCCAAGTGCTACCTGCTAGAAGGGTACTCTACTACTTGATAGCAGCCTGTATCGTAGCGGCGTTCATAGCCTCGCACCAAGGTGGTCTCGCGCAGCGGAAGCCGGAATCAGAAGGACGTCACACGGGCTTTCCCCAGCATTCATACTTAGCCGTCGAGTTTTCGCGCGCTTGAAATTTTTCCCTTTTCATTTAATCGCGAAAAATAGATATCGTCATTTAAACATCTAATAGCGTGAAGTACATATTCCAGAAGTATTAATCTTTCTATTTAGGCAAAAAAAAATACGAAACCAGCCTATTCTATCCAAAAATCCTATTCTCTTCCTTCCTCTCCCTCGTTTATCTTACATTCTACCTTCTAATACTGATTTCAACCTCCCCTCCCCGCTAGGTACTCACCTAATCTATGCCTTCTGTCTCCTCCGTATCTCGTATAGAGGCTGCCTCTCCTGAACCACTGTGCACAGCACTTCTTTCATTCCATTTCCTCCTCGGCCGTTTCAAATTCTCCAGTCCTCTCCATACCCACATATCGAATGTCCAGGGAGGTAAATAAGCAGATAAAAGATGTTTTATTCCTAACCGTAAAATAGGTTAACTACTTACCAAAATATACGGCCATACTATGGAAAATAAAATGATAGTTTCAGTACTTTGGGTAAAAAATTATGAACTTTGTGTGAAACTTTATCATATAGGAAATGAACAGAATTCACTAACTCATATACAACTTTGTAGTATTCCAATTTAAGTTTTCTGGGATGTTTCACTATTACTTATACCACTGCTTTTAAAAGTATATAGAGTATTTAAAAGTATAAGTGAAATAAAAGCAGTGATACATGTAATAGTGAAATAAAAGAATGTAAATAATAATAGTGAAATGATAGTAGTGGTACAAGTAATAGTGAAACATCCAAGAAAACTTAGAAATGAACACATTGAAAATGTTACAGCAGTAAAAGGAAGAGAGTTGCCGCGGCAAAGAAAATATTTATGAAGTGTAAAGATTTGTTGTGAGGATCGCTGGCTGATAGAGAAGAAAAGGCAAGCGAAGAGTTTTGCTTGGAATGTTGCGTTTCACGTGCATGTATAAGGGAGGATGAGGAGAAAAGAATGGAGGCGTGAGAGGTGTGTGGAAATGGAGGAGAATAGAGAAGGTGACGTGGGTGGAGAGGAATAAGGATGAGGAAGTGCCGTGCATGTTGGGCGAGGACAGAAAACTCCTTGAGTAATTAAGGAGGCAGAGGGAATCAGAAGGAGTTAATAACTGGCGCAGAGGGAATGCTGAACACCATGATAGAGGAAAGCATGTTGGTTAATAATTGTCCAAATGTAACAACACCCCGATTCTATCAACCTTGATGAAGTGTTGCTCATGTTGAGTATTTCACGTTGTTGAATATCCTATACCCTTGTGAAATTTGAAATCGATAAATTGAATTTAAAAAAAGTCTTGAATTAATTACTAGACGCTTTTTCGAGAGATACTGATTCACTCAATTCATTAAGAGTGCCAATATTTTAATGCAAAAAATTAAATTGCCTTAATCAATTTTATTTTTTCATATTTTTGCCATTTTCATGCATATATTATTAGCATTTTGGCCTCCTTTTTTTCGCAAGTATCAGCCTTTTTTTACGAGGGCTGTTGAACAAAGTGGATGGGAGGGACAGGTGACCCATTCATAATCTTCTTTCCCGCGTAAGTGGGGTTGGCCACCGGAAAATCGGAGAGGGTTGCCCGAGTTTTGAGAGAGGATTGTCAACTTTTGCCCGTGATATTTAACTTGTGCGCAGATAAGTTGCAAGGGAGGTGTGGGATTTATTTGTTGTTAGCACAGATCGGTGCGAATCGTAGTCAGGTGACACTGTAGAGGCGCATCAAAATATTGTATAGGAGTCGCATTGAAAACGAAATCGTAGGAAATGAAAATATCACAAAAAATAAACTTATATACTAATATCTCCGATAAAATGCATAATTAGAGCCGCGATGTAGTGTTTGTTATTGTTTTAAATCAGTGAGTTTCACGGATGGTCTGGCTTTGACTACATCCGGAATACCTTGGGGATAATTGCAACTATTATATTTAATACGGGACATAATGTCCTGGATGCCTTAATTATATTAGAAGCAATTTATTTTATGAAAATCCAACTCAATGATTTTAACTGATGTGCTCAGGTGTGCACAGATCGGAGGCTACTGTGTTCGGACCAAGGGCGTACCCATGATCAAAACTGGGGGGGGGAGGGGGGGAAAGCCGTGGTCGTTCAAGTTGTAACACGGAAAAGGTTACGAAACCAATATTTCAAATACATCGTAACAGCGTTGAAGTCTTCACGGGAAATCAGCCGGTTCAGGATGGACATTATTGCCAATGTTTCAATGGCCTTCTCTGCCATCGTCTTCAGGGCGAATGATGGACGTGGTTAGTGTCGGGCTTATATATACAATTGGGGCGGTCAAGTCGTCTGTGATTGGTCAGTTTTAGGTGTCCATCCTCCTCTTAGCTTACTCATTCTTTTTATCATGGGATTCCGCGATTTGCCGAGGTTGAAACCCGCGTCCCTATTAATTTTATTATTTGCGATTCTTATTTCGACGGCCTCTTTTGTAAGACGGTCCCAATATCCCTTTGCCTTGCAGAGGATTTTTGTTTCATTGAACTTGATGGTATGATTGTATTTAATGCTGTGGTCGGCCACGGTAGATTTCTCTGGGTATCCAAGCCTAATGCACCGTTTGTGCTCTGATATCCTGCTTTCAATTGTTCTTCCGGTTTCCCCAGTGTACCTATCTCAGCATTCACAGGGTATGTGGTAGACGCTGTGGTAGGTGTTGATATTATGCTTTATGCTAATATCACTTTTCTCGGTTTTAAAGGAAATTTGTTCAAAAATTTCAATTTGAAATAAATTTATTTTTACTTACGAGGGGTCAGGTGCCCCCTCCTGCCCCCCGCTGGGTACGCCCATGGTTCAGCCAGCAATTTCTTCCCTTAGCGGCTATAAAGGACTGGTTACACGATACATTAACGCGTACGGGTTAATGTCTAAATGTATGAACGTGAGAATGAACGCCAAAATGCACCGTGTAACCACCCAACTTGTGCGAATGCATGCACAGAAAATATAACTCGTTCTAATTTGGTTCATGCATTCGTACATGTCCCGTTCCGGTCCACCAAAATCATTCACGCAAACGTACATTAACTTGTATGTGTTAATGTACCGTGTAACCAGGCCTTAAGAAAAAGGATCTTTAGGAGGAAGGAGCATTGAGAAGGAGCGACTCTGGTGAAAACTGATGGAGGGGCAAGGCAGATCGGTGAGGAAGGTGGAGCAATTCAAAATGGCGTCTGCGGCGAGCGGCCCAATCTGTGGCGCGCCGCTCTTATCGGCGGCCCGCTAATCCGACAAGAGGGGTCGTCGCCTCCCAACCCTTTCTTCCTTCCCGAACTTTCTCCCGCTGAGGCCATCCACCTAAGATTCGGCGCCCACCCCGTCTCTCCACCACTCGTACTTGTGCACATGACTCAAGTCCTTTTAGGCCACGCTTACGTGAGGGTTGGTTCCTTCGTTAAGATGGCGTGAGAGTAATTTTGTGTACCGGCCCAGGAAGGGTGCCAAGAAGAGAATCGCGTTGGAAAAGGAGGTGTTTATGAGAAGAAATTAGCTGATGAGAGAATCGTTGTGTAAGAGTAAAAGGAAAGGGCTGGTGAAGAGTCCGACCTGAAGTTGAGAGCTTTGAGTCGTGGGGACAAGGACGCTGAGGGAACGGGACGAGAAAAAGGTGGCGGAGTATGGGGTCTCGTTATGGACTAGATAGGAGATATTGACATGGACGCTGCGCCGAAAGGAGAGGCTGCTGGAAGATATGAGGTGTAGTGATGGAAATATGTCGGTCGAAATCGATTTTTCGAGCAATCGATTTTTAATCGAAATGAAAAGCTATCGACTTTTCAACAAAAATCGATATTTGAACCAGAATGTCGATAAATCGAAAAAATCATCGGTTCCGTTTAAAAAATAATTTATAAGATAAAAAATATTATTTTCAATCAGTTGGTGGATTTTTGAATGAAAATTGAGCTATGTTTTTCCACATAAAGTATTTATTAGGCGTCATCCCCAGGCCTGAGGATGACGCAGCGTGCTGAAACCATGGTGTGATCTAATAAATATTTTATGTGGAAAGACATACTTTAATTTTCATTCAATATGAATAAATTCCATAAAGTAACGCCTCAAACCATCAACTTCATGGTGGATTTTTGTTTGATGCCTTCGTTTTGTGTTTGTAAGTTGTTGATTTATCAAAATCTTCTCCCTTCCTAAATTCTTAATTTCCTCAATTATATGATATGATATTGCTATTTATATAAAATATGGCAAGACTAGACTGAATATTTGAATGGCACAATCCATGCGTTGGTAAATGTACTTCAGAGTTCCAATTAGCAGTTGGTGGCATTAAATGTATTCGCGAAAGAAGTGAATTTAGAATGGATGAGATATCACCAGAATTGGATGTGGAATTCTGTGTGAAGTACATAATTGAGAAAGAGTGGAGATAAATTGTAATGGACGGATGATGGGATGGGAGATCGGGTTGGTGTGGTGGCTAGAGTGTTGCCTTCCCACACCGTGGGCCCGGATTCAAATATCGGCGGTGGCGGAGAATTTTCAGAGACTGCCCGATCCCTGCTTGATGTTGTGTGGAGGACATTTCAAGCGCAACACTCCGTCCATCGGATGGGACGTTAAGCCGTGGTCCCCTTGGCGCCTTTCGTTAACAGCAGGCTAATGCCGACGCCGGGTTTCTCTCCACCCTTTGTTACCTACCCCTTTCCTCATGGTGCAAATGACCTCAGCTGTCGGTCGCCTCCTCCAATACCATACTTACCATACGGATAATAGACTGAATGAGGAAATGCGACGATACTCAAGCAGAGGTAAAGGTAGTGGTTATGGAAAGGCTGTGAGGTAGAGCATTTGATCTGGAGCAAGTTAAATTTGGGTGAGGGGAAGTAGAGGACCGTTATTCAAGGTAGAATACAGGAAAGGGGAGGCCGAGGAAGGCACGGGAAACGGGAAATGGAATCCATATGGTATGAACAAGGATAATAGGCTCAGAAAGAGACGTTTGATATGCGATATTCAAATGCAAAAATGAAATCAGTCAAACATGAACCTACTATTGAAGGCTGGTTAATACAAACTATCGACGAGCACACAAAATTAATTTGTAGTGGTTGAATGTATGCGTTTAAATTTGATGCTGTTTGTACGTTGCCTATATTCAGGAGATCGTATGATATTATGCTCAGAATCGTGGCACATATTATGTTTCATTATGCACGATTAATGGACAGATATCGAATTACATAAGCCTCTTCTTAGTTTTTCATGTATTTGTTCTTTTTCAATAAGTTATCCTCTTCATTTTCTCCTAACTCGTTCAAAAACGTATTATTTACTTTACTCGCAAATGAATTCTGAAATTTACCTATTCCTCATTTTCTGAAAAATAACGCATCTAGTCGCAAATGATAAGATGAAGTAAGGATAATATGTATATTAATTATTTAGTGTATGTCTATGCTATTTATTAATTGTACCTAAAGGCGTTTGAAAAATTTAATTCCGTTTCTTATACTTTGTTTCTTTAATTTCTGCGTGTAAAAATCTTATTTCATAAACTGTTTAGTAGGTCATTTACCTTTTGAAAAAGGTTTCCTACTCGAGAGAAAAAAAAGCATAATCATTAATATAATTACAGACGATTTAAAATTTACTTGTATATTTTGAACACATAAAACAACTTTTGGAATCTTTTCTGGTAAAATATTTTTTCCGCCTAGAAAACTTGTCATGCATCACGTCTACTTCAAGTGTAAACATGTAACATAAATATGAATATTATATGTTCCCATATGGATCTCGTTATAGCAACCTCATCGCATTTGTAATAATTTGAACGTATTGTGCTTCAGCTGATGGAGAAGATATTCTTTACAACTGATAATTTTTCCATTAAATAGTAGGAAAATGTCTTTATGTTCTAAGGCAGTTAATTTTAATTTCTCTATTCGTTATTTTTTTTCTTTCCCATTCCATTCCAAAGGAGACAACTTACTGCTGATTACGTTTAATTTATGGATGTCATTGATGCGACGTTACTCTTCTCACGCTAAAGCTTTGTCTCTGATATCAATCTCTTCTCCTCTTTCCCCCCGGCCATTCAAATTTTCATTCGTTTCGTGTTTCCCGAGCCGCCTGTTGCTTCTTCCTGAGATACGATCACCCTTTAGTGCCTTTAGATGCATGCAATAGCAATGCGACAATTCGCAGGGGAATTGATATCGATACAAATTGCTTCTTCATTAATCGATTTTGAACCTGGGAAAATTTTCGCTCCTGGACTTTTATGCATTTTGTCATTCTTAAAATGGTCCTTTTTGGCAAAATTGTATTTTATGGTATTAATGAGCTTGTTACAGTAAATGATATTCAGATTGGTGCATTTTGCGAGAATGTGGAGAGGGAATGCTGAAGAGTCTGATTGTATCGTAGAATTTGAGGTCCAAACAATGGGACCCTGAGAAAAGTTGAAGAGCATAGAATCCATGCCTTCAAGATGCGGAAGATAGGAGATGTGTTCGGAAACGAAGAAGTGCTAGACTTGTCCGATCTTCTATTTACATTCTTCCAAATTGTGGTTAATACATACATGAGAACATGTCTTGTATGTTGCTTACAATTAGTGCTAAGTTAATAGTTTTTCTAATATCTTAAATTTAAAGCACATATTTCTCCTACGTGCTAAATGAGTTTTCGATAATTATATACTCTTGGGTTTATGGCACCTTATCTTTATATCGAGCGTTTTGTCTCTAACTTAACTACGGAAGGTGAAATTTTGGTAACCAATCCACGCCACGAAGCTAATAATATTTTGAACAATTCCTCGTTTCTCCGTTGGCTGTGCTTGAATAAAATATTTGTATGTATAACTATAAAAATTATTTTTATTCCTGTAGAATTTAAAGTAATATTTGCCTTGGAAGCCTTTTGAGTAGTTCTCTTATTGTTGTTTTTCTGATAATTCTTCTAATATTACCTTTCCAAGAATTTGACGATTCATAGTGGTAGAGCGAACGGGAAAGATATAGAAATTGTATGGTGAGATCCATCTTTCTCGAACCTATTGCTGTTTTTTGAAATGTCAAAAATATGTCGAAAAAATCCAGAGGCGGATTTAGGGGGGGAGGTCACAGGGGTCATGACTCCCCCAAATTTTATCAAACATGTTCAATTTTTATTGTTAAAATAGTTTATATATCCTTAAATGTCTGAAATTGTTCAATTTCATCTGTTCTTAAGAATAAAATTATTTTTTGGCTCCAAAATGCGTAAAAAAATGGGTGTTGTAAAACTTTTTACACGGGAGACCGGCCCTGTCTCCCGGGGGGTATGTCACACTCCCCAGACCCAGGTCATGACCCCTCCCCAAAGTTGATGCTGAATCCGCCCCTGGCTGTTGCCAGCTGTCGTTGAATATCCTAAGTATGCCAAACGTGTATTTTTGATCCGTTGCGGGAGAGTCAGATAACGTTATCGATTTATGTGTACACTGACGCACGGTATTTATGCTTCCATCAAAGAAAAATATTATTACGATAACTTGTCGATGATGTGATGATTCAAACACGTCACAATGCCGTTTTGATGATTTTTTTTGTAATTTTGCAATTTTCTTGGGTTTGTAGACGCATTCACTCATTCAAAAAAATTCTACCTGTATACACCAAAGTATGAAGTTCGCCATGAAAAAATATTTGACTTAGCCGGGATTCGAACCCTGATCTCCTGATTTCTAGTCAGGCGAGTTAGTCAGTTACACCACCTAGCCATTTTCTCAGAGCGAACTTCGGCAATATTCAGGAATATTTTTTCCATGGCGAACTTCATCCTTTGGTGTATTTAACTTTGCATCCGTGCGCGTGACTGCGTACAAAGTCACTTGTTTCTGCAGTGCTTGGAAAATTCTACCTACTTTTCTTCGATAATACTTTCATCTTAAATTTTCAGGACGTGAAATATTTCCATCTACTCGTGTGAAGATAAGTATACTATTTCTAAGAGAAATAACCTTCAGCGTGTTGAATATCCTAAACTGAGTGTGATAACGGCGTTAGGGCTTTCCGCAGATATGGCTGAATATCGACGGAAGAGGTGGCACTTGAAGCTTATCGGGCTCGCTACCTTTCCGCGAATCGAAATGGGGCCCCCCTCGTCCCAGAGGTTTTTATAAGGGTGTGTCACTGATAGGTTGGGGTTGAGGGAAAAGGGGAGGAGGAATGACTTTCAGGTAGTTGGGGTGGCGGTGGCGTCGCTGACTGATATGTTATGGGACCTCCCGGCTTCGTGGAGGGCCAAGGTCCTCCGCTGGGCAAGGAATTCACGGCTTCCAAGGCTTACTCCTTTTAGTTTTGTGATTTTATTAAAGTGTTCTACCGATTAAAGTAGGTTCGCCTGGAGATTTTAAGAATTATTCTGGCAGTCTTCCATCCTTTCATGGACTTCCCTCATCAGTTCACAATAAGGCCTATTTACTCTTCAGATACCGGGAACCCCACTTAAAAACTTTCAAGTGATAAGTGAGAGGCAATTGTTTCAAAAGCATTAGCCGTAGGGAACTCCCTCTCAGACAGGGATATTTGTTTTGCCAGATGGCTCAGTTTTGATACCAAAGGATAGTCGTTTATAGAGATTTCCCTTTCATTACATCTAAAAATCCTATTCTCTTCCTTGCTCTCCCTCGTTCATCCAACATTATAACCTCTAAAACCGTTTTCAACATTCCCTAGTCTCTAAGTACTGCAAACGGACACAATCTATCAATTCAAAGAAGATAATTTAGGTATAGCTCCATCATTGCTTTAATGAGATGGCGAAAAGTACTTGAGAGTGAAACCACCTTTTATACATCTTTTGGAGACAATCCTGATAGCTCGCTTATAATTTTACAACTTTGTAACCACGACATGCATAGTAACTAAGCAAATTATCTAATTAATTATGCTCCAGTATGGAAGTGAGGCATGGATAATGACAGCAGCAGAGAAAACAAGGAGAGTGGCCTTCGAAGTGTGGTGCTACAGAAGAATGATTAGGATCAAATGGATCGACCGAGTTAGTAATGAGGAGGTCCTGAGAAGAGTAGGAGAGTAGAGAAGCCTCATTAAAACCTCAATAAGAAGACGAAACAACCTTATAGGCCACATCTTGAGACATGATGGCCTGATGAAAACAATCGTCGAGGGACAAGTAGAAGGCAAGAACGGAAAAGGAAGACCTCGAACAAAATACATGGAACAAGTGTAGAAGGATGTGAAAGAGAAGAAATACGTAGGTATGAAAAGGGTAGCTGATAGGAGAACTGAGTGGAGAGCTGCGTCAAACCAATATTAGGATTGTTGACCGGTGAGAATGATGATGAACTCGAAAAAAAAGGTGGAAAATTTATATTTTTCGCTCTTTCTTAGGTACCGGAAATTTTTGCATTTTTTTGCCGGAAATTGAATGTATAAACCAATGATAGTGTAGTGTAGAAACAACAAAGGGAATAAATCATTTCGCATGACAGCTATATCTCTTTTCATTAAAACGATTATCCTTTGGTATCAAAACTGAGCCATCTGGCAAAAAAAAACATCCCTGTCTGAGACGGAGTTCCTTACGGCTTATGCTTTTGAAACAATTGCCTCTCACTTATCAGTTGAAAGTTTTTAAGTGGGGGTCTGGTTATCTGGAGAGTAAAAAAAATGGGTTGAGTCAAGGAAAGGAAACCTTCGAAGAATCATCCGAATCTAAATGAGCCAAAATATAAAAATAGTCTGTCTCTTCGATAGCCTCATCTTTCTTGTGACTTCCGCGCTCAGCTATTTGCTAGATCATCATAATTACGTATCCAAGATGTTGAAATTATGTAAAGGTACCGTTTAGTGCCCAGAAAGGATCATCAATATTATTTTTATGTGGATATATAGATAATGGTACAGTGAGCCCCTGTAATGATTATTAAGTAGCGCAATATCATGTTCAATGTGATCAGGGGAGGACCGAGGATGAGTCAAAACATGTTCGTATCTTGTTCTTGACTGCTAGCAGTGGCGTAACTATGGGGTGAGGGGATAGATCCCACCCCATAGTCTCAGAGAACTAGCATTATCGTTTGAAACTTTTGTCTAGTTTTGACATATAATAACTGTAGCACTTAAAGTCATATTTTAAGTGCCATAATATGTTAAATGTATTTCCAGGCATGTATTTTTTTTAAATTTCCGGACCCGCGGTTGCCTGGAGGGCGGTCGCCCACACTAGGCCTCTCCATCCCCCCAAAGCATATTTCTAGTTACGCCACTGACTGCTAGAATGCCTGTAATAAAAAATTCGACGATATTTCGAGTCAGTACGGAATGCTTTATCCTTCCTTGGAATTCTGTCGCAGCCCATGACTATCTGTATTGTTTTAACGTAAGGTTTTCACACCCTATTTGATCCTCTTCTCCTTGTAGACGAATTAAAAAGTCTTCGTCATCATGAATACCCGCAGCTATCTCGGCTCTGTGGCTTCTGCTGGTTTGAAGGTGGCTATTTCTTTGAATTCCCCATTTTGCCGCTTTTTCCTGCAACACTCCATGCCAGTCACCCATTTTTTTCGTATTTCCATCTTAGTTTCATCACCAGCATCAATAAATCACGCAATCAGCTTAATCGATCATCTCACCGTGTCTCTCACAGTTATCCCCATAGTTGGTTATTATATCTTCTACGGCATCGACTGTAGAATATCTTTCTCTTCCTAGACTCTAGAATATCTTTCTATACTCTTTTATCAGATCACTGAAAGTAAAAATAGTTCAAAACTCATTCAACTACGGGTTGTGGGTAAACTATTGTAAACTTTTCATGACTAGGAGGCACCGTTTTAAATCATTGAATTTATTGAAATGGGCGTAAAACTTGCATTTTGAAGTTTAACCGTCATTTTTAATACTTACTGATGTCTCTTTATGCATGAATATTGTCATTCTGACTGATAAAAGAACGGTAAATTATGTTTATTTTAAGATACGACGCTAGCTGACGTCATGAGGAGATGAGGTGTGTGACGTTAGTCTTCCAGGGCAGGCTCCTCTTCACTCTTGATGAAACATTTTTGAAGTTGGTTCCAATATTTTGCCCTAGCAACGCATCAACTGTATGCATGGTGGGAGCGCTATAGCACCCCATACAGCCCATCCCCTAATATCGTTGTATCATCGTCTTTTGACGATTGCGCCTCCCTTATCTCTGTCGAGTCATATATTTTTATCGCCTGAGCAAATAGTTGCGCGCGGACGTGACAGGGCTGGAATCCGCGGAAAGGGGTAAAAAAAAACTGAGCAAGACGTCAAGTGTAGACGTTCCCCTAGCACCAAGATAATGGGTCGGGAAAAAGAAGCAGGAAATCTATTTTCGACCTCGTATTTGCCTTAGAAAAAGAAATAGTTTTGATCGAGGAAGTGAATTTGACAGAGTGAGGGTATCCAGACAAGTAATTGATCTTATGAAGGGAGTTGTGAGAGGAATGTGATAAAATGTGTCGTTATGAACGATTTTTCGGACACCGTCACATTTTAGTATTAGTAGAAGTAATACGCATTGTATTATTGTTAAAATCATTGGTGGCGACATACGTGTTTCGGTATTTCTAGATTGAAGAAGATTGAAATTATATGTTATATTGTGATTAAATTATAGGATGATTGAAAGTATTATACTGAAAATTATTTGTATAGATAGATAGAAAAATATTTATTGTTCAGGAAAAAATTCATGTGAACAAAAATAATAAATTACAGTTTGCAAGCACATTAAATACAAGGTAGATGATGACAATCCTGATAAACTGAAATTTTGAAAATTTTATGTATAATGTTTTTCCATTTCATGACATAGGTAACCACACATAGAAAATGCAAGAAACCTATGTAAAAAACGGCAAATAGAGCTATGCACTAAGCCGGCTTCGACACAAACACAAACAAAAGTCTGGTATTCTCTTAATTGAACAAGTAAAAAGAGTATTAAATTAAAGAGTAAATAGGGCGGGGGGGACTAAAAAAAAAAAAGAGAATTGAAGAGTAAATATCATTCATCTCATGTTATACCCAAACCAAGATCCACCTATGTCGCCCTAAATGCTAATATTAAGCTACAGCGTATGAGCATGCGCTAGTTACTTGATGATATCCGTAAAATTTTATGGAAGATGCCGTGGTAGCTAAGTATTGTAATTTACAAAATTCGGACAACTCGTAAGGATATAGGTTGTCGTGAATTCTTCCTTAGGCGTGGAATAGGTCCTCAGTTTAAATTTCTGTGCGAGGGAAATAACGACTGCATAGCTCCTAAGTTGCTAAGGGACTGAAAGAGTTTTGATAACCCTTGCGACCTCGACATACTGGCTCTTGGCCCTTCTATGCTTTTATATCCTTCGAGGGTAGGTTATTGGGTATTGCTCATATAGCTGTTAAACGGAGGGTCTCATATATACAGTAGATAAGCTTTCCGATCGGGGTGATGAATAGGTCGCCTTATGCTCAATGAATAAATGCCAGAAAGTTAAAAAAATGCGATCAGGGTTATTTCATGGCTCAAGCGAACGGAGAGCTTCGATTACCGTATCCAGTACTCCAAAGGAGCGAAATAAACCTATACGTGAAATTATTGAAAATCGTATTTTTTTCGGTTTTTAAGACCAAATACGAAACGTTAAATAAATAAATAAAATATATAAAACACGCTCTCTCCAAAAACTGTATAAAATTCGCTACAAAGTAAAAAAATAAGATCTTCATCAGTCGAAGAATAAAACGTGGGTGCTGACGTTTTTTTTTTTAGAAGAGTCTTATTGCTGAGTAAGGATCGGCACGCAATATTAATATCTATACCTATTAACCACTATACTGTTCCAAACCACTAATTCCTAGTATTTGCTGCAGAACACCAATTAACTCTATATTAATTTCTTACCTTGAATGGAAACTTTTTCTTTTTTTGTACGTCAGACCTAGCTCTCTCACAAGACGCAGAGTTTTTTTGATAAATTTACTTCCCAAACTTATTCCAATGAATTCAAGCCATATTAATGTCAAAATTATTTTTAATAGCTGAATGTATTCATGAAGAAGGACCATTGTACATATTTGCTGATTCAGATGTACCTCATCGCTTACACGCGGATTTTAAACATTGGGACAGAAGTTGTAACCGCTTAAGAATAATCCGCAACAGATTTCTAGTGTTTTAAGTTTACCGGGAACAGCCTCGGTGATAACTATAACGGTATCACCCGCAATGCACAAATTGTTCTAAAATTTCACAGAGAAAAAAATTGCCTCGACCGGGATCCAGGACAAGGAAAATGATATTTTCTCTGTGAAATTTTCGCTCTGATTTCGAATGGTTTTTGGTGACTTCATTTGGAGTACTTCCTCCTTCCGGCCATCGTTCAAATTCACCAGTTATCTTCGCATTTGATGCATTTTACGTTTGCCTGATAGTTTTGATCAATAATGAGATATTTGGAACTAATAGCTGATATTTTTTCGTCAAAATTGCCAGATGTGGATTGTAATTGGCAGTGGTATCATTTGAAATGAAAATGTACAACCTTGGTATCTTTTCACAGGAAAATTTATTCGTACGACGCGTTTCGACGCTGAGGCGTCATTATCAAGTACCTGATAATGACGCCTCAGCGTCGAAACGCGTCGTACGAATAAATTTTCCTGTGAAAAGATACCAAGGTTGTACATTTTCATTTCAACATGGATTTTCACAAAGTTAAAGCCGAATCAATTGAATTCGTGGTATCATTTGTTTTATGCTCTGTTTTTTCCTTAAGTATTTCTGCTATTTTCCATTATCTCTTCTCTTCGTGAGGATATTTAGCGCCTCATATAGAACTGGACTGTTTATTTTCCATGGCTTATTTTACAGCAATGCTCGTATTTCATGGCGTAACTAATTTAAATTATAGCTAAATGTTCTATAAACCAAAATTCACTAACTGTTGATTGACTTTGTCGTATTCCATTATAAGTTTTCCTGGACATCACACAATTACTAATACCACTTCTTTTTTTACAGAGCACGACCCGGGTTTCAATGGATTGTCATCATCTTCAGGCGCATTATGATTTATTTTTCATATTATTTTTACCTAGTTACTTGATGAATTTTAAAAAGTATGCCAGAATAGGGGAAAGGATGGGTAAAGATGTTCATTTATAGGAGTACTGTCCTGACTTTCAATAATTTTATCCATCCTAAAATTTCATTTACCTGTGAAAGAGTCACCTACCATTGCTTAAATTATCTGGATCTTACAATCAAACTCGATAAATACCGGCATTCCTTCTCAATTTTTCGGAAACCCTGTTATACCGAGCATTTCATCCCAGCAAGTTCAAGACACCATCACTCACACTAACTTATGGCTTTTCATTCCATGATTCATCGCCTGTTAAGCATACCACTATCAAAAGAAGACTTTAAGAAAGAAATCATCACCATTAAACAAATTGCTTCAGCCAACGGTTATTCTCAAAATGTAATAGACAAACTTATTTCTGTAATAATAATAAGATCAACAAATCATAATTTGCGCCTGAAGATGATGATAAGTCATTGAAACCCGGGTCGCGCTCTGTGAAAAAGAAGTGGTATTAGTAATTGTATGATATCCATGAAATATTGTTCTATAAACCGACTTCTATAAGTATTACTGAAACCAGTGAGGGTTTTTAGTAAATGACTATTCGCCGACTTCATTGAATGATGTCTCATCTGATTGCCGTGGAGGTCATTGTTTGGATGCGCGTCACAAGCAGCTATAAGATTGCTGCATTGTCTGTTGAGAAAATGCACCTCGTTTCTTTATCTCGATTTTTGGAATGCGGTGACACATTGCAATCGGCGCGTCCGATTCTAATCACTTCGCTTTGTCATCATTTCCGGTCGTTCATTTGTTATCCGTGGCGACGAACAAAAATAGTGGCGGATAATCGACGACTATATGATTAAAGGAGTAATATTTAATCCCTATCTTCTATTACTTAGTACGTGAGAGTGTAATATGCTCATGCTTCAAAATAAAATTTTCTCTTTGGTAAAGGCTGATGCGTATATTTGTCTGTTAGGAAAGGATATAAGGTTATCAGGGAAGGAGGAGGAACAGAATAGCGTTTATAAAGCGAATGGAAGGGAATTACTGTGAATTAAATTAGGAATTTATAAGTGGTAAGGAGAACTGGGCGAGATAATTTGTTAAATATTTCAAGTAAACCTGTTCTATTCTAACCATTAAAATGCCTTAAATAATGAATAAGGCTGATCAGAATAGAGTTGAAACCTTGGTAATCTGGTGCCGAAGAAGGATAATGATGATAAGATGGTTGAGAGAATTGAAAAAGAGGAGGTAATCAGTAGAAAATGGGGAATTGTGGATAACTTTATGTCGAAGTATAACGCCTTGGGTTGGCCACATAATGTAACTAACAAAACACATGGAACTCTTAATGAAAGGAGAAAATGAAATTAAATCATCCCCAATGAAGACTAAGGGAAAAGTCAAGAGGGTATGACGAAATAAAATATGATGAAGCATAGGAATTTGTATGAGATAATGAGAAATTGCGGGATGCAGCGAACGCTTCCTAATATTGTGACTCTGATACACTAAAAAAAAGCAAAAAAGATAAAAAACACGCTTTTTCCAAAAATATTATAAAATGCACTAAAAAGTAAAACAATAAGCTTTTCGTCACTCGGAGAACAGAACTTGTGTGGTGACTAGGTTTATTATAAATCAGTGTAGATTAGCCTAATTGGTGAGGAAGGATTGGAAGGCAATATCTAAGTAACCTTATGTCTAACTAAACCTAATCAGCACTAACGCCTTATTTTCTGAGCCATAAAAAGCTTATTTTCTGCTTTTTAGCGGTGAATCATATAATCGATTGAGACAGAGCTGTTGAAGAAATTTCTGCCAAATATTTATAACTAACACCATCTTTTGAGAAAATGAAAAGGTATTTTCCCACATGGAAATTCGGTTAATTAATTAGAGTACACTGGAAAAAAAATTCAAATGCTTGATTATTGAGTGTCGTATTGTCATCAGAAGAAAGCAAGTGCGCACAATATCAAGAAGATCTGACATCAGGAAGTGGGTAAAAAATCAATCACAAGATTCCATCGAAGAAGCAAGCAAACAATCGAAGCATGTTAAGAAAAAGCGTGTAAAAAGGTTTTAACTATTTTAGCCCAATAGGGTTTCCGTACCGAAGTTTTTGAAACATTTCTCCGGCAGTACACATTCGGGGGAACATCTGCCTCTGTCGTTGTCTGACGATTATCACTTGCGACCGGATGGCCGGGGTATTCGTATCAAGTAGGGGGTTCCAGGGACAGTTATAAGGAAGACGCGATCCAGGGAAACGTTATCGGAAGGGTATTATGACCACAACAGTCACTTTGCCTTATCGCCCCTGAGTCAACGCTCCTATTCATTTCCACCCTATGCTCTCATTTAAAATTCGAGGAGATAAAACCATTCAATGAGTATTCATGAGTAATGAATCATAGTGATTCACCTACTAACCCCGTACGCTGACTTTAACGACGTCAATTACATCATAAAATAAGGGTATGCGGCTGAGAATGACAAAGTTAGATCACGGCTTCAAATAAGTATGTAGTTGAATTTAGTTTGACGCCCAGAAATCCGCAATCTTAATTTAATACGAAAAAAATTATATTTTTTATGATAAAAAACTATAGTTCCCGTTAATTTCTGGGCATACTTCGTGTACACGTTGCGGCTGGATACCGACATTTTTCTGGCCCACGAATCCTCTCCCGTGTAACAATGTATTCCGCTATTTTTTTCCGCGCACTTGAGTGGGACGGATTCAAACTCACGGGGTCTGTTTTTTAAAGGGAGTGGAAGCAGGATGCTTTGTTCCCCCTTTGCCTTTTCCATTATCAGGGCGCGCGCGGGCAAATAAAAGATTCATTCCTGGGACGGGGGATAAAAAAATGCGAAAATTCCTCCCCCAGGAACGGCCTCATTATTTCGCCCACGCTTCCCGTCCCCAACGCATGGTGCTCGGGGTTATTTTCCCCTCGTAATTACGCAATCTTCACGTAACAATGTATGGATAAAGGTTGTTTAACTCGAGGGTTGTTGCAGACGACAGAAACAGCGGTGGGACGCGCTGCTGAATATTTTTATTTTTTCTCCTGTCCTGGTTGTAGTGATGTGCATTTTCGTTCCTTTACTGGACTCTGTTGTCTTTTCGATCATCAAGCGGGTCCGCGCAATGCATTTATCCCGTAGATTTGCTATGGAATGTTTTTTTATGGCCCGAAAATATGAAAACATGAGAGTAAACATAATTCACAATGGTCTGAACGTGGACTAGGAACGCCTTAATTCAAGGAGGTCCCACCTGGCACTTGGGTACTAGAATTTTTTTTCACCTATCCTCTCGTAGCTATTGCGGTTGTAAAACTTTTTCTACCACGTAGTGCATAAAGGCAACGTTTTTAGACTGCCCATTTGCAGCCCCAGGGTGAATCAAAGGAAAATTAGTGTCGCAACATCCATTAACCTTTTCATTCTACTGCATTCACCATCATTGAGTTGGTTATGTTTTGAAAAGTTTACTCCTACCCAATGGTATGATTTTTTTACTTCGATTCCGATATAATTCTATAAACGGGTAAATAATCTGTAACGTTTCCGCTGAGTTCAACATACTTTAAACTCTTAATCCACTTTATGTATTGATAGGTTCCTGAGACTTTTTCATTACAGCTAGATCTATCTCCAGTCGCGTAGCCAGGGGGGAATGGGGGGGGGGTATCGGGGTTACAACCCACCACCCCTTGAGCCTATAAAATAGGTGCAAAAAAGTGAGATGGCCTACATAAAAAACTAATAGTACCAGAAACTTAAAATATACAACTTATAAATACTTATAATACTTATATACTCGCGTACAATACTCGCACAATTTTAAATATTTCTCTCCTAAGTGTATTTCGAGGACTGACGCGTCGAGGTTAAAAAATTGGGCTTACCGAATTATGATTGAACATGCCAAGCCAAGAAGGCAGTGCTGGACGGAAAGGGAGGCTCCCACATCACTTCTTTAGTACTCAATGGAAACCTACCTTCATCGGAAGAATAATATAATAATACTCGTATAGCATCTGGGCCCCTGTCACGTCACGTGGAGTGGCATCTCACGGCCGCCAATCTGGTCTTTTTCAAATGAGGTTAAAATTGACCATTAACATTCGTCTAAACTGGGATTTCTAAAACCAAATAATTTGTATAAATATAATGAATACACTAATGGTGAGTAACGAATCGCAATCAATGCCTTCCGTTTTCTTTGATGAAGGAAACTACCCTATTGAAGGAAGTAGTCCTTATTGTGAATTGAAGAGGGAAGAGTTTGAAGGAAGGGAAGGGTCCCTGAATTATTTTAAGTACTCTATGGAAACCTACCTCATTCGGTAGAATACTTCAGTAATAGTCTCCAAGCAAAACTGCATAGGACAGAGACGTTTAAGTATGTAAATTTAAAGAATTTTAATTAGGAATTGTCGGGAACAGGGTGAAGGAAAACTCGGGAAAAATCTGAGTATTAACCTAGAAAACCTGGGAAAATTATACATCTACGAGATGCCGTGAAAGACACCACCAGGGTAAGTGGCATGGGGAGATTCCACACCAAGCATGCAGCATTCAGCCTTAATCAGGCCGGCGCTCGTTTGTTGGACACAGAGCAAGCACACAGGTCAGCGAGATGCGGCCAGATCAGAAATTGGGAGTGAACGAAAGGCACAAGTATCGAGCCTGAATATTTTGAGCATCCTCGTACTAACTCCTATACTCTGATAATAATTATTGGTTACCTTTTTCATAAAATTATCTTCTTGTTTACGAATGCAACGTTTCCTTGCTGCATTCGGGCAACGATTGCTAGCGGAGGAAACACACCTGAGTTGGACTAACGTCCGCTCACCATTGTGGCAGCTTGCGGCTTGCGTTTGCGGCGTGGGCTGCTTTGAACGTCCCCGGAGGTGAAATAACTCACGAAATGTCACGAGGGTCCGTCTAAAAGCGAGCGATTTGGTTCGCTCTGTTCCTCAACCTACGATTCACTCTCTCTCACACACAAAACTATGCCGGCATTAAGGAAGGCGGAGGAGGGATCGAGACATGTTGTTTCAGTGCATCATCTTGTCGGAACAAAAATAACGACGCATTTAGCAAGCCGTTTTGTATCAATTGACCCTCCGCGGGGTATAATCTCCGTGATGGGGTGAAATTGTACTCCCGAAGTATTCGAGGGCTGAGGAAAGATAATGGGGATTTCGGTATTCGATTGAAATCAAAAGAACTTGTTAACCGAGGGAATAAATTACCACTCGGCGTGAGACGGAGAAAGAAAACGAATTGTGGCCCATTTTCCGATCAAGACGGGCGATTTACATTTTCGAGGCGTTGTGGGAAAAGGCCCAAGCATCGGAGAGGTCGTGGGTTTGAATCTTGTCTGGGGAAAGCGCGCTGTTTATTCCGAAATTTTCTCTGAAGAGTTATCCCTGACAAGCTCTCTGCTTTTGCTTAATGACCTCTGGTGTCCAAATGATGCTGAGCCCAAAAAACTTGCAGTTGAAATTTTTGTATTTGAATCGAATATCGATGGCCACCTTGGCCATACGCTTCTAATAATCTTTGCCACGAGCGATCTGCACTGGCAGCGATAGGTTTGGTTCACCGGATAAGTTAGGTTTACATGATACATTTTGCGAATCACCCCGTCTAGTTTATTCCTTCCGCAATTTGACTTTCCTCGCCAATTCACAATCTAGCCTTCTCCTTCTCATTCCATCAATAAATCCTGCACCCTAATCTAACATCCTTTTTTTCTCGCACGGATTTTAACATTCCGATGCCGCTTGATACTCGCTCCATCCATACCTTCTATCTCCACCGTATATTATCTATAAGTTTACTCTCCTCTCCCACCATGTCTTGTACTTCGTCGATCCTATTCCTCTCCGCTTCATCTTCTCTATTATCAGTACTCAACGCATCACTTACTTGTTAGTCACCTCCCAAGTCAGTGGCGTAGGGAGGGGGGAAATCCGGGGGTTCGGACGCCCCCCCCCTCCGAAATATAGAAACACAATTTCTTTCCTTCATAAAAGAAAACAAAATATTGAAAATCATGAATTAACAAAAGAGTTATTTGACAAATGAAGTTTTTTTGATTACGAAAAGTGTTAAAATTAGTTAAAAACCCTCTAATTAGTACTCTTTTTTTTCAAATAATTTCCACCCTAGTTTTGGAGCCCCCGCGAACGAAATTCCTGGCTACGTACCGTCCCACTGAACCCCACTGAAATAATGTAACTGTCCCCAGTCATTGTGAATAGAATCTAATCGTATCCCTGTTAACTGCTGCCTGGCTATAACGCTATTTCGGAACCGCTTCAGTCAATCTCTCTGACCTAACTTTACTTTTCGTAAAATCTTGAGCTTAATAGGAATATTTTCTTGCTTTCAAAAGTTTTAGTTTTTGGTTGTAGACACATTTATTTTTGAAATGTGAGGAAAATTTTCTTCCACATGGAAAAAGTCTAAGTTACTGCTGATAAAGTTGTGTTAGCACCGTCAAGAGAATTTAGAGAAAAAAATCTTTTTAAAGAGAAATTGGACCAATGAAACGGATAGATTGATGCGTGGCTGCGTGAAATTGTTTCATGTTCAATTGAAACAAGTTAGTAGATTTTACATCAATAATTTTTATATCAACCTAGTAGATTTCACAAAAAAATTAAATATCGACCTTGCTTTCCTTGCCTTGCTTTGCTTGCGATTTCACATAAATAATTCACATAATAATATCGACCAGGCACCTGACGATGTCGGACGATATTAAAATTATTTGCGTGAAACCTACAATGTTTTTTATTCATTTTGAGCAAATGAATTCGATAGCTCTTAAAGTTATTTCCGTGAAACCTACAATGTATTTTATTCATATTAAGCCAATGAATTCGATAGCTCTTTACCTGAAGCCGAGCCGTTTTCATAGCGATGGAACGCTCATTAATATGGATCTTCGATTTTCTCGAATTTAATCTTTCGTGATACCAATTGCCTTCATAATTTCCTGGTGTTTTTGAACGTGGTGAACCTTTAACAAGAAATAGAAATTAGAAGTACCCTATCCCGCTGAGTACCTTCCCAGCCTATATGAGCGGATACTGGGGAGGGGAATCGTAGAGGCGTTGGTGGATGAAACTGTGAGATAAATGAAGCAACAGGCGTTCTGTTTGCAATAGAGCGAGGCTCTGGGCCGTACCTTATCGGAATCCTTGCCATCGAGTGCGATGGCGCCCTGTTCCGAGTTGGCGCTCGCGGATAAGATAAGGAAGAGTTTTTTGCGGGCGAGAAAGCTGTCTGGAGGGCGATGAGGGCGGAGGCGGCATTTCCTCTAATCGCGTGGGCGGAGCGAAGTCTTTGAATTCGTGGGTGGTGCGGGAAGCATTAAGATCCCAATAAAACCTGAGTGGGTAGATTTTTTAACAGGAAAATTTTCAGCTATTTTTCCCTAGCTTAGTGCTCCACCCATTACGAGCAAAACCCATCATTTATCAGGTTTTAAGCGCTAATAAGTATTCACTTGTTCAAAGTATACCGGGACTAGCCACGGTGATTACTTTTACGGAAGTCACCCGCAATGCACACTCGTGCGAAAGATCCACAGAGAAATAATCATCCGCCATGACCGGGATTTGAACCCGGATCCCCCGACTTTCGGTCGAGTGCTATAGCCAGTTAAGCTACTAAGGCATCATTTCTCCCTGTGGATATTTTTGGACACTATCGGACAAGGTGTTGCTAGACTGCTGAGCATACGAAGCCATAAGCAGTCCAAATCGTGCGCATAGCGCCACAGCCGGAGACCAGTCCCGGACATAGAACACATAGAGGCGTTCGCTATTGCTAGTTTAAAGTATACTGGGACTAGCCACGGTGATAACTTATACGGGAGTCACCCGCAATGTCGCAAGCCTCGGTAGCTTAACTGGCTAAAGCACTCGACCGGAAATCGGGGGATCCGGGTTCGAATTCCGGTCAAGGCGGATGATTTCTCTCTGTGGATCTTTCGCACGAAAGTGTTTACTTATTGCATTGTTGAAATACTGATCATAGCAGAATTTTTTTATTAATTAATAGTAGTGGGCGTAACTTGGAGGAAATCCTTAATCGTCGGAGTGGAAGGAATAAAAACATGGCATTTTCTACATGGTGATTTATTCCCGACCATAATTTCAGTAACGGTAGTATACGATATTATTTATGACCGACCATGGTTTCATTACAGTGTAACAAAATATCTCTCTTAATTTATCGTTTCTGTCGAACCTGGAAATGTGTGGGGTTCTAATATGATGTCGTCTGTGTCGCTCTTAAAGATATCCATTCTCAATTACTTAAGCAATCTAAGACTAACGCGCAGCCTCCGAGTCTCTAGTGGCTCCCAACCTTAATTGTTTAACTGCGTGTGTGGAATGTGGAATTGTGGTATGTGGAATGCCTATACTGATATTCTGTTGTCAATTTGCCCCCATTTCAAAACCAAACACTTCATTAAATCAGCAAAATGTTACTTTTGCATAATTCTGAAAGTTAAATTCATTCTTGGCAATTGGCAGGCATTGTAAAATGTAACTATGTCCGAAAATGTAATGTCAAAGGATATTTAACCCGTGGGCGAGCGGTCTCGGGAGCAGGTGTTCTGCGGATAGTCGTCCATTAAAAAATATTCGGAGGGGAGTGAAGCCCCCAATTCCCCCCGAGCTAAGTGCCTGAATGAGGCAACTAACATTGCTTCACCCCTTTTTGGTTCATTCAAGGGTTTAGTCCCTGAAGTGTAATGAAACCTTCGAACAATCCCAAACAAATTCCCCTGAGCATGTTGGCACAGGCAAAAGAACTGCCCCTTGCTCCGAATGTCTTAAATTCATATGCCTGTGGTTAAGTAAATTGTGAGATCCACCCTCTCCTATCCACACCAACTCATGGATAATTCAGAGGGGAATAACAACGATCTCCACCTCGCGTTTAATTTTTCTGATAATCATAGCTTCGCTATAATAGGGAAGGGAAGGTGGGTAAAGGGAATTAACTTCTCATTAGATATTATGCACTTGTTCCAGCACTTCGCTCTAAGGTTCTCTTTTCTTGGAAATAGGAAATCGCACTAAGACGTCTGGCGAATATAGAGGCTGAGGCATCGTGACGTTATTGCATTTGGCCAAAAATCCACGAACAGGCGATGACGTTTGAGCCGAAAACCGCCGAGCTCATAAAAACACGTCTAACCTTAGCAGCAGCCACAGACAAAGTAAACTACTCAGAAAAAATATCTTTATGGAGAATCAAACCCTCAGATACCGGAAATTTTCAGAACTTCATCCTCTCTTTTACTAGTTTCTCGTTCGTTGTAACAGAAACAGTAACTCTAACGACATTCTATTCCACAATTTAAAAGAAAATTCCATCAGCAGTGAAAGATGATCACTGCAATCATTTTCATATTCAATTGATCAACACTGGCATATTATTTTCTACCAAATAAGTATATTATACTTCCTCTCACCAGATTTCGCCTTATTTCAAAACAACCGAATAATTCGTTAGTTTATCTGAAATGGTTCTGGAAATTGCATTCATACATTAATTCTGTCAGCTGATATTTTATCACACTTCAGGGGCATATATAGCAATAAAATAAAATAATTTTAACAATCGGACTACCCAAACTCGCAAGAAATTTAAAAATTAGGTTCCCGTTGAGTATATCTCGTGCATGGGAGCTGTGAAGTTAGCTAGCAAGCACTTCCATCCCATCCCCTATTACCGTCTTTTCCCCACCTCTTTCGTCTTCCTCCAGGAAAGGGAGCACCGTGCGATGAGGGTTGTTATATTTGGCGGTGGGGGTTGCGGAGTCTCCGTCCCCCCCCCCCGTTCCCCCCTTCCCCCTTGCTTTAAAACGCGTGCACTGGTAGGGGTCCTTTTCCTCGCCTCGTGGAACCGCGGAACAGTCGTGCCTTCTCCGACGCTTGACTGCGCCCGCCCCCGAGACGACACCACTGCCCCCAGTCACGTGTGTTAGGGGAAGGGGATGAGTGCGTTTCAAACTCCTACCAGCATTCCCCCGGCGAGGAAAAACTCGATCTGGAAGACTGCGCTACATGTGTGCGTCGCCACGACTTCGGACAGGATTGTTGAATAATTCTCGATCCTGCCACGCAGTAGTGTAACTAGGGACAGGCTCTGGGATGGCCTGGGGTGGCAACCCCTCACTCCCAGGCAACGGGGTCCGGGAGAATAAAAAAAAAAGGGCATGTCTGGAAATGTATTTTACATCATTTTGGCACTAAAGATTTAACTTTAAGCAGATACAATTACTACATGACAAAACTAGATACTATGCAGAAACGTTTTCTCAAGTTTTTTCCATGGGAGTCACGGAAACATCAACCGGTGGAAAACCCGAGAAACTTTTCTGCACCTGATACGCCGGGAAAACCAAAGATCATACAAACTAGATATTAGTTTAAAATGATTTTTAAATTTCTCTGAGGCTTTGGGAGGGATCTATCTCCTTATCCCCCCCATAGTTACGCCACTCCTGACACGCGTTTCTTGGTTCACTCTTAGTTCGCTCGGTGTGTATGATCAGTGGCGGATTCAGAGAGGGGCTAGCGGAGCCATAGCCTCCAATGGGGTATATAATTTACTCTCAATTAAATGGTAATTTTGTTCGGACCCCTACTACTGCTACGAGGTAGCTCCCAGGCCCCTCACCTAGCCCCCCCTCCCTTTGTATCTATCCTGGCTCCGCCACTGTGTAGGATTCAAATACGAAATCAATCTTTCCGAACGTTGTCGCCAGAAAAACCTTTCGGATGGGGTGGTATTTACTTGGAGAGGGGTTAAATTTTAAGGGTATTCATTTGGAGGTTTACTTAATTCCTTATCTTCAAACTCAAGTTTAAAACCCTGTATCCCCTCTCCCTATGGACTTCATCTCTGAATATAAGTAATATCACTTGGAACAAATAGTGATACTTCTTTTTGAAGGCAAAAACAAAGAATGATTTTAAACTCATTTCAGCTTGTTGTGCTTTATAAGGGAACTGTGCAGCTCCAGTTGATTATTTTATGAGTGTCTTAGTCATTATTGTAATTAATAAGTTTCATGGGGGGATAGAACTCGCTGCATACTTCAATGTTTTAGAAGAAATAAGTATATTTGGAAATAATATCTACGTAATAAATTTACATGCCTTTTCAGAAAAAAGTATATCTTTATGAAGAACGAAACATTCAGTCACGGAACATTTTGATAACTTCGACTCTCTCTCATCATTTTCTCGCTCGTAATTGCAGTGACCTAAACTCAGAAGAGATTTTATTTGACAGTTTTTTAAATTATTTTCATTAGCTATGGGAGATAATCGCAGTGATCATTTTCATATTCAATTGGTCAAAAAGTTCACATTATTTTCTCTGGATTAACGAGAACTATATTTCCTCTCAACTGAGTTTGCCTTATTTCGATACATCGGAATAACTCGATATCTATCTGAAAGGGTTCTGGAATATACATTTACAAATAAACTCTCAGATGGCATTGCCAGTGTTCCAAAGACTCTTTCCAACCTGTTGCTCGCTATTATCATGGGGAAACATGTGGAACTCTGCAAAGAAAACAATCCAATTCCCCCACTTCCTTCGCTTGCGTGGGGGATCCAATTTTATTTTTTCCTCCCCTGCGCTTTGGACATGCAACATGCGCCGTTGCAGCCACTGCTTCCGATTCGGGGGCGACGAAAAGGCATTCCTCTAAATGGGCCCCATTCAGCCCTTGTGGAGCGAGGGCTCCCTGCAGCCGACTCCAGTCAATGAAAACTGTAAACACTCGAGTACGGAGAGAATTAAGAACGTGCCCTGCGGATACGGATAATATATTAATACCATCAACCTGGAGTTTAGAAAAATGGTAAATGCAAAATATATACTGGAATGCTGAAATCAGAACTGACCGAGCAATGCAAACCAATAGACAGGACATAGTTATTATAGACAAAATAAAGCGACACACTGCACTAATAAGCGTAACAATCCCATTAAACTGCAATGTACAGAATGCACACTCCTCCAAAATTAATGAATATGCCAAACTTGCAGGAGAGGTTAAATACGTGTGGAAAATGAAATCGGTGTATATATGCCCAATTGTCATAACAGCTATTGGAATTACACCATGTTGAAGTGCTTCTTTAATTAAAAAAAATAACCTTGAAAGGCTTATTAGGAGAAATAGAAAAATCAGTCATCTTGGACACCTGTTTTATTGTCCGACGGTTTCTATCTGTAGAATAACTGGACAAAACATAATTAATCTTGACTTGGTCCGTTCACTGTAGAGAAACCTTGCAAGATAGCAAGAGGGAAAATAAAGAATGTAAATAATAATTATATATATATATATATATCTTCCAAACATATGCATACAGTATATTATTTAAATTCATAGAGGTCAGGTATAATATATGGCATTAAGCCTGTTGTTAGGCTAACTTCAAAGACTCGGAAGCGGAAATGAAAGCATAAAACCAAAAGTACTCATGGCCTAATGAAAATATGTAAGGTATTTTGTGTGGGTAAAAAATTCAAAATTGTAGCGACTGCACAATGAGTAATAATGTAGAATGAACTTGAACAGCGCACATGAAATCAAACATAATGTATAAAATACGTATACAAACCACTTACAAGAACGTTTCAATATCATCATAACGGATAACGGACGTATCTTTGCAAAGGAGAAGTTACAACCTTCATAAAAGGATTTCAGTTTTTTTACTCGAGTAAGATGAGCTCTTACCAAGTATTTTATTTACCAATTGCCATTAAAAGCCAACGATAAGTTTTTGGTTCGCTCCTCCCCCAAAATTACCCTATTATTATTTAAGTATTCTACTGATTAAGGTAGGTTTGCGTAGAAGATTTGAGAATCACTCCTCCCTTTTCAACCCAACTGTTACGTGCCCTGCTAAAACTTGGGAAGTATATAATAGATGAATCTTCGCAAAGGAGAAGATACAACCTTCCTGAAGATTGTCTACGATCTATTATCTTCCTGAAAACAGTATTGGTATTAGTAGGTTAGTTAAAGCTAGGATCTCAGGTTTTACCAACGAATCGATAATAAGAAGAGTTCTCGGGTTTCCAAGCAGGCCCCAGGGTTGATTTCCTTCGACATTTCGAGGAATGTTTCGACCATTCGACCATCGTCTTCAGGATGATCTCCACGAAGATTGCATATAAATGAAGGTTTTCAGGTGAAAGTAATAGCAGTATGAGAGAATTGAGAGTGGTTATTATTATTAAAGTATTCTTAAGGTAGCTATTTTAAGTAATTAAGTAAGGGTAAACCCTCTGTCTTTTCCGCATCTCATTTAAAATATTTCTCTCTATGCCCACAATTTTCAGAATTTCGTCATCCTATCCGTCCAATCCATCTTCTCCATTCTTCTTCACACGGACGTTTCAAAAGCTTCTAGTCTCTTCTTGTCCTCCTTTTGTCCACGTTTCCGGATCGTACAGCGCTACACTCCAAATCAAACTCTTCACTAGTCTTTTCTCAAAATTTTTACCCATGAAACTCCCTTCAGCTCCTTACTGTTCATGAACGCCTCCCTTGACAACGCATTTCTCTCTCTAATATCTTTACTATCGTGTCCAATTTCCTCTAATATGCTGCCCAAACAGTCGAACTGATTTACCTGCTCAAGTTTGTGATTATCTACTTTTATATACTTATAAATATTGATAATGAGTATCTTGCAGTTGAAACCCATGGACGGAAAAATAAAGTTTTGCGGAACATCACAAAGTAAGTTATTTCGCACCATATCTAATTTTACCTTTGGCCTTTCATTCCTGGCTTGCTTTACAAAACCGCACAACCTTAATCACCGAATATGATGAGGATTTATGATATCGGAATAGGGTATAGAGGCTAGCAGCTTTTTGGAATTTCAAGTAATAATTCCTGGCGTTGCCTAATGCTACTGCCGCGTTTTTCCCGGCAGTTTGATTGATTTACCTGCTCAAGTTAGTGGCCACCTAATTTTTAACCTTGGGCTTCACATCCCTGGCTCGCTATGCTTTATATAACCGCATAGCCTTAACGTCTTCGGACCAAAGATACACACACGTGCTTCTCCACGTTTTTATTATTACGATTCCGTTCTGATCTGATCATAATTATCGTGGCAGCTAAATTTTTCTTGATTACAATGTACACCACAAAAAAACGTAGTTTAGATACAAATAATACAGAACAACCTAAATAGAATAGAAAATATATACACTTTAGATGTTGATTAGAAGCAGCATTGGGTTATAATGGGTCATAAAATTCCACCACATCGTGCCTAACATCATACAAGATACACAATATGAAGAGGATTTATGATGTTAGCATAGAGGCTAGCAGCTTTTTGGAATTTCGAGAGATGATTGCTGACGTTGGACAGGAAACAGAGGGAGGAAGTGGCGGGGAGCTCGAATCATAAAAATCTCCCTCATAGCAAGAGGGGTTGGTTTTTCTCATAGTGCGTGTGCATATAGGATATGAGTGCGTGTGAGTTGAGGGGAGGGGTGTTAGAGGGGGAAGAGGAAGAGGGTGAGGCATTGGGAAGGGGGGGAGACTGTCACGGTTGTTGCGCGATAGCACCCCCCGCCCCCCACCTCATCCGCCCCCCGAAAAACCCTCGCCCCTCACCCCACAACCCTGCCACGTCCCCAATTTCCCTTCCACCCGAAAGGATTCACTGACCCCTTGTGAGTTTCCCCTCCCTCGCCTCCGCTATCTACTCCCCCCTCCACAGTCCTACGTCCCCCCCCTACAATGCGTTTCCTCCTCTGTCAGGTCACACCCACCCCCTTTTCCCCCTATCCACTCACATGAGTACCTCCCTCTACGTTTTTTCTTTCCCTTGCGACCAGCAACCCTTTCCTCCGTAGCATGATAGGCTTGCTCGACGATTACGAACAATCGAAACTATCCTCGACATTTTCTCTGGATTGGTGCCCATTGATGGTTTTATTGAGATGGTGGCTTGTCATTGTTGATACCGATTAGGTATTTTGATCGGTTTTTGATGATATGACCATTTTCTCTGATCACCATATAAAATTATCCACGGATTATCGTTCGAATATCGACGTGTGTCTACCCTCGATGAGTGTGTACAGTTAATGAACACTGCCGATCGATGGCTTTTGCAACCATCTTCATCCATCGATATTTTATGATCGACGACGGAAGGCAAGAATGGAAAAGGAAGACCTCGAACAAAATATATGGAACAAGTAAAGAGAGATGTGAAAGAGAAGAAATACGTAGGAGTGAAAAGATTAGCTGATAGGAGAACTGAGTGGAGAGCTGCGTCAAACCAATCCTAGGATTGTTGACCAGTGATGATGATCGCTGTATATGTTGAATCTATGATCAAAGATTATTTATGAGCATCAACAGCCGATTTTTATCGATTACGATTGTTTGATCCTCACCATCAACATATGAGCCCATTGTACGCATTTGGCCATTATCTTTAGTTCGCGGTAATCTCCCTTCATCCAGGCCTACCACCACCCCCGAGTGTATCTCTTCCTTTCCACTGACTCAAGTCTTTTCCTCCACCTACTTCGTCGCTGACAGCCTCGCGGCATAGGGCTCGCCATATGCGTCACGTGGGAATGTCTCAAGTCAGCTCCCAAGGTTTACCTACCCCTTTCTAAAAGATATTTTCCTCCTCTTACGCCGAGGAGACCGCGAAGCCCGATAGCGTCGTCCAAGCCTACCGACCTTTATCCTTCGGCGAGGGTTTAGCACACGAATATTACAAAATAGGATTTTTCAGTCGGCCTCTAGACGTGTTGTCAGCCAATGCGCATTAAATGAGTTCGCTACATCTAAATTTACATACTTACCCCGCAAGCCAACTAAAAAGGCGCGTGGCAGGGGGTGTTAGTACTCCAGCCGTTTACACATAAGAGGAATTGCTCTGACGAAAATAATTCTAGCATTTATTAAAGTCCTTTATGGTTCGGGGGAAAAACGAATTCCAATATCTATTTGTTAAGAAAAATATCTTTCTTAATTATATATTAATAATCGCTCTTACGAAGGTCACCATTTGTGTTGATGATGGTCTGAACTATACGAATTTTTATGGGGAAGTAAACTATAATTAAGCCTTATTTTACATGAATTGCACGAGAAAAAATACCTCCGGACTATATCGAACCGCGACTTTTCGGGGAATCAAATAACGTGGATCGCGTAGAGGTCTACGCAGTGGTCCGGAAAGCCAATGATCCGTTGTTCGATTCCTGATCCAAGGGTAATTATTTTTCATGGCGATTCATGTCAATTTCACCGTCATTCACGAGGCATGCTCGAAATATTACCCATATAATTAAGCCTGTTAACCGAAATCTATATTCGTGAAGATGTGATTTATCGAATTCTTAACTAATATGCTATTCCTCGCGATTGCAAATATTATATAGTAAATATTGGAATACCATATTATTATACGGAAGATTGCGAATACCAGTGTCGTAAGTATGGAGGGGGATGAGGGGATAGATCCCCTCCCCCCAAAGCCTCAGAGAAATAATATTTTTTTAAAAACTATTGTGTAGTTTTTATATATACTAACTGCATCTGCTTAAAGTTAAATTTTAAGCGCCAAAATTATGTAAAATATATTTCCAGTCATGCAATTTTTCAAATATTTTCCCGAACCTGACCTTGCGTGGAGAGGGGGGGTGGGCCCCTAAGGCCACCCTATTCGCCTCCAAAGCATAACCCCGGCTACGTCACTGGCGAATACCATATTGTAAACATTGGTAATAATTGGATCGCTCTCACCCCATCTCCGGGCAGCGAACATCATTTGTGGATACCGATAAATTTTTCCTAAAAAAAAAGTGGCTACAAAAATCAAGCTCCATCTAGATGAACTGGTGCTTCCTCAATGTAGTCCACTTGGTTTAGCTTTAACGCGGAGCCCTCTACTCCATTTCCCCGCTCCCTGGACGAGGGAGGAGGAACTTTTTGTGTGTCCGAGCCGTGTTTCGTGTGCGGGGGGAAGGGGCGCGACGCATCGAACACCCCCTTCGTGGAAGCGGAGTTCTCGTGAGAGTCGAGGAAAACTCAAGACTCAAGACAAGAAGAAAAAAACTCAACTTTCCCCTGCCTTAACCCCTCCACTTCTCCCTCAAGAATCAGGGCCTGAACTCGCGCTTGGATCGTAATACAACCCTTTGGTATAAAACTGGGTATTACCAAGGAGATTTTCCTTGCGTCGTTCCCTCTGCCCTCATCTTTCGCTTAAATTCATTTATTTATTTCAAACCACCCCAAACAGCAATGTATCACATCTTTTTTTTTACAAGCTATCAATGGAAAAATCAACGCGAGCTAGGAAAGTAAGACTCAAGATAAAAGTAGGTGGGGAAAAACCTGAGCAAGTAGCTGAATTTAAGACCAAGGTCATGGGGTTTTGTAAAGCATCGTCAGCTAGGAATGTGAGAATCAGGATAAAAGTTGGTGGAGAAAAATTGAGCCGGTAGAGAAATTCAACTATTTGGGCAGCATATTGGAGAAAAACGGATACACCTGTAAGTAAAATGCATTGAATAAGTGAATTGCATTATCAAGGGAGGCGTTCATGAACAGGGAGGAGCTTATGAGAGGAAAATTGCGTATGAGTTTAATGAAAAGGTAAGTGAAGAGTCTGCTCTGGAGTGTAGCGCTTTACGGTGCGGAAACGTGGACACTTAGGAATGAGTCGTGAGAAGATTTGAGGCGTTATAGATTTGTGTGTGGAAAAGAATGGACAATGTGAAGCGGACGGAGATGAGAAGGAACGACGAACTGCTCGACATGGTGGGTGAGGAGGGACAGCTTTTAGATGAGATACAGATGAGACAGAAAGTATGGATGGAGCGAGTGCTTAGCGGGGAGGCAGGGGCGCCGACTTATAAAAAATATTGGGGGGGGCCCATATCGGGGGTCTTACCCCGGGAAGAGGTTAAATTCAAAGTGTGTCTCAGCACCGTAACACTATCATAATTCACACCACTTGTTTTCCGTTAACCTGCTTACTACCTTAAAATTATTTGTTTTAACACATTGAATGCATTTTAAAAGGTATCTATCGTCAAACATGGGAAAATACCAATAAATTTTTGTGATTTTCCCAAAGCATAATATAACTTAATTATTTTCTTGAATTATTGAGGGGGCTCAGCCCCCCCTAACGAATCTTTGAGGGGGCTCGGGCCCCCTCAGGCCCCATGGAGTCGGCGCCACTGCGGGGAGGGGATGTTGAAAACAGTGTTAGGGGGTAGATTGTTAGGTAAACGAGGAATAGAAAGGAAGGGGATTGCTTATGTCTAGTTCCATCGCTCCAAAAACTTTATTACGATCGTGCGCGGCCTTTGATATAGATTCTAAGATTCTTCATGACAATTTGTTTTTTGCGATTATACCGCAAACAGTATTATTGCCCTTTTAAATCGAGATTTTTTTATTTTCAAGTTATCTATCGACTTTCACGAATCTTCATGCCCTGAAAAAGAGTAACCTAACCGTGCGGGACTCGAACCCGCATCCCTCGGTTTGACAGGCGAGACTTTACTTCACCACCGTGCCGCTGAGGGCAGTAATACTGCTAGTACGTTACGAAATGAAACAGTAATCAAAGTCAACCGCATTTATAATTATTACCACGGTTGGAGAATTACCTTGATTCTTAATCGCAATTGCAGTCGTCATGTGAGTGAAGTTATGCGCACGTTGAAAATTCCCACTCCCATCGGTCCAAGAACTGTATTTCTGTCATACTCACCCAGTGATTCATATCTAATTTTATTCAATGAAGTGTTGGTTTGGATAGGTGAGGGTGAAGATAGCCTATGAATAAATCACATACATGCGAATTCCACACGTTCAGGGTATGGCGCTAAGCGCTACTTTCCAGAAATTTTCGAGGCTCCGTCGCAAAGTGGCCTAAAACAGAAAAAGGCTGGCCAAAAATCAAAATATCGACTTCTTCATTTCGCATCGGGAATATTATGTCAGCATTTTAGATTGGCTAGGGCATGTATGACTGCAGCTATTTTTTTCAAACTATTTTTTAAACTTTTATAGCTCCCCAAAAATCAATAACTCAATCAATAAATCAATAGCGAAATTTTGACTGCGCGATGTTTACGAAATATTTCAATATCTGTTCCCCCAACAATTTTTTAAAATTAATATTTTAGGGTTTTAAGGATATTCGTCGATAGTGACATTCTTTTTGTTAATTAAGAGCGAAAATTTGCTATTGTCAATCCTTTTTTGTTAACTTTATGATTTGTTTATAATATCAGCGTTTTTCGCTAGTTTTTTTTCCTAATTCCAGGATGAAAATAGTTACAAAGCTTGATGTCCTTGCTGAATGTGGTCCATTGCATGAGAGTTTAAAAGCAATTAAAATTGTCTCCCCCCTCATTCCCTACATCTAGAATCAGGGCCGCGCACTTGGTACGTCACACGCATACGACCCCTTTTGTCTAAAATGGGAGTGAGATGAAGAAAATTCTCATGCCTCGTCAACACTACGGTCATGTTACGCTGGTTAGCCCTCGTAATGGAAACGCCAATTATAGCTCACCATTGTTATAGTTCTAATCACGGTCGGATGACCACAGTTAGCGTGTTAATAATATCCACTATTTAGTACGCTTTTTCATAAGGTTTCATAAGGTTTTTCATAAGGTAAGCTAGTTATATGTGTAGGAGTTGAAGTTGACGGAGAGAAAATTGAAAAACGAAGTGCTGGATATGATGGGTGAGGAGAGGAAGCTTCTAGATGAGATATAGAGGAGAGAAAAATTTTGAATGGAGCGGGATTTGAGCGGGGAGAGGATGTTGAAAACAGCAATAGCGGTGAAAATGTTGGGTAAACGAGGAAGATTTTAGGATGCAATTATGGGTAAAAGAGAACGCTCCGATAGTTATGCGAGCGATATGGGTAAACAGGGCCGGTTTAAGCGGTAATCAAAGTACGTAGCCGCGTATGGTGCCAAGCAAATAGGGGCGCCTAAGCGCTGGTTTTTAAGCCCTAAAAATATCACGATCAATAAATAAGAGCAAGAACATTATAAGTTCGCGCTGAAATTTGAGTCTCGACCCTTATTACTAAAGTATTTCTATTTATTTTTAAATGTATCCAGGGAGAATCCCTTCTACCTCTCAGGTTATTTTTAGGGGGGAAGGGAGGATTGTTGTTCTCTTACACTAGAAAAATGTGTGAAAGACCCTGCGGGGGAACGAAATGGAGAGATGGATTCTACGATAGATATGGGTAAACGGGAAACGCTTCCCACTAGAAGAATACCTTGAATAATATTGGAGAAGTTCTTGTACGATAATTGGCCCAATGTGGTGGAAGTAATTAATATTAGTTATGATACATTGCAATATTTCCACTGAATTTATTTGAGCAGAACGCCTTTTGTTACTGCAATGTTTCAACAACGAAAAGTCGAGCAATTTTTCATGTAACTAATTGGAGAGGTTGGAAACGTGAAGACTTAGTAAGGGGAAATAGAGAAGACTGTAGACTTTCGAGATGTGAGTGTGGCGAAGAATGGAGAATTTGAAGTGGACAGAGAGGAGGAGTAATGATAAAGTGTTGGACATGAGAGTGAGAGAGACAAGTGGGTGAGGAGAGGTAGCTTCTAAATGAGATACGGAAGAAACAGAAGGTATGAATGAAGGGAGTACTTATCGGGAAGGGGATGTTGAAAACTGTGTTAGAGGGTAGAATGTAGATATTATTTTTTTTCTCATAGAAGTTCATTGCTTCTGGTACCCTTTATTTACACCCCAAATATACCACGATAACACATGGAAGGTTTAAAACAGTATTAGAGGGTATAATCTTTGGTAAACGAGGGAATGAAAGGAACAGAATAGGATTTTTGGGTAGAATGAAAGGTAGAAGGCTTTGTTGTCAATTGAACAGGGAAGTATATGAAGGAGAGGGAAGCTGCTGACGTACTTCTTAAGCACCCTATGGAAGCCTACCTTAATCGGTAGAATTCTTCAATAATAATTGCTATCGAAATTGAGACGTCCAGCTCGCGAAAATTCCGATGTCCCATCACGAGAAGTCCGCACTGTATACAGCCTAAAGGCCTGGTTACACTGTACATTAACACGTACAAGTTAATGTACGTTTGCGTGAATGATTTTGGTGGACCGGAACGGAACATCTACGAATGCATGAACCAAATTAGGACAGATTCTATTTTCTATGCATGCATTCGCACAAGTTGGGCGGTTACAAGGTGCATTTTACCGTTCATTCTCGCGTTCATGCATTTAGACATTAACCCGTGCGTGTTAATGTATCGTATAACTAAGCCTTAAGATCTGAGAGCGGAGAAGACTCGGAAATGTTCATTCCTCCACACGTTTTCCTCCTCTCTCACTTCCTCGCTCTTGAATCAGGGCCGCTTGCCCAAATCGTCATACGCACACGCCCCCTTTCGGTCTAAAACGGGGGTGAACTGGGGAGCTTTCTCAGAGAGTCTATAAGCAGGGTCTTCCAGGACGTTTCCAAGCCACCACCCCATGGAGCTATATAGAGGAGGCACCACCCTATTCCGTGAAAGCTTGATTTTCGTTGCTACTTACATCGCTTTTACTATCGGTATTCAAAAATTTCTGCAGAGCAGCGATGAGTGCGAAGCGATCCGTTTATTCTCAATATTTGTAATGAAGTATTTGCATTCGTGAGCAACAGCATTGACAACATGGGCAATTAAACCACCCTGGGTCATAAAAAATTATGAGAAATAATTGTACCCCTATTTTTGTAATCTGAAAAAGAGCAGTGTATTTAGACAAAGAAAATGTTGGAAAAAAGACCTTTTCAACAAAACTACTATTGTTTTACTCTTTGAAAGCTTCATTGCTAACCCTGGCAACATAATGCCTCAGGGGCGGCACTGAATGCATCCCTGACAATTTTTCCACCTTAGCTTCCTTATTACCACCACCTTATTATTAAGGAGTAGTGAATTTGAAAGATCACATCATCACGAGTATAACTTTCTGTTAGCGTCATTAATTACAGCTGATTTCATCGTGGAATTCGGATCGCTCTGTCTGTCAGCGACGCGAGTGTAGACTACTGTAAAATCATTACATTACCCAGTGGAGGACAACATATTCAATGGCCGGCTGGGATTTCCTCTTTTGTAATAAAAACACTGGATGTACGGTGAAATCCCTTAAGAAAATGATTGGTGGTGTAATTGGTTGCATACAGACAGAAAATTGGAAGATCCGTGTTTGAATCCCGGCTGAACCAAAATATTTTTTCATTGCGAATTTCACCCTGACCATCTTGGTAGAAATCCTAAGAAACGTGGAGGACCTCCAAGCGACTAGATTATTATGAGTAGAGACGGCTCAAGGCAAAATACTTACCCGGGCAAATTGCTGTTGTTATTGCCCCCCACTGGTGAGTTTAGTATGGAATACCCCCAATTAAACGGGGGGTACTGTTATTCGGTATATTATCCTTACTACATCGCACGAGTTTCCCGGCCCTTAAACCGGCCCTAGTAATGAAAATTTCGAGTTATTTCCTATATTTATGGAATAAATTTGTGATATTAAGTAAAATATTGAATTGTTATTCATTAAAATTACTGCCATAATTGTATGAATTCAATAAAATATAAAACGTATTAATCAAAATCTTATTCTTTTAAGCATTGCAATAATTATTAATCCGATATTTGTGTATCTTTTTCGTAATGTTCGTGCTACCACTCTCGCCCGAGTCCCTCTCCCGCGAGGGCAAACCCTGCTTCGTCGCGATCGCAAACATAAACCCTCCTCACACCCTCTTTCGCTCCTTCCCCCATCCCACCCGCCTCGCGAACCCGCAGCAGCGAAACGCAGGCGACCAATACGACTGCACGGCGAAGGGCGAGACGCCAGTGGCTCAGGAAATCCGCTAAGCAAGAGGAGCGAAAAAAACTCGACGCAGAAAGAGAAGGCTTGTAGCGTTCGCGGACGGCCCCAAAGGAGTCAGCGCCGTAAGTTGGAAGCGGTGAGGACTCCAGAAGAGTGAATCGGACTGTGACGTTCTTTTTACTTTCATTCACTCACATCTATCCTGCTCCGAGGACTTAGATCACTTGAACTAGTTGATTGAATAACTAGGCGACTTAAGATTTTAAAATACCTACTGCGTAGTTGATGTTTTTCACGCGCATAATTCCACTTTGTCGTTCAATTCTCTCCCTTCGTCGTGCTAGTGATATTCATTCATTGTCTTGAGTTAGCGATGAGGAGCAAGTTACCCCTTAATTGAAATTTAAGTTGTCTCGAAGTAACCCCAAGCAGAATTCTTTCTCCGTAGTTAACGGTCGCGTACGTAAACACGCGCTGCGAAGCTCAATTTACTTCCTTCTCCCGTACTCGTGAACTCAGACAGTCTATGTTTTGGAAAATATTGAGAGAAAGAATACTTCGTAGAGTTGGCTTAGTTTTTCATACTTCATGTTTGTGTACACACGATCGCAATCTGCAGTTCTTTAAATTATTCTTCATTTTCCTCAGCACGCCGGATGTAACAGTTAGGGCTGAACCTATAATAAGGAGAGATTTCTGTGAAAAACACTAATTTCAGGAAGATTTAATTTCTTATCATTAATACTCCTATAAACGACTTTTGTGGTTGTTTTCATTTTCTTCTACCTCCCTTCACTCTATCTATTTTAGGCTCTAGTTGCTGGAAACGTGAGAAAGCAGAAATTGGTACTAAAACTCCTCGACGCCAGACTTTAAAAACACGCGATTCATCGCAAAAGCTTGCGTATACATCTCGCACATTTACATTTATCTATGAAAATATCCTTGCCTGCATAATAACAACCAAGGGGACTATATAGAGAAGGCCCAATTCCATCCCATAGAAGGCTGATTTATGTTGCCACTTCGATAGCGATTTCATCGTTTTTCAAAAATGTCCGCGGCGCGGTGATGAGTGCAATGCGATCCACTTTTTTCTCCAATATTTTGCATTACAGTGTTTGTAATTGTGAGGAGTAGTATTGAAGAGTTATGAATTTGATAAATAATATCGTCGTGAATGTAAATTTCGGTTGACATCCTCTAATTATACCTTATTTCCCTGTTAAAATTGGATCAATTTATTCGTCAGCGACGCGAGTTGAGGCTTCAGTAAACACATTTAATGCACCGCACATTTAAGCATATTTAAGAGGTCGATTGAGGATCCTCTATTGTAATATTCCTGCTAAAACTCCTCGACGCCAGACTATAAAAACAAGTGATTCATCGCAAAAGCTTGCGCATCCAGCACGTGCATTCACGTGAAAACATCCGTCCCTGCATAATAATAATTATAACATAAATTTAGAAATGTTTTATTGACGGTGGTGGTAGCTGCGATTGCTGTGGTGGTGAATGTTTGTCGGTATCCGTTGGGGTAGGGGTTCCGGTGTTGTGTGAAGGGGGAGGGACGGTAGGGGGTTGGTAGGGGGGTGGCTTGGAGGGGTGGTAGAGAGAGCCAAAGGGGTTGTGTGGAGGGGGTTGAGGATTCATCCTGAGGAAGGGGGAGTGGCGTTGGGGGCAGGAGGAGGGGAGCAGGAAGGAGAGAACCTGGGGGAGTGTGTGAAAGGAGGCCATTTTCTGCTCGGCGACCGGACTCGACTGTTGAGGGAAGAGAGAGGGAGAGAGTTGAAGAAGACAGGAGGAGTGAGGGCGAAACGTAGGGAGAGAAAGAAGTCAGGGTGGGAGTTTGGGAAAAAGGGCATCCTGGCTCCTTGAGGAATTCACTCCCCTCCTTAACTTTTTTTTCGGCTTTTTTCTCTCGCCACAATTCATTCTTCTCCACGCGCATTGTTAACCTCTTTTCCGGGGTCTTTTAAACAGTGTGTGTGTCCGACTACGGAGAGAAGGGACATATCGTGCCGGGACTGTACCCGGGGTGCAAGACCAAGCAACCGCGAGACTTGTACAACCGCTGTGGTGCATCGTAGTTAAGTGCCTTTTGTGAGGAACGACGGGAGAACACTACCGACACAGTGACTGGAAAAGTTTGTGTTCTTTTGACTCGAGAAAAAAAGGTGGTTTTTTTCTTCCGTGAAACCCGGCACTCTTCAAGGACGTTGTTCTCTCTTGTTGGTGTTGGACCTTGTTGGTTGTTGGTGCTGCGCGAGGTTCGCAAGATCCGTCTGGTGGGTGACGCCGAAGCGAGGACCGTTCGTGAAGAGAGTGGAAGTCGAATTCTTCCCGCGGACAGCGCGTGGCGGCCTTATAGGTGTTGCTGTTGATGCTTCTGGGATGCGGGTTTAAAAGAGGTTAGTGAACTCTCTCCCCTCTCCGCCCTACTCCTTCTCATCCGCCCTTGCCTTCGGAAACAAAAAAAAACACGCTACGCGTGAAAACCCTACGCACTCCTCTCCCTCGAGTTCTTTTCAAGCCGTGAGACTCTCGTCTTACCCTCGTGATAACCATTCCTTCCCTTTTCATCCACAATTAGCCCATATCCCTGCCTCAAATTGGGGAAAAATGTGTCCTATATTACGTCTTATTTCCAAGTTCTGCGATTCAACTCCTTCATGTAACTTTACAGCCTTTATTTAGCTCAATCCCTCGTGTGATAGCGTGTTGTGATTTTTTTACGCTTCCGAGTGTCAGGTGGAAGTTTAATATTCCAATGTTTCTTTCGATGTTTACTTAACGTCTTCGGTAGAAGTGACGTATTCAACCTAACCTATTCAGTTTATTTCCTGCTACAATACACCAATAGTGAAATTTACGCATATAGGTAAGTCAAAAGACAGTATATAACTGAAGCGTTGATTTTGATATTCCGTCAACTTCCGTTGTATGACAACTGACAACCTTCGTATACTTCCGTTGACAAAGAATATATTTGTGTTCGTACATCCGCTGAACAACTCATGTAAAAATATTTATGTTAGTTCTCCCATGCCCTCATCTTTTTCGAGTTCCCGTCTACTTCAATGCATTTTGTTTTCACTAAAGTTTCCAAAACATCTTAATTTTTTGCCACACTTGTGAACAATTTTTCATGTACTTCCGCGTCCGTGTAGCCACGAGAAATTTTCCCGCACAAAACATATTCTGCGACTCGAAAACGTTGTCTGCGTGTTCTGTGTGGCCAAGTTTCCAACCCTTCCTTAAGGTACACTGCATAGTCAAATATTCACGGATCTTTCGAAGGAGCGTGCAGAAAGTAATTGCGAGTATTAATTTCCATCGATTCACTCGGAGAATTTACGAATAATTTCTTCAATCTTCTTGCTGAAACACTTGTCATTATATTTGTCAATCCAGTTCTCTTTTTGGTTGTGATTCTAGTGAAATAGTGTTTTAGAATTTTTCATCGACTCATTTTGAACGGTTGGCAATCGTATTACACCTGTTGCATTTCCCTTTATGAGGACCCTGGATGTAAAGTTTAACGAAACTTTGACCGTTGCAAACGCAACCAATTTTTATCCCCGTTCTCAAATACATCTCCAACCCTGAACTTTTAAACATTTTCTTCGATTCACGGTAAATGTTTCGCTACGTCCTCCGTCCGCTGCGCTAACCACGGGAGATGACTTACCCACGTGGGAATAGCTGAGGACACGCCCATTTCCCAGGCCTGCTCGTTGACTATCCTGTTAATGTGTACCTGCTGAAACTTTGACGCTTTATAGTCATTGAATGGTGTCTCTTTGTTTGGCTAATTAGTTTTTGGGACGGTCAACGGTTCATAAAAATTTACTATCGATACCCACTAGTTAGTGTTCATACACGCATTAGTTCGAATTGGTTGAAGTAGAGCTCAACTCGGACTAATCTGTTTGCGCATCAATATCACATACGAACTAGTTAGTATAACTAAACTATTTACGTGGTTCATCATCGATTTTGCACGATTTTCTGGCGAGTAGATACCTTATCGCGAACATTTTATTCGTATGATTCAGTTCAGACATTTCGAAATCAGTTCTTCGGACTCCTTTTGCTCTCGCAATCTAGACGCTACGTGTTTCGCTTGGACCGAAGTACTTAGCAATTATGAATTCGATCGAGGAAAACCGGTACTGCTTTTATTCACGCAAGTGATTGGCTCTTGTTACTCTCAACAGCAGGGATTGATTAGGTTATTTACGCATTGCAAAATGGCTATGTTTGTGCACAAGTCGATCTGATAAATAGCAATCGAATTTTTAGGATTTTAGAACGGAGAAATCCCAGCCACTGATTCCACTTGACCCAGAAACTTTCGGACGTGAAAAAGATGTAATTTTGTCGTCTAAACCCATAATATTTTATGACATTCTATTGAAAATGTCGCAATGCAAAATAAAAAGACAAAAGTAATGCTCGCAAGTTGCGACGTTGTGACCACAAAACTTTTCTGCTTAACTTATCGTGTAATTCGGTTCCAAAAGGCTTCCCCCGGCTTTGAACCTGGGACCCCTCGGTCAGTTACCCCGCGCTTTACCCAGTAGGGCAGCACTTCGCGCGACCAATCTTGTTATTCTCCCAATCCTCCACGTTTACCTTTCCATCTGTCCAACCGCGGGTTGCTTGCTGCCTTACAATTTCCCTCTTGTTGCGAGAGAAGAGGTACGGGGTTGACTTTTCTCACCCCCCCCTCCTCCGTCCCCCCTGCCCCCGTCTGTCTACGCCCCTTTCTTCCCTTTGAGAAAGGGGAGGGGTTCCCCTTTGGCAGCGAGGCGAAGGTGCGGCTAGGTACTACACACTCATTATCGTCTTCCCTCACTTCGCTTTCCAAGGTCTCACCCCCTCTCTCTGCCTCTGCGCTGCAAGCCGAAGCGGTAGGGGAAGTTTCAAAGCCATAGGCGGGCCTTTAAAACGCACCTGCTCCCCCCTTTGCTCGTATGAGTCGATTCAACTGGTGTTGCACGCGCGGTTACCGTCGGATTGGGTTTTGTCGGCGGGGAACCCACATTTCCACACGGTTATCGCGCTATGTTCGGCTCCAGGGGGTCCCTGGAGACTGCAAAGCATGGTTTACCCTTCGAAGGTGATCGCATTGGCTCAAGAAGGACATATAGGTACTATTACCTACGCAGACACGTCCCGAGAGTGCACTTCATGGTGGCATAGGTGGATAAACAAAAGAAGTGCCTTTTGCGAAAGAGAAATAAATTTTTCTACTTTTCTTTGTAGAAAATTGAATCAATTTTTGGCTTAATCCCATGGTCGTCATTAAGAAAGGTCGAAAGAAAAGGTCGAATAAAGTATGTGTCATTTTCGGCTTTCGTTGTTTAATCAACAATAGCGTCTGTGACGTATCCATAGCCTTTGACTTCCACTGCGTTCAAAGTTGAATTACTTCAACTTTTCTGATAGGTCGATTCGTTCTCTCTTCGCAATCGCTTTCAACACGTACGAGTCGTACCTAAGTTGACTGCACAGGAATTCGAATAGTCAGCCTCCTTGGCAGTCAATTTCGACGTGTAAACCAACCTTAAGTGGAGTTGAAGTGGATCCAATTTGTACGCAATTGTAGTACACCTTTATGGGCATATCCCTTAGCGGCAAAAGTTGATTTAACCAAGCAGGCAAGGAAGGAACTTAATTACATCTTGATTTTTTTATTTATTTTTTTACAAATGAGGGATTGATTTTAAACCAAAAGTTAACTTAATTTTTCCACAAATGAGAGGTGATGAAAAGATTTCACTTTCGACATCGTTAATTCTTTATTTTCCACATCTTTCTTCATGAATCGTATTGCCACTGTTGGGGACGGTGTGTTGATACAATTATCGAGATATTGATTTTAAAACACTGCTATAACAGTAACTACAGCGTGTAAACCAAGCAAGTGTCGGGTGGCCATAAGGGGCGGGGAAAAAATGGAACGGGTCGGATGATTCCCGCGTATGGGGTTGGACGCAGTCGGAGCTTACGTGTCCGTATAAAGGAGTGAGCACGCGAACACAGAATGTGTGTTCAGTTCTCGAGTGTCTTTATCATTTTTCTTCTCCCCCCCGTAACCCGTCTACTTCTCCTTATCTGGCGCTTATCAGAGTAAGCACGAACAAATGAAGGGATGCGGGCGCTGATGCTCAGGGATAGTGAGCTTCCAAGACCCGCCCTCCAACCGAGAAATTGAATCATGGGAAGTGACGTGTCCGAACGTGTACCCTATCGGGAGAGTGAAATTATGGCCCCGCAGTTGTGCTGGTCGTGAATTTATGGATAAGGGTGGGTGGGGGAAGTTAAGGGTTGGAGTTGCCGGTTTCCCAAAATGCCATCGACAGGCATGCGTATCGCATAAATTGGGTTCATTTCAAGTAAAAAAGGTTTCAGGGGTCTTATGAGCGCGGTGGATAGGAGCTTTCATGTAGAAGCGCGTTTACTCTAGTCTTGGTGCAATAAAAATTGTAAAATAACCAGGGATCTTATTCCAATAAGTGGTATAAAAACATAACAAATAGGGAGCATGCTGGCCTAGTAATAAAATGTTGGGCTTCTGATCGCAAATTTCTAATCGGGTTAAAACCTTTGTGCACGCTTTAAATATGAATATTGCAATATTGAATGGCTGATAGTATGGAAGTATCCCCAACCTTTTCCTAAATGTGGGACATTTTCACGCACGTGACTTAATCTAACGTGGGGTCTACCCTCATCTTCGTTCAAAACCAACCATAGGATTGCAACAGCAAATGCGTTAGTAGGTATATTAGAAAAGGGTTTACTTTTTTCTGATGTCTCAGGACCAATTGGTTATTTTAGTCACATCATCATCATCATCACTGGTCAACAATCCTAGGTTTGGTTTGACGCAGCTCTCCACTCAGTTCTCCTATCAGTCTTTTCACACCTACGTATTTCTTCTCTTTCACATCTCTCTTTACTTGTTCCATATATTTTGTTCGGGGTCTTCCCTTTCCATTCTTGCCTTCCACTTGTCCTTCGACGATTGTCTTCACCAGGCCATCATGTCTCAAGATGTGCCCTATAAGGTTGTTCCGTCTTCTTATTAAGGTTTTCACGAGGCTTCTCTTCTCTCCTACCCTTCTTAGGACTTCCTCGTTACTAACTCTGTCGATCCATTTGATTTTCATCATTCTTCTGTAGCACCACATTTCGAAGGCCTCTATCCTTGCTTTCTCCGCTGCGGTCATAGTCCATGCCTCACTTCCGTATAGGAGCATACTCCAGATGAAGGTTCTTAAAAATTGTTTCTTTACTTCCATATTTAAGTTTCCCGCTGTAAGCAGGTCTCTCTTTTGGTGGAATGCTCTCTTCGCCTGGGCTATTCTGCTGATAATTTCTTTCATGCTTCTCCCGTCACTGGTTATCTTGCTTCCCAAATAACAGAATTCATCCACCTCTATCAGTTTTTGCCTCCCCATTTTAATGTTGGTCTTGTCTTCTTCTCTTCTGCTGCATACTAGTCACGCAGCCAGAAATATGTTTCGGGGGTGCTTGGCTAGTAAACTGGTTGCACGCACTCATAGTATGCGTTAAAATGCACGCATAACCAAGCATTTCTTTACTTTCATTGTAATTAACGTATACTACCGATTACGGTAGGTTTGCATGTAGTATTTAAGAGGTACGCTGGCGATCTCCTCTCAAATCATGGATTTCTCTCTTTATATCCGCTCTATATTTTGCTTTTATAATGATGAAATTTAAATGCCACGCTGTGTATTGGCAAACATTAACGCCGTTTTAAACGGGGCACGGAATTGCTCAGGCTAGAACTGCATTAATTTCTAAAATGGCGTGGAATTGCGCGAATGCATGAACAAAATTAGAAAAGGGGCTATTTCGCCATCTAACGTCCACGCATTCTCGCAAGTGATCTAGCAATTCACCACTTTACACGACGCAATTTTGACTGCGCCTTCATACACACGTCAGGTTGTGCAAGAACGTGCCCCGTGTAAAACGGCCTTAATGGAAAGTAACTGAATCGAAAAACGGAAGGTCAGATGTACCCCAATTCAGTGTCCCTAGCTAGTGGTTCCCTCTGCAGAAAGGGGAAAAATTCGGGGGGGCTGAAGTTTTCTAGCCTTGACTCCGCGCTTGGGTTCTTCGTAGCCCGTGATGCATATCTTGGGGAGGAATGCGGGTGCGTTTCCATTCTGGTGCGGAGGGTACGGGCGACTGTCGGGGGTAGGAGGTGACTCCCCCGTATTCAGGGAGCCACGTGTTGAGTCGAGACAATCGTGGCGCTGGCTTGTTTCCCCCATTCGTCTCGACACTTGCACTTCTTGCGCGCTCTTCCCCGCTTCCAGTCTCGTGCCCTTGCGTGCATGAATTTTAATCGGGGAAGCCAATATTTTTGAAGCAGGGTTCACCACACGTTGAAGTAAAAAGGATACACAATGCGAAGTTATCTTCTACTTATCGTGGAAAGAATCGTTTTATGCCTCTTCCGACACTACGTTCTAAAATATTGCTTAATAAATGAGGGTGCGCATATTTCTTCGTCTAGACACGATATTGAGATTCTGCCACGGTTTACGCCCCTTGTCATATTTTTACTTCCAATTTAGGCGATATATTGGAAAGCACTATGATTTCTTTGGGTCTAATCAGAGTTGATAAATACATCAACGCTTAAATTAGTTAGAGCTTTTCTACACCTTTTTCAAGAGAAGTGAAAAGAAACAGAAAGGTAGAGTTTATGAAATAAAATTTGATTACCCAAAACAGATTCGCTAATAAAATATATGCTTTCCAATGCTGTTTTTTGCAGCTTGAGGCGTAACACCCTCTGCCACACACCTGAAATCCTTCCGCAAGTGTATTCAGACATATTTTTCACCCCACCCGGAATCATCCTCCCCCTCCTCTCTCCCTTCCTCGGAGTCAAATCCTTTTGTGCGAGTCGCGATGGGCGCGTGGGCCTGCCTCCCTCCTTCGGACGCGCAGGAATTTCCGCTCCGTCTTCTTCTCACCCCTTCCCCTACCCGCCCCCTCCTACTCCTTCCCCCCTCCCTCCCCTCCCACCTCACCCCCACCACCCTACCCCTTTCTCTGACTTCAGTCGTCGTCAGCGGCAAGCGACTCTGGAATTGCGTCCTCTGCGGTTTAACTCGCCACCCCTTCGCTTTCGCGAGCGCTAAGGCGCCTCTCCCCGCTCTTTTGCTACGACGGCGGGCAACCCGAGAGCCTTTCCCAGATCCCATTCAGCACGCCGAACACCCCTACCACCCCCCCCCCCCTCCCGGCGGTACATCATCCCCCCTTCCCCGGCCAACGTAGGCTGCCACCGCCAACCGACCCAGCAGATCCCACCCCCAAGCAAGGCAACCCGTCCTCTGGCTGCCCACCCTTTCCTGCTAGCAAGGGCCTCTTTCCCTCACTCCAACTATATCCCCCTCTCTCCGCTAGCAGAACCCCTACCGATCTCTCCACAAGCCCAGTGGAAAATCCGCGTCAAAAACTGCGTCCCCGGGATCAAAATGTTTCTGGTACGGTATTTGGAGGAGGCGACCGACGGATATGGTCTGTGAACATTTTTCGGGTCTCACATCGGGTGAGGTCCTCCGTATCTCCTTCCGACGTTTCCGATGTGCAACTCACCCATCGTCCTCAGGGATTCAGTAATCAAAGGTGAGTGATTAGATTCCTGAATCCCTGAGGACGATGGGCAAATTGCACATCGAAACGTCGGAAGGAAATGTAGAGGAGGAATATCCTTACCCGGTGTGAGACTCGCGACATCTTCACTGCCGTTGTTCGCCGGGAAAAACCAGACATTACGACTGATAATTTTTTTTGCGATATGAAGGAAGGGTGTGGAGGGAAGCGCGTAGAGAAACTCGTCGTCGGCATTAGCGTGCTCTAAACGAAAGGTGCCTGGGAGATCACAGCTGGACGACCCATCCGACAGACGGATTATTGTACTTGAATTGCCTTCGGAAAAGCACTCAAGAAGGAATAGGGCAGTCTCTGATAAATCACTGCCACTGGCGGTATTTGAACCCTAACCGTCAGGGTTGGAGGCCGTCTCTCCTGCCACTACACCGACTCGATCCCACTCAGATGCTCTTGTAATTGAGGGTGTTTTTGCGAGTATCGCAGGTACAAAGTTAACACCATTTTGAGAGCAAAATATGAGCGTCTATAACCTTGGAAGAAACATAATGTGCGCAGATGTTGAAAGCTTTGTCTATAAACGTAACGTTTCTTTTTATTTTTTTACCCCTGCTAGCCTTTCCTCTTATTTGAATTCCTTTCTTTAGTTCAATGTCTGGTAAGGTCGCACCTCCCCATAATATTTGGGGGGAGATACGGCCTTAAATGCATCCCCACAGAATTAACGCCCTTTCCAACCTACCTACAGTATATTTCTGGTAATGTTCCCACATATGTCCCCCCCCTACCCTCAATGATAATCCTATTTTCTTCCGCCCCCTTCCACGTGCAACTGACATCTACCATCTTCGACATACTCATTCCATTGGCACATATTCTACCTCACATTTACGCCATTCAATAGATTCCTCCCCACAAATTCTGTCTGAGGTATTAACTTGCAGAGGTCATTACAGCCCGTATCGTGTGCTTTTAGGAGAGCATGTCAGTGGAGTACCCTGGTCTTGGACATCATATGCTGGACATTCATTCGCGCAGTTGCGTTATTTTTTGTGTTCACATGGCGCTATTTTGATGCTGAATGTGTTTACACATGTACCCGCGCAGGTAACCTTATCTTGTACATAACTATACGCGCTTGACAGCATAGGATTGATTGATTGCTGAGCAACAGTACTCTTAACATCTTTTTTTTTTTGAAAGGGGACTGATATCGTGGGACTTCTTGTGTTATCCTTGGCTTTCACTGCAATGTCCTGCCACAGTCATTTTCTTGAATTGCCGTCGGGTTTTCCACCGGAACAGGATCCATTGTCGTCAACGTTTCGGCGGTCAAGTCGTCCATCGTGTTTAGGGCTGTGTGATACGTCGGCACAAAGAATATCCTCACCTGGCTGCAAACCTGACAGTAATTTATCGATATCATACGACGGAAAACGGAATTATCGTCACCACGATGTTCTTCATCGAAACTTCTCCCCGTATTCCCCCTCAATTAGGAAAGAGCTGCGAAACATCTACTTACACCGAACATGACGTGACTCACAGCCGAACATGGAAGTGTCATCAGCAAGGATGAGCAATTTTCTCCCCGCTAAGGATCCGTGACATGGGATTCATTGCAGAGGAGCCTCACTCCCGCTCAACTGCTCTTATATCGACCTTTAAGAGACGTATTACATGTTTTAAAATTTGCACCATCATTTGGAAATTGTCAGCGTTTGCGGTGTGACCTTTGTCATAATATGCTCGCAACTCTAATATAAAAATTTTACATCTAAGAAAATGTGTGAGTAAAACTTTTCAAATTTATAGCAAATGCACACACGGATTTACTTGGCCTATGCCGCAATTTTCAAGTTGATCGTGTAAGAAAGTTATACGTGACTCAAGAACCGGTCGAGCTTGAGTGATGCGTCCTCTTAATTAATAGTCGTAAGTTTAACTTCGAAAAAATTAAAAATCGAAAGATAAACCGTCTTAAATACTTGGAATCGAATAGGTAACCTTTTATGTTATAGGGTCTGACGTGGAAAAAGGGAAAAGAAAGAATGCTTTGGCAGAGATTTTTCGGTATAACGAATTGATCGTAATGTTCGCCTGAAAAGTGAAAACCCTGAACCAGTTCTATTGCTCGCTGAAGCATCAACAGATTACGATTTGAGGAAGCCGCTGCGCGAGTATTAATCATATTCCTAACGCCGACATTTATATCAATCAGATTTAAAATCTGAAATGGAAAGTATCAGTAACGAATTGAATGGTATCAGTTCTTTAAGAAGAAAAGCCGGTTTCAGGGTAATAATTTTAATGTATTTTAATCTCGACGCAAAAGGAAATTGTTCTCTCAAGATGTTTCTCCCACGTATGATTTAAAACGAATAATGAACGGAGGTAACCAACGTGCTAAATTGTTGAGTACAGTCTGTCGGCATAATAAATTTAAATGGGAATTAAAAGTGGTTTATGTAAGGTTTGTAAAAGGTTGAATATACTGCGCGGCTGCTACCCTGATGACGTTCTGATTCAGTAGTGGAGGGGATGCTGAAAACTTTGATGAAGGAAAGGATGCTGGGTAAGCGGGGTAGAGGAGGAAGGGCTCAGGGTTCATGGATGGAATGAAGAGTAATGGACCTTATCCTGAGTTAGAGAAATAAATGCATTGTGGTGAGGAGACATCCAGGATGGATAATCAAATAATTCGATGTTATCCCACCTTAATCTGCCTGTATAAATGTGCAAATGTTAATATTCGTCTTAAATGCTGAACTATCCCTCACATTTTTATCCATATTTAAAATATTTCTTCGGTTTCATGAAAGGCAAAGCAACTGGTTAAGCGATATCGGGAATGAGAACCCTACTGGGCTAATCTGGTGTTTAACCTCGTAATAGTATATGCTGTTTGATTAATGGCTTTATTCGAAGAAATTGCTAATTGCTCATTAATAAAACAGAAATGGTAATTGGTCCGAAAAATGTATGAAACCTGTACATTAAATTACAATGACAAAAAATCAGCATTTTAAATAATTTATAAACATTTTTGTGTTGTTTTTCATTCTTTATAGAACTTTTTTACTTTATAGCCTGTTTTAAGAGGCTAATTTAAACTAATTTTCCAGGCGATGGCCTCAGGGACTCCTCCGTTTCACTGGAGGTATTCCATAGCCCCGGCATGATTGCTTCCTGCCCCCCTAAAATAAAACTGTTAACTCTGCCCATGCCACTAGCTCATGGTAATAATATATATGCTCACTTAATGAAGGTAACATCCTGATAAATTTTATTTTTCATCCTATCACTCAAAACAACAAATTTCATGATTGATGGAAACCACTGGTGAGTAAAATTCTTCGACGCGGCACCAAAAAAAAATCGTGGGGAATCGTCGACGTTACCAGGCCACCACCGATGCTCAACCCTTTCCCCGAGCGGACGACGTGCCCCCCACACCAACCAACTCCCCCTCAACAATTCCATCCCCGAAGCAACAGCCCCGGCCTGGCCTCTATCTCTCCCCCTTTCATTCCCCCATATATATCTCTTTTCCCTTCCTATCCACCCACCTCCTTCCTGGCCCCTCATAAACTCTCCCCCACCCACTCTCTCACAACCGGGCGGGCAACCCTTTTGCTTCTCTTCCCCTCCCCCAACGTCCCCTCCCCCCCTCGCACCTCCCCAACCCCCCTCCGGTTGCGCAATAGTGAAAGCTTGCAAGCTCTCTGTTACGCAAGAAGCCGGCGGTGTACGGCCAGGGCGCGGAGGAGGTGGTGATGGTGGTGGTCGGGTTGCCTTTGGCTAGTGGGTGGTGATGTGTGGCGTTGCTGCGCTCGCGGTGCATGCCGGGAGTGTGTGGAGGGGAGGCTAAGAATGGTCCTTTCACACGGGGTTGGTCGGATGGATGGACTTTTTTTTTGGTGTCGGGTTGGAGGGGGGTGTAGGAAGAAGGAGAAGGTTCAAGGGCCCCTTTTGTTTTATTCGAAGGCGGATCCGTAGGGATCCCTCAAGTGCAGGGCTATGGGAAGTAAAAATCGACTCTGCCCAACACGACCCAATCTCTCTCTCATGCGGCTTGAATCGTTTTTTTTTTTTTATCCTCGGAGGTCATCCGTCTTACCTGCGTGGTATGCACCCGGACACGTGGGCCCGAAAGACGTAATACAGCGCACCCCGTTGTTGTGAATATGAGGAGTTTTCCGTGAAGTCGTGCGGTCTTCGTTGTTATGCCGTTTGTAGCAGTAGTGTGTGTAGATTATATCTTTGAGATGGAAGCCAGTATATATTTAACGCTATATCACGTTATTTTAAACAAGTACGCCCCATGAATTTTTTACGTTTAAAATAAATATGAATCTAAAAAATTAGCAAGCACGATATTACCAGTATATGGATTGAAATTTCTACGATAGCTGATAAGCGGAGTGCGATTGACAGCTTGAACGCTAAAAAAAACTTCTTCTTAACGCTAAAACGCTTCTTCACTTCTGGCCTTACATCCGTGATGTACTTCCCTGATTTGGGTGGGCAAATACACCACCGAGAATTAACGCGTACGTCTTGTACGCGTTGGGGTGGGAAAGAGATTATGGAGAAAAAAATCCGTTAATCCAAAAACCTAGTTATTTTTACTGGATCGACTAGAGAGCTGTCTTAAAATGCCAGGAAAGTCGCTAAAACTGAGATGAACGGGCAAAGATTCATTCACAACAGGGAAGAACTTGAGAAATATATGCCATTATACAACAACTTAGGCCGGCCACCCTCGACTTGGCTGAGCCATTACCTGGAATTTCAAGTTTTCCTTGAATCTAGCTAATAGAAAGGAAGAAACAAATCCCCCTTTGCTCCGGGGTGTTCTCTATACACGCCGGAAGGGCCCTGGAATCTCAGGTAAACCCCTCCCCCCCCCCTTACTCCCATTAAAAAATCCAGCCTACGGTTATGCTCTATGGTGTGTACCCCGCGTATTTTTTAATCGTACTCTTTACAAGGCTTCCATCCTCCACGAAGCACTAATTCTTTTAAAACTATGCAGTCTCTGCTTTTCCGAGTTCCTCGCCTTTATTCCAAAATTTTGAACCCTTTCTCCCCTCGTTTTCCCCCGGTGGATTCTTTCGTGCCATCCCGGAAAATCGCAACACTCTCAGTCAAAACGTGTTACCGCTGGTTTTTTTTACCCGTGCGTTGATGACGATATTTTTTCCCCGGAACAGAAGGTCTCTCTTTGGCGTCGGTTGTTTTAGAAAGGGGGACATAAAAAGGGCTAAAGAATGGCCGGACTTGGAGAAGAGGAAGAATGACGAAGTTTGGGGCGGGAAGGAGGGAAAAATGTGGCCGGAAAGGAAGTCAAAGAAACTTGTTTCTTTTTCTCTCCCCTCCCGTTGTCTTCCAAACATTCGCTCGACCATCGCAAAATAACCCCTGAATCGGGTCCCATTAGCGTGTTGTTCTCAGTTAACCGGTTTCTTTTTTCTTTAAATGTTATTTGATGGCAATCTACCGTTTAAGGTAGGTTGATATGGAAGATGACGCACATATATTAGTGTTCATCCCAGCTTGTTACTATTCCTTTGCTGATATTTCTTTTTCTTATCGGCGCAATGCCAATCTCTCGTTATTTAACACATTAACTGTGTTAGCTGTCTCCTTCTATGATGCAAAATTTTCTGCTAAATCGTTTATTATCTTTTTTAAGTAGTTAATTTCACCTAGGGTTTTTCTTGAATAATACGACGATAATGAATTAAAATATGATAATAAACTACATAACGTAAGAATATTCATGACGGAAGAAGGGTCTACGTTAAATATAAGTGAAAAATTTCCAAATTTGTAATTGGCGAGGGCTACTTTAGGGAAACCTTGAAATTATTTCTCGGACGGTCATTCCCTAAATTTATATTTTCACAAGTATTTTATTTGGTTAACATGAGAGTAGTTCAACTTTTTAGTCGAGGTTTCTCTCAAGATTTGCTTCCATTTTTCAGTAATAACTCCATTTGATCAGGACCGTTGCCAGAAAACATTTTCGATGCAGGGGGTGGGAGTAGTTCGGTGAAATTTCTGGGTGGAAGGTGTTTAATTTGGAGGGGGTACTCTAACAACCTTATTTCTCATACATTTTTTTATGGGATGGTGTGAACCCCTAGACCACCCCGCTTGCTACCCCATTGCGTTTGGTACTAATTCACCGTTCGCCGAATATTCCCCTTTCACCGTCTCCAGCATATCTTGACTCCGCGACGGGTCATCCACTGACGCGTATATCTTTCCGTGAATTTCTCAGTTGCCGCCTGCCAAATAGCGTTACATCTTTCTCCTCCTCTCTTCGGTTTTAACGCCGCAGGCAGTTGTGACGCGCTCTGGCATTCGAAAGCTCTTCTTTCGCGCGCGCGGGACTTCTTTTGTTCCCTCCTTCTCTCGCTGTTGAATCGGACCACAACGTGTTCGTCGGCCCATTCATATTGACTACCCCTCAAGCCCCTTTCCACCTCGGTATAGTTTTTCGACCGGCATTAAGCTTCCCATATTCGTTGAAATACGCTGGCTCCTATCCTCTTATACTTATATGATGCCGTGTATGATTTGAGATTTTCCTCGCATAGATGGCTACGGTAGTGACGCGACGCTTGGCTCACCATCTAACTGAGGACAAGTGGATTATTTTGCGATTCTTCTCTGTTATGATGGATTTGTGACGATTGCTTCATTTTCGAATTATTTTTGTCGTCATTTACTTGCTTCATTCAGGCATCCATTTCCTCCAGCACGCCACTAACAATATTTCCTTCTCCATATGGATTTTCGTACAGATTATGGTATCATAATTGTGTCACTATGATGTGTTACTATGGCACAATGGCATAAAAATATTCTTCATATCCTCACCATAACATTTTAGAGATTAACTCAACTATTCTAATATTTATCCATGGATTTTTAATTCAGTTGTATTTATTAATACCTGCAATGATATGTTTTATCCTGTTAACTTCCCATCTAGCTTCCTACTTTTGTAATACTCCTCACAGCCAATCCAAATTCTCACACCGCCCGCTCTAAGCAATCCACCATAGCATCCGACATGTGAAAGCTATCTACTAATAGTTGATTTTCCCATAACTATGTACATCTGAATTCTTTACACCCTTTATACCACAGCTAGTTCCAAAATAAAAAATAGAATTTGACGACGAAATTTCATCTGCTCAAAAATAAAATTCTTCAGTGATTGTATATTTTACTGTGCAAATGTATATTCTATATTGGATTTACCGATAAAGGCCTGTCTGGTCATTCATTCATTCATCCACCTGGCTGCTCGAAGATTTCTGTGGCTCGAATACTTTCTAGGGCTTTGGTTTTGTGGCTTTCCTAGGCTTGGACTCTCCATTCTGTTTCCTCCCGTGATGTAACAGCGAACTGCGTGACGTAACAATAGACGCCGTGTGGCAACAATAGATGTCGCACCCTCAAACCTGTAGACAGACGACAAAATAGGCTTGAGCCAACGTGTCGCGTCGCCATAGTTACCATCAGCCGTCAAACTGTCGGGATATTTCTTGATCCTCCCATACGACGTAATGACCGATGTGTCGCCAACGGCCTTAGCGCCGAGTCAGCTGAAAAAAGATCGTAAAATTTCCTAAACACAGTAGACCCCATGGTTTCAACGCACTGCGTCATCCTCAGGTGAGGAGTACGTTGTTCATCTTAAATACCTGCACGGAAAAATATAGTTTAATTTTCATTCAATATGAATAAATTCCATAAAATAACGCCTCAAACTATCAACAACAGTAGACCCCCTTTACGATGGGTTCAATCGTGGTACAAATGACTTATGTAATGCACTTGTCTCCAATGTATGCAATGCAAGAAAACACTCGATCTCAGCACAGTCGTTCACATTTTACAATGATAAATCCAAGCCACCCGTTGGAATCCGGCTGATGTCACGCCTGACGTCACGCAGCCGTCGGCATGCGTATTTGCTCACCTTTTGGGTTTGACTTAACGCTGGTTTCGGCACGCGATGTGATCTGATTTTGCGCGCGCTTTTTAATCCTCTTAGTCCCGCGGCCGATATATCGGCTTTTGCTTCTCAGCCGAAAAGTGCCTCGAGCCGAAATATCGGCTTTGAAGTAGTTAATTGTTTAAATAAATAATTAATCCGCAACTTTATTCTTGAATTTAAAATCAGGGTTAATTATTCAGCCATAAATAAAAATAAAAAGGGTAAAATTTTAAAACAGCACGTTGGTTCACCAAAAAAAATGTGAACGAAACATAGGCAGCAGAAATTTTTTATCAAAGATCCTATGTTTGATTAAAATACCTTTGGCATCTCTCGCCAGTCCCTCTACGTATATGTGGTTACGATATCGCCCATTTGTTTTTCACTTGCACAATATGTCATACATGTTTCGCCTTATTTGTTAACGTAACCCAACACATTTTTGACTTCGTAAAAAAATTTCGTGCGCTGATGTTCTTAAAAGGTATACATCGTTCGGTAGCAGTGCAGATGCACGTGGGATCGGCGGGCGCTTTAGAAACGGGTGAGGCGGTGTAAGGGAGCGGAGGAATGCGTCGGGCACTCTCGGGCGCCGCCGCGTGGGAAAGCCGTAAGAGAGAAACGAGGGTGGCGCGGTGGTTTGCGCCCTTAATGGCCGCTGCCGGGGAAATGAGCTGCACTCTCTCCCAAAGGGAGCCAAGCCCTCGCGCGTGGAAAACGGTGCACTGCCGGCACGGAAATAAATATCTTGTCGCCGCTTGCGATTCGGCCGTTAGCCCAATTCTCACGCCACGGTGCGCGTCGCCGTCTGTTGACGTCCCCTGACGACGCCAGCGAGGCCAACGGTTCGTGGCACCAAATTGCGTTGTCTGCGCGAGCTAAGAGCCTGTTGGCAGTAATGTGTACAGTGCACTCATTATGTATCCAAGGAGCCAAGTTCGCTGTTTGGTAATTTAAAAGGAGGACACTGTATGAATTTTATATTATTATTTTAGTATTACACAGATTAAGATAGATTCGCATGAAGTATTTTAGAGGTACTCCGATAATCTCCCCTCCTTTCATTGACTCCCCAATTTAATTCGCAATAAGGCTTCTTCAGGGTAATCCAGGCGTCGGCGTTTTCACACTCTCAACGAAAGGTCCCCCTACTTTGGTGGTTTCCTTATACAGCGAGATTCATTTGCTTTATGACCCATGCCTTGATATTTGGTGGCATTAATTACCCCCCTCCGCTAAGGTGGAAGAGCCATCGCCATGATCCCGCGAATAAACGCTGACCTGTTTGATAGACCGTTCAACGGAAACCTTGGGAGTACCACAGTGTCGAACTTTTGCGTTCACTACTTGATTTTTGACTAATGATGGTTCCCGCTTGTCAGTCGAATTATATTGATTGAAATCGTTCAATGATGGATGGCGACCGATAGCTGAGATCATTTGCGACATGAGGGAAGGGTAAGTAAGGAGGGAGGAGAGAAACCCGGCGACGGCATAAGCCTTCTATTAACGGAAGGCGCCAACGGGACCACGGTTTAACGTCCTATCCGACCGACTAAGTGCTGCCCCTGAAGTGTCCTCCACAAAGCATTCAAGTAGTGATCGGGCACTTTATGAAAAATCTCTGCCAACGTTGGGATTGGAACCATCTGGATGGGAACTTACTCTAAAAGAAAGACGCCAAATGGACCACGATTTAACGTCCCACCCTACGGACGGAGTTCTGCACTTGAAGTGCCCTCTACAAAGCACCAAAGCAGAGACCGCTGGCAGTCTTGGTGACAGCCGCAGTTAGAGAGAAACCCGGCGTCAGCAATAGCCTCCTCTTAACGAAAGGCGCCAAGGGGACGACGGATTAACGTCCCATCCGACGGCCGGAGTGCCCTCCGCCACTGACTCGAGCAGGGATCGGGTGGTCTTTAAAAAAATCTCTGCCACCTCCAGGATTTGAACCCGGACGGACAAGGTGGGGAGCCAGTACTCTAAGCCACCACAACCACCCCCCCTCCCCCCCCCCCCCCCCCCCGACCGATGGACAATGGAAAGTCGATCACCCATGTAGCGAGCGTAAGTAAGCAGGTATAAACGCGCGAGGCAGTGCTAGTATGTGTTTGTGAAGGGTGTGGGAAGGAGGAGGAAGCAATTACGAAATACCTCTGGAATGCGACGAGGCAGAGTATGGGCGGCGCGGGATAGAGGCGCGAAATGGTGGGATGGGAAGACTCGGAGGAGAGGGGTGAGTGAGGGGAGGGAATCTGGAGAAGGAGGGGGGGGGGGGGCGCTGTGGTGGTCGAGGAAGCTGTGTCAAGGTCTCCGAAATCATGGTCACTCATTAAAACCGGCCAGGAAGTAGCGGGTCGTAGTATATAGACTCATCAACGTCTCTCTCTTGGGATCGATTTTCGCAACTTACTCCCCCCTCAACCCTTTCCTACACGGCAGCCCTCACACTCCGCTCCGCGTCCCGATAAAGTTTCCAGCGGCTGGATAAACGCGGAGTCATTTCGTCTTCCACGAACAAAAAGAGGGCCGACTGCGCGTCATCTTTTTTCGTCTCAGCTTTCCTTTTTTTTTTTGGAAGAGCCCGGGGAAGTTGTTGGGTATGGAGATTTCAATCGCTAGTGGGGGAGAGAGGATTGTGCCAAATGTAGTCACTCTTTGGTATTTGATTGCCTGGATGAATAGATGTGAACTTGGTGACAACGGAAGTACTTGGAGTAGTAAATTAATAAGCCGGTGGGTATTCTAAGGTACATATACCTTCCCAAATTCAATGATAATTTCGTTATTACTTCAATGGCCATGTATTCGTCGTGGTGGCTTGGGAATGATTTTATTCATTCTGATTCTTAAGTTCGGTGATAAACTGGGCGAACGCTCTCAGTGATTCATCTCGAAGCTTGGGCCAGATAGGCGAGGGTAGAGCTCGCCCCAGACTAATATCAAATTAGTAGGGGGCAATACATTTCCCTGGGTCACCCCGTTGTCTAAGGATTTATTTCTTCAGTTGACCACTTACTATTCACTGTCATATAATATAATCTCAATCTATCATATAATAACATCACACTCTATCATATAATAACTTGCTCAATGCCGTAGAAAAAGTTATTTTTCAGTACCTGGAATGGTTAGTGGTAGTTTTCTGGGGCCAAGAAATGGTCAGGTATACTGGACGGAAGGGCGAACCTTTTTCGAACCCTTTCTCGGGCTCTCAGCTATAATCCGGGTCCTCGCGGTCCTCGCCGTCACAGTATGAGGTAACCGCTGCCGATATGACCTTTCGTAGTACATTTTTTACTTTACTAATGCCAGTACTTGGAGGTAAACAATTACACCTATCATACTCATTGCCGTTGAGCGATTAAATGCGTCTTTTGATCGAGGTTCTACGATGAGAAATAAGGATTTTACGAAAAGTGATCAAATTGACGCCCATTGCCTCCCCTGACTTGGCAACGCCGAAATTTTGTGAGTGGAGGGGGGAACGCGAAAAGCTCCTTTTTCTCCCCCACCCCAATTTTTAGCTTGTCCACGTGTTTCAAGAATTCTGTTGACGAGGTTCCTCAAAGGTGTTTGGCAGGGTGTGAGCTTTCGCTGACCTTCACTTCTTCATTTAATCTTCTGTATCTACATAACTCCATGCGAGTCAAGGGTGTCTGGCACGGGGTGTCCAATCACCAAGATCACCACAAGCGCATGGAAAAAGAAAAGCCTGTAATCGCCATCTACATAATACCTCTAGGGTGTTTGGCAGAAGGTGACAAATCACCAACATGCAGCATGCAACAGGACCGCCACATGCACACCGCACGGTCATAGAAATATTAGTGTTTGGCAGGGTGTGAGTTTTCACCGACCTGCACTACTTTATTTATTCTTCTACATCTGCATAACTCCATGCGAGCAGCCTCTCGGGTCTTTGGCAGGGGGTGTCCAACCACCAGCATGCAGCAAGTAAAAGAATCCCCACCAGCGCGCTCCCCAATGGAGCAATGGATAAATGAAAGCATATAATCTACATCATTTTTATACGTGCACATTCATTCGTAGTTAAAGTAGATTTATATCATTGAAGCTATTATCGAGGCTCTCCTATGGCCTAGGGAGACAACAGAATGAAGCCAATATCTACCGCTACATATTACTCTGCAGGCCTCCTACAGAGGTGTTTGGCAGGGGATGATCAATCACCAGCATCCAGTAAGCAAGAGTCTACCTTCTGGCTACCTTCGTCGGAAAATAAACTGCCCTTGGATTAACATATCAGGTTTAATCTAGTTGCCAGTCAACGGTCAGACAAAGATTCCTTTCGAGTTGTTCTAAGAGGTTAGTTACACTAAGGACCTGGCAGCTCCTCTCTCTACGCGTTCTAACTTCTATGCTTAAAGCCTATTTCATGAGGATGACAACATTGGTCGTTATTGATCACCCCCTGCCAAACAGCCTAGTGGTGACTCGCGGGGTATCAAATACATGAAGATGTATTCCGAATGGGGTCTAACTAAAGTATAAACTAACTAAAAATGGGGGACTACGATTAGTTACGATTATCTTGACCTGTCATTTCCCGAATATGTTTACTCCACCATACATCATTATTGAGTCTAACTCCTTCATCTTTTGGAGTCTACAGTCTCAAATTTTGTACCTTGAATGAAATATCTTCGTTGCGGGTACGTTATTTTCAAGAATTCACCATTGCGCAATTTTTCAATTTTAACTTTAACTAGCACGCATCGTAACATGCTTGGACTGCTGTCAGTTTGTTCGTTAATTCACCCCTATCTTCAGTGCAACGGATTTCCGTGACTTTTACTCGACAGATTGATTTTATACTTTGCTTTTATATGAAAAACTAAATTAAAATTCATAAAAAGTGAACCGTGAGTCGACTCTTTTTTTACTAGTTGAGGTGATTCGTGAGTCGAATATTTGTGATGCAGCTCACGATTCACTGACGAATCACGAATTAATTTCACTACTGTATACGTACAAGTCAGAAGTGCAGCCGTTCGGATAATTCAAAAATATATTTTGCACTGTAAATTCGTTCAAATGTGACTTTCAATTGTTTTGAACAAGATGACAAGATAGAAATGAAATTTGAAAATAGCAAGACACAAGTCAAAGAAAATGTCAAGAAGGCAGTCTGGAGAAATGGCCAGTACCAGTAAGTTATTATTGCAGTTTATGCTTACCTATAATTCTTACTCTACTTTTATTAATCATTTCACTAATTCAAATTCGTAAACACTACAAAGTGATTTTTATAATAGAATTCGTGTCATTTCAGGTGAGGTAAATCATGGTCTTAGTGATAACGTTGCTGAAGGTGGTACCAATTACCGTGCCCCATCGAATTTAATTTTTGATGGTAAATTTTTCCAAATTGTATGTCAATCTGAGAAATATATTTCTGCCCAATGTCAGCTTTGCTTGCCTGTAAACAAAGTGGTTAAAGGAGTGGTAGGCAGCACTTCAAATTTTACTCGGCATCTTTAAAGTACGAAAAAATGATCAACTTTTTATTGGCAACAGTATGATTGATTCCAAATTTATTAAAATAATGCATCATCATTGCTTTTTAGTTGGTTCACAACGCATTACAAAGTTATAACAAATATAAATCACAGAAGAATGCCAAACGGACTGGTGAAATTCAGCAGAAGAAAATTACTAACTTTGTTTCTTCCAAATGCATGAGAGTGAAAATCAATAATGAAATGCTGAACAAAGATATAATGCAGTACATTATTCATAGCATGAAGCCTGTCCGCACTGTGGAAGATGAAAATTTTATGCGAATGTTTCAACGTAAGTTTTCTCAGGCCAGCAAGTGGTTAAGGGAATTTATTGATAATACGATGAACTCTGTGATGGTATTTCTCACATTTCTAATGACGTCCTACATCAACTTCTTTCTAATACACTCTGTTTTTACTTTATGTGCTGATGTATTTTATCCTTTGATAGATATTGATCCTTCGGTTCAGATCATGTCAAGGAGAACAATGGGTCGAAAATTAAACCTCATGTTTGAAAATGTAAACCAAAATTTGGCAAGCAAATTTACAGAAATTCAATTTATGACTTCTACTGCAGATATTTGGTCCACGAAACATAGAAGCTTCCTTGGTGTCACAGCTCATTGGGTAAATTGTAAAATAATATTATATAAAGCCTTTTGTGGCCTTAGCGTTATTTATTCATTGATCAAATATGCTAACTGATTTATGTTTCCAGATAAATGATGAAACATTGACTCGTGAAAGTGCTATCCACAGTAATAGTGAAGAGGACTCAGATTTTTATGTTTTAGCCTCACCAAGTAAAAGCAAGACATCTCGAAGTCAGTTAGAGTTTGCTTCTTTTATGGCTGATTCAGATAAAACCTTCAAATGTTTTACTCAGGGCTATCCTAATATTCGTAAACTTTTTATTAAATACAATACCCCAATATGTTCTTCTGGTCCAGTGGAGAGACTATTTTCATGGGGTAACTTTATTTTGAAACCAGAAAGATCAAAAATGTCCGACAAGGTGTTTGAGAAGTTAATATTTCTGAAAGGCAATCAACCATATTGCTGTCTCTAATAAGTTTTTTTATATGATATTGTTTTTTCTTGGGTTTCCAGCCGAGTGAGAAAATTCGTGGCTAATGTTTTTCGTAAAGTACTCGTTACTTAATGTAACACTCTTCCATCGTCCTCTGAGCAGAAATGAACTGCAGGCCTTCCCTTCTGCGCTTATATAGCTGTTCAATCCGGGGGGCATTGTTGTCATCTTCTGTCCATTATTTTTTAAATTAATGGTTTCTATGAAGAGAATGGAAACAACCATTTCCAGGCCATGTTTTTAAAATTATTTGAAGTTTTTAATTTCATATCCCGAGGCAGTATGCTGAATGCCTTGATAGCAACGTTTGTAATTTTTTTTAATAATAAAAAAAATAGATGAATTGATCGCCAACCTATGATTCTAAATTCCTTTTTTCCTCTTACAATTAGGGATATTAATAGAGGATAATATGTCCAATACGAGTGAATCAATGTATATCATAGGTAGCTCCATGTTGGTTTAAGGACGTGAAGGTAACCCAACTAACGGCATATTTTTGCATTCTTACTTTGCTAGATTTATTTTTTTAATAGTGCGGTTTAGACTGGTACATTATTGCCAACTCTTTTTCATGCATGATATGTAGTGCATGTTTGGTGAGAATTCACCCCCTACCACACACCTTTATTTTGGCTTGCAGGATGTTGATGTACAGAAATTCTGGTAATTTATGATATCCCGTTGATTCACACTGCATCTGCACAAGTTTTAATTAACAGGCGAAAAAATTGGTATAGGTTCCCAATTATGGGACCAATGTTCATAATGTGACCATTACTTAGTGTTATTGTCAATCTGAAATGGCACAATGATTTTCCTTAAAATATGATTCGTGATTCGTGAACCGCACGAATCATATTTTAAGGAAAAATCACATGATTCATGATTCGAGATTTGAATCAAATTTCCAGGCGTGAATCGTGATTCGAGCGTCGAATCTAATTTCTTCCATGATTCGTGATTCGCGACTCGAATCAATATTAGGTGATTCGTGCCCAACCCTGCTTCAGTGAGTAAAAAATGTGATGAGAACGGAAGCGAAAAGGCCATGAATGTTAAAAATGCACTATTGGGTACCACCAAATTAAAGTTATCTACAGCACTGTTGTACGCTCTCAAGTCTACCGCTAATATCAATTTGAATGACCATTCAAATAAAAGCCAATCAAACCAATACCTGAGGTAGCCCTGAAAAGGGCATTGTCAATAAGCTACGATCACAGACGATGTAAGCATTGTCAAACACATGAGCGGCTAAAAGCCTTGTCAGGTTCTTATATATTTTATTTATTTGGATAAAAGTATGTCAACGCTCTAAAAAAATCAGCGTACAATTCCTTCTTTGTATGGTGCCTACTTCTCCACACATATTCCACTAAATGTGTCTCAAAGGACTCCACGCATATTCTACCGATCCTTCTCCTCATATCCCTCTTTATTGTAGACCACAAATTTTCTATATTCTGGGTGTGGGTCAACTTTTCTCCTGGCTTAACGAAGTTGACCGAGTGGTTTACAACGTCGTGGTGATATCCCAAGTCAGCCAGCCCACTATAACCCCTCCACATATCCGTCTTAATTATCGACCCCTTCTTGACGAACTTTTGGATCGCCTCGTTGAGTGTGGAAGCCTTAGCACATCCTTAGCACATTTTGTGGATAAAATCTTCCCCAGGACGTTATTTAGCCGACAACCACACTCGCCCATATTGTAGGCGTTGGCTGGCCTGGTAAAGAAATCATTCTCCTGAAATAATTCTGAGAGTATTTTAAAGAAGTGACTAATGCTTTATCTAGTCATACCTTCACCTCTAGCAGTTGACAACCCTTAAGACTGCCTAGCACTAAGTTCTGGATTTTTTTAAATGAATTAAGCCACTCACAACCCGACATCTTCAGCTCTACATTGAAGGACAAGCTTTTCAGCATACTGATAGGCTATTGATATACTAGTCTCTCGATCAGGTGCAAACCCAGATTTTTCCAGGCGTTGATTATGACTGACGAGACGCTTTTTCTGCTCCATGCCAATTGGACCTAAAGCTTTGCTTGCATTACCCTATGCCTGCATCGGCGATGAGTCCGAGAGGGGACTAGAAGTACCTCGCAGCCTCACTTATTCCGCTATCACCAACTTTAAGCCTCGTGAGAGATTCTTTAAATTGCTCCTCAGCATTATCGAAAGTGAAAAAGATAAAAAAACAATCGATTGAATCACTCAAGTGAATAGTGAGCGATGATCGACATCACCTAAACAAACGACTTAGTCAATCACTAATGGAGATGGGATTTAAATATTACGCAGGTCAGAAGGAGGCAGTGCTGAGAAGAGGAATGTGTCTGCTGCAACAAGTGATTACCTATAGATGATGATGAACCTGTTGCGAATAGTTTTATCATTATTTATATTGTTGCCAAGGAGGCTTAGCTGATTTGTTTATGCTTGAGGCAATAAGTCATGGACTAAGATTGTAAAGGGCATTGCATAAAAAGCTTTAATAAACTGATTCGATAATCGTGGAGATCGTCTCCATACTCATCTCCACAAATCAGACTGTATCAAAGCAATTAAAAATTAGGAGGCACTTTAGCACTCTTCTATTTACTAATATTACTTCTATCCAGTGGCGGATCCAGGATAAGGACAAGGGGTGGTTAAATGGGGTTAAAAATTCCAGCAGTAGTGGGGGTCGATCCGGTAGTAAATTGGATACCCAAGGGGGGGGGGGGCTATAGCCCCCCTCTCGGGTATCCAATTTATCCCCCCCATACTTCCCCCAATAGATCAGCCACTGCTTCTATCGCATTGGTTACAATTAATTGAAAAAAATACAGGTAGGGAATCTATACCTTAATATAGCACTGGGGCATCTATCCCGAGGGGCATCTATCTCCTTTCAGTACGGGAGAGTTGCCCTTACAGCCAGCGCGCCAACACATCGTCTAAGATGACTTGTCACTGCTCTCGGGCATTTGATAAAGATGCCGCTACAAGTTTTCACCCGTTAATTCAAAGTATTCAAACATTTCAACTGATGCTGACCAGAACCGTTATGCTCTTTCTAATAGCAGAGCGGATAATTCGGAGTACTCAATTGAAATGTTGTTCTAAAGTAGCGTAAAAAAATCGAATCACCGCAAAACTCATGCAGCTTGTCTTTAGTTGTCCAACTAATTGACGGACATCATCAGCAGAGCAATCTTATTGTTCTTTTTCAAACTAATACGATCGGGGCATTTCTCCCGGTGGGGCATCTCACCCGGACTTACCTTAAAATAATGTATAGAGAATTAGCAAATGTGATGCGATTTTCACATCGTTTTCATCATTATATAAATATTGAAATATGACATGAAATATCATTGGCATACAGTTTCCTCCACAGCAAAGTAAAAGAGGTTATTGACAATATAAGATTTTTTAAAGTATTTTTTTTGGCTTATTGGACCCTGTCGAATGCTAATGTCATCTGTGTAATTATGATTGTTGTTACTAAAAAGCGGTTGAAGGTTCAGCTGTGGAATAAAGAGTCAGTGCATCTAGCAAAAGGAAACTTAAAAAGTGAAGAAGATAGTCGATCGGTACATGACATGACGAATACATTTTGAAAGTCGGAAAGAAAATTAGCGACTTGCGACTATATGCTGTTAGAAAAAATAATTGAATTAAGAAACATGCATTAAGTTTTACATAGGTTAGTAGGCTACACTACAAGTCATGCAATCTATCTACGAGTTCTATTGCTGCCGTTATAATCTCTAATTGATCGTGGAAAATATGACATTCGGAATCTGTCTGTTCTACAATCTATCTCTCTTATTTTATTTATATGAACTGATCTTCCGTAGTATGTTGGCGTCCGCAAGATAAATATTACGTAAGTAAATAAAGTAGTGCATGTCGGTGAAAACTCACACCCTGCCACACTAATATTTCTATGACCGTAAGTCATAACTAAAACCGTACTTCATAAGTAAGAGAAATGATCCAGATGGCATCCATAATTCTGGAGGAGTGGAGTAAATATTAAAGGTCTGTCCGGAAAAAACGGGAAGTTTCCACAAATTTCATTTTTTCGCAGGAGAATAGATGGCAACAGTTCACTTTTTATGAATTTTAATTTAGTTTTTCATATAAAAGCAAAGTATAAAATCAATCTGTCGAGTAAAAGTCACGGAAATCCGTTGCACTGAAGATAGGGGTGAATTAACGAACAAACTGACAGCAGTCCAAGCATGTTACGATGCGTGCTAGTTAAAGTTAAAATTGAAAAATTGCGCAATGGTGAATTCTTGAAAATAACGTACCCGCAACGAAGATATTTCATTCAAGGTACAAAATTTGAGACTGTAGACTCCAAAAGATGAAGGAGTTAGACTCAATAATGATGTATGGTGGAGTAAACATATTCGGGAAATGACAGGTCAAGATAATCGTAACTAATCGTAGTCCCCCATTTTTAGTTAGTTTATACTTTAGTTAGACCCCATTCGGAATACATCTTCATGTATTTGATACCCCGCGAGTCACCACTAGGCTGTTTGGCAGGGGGTGATCAATAACGACCAATGTTGTCATCCTCATGAAATAGGCTTTAAGCATAGAAGTTAGAACGCGTAGAGAGAGGAGCTGCCAGGTCCTTAGTGTAACTAACCTCTTAGAACAACTCGAAAGGAATCTTTGTCTGACCGTTGACTGGCAACTAGATTAAACCTGATATGTTAATCCAAGGGCAGTTTATTTTCCGACGAAGGTAGCCAGAAGGTAGACTCTTGCTTACTGGATGCTGGTGATTGATCATCCCCTGCCAAACACCTCTGTAGGAGGCCTGCAGAGTAATATGTAGCGGTAGATATTGGCTTCATTCTGTTGTCTCCCTAGGCCATAGGAGAGCCTCGATAATAGCTTCAATGATATAAATCTACTTTAACTACGAATGAATGTGCACGTATAAAAATGATGTAGATTATATGCTTTCATTTATCCATTGCTCCATTGGGGAGCGCGCTGGTGGGGATTCTTTTACTTGCTGCATGCTGGTGGTTGGACACCCCCTGCCAAAGACCCGAGAGGCTGCTCGCATGGAGTTATGCAGATGTAGAAGAATAAATAAAGTAGTGCAGGTCGGTGAAAACTCACACCCTGCCAAACACTAATATTTCTATGACCGTGCGGTGTGCATGTGGCGGTCCTGTTGCATGCTGCATGTTGGTGATTTGTCACCTTCTGCCAAACACCCTAGAGGTATTATGTAGATGGCGATTACAGGCTTTTCTTTTTCCATGCGCTTGTGGTGATCTTGGTGATTGGACACCCCGTGCCAGACACCCTTGACTCGCATGGAGTTATGTAGATACAGAAGATTAAATGAAGAAGTGAAGGTCAGCGAAAGCTCACACCCTGCCAAACACCTTTGAGGAACCTCGTCAACAGAATTCTTGAAACACGTGGACAAGCTAAAAATTGGGGTGGGGGAGAAAAAGGAGCTTTTCGCGTTCCCCCCTCCACTCACAAAATTTCGGCGTTGCCAAGTCAGGGGAGGCAATGGGCGTCAATTTGATCACTTTTCGTAAAATCCTTATTTCTCATCGTAGAACCTCGATCAAAAGACGCATTTAATCGCTCAACGGCAATGAGTATGATAGGTGTAATTGTTTACCTCCAAGTACTGGCATTAGTAAAGTAAAAAATGTACTACGAAAGGTCATATCGGCAGCGGTTACCTCATACTGTGACGGCGAGGACCGCGAGGACCCGGATTATAGCTGAGAGCCCGAGAAAGGGTTCGAAAAAGGTTCGCCCTTCCGTCCAGTATACCTGACCATTTCTTGGCCCCAGAAAACTACCACTAACCCCTGGAATAGTTATACTCAATGCAGATGGTATGAATTTACCCCTTCTAATACCCAATAATTCACATTCTTGAATGGGTGTATTTATGCGGGTCCATAAATGCATCTACATAATGCCCTGAAAGACACCCATAGATGTGTTTGGCAGCGGGTGAACCATCACCAACATGCACCAGAGGATTAAAATTTTCTTCCACTCACTTGTACTACGCGTCATGCACGCTAAATATGACATATAAGTTACTATATACTGCTTATGAAGGCAATCTGCCAATGAAGCTAGAACATGCAAAACATGCTGTTAGAAAAAATAGGAAAATACCTGTGAGCGAAGACACTTACGGCTTACCTAATCCGTGGTAGGTAGCGAGCTTTTTCAGTAGGTATCTTGAACACCATCTCTGCGTCCCTTAGCTCCTACAAACAACCCCTGCTTACAAAGCCCATCCCCTCCACTCAACCCTTAGTTCTTTGTGCCTAGCGGTTCTTTGGGGTCATTCTTTCTTCCCTGAACCTCACCCCCCTTCCCCAAACTCCTTCTTACCCCATAGCCTTCCCCTGCCTCTTGTTTTTTTCCCTGTCGTAATTATTGTCTTTATTGTTATTGCGGCGACAGGGGAGTGGAGATGGCATTTGCTTCGTCTGTCGGCAGACCAAAAAACAGACAGGAACGGTAGTCGCTGGAAGTCTTCTCATCCCTGCTTGTGTGCCAACATATCTGTCGTCTCACTCACTCACGCACAAGAACCATGGTTCCCATAGTTAGCCACAGGGCGCGAGAACTATCAATGATAAAATTTTGCGTCTACTCATTTTGTCATTATTAATATTATTATAATTATTACTTTATGATTTGTCATCTCTCAACACGGAAATATTCACTATCCCCAGTGCCAAAGACAAAGGGGCTAGTCCCTTCTACTACGTTGCTTAATGCTCATTTTTAAATATTCTCACTATGGAGCAAGTATTTATTATTCCTGTTTCTTGACTTCGCATTCTGATTTCATTTTTTATTCTTATTGCTTTCAGAATTTAGTCAAACTTCTTGGGTTTTATACCATAAGCTAATGTAATCATTTGCATACTTTTAACAGAATTTTGGTTCTAAGTTTCTTTTATTTCTCCCTATGGGTACGAGTTTCCGTATTATACTCCTATATTTAGAATATACATTTTAAGTTCTTACTATGGATGTATTAGATGCATTATCTTGCTTAGTCTCAATTAAAAAAATAATATCTGGTTAGTTGTTTGGTTGAAAACGGTGGTGTAATTGGTTATTATTATTATTTCAAATTTTCCGGAGAATTAACTTCACTAAAAGATTTATCATGGACCGACCTTATATAGTTTTATAATAGTAAATGGGGCTTAAGGAATCATTTAAATTATGAAATAAACTTTGTATTGAACACTTCGATCGAAAAACATGACAAAAACGGGTCACATGGTGAAACCCATTGATGGAGAATCATTGAGGCTCTGAACTGCTTCCAAAAGGTAATAATTGTTAGTGGTCAATGAGAAAAAAGATATTTTATATTTAATCAATAATCTACGCAAGTAATTGTTCGTTTAATTATGTCTTGTATATTTATATCCACTAACGTCAGGAAAAAAGAGCTTGTTGGAATAGCAAAGTTTAACTATCTATCAATTATTTTGCTATAAATCCACGAAATGGTGATTAAAAGCATCGGATTCATGTTAGGGAACGCCGTATTGTGCTAATACCACATTTGCCACTGATGTCTTTTTTATCGTTGCTGTAAATTATGCGGCAAAGGTATAATGAAGTAAGGGATTCTAATCTTCAAGATCATTAGATATTTTACTGGAGAGATAAACGTCAATTGGCATGTCTAATTAATGCCTTTCGAACATTTTATGTGCCTCACGATGCTAATTATACACCGAACGAAACCTCGAACATTGATCCCATCCGTGGAAAGTAAACCGTAATAGTCGAAAGGATTGCTTCTTTGCGTAGAAATGTTCTAAATTGAAGAAAAAATTTTACCAAAATTTAACCTAAAATTTTACATGTTCTTGAATTGTTTAAGCTGCTGATTCGCGTGGTTATTTCGAGCAGGTCAGATAATTCGACAGTGTTTAGGAATCATGAATAAAGCTGTCTTTTCGAGTGGAAATGCTTGCATAAAAAGGCTGCGATCATTAATTTAGGTTGTATAAAACTTTTGAAAAAGACTGAAATTTGATTTTGTCAAACAAGAGTCCTGTATTAAGCGCGGTACCCAGAGAGTGAATTTAACTTCTCCGGACTAAACGGTCTTCGAACGGACCCTTCTAATATCCTCTTTCAATTTCGAGCTGTAATACACCGGAATGTTTGCCCTGGAAAACAGTGGTAATGAGTTCAATTCGTTATTAGCGCTAATGGTTTCGTGCCAACAAGTGGAAACGTCATCCCACAACTTCCGTGGTGTTCGTGTTGCCAAAATTCACTCGGAGGGTTCAAGAGACTCGCATACCAGGCCCTAATGGTTGCGAATGAATACGGTTAACAACCCCCTCGCCGCATTACCATATCGCAAGGCTGTCGCCACCGCCGGTTGTGGAACATTCCGGGCACCCCCTCTTAGCACCCAAAAAGGGAAGGGTGGCCCGAGGTGTGTAGGTATACACACGCCTGGTGCTTGGCTTAACATCCTCGTCTCTTTCTCTCCCTGCGTACACAAGGCCGAACCTTTATGTACCAGAGGCCTTAACTATCGGTCCTCGTTTTAATGCAGGTACTAATTAACAATGTAATAATAAAAAATAATAATAATAAATTTATTCCAACCATTATTTATTTATAGTAATCTACCGATTTAGGTAGGTTTCCATGGAGTACTAAAGAAGTGATCTGGGAGCTCCCTTTCCTTCAAGCACTGCCTTCTTCAATTCACTGTAAGGCCTACTCCTTTTAATCTATCTAAAAATCCTATTATTTTCCTTTCCCTCCCTCGTTTCCCTAACAGTCTACCCTCTAACACCATTTTCAACATCCCCTCCCCACTAAGTAGTCGCTCCATCCAAACCTTCTGTCTCCTCCGAATCTCATCTAAAAGTTGCCTCTCCTCACCCACCATGTCCAGCACTTCGTCGTTTCTCCTCCTCTCTGTCCATTTCACCTTCTCCATGCTTTTCCATACCCACATCTAGAATGCGTCCTATCGTCTTTCGTCATCCTTCCATAGTGTCCACGTTTCCGCACCGTAGAGAGCTACACTCCAGATGAAAACCCTTCACAAATCTTTTATTTAATCTCTTACATAACGATCCTCTTAGAAGCTACTTCCTGTTCATGAACGCCTCCTTTGCTAGTGCAATTCGCTTCCTGATGTCCTTGCTACTGTGTCCGTTTTCCTCTGATGTGCTGCTCAAATAGTTGAATTATTCCAACCACAATTTTAGACAATTACAAATTATTACAGGTATTTGATTGGAATATAGTTGCCCCATTGAAAAAAAAACCTGCTCTGGGGTGACCGAGTCCGAGCCACCTTCTCAAAAATAGAGTTCAGTTGCACAGAAGAATTCCAGTTGCTGTTTTCATCGACATAAATACCCAAATATTTTATATGGCTTACTGTTTCAATCGAAAAACACTGACCACAAGACAAATAATTAACATTAATACAGTTTGTATATCTATAACATATCTAACTATCAGATTCATCAGTTGCATAGAAGAATGAAGGTGCTGTCTCTGCAGCATAACACAGAATTGCTTCACTGAAGCTGAAGATATTCCGATAACAGAAATTGAAAAAACTTCCTGTTATAGTTTCCAGTATAGAAATACTTGAATTATAAATGGCTTTAATGTTAGATATTCGGAAATGAAGGGGAAAGGTAATAGGATTTATTTATTTCCATACCTAAAACAGCCCCATACGGCCTTTTACATCGGAGTTATTAACATGTAAACAGTTTAACGTACACAAACAACCATGACCTGGATAGTAGGTAGAAGGGAACTTACCCAGGCGGGACTCGAACCCGCGACCTCCTGTTCGGCAGGCGAGGACTGTACCCCGCCGCCACCGAGGCCTGCAAAATCACTTTGTAGCACTATAGGTAGAAAGAAAGGTAATATCCCTCACTTGGAATCGAAGAGGGAAGTTAAATGTGGGCATGGGGAAGATGCGGGGTGATTATTGCTCATTAAGCTTGATGTAATCCTATCATAAGTGGTAGAATATAAATATGTGAATATGTATAAATATATAAATAGAAAAGAATTATTTGAGCGGAAAATATCTCTATTACTAAAATATTCTATCGATTAAAGTATGTCTTCATGGTGTATATAAGAAGCATTCTGGCAGTATCCCCTTCCTTCAAGCACTTCCCTCTTCAATTCGGAGTAAGGCCTACCCTCAATAATTCTATCTAAAATCCTATTCTCTTCCTCCCTCTTCCTCGTTTAACCAACATTCTATACCCTCTAACACTGTATTTAACATCCCCTCCCGTCTCTGTACTCGCACCATCCAAGCCATCTGTCTCATCCGTATCTCATTTAAAAACTGCCTTTCCTCACCAACTATATCCAGCACTTCTTCGCTCCTCATCCTCTCCGTCCACTTCACCTTCTCCAAACCCATATCTCGAACGCCTCCAGTCTTCAGTGTCTTCAGCTTCATTTACCTTTTCATCGCTTGCTTTTTTATTTTCATAATTTTTCCTGGAAAAAATTCTCACGAAAGTTACGAAGTGATAAATTTTTGTCTCCTAGCTCTCACTAATGCAGCAAAAAGATCGTTTCATGTCAATTGTAGCGAATTTATTTTTCCGGTATTACTGCCCATAATAATCATAAGATATCCTTCCCCTAAAATCGTGTCACTAGTTTTTGTTTTTTGATAAAGGGTTATTTGGTTACAGCACTTCGCGCATATTTACTCTACAGTTTCAAGGTCTATGTGAATGATTGTACTTTAAAATTTCGCTTTAGAATTTTCTTGAGGGTTTGAACTTTTTCATAATTTTTCTCGGAAATGTGTTTTAATCAAGAAAATTAAGTCTTGTGGACGACAGTTTCTTTCATTAATGTGAAGCCATCACGTGGCAATTAACCGTCAAAAGACCATGGTAGTGGTCGTCCACTTATGTCTGGAATGCATTCGTTAGAAAGGATTTCAGCTTCCTCATCCCCCGAGAACATCTCAAACCTATCCCCCTCCCCTAAACTGTCGCGTCAACTGTCTCACACTCTCTAGTAGTAATATTTTTGCAAAAGTCATGTGTGTATTACAATTTTAATTTCAGTGACGTGAAAGGAATAACTCAGGGGTTATAGTCGAGCATTTCCCTTGGAATTCCGTATTCAGACACTAAAATACGGTTAAACTGTTGTTGTGATTGATGTATTCGTCGCAGGGGTTTGAAATTTGGATATAATATGTAAATAGTCGTAGAAATTTTAGTGATGTGAAAGAAATAACTCAGAAAAATATACATTTTCAGGGTGTACAATTTCATCAAATTTAAATGGGAGTATATAGGTAAACCTTGAGGGTATTATATCCTGTATAGGGTTAGTATTAATAGGCTATATTATTCTTTTCTTTCACCCAGTGATTAGGAGTCATTTTTAATTTTCGCCTTAGTGTGCTCAGAAAACTAATAGTTGAACATAACCTTCATCATCATCAGTAAACAGCATGGGCGTACCAAGCGAGGGGCAAGAGGGGGCAGCTGCCCCCTCACCCCAGAAGCAAAAACAGCAAATTTCTTTAAGGAAAATAATATTTTTTCAAGCAAATAATTTTAAAAACTAATAAAGAGCTGTTAACTGTCTCCTTAAAATGTTGATTTCATTCACCTTTTCCGTGCTTAAATCTTACCTACAACTTGAACAACCCTGGCTTGCCACCCCCCCCCCCCCAAGTTTTTATCCTAGGTACGCCCTTGGTGAACAGTCCTAGGATTGGTTTGACGCAGCTCTCCATTCTTCTTGCCCACCCGCAAGCCTTTTCATAGCGACGTATTTCTTCTCTTTTACATCCTTTATAACCTGTCATATGTAACTCATTCGATGCCGTCTCTTGCCCTTCTTCACTTCCACCTGTCCTTCTACGATTGTTTTCATCAGGCCCATATCCATTTTTAAGATTAAACATGAGCATAACCATTATTTCGCCACAGTATTTTTACTCCAGCGTATTAAGGTGCATAGCGTCGTGTCTTTAGATGCAGTGGCTTTCGTGAGCACGCGTGTCGAGAGAACAGCACCAGCCGAGAGGAGATAGATAGGAAGGGAGAGAGAGAGAGTAGCATTATACGGGGTATCTCCCTCGCTCACTCCCTCTAGTGGTGGTGGAGAGAAGCAGGGGGTTATTGACCCCGAATCCTGTAAGCCCCGACGCTGCCGCCGACTCTTTCCATCCCGTGCGTTAGGCCATCACCACCTGCCACGAAGCCACCGGCACCATTACCACCGCCGTGGCACCACCACCACTGCTAGTGTACACTCCCGCCCCCTGTTGGAACGCAATGGTGTGGGGGGGAGGGCGGGTGGTCGGGGGCAAGACCCTGTTATAACTTCCATCCCGAAGCGCGATCCCGCTATGGGGATTCGGGGCCTCGAAAAGGGGCGACTTGCCCCGCCCCGCGCCTCTCCCGCTGTCGGCGGCGATCCGCGCCACACCTACGCGGGGCGAGAGCGGCGGGCCCCGCCCCGGGGCGCGGGTTGAATGAGTTCACGGGAGGGTGCAGGGCGCGAGCGGGCGGGAATGGTGTTTGCTCGTGCCGTATGGTCAGTGGTTCATGACTCGATGTGTGTTCGTTGAAAGAGAGGGACACGTAAACTTAAATTGCGTGCATCACTCAAAAGTATTCCCACAATAATTCTCACTTCACCTCACCTGAGTGTGATACGAGTATGCACGCCTCAGAGTCCGTTGTTTCCTTTATTACTACTGTGTTCTACCGATTAAGATAGGCAGAGGCGCCGACTCCATGGGGCCTGAGGGGGCCCAAGCCCCCTCAAAAAGTCGTTATGGGTGTGAGGAAAAAATGTGTCAGGCTTGTCGATTTTCCCCGGAGTGTTCAGATATCGAGATTCGAGTTATCAGGGTTCTAATTATGATCAGATGACTCTTCTAAAATGCTTAAAAAAACTAAAAATTCACTACTTATAAAATTTCCCGGGGCAGGATCCCCGGTTTGGGCCCCCCCAATATTTTTTTTAAGTCGGCATCCCTGAAGATAGGTTTAAATGGAGTGCTTAAGAGCCTCACCTCCCTTCATATACTTCCTTTTCAATACCCACTAGGTGCTACCCACTTCCATTCTCCCTAAAAACCCTATTCTCTTCCTTCCTCTCCCTCGTTTTCTCCCGAGACCTTTTTTTGCAAAAATGTTCAATTGAAAATATATACACCCATCATACACAAAATGGCAGAATGGACGGAGACCACCCGGCTGGAAGCCCGAATAGCCTTTTTTTGAATATATTCGCCGGGAAAGCATCACATTTTTCTTCACCCATCATACACATTAATCCCGGACTTCAAAAAAGCAGTCATGGAATGCATTATAAGTTATAATTCAATCGTTTTCTACAGCAAATGTAACACAAATGCGGGGTCGTCTCGAATTTAGGCGAAAATAATTTTTGGCATGTATTATTATTATTGTAGTATTCTACCGATTAGGGTAGCTTTCCATGGAGTACTAAAGAAGTAATCTAGGAGCCTCCCTTTCATTCCAGCACTGCCTTCGTCAATTCACTGTAAAGCTTACTCCCCTTCAATATATCTAAAAATCCTATTCTTTTCCTTCCCCTACCCTCGTTTCCCTAACATTCTACCCTCTAACAACATCTGCAACATCCCCTGCCCGCTAAGTACTCCTCGCATCCATACCTTCTGTCTCCGTATCTCATCTAGAAGCTGCCTCACCCACCACGTCCAGCACTTCGACGTTCCAGTGGGTCATTCTACCCGCAATTAAAACCGACAAAGTGGAATTGCTGATACAATGACTACAATGATTACTAATTTTGAATTAGAACCAATATAGCTATAATTTTTAAAATTTTGGTTTCCTTGGGGTTGCAGTTAAATGTTTTTAGCTATGTGGGTCCTAATTCAGTAATTATCGTAGTCACTCTACATACAATTTAGCTTTGTTGGTTTTAAGCCAAGATTAATAATTTATATCGTAGTTTATCTACCTTTGACAGTATTTTTATGCAGAAATCGCTAGTGCTCCGAGTTCATATAATTAGGTACTCTACCGGTTACTGCATTAGCATTACGCGGATTACCTCGATACTTCCCTTTTTAATTTAAGTTAAGGCCTACTCCCTTTCATGTTATCTGTACGTATCCAATTCCCTTTTTGTACGCGATCCATCCAAATCTTTTGTATCCACCCCATCTCCTTCGGACATATTCTGAGTAAACTTGTCATCAAAGCCGTACTCTTCATCTGAGGTTGAATAAAAATTTTAGCTCCATTAATGATCAATATTTTTATTTAATGTCGTCTCGTTATAAATGGTATTTTTATTCTAATTTCTCCGTACTCAACTGGATTTTTCATACTTCCTTTTCCATCCGCCTCCTTTTCTTCAACTCTTCATTCCATCTATGAATGCAATCCTTTTCTCTTCTCCTGCTATCTTTATCCTTTATTCGTCATAGACTGTAGCAATCCCAGTTCGGTCTTCTGCCTCTGTTTCAATCACCGAGGGTTGTCTCTTATTTTGGGTGTGTGACTCAATATTAATTTTATGTCACATATATAATTTAAAAACATGCAAAAGCGATGTTTGAAATTTTATAATTTGATTGATAAATGTTACTTTCATGCCCCAAATTTATTTCATTTTCAACCAGCAGGCTCAAATAAGTTGTTGAGATAGAGTGATATCCTAATCGAGGTTGATTGAAACGGACACATGATCTTCTCGCGTCGGAAGGATGCGTGGACTTGGGTATTTTGGAGATATGGGTGAGGAGAATGGTCAATAGAGTGTCCATAAAAGCAATTAGAAAAAGGGATTCTTTCTTCATTACTTTATTCCAGTAGGAGTCGGGAAAGAAACCAATTTGGAAAATCGCGAGGTGTCAACATATGATGACAAAAGGGTATTCCATGTTGAAATAAGGTATTAAAAGTTTTTGTCTATGGATTTCTGTACGAAAAAGCATGTAAGCTAGTGAGTATATGTATGAATAAATCGTAGGTGGAGGCTCGGAATCAGAACGGTCTATTTCATGGACTTGGGCTCACGCGTCTGCAGAAGTTAGGGTGCTAACATGATGCATCGCAAAGGTCATCGCGTTCACACAACGCGGGTGCATGCATCGTGTGAACAAGGCTATTGGGAGTTTGCATGATGTCCAAAGCATGAGGAGAGAAATATAAGCAATATTTTTGGGCCGGAATGACGCACGCATCCTCTAAAAGGGTTTATTAGTGGCAAGAATAAAGTTCATAGCATTCGAAAATAAACTAGGAGGTTTTATGAAGCCAACTTCGTTGGAAACCCATAGCTCTCCATGATGAATCCGCATTATGATTGGAGAAATGACCCCCCCAGCTGTGATAATTTATGGTGGAGAAAACCTTTTTCGAAGATCGTTTTATCCCCAGATTCTGCGAGGAATTTTCAATTTGATGTTGACGGGAAAATTGTCGAAAATCTCTCGCGTAGGAAAATTTGGGTGTGAAGAATTTGTGGCATGTAATGTGCCTCCATGATCGCGTGGGATCGAGAAAGGACATGTGGTCGCTGTTGAACCATTCGGAGCTCATTTTTAGATTATATATTTATGCGTTTTTTATTTGAAAATATCCATAAATGTGGAAATGAATTTGTGTATTTTAAAAGCATGATATCCATTTCTTTATCGTTTTTCTGTTCGTGTGTTTGGTCAATGAAAAATAATTCCATTCGATATTTTAAGAAATATTGCGTCATAACTTCAGCTTAAGCTGAATCGAAAAGAAATTACATTTATCATTTCCATTTTTTTTTTGAGACATTTTATGTCACCCGTGGATAAACGGTGAGCCTCAGGCTACTGCTCTTTAGCTGGGTCCTTGAAAGACTCTGGGTGGTCCTGGAATCCTTTCGGTAGACATCCAAAAAAGCAGGTTAAACCAATATTTTTCCGCCAGGGGCGAATAATTTTTTTTAATGTCTACATAACTCTCGTTCGTTAAAATGGTTGGCCGAATAGATTTTCTGAGTAAGAATATAATCTATGAAGCTATTCGTAATCGGTACTGTAACAATTCTAGACCCCAATTTTGATTGTATTTTTTTGAATAATTAAGGGTAATTAGTTTTTCCGAATTTAAATCCTTCAAGGTCTACCCTCCGGATAATCTATCATTGCGATTTATATTTCGTATCCTAACTAAGACTCGAGAAGGTGAAGTGTGGGGACCAAGGGCAAAATCTCCTTCCCCAGTTAGGCCGCATATTGCTTTCAATGATTATCACCGGATAAAGTTGCTTTGCATGGAAGATAACCTCCAAATTTTACAACGCACCCTCGCCTTTCCCCATTTCCAAGTTAAATTTGTTTGTTCACCATGTCTTTCGTCTTACCCGCTTCCAACAAAATTCTCTCAATCTTATTTTCCGGCACCCTTTTGTGGTTCCATATCACACTTACTTAATTACATATTACACTCACTTAACTTCAGAAAATTTGTTTTTGAACTCTGGTATCAAACTTGAAAATATTCAATTTATTTAGACATATTCTCCAGTACAAATAAACTTACTAATATTTGATACCCTTACCCCACGAACTTTTGCCTACCCCTTCACCAAATATCTTGAAATATCAGTTTGTCGACAGGAATTTATTTAAGTCAAAATGCAAAGTTAATGGATCCCTCAAATCCCAACCCCTGGCCACTCCTAGCCCTCCGTAACCTCGACCATCCCTGCATCTTAGTATTCCTAGAATCTTTCCTGTCGATGGTCCAGGAAGACATCACTTACCATGGGAAAATTTTCTCCTTTACATCGATCTATGATCTTTTGTTTACCTAACCAATTCGCAGGCTACTGCGTTATCCAGACATATTATTTGGCATATCCATGGCAATGTAATCGAGGTTCATGCAGCCAAGGAACCTGAATAGCAAATAGTTGTCCGATATGATTTTGAAGTCCAAAGTCATATAGTTCGATTCCTGATCCAGGGGAATTTTTCTCTCTTCGAATTAAATATGCATTATTATTTACAGTGTAGCGCTTTAGGGTATAAACATGGGCACTCGGGAAGGAATGTGAGAAAAGACTGAAGGTGTTCGAGATGTGAGTGTGGAGAAGAATGGAGAAGGTGAAGTGGACGGAGAGTAGAAGAAACGACGAAGTGCTAGACATGGTGGGTGAGAAGAGGCAGCTTCTAGATGAGATATGTAGTAGACAGAAGGTATGGATGGATGGAGTACTTAACGGGGAGGGGATGTTGATGATAGTTTTACAGGATTGAATTTTAGTTAAACGATGGAGGGAAAGGGAGAGAATAGGATTATAGATAGAGTAATAGGAAGTAGCTCTTATTGTGGACTGAAAATATTGGTCCAATTTGACTCAAATAACTCGCAAAATACTCAATTTAAACCCACCAGAATAGCCGTTAGAATACTTCAACAAAATCAGCATGAAATTGACATGGCAGGTTAGAGATGTATCAAGGTCCTGGCATAATCAACTCCTGCGAAAATTCCACAGAGTAAAAATCATTCGCTTTGACCGGGAATCGAACCCGGATCTTCTGATTTCCGTGAGTGATTCAGCCAGTTTAAGCTACCGAGGCCTCTTTCCCTTGTAGAAGTTTGTGGATTATGGGGGTGACTCTGTAAATTTATCACCGTGGCTAGTCCCGGTATACTTAAAATAATTCCGCCATATGCTGGATATAGGCAGAGTCCCCTACTTTCCGTCCTGGTGCGGGATGGCTAGGTGGGAAAGAGTGGGGATAAACCACCACCGTGCTCAGGAAAACGCGCGGTGGATTTCTACACATCGCGGCCGTGTCCCTAGATTCCCCGGCAGAAACAGCCACCCGTCCGTGGAAAATGCCTCCTCATTCCCTCCGTGCCCGCTCTCCATGCTGTGGTTATTAATGCAACAAGTGCTGTCGTCATCGCTCCCCCTCCCCCTGCTCACCCCTCGCTGCCCTCACACCCCTCCCTCGCTCATTTTCCTTGAAACCCCTCCTTATCCTCCTCCCCCTCCCCTAAGCGCCCCGTGATTATTCCCCTACTCATTTTATCTCTTTCTAAGAATTCCCGATATTGTAAACAGTTTTGATTAAATAATCTCCCCCGTCCCACTCCTTTGAGAAGTCTAATCTGATCATCTGAGGGAATTCCTCCCGCTATAAGATTGCTTACCTGGAAAAAAATATATTCATGTCTTCCCTCGGACTGTCGCTGAGCTGTCTTGCCTTTTACGGAGCTGCGTTCATCCGCTGGCACGTGTATTATACCCTCGAGCCACCTGTAGGGTGTTTGGCATGGGGTGTTCATTTCACGTGCATTCGCTGCGCTATACACCTCATTTCTTGTTTAAGAAGTTGTTCACAACCTTTGTGTATTATATTACGATTCAATTTGGAATATGTATAAGTTATTTATAAATAATGTTCGTCTTTTCTCTCGAATATGTAAGATCCTTCAATGGAAATGTTTGGCAGGGGATGCTTATTTCACGTGCATTCACTGCGCTGTACCCCTCATTTCTTGTTTAAGAAGTTGTTCAAAACCTTTGTGTATTATATTACGATTCAATTTGGAATATCAATAATTCATTTATTATTAATGAGCGTCTTTTCTGTAGAAAATGTAAGACCTCTCAATGGGAACCAACAATGAGTTGACGGCTGCGCATCACCAAAATCCGAGGCAAAAATTAAATAAATACAATTTCCGAAAGGTTTTGAGAAATTGAATCTATAAGCAAAGTAATTAATAATGAGTATGTTTTATTTAAATCCTGATGGATTTTCTTCCCTGTGAGTTATAATTACAAGAAAAAATATTTTTGATCGAAGTTGATATTATGAAAAATAAACGATATCGTAGAAATTAGACAATCAGACTCATCAAATCCATTAATTGATCTTGGTTTTTGTCGTTTCAGGCTTGGTACCATGCGCAGAAGTAGAAGCGGGCTTTTTTGAAATACAGGTAATTCCCGACTTCATCATCCGAAGTTGCGACCAAAATTATAAAAGAAATATGACGGGAGTATATATTAGACGTAGGTATATATTAGGCGCCTTTAATTAATACCGTAACCAATTTTTTGTTTTGTGGATAGTGTTTTCCGCAATATTTTCATCTATCAATATTGTACTTGTAATATTAAAATGAAAGGCTGGTACGTAAAATTTGTGTGTGCTTTGCAGAGAAAATATATGTCAGTCGTCACAACAACCTTTTAGGCTAGATTTTGGCCTATAGATAATTCAATACCTTTGTACGTCATTTCAGACTTACGACAAAGTATTCTACATTTAAATATTACCCTTCAAGGCACCTTCAGAGGTGTTTGGTAGGGTGCTAAACATCACCAACATGCACCAGAGGATTAAAATTTACTTCCACTGACATGAACTACACTGCATGTACGATACATATAATACATAAGCTACTATATTATTGTCATTATTATTACTATTAATATTAATTTTTATCATTATTTTGTTTTTATGAGTCCTTTTTAATTGTCTTTGTGCCGTTTTTGGACTCATGGAGTCAATCTGCCTATGAAGGTATCCTGTTCGTAAGTAGGGGTATGTCTGCATTTCCTTATAGATGAAGGTGTCCTGCGTCTTCTGAATGTACCCATGGCGCCTTATTGCGATTCTGGGCGGTCTATCGCGGTATCCATATTGCCGCCGACCTGCGGAAAATACCTCCGCGGAGGAAACTAGGCGCGAGAAGAGTGCCGGTGCATTCTGAGGAGCGCGGCGCGCACCATCTGCTCCTCCAGCTCTCTCATACCTGCTCGCGTTGCAAGCCATTGTGAAAGATGCGTGGGGAAAGCTCTCAGCCGGCCAGTGTTTTTTTTCTCTTTCTCCTATATCCTCCTCCCTTTTATACACCATGCACACACACCCTCTTCTTTCTACACGCGCCGAGTTCCCACCGCTGGCATTCCAACGGCAGTAACTCTAAGCCAATGGTTTAGAAGAGGGATAGCACAGAAAAAGATAACCATGATGGTTGTGGTACGTACTACGGAACTTTCGAACCATTTTTTTGGATTGGGAAAGTAGGACTTACGAAGTTAAGACCAAAATAATTTTGGAAAATGAGTGTTGAAATATCCCTAAAATTTCTTCCTGAAAATGCCACGACCATTGCACGCACATTGCGGAAAATATAAAACGAAATTATTATTTATTTTATTCATATCTTTATTTTTTATCTGTATATCTATTAGAGAATCATGCGTAATGAGTACCACTCACAATTTTTACGCCTGATTTCGCATTTAAAAAGATACGAAATGTACTTCACAAAGCGAATCCACATCATTCGACGCAGCAACGTCTCAGGCTAGAGGCCTGTTGATTATTTGGTACTTTGTAGATGTAATTTCCGAGTTGCGACCGATTCGACCTATGGCCAAGTCTTCGTAACGTATCTTGTTCGTAACCTGTGCGATAGAGGCGTGGGAGTACCTACCTCTATATTCCTGAAATTGAGGGATAGAGGAAAGAAATTGTATTCGCCAGTTTCGGTCACCGGTCACGTAGTTGTCTTTGCCTTTAGAGAACGTGAAGGTTAAGTTAAAAGAAGAATAATTAACGAACGTTTTTCCTTTTATCGATGTGGACATTAACTCATGTGTTTGGATGTACCGTGTGAACAGGCCTCCACCGTTCGGAATGAAAACCGATCTGAATAATTTCGATCAGCGTCAAGCATTAACTTCCCAGATTTTCTAGTAATGTCTAGTTGGGTGGTTATACGGTGTATTTTTGTGTCAATTCCCGCGTTCATGCATGTAGACATTAACTCGTATCTGTGAATGTACCGTGTGAGCAAGCCTCATTAGGCCTCTACCGTTTTGAATGAAAAACGATCGGAATAATTTCAATCGTGGTCAAGCACAACCCCCCAGAAGGTTTTCTGGTAGTGTCTAGTTGGGTGGTTAAACGGTGCATTTTGGTGTTCATTCCCGCGTTCATGTATGTGGTGGACATTAACTCGTGTGTGAATGCACCGTGTGCACAGGCCTTAATAGGCCTCGACTGTTCGGAATAACTTCGATCGGTGACAAACACAACCCCTCAGAAGGTTTTCTAGTAGTGACTTGTTGGATGGTTACAGGGTGCATTTTGGTGTTCATTCTCGCGTTCATGCATGTGGGTTTTAACTAATTTGTGTGAATAAATCGTGTACACAGGCCTTAATTAGGCCTCAACCGTTCGGAATGTAAACTTTCGGAATGAAAATCGTTCGAAATGAAAATCGTTCGAAATGAAAACCGTTCGAAATGAAAACCGTTCGGAGTAGTTTTGATCAGAGTCATGCACAATCCCAGAGGGTTTTCTAGAAGGTTTCCTTCCCCGAATCAAATCTTAATCGTGCTCGATACTGACTTAAGAGTGGGAGCGAAGCATGTGAGAAACCCTCTCTCTCCTTTTCGAAACCCTGACCGCCTACGCGCCCTCTCTAACATTCTCCCCAGCGCACATATTTCTTCACTCCCTTATACACACCACCCCTCCCACCCTGAATCTCCCTCCCTCCCTCTCCACCCCCCTCCCCATCCCCCACCAGCCCCAATATCTGTTCCTTCACCCCGCCTCGCCTCCCCTCCCCCCTTAAACGCGTACACTGGGTCGTAGATAAAGCTTGTTTAAATATGTGAGGAGGGGAGGTTGAGTGTGAGTGAGTGAAGGGGTTCGGCTTGGAATGGGGTTATAGCAAGGAGTAGAGAGAGTGGGGGAGTGGGAGGGGTGGTAGGTGGCACCCTGTACACGTGGAAGGACTAGAAGTGGGCGGGGGAGAGAGGGGAGGCGGTTATCCCAGGGAGCGCCCTCTCTCGCGCCTCTTTTGTAATGGGAAACAGGAGAGTGTGGCGGAGCGCAGTCGCCAGAAGAACTATGAGGGTTGCGCGCGGCTACGACTGTTTTTCACATCTCTGGTGCGCTCCGCTTTATGTTACAGCGATACCGCGGGATCAGAACTCGGGTTCTCCACCCACTAACTACCAACTACTCGTGCCAACCATTCGGGTTCGGTGCCTATTTTTGTATTGACTAACTTAAGAATAAAGTACCTGACACAGTATAGTACACAGAAGCGGATTTAACCCTTTCTAACCCAGAGCTGCTTCTGAGAGAAATCAAATTTCAACATTTTTCACTGTGAAAACTTGAAAATTTTGCTCTCAATCGCCATCATCGTGGCAGCTAAATATCTCGTCATTGCAGTTTACATCACAAAATAATGCGTAGTTTAGATATTTCCTAAACTGAGCAGAAAAGTTACACAGTTTTGATGTTACTTAGGAGTTAGAGGGGCTAGAAAGGGTTAAGGGGGGTGGAATCACGGAGGCTCGTGTCCCCTCCCCCCCCAAGACGTTTAAAAAATACACAAGATTTTTAATACGTTTATCTTTACGTTCATTTTTTTGTGTATTACGGAGCCTCAATCGTGTAATATCATATAAATAACTTTCGTTTTAAAATTAAGAGAATATTTCGTACAGTAATCGTTGTATGTTGCTTTTTAATCTCAAATATGACAAGATCGTTTGCCTGTCAGACCCTTGTGGCCTCTTAGAAAAAAAATCCTGGATCCGCCCTTGATAATACAATAATATATCCTCATTTTCGGAGTGATTTTTTTCACATACATCTTGTGGGAGTACTCTGCTTAATAGAAACAGTGATACCGTGTGATCCGAACCTCTAAACGTTCAAGGTTCCATCACTTCTTACCAACTATTCCAATTCCCATTTCTTTGATATAAACAAAAAATACCATCTCGCCTACCCAAAACTTATTCAACATAGTGTCTAGTATTAAAGGTAAAACTATTTTTAATCATTTAACCGATGAAAGGGCGATGTCAGTAATACCGTCTGCATCTGTATTTCACCCCGTAAATGGCCTTCATCAGGCATTCGGATTTCGGAGCAAAATTTTTCTGAGTTTATCGTTTCGATCTCTAGTACTTTGCATGAGTATAAATAGTTTCTTCGTCGGTATCGACGTAAAAAATGCCGGTTCACCTCCCTAATATGGTAGCCTGTATAAATTTCTCGACATAATTGCCCACCAACCCGTCTTTTAATTACTATTTTTCAGACAACCCCTTTAGGGCCGATTCCTCAAAACCTGTTCTCATAAATTTTTCTTCGCTTTTCCTTTCATTGCTTTATTGTATTAATTTAATGCAGTAATTACTGTATCGAAATTTAGTTTCCCCCCTGTCTGGCTTATTCGCGATTTACGCACTTGTTTCCTCTGTAAATATATCATTTACTGGCATTCTTTCTATGAATTGTGGAAGTCATTGAGCATCTCATTCATTGTGCTTGCCCACTGATTTTTTTAATTTTTTGCGCAGGCCGTATTCTCTTTGGAAATGAGTTGCATACATATTAGTATGCATTTCTTCGCTCCTTCGTTTCATTAGAAAGCATTTTTTTTTCTTTCTTGCCCCTTCATAATCTTGGATTAGAATATAATTTTTTTTCTCATAAGAGGTGCATTGCCTCTTGTACCCTTCAACACACCCCAAGTATAACACGATAACACACAGAAGGTTTAAAACAGTATTAGAGGGTAGAATTTTAGGTAAACGAGGGAGAGGAAGGAAGGCAATAGGATTTTTGGATACAATGAAAGGGAGTAGGCCTTATTTTGAAATGAAGAGGGATAAGTCCTTCACGGAAACTTACCTTTATCAGTAGAATACTTTAATAATAATAGTTCTAATGACAGTCTACTTGTTGAGGAGCATTGTAGAATCTTCATTGTAGAATAGTGTTCAAGCACTACTTGATGGACCTACATGTTTAGCTTATGAAAAATTGTGTGGAAATCTACAGACATTACCCTTGAAAATTTGGGGGTGGGGAAACTGATACAGTACCTCTACTATACTCCATTCAAAACTACCTTAATCGGTTGAATACTTTAATAATAATAAAATATTCACATGGAATTGTAGACGCGAGTTCACCCAGATTTTTCCATCGTTGTCGAATATAATTATTGCTTTTGGTTCCCTGCAGCTCCCTCGAAATATTCAAAATGCAGGCATGTCGACCAGAGTTTTCCCCCTGCCAAGCCATCCGGGGAGAGGCGGTATAGTAATCACTTCGGTGACGAGCTTAGCGCAGCGCGGCATCTGCAAGCTCCTTATCACCCTCGACAACTTGATCCGTGTCACTTCGCCAGTGAGCGGGGCACGCACTTGAGCATGAGTTCATATGTGTTCGTGCGTGTAACCATCGCGGCGTTTTTCTTCCTCGCGATGACCCTGAGGGAGCCGAGAGACTTAAGATGGTGGATCCTTTTAGGACGGCACTCCAGCGGCGCGGCCTATCTTTCATTTGCCGCGGGCGATGACAAGGCTCGCGACATCGCTGATATAATGTTTGAGTGGAGGTGGATGCTTGGTTATCTCAGGATTAATTGAGGTCTAGATAGGAGAGGCGCCTTGAGACCTGTAGCGCGATAAGGATATCCCAAATTTTCGGAGCGCGCACACGCTGCGGGACAGGAATCCGAAAATGACGTCGGGAATACCCTTTGAATCGTGCCCAAACATGTAAAAAAAAAGTCGCCTATATCGCCAAAAATATGTTATCTCGATGCTGAAGTGTCCAAATTTCAGCTAACATCGAGGTGGAGCAAAAAAATTCGGAGCTGTGAGTGGAGGATAATTTTTGGTGGAAAAGCGATTGCTTTTTGGCTGAGAATTATTTTTCGACTGCTTTGCCGAAATGAAACTGGATTTGCTCTCGTGGATTAAGTACTTAATTTCTATATCGTTTCGATATCCACTAAAAGAATTGACGGTTTATGATATACATTGCTTGTTAAACTTATGATTCGACAACGTGTGTAAAATGATTTACTGGTTTGCTGTCGTGCACTAAAGTCTACTGAGATCCCCCAGTAGCCCAGTATCGTGCATTAAGCCTCTGCTAAGTACCTTGCCTGCCCACTTCAAAGGAAATTACTTATAGCGATTTTACCTCATTATTGATGCACAGTTCCGCGAAATAAAGAAGAACCATTTTAGTCGATATCTACCCTTACGATCAAATAAAAAAGAAAAGTATACTTGGATGTTTACAATTATAATACCCCCTTCCTCCACTGACATGCATACACTGAAAAAATTATTTCTGAAAATAAATTAAGGATAGTTGGGACTATAATTGCCTATGATTTTTATCATACTGATCCAAGGAAACATTAACATGAAGTCTTATTGTATGATTATTAAATTGGATCGATGTAACCAAATGTATTGGAAATGATAGCGGCAATGATTCTTATTGCAATGTCCAAAACCCTTTCTGAGAGTGTAGAGTCCACGATGACCTTAGCGGTAGTTAATTTACCCGTGAAATTCGGATCGTTCTGCCGCCAGCGCCGCGAATGGTGCCTTATATAAACCCATTTAAATGCGCGATGTGTGACAGAACATATTCCGGCCGTGGCCGGGAACATATTCGTGGTAGAAACCTTTCCATGATCCCGCGTGGCTTCAAGACCAGCCGGCTATTTATCGCTGAGAGAAAATCGTTTTGGGCTACGACTCAATCAAGTTGAAGCGATATCGTCGACCGCCTGTTGCGCCACGAGGACGGGGCCGAAGGGGGTCGGTCTCATCGGAATAAATGCTGAAGCGCTCATCTCCGCCAACATCCGTTTTTGATTTTCCCTTTGCTGCGCTCGAATGAGAATTGAAATGTATGCTCGCTCCGAAAGCAAATGCGCTCGGCAAAAATTCCTCGCCGAGTCGGACGAAAAAAAAGAAGCCCTTGGAGGAGGGAAATATCTATTACTGCTTACTTTCGCTGACATAGACGCATTTGGTGCGTCTTTTCACCCCTTTTGTCTTCTGCTGTAGAAAGTATTGCGCTCAGAGAGGCTACAACCCGAAATGGTTCACGCGCTAAATAAAATTTTATTTAGTTATATTGGAGAAAGTGTAGTGGACGAAGAGGAGGAAGAATGACGAAGTGCTGGACGTGGTGGGTGAGGAGAGGCAGCTTCTAGATGAGATACTAAGGAGACAGAAAGTATGGATGGATGGAGTACTTAGTGGGAAGGGGATGGGGATGTTGAAAACGGCTTCAGATGGTAAAGTGTTAAGTAAACGAGATAGGGGAAGGAAGAGAATAGGATTTTTTTAGATGGAATGAAAGGGAGTAGGCCTTACAATAAATCGAAGAGGGAAGCCCATTAAGGAAAGTGAGGCTCCCAGAACGCTTCTCAAGTACTTCATGGAAACCTACCTTGATCGGAAGAATACTTTAATAATAATAATTTATATTAAAAATTATTTTCGCCTGAATCTGAGACGACCGCGCATTTGGGTTACATTTGCAGCAGAACACGATTAAATGATAACCTACAATGCATTCCGTGATTGATTTTTTGTGCCCGGGATTAAAGTGCATGATATGTGTTTATATTTTATGTCGAACATGCAAAAAAGGCTCTCCTGGATTAAATACAGTAACGCACTTCCACCTCTTGAAATATTTAGCTTTGTGTTTTCGGCTTTGGATGGTAAAATTAATCTATCATCATTTTTATCATCACGCCTGTTTTTGTATGCTGGGGAATGATTATCATAAGAATGTCAATTGCTTGTTAAAATACTTCAGGCTCTTGCGGTCCGTTAGTACTCCGTAGATCTTGTTAGTAAAGTGGTGGGATATCCAATACTTTGGAAAATAATAGTGTTTCAAGCTGTTTTTATACACTGATTAACTTCAATAAAAGTTTACTTAAATTTAGAGTATTTATTTAGTCCTATTTTGCCGGCCTCGGTGGAAGTGGGGTAAAGTCCTAGCCTGCCAAACCGCAGGCCGCGGGTTCGAATCCCGCCTGAGTACGTGGTCCCTATCCATCACATAGATATTTGTGTCGTGCTTTGTTAATTCCTCCGTTGTGATGTGCTGTTAACGGTGAAGTTAAATCTAACTTCGCCTCCTAAATGCTTGAAAACAGTGTTTTGAGAAGTAGTTTTTAGTTAACTCCCGGCGCGCATACAATTTCCATACACTCAAGATTTAGGGAAAATCCTGTCTCTCAAACGGACTGCTACGCATGTCGTTAAGTTCCCAAGTGCCTATCCCGTGTATTGCGGGTCAAGGGGCGCGAAAACCGCGCCTTGACCCGCAATCATTTTGCTTTACCACGAAAAAATCGGAGGGGTGCAGGTTTGAGCAAGTTTTTTCTTTTCTATCAAATAATATAGACTTCAGCCTAAGTTCTGCTGTAAATTTCTCAGGTGCGGCAAGCGGTGGTAACTACTTTCATCCTAGCATTAGGTAAAAAATTAACGAAAACGGTGATATTTTAAACAAATCATAAAATATAATAAAAAACAATGGACTCTAACAATAATTCGGTCTTAATTAAATAGAAGAGTAGTTCTATCAATCAATATCATTATAAATTCGGTATTATTAATAGTATTTAATTGCTTGGAGAATAAACATTGAACTTTTTTTTTAAATCGCGTACTCAAGATTTCGCAGATTTTTTTATTTTTGGTGAGTTATTAAAAAAAATATCATGGAAAAAAATTAACTTCAGTTTTAGATGCCCTGGAAACTCTAAAATGATAATATACGAATCCCGGTGCGAAATGAAAATGTCAATATTTTGATTTTAGGCCATCTATGTTTCGATTTCAGTCCACTGTACGGCGTATGTCCCTCAGTATATTATCGCTGACGACGTCCGCGCGCTGAGGTATCACCTGATCGAACAGCGTTCGGCTGCCTCATTGCGATTCTTTATGGTGCACGGTATTCCCGTCGCGTCTTCTGCGAGCGCTCGTGCGTCTCTCCGCATGAGTATCATGGATACGTATTAATCCTGGCGTTGGGTAACAATCTGGTGGAAAAAAGTAAGGGGCATGTACGGAGAGTGCGAACGACAAAAAAGGGCAATAATCATAAAAATCACTAGAGCGGTCGGATTTGGGTCACGCTCTCTGCGGTCGCGTATTCCATCTTGGAAACCCCATCCCCTCGCCTCGATTGCACTGCTCCAGCACCCCCAACCCCTTCGCATCCCCCCCCAGACCCTGCTTCTGTCCTCCCCCACTGCACTCCCTGCGCCTTGACGCATGTTCGCGACTCCTTGGCGTCGTTCCTAGTCCTCCACGCGCGTCCTTTGAGAATTCCCCAGCATAACGAGGCATGTGCCATTTTCCTCATGCTTAGGGGTCTCATCAGAGTGATATATACCTACTGTCAATGTAATTGCTGTTTTGCGTAGCTTTTCACGGGAGCTGGAATATTCCGCACGGAATTCTATTCCGTACGGGAATCTAGGGGTCCCGGGTTCATATCCCAGGTGAAACTTTCCGACATCCGCAAACGAAAACCCTCGAAGTGCGAGGTGGCCCAGGAAAAAGAACAGGCCCCCATATCCTGATTGTGTAAAGTTCACATGTTTGTGGCTCAGTCCTCGGCGAGTCCCTGCCACACGCCTTTAAGGCGGCTTGCGGGGTATTACGTAGATGTAAATGTAATATTGTGATTTAAAACAAGATATTCTTGTCCCGCTTCGTGTGGGAAACCAAAAACTTGTAGTATAACACGAATTTTTGTTTTATAACACAATGTTATATGTAACATGTTACACGGATTTGTAACTTTTTCGTAAAACATGTTATATGTAACTCGTTTTATATAACATGTTACACGGTGTAAACGCATCTTTACCCTCACCTATCCAAACCAAACTTCGGGTAGAATCTCCAAGTGACAGATAAGACTACACACACTCGATCCATCTAAATCCCTATCGTGAAATCTTATTCCCTTTGCTTCTTCGTGTTTCCGAACCGCCTCGTTGATGGAATCAATTTGAAGATTGATTTTGTCATTCGTCTCCTAAAATGGTCATAAACTCAATCATAGACACGACACGTAGGTTACAACGCGGTTGCTGGTTTTGGTAGGTGAGGGTTAAGCTAAACCTGGATTATGTCTCAAGAGAGTGTTAATGAAGCACGTAAGGTAAATGGGCTTTGGGTCAGTTTGCACATCAAGGATTTTAATTTCAGGCACTCCAGGTCTCCGCCCGGTATTTGAACCCCAAATCCTACGTCCACCACCCCAACGCTCCACCCTTTGGGCCACCGTGCACTTTCGATCATGATATATTTTTTATTCACTCACCACCGAAAAAAACACATTGGCCTTTTGCAGCGGGATTTTCAACAATTTTAACA